>NC_091625.1:36490185-37786971 GCF_027580195.1 Bos mutus
GATAGTAATTAAAGAATGATTAATGCTAATTACTTGATGACGGCTCTGTATGTCCAAATGAAATAACCAGACCATGGTATGATCCACTTACTTCTACTCTAATAGTAGACATGCCTGCAAATTGAAATTGTCATTCTATGAGTCTAGCTGATTATTGTGTCTCAGTTGATTGGTTATATCATATAGACACAGGCATATCTTTTAGGAACATACATTGATGCATGAATGAATTTGGATAGTTCAGCAAGTGGAGAGGCAGCAGCTGTAAATACATGAAAAGGCTTGACCTGAATATTTACCTGTAAATAGAGTTACACCGGTCAGGGCACAATGGGAATATGGTTAACATCTACTCTCCAGGCTGCTTATTTCAGTATCCACAGGTAATTCTGGCAGAGACTCGAAAGAAATGTTTATGTCAATTCCTACCCCCCATATTGCAGATAAGCAGCCCAGGTGGGGAGCCATTAATTCTTTATTCTAAAATGTAGGTATTGACATTATTGTCTTAGTAAATGCAATATCATTAAGAAAATGGTGTCTTTGTTTAACATTTCTTCTAATTGTAAACAACTTTAGGGCAAGTATTGTTATCAACCCCTCCTGATCCGTTGAAGGTCCCAGCAAATGATTAAATTTTTTTTTTCAAATGAAAAAAAAGTAACAATTTATTTATTTAAATATTAAGAATCTTAAACGTTCATTATTTGCTGAAAATACCTTCTGACACACAATACCAGTCAGAGCCCACCACATATGGATAATCGTAAATACATTCATCTAGTGGAGGGCCTGTCACGACGGGTGCAAGGAGGGCCATTGGCTCCAAGCCTCATACTGGTGAAGAGGTCACAGTTAGCCTGGTGACATTACCTTCGAATGAGATTAGATTGCTGGTCCTGAAAAACTCTGGCATGTCTTATTTTTTGACATATTTTGTCAGTACCCTCGAAATCTCAGAAGATGGTGGTAGGTCCCTTGAACTATGAGAGGCAACAATCTCATACATTTGGACCTGAACTCATGCGTAACACCATCAGCAGGATGGATGGGGCATCCCTTTAGTGTGTTCACTTTGCTTGTCCTTGTCAATTTGGTTGAGAAACAATACCAGAATCCACGGGTCTGCAAGAGAATGTGCTTTCAAGCAGGGCAAATATTAGCAGGGAGGAAAAGTACAGGAACACTAATCCATATTCCCATGGAAATGCTCTGGTTTCAATATTCCTTTTGAAAAAAACCTAGCTTCTCTAGTAAGTTGGTCACACTCCAAGAGGAATTAAGCTTGAAAGATAACAGAACTTCAAAAACCAAATAGAAAAGACCAGACCCGAGGCTGTGAAGGGCATTCAGAAGAGAGAAGAGTTTTAACTCAGATTTCAAAGCATGTCCTCCCTGCTCTTTGAAAGTTTCTGACACTCTCAGAGTTGCTGAAGATTTTCCCACCTGAGACATCTTTCATCAGAAAACCATGAAATAACAACAACAACAAAAATCTCTCCAGGTAGAGTAAGAGGAAAATGTGAATTCAAGTAAGTTGCTGCTCATTCTGCTTATTCTTGAGCCTAACAGGTCATCTCCAAGAAAGTTGCTCGAGTGTTACTCATCTCACTGCAAATTAGCAGGATGCACATTCTACCATGAGTGGGATTGAGGCCCCAAACCTGTGGTGCCCAGCAGAAAGCATAGGTCTTGGCAGGTTGCCAGAAGTGTGTCTCCATGACCTGTTTGCCAGGGATGGCCAAAAATCAGAAGGGAAAAAATAGGCAGTAGGAATAAAAGGTGTAAATCCACATCTCAACACATATATTCCTGCTTTTTCATGCTAATTCCTTTACCCAGAATCCCCTGGGTTCTGCATTTACCTGGGTAACCTTTGCTGACCCTTCATGGCTCAATTTCAGGTCCAGTGGCAGGCACAGAAACTTGACAGTGCCTGATGCAAGATGCCTGTCCACTAGGAGCTGCGTCAGCCTCACAAGTGGGCGTGATGAATGATGCACAAGGAAAGCAGTTCTCTTCAGCTCACTGCTTGGCACAAGAAATGAACCAGTACACAACACAGGATACCTACCCCCAAGGAGCCGAGGGTAGGTTGAGTACAGACTACAGCTAACTTGACAGTGCATGATGCAAAGTGCCTGCCCATAGTGGTTGAGTGCCAGGCTCAACTGGACCCAAGAAGCACAACAGTGCAGAACGAAATGCATTTATATCTACAGTGAGTGAAATTTGGAAAACTCAGCAGTGGCCACAGGACTGGAAAAGGTCAGTTTTCATTCCAATCCCAAAGAAAGGCAATGCCAAAGACCGTTCAAACTACTGCACAGTTGCACTCATCTCACACGCCAGCAAAGCAATGTTCAAAATTCTCCAAGCCAGGCTTCAACAGTACGTGAACTGAGAACTTCCAGATGTTCAAGGTGCATTTAGAAAAAGCAGAGGAATCAGAGATCAAATTACCATCTGTTGGATCACAGAAAAAGCAAGAGAATTCCAGAAAAACATTTACTTCTGCTTCATTGGAACTATGCTAAAGCCTTTGACTATGTGGATCACAGCAAATTGGAAAATTCTTAAAGAGATGGGAATACCAGACCACCTTACCTGCCTCCTGAGAAATCTGTATGCAGGTCAAGAAGGAACGGTTAGAACTGGACATGGAAAAACAGACTGGATCCAAATTGGGAAAGGAGTACGTCAAAGCTGTTTATTGTCACCTTGATTATTTAACTTATATGCAGAATGCATCATGCAAAATGCCAGGCTGGATGAAGCACCAGCTGGAATCATTATTTCACCAGCTGGAAAAATATTAATAACCTCAGATATGCTGATGACACCACCCTTATGGCAGAAAGTGAAGAGAAATTAAAGAGCCTCTTGATGAAAGTGAAACAGGAGAGTGAAAAAGCTGGCTTAACACTCAACATTCAAAAAACTAAAATCATGGCATCTGGTTCCATCACTTCAGGGCAAATAGATGGGGAAACAATGGAAACAGCAAGAGACTTTATTTTCTTGGGCTTTAAAATCACTGCATGTGGTGACTGCAGCCATAAAATTAAAAGATGCTTACTCCTTGGAAGAAAACCTATGACAAACCTAGACAGCATATTAAAAAGCAGAGACATTACTTTGTCAACAAAGGTCCGTCTAGTCAAGGCTATGGTTTTTCCAGTTGTCATGTATGGATATGAGAGTTGGACCATAAAGAAAGCTGAGCACTGAAGAATTGATGCTTTTGAACTGTGATGTTGAAGAAGACCCTTGCAAGTCCCTTGGACTGCAAGGAGATCAAACCAGTCAATCCTGAAGGAAATCAATCCTGAATATTCATTGGAAGGATTGATGATGAAGCTGAAGCTACAATATTTTGGCCACCTGATGCAAAGAAATGATTCATTGGAAATGGCCCTGATGTTGGAAAAGATTGAAGGTGAGAGGAGAAGGGGACAACAGAGGATGAGATGGTTTGAAGGCATCACCAACTCAATGGACATGAATTTGAACAAGCTCCGGGAGTTGGTGATGGGCAGGGAGGCCTGGTGTGCTGCAGTCCATGGGGTCACAAAGAGTTGGACATGACTGAGTGACTGAACTGAACTGACAGTGAGCAAGAATCTAGACTCAGTGCTGGACATGAGGAACAGAGCAGTGCACAGTCCAAGGTTGCAACTCACTGTGGATGTGCACCAAGCTTCATGTGGCCAAAACAGACATGGGGTGCACTACACAGTGTGCAACAGTGCAGCTAATTTCCTTGAACCCCTTGGCCTTCTATAATTACTGTAGAAGTAATTATACTTCTACACCCCTCTTTATACCCTAAAAATAAACATCACTTTTGAGTAAAATATTTACAGTATTTATTTCCCCCATGGACAATAAGCATATTGAAGGCATCAGTTAGACTTTGTTTGTGTTCATATCCCCAACAGTAAGCACGGTGACCTCAAAAAACCCAAAGCACCACCAGCAGTGTTAATATAGATGTATGTGGCACTAAACCAAATTACTAAAGCTCTGCTCAAAACAATGTCAATGAACTTATAGAGAAATACTTTGTTTGCTGTATTACACTTAGTATTTTGCATCAGTGTTCATGAGTGATTTTGTTCTTCAATATTCTTCCCTTGTACTATCTTTCAATGGTTTTTGTATCCGTGTCAAACTTGTTTCATAAAAAAAAAGTGAGAAAGTTTTGCTTCCCATTCCATGTTCTAGAACAGGTATCAGCACACTTTTTTCTATAATGGGGATAGTAAATGGTAGCAAATATTTTAGGCAATGTGGTCCCTATGGTCTCTGTGTTGCCACTACAGTCGTCCTTCGGTATCTTCAGGGAACTGGTTTCAGGATCCCCACAGAGACCAGAATCCAAGGATGTTCAAGTCCCTTATATAAAATGGCATGGACCAGTTGTACCCAGCCTGTATCCATGCATCTGCATCCATGGATACAAGGGGCTGTGTGTACTCAACTTTGGGGAAAAGCAGTCATAAACAATAAGGGTAGAAGCAGGAGTGACTGTGTTCCGATTAAACTTTAGGTGTTTCAATTAGTAACATGTGGCAGACAGTCAGATTTAATCTCTGGGCCTTGGTTTGTGGACTTTTGATCTGGAATGCTTTATAGAGCAAGAGGACCGTGTGGTCTTGGTGATTTGGGAGAAATGTCCCTGTACCTCATTTTAGTGAAAAAGACTCTGGTGTTTCCCACTAAATAAGATCACAAGATGTTATGGGTTCATCTTGTATCTTCCTTGCCTCAGTTCTGGAATGACCCACTTCTCCAAGGAGCCAGTATCATAGTGTTTTAGGAATAGAGGCTTTATGGTATGTTTAATGTCTGGTAGAGTTAATTTCCCTTTGCAGCTATACTTTTATCATATTTTGTGACCGGATCTCTCCTGGTTCAGCCAACTACAGAAAAACAGAGACTAGGAGGGTACATGACCCAGAGGCAGACTTGCTCACAGAGACAGGGTCTTAGAGGAGGAAGCCCAGCCCCGCAGGCCAAATGTGGGCACTAGTAACCTGAGTATGCAATATTGTGACCACAGGGATCTTGTCAAAGAGGATGAGAGTTAACACCAGTGATATAAGGAAAGATCTGGCAGCAGTGGATCCAGGTGTGAAGGCAATCAGATCCACTCATGTTGGGTAAAAGCAAGTAGCAAGTATCTGCTCCAGGAAGGTTTACTGTCCTTACAGAGGAAGGTTGCCTGGCATGGACAAGGCAGAGCCCTAACTATAGAATACAGAAGCTCAAGATCCCTCCAACAGAGGGAACAAGTAAGATACCCTTGGCAAAGCTGCCAGGAATCCAAGGAGTAAACTGAGACCCCAAAATAAGGCCCAAGCTGAGTTACCAAAATTGGAGCGCAGGACAGAGCTGGATAAGGAGTAAGTGGGGTTTAGACTAAACTCCAGGTGTCAAGCTGGTGCTCCTAAGTTCCTCCTGCTCAATGTCACAGTTAATCACAGAGCCTGTGGGTGCCCTGTTACTCTAGCTTTGAAGGAAGGAAGGAGAGAGAACTTGGAAATCATCAAGATTAGACACAAGACAAGTCTTTGGGGCTGTCCTTAGTTAGTCATGACCTTTGGTGGGCCACTTTGCCTCTGGTCCACCAAGGGAATGGAGTGAGCTTATGTCTAAGGCACCTTCTAATTCTAAGAGTCCATGCCTCCACCACTGGGGGGCTTTGATTGCCTAGAGAATCCCATGGACAGAGGAGCCTAGCAGGCTACAGTCCATGGGGTCCCAAAGAGTCAGACACAACTTCACTTTCACTTTCACTTTTGAGGAACTAAGATCCCATGTGCCTCATGGCATGGCCGAAAAAAGAAACTAACAGGAACAATAAGACTCCAGTTTCACCAACACATTTTATGTGCCATACGTGATTTACATATTTACATACATTAAAGGGAAAGAAACTAATGTTTTTTGTTACCTACCGGTGGTGTAAATGTTTAACAACCAGCTCTCTTCGGGGGAGGAAAAAAGCTCTGATTTGCAGCATTTGCCAATATCTGAGGTACAAATATTCCCACTATGGTTTCAAGTTATCACCACGTAGTCACTGAATTCAGGGTTGGGAAGAAATGTGCAGTGAAACACCATCATATAGGGCATCCTACAGATGCAATAGAGTCAGATAGGCTCAGAATACAAATAACAATAAAATGTAATGAACTGATTAGAAAGTTATGAGTATATATGTGTTACATTTGTTTTTAATATAATTTATGTATAGAAGTATATACAATTTTCAACAATGACTGTGTTGAACGACTGGCTCTCAAAATTTCTGACAATTTATCAATCAGTCCTTGTTAGCTGATAAGGGCCAGCTGCAGCATACCACTGATTATGACCTGCTGTCTACTAGAGGCCATGATTGTCACTGTAGTTTTATTGTTTCATTAATCCTCATTGTGACTTTCTGAAATAGGAACTGTTTTTCTGATGAATAAAAGCATCTCAGAAAGGTTAAATAACCTACCTGGGACCACACAGCTGTTATGGTTATGTGGCCTTCACCCTCCAAATCCCCAAATTCTAGTATCTCATGCTGTCTCTCATAGAGCAAAATTTTTATTTTAAACGGTTTTATTCTTTAAGTGAGTAAACTATGTTCCAGGTAAAGCCAAAGCCCTCTGATTTCAGTGATTGTGTGACCACTGATGTGTGTTTGAGGTCACTGCCACTGAATCAGTTTGGTGTCAGAAAGGGCCATTAGGCTACATAAGATGCCACTGTGAGGCGGGACTTGACTACAGTTTTCTAGATGAGCACACAGGAGAGCACCACTTACCCGGTAATAAATCTCCACCCAGAAACACTGGGATCAATATATAATGAATAATGCAATAAATGAAATTAAAAACACTCTGGAGCCAACAAATAGTAGAATAACAGAGGCAGAAGATAGGATTAGTGAATTAGAAGATAGAATGGTAGAAATAAATGAATCAGAGAGGATAAAAGAACAACGAATTAAAAGAAATGAGGACAATCTCAGAGACCTCCAGGACAATATTAAACGCTACAACATTCGAATCATAGGGGTTCCAGAAGAAGAAGACGAAAAGAAAGACCATGAGAAAATACTTGAGGAGATAATAGTTGAAAACTTCCCTAAAATGGGGAAGGAAATAATCACCCAAGTCCAAGAAACCCAGAGAGTCCCAAACAGGATAAACCCAAGGAGAAACACCCCAAGACACATATTAATCAAATTAACAAAGATCAAACACAAAGAACAAATATTAAAAGCAGCAAGGGAAAAACAACAAATAACACACAAGGGAATTCCCATAAGGATAACAGCTGATCTTTCAATAGAAACTCTTCAAGCCAGGAGGGAATGGCAAGACATACTTAAAATGATGAAAGAAAATAACCTACAGCCCAGATTATTGTACCCAGCAAGGATCTCATTCAAGTATGAAGGAGAAATCAAAAGCTTTTCAGACAAGCAAAAGCTGAGAGAATTCTGCACCACCAAACCAGCTCTCCAACAAATACTAAAGGATATTCTCTAGACAGGAAACACAAAAATGGTGTATAAACTCGAACCCAAAACAATAAAGTAAATGGCAACGGGAAAAAAAAAAAAAAGAAACACTGGGAATCACCCCAAGTTCCCCTCTCATCTTCCTTTCTTTTCCCTAAAGTAATTCCAACTCAATAAAGCTAATTTATTCTTAATCAAGTCAATATTTTGTACAACAAACCTCAAGGTGAATATCCAATAATATTTCAACTATTGTCTTCAACAAATTCACAACATTTCTTATAGTTGTAATTTTTGTGATTCAGTTATTGTTTGTTCTTACCACATAACATGTTCTTTTTCCTAAGCAGCATCACTGTAAAGTTACAATGAAAAAAGATTTTTTAACTAATAATACACTTTCTCTAAAATAGAAAGAAGAGCTTACAGAAAAAAAAATATATTTTTTATGATTCAAAAAAAATTACTTTTAGGACATATTTAGACCTCTATACAGTCTACCCAAAAGGATCAAAGGCAGTTGTTCACAATCATGAGTGACCAGCCTCACCAGGAGAAAGACACCAGAATTGACTCCACTGAACAATACATTTTATTTCAAATACTGGCACTCTTATGAAAAATCATTTTGTCTATCACTGGTTGGTTAAGTTATTCTTTATTGTTATAGACTTATTTTACGTCTTGGAATAAATATATTACTTTTAATTACAGCGTCAATTTAAGAGGTTATTTTTTCCCCTCATGTTTGCTTCAAGAACACACAGGAAACTCAGAAGAACTGTGTGCAGCCCAGAAGCCTGATCTGATATCAAATGTTTCCTCTTGTCTTCACGGTTCTTGCTTTTCTGTCCCCTACTGCCAGTCACGATCTTCTTTCTTGGGTGCTCTCATTTTCCCCTCTTCTTCATTTCTCTCCTGGCACTCACTAAGGGAGTAGATGAAAAAGAGAAAGGAGAGTGGGTATGTACCCAGAGCCTGGCATGAGAGTAACACATGATAGGAACAAAGAGATAAAGAGGATACATGGTGCCAGGGCCAGGGCACTGTTACTCTGTACCCATTTCAGTCTTCATGCTTTTATACAAGGGTTTTGGGCATTGAAGTAGAGGACATAGTGGAGAAATGGAGTGAGGAAAAGATTTTTTTCCTCTTTAGATATATAAATATAGATATAGAATAGAATAACAGAGCAGATTGGGACAGGAGTATCTCAATACACCTCATCTGCTTCTCTCTTTTCTTCAGGATTAAACCAAAAGTTCAAATAAATTGAATGTGATTCTGCAAAATTATTCTACTTTGGTGCCATTAGTCCTATGGGAAAGGGCATGAGATTGTACTGGACCTGAGCGTCACCCAGGAAAAAGAGGACTGATGATGGATGGTGAAGAGGGATCTTCCATTTTATTTAGTGTACTTGTTCACTTAAAAAGATAGATAAGACTATATTTAATGATTTAAAGATGAAGTTCAGGAATGATTGCCAAAAAAAACATTTTTAGTACAATGCTGAGGGTATTGGTTGCCACTCAAATCCTGAAAGATGATGCTGTGAAAGTGCTACACTCAATATGCCAGCAAATTTGGAAAACTCGGCAGTGGCCACAGGACTGGAAAAGGTCAGTTTTCATTTCAATCTCAAAGAAAGGCAATGCCAAAGAATGCTCAAACTACCGCACAATTGCATTCATCTCACATGCTAGTAAAGTAATGCTCAAAATTCTCCAAGCCAGACTTCAGCAATATATGAACCGTGAACTTCCTGATGTTCAAGCTGGTTTTAGAAAAGGCAGAGGAACCAGAGATCAAATTGCCAACATCCGCTGGATCATGGAAAAAGCAAGAGAGTTCCAGAAAAACATCTATTTCTGCTTTATTGACTATGCCAACGCCTTTGACTGTGTGGATCACAATAAATTGTGGAAAATTCTGAAAGAGATGGGAATACCAGACCACCTGACCTGCCTCTTGAGAAACCTATATGCAGGTCAGGAAGCAACAGTTAGAACTGGACATGGAACAACAGACTGGTTCCAAATAGGAAAAGGAGTATGTCAAGGCTGTATATTGTCACCCTGCTTATTTAACTTCTATACAGAGTACATCATGAGAAACGCTGGACTGGAAGAAACACAAGCTGGAATCAAGATTGCCGGGAGAATATCAATAACCCCAGATAGGCAGATGACAGCACCCTTATGGCAGAAAGTGAAGAGGAACTAAAAAGCCTCTTGATGAAAGTGAAAGAGGAGAGTGAAAAAGTTGGCTTAAAGCTCAACATTCAGAAAACGAAGATCATGGCATCTGGTCCCACCACTTCATGGGAAATAGATGGGGAAACAGTGGAAACAGCGTCAGACTTTATTTTTCTGGGCTCCAAAATCACTGCAGATGGTGACTGCAGCCATAAAATTAAAAGACGCTTACTCCTTGGAAGGAAAGTTATGACCAACCTAGATAGCATATTCAAAAGCAGAGACATTACTTTGCCAACAAAGGTCTGTCTAGTCAAGGCTATGGTTTTTCCTGTGGTCATGTATGGATGTGAGAGTTGGACTGTGAAGAAAGCTGAGCACTGAAGAATTGATGCTTTTGAACTGTGGTGTTGGAGAAGACTCTTGAGAGTCCCTTGGACTGCAGGGAGATCCAACCAGTCCATTCTGAAGGAGATCAGCCCTGGGATTTCTTTGGAAGGAATGATGCTAAAACTGAAACTCCAGTACTTTGGCCACCTCATGCGAAGAGTTGACTCATTGGAAAAGACCCTGATGCTGGGAGGGATTGGGGGCAGGAGGAGAAGGGGATGACAGAGGATGAGATGGCTGGATGGCATCACTGACTCGATGGATGTGAGTCTGAGTGAACTCCGGGAGTTGGTGATGGACAGGGAGGCCTGGCATGCTGCGATTCATGGGGTCACAAAGAGTCGGACACGACTGAGCGACTGAACTGAACTGAAGCATATTAATAATGTTCCTTCCTGATCAGTAACAATAATGCCACTAATGATAAGCTAAAGTAATTGTCACTCACATTGATTGAATGTTTACTACGTAACAAGCACTGTTTTAAGGACTTTACATGCACTAATTCATCTCACAACAAACCTATGAAATAGGAATTATTATTATCCCCCTAAACTTTACAGTAAACTGAAGTACAAAGAGATTAATAATTTATTCAATAATTTCTTATTATTTGAAAGTTAAGCTCCAAATTCCTTAGGTTTCCAATGAAGGCCCTCCATGATGTAGCCCCAAGTGCTTTTTTTAGGTCCCACTCCAGCTTACAGCAACAGACCTCATCAGAATCTGCCACATCTTCGGCTTAGCAATAGACCTCACTCCCACTGCTGTCCCACCCAAGAGATTTTCTTCCTTGCCCTTTGCCTATGTGCATCCTCCCACCACACAAAACTCTGCTGTAGTGTCCACTGTCAACTGGCATGAGATTCTACTGGACCAGGGCATCACCCAGGAAAAAGAGGACTAAGGATGGATGCTTTCATGGAGACATCTGTGACCATTCTCACTCATTGACTCACAACCCACTTTTGCCAATCCTTTCCAGTGGTTCCTTGTGACTTATTATCTTATATTGTCATTTAAATGTCCACATCAAAGTCTTGTTCCTCTAACTCCAATTCTAACTTGGCATAAATCATGTCTCCACAATGCCTAGCACAGTTCTGAATCTATAGTTATCTTCAGTGTCTTTTGTTAATGTATCCCATAGCTTGAACGTGAACGTGTTAGTCACTCAGTCCTGTCCCACTCTTTGCGATCCATAAACTGTAGACTGACTGCTCGGTTCTTCTGTCCATGGAATTCTTCAAACAAGAATACTGGAGTGGGTTGCCATTCCCTTCTCCAGGGGATCTTCCCAACCCAGCGTCAAACCTGGATCTCCCACATTGCAGGCATATTCTTTACCATCTGAGCCACCAGGGAAGCCCGTCCTATAGCTTATGTAGAGGTTCTTTCTTTCATCAGAAATGCACTTTTTTTATTGGACCCACACCTCACGTATTTTCAGCATGAAAAATGTTTATAGGCCTAAAGATTGTATCCATTCTAGTGAAAAGAACTGACAAGATTTATCTGTTAATCAGGATATTTGCTACCCCAAACTCATACTTTTTTTACTCTATTTTCATATGCTACAAGAAAATAGAATGTTAGAAAAAAAATTTCCCACATAAGCAAATAGTGGAAAATAATACTGAAAAAAACTCACAACTTAGACAAAAAATGAATGTTTGAAAGTAAATGATTTTTCTCATAATCATGAACAAGACCAAAGGGGAGGCAGATATAAAAGAAGTAGAGGGCCACGTGCTACTGGAGTTCTTTTTTAAATAATTCCATAGACCCTTGTAACTCTTCTGGTGGCTCAGACAGTGAGGAATCCACCTGCAATGCAGGAGACCCAGGTTCAGTCTCTGGGTCAGGAAGATCCCCTGGAGAAGGAAATGGCAACACACTCCAGTATTCTTGCCTGAAGAATTCCATGGACAGAGGAGCCTGGCTACAACCCTTGGGGTCACAAAGAGTTGGACACGACTGAGCAGCTAACACTTTCAGAGGGCCTTGTAGAAAGAAGAATTACAAAAGTTAAAATGAGGGAAAAAAAGAAATTTTAAATGGCATGTGAATTTGGAAGTTTGAAAGACTTTTCAGGACAGTCATTCACAGCTTTTTAAGTGTATTTAAATGAGGTGGAAACTGACAAAGCTGAATTGTTTGGGAAAACTTGCCCAAAGCAGACAAAAAGCAGATGGAAGGATAATGCCAGTGAACACACTGCATGCCACTTAACTCCAGTTTGATGATGGACCATTACACTAAAGATGAGAAAGAAAAAGAGTTTAACTCGAAAGAAGTAAACAAGCTAGCTACTTTTAACATAAAATGCCTGATTTTATTTCAAACTGCTCTTTAGGGGATCTGAAGTGCATCAACTCCTGCAAGCAGGTAGTGGAAACCATCTCTGTGTCCCTTCCAAGGCTCATTTGCTCATAAAACAAAACAATGAACTAGATTGCAGCATCGACATTTACTAGTCATGTTGTCAGAATTAGTGCTAACTTATTTTTAGAAGCCCTGATTGGCCATATTCTTAGCATAGCACTTGAACACCAAGGTGATTTAATTGGAATGATATCAGGCAAGAATTCAGGAGAAATTCTTGAGGAACTGAAATTAGGTAACAATAAAAAGGCCCAGGATGCTCTGGATTCGGAAAACTGTGGACTGGCTAGTTTAACTTCTGTCCTGAACAGAGTGTCCAGGCTTAATTTTAGAAGCCAGTTGGGAATACTCACGGACAAAGCTTCTCTTCATTAAGAAGAATGAACCTGGTGGCAGGAAAATATGGCCACTCTCACTAACAGAAGTAATAAGAGCTATCATTTGAAGACAGTAGAGCTGACGAGGACAAAAGGAAGAGTCAACATCATAATTAGATAGCCTCAAAGGGTATGAGAGCATTTCACACTCGCAGTAAAAGCTGTCAAGGGCAAAGTCAGAGAAATGCTGGCAGTGGTCCTGCCAGCACTGATTCTATAAACTCAGATTCTTAGAAGGTTCAGGGGCAGAAACCTACATGTGAAATTGTAATGAACTAATGAGTCATTTTTATTAAACATAAATAATAGATTACAACTTGCCTTAAAACATGTTCCAATATGATATTAAGAACCATGACTGAGAAATGAAAATTCTATCCAATATGAAACTTGGTAATCCAGGGCCTATGTCTCATCCACACCTCCCTCTGGAGAAGGGATGAGAAGACAAAAGTATATATATCTAGGAACTTCTGAATAAAACTAAATGTACTGTATTTCTTGTCATAGACTTTAACTCCAAAAACAAAAAGAAAAATACATTTGGCTCTGAACAAAAGATCTGGCCAATTTGGTCCAAAGTTCTATCAGTCATAGGAATGCTCCCAGGCAGCTGAATTAGTGACCTTTTAATGTACTGACTCTCCATCTAGGTGTCAGGATTTTATTCAAGGGCATAAGTGACTTCTTAAGAAAGTAGGTTCTTTGATGGATGTGGTAACTCTTTTATTTCCTAGAGTTTGAAGCAGCATTCAGCACTCTAGATTTGCATCATCATCAAACATTTACTGAGACAAAACCCAAATGTATAAAAGCATGTATTTAAATAACAAAGGGGCATAAATTATGTACCAAATGAGTGCTCAGGACAATAAATGCCACAAGAAGAGGTAAGAGTGGTCTGGAAAGGTCAAGAAAAGTTTCACAGAAAATGAAGTGAGCTTGAAAGTACTAGAAGAATTGGATGAATAAGGAAGAAGAATGCAGGCATCCAGGGATCTAGAAGTTGGAATTCATCTGGTCTGTGTTATTTGACTATAGTGCAGTATCCACATACTAGACATAATGAAAAATAAATCTGGAAAGATAATTAAAAGCAAAATGATACCGTTTCTTGAATGCCAGGTTTTTGTACTCAGTCTGTAGATAATGGGATTGTTGATGATTTAGAAAGTTTGAAGGGATATCTGTGAACCAGTTGGCCTCTGAATAAAACTTGTGCTATTATTGCCTGCTCCCCGCTGAATGAAAAAAGAACTTTCTGCTGCCAAGGCAGAGCACCTCGGCAAGGATTAGGGCACAACTAAGTTCTATACAACTTAATTTAGTAACACTGTGAGAGCACGCACCTCAGGTACTTTACAGTGTATATTGTAGCGGACATGTACCCAGTTAAGTAAGTGGGTTCATGGATTATGTTATCTAATTTAAGCCAAACTCACCCTCATGAGTGAATCATGAGTGAATACATGATTTATAAAAATAAATCATTATAAAAGGAGAAAGATGTTTAAGTAACAATATTGTTACTCACAATCTCAGAAACTTCATATTGAGCACAAAAGGCCAGGCATAAGGAGGATATGCTATTTGACTTCAGTCATATAAAGTTCAAAACAAACAAAACTCAACTATAATGTCGGAGGTCAGGCTAGTGGCTAGCCTTGGCAATGGGGGAGGAGGGGTATAGTGACCAGGAGAAGGTACAAAGGGAGCTTCAGAGGTGCTGATCATGTTCTATTTCCTGCTCCTAATTCAAGTTACATGGTTACACACCTGTGTTCACTTTGTGAAAATTCATCAAGCTGGACACTCATGATTTGTCTTTTCTCCCTGCATGTTATCTTTAAATTAAAAAGTTCAGTTACAATAACTTTTAAAAAAGTAAGATGTTTAAAAAGGGCTCAAAAAGTACATGGACAAATTTCTGTAATTTGTAAGAAAACTGCTTTTGTCCTATTAAAAACAATTTTTAAAAATTATTATTTTGCTCAATTTTACCTCATCTGAAATTTTATTTATAAGGTATAAAATATTAGATAAATAGTGCATGATTTAATTTCATCAAATATAAGAATATGCATAGTGAGGAGTTTATTGATGGGAATATGAATTCCCAGTAGTGTTAGGGATGAGAAAAGGAAACAAGAGTCATTAGTGGCTCCCAGGTTTCAGCGTGGGCTCTGAAAGGCTGATAATGTTCTTCACCAAGAGATAACCCAGGAAGACAACAGCTGTGGAGAAGATGCAGACATTTAGCACCTAAAAATTCATTTATTATTTTCTGAAGCCACACAAAGAAGAGTCATACTTAATGGGAAATCTTAAGTAATTAATGTTATATACTTAAGGTTACACTATAAATATCATTTGTTTTTGAAAGATGGTCTAAGAAAAATTGTTCTGGAATCAAATGCTATATTTTTATATGTGTGGGAAAAAGTACACAGTATTTTATTATCAGGTCTATGAAAAGGGCAGTGTAAGTAATTATCAATTACATTCTTAAAACTAGGCTTCTTTTAAAATATAAAAGCCAAAGAAATGCATTCATGTTTAATTGAGGCTTTAAGAATATGTTATAAATTAGCATCATGAAAATGTTATTAAGATAAAAATCATTTGCATTGCCCACAAAAGACCCCATTCTCAGTAATGTGCATCAAGTGTATTGTCTCTAATAAGACTTTGCGCTTACTTAGCTTTTTTTTTCAAATCTGAAAAGCTTTCATTTCTTTGCAAACATTTATCCCATGTGCCTCATGAGGATAATTCTCTGGGAGATTAAACCACAAAAAGATGCCTGCCTTTTCCTCAGGTCACACCGTGATGAACTGAGTGGCATGGGCAGTAAGGAACAACCCAGTCGTTTCAGTCGTGTCTGACTCTTTGCGACCCCATGGACTGTAGCCCGCCGGGCTCCTCTGTCCATGAGATTTTTCTGGCAAGAATACTGAAGTGGATTGCCACTTCCTTCTCCAGGGGATCTTCCCAAACCAGTGATCGTTCTACTGCGTCTTTTGCGTGGCATGTGGATTCTTTCCTGCTGAGCCACCAAGGAAGCCCAAGCTAGACTTAATGGTGTCCCACGTTGCTCCCTTTATGCCAGTAAAAAATTATTCTATGAAGCTATGAAAGGCTATGGGAGCCCCTAAAATGTGTTGGAGGACAAGAAAAATATCCCCAAAGAAGAAAGGAGCCTATGGGTGGAGGAAAGAGAAAAGCAGCTCCAGCCTTGAGAGGATAATGCGCCACCATCATCTCTCCCTCTTTCTGAAGTATTTTCTTTCAATTATATTCATTCTCTACAACTGATTAAAGTTTCCCTTCCCTTTTTTTTTTCCTTTCCTTCACTTCCTTCTTTGTCTTCTCCATAGTCATTCACTGATTGCTGACCATAGGCGGGTACAGCGCTGGCATTAATGACACCAACATTAAGTAGGGCATGGTTCCTGCCCTCAAGAAGATCACAGTTTAGTAAGGAACTTTAGTCAAGGAAACACATGAATTTTATATATTTTTGTCCACAAAGCATTAGGACTCTTTAGTTTGATCAAGAAATTACCAGTATTTCTGAAATCTTAAAACATTGATAGATTGGCTTCTTGACTGTTCTTTTAGGGATTTTAGGTAAACCCCCTTCACAAAGGGCTGAAAGGCAAGCGAAGTTTGCTCTGCCTATGGATGATGTATTTTGAAGGCTGGGAGTGATTTTTAATATAGCTATTTTTCATGATACTGCTGCACACAGTAAATTTTTCAGGGTGCCATACTAATACCCCAGGCTCAGAGGTTGTTGTTCAGTCACTCAGTCATGTTCAACTCTTGGTGACCCCTTGGTGCAGCATGCCAGGCTTCCCTGTCCTTCACCATCTCCCAGAGTTTGCTCAAACTCATGTTGGTGATGCTATCTAACCATCTCATCATCTGCCATCCCTTTCTCCTTTTGCCCTCAATCTTTCCCAGCATCGGGGTCTTTTCCAATGAGTCAGCTCTTTGCATCAGGTGGCCAAAGTATTGGAGCTTCAGTTTCAGTGTCAGTACTTCCAATGAATATTCAGGGTTAATTTCGTTTAGGATTGACTGATTTGATCTCCTTGTGGTCCAAGGGCCTCTCAAGGGTCTTCTCCAGCACTACAAATTGAAAGAATCAATTCTTTGGCACTCAGCCTTCTTTATGGTCCAACTCTCACATCCGTACATGACTACTGGAACAGCTGTAGCTTTGACTAGACGGACCTTTGTCAGCATAGTGACGTCTCTGCTTCTTGACACGCTGTCTAGGTTTGTCACAGCTTTTCTTCCAAGGAGTGTCTTGAATTATTTAACTTTAAAATAAAGTTAGTTTTTATTTTTTCTCCCCTCATTATTTTTCTCCCCTCCCTCACACTTTTTGGTCATTCTAAGACTATTTCGGATAACAAATCACAGGCACAAGCAAGCATGCTCTCCATCTAATGGGCACTGCAGTGTTCCTATCATTTTCCTCCTTATTCTTCACCTAGCTATTAAAGTTGAGAGGTCTGAACTTTCCCTGCATGGGCCAGAGTTCTGGGAGATTCACATCACACTGGGGTCTGGGGTCCAGAGCTGCAGATTTCTTAATGCACAAACCACCCTGCTGTTTGCAAGATCCAAGGCTTATGTTGGATGTAATGAAATGGATAAGTGAACTTCAGCCAGTGCACCTGAGTGTTCTCCCTCAGGGCTCTGTGGTGTATAAAGTGCTTTGATGTGGTTGCGAGAATGGGGCACTCCCTGGGATGCTTCTGCTGCCCAGCATGGAGTGTCTTCCAGTGACATAGGCAAATGAAAGGAAACCACAGTCATTGTGCAGATGAAGCAGATTTTTGCCCAGTGACCTGCTGTAAAATGTAACCAGAGCTTTCCTTTAATGGACTGAAAATCCAAACCAATTAGAAAACTGACCCAAACCATAGTTCAGTTCAGACTACGAGAGAAGCCATTGTCTTTAATGTGCTTCACCTCTCCCCTGAAATAAGCCCTGGTGCTTTCAAAAAGGTTAAAATTATGCTCAGGCAGCAAAACTATAAATGGCTTTGCCTTTAAAGGAACAGACTTCAAAATGATATTTTGAATCCTTACCCTCTGCAAGATTGAAACCACAGAACATTGGAGAAACGTGGCTGCTAATTTTCAGGCAAAAGATCTGGACACATAGGGAAAGAGAATCTTTAATAAATTTATACTTATTAAAATAAGAATGAGAGGAGTTTCAGGTGCTTTTCGTAGACTTATTCAGGAGGACAGCACAAATCCCCTTATGTCCATGCACAGAAGGAAGCAGTCTGCATTTCCCAGGAGGAGACGCATGGATATTACAGGACTGTCCATGAATTCCAGAGCCTAGAAAATCAAACTGAAGGTACAGTGTGTGCACACAGCAGGGATAGTAACTCTATGATCTTACAGGTGTTCCTCAACTTACAGTGGGTTAAGCTCCATCAAACCCATCATAAGTTGAAAAACTTTAAGGGGATCCCCTGGTGATCCAATGGTTAAGAGTCCACACTTGTGCTTCAGTTTTGATCCCTAGTTAGGAAAGTTCCTCACGTCATGAGGTGTGGCCAAAAAGCAAAAAGAAAATATTGTAAACCAGAAACGCACTTAATACACCTAACATACCTAACATCATAGCCTAGCCTAGTCGACCTTAAATGTGCTCAGAACACTTACATTAGCCTACAGTTGGGCTAACTCATCTAACACAAAATCTATTTAATGATAAGATATTGACTAACTCGTGTCATTTATTGAATACTGTACAGAAAGTGAAAAACAGAATGGCTGTATGGGAACAGAATGGCTTTAAGTGTACTGGTTGTTTACCTCCGGGATCTCATGGCCCACGAGGAGCCACCGCTCACTGCCACCGCCCAGCATCAAGAGAGAGTATCATACTGCATATCAGTAGCCCAGAAAAAGGTCAATATTCACAGTTCCAAGTATGATTTCTACTGAATGCATATCACTTTCGAACCAAGTAAAGTTGAAAAATCATACATCAAACCATAAGTCAGTTGGGGACTGTCTGTACACTGTAACACTGGGAAGGAATTACTTTTGAAAAAAATAGCGATAGACCAAATTAACCAAAATATTGCTTTCTTCAGCTGAATCATGTGCCACCCCATCTGGTTATATATGAAAGTACTGAGCAGACAGACAAGAAAAAGTACAGAAACTTCTCAAATCACATGTGGAAAGAAAATATAAGAATACCTAAGGTAGGCTACAAACCAGTGGACTTTTTGTGCTGTGGAGATGAGAAACAGGAGGGGCAGATATGCATCAAACGCTTGGTGGGCCAGTTATTAACAGATTGTCTCACAGCTCCAAATTCTCTCTTCTTTGCCCTGCCTTGTGATACTGGAGTGGGTCCCTGTAAACATTATCTTCATTGCTGGCTGGATTATTTAAGGCTTTGCCAACAGAGGCACTAGAAAGAATCTTCTCCACCAGAACCAGAGGCAGGGACTTTGCTTTTTCTGCCAGACCCAGAGGCAGGGACTTTTCCACTCAACAGTTGGTGGATTTGGCTCACTGTGGTCAACCTACACCTTCCAGCAAGGTTCTCCAGCATCAATGGGCCACATGTACCCTCTCCTCGGAGGTTCTGAAGTTCAGCCTGGGGTTGAGGGAGGAGCTTCCTCTACGTTTTTAGTTCTTTCTTTTCCACTCTCTTTCTGCCTAGAAATAGACACTGCTTTACCCCTTGGAATCCTTCTTCACTCCTTTTGGTTAACTACCTGTTGTACATTAACAGTTCTTCATGTTAAATTTTCCCTTTTCAAATTATTGATGTGATTTCTACCTCCATGAGATCTCCATGGAGAAAAAGTCTCCAAGGGTTACCATGGTCCAGGGTCTGGTACTTGGCTTTGCAGATCTAGAAACTCAAAGAATATGGAGAATTTAGAAGTGTACTTAATTTCAATCCCCTACTCACATTTCAATCCCCTACTTGCATTTCAATCCTGGTTCTACCATTTCCTAGTTTTGTAATCAAGAGCCACTTGTATAAATAACAACTCTACTTCAGGCAATGAGTCACGCCTTCAACATACGTTTATTGAGAATCCTACCATGTATCAGGTACTATTGTAGTCATTAAGGATATTGACAAAATCCCCTGCCCTCAAGTATCTTATATTTGGTAGGGGAAAATGGCAATAGATAAAAACAATATATGAAATACATTGTATAGTGTGTGTGTGCCTAGTCACTCAGTTGTGTCCAACTCTTTGCATCGCTTTGGACTGTAGCCTGCCAGGCTCCTCTGTCCATGGGATTTTTCAATCAAGAATACTGGAATGGATTGCCATTTTCCTCCAACAGGGGACCTTCCGAACCCAGGGATTGCACCCAAATCTCCTGTGTCTCCTGCATCGCAGGCAGATTTTTTTTTCACGCTAAACCATCAGGAAAGCCCATCATGCATGGATATGGGAAAGGGAAGGGGATAGGAAGCATTGGGAAGTTGGAAGTTTAAGTAGAATGATTGGAAAGAAAACTTTTCTGTGAATCTTACATTTGAGTCAATATCTGAAGGAGATGAGAGAATAACTGGGAGAAAGTATTCTAGGTTAGGGATTGTTCAAGTGTTGCTTCAGAACTTTGTGGAGGACTCCCTGGTGGTCCAGTGGTTAAGACATTGCCTTCCAATGCACAGGGTGCAGGTTTCATCCCTGGTCAGGGAAATAATATCCCATGTGCCTCACAGTCAAAAAACCAAAACATAAAACAGAAATAATGATGTAACAAATTCAATAAAGACTTTAAAAATGATCCACATCCAAAAAGAAAAACCTTTAAAAAAATTTCATGGATCAGATTGGCTGGAGCAGAGTGAGTGAGAAACAAGAAACTCCAGGAAACGAGATCAGAAAGGCAATAGGGAGTAAGACTGTGAAACATGGAAAGCACTTAATCCATGCCTGACACACACTCTCTAAACCATGACTATAATAGTTACCCTTGGGAATGAGCTCCTAAAAATGAGACAAGCCCTCAGAGTAGGAATTGCATCCTACCCACTTCTGAGTCTCTAGCACCTAGAGTAGTGCCCAGCATAAATAAAGTGCTGAATGAATGACGAACAAATTATTTACTCTAATCACACACATGGGACTGCTATGTGAGGTCAGAACATGAAGTTATTAATTTATAACATGTGGTACACCTCTCTAATGTACTAATTATGTCAGCTGGCTATCTAGGGCACTTCCTACCAGATATCAAGGTAGTTAGGCAGCATAATTAATCAAGAGAATACTGCTTAATAAGCATGGAATAAGGTCAAAGAAAGCCGGGGAGCCTTCAGGGATGTTACTTGCAATCCTGTCTTCCCTGCTCTGGCAATTTTACATATCAGAAGATATGCCAGGCTAGCAAATTGGATCAGGGAAGAAAACGGAATAAGCACATGAGAGGGATCTAACCAAGACTCATCCCTTCTCCCCACCCCACAGTTCCTGGCTAATAGAAGCCAGAGGGTAACTGATTCAAGGGGTTCTGGGCCCCATCCCAGTCCCCAAAAGTGACTAACAATTGATCTAAACCAATCACAGTAATCCCGATCCCCTCAAAGGGATTATTTAGGCAAAAGCATATGATACCATTTTGACTAAGACAGGAGGAAAGGATTTTGAGGGGTGGGGTGGGGTGGAGATTCTGGAAAAGTTTTTTTCACTCTTAAACAGGTTTTCATGAGAAGAAGCCTGCTTTTCTGCTTCTAATACAGCTGTGTACAGAGGTAACACGGGACTGTTAGCTCCCTTGTATCCATGTGTGCGGACAAGTCTAGGGGTTAAAAGTCAATATGCTGAGGATGGCAGGACAAGGAAATGAAAAGAGCCCGGGTCCTTGTTTACGTTCAGTTCAGTTCAGTCACTCAGTCGTGTCCAAAGCTTTGCAACCCCATGGACCACAGCACGCCAGGCCTCCAACTCCCAACTCCCAGAGTCTACTCAAACTCATCTCCATTAGTTAGTGATATCATCCAACCATCTCATCCTCTTTTGTTCCCTTCTTCTCCTGCCCTCAATCTTTCCCAGCATCAGGGTTTTTTTCAAATGAGTCAGCTCTTTGTATCAGCTGGCCAAAGTATTGGAGTTTCAGCTTCAGCATCAGTCCTTCCAATGAACACCCAGGACTGATCTCCTTTAGGATGGACTGGTTGGATCTCCTTGCAGTCGAAGGGACTCTCAAGAGTCTTCTCCAACACCACAGTTCAAAAGCATCAATTCTTCAGCGCTCAGCCTTCTTCACAGTCCAACTCTCACATCCATACATGATCACTGGAAAAACCATAGTCTTGACAAGACGGACCTTTGTTGGTAAAGTAATGTCTCTGTTTTTTAATATGCTGGCTAGGTAGGTCATAACTTTCCTTCCAAGGAGTAGGTGTGTTTTAATTTCATGGCTGAAATCACCATCTGCAGTGACTTTGGAGCCCAAAAAATTAAAGTCAGCCACTGTTTCCACTGTTTCCCCATCTATTTCCCATGAAGTTGTGGGACCAGATGCCATGATCTTCGTTTTCTGAATTTGGGGCTTTAAGCCAACTTTTTCACTCTCCTCTTTCACTTTCTTCAAGAGGCTCTTTAGTTCTTCTTCACTTTCTGCCATAACGGTGGTGTCATCTGCATATCTGAGGTTATTGATATTTCTCCCTGCAACCTTGATTCCAGCTTGTGCTTCCTCCAGCCCAGCCAGCGTTTCTCATGATGTACTCTGCATATAAGTTAAATAAGCAGAGTGACAATATACAGCCTTGATGTACTCCTTTTCCTATTTGGAACCAGTCTGTTGTTCCATGTCCAGTTCTAACTGTTGTTTACTGACCAGGAGCTGACTATGGCTCAGATCATGAACTCCTTATTGCCAAATTCAGACTTAAATTGAAGAAAGTAGGGAAAACCACTAGACCATTCATGTATGAACTAAATCAAATCCCTTATGATTATATAGTGGAAGTGAGAAATAGATTTAAGGGACTAGTTCTGACACACAGAGTGCCTGATGACCTATGGACGGAGGTTGGTGACATTGTACAGGAGACAGGGATCAAGACCATCCCCCAAAAAAAGAAATGCAAAAAAAGCAAAATGGCTGTCTGAGGAGGCCCTACAAATAGCTGTGAAAAGAAGAGAAGTGGAAAGCAAACGAGAAAAGGAAAGATATACCCATTTGAATGCAGAGTTCCAAAACAGGCAAGGACGATAAGAAAGCCTTCCTCAGTGGTCAGTGCAAAGAAATAGAGGAAAGCAATAGAATGACAAAGACTAGAGATCTCTTAAAGAAAATTAGAGATACCAAGGGAACATTTCATGCAAAGATGGGCTCAATAAAGGACAGAAAGAGTATGGACCTAATAGAAGCAGAAGATATTAAGGAGAGGTGGCAAGAATACACAGAAGAACTATTCAAAAAAGATCTTCACGACCCAGATAATCATGATGGTGTGATCACTGACCTAGAGCCAGATATCCTGGAATGTGAAGTCAAGTGGGCCTTAGGAAGCATCACTATGAACAAAGCTAGTGGAGGTGATGCAATTCCAGTTGAGCTATTTCAAATCCTCAAACATCATGCTGTGAAGTGCTGCACTCAATATGCCAGCAAATTTGGAAAACTCAGCAGTGGCCACAGGACTGGAAAAGGTCAGTTTTCATTCCAGTCCCAAAGAAGATCAGATCAGATCAGATCAGTCACTCAGTCGTGTCCGACTCTTTGTGACCCCATGAATCGCAGCACGCCAGGCCTCCCTGTCCATCACCAACTCCCGGAGTTCACTCAGACACACATCCATCGAGTCAGTGATGCCACCCAGCCATCTCATCCTCTGTCGTCCCCTTCTCCTCCTGCCCCCAATCTCTCCCAGCATCAGAGTCTTTTCCAATGAGTCAACTCTTCTCATGAGGTGGCCAAAGTACTGGAGTTTCAGCTTTAGCATCATTCCTTCCAAAGAAATCCCAGGGCTGATCTCCTTCAGAATGGACTGGTTGGATCTCCTTGCAGTCCAAGGGACTCTCAATAGTCTTCTCCAACACCACAGTTCAAAAGCATCAATTCTTCGGCGCTCAGCCTTCTTCACAGTCCAACTCTCACATCCATACATGACCACCGTAAAAACCATAGCCTTGACTAGACAGACCTTTGTTGGCAAAGTAATGTCTCTGCTTTTGTATATGCTATCTAGGTTGGTCATAACTTTCCTTCCAAGGAGTAAGCATCTTTTAATTTCATGGCTGCAGTCACCATCTGTAGTGATTTTGGAGCCCAGAAAAATAAAGTCAGCCACTGTTTCCACTGTTTGCCCATCTATTTCCCATGAAGTGGTGGAACTGGATGCCATGATCTTCGTTTTCTGAATGTTGAGCTTTAAGCCAACTTTTTCACTCTCATCAAGAGGCTTTTGAGTTCCTGTCCACTTTCTGCCATAAGGGTGGTGTTATCTGCATATCTGAGGTTATTGATATTTCTCCCCGCAATCTTAATTCCAGTTTGTGTTTCTTCCAGTCCAGCATTTCTCATGATGTACTCTGCATATAAGTTAAATAAACAGGGTGACAATATACAGCCTTGACGAATTCCTTTTCCTATTTGGAACCAGTTCCATGTCCAGTTCTAACTGTTGCTTCCTGACCTGCATACAAATTTCTCAAGAGGTAGATCAGGTGGTCTGGTATTCCCATCTCTTTCAGAATTATCCACAGTTTATTGGGATCCACACAGTCAAAGGCTTTGGCATAGTCAATAAAGAAGAAATAGATGTTTTTCTGGAACTCTCTTGCTCTTTCTATGATCCAGCAGATGTTGGCAATTTGATCTGTGGTTCCTCTGCCTTCTCTAAAACCAGCTTGAACATCAGGAAGTTCACAGTTCACATATTGCTGAAGCCTGGCTTGGAGAATTTTGAGCATTACTTTACTAGCGTGTGAGATGAGTGCAATTGTGCGGTAGTTTGAGCATTTTTTGGCATTGCCTTTCTTTGAGATTGGAATGAAAACTGACCTTTTCCAGTCCTGTGGCCACTGCTGAGTTTTCCAAATTTGCTGGCATATTGAGTGTAGCACTTTCACAGCATCATCTTTCAGGATTTGGAATAGCTCAACTGGAATTCCATCACATCCACTAGCTTTGTTCATAGTGATGCTTTCTAAGGCCCACTTGACTTCACATTCCAGGATGTCTGGCTCTAGGTCAGTGATCACACCATCATGATTATCTGGGTCATGAAGATCTTTTTTGTATAGTTCTTCTGTGTATTCTTGCCATCTCTTCTTAATATCTTCTGCTTCTGTTAGGTCCATACCATTTCTGTCCTTTATCAAGCCCATCTTTGCATGAAATGTTCCTTTGGTATCTCTGATTTTCTTGAAGAGATCCCTAGTCTTTCCCATGCTGTTGTTTTCCTTTATTTCTTTGCATTGATCGCTGAAGAAGGCTTTCTTATCTCTTCTTGCCATTCTTTGGAACTCTGCATTCAGATGTTTATATCTTTCCTTTTCTCCTTTGCTTTTTGCTTGTCTTCTTTTCACAGCTATTTGTAAGGCCTCCCCAGACAGCCATTTTGCTTTTTTGCATTTCTTTTCCATGGGGATGGTCTTGATCCCTGTCTCCTGTACAATGTCACGAACCTCCGTCTATAGCTCATCAGGCACTCTATCTATGAGATCTAGGCCCTTAAATCTATTTCTCACTTCCACTGTATAATCATAAGGGATTTGATATAGGTCATACCTGAATGGTCTAGTGGATTTCCCTACTTTCTTCAATTTAAGTCTGAATTTGGCAATAAGGAGTTCATGGTCTGAGCCACAGTCAGCTCCTGGTCTTGTTTTTGCTGACTGTATAGAGCTTCTCCATCTTTGGCTGCAAAGAATATAATCAATCTGATTTCAGTGTTGACCATCTGGTGATGTCCAGGTATAGAGTTCTCTCTTGTGTTGTTGGAAGAGGGTGTTTGCTATGACCAGTGCAATTTCTTGGCAAAACTCTATTAGTCTTTGCCCTGCTTCATTCCGTATTCCAAGGCCAAATTTGCCTGTTACTCCAGGTGTTTCTTGACTTCCTACTTTTGCATTCCAGTCCCCTATAATGAAAAGGACATATTTTTTGGGTGTTAGTTCTAAAAGGTCTTGTAGGTCTTCATAGAACCATTCAACTTCAGCTTCTTCAGCGTTACTGGTTGGGGCATAGACTTGGATTACTGTGATATTGAATGGTTTGCCTTGGAAACAACAGACATCATTCTGTCATTTTTCCGAGGTCAGGGGCAGAAGCCGGGAGGACCCCATGCCAGAAGGGTGGCGGCCAAGAGGAGTTAACCCACGTCCGAGGTCAGGGGCAGCGGCTGAGAGTACCAGACTGCGACGGCGCAGGAACAGCCTAGAGGAGCTACACACCATCCGAGGTCAGGGGGGCGGCTGAGAGGAGATACCCAGCGTCTGAGGTCAGGGGCAGCAGCCGGAAGGAGCTACCCCACGCCCCTAAGCCCGAGGCCAAGGGCGGCGGCGGGGAGGAGCAACCCCACATCCAAGGAGCCATGGCTGCGTGGGCGCAGGAAGGCCTAGAGGAGCTATCCCATATTGAAGGTCAGGAAGGGCGGCAGTGAGGAGATACCCCTCGTCCAAGGTAAGGAGCAATGGCTGCGCTTTGCTGGAGCAGCCGTGAAGAGATACCCCACGCCCAAGGTAAGAGAAACCCAAGTAAGACGGTAGGTGTTGCAAGAGGGCATCAGAGGGCAAACACACTGAAACCATACTCACAGAAAACTAGTCAATCTAATCACACTAGGACCACAGCATTGTCTAACTCAATGAAACTAAGCCATGCCCGTGGGGCAACCCAAGACGGGCGGGTCATGGTGGAGAGATTTGACAGAATGTGGTCCACTGGAGAAGGGAATGGCAAACCACTTCAGTATTCTTGCCTTGAGAACCCCATGAACAGTATGAAAAGGCAAAATGATAGGATACTGAAAGAGAAACTCCCCAGGTCAGTAGGTGCCCAATATGTTACTGGAGATCAGTGGAGAAATAACTCCAGAAAGAATGAAGGGATGGAGCCAAAGCAAAAGCAATACCCAGCTGTGGAGGTGACTGGTGATAGAAGCAAGGTCTGATGCTGTAAAGAGCAATATTGCATAGGAACCTGGAATGTCAGGTCCATGAATCAAGGCAAATTGGAAGTGGTCAAACAAGAGATGGCAAGAGTGAATGTCGACATTCTAGGAATCAGCGAACTGAAATGGACTGGAATGGGTGATTTTAACTCAGATGACCATTATATCTACTACTGCGGGCAGGAATCCCTCAGAAGAAATGGAGTAGCCATCATGGTCAACAAAAGAGTCCGAAATGCAGTACTTGTATGCAATCCCAAAGAAAGGCAATGCCAAAGAATGCTCGAACTACCGCACAATTGCACTCATTTCACACACTAGTAAACTAATGCTCAAAATTCTCCAAGCCAGGCTTCAGCAATACGTGAACCGTGAACTTCCAGATGTTCAAGCTGGTTTTAGAAAAGGCAGAGGATCCAGAGATCAAATTACCAACATCCCCTGGATCATTGAAAAGCAAGAGAGTTCCAGAAAAACATCTATTTCTGCTTTGTTGACTATGCCAAAGCCTTTGACTATGTGGATCCCAATAAACTGTGGAAAATTCTGAAAGAGATGGGAATACCAGACCACTTGACCTGCCTCTTGAGAAATTTGTATGCAGGTCAGGAAGCAACAATTTGTTCACATTACTGAGTTTCTAATTAATCAACCTGGAAATGTTTTTATCTGAAACTGTCTGTATTATATAAAGTAGTAAATTTGCTCATATTTACAGCAATTTTTTTATCTTGTATCAGTTTGTAGGGCTACAATAGTAATATACCACAGATGAGGTGCTTAAACAATTGAAATTTATTTTCTCACAGTTCTGGAAGCTGGAAACCAAGATCAAGACGTTGGCAGCTTTGGTGTCTCGGGAGGCCTCTCTCCGTAGCTTGTGGTTGATCACCTTTTGCTGTGTCCTTAGGTGGTCCTTCTTCTGTGAGTGCATGCCTGGTATCTCTTCCTCTTCTAATACAAATAAAGGCCATATTGGATTAAGGCTTTATCCTTATGATCTTAGTTAGCTTTAATTACCTCTTTAAAGGTCCTGTCTCCAAATTCATATGTGATTCATATACCCACATATCACTGTAACTGTTTATAACAGATCTCCTCTTATAGATAATCTATTATCTTTTTAGGTGATTGTAGAAACTTCAGAATATCAGTGCAAACCAATTCTTACAACATCCTCTAACAGTGATTATAGGTTCAGTTCAGTTCAATTCAGTCGCTCAGTCGTGTCCGACTCTTTGTGACCCCATGAATCGCAGCACGCCAGGCCTCCCTGTCCATCACCAACTCCCGGAGTTCACTCAGACACACGTCTATCGAGTCAGTGATGCCATCCAGCCATCTCATCCTCTGTCATCCCCTTCTCCTCCTGTCCCCAATCCCTCCCAGCATCAGAGTCTTTTCCAATGAGTCTTTTCAACTCTTCACATGAGGTGGCCAAAGTACTGGAGTTTCAGCTTTAGCATCATTCCTTCCAAAGAAATCCCAGGGCTGATCTCCTTCAGAATGGACTGGTTGGATCTCCTTGCAGTCCAAGGGACTCTCAATAGTCTTCTCCAACACCACAGTTCAAAAGCATCAATTCTTCGGCGCTCAGCCTTCTTCATAGTCCAACTCTCACATGCATACATGACCACAGGAAAAACCATAGCCTTGACTAGACAGACCTTTGTTGGCAAAGTAATGTCTCTGCTTTTGAATATGCTATCATATTCATAGGTTGGTCATAACTTTCCTTCCAAGGAGTAAGCGTCTTTTAATTTCATTATATATCAGATGGTTAGACTAGATAAACTTTAAAGGTCCTCTCAACTCTAAAATTCTATGAGTACATTTGTTTATAGTTAATGTTTTTAAATTGTAATTATTTATATGAAATACAACTTCAGTTACTTCCAGCCTCAAGGAACACAAATATCTTTTTTTTTAATGTAACTGAAAATGATTTAAGTCACATCACATGAAGAGAAATCTAGAAATAAAGAAGTTCTAGAGTTAAGTTTAAAAAGATGATTAATAAATCAACAGGGCCAAGATCTTTTTTCATCATTCCAACCTGCCAGTTGTCAAATGTTTCAGCACTTCCCCCATGGTCCTGAAATGACTGCAGCAGCCCCTGGTATCATATCACTGCACAGCACCTCCACAGATGGGACAAGGAAAAGGGAAACATCTTTTTGCTTCCTTTTTTTTTTTTTTTTTTAGAATAAAGTACTCATTTCATAAAACTTCCCTATTAAGCTTCTCACTGGTCAGACTTTGTCATGTACTTACTATAACTGGTAAGTACATGACATTACTATTATCGGTAAGTACGAAGACAAATGAGAAATAGGTCTAAACAAATTGTGAGTCTTCCTTGGGGTCGGCTTTCTCTTCAGCATTTGCTTCTTGGAAAAGAGTCGACCAAATTAAGGCTCCTTTAGCAAGGAGGAAGGATGGGGACATCAGTTGTTTACAGATAGAACAACCACATTATTAAAATCCCGAATCAGGCCTGATTGTGCAAATGAATATTTGATGTTGAGATTGCCCTGGGAAACCTGAGAGACCAGAGATGGTGACTACACTTGTTCCCCCTGCAGTTACCTAGAAATATCAGAAGGTGCTGGTGGAATTTCTTAGCTATATTCAGTACCTCAAGAATCCTAGCAGAAAAGTTTGCACAGACTAGCTAAAAAATTTAAATTTTTTGAAACTGATTGAAATTCTATAAGGTCAGTACATTAAGGATTGTTCTCTCATGCAAATCAGAGGCTCATGTTGAACATTAAATATATATTGAAGTAATAAAAATTTTCAGTAAATTAATAACTAAATATATATATTTGAAAGACTCTTATAAGAAGGAATCCATGGAGGAAAAATAAATTTTAGATTTTTAAATAATTATTTTAAAGTATTTTTTAAAAATTTTAAGAATAATTTTAAAGGTCATTGGTGGAATAAAACATGAGAAATCCTTGATGCTCAAACCATTCCCTTCCTCAAGGAAAGGTAAAGGATGTCAGCTATTCACGGCTCAGGAATGCTGTCCTCTCTAAAGAAATAAGAATTGTTTACAGACATTAGGCCATTCGATCTTAGTCTATGCCATGTCTGAGAGTTATCTTTTACACTGACCTTATGCTCAAAAATTACTCTCTTTCCATATCATTAACTCATGACACCACCAGGATTTCTTGAATATGTAAAATGCATTACTTAATCTAAGTGGGATGTAATAATAGGCACCCTGTTATCATTTTTCTTGTAAGAAAAAGACCAACCAACAAAGAGTATTTAAATTAAATTCTCTCAACAAAATATATTTATTTGATATCAGAGACATTACTACTAGCCGATATAATCACCATCTGTTGCTGCTGCTGCTGCTGAGTCACTTCAATCATGTCCGACTCTGTATGACCCCATAGACGATAACTCATCAGGCTCCCCCGTCCCTGGGATTCTCCAGGCAAGAACACTGGAGTGGGTTGCCATTTCCTTCTCCAATGCACGAAAGTGAAAAGTGAAAGGACTCAGTCGTGTCTGACTCTTCGTGACCCCATGGACTGCAGCCTACCAGGCTCCTCCGTCCATGGGATTTTCCAGGCAAGAGTACTGGAGTGAGGTGCCATCGCCTTCTCCGTACCATCTGCTAGTAGTAATTTATTAAATAGGGCTAGTGGCAAAGAACCCACCTGCCAATGCAGGAGACATAAGAGACCTGGGTTTGATCTCTGAGTCAGGAAGATCCCCTAGAGGAGGAAATGGCAGCCCACTCCAGTATTCTTGCCTGGAGAATCCCATAGACAGAGAAGCCTGGCGGGCTACAGTCCAGAGGGTCGCAAAGAGCTGGACACAACTGAAGCAACACACCAAGCAGAGTAAGCATTAATTAAAATTATGAACATTTTGAGTCCATCCAGTTTTACTTTTCAATAATGACAACTATATTTAATAATTTTAAAAAGTATTAAGCAAAGTCAGAGAGTGATGATGAAAGATGATTACATGACTCTTGAACATTAGATGGTCAAAGGAAACAGTGATTCTAGAAGTACTGTCTGAGAAGAAGAAGAAAGCAGAGCATAATTGTCAGGTGTTTTGAGTGTTCTGATGGTAATGTGATTGGGTGGGACAAAAGCAGTTGGCTAGAAAGAGAATGCACTGAGATTGCATCAACAACCAGCCTTGTGCCTTTTTATTAGACTGGCACTTTATCCTGCTTGGCAGCTTAAAGGTACAATTAGCCTCCTTAAGAATCATCTACAGAGAAGACATTGATCTCAGATTGTTGGAAGACATCCAGGGAAGAATTTTATATATATATATCTTAATCTAAGTGGGTTGTAATAATAGGCACCCTGTTATATTTCTTACAAGAAAAAGACCAATCAACAAGGAGTATTTAAGTTAAATTCTATCAACAAAATATACTTGACATCAGAGACTTAAATATATATAAATATTATTTATATATATTTATATATATATATTATTTAATATATATTATTTATTAATATTATGTATATTTAAGTCTCTGATATATAAATATATATATTAAATCAAATATATTTAAATATATATATATTTAAGTGAATGACCATGACTTGCATTCATACCCCGGTAAAGTGGACCCTGAGCAAGAAATATATCTGATACTCCACATCAGACAGGAGGAGCACTGTCCAAAGGAACCTTTTCGTTTCAGGGAACAAAGACTCAAGCTAAGTAAAATGAGTCTGGTTATTAGGAATATCTAAATGGGATTTTTTAAAAAAGAGGAGCCAGAAGAGGGTCAAGGCTCAAGTATCAGGAAGAATAAACTGAAGAGCAGGTCTCAATCCAAGGTTGCTTGGGAGTCTTGCTGCTGCTGCTGCTACTGCTGCTAAGTCGCTTCAGTTGTGTCCGACTCTGTGTGACCCCATAGACGGCAGCCCACCAGGCTCCCCCACCCCTGGGATTCTCCAGGCAAGAACACTGGAGTGGGTTGCCATTTCCTTCTCCAATGCATGAAAGTGAAAAGTGAAAGTGAAGTCGCTCAGTTGTGCCCGACTCTTAACAACCCCATGGACTGTAGCCTACCAGGCTCCTCCATCCGTGGGATTTTCCAGGCAAGAGTACTGGAGTAGGGTGCCATCGCCTTCTCCATCCTTGCTGCAGTGCTCCACAATTTACAGAGTACCAACATTTCCCCATATGCCTTCTCTATTTTCTTTTCTATGAACTGGCATCTTTACTCTCCAGTCTGTAATTCTCTTCTCTGTCTTGAGTGTATGCTCATTCATAACCATGGCTCATGTATGGTTTTACCTCACCCTTGATCTACCTCACTCCCCTTCACTTTCTCTCCATTGTTAATACTTTATTCTCTTGGAACATCCCACTTGAAATGCCCGAGGGAGACCATCTGATTGGCTTAGAGGCCCGGTCACTAACTAGTTCATATGCTGATTGGCATCTTTAGTAGAACAACTAAATCAGGAGAACTCAGTCAGAAGACACACTTGTAGGTAGCTGCTGCTATCTGGTTTGCAGATCTTCAGTGATTCAGCAAATTGGATAATAATTCCGTATCTGTTTTATGTAATATAATCATACTTTACACTTCTTTCAATTTAAAAGTAAATGTTAGCAATTATGAGCGATACTCTTCAAATGTATCGGAGTTGTTCTTTTTTTAATATTTCACTTTATTATATATTTATTTTTGGTTGTATTGTGCTTTGTTGTCGCACACAGGCCTCTTCGTTGTTGCATCTGGGTTTCCTCTGGTTGTGGTGAGCAGGGGCTGCTCTCGATGCGGTACACAGGCTTCTCATTGCTGCGGCTTCTCTTGTTGTAGAGCATGGGCTCAGAAGCATGCAAACTTCAGTAGTTGTGGCTCCCGAGCTCTAGAGCATGGGTTCATGGTGCACGGGCTTTGCCCCATGGCACATGGGATCTTCCTGGACCAGAAATCAAACCTGTGTCCCCTGCATTGACAGATTCTTAACCACTGGGCCACAAGGGAAGTCCCTGGAATTGTTCTTGATGCAACTGGTTTCTTGTATCAACTCAGTTCCAAAAGATTTAGATCCATGGGAAGCTATCATCTTCTCTGTTGTTGTTGTTCTTGCTGTTCAGTTGCTCACTTGTGCCCGACTGTGACTCCAGGGACTGCAGCACTCCAGGCTTCCCTGTCCATCACCAGTTCCAGAGCTTGCTCAAACTCATGTCCATCAAACTGATGATGCCACTCAACCATCTCATCCTCTGTCGACCCCTTCTCCTCCTGCCTTCAGTCTTTCCCAGCATCAGGGTCTTTTCCAATGAGTCGGCTCTTGGCTAATTCCCATGAAATAAACTCCCTTAGATATCCATAAATCATGACTATCCACTCTTGTTAATAAATTCTGTAAATACATTTCAAAATAAAGGGCAGTTTATTATTTGTTGTTTAAAATGAAGCCTCCTGGAACCAGAGGGACATTGTGAGGATCACTGTCAGATTTTGTAAAATGCCTTTGGCTTTTCAATGGATAGGTACTATATATGATAATAAAAGGAATAGAAATCATATTCTTGAAAAACCCTGACACTGAGTTCATCTTTGTCTTAAAAAATAAGACAGTTCATCTTTAAGCCTTATGGGGACACTGAATTCAATTTGTTCTGAGAATGCCAAGCCTGATGAAAAAAGATACTCATTATAAAAGCACTTTCTCCAGTTCCTGTTCTGTTCAATATGTATTGCTCTTAACTTTGGTTTATATTGAAGACCTGAGCATCATTTGTAAATGTATAATGGTAATAATTGGAATCTGAACCTTATAAAAATATTACAGTGACATAGGAGGAACTTTTTTAGAATAAGGCATCACAAACTTTGCAAATGTGCTCACCTAGCATTCATGTGCTCATGCAATTATGTATACATATATATGAGAGAGAGACAAAACAAGAAAAGGAGCTATGGAGTAAGACTTTTAAGACTAATGCTATGATCATACCTGTATGTGGGTTGTGCTTGTATTGCTTTATAAATCACCTTTGAATACCTATTTCCTTTGGTTCTCACTAGAAACCTTGGAGCTAGGTGAGAAGATGAGGCTTGTCTAGCTCTCTGGCCCTGGGCACTGTAAGATTCAAAAGCAATCAGACTTTTCAGAGGACAACAGAGTTTGGCAGGTGGGAAGTCAGGTGCACCAACAGTTTCTTGCTGGAGACAAAAGGACAGACCCCATGAAAGCCCATAAAGCACTGAACCTGAAGCAGTGTTCCCTATCAGGTCCCAGAGGAGATTTCCAGGCTTTTCCTTTAAACATCTGGTTTAGGGCTTCCCTGGTGGTAAGGAATCCACCTGCCACTGCAGGAGACACGAGAGACGTGGGTTTGATCCCTGGGTCAGGAAGAGCCCCTGGAGAAGGAAATGGCAACTCACTCCAGTATTCTTGCCTGGAGAATCCCATGGACAGAGGAGCCTGGCAGGCTACACTCCATGGGGTTGCAAAAGAGTTGGACACAACTGAGCAACTGAGCACATGCACACACACACACACACACACACACACACATCTAGGTTTGGGTAAGGGGAAGGACACATTGGGATGCAGTGAGATTTGAAGGAGGTGTCTCATTGGAATTATTTCTTCCTATGCAATTTTCAGGAGCCAGCAGGGACTAAGAGAGTAACACAAGCCCTAAGAGATAGTAAGGTACAAGTGAAGAGTCTTTCAAAATCCAAAATTCACACAAAGGCTCCTGTAGTCAGGCCTCTATGACTCACATGTCTGATGTGCTATTAACTTTCTATAAACAAACAAGCTGTTTTGATAGAATCACAACCCAGAATCAAGCCACTGTCTCCAGAGGAGCTGCCCTAAGCCTGCCTCTGCAGATTCTCTGATCAATCCCTGCCTCATATGAAATGATCACTCTTTTCTAGCTTTTCTTGAAATCTCACTTTTCAGAAATGCCAGGATGTCTCAAATGTGGCAGCCTAGCAACTTTCTCCCTATAGAAAACTCTACCTTGTCATTCTGCCATCTCTAAATCTAATTTAGAATTGCTTTTCTGGTTTTTACAACTCTTCATCGGCTTGCTCCTCCCTCCCTTTCCAAATTCATTTCTCCTTCTCTTCATCAATCTGTCACCTTCAGCTCCACCCCCTCACTCCACTTCTTGGCTTTTCAGGCAGTTACTGTTTGAATGAGAAGATTGAAAATCTCATTTATCATTTTTGAGAAGTCTCACAGGGGCGTACTGCAAATCTTCCCTCACACCCGAGGAAGAGAGAGAAAGCACAACACCTAAAAATGAATCTCTAAAGAGAGAATAGTCCTAAAATAGAGCAGAATAATAAATGGATGCTGCTGTGCTTTCTTACAAAACAAAACTCACAGTGAAACTTCCTTTTTGTATTTGAGCTACTATCAAAGGGCTCAATTCTGGAAATATTCCACAAATTGCTAAGTTCCCATTAAAAAAATAAAGTCCATGCTACTTGAACCGTTGCAACAAATCTGCAGCTGAAACAGCTGCAAAAACAAAGCCCCACTCTCACTCGGTACTGACACTGCCCTGGTCCATGCTACACCACCTCACAGACTTGGCAATCCAAACATCTGTTATAAGGCACACTTCTAACGCTATTTGCACTCACATTCCTTCCTTCCACGAGCTTGACAGATGGATGAATTCCTAATGGCCCCAGGTGACAGTCACAGGGTTGTAACAGCCACCTCCTTCTTAGCAAACACTGCTTGCCCCTCCACGCAGCAAAACCTCCAGATAACTGTAGAGGGATGGATAGTGACATAAATTGGGGATCTAGGCTCAAAACCCAACTTTGTCTGCTGGCAGGAGCACCTGGCAACAGTGTGTTCATCCTGCCATGCTCACGTGCTGCAAGTAACAACAGGAACGAAACACAAAGGAAGAGAAAGATATGCCCCCAGGTACCTCCCAAATGGTGACCAAGTGTTTTGTTTGAACCACCTTGTGGCTGATGGAGACTGAACTGCAGGCTTCCTGGAAGACTGACTACCACCCTGTTAGGATCTTTGCTGATCATCACCAAGGGTCTTTTGTCTTCAGATTGCAATGAAAAGTAACTCTCAGAAAGGAAGGTGGTATAAACTGAGAAATTCAGGCTATGTCAGAATAGTGTGGATGGATATGCTCTGCTAGCAGGCTTCCATTTCACTCTGTAACAGGAAGGAAAAGAGATGCAAGTCCTAGAGAAATAAAGCATGAAAACTGCTGCCAGCGAAAAGAACTTTTACTACCAAGTCACACAGACTGGGGTCTCCACTTACAGATGGTAATTAACATAGACTATGGACTAAACCGTGTGGACACGTACAGACCAGAAGTCTCTGTGTCCTTATGTGGACTCTGTTTGGGCTTCTTTCCTCATGCCCTTTTCTTACACGCTCATGTTCCAATCTTGCTTTCTGCTCTACGTTGGCATAAGATTCAAGTTTCTAAGGGTGCCAGGCTGTGAGTGTAGAACTGATTCCATTCTAATTTTATTTTTGTATATAAAATGTAATGTAGAATGAAGTACGTTTGTGTCATCTTTGAAACAGGCTATGAAGAATATTCTTTGTGGCCTCCGACATGACAATAGAAAGTGATCCCTTTCTATTTGCATTAAAATGTATCCATAGTCTTGGCATGTCCCTTTTTGGAATCTGCCAATACTCTTGTCTTTTCTACTATCAAACCCACTGATGAAAAGTTTGCATGCTGTTCAGTCTAACAGCTTCTCTAATAATGGAAGTGCCCTCTACACCACTTTTCCCCTCTTGCCAACTGCTATCCTGTCTCATGTTTGACTTTTCATACCTATTCCCTAATTCTAACATTTCTGTTTGCTTTCTTCCCTCTTTTATGTCCCCTCTAATTCTCTAGAAGGGATGAGATGCTATCACTGTTATTGCTATTTTCTTTTTTCTATCTAAATACTGGAAGAGTGGAGCTGAAATATATGAAAAATGACGACCCGTTCTATAAATATCAAAAGGTGAGAAGTATGTGGAAGCTGGTCCAGGAATCCTAATAGATTGTCTCCATTTGTCGTGAACCACATATGATAGGGGCAAGATGCAAAATCCAGTGCCCTTATTTTTCAAGTCTGTGCTTGGAGAGGGAAAGGGTGGAGCCCACAGAAGCCCACAGCTCCTCTTCTCCACGTGTAACCAGAGAGCAAAGCCTGGCAGGTGGGAAGCCAGCAATCAGCAGTAGGGGGCTGCAAACGACCTCAACTAGGGAAGGAGGAGGATCTCTCCAGTTGACAGCTGAGGAGCAGGACTCTTAAAACCAGTGTTGCCTTTACTGAAAGAGCGGAGGGCAGGGTTTCCCAGACACTGGTGAGTAGGTGAATCAGGTCAACTGCTAACAAATTCAGATCCCCAGTGCAGCCTCCAGAGTCTCAGGGCCTGGGAATTTTTTTTTTTTTTTTTTAAATCCTCATCTGATGAGGATTCTGTGATTCTCATCAGATGTGATGAGCATCTGTGATTCTGATGCTGCTGTACCAAGTGCAAGTGAGTGTGTGCTCAGTTTCGCTCAACTCTTTGTGACCGGATGGACTGCAGCCTGGCAAGCTGCTCTGTCCCTGGGATTCTCCAGGCAAAAATACTGGAGTGCGTTGCCATTTCCTAGATTAGGGAATCTTCCCAATCCAGAAATCAAACTTGCATCTCCTGTGTCTCCTGCACTGGCAGGCAGATTCTTTACCACTGTGCCATCTGGGAAGCCCCAGCTGTGCCAGGAACCACACTTTAAAAATCCCTGGCTGGGGTGCAGCATCTCTGACTTTAAAATACAAAGAGTATGATGATTACTCAGGTGGTAGGACTATTTCTCTTAGAGATTGGACTTTCTTTTTAGCCTTTAAAAAATGTACCCATGAAATTAAATTATTTAGGGACTATTTAACTAAGACACTTCCATGTTCTGATATTCTAACATCTTATCAAGCAATGTATCCTAATTTGTGGCATTCTAAATATGATCCTCATAAATTGTACAACACAGAGAATATAGCCAGTATTTGGTAAGAACTGTAAGTAGAGTAAAATCTTACAGACCTGAAGTCTCTATGTCCTTATGTGGACTCTTTTGGGGCTTCTTTCCTCTTGCTCTTTTCTTATACTCTCATTTTCACAATTTTTTCCCCAAAATATTGTGAATCACTATATTATAACCTGTGAGTGAGTGAAAGTCGCTCAGTCGTGTCCAACTCTTAGAGACCTCATGGGACTATATAGTCCATGGAATTCTCCAGGCCAGAATACTGGAGTGGGTAGCCTATCCCTTCTCCAGGGGATCTTCCAAACCCAGGGATCGAACTGGGGTCTCCTGTATTGCAGGCAGATTCTTTACCAACTGAGCTACCAGGGAAGCCCATTATAACCTAATGGGTTATATAAAAATACCTAAATATTTTTTCCAAAATATTGTGAATCGCTATATTATAACCTGTAACTTACACAATATAAAAATATAAAAACACCTAAAAAATAAATAAATAAAAATAAATAGATATGATCCTCATTTTAGAAAGAACTATGATCTTTGCTGTTGCAATAGTTATTTATATTTGTTGCTATTTCATTCTTGAAATAAAGAAAAGCCCACATAAAGACAAACATCCAATTCCTAGTTCTCTCAGAAATAAAATAATCCTGACTATCATTGAGCCCAAGCAATGCCAAGCCTGCCTGGGAGCAGCTGGTCAGAATGCCTGAACCTGACCTGGAAGGAATAATTGTTCTCCCAAAGGCCAGCTGTATACATTGCCTTTTCCTACCCGGGTTCTGATGCTCAGGAATGCTGTGCTCTGGTGGTTCTTCATTGGCGTCCATTCTAATCGCTGCTTCATAGTGGGCCACAGGCTGTCAGTGTGAAGATGGGCTTCACCACAGCACAGAAACACCATTTTACGATGCACATTTTTGCAGTCAGATGGAGGATTTGAGTCGCACAAGATACAGTAACTGCTAGAGGAAAGAGCAGTAAACCTAGAGAAATAAATCAAAAGAAAAGAATTGTGGAGGAGTAAATTTAACCATATGCATTAGATTGGCAACATTTCTTAGTTTTTCTTGGTAGGATTCTCAGACTCTGTCTAAAGAAGACAGTGCTACTGCCTTCCTCCAAAATTCATATTCTGCTATTGTCTGCAGGTCAAGGTGAAAGTTAGCTTTGAAAGAATCAGCTATAAATCTAATAAGTGGCAAAGAAACAGATGGTTTTTTTTTTTTTAATGGAAAAGTGATTTCTTTTAGACAGACTGCAAAAATGTGCTGACCTTAAATCACAGTTACAGGGTAATACTCGAGATATGCAAGAAGATTATTGAATTCTAAGACTATTTTCAGGAATATAAATACATAGGTTTTTTCCTTTTTTCTTCAAAGCTCTAAACTGAATCATCACTAAATTAACACATCATTGAGAGGTTTAAGCAAACTGGAGCCTTATACCCTGGTTATGTAAGCATTAAAAAGTCAACTGCAGGGTCTCTGAGCTTTCTGTCTTTCTGGTAGGCATTTCAACACTGTTGTCTTATGTTGCATCTCCCTCTGCTGCCCACACCCTCAGTAGCAATGGCAGAGCTAGACAATTGGTGGATAGGGACAGAAGTAGTGAGTCTAATATGAGGAATCAGACTGGGAGGAAACTAGTGTTTTCCTCTTGGTAATCAGAGAATTTGATGTGCACATATCTTCATATATTTCTTATGGTTGCCATAGACACTGACCCGGGGCTGATATTCCCTTTTATCTTCAAATTCTCTCCCTAAACACATGTAGACTATTTAACAATGACAATAGTAACCCTGTGTACTGAGCACTGGCCAGGGAAAGTTGAATGGCATTGATTCAGAAGGTGAAGTGGTCTGAAAGATACAACGAGGAGTTTAAGCCCCATGTTTCTGGACTGTGGGAGAAATAGCAACCTCTTCCAGAGATTACCTGAAAAATAGACCTGGAGGAAATAGCAGAAGATGGAAATTAAGGCAAGAAGGTTACTGAGAGTGTAAAAAAAGCTAATTGTGTACCAATTATGGTAACAGGAGACAAATGCTTAGACAAATAAGCTCCAAGTTTTCAGTGGCTAGTTTTCTCGCATCCAGGTTAGCAGTCTAGTGTAGACATTCTGTGTTGGCTACAACTTTCCCTATGGAGTAGCTCAGAGACTTAAGCTCCTTCATCTTGTGACTCTGCCAACCTCTACAGCTGCAGAATCTTTCCTATTTGAGCAGGACTAAGAGAGCAGGGAAAGCACAGATTCTTTTTAAAAGCCCATCTGGGAGGTGCCATAAAACGCTTCCTCGTTCCATCAGTAAGTACTAGTCAAGTGGCCACCTCTGGATGTAGGAAGGACTAGCGGAGGCCGTTCCTACCACCAGGGGCCTCCCAGTGACTTCTCTGCCCTAAAGTTGGGGAGCAGCTATCCTCTTGTTTCTCCCACCGCTGCTGCAGGAGCCTCTTCATCTCTTCTTACAAATATGGGTGCTTCTCACAATTCTGTTCCAGACCTTGTCTCTTCTCACTTTGCACATTCTTCCCCAGTGATACCATCGTGCTCTGATTGATTTCCAACTACTTGCTGCTAACTCCCAGATCTTCATCTCCAGCTATTTACTCACGACTCGAAACCCTTCAGGACTCTCATAGCCTTGAGATTAACATGCATTGTAACTACAGTTATCTGTTTACCCTTTTGCCTGCAGCTCCCTGCTTTTCCTGAAGAACTAGAGCCATGGATCAAAAATGATTTCTGAGTATCTAAAGTCATCACTATAATAAATTTCATTTTATTACCAGGATATTTAAGGCTGTGGGTCATGACCCATTATTGGGACTAGAATTAATTGGGGAAGTTACAACTAGTTTTTCAAGACTGAAACATGGAATAGAATGGAACAGAAATAGCCAAAAGCTTCCCTCCTCTCCCCAAAATAATAGTAAGTATTGCTTTAAGATTTTTTGTTTTGGGACTTCCCTGGTTGTCCAGTGGTTAAGACTCCATGCTTCTAATACAGTGGGTATGGGTTCAATCGCTGGTCTGGGAACTAAGATTCTCACACGCTGTGTAGTGCAGCTAAAAAAAGAAAAAAAATAATTAGGAAAAAAGCTTTTGTTTCAGTGTTTGTGCATTGGGTCATAAAAAAAAATTTATTTATTTGTTTACCATAAGTCATTGACATAATTGAATACCTACTGGATTAGACCACTGTTTCTTCCAGAGCATCGCCAATCAAACTGTAAGAAGAAGGATCGGGAATTAAGTTATTTGAGTTCAGTCACAAGCTCCCATGCTTATTAGCTGTATTTTCTGGGACAATTTCTCTACTTCGAAATTTTCTTGTCTGTAAAATGAGTATAAAAACAGTACCTCCTCATGGACCTATTGTGAAGATTAAATGAATTAATATAGTTATATATTAATATATATATATTATAGTTATATATAGCTGGACATGGGTGAGTACTTTCCACCTATTAACTATTCTTAAACAATGAAATATCTAAAAACTCTATTAAGATACCAAATTGTGGAAGTAAACAAGGATATCCACATAGAGGCGTATTATCTACAATGAGGAAATAGACAAATGTATTAAATTGTTTCACCTTTTTAATGAGGTGATGAGCATGGAAAATGAGAGTGTTTTTTTGAACCACAGGCTAAAGGGAACAAGCCACTCTGGCTGGAGATGACTGGCCAGATGTGATGGTGGCTTCTGGACAGGGACAAATGACAGTTTTAAGGCCTAAAGGGATCAGTATCTCTACACTTGATCCATTCTCAGCACAAGATGAGAAATTCTAGACTGTAAACCAAGATTCATATCTTTCCCAAGGTCAGTTACCAGTTCTGGGTGGGTCTGTAATCAAGGTTGGTGAAGGAGACTGGCAAGAGGTCCTTACACCCCAAGGTGCTTTCTGTCATTTACTCAATGAGAAAAAGGAAGCCCATTACCCAAGTTGATGCCAGCTGCAGGAAGGGGCATCTATGTGATGACAGAAAAGGCGATCTAAAGAACCTAGTCTCTGACAAAGTGGCCGAGGTGCTGAGTCAACCAGCAGCTGTCCTTTTCTAGACTCTCTGTTAGGGGGATAATAAATGTTTTTACTGTTTAAGCCATTTTGAGTGATGATTTCAATTTTACTCAGCCCAAGTTTCTAACTGATTCAGTGTCTTGTTCTATTTCATAGATTTTTCAACACTATAATTTATAGAATAATACTGTACCGTGAAATGCAAAGTATTACACACAACTTCAGCAATCAGTGTTACGGGCCACAGAACACAAACAATCACCAAGTGTTAACATTTGGAGTTTCCAGTTCTTTTGAGATTTTCATTAACCCTTCCATGGCAAAAGTTGCTACTAACTAACAGACTGTTTAATTCATTGCACCTCATTTAGATTTTTCTGCTTTTTGCTGGACTTGATGCACTTTCAAAAGTCTGGATAATTTCAGAATTTAAACTGCTGGAAGCCACGTGCCACCCTTCTCTGTAATTGCTTCTTTGGGTGCCTGTGGTAAACTCTGTCATGGCAATTCCATATCTGCTGTAGGAAGACTTAAGTTCATAGAACTTAATGCCTGTGGGGACGTAAGGACCTTTTGCCCTCTTGATGGCCCCTGACCATATTGTACTTCCTCTGACTATCTTGAAAGTGTCAAAAGCTTACAGCTACTGCAGATAGTAAAAGGCCAGGGCAGGCACCTGGAGCATCTTCGTAAGCTGTTCATTGCTCTCCCAACTCTTCTTCAGGCTGCTGCCTGACACCATCCTCTAAATGAACTGGCAGAAATGGAAGATGCATCCAAGGAGTGAGCAGCTTGGGAACTCCTGAGAACCCCCTTAATTGCCACATGTCAAAGCCTTTCACACGTGACAGAGGATGGGAGATGGGTTTCAGCTCCTGCACCTGCCGCTGCAGGTGAGTGTGTACCAGAGGGGAAGAGTGTTTGGAACACTAGTGAAGCAGTTTCTGAAGCAGAGTTCACACTGTCTCTACATTCGTAGGGATGTACGAATCCAAGACATTTGGATGACAAGTAGTAGCAAATACCCATATTCAGCCCTGCAATTCCTCTCCTTGTCTCAGCCACTCGAAGCAGCCCATCTGGAAACAGCCCACCAAAGCACGAGCAGACTCACTAGAATGACGAGCTCCTTCTTACAAATTCCTCCTACTGCATTTATTGGTTTGCTTTTGTTTTTACTATTAGAAGGAGCTGAAGAGTTTTGGCTGCTGACCACTGGACCGTACTTACCCATTAATTACTCATCCATTATGCTCCACTCCTGACTCAGTGCTTTGAATTTAGCATCCACAGAGTAACTTCTCTTGGAAAAGAGTGACCAGGACAGGATGGGTTCTGGGATTCCCTCAGGAGCACCTCTGAATTCCCATCATTGCAAGGTCCAAAGGGTCTGATCCCCTACCAGTCCCAAAGGCTAGTTCCAAATTCCTATGTGTGATGCTTCTTGCAGGAAAAACTGTTATTTATGTTATAGCAAACCAGTGGCTTTTGGCACAATTAATAATAGTTTCAGTCCCTACATGAAGCCATCATTATATTTGAGTTTGCTGCCTTCATTTTAGGAAACTTAATGGGATTACTTATGCAAAGACAAAGCTTAAAACCATTCATTGTTTTCAGAGTAGTTTGAGGTCACCTAAAATCTGTGATAGATGCTAAACACAGGACTTAAGGATTGCAGAAAATAATAAACACTGTAGAATTAGTCAGATCTTTCCCTCAAAACAGAACAAAACAAACAAAAAAAAAAGAGAGAGAGAGTTTTCATTAGAAGGAAAAAGGAAATCTAGGTTGGGGCTGTCTTATGGGATGATTTAATATGGAAGAACCAATTGCCAGCAGCAATTCGTGGCACAGCATTAGGCCACAGCATTCGTGGCTATTTATATGGAGCAAATCATCTGTAGAGAGTTAAAGGAAATAGACTGCATGCACAGTTGGGAGTAAGCTGTCCTATGTATTTGTTGTTGTTCAATCACTAAGTCGTGTCCAGCTCTTTGCAACCCCATGGACTGCAGCACACTGGGCTTACCTGTCCTTCACTATCTCCCAGAGTTTGCTCAAACTCATGTCCATTGTGTCAATGATGCCATCCAGCCATCTCATCTTATCTCCCCCTTCTCCTCCTGCCCTCAATCTTTCCCAGCATCAGGGAAAAGCATCATTTCCAGTGAGTCAGCTCTTCGCATCAGGTGGCGAAAGTATTGGAGCTTCAGTATCAGTCCTTCCAATGAATATTCAGGGTTGATTTCCTTTAGGATTAACTGGTTTGATCTCCTTCCAGTCCAAGGGACTCTCGAGAGTCTTCTCCAGCACCACAGTTCAAAAGCATCAATTCTTTGGCACTCAATCTTCTTTACGCTCCAACTCTCATATCATTACATGACTACTGGAAAAACCATAGCTTTGACTAAACAGACCTTTATTGGCAAAGTAATATGCTTTTTAATATGCTGTCTAGGTTGGTCATAGCTTTCTTTCCAAGGAGCAAGCATGTTTTAGTTGCATGGCTGCAGTCACTGTCCGCAGTGATTTTGGAGCCCAAGAAAATAAAATCTGTCACTGCTTCCACATTTTCCCCTTCTATTTGCCATGAAGTGATAGGACTAGATGCCATGATGATCTTCATTTTTGGAATGTTGAGTTTTAAGCCAGCTTTTCCACTCTCCTCTTTCAATCTCATCAAGAGGCTCTTTGGTTCCTCTTCACTTTCTGCCATTAGAATGGCATCTGATGTTGTTTATATTTCTGCTGGAAATCTTGATTCCAGCTCGTAAGTCATCTAGTCTGGCATTTCGCATTATGTACTCTGCATAAAAGTTAAATAAGCAGGGTGACAATATAAAGCCTTGACAAACTCCTTTCTCAATTTTGAACCAGTCTGTTTTCCATGTCCAGTTCTAACTGTTGCTTCTTGACATGTGTACAGATCTCTTAGGAGACAGGTAAGGTGGGCTGGTATTCCCATCCCTTTAAAAATTTTCCACAGTTTGTTGTGATCCACACAGTCAAAAGCTTTAGCATAGTCAATGAAGCAGATGTTTTACTGGAATTCTCTTGCTTTCCCTATAGTCCAGTGTATGTTGCCAATTTGATCTCTGGTTCTTCTGCCTTGCCTAAATCCAGCTTGTACATCTGGAAGTTCTCAATTCATGTACTGTCAAAGCCTCGCTTGAAGGATTTTGAGCATGACCTTGCTAGCAATTGTGAAATGAGTACAATTGTGTGGTAGTTTGAACATTCTTTGGCATTGCCCTTCTTTGGGTTTGGAATGAAAACAACTTTTCCAGTCCTGTGGGCACTGCTGAGTTTTCCAAATTTGCTGGTATACTGAGTGTAGCACTTTAACAGCATCATTTTTTAGGATTTGAAATAGCTCAGCTAGATTTTGTCACCTCCACCAGCTTTGTTTGTAGTAATACTTCCTAAGGCCCACTTGACTTCACACTCCAGGATGTCTGACTCTAGGTGAGTGACCACACCATCATGGTTATCCAGGTCATTAAGATTTTTTTTGTATAGTTCTTCTGTGTATTCTTGCCACCTCTTCTTCTTAATCTCGTCTGTTTCTGTTAGGTCCTTGACATTTCTCTCCTTTATTGTGCCCGTCATTGCATGAAATGTTCCCTTGGTATCTCTGATCTTCTTGAAGAGATCTCTAGTCTTTCCCATTCTACTGTCTGCTCTATTTCTTTGCATTGTTCACATAAGGCTTTCTTATCTCTCCTTGCTGTTCTCTGGAACTCTGCATTCAGTTGGGTATATCTTTCCCTTTCTCTCTTGTCTTTCACGTCTCTTCTTTTCTCAGCTATTTGTAAGGCCTCCTCAGACAACCACATTGCACTCTTGAATTTCTTTTTCTTGGGCATAGTTTTGGTTACTGCCTCCTGTACAATGTTACAAACCTCCACCCGTGGTTCTTCAGGCACTCTGTCTACCAGACCTAATCCCTTGAGTCTATTCACTGGTATAGTGTTCTAGGTGCAGTATGTGGCTGATGCTAGAGCCTCTTCTCACTGGGCACTCAAGGACCTGTTACTGGCCTCTGTATTCCGGTGCCGAGTCAAATCCTGGAGACAGTAGTTTTGAGTGAAGCAGAAAAGGATAGTTTTATTGGTTTGGAGATAAAGGGAGACACATCAGGCTTCTTCTGCCTTGAAGGACTATGTGTCTGAAAACTTAATGAGGGTTTTTATAACAGTGGGCCTAAGGTGGGGTCTCTGACAGGATTAGGGTGTGAACAGGGCTTGCCTGCCCTTAATCTGTACCAAGTAGTCTCCTAACCTTGATGAGCTTCTTTGCTCCATTTAACCTTGTCTCAGGTAGTTCCTTGGCTGCTCCTCCCTTGATTAGGAACTGTTTGAATTCACCTTTTGGAACTCAGGAAGGCCATCATGGCTGGGGTCTTGCCTACAAGAAATGGGTCCGGAACAGCCTCCATGCCTGGGAACCCACAGAGCCCCACGCAGTTGCAGGCCCAGTTGCAGGAATAGTAGAAACAGCAGCAAAGGGGCTGCTTCACTGGCCATTAGACTGCTTCATTTCCTATGGTAGCTTCGGCCCTTCTGGATGAAGCACCCTCAGCATTCTTAAATTCATCACAATGGGGATCCTAGAAAGATCAAAGGATAAGGGGAATAGGAGTCCCTTAAAAGGGTCATTCTTATCCCACAGCCCATGAATTGAAACATGTTCCTTTTGCAAGCAAGTGTAACAGGTATTACATTTGAGTACACGATACTGCTTCTTTTCCACTTAACAGATATAATTGGCAAACAACAAACTGCATATGTTTGAAGTACACAATCTGATGAATTTCAACCTGTGAAAATCATCATAATCAAAATGAAGACCCTATCCATCACTTCCAAAAGTCTCCTTTTGCCCTTTTGTAATCCTCCCGTCTTCTGCTCCTCCCCAGTGCTTCTTTCATCTCCAGGCAACCACTGATCTGCTTTCTGTCACTATAGATCAGTTGCATTTTCTAGGATGTTATATACTTGGAATTATACACTATGCATTTATTTTTGTCTGGCTTCTTTCACTCATTGTAATGATTTTGCAGTTCATTCATGGTGCTTCATATATCAATAGTTCATTACTTTTTAAACACTGAATAGTATTCCTTTGCACAGATGCCCTACAATTTGTTTATCCATTTACCTGTTAATGGACACTTAGGTTGTTTCAAGTTTTGGGCTATTGAAAATGAAGCTGTTATAAACATTCATGTACAAATCTTTGTATGAGCATATTCTTTCATTTCTTTTTGATAAATGTGTCCTTAGTTGCTCTTTGTGACCCCACAGACTGTAGCTCATCAGGCTCTTCTGTCCATGGGGATTCTCCAAGCAAGAATACTGGAGTCGGTTGCCATGTCCTCCTCCAGGGGATCGTTCCAACCCAGGGATCAAACTTAGGTCTCCCACATTGCAAGTAGATTCTTTACTGTCTGAGCCATCAGGGAAGCTTGGTCTTTGATAAATATTTAGGTGTGGAATAGCTGGATAATATGATAGATAATATAATAAGTTAAAAAGTCTAATTTTTTTTCTTAAAAAGTCAAGTTTTTATTTATTTATTTTTTCAATAAGTTTTTTTTTTTTAACTTTACAATATTGTATTGGTTTTGCCAAATATCGAAATGAATCTGCCACAGGTATACATGTGTTCCCCATTCTGAACCCTCCTCCCTCCTCCCTCCCCATACCATCCCTCTGGGTCATCCCAGTGCACCAGCCCCAAGCATCCAGTATTGTGCATCGAACCTGGACTGGCGACTCATTTCATACATGATACTATACATGTTTCAATGTCATTCTCCCAAATCTTCCCACCCTCTCCCTCTCCCACAGAGTCCATAAGACTGTTCTATACATCTATACATTTCTTTAATTTTTAAAGAAACTGCCAAATTGTTTTCCAAAGTGACTGTATCACTTTATATTCTCACCACACCTTTGCAACATGGTATAGACAGTCTTCTAATGGGTATGTAGTGGTAGCTCATTGTGATTTTGATGTACATTTCCTTAATGGTTAATGAGACTGAACATTTTATGTTCTTGATGTCTGTATATCTTTATAGGTGAAATGCCTGTTTAGATTTTTTGCCCATTTGTAATATACATATACATATGATACTCTCTAATTAAAAATAGAAGTTTTGACTAAGTCACTGAGGCAGATTATTAGTTCCTTCAGCTCCTCATCTTCACAACTACTAAATACCTTACAAATAGGATATTTGAAAAGTCTTAGTCCATTCGAAGAGTAGAACATAGAGATTAGAGTTTGACTCCAAAAGTTTCCACTGCCTTAGAAATCTTATAGCATGGAACTTAGATAGTCTTGGAGCAGAAGAGTGGAAGTAGTCAATTGTTAGAATGCCAATATCCTAGGACCAGAGTATAAAAGTGGTATCCTTTCTGAAGACTAAGGAGATTACAAAGCCAACCACTGCTCCTAAGTGGTTCTTGGATTCAGGGCAAGGTGGGGATCTTTTTTGGGGGGAGGGAGGGTACATTGTCTTCTTTGCCTACTGGGCTTACAGGAATGTACCACCTTTCACCTGGATACCTGTGTTGGATGGCAGCAAGAGTCACGAGAAAAGACCGGGCTACCAACAAACCCACAATGTTAAGAACAGAGCTCCCCCGAGAATCCCAATCTTACGAGCGTTTCCAGGGGCTGACAATTAAACAGACAGGGCACACAAAGCAGAAGGGATGTCACAGCTGGCGGGTGGTGGGGGGCGGGGAGGGCTTCGACTGAGTAGGCATAGAGGTGTGGCCCAGCGTGGTAGACAGCATTTTTCAAAAATGGCTGCCAACACTTTCAATCCCTAGTGTTTCCTGTAGTGTGGCCCTGACATTCCACCCATCACGCAGTGAGCTCTATATCCCCTTGCCCTGAATTGGGGTACACTTTTGTAACCACTTCATCCAAGAAAGTGCTGTAGAAGTGAGGTTATATGACTTGTGAGGCAAAAATCACCAAAAATGTCATGTTCTTTGACTTTGTTATCCTGGCATGTTCATTCATAGAGCTCAGCCACTATGCTGTAAGAGACACTAAGCAACCCCACGGAGAGTCTCAAAGTATCTCCCCTCAACTACCTTACTATTTACAAGGGGAAAAATAAAAAACTAGACAATGGAGAAACCTGTGGACACCATCTTAACCTAGTGATCAAAGTTAACATGACCAGTGAAGAGGAAAATGGATATCATGTGTCTCCTAACACAATGTACTAAGAAGGATGCATCGCTGCAGTGGCATTTCTGTAAAAAATTCAATCTAATAATGAGAAATATCAGATAAACAAAAGCAGAAAGGCATTCTACAAATTAGTTGGTTGTACTCCTCAAAAAATGGGAAGATCAAGAAACACAATGAAAGGCTAAGGAACTCTTACAGATTAGAGGGGACTCAAGAGACATCACAGCTAAACTCAACACACGATCTCGGGTTAGCTTTTAAACTGGGTGGGGAGAGAGAAATAGCTATGAAGATATTATTGGGAAAGTTGTGGAAATGTTAACCTAGGCTCTCGGTTAGATAATGCTATGCTATGCTATGCTAAGTCACTTCAGTCGTGTCTGACTCTGTGCGATCCCATAGACGGCAGCCCACCAGGCTCCCCATCCCTGGGATTCTCCAGGCAAGAACACTGGAGTGGGCTGCCATTTCCTTCTCCAATGCATGAAAGTGAAAAGTGAAAGTGAAGTAGCTCAGTCATGTCCGACTCTTAGCGACCCCATGGACTGTAGCCTACCAGGCTCCTCCGTCCATGGGATTTTCCAAGCAAGAGTACTGGAGTGGGGTGCCATTGCCTTCTCCGGGGTTAGATAATGGTATTATAATGGTATTATACAAATATTAAATCTCCTAACTCTTATAAGTCTACTCTGATCATGTAAGGGAATGTTCTCAGGAAATCATACTGAAATGTTTTCAACCTACTTTTAAATGTTTCAAGGGAAAAAAAGTGTATGTCAATAATTGGCAAACCTGGCAAGCAGTGTACAGAACTCTCTAGTCCTATCCTTGCAACTTGTTCTGAAAGTTAAAAAGTAAGTCAAAGTAAATAGCTCTACCTAAGCCCCTAAAAGAAAAGGAGGTAAGTTTTCATGGGATATGGCTGGCTTGGGCACCAGCAACACTTGCTCCTAAAGATCCTCTGAATCCAGCGACGCTCATGGGATGGTTATGCTTTGGCTGATCTTTGGAAAATGAGAATACAGTACAGAGGGATGTCATGGATTCTAGACAGGGGCTTGGACCAGCAAGAGCTGCTTTGCAGCAGAGGGTGGTCAGGCCATGCAAACTCTTCTGTGACACCTTGTGGCAATAAAGAGCTACTGCAGACGTCACTGTGGTCTATTTGCCAGGAATAATCTTTGAACTTGGTCGTCTCTCAGAGTTCTTGGACAATCTGGGAGGAAAAACATTAAGAGGGGACACTATGCTTCCTGTTAAATCTGGTATGTGAGTTTTCAAACTACAAAGTGTAAGAATAAGAGATGTAACAGCATTTGTATCCTGAGTTTACAGAGTGACGCCAAGCATTCTTCCTTAGCTTGATATGTTCCTGCAAAACAATTGTGTCAAAAATGATGCAAATGCTACAAGAAGATGGTGAAAATACAACCAGATAAGTCTGCACAAAAGGAGAAAGTGCAACTGCCATACAGAGTTATGTAACAGTCTTTTACAGAATATGTGTTCTTAAAAAGCTATGAGTAATTTATAGTTTTATAATTGAAACTTTTTTATATTTTATTTGCACAGCAGAAGCATTTAAAAGAATATCATAGAACAATACTTTGAAATGTGAGAACATGCAAAATTTTTAGTTCAATACAAATTTTCAGTCTTCTAAAACATTCATCATTCCTTAAAGTGCTGCTGCTGCTAAGTTGCTTCAGTCGTGTCTGACTCTGTGCGACCGCATAGACGGCAGCCCACCAGGCTCCCCCATCCCTGGGATTCTCCAGGCAAGAGCACTGGAGTGGGGTGCCATTGCCCTCTCCTCCTTAAAGTGCAGTATTCTGCAAAGTTGGATGCTTAGATAGGCAGATGGAGAAAGAGAGTGAAGTAGCTCAGTCATGCCCTACTCTTTTGTGAACCCACGAACTATAGTCTACCAGGCTCCTCCATCCATGGGATTTTCCAGGCAAGAATACTGGAGTGGGTTGCTATTTCCCTCTCCAGGGGATCTTCCCAACCCAGGTATCAAACCCAGGTCTCCCACACTGCAGGTAGACTCTTTACCATCTGAGCCACCAGGGCAGAGGCTAGTGACAAATCATGCAAGCTTGAGAGCAGAAATTTTATGTTTTAAAATAATGGGCCATATGATAGGAAATAAATGTGTATATAGATATTAAAATAATTTTCTTCATGTATTATCAAGGCTGTTATGGTTATATAAGTGGTTATGAGTGACAGAGATCCAAATCAACTTAGTTTAAGCAAAAAAAAAAAAAAGAGAGAGAGAGAGAGAGAATTTATTCTACATTATTAGGGAGTCCAGAGGTAGTTGTAACTTTAGGCATGGCTAGATACAGAGATTCAAATCTCTCCTATCTATTGATATCTATCCATCCATTGTCCATTCATCCATCTCTCTAGCTATCTACCTATCAATCATCTATCATTTTCTAATTCCCTCTGTATTTCTCTCAGTTGTTCTTTGTACAAACAGCCTTCTCCTTAAGGCCAGGGAAGACAGCCAAGAGTAGATAAAATAAGTCTCTCAATTTGCTTTATCAGCAATGCCTGGGGGAGTGCTCTGGTCCAGCTGGGATCACAAGCACATGCCTGGGACAGGAGAAGGGAGGCAAGGTGATTAACAACCCTTCCAGGATTGTGATCCAAGGTGGGGGGTCGAAGGGCAGGGTAGGATGTTATAAGGTGCAGTTCTCCTATAAGAACCAGTAGAGAGAAGCAAAAAGGTGGTAGGCAGACAAAAACCAGAGCTACAGTTTCCCCCTCTGCTTCATAAAGGCATAGTTTTATAATTTAATTCTAATGACCCAAATCACAGACAACTATATATCAAAAGATTTTTAAGGTAAATGTTGGACAAAAACATAAAAATCCATTATAGATTTGAAAAAAGCTCTGTTTTGTGAGTCAAGTCTTTTTTTTTAATCTAAATAGAGGTTTGCTTAAATAAATATTATTCATGAAATGGTTTTGCATTTATTTATACAGAAATTTATTGTATTATTGAGAAAATAAAGACAAATTTAAAACTGTATGCATTATAAAGCAGTATATAAACACTCAGCTTCTCTTTTTGTTTTATAGTGTATGTTCTTACTTGCTTACATGGATACATATGCACTTAAAGTAGAGGAGTATATATGACAGAATGTTACCAAGGGACATCTCAACTAGAAAGAGATGGATGATAGGTAATTTTTTAAAAATTCAGTCTATGTATATTTTCATCCTATAAAACTCAATTCTATACAAAATTTTATACATAAACTGTTACTTGCAAGTAACCCAGTTAATTTCATAATGGTAGCAAGAGGAAGGTGTCAGCCCCACCAGCTTACCTAGTTAACTTAGACTTAATGATTTGCAATAAGAAAACGTTGGCCAAAAGTCTCAGTGGATTGCAAAGACCTATAGGAAAATAGGGCTTCCCTTGTGGCTCAGCTGGTAAAGAATCTGCCTGCAACGTGGGAGACTTGGGTTCAATCCCTGGGTTGGGAAGATCCCCTAGAGAAGGGAAAGGCTACCCACTCCAATATCCTGCCCTAAAGAATTCCCTGGGCTCTATAGTCCATGCAGGAAAATAGATACCAAGCATCGGTGATGTTTCCCAATGTGTGGATTTTGGGTCACCTATATCAGAATCATTTTTGGGGAGTTTGCTAAAATGCAGATTCCCTGGTCTTATTCCAGACTTTCTGATTCAGAAATTTAGGCAGTGGTCCAAAGAACTGGCATTTCCAGTGATTTTTATGCACACTGGAGCATGAGAACACCTGTTTCAGAGATCATAATAAACAGTGTACGAGGGAAGTGACTGCACTGCCAAGAGGGGACCACTGCACATCCCATGGCCTTCATGTTCTCACCGTTATCAATAGCACAGTTCTTTCGTCTAATGCTTCAGCTCGGAACATTAATCAGAAAACTGAAAAGTTGTCATCAAACATTCTTTGATTTGAAAAATAGAATAATTTTACTACATATAAGGCTCAACATCTTCTTCCCAGGAGGATATATTCCAAATTTTTAGGAGTCAAAATTCATAAAATCTACAAAAATTCACAGTATAGAAACCATTCTAGCATCATATCTATGTTGTTAGCAAGGTAGTATTGAGAGTATAGATAGTACTGAAAGAAGCAGAAAAGGAAAGGAAAGAGGGAGGAAGAAGGAAAAGGGAAGGAAAGAAAAATTCATTAGAATTTTGCTAGGCACCAACTAAATACCAAGGCCAGCACTTTTAAAATCAGAAAACTCCATCAAGATTGTTTTCCAGGGACTTTCTTGGCGGTCCAGTGGTTAAGACTCCACGTGTCCAGCGCAGGGTTCACAGGCTCCATCCCTTGTTGGGGAACTAAGATCCCACTGCTATGAGGCCAAAAAATTTTTATTTTCTAAACGATTTGAAATATAATTTTATTATATCAAAGTTGAATTTTCAGATTAACTTTTAAGGGATCTATAATTTTAGGTATTTCTTATTGTCTTAAAACTTTAATAGAATGACAATTAAATGAAGAAATAAAAGGTGAACAATTAACCCTGTTTCAACTCTACCTAGTCGATGAGTTTACACAGTAACGGAATGGAAAGCAGTGAATAATAATGGAAATAATGGAAAAGCTTTGTTTAACTGAATAAAATGAGGTAAGCTAAATTCTGATAAATGTTTATTATGAATATACTTAATAATTTTCCACTAGGAGTAGCAGAAATCTTTATTGGCTGCTATGCTGCTGCTGCTGCTAAGTCGCTTCAGTCGTGTCCGCCTCTGTGCAACCCCATAGACGGCAGCCCACCAGGCTCCCCCGTCCCTGGGATTCTCCAAGCAAGAACACTGGAGTGGGTTGCCATTGCCTTCTCCAATGCGTGAAAGTGAAAAGTGAAAGGGAAGTCACTCAGTCGTGACCCCATGGACTGCAGCCCACCAGGCTCCTCCATCCATGGGATTTTCCAGGCAAGAGTACTGGAGAGGGTTGCCATTGCCTTCTCCCCAGAATGCTGCTGCTGCTAAGTCGCTTCAGTCGTGTCCACCTCTGTGCAACCCCATAGACGGCAGCCCACCAGGCTCCCCCGTCCCTGGGATTCTCCAAGCAAGAACACTGGAGTGGGTTGCCATTGCCTTCTCCAATGCGTGAAAGTGAAAAGTGAAAGGGAAGTCACTCAGTCGTGACCCCATGGACTGCAGCCCACCAGGCTCCTCCATCCATGGGATTTTCCAGGCAAGAGTACTGGAGAGGGTTGCCATTGCCTTCTCCAAGCCATTATCTGAGCCTTCTGCAAGTCATAGTAGTAATATTAAAGATCACTGATCATAGACCATAATAATAAATATCACAATAAATAATGAGTTTAAAATAGTGCAAGAAATACCAAAATGTGTCAAAGAAACAAAGTGAGCAAATGCTATCTGGGAAAAAGAAAATAATGACAACAACCTTGCTTCATGCAGGGTTGCCACAAACTTTCAGTTTGTGAAAAACAAACAGTATCTGCAAAGCACAGTAAAATGAGGTACACTTGTAGTTGGAAATACCATGTAGATATTCATCTTGAGTTGGATGTAAAATATCTGTAGGTTCACAGTATGAGAGAAAATTTCTCATTGTTAACGTTTTGGTGTTATATGGTTATAAATTGTGAAGCATTTGAGATTTTATCCCTTCTTTCAAGCTTACAAATTAACCTTGATTAATTTGTAATTAAAATTAATTACAGTTTCATGAACTCTAACTGAAGTCAAGAGACTGACTCCTAGATCAGAGACAATGTACTTTATTGCTCACAGAACAGCGAGCAGCATGAGCATCAACATACTCACATCCTTCCTCTTGCTCCCAAGCCCCACGGGAGAATATGTAATGGACCCAGATGACATCTGAACACAGACTGAGTTGCTACAAAAGAGGGATTCAAGAGTCCAGGCTTCTTGAAGAAACAGTGGCAAGCCAGTCTCCCCAACCCTGAGAGCAGGCAGTTACACAATAGTCATGTTATGGTGACCTTGACCTACTCAGTTGTCTGTGCGACCAGCTACAGAAACTGCTCAGTCTCAGGAGATGGAGAAGCCTCGCAATCTGGTATGCTCAGCAAGGACACCCAGGGTCATGGAAGACCTGCCTCTTCCGACAACCCACCCTACATGTTCTTGGCAGAACTGCAATTTTCATCTGGATACAGAATTCTGTTGACCACTCTGATTAATCTGACAAAGGTATTCAATTTTTCTCATACAGCATTTAATTAAGGAACTGTCACCAACAGCCTAGTAGCAGAGTAAGGCCAATCTGTAGTGCTGACCTCAATTGTGCCCCCCAGGTTCCTGAAATACCATAAACCATTGAAGTCTACCTTAGAAAGCCAGCAGCTTTCTTCTTATGGCTCTGATTTGACCTCTCTACTTGGTTGGTCTGAGGCATTAATCCAGGTACATTTGGATTAATCCCTTAATTAATTAAGGGACAGTTCAGAATCTGCCATCTATGGCAATTCTAGAACAACTCTGGCCAGTGAGTTAAGGCGGGCCTGACTACTTTCTAAGGTTCGGGCAGCATTGCTGATCACTTTAGCTAAACTCAGGGATACATTTCTAACCATCTTTTCTAAGTAATTGACTCACATCACTGGGATTACCAATCACAGAGTGCACTAAATGAGTCAGTTATCCCTCTGGGAAGTCCTTCCAAGTAACTAAGGATGGCCCTGTTTCAGAGAGATCTCCATAATCATCTGAATCTCTTATGACTACCCCTGGGTACACATTATTGTGATCTTGAAAGTGGAAAAATTAATGTGTGGCTTCCATATAAGAAGGACAGTTCTCGGGGTGAACATGGTGTCCCATGAAAGGAAGTGTTGCTTACAATTGTTGGGGCTCCCCAGTGGAACCAACAGAAGTCTAAGAACACAGATGAACAGTGCCCCCAGCATGGTGAGGAAGTTCCCACAGCTGGAGGAAAGTTGTAACAATCCAGACACTGCTCACGCATCTGTCTTTAAACCCACTTTTCATCCTGAAACCCCTTCCTCGTTTGCTCCTCATTAGCAGGCAATACAGCAGAGGGCCATTTAATTCCCAGGAAATTAGTAGCAAATATATCAATCAGTTTAAAATACTGAGACATGAGAGAGGAAGAATTAAAATACAAATATAGAGTAATTAGGTGATACTAGCAAGCAGGTTTCCTTAGAAACAGTGTGGGTATAGAATTTTACTAGAAAATTTGCACAAGTAGATGGAATACATCAAAGTAATACTATGCTTTGAGGGTTATAGGCAAAGTAATACTCAGCAAGCTAACAGAGGTGACTCAAAAGGTTTCATGTAACTGAATAATTTAGTAGGTAAGCTATAACTCAAAAACATATTTTTAATGAATATGAGTAATTTTAAATTTTATTATACAAATACACAGTTCAAATAGCATTCATTGTTTTGGTACTAATATTTAGATTTATGAGTTACAGTTTATACTACTGTGTAAAAATAGGCACCAAGCTTACAAGGAAATCAGAATTCAGCTTGAGGCTGTTTCAGTTTGTGACAACACCCTACTGTTAGTCACTATACTTTACCTTCTGTATTACCTGATGGAATTGCTACATAGAATTTAACACTAAGCAATCTAAATTTCCTTAGGGTAGAAACAAGCTTAAATGAATAATTTTATAGCAACCAAAAATTAAACTATCTGCTGCAGTTAATAGCAGGGTTTAATTTTTAGTATAAGTTGAGGCAATCAGTTTCTAGACAGTCATGTTTCTAGATAATCCATTTATGTTTAATAGATTATTCAATTGAATAATCTCAAACACTGAACATCTTCAAGACTGAAAAAAAAAAAAAAACAAGTCCATGTAGACGGAGCAGGAAATAAAGAAAAACAGTTTAAGAATAAAGAAAATCCTCATTTATGCATTCTGTGAATTATCCCTGCACTCAATTTGTTTCCTTCTATTGATTATTGTCTAAAACTCCCTTTTTTCTAATGGTAAAAAGGTTTGAGAGAGATGGGTTGGACTACGGAAATGAACTTGTCAATAGGTTTCAATAACCTGATTCCAGGTTTAGCTTTAATGACCTAAAGTTCACTATGGATGTTTAGGCACATAATTGTCATGGGCATAATTATTGGTAGACCAAACTCCTTCTCCAATACCAGTTTCTAGGGGTAAAATAATTTACTCTGTTGATTTAAAATTATTAAATAATAGGGTGGAGCTCAACATGACAGAATAGAAAGACATGGAGCTCACCTCCTCCCATAAATACATCAAAATTCTGTGGAATAATTCTCACAAAATACCTACTGGATGTGTGCCATATGCTCAGTTGTGTCCAACTCTTTGCAACTCTGTCCGTGGAATTTTCCAGGCAGGAATACTGGAGTGGTTTGCCATCTCTTCCTCCTGGGCATCATTCCTGGCCCAGAAATCAAACCCATGTCTCTTGTGTCTCCTGCACTGCAAGTGAATTCTTTACCTGCTGAGCTATTGGGGAAGTCTCTTGGACAGCAATGAGATCAAACCAGTCAATCCTAAAGGAAATCAACCCTGAATATTCATTGGAAGCACATACTGAAGCTGAAACTCCAGTACTTTGGCCACCTGATGTGAAGAGCTGACTCTTTCTCTTTGGAAAAGACCCTGATTCAGGGAAAGATTGGAGGCCAAAGGAGAAGGGGGTGGCAGAGGATGAGACGGTTAGATAGCATCACTGACTAAATGGACATGAATTTGAGCAAACTCTAGAAGATAGGGAAAGACAGAGGAGCCTTGTGGACTACAGTCCATGGGGTCACAAAGAGTCAGAGACTGAACAACAATACCTCCTAAAGGCTGGCAAATCTCATACAACCAAAATCATTCGGTTGAGAGATCCAACCCAATCAATGCAAGAACGATCATTACATAACCAGGAAGGATGAAAGGAAAAAAAAAGTCAGGATGGACCTGCACCCCTGGGAGAGAGCTATGAAAGATGCAAGGTTCTCTCACCCTAAAACCCCCATCACCAGACTGAAAAGGAGCCTCAGTGGCTTAGAGGAGAGCACTGCAGCTGGACTGTAGCAGGCAAAACAGACCCCAGCACAGAGGGTCCTGGCCACTTCCTACACTCCTCAGCCAAAAAGCATATCTGCAAGCGTGCATGGGAGCTGGGTGCTAAAACTCAGGCTTCAGTGGACAGACCCAGGAAAAGACTGGGGTTGGCTGTGTGGAGATAGACTGAAGGGCTGGAGCGTGGTCCAAGCTGCAACTGGGGGATGTAAGCAGGACCCAGCCTAGGTCTGCCATAGGAGCCCCGTTAATTGGAAGAATTAATATTGTTAAAATGGCCATACTACCCAAAACAATCTAAAGATTTAATGAGATCGCTATCAACTTACTGATGACATTTTTCACAGAACTAGAAAAAATAATCCTAAAATTTATATGGAACCATTAAAAAAAAACAAAAACAAATAAACAGAATTGCCAAAGCAATCCTAAAGAAAAAGAATAAAGCTGGAGGCATAATCTTCCCAAACTTCAAACATACTACAAAGCTGCATTATCAAAATAGTATGGTATTGGCACAAAAACAGACATATATATCAATGGAACAGAATAGAGAGCCCAAAATAAACCCACACATGGTCAAGTAATCTTCAACAAAGGAGGCAAGAATATACACAACAGAGAAAAGACTCTCTTCAGCAAGTGGTGTTGGAAAGCTGGACAGCCACACATGAATTAATGAAGTTAGAACACTTTCTCAAACCACACACAAAAATAAACTCAAAATAGCTTAAAGACTTAAATATAAGACATAACACTATAAAACTCCTAGAAGAGTATATGAACTGTAGCAATATTTTCTTTGGTCAGTCTCCCAAGGTAATAGAAGTAAAAGCAAAAATAAACAAATGGGACCTAATTAAACTTATATGCTTTTGCACAGCAAAGGAAAGGAAATGAAATGAAAAGACAACCCACAGACTGGGAGAAAATATTTGCAAAGGATGCAACCAACAAGGGCTTAATTTCCAAGATATACAAACAGCTTATACAACTCAATAACAAAAAAACCAAACAACCCAATCAAAAAATAGGCAGAAGACCTAAATAAATATTTCTCTGAAGACATACAGATGGCCAATAGGCAAATGGAAAAATGTTCAACATTGCTAACTACTAGAGGATTGCAAATCAAAACTAAAATGAGGTATCACCTCACACTGGTCAGAATGGCCATCATTAAAAAGTCTACAAATAACAAATGCTGGAGAGAGTGTGCAGAAAACAGAATCCTACCACACTGTTGGTGGGAATGTAAATTGGTGAAGCCACTGAGGAAAACAGTAAGGAATTCCTTAAAAAAACTAAAAATAGACTTGCCATATGATCCAGCAAGCCCACTCCTGGGCATATATCTGGAAAAACCATAATTTGAAAAGCTACATGTACCCCAATGTTCATTGCAGCCATGGAAGCAAACTAAATGCCCATCAACAGATGAATGGATGAAGAGATGAACTACACACACACACACACACACACACCACACAATGGAGTATTTCTGAGACATAAGAAAGTGAAATAATGCTACTTGCAGCAACACAGATGAATGTAGAGATAATCATGCTAAGTGAAATAAACTGAGAAAGGACAAATACTATATATCACTTATATGTAAAATCTAAAATATGATACAAATGAATTTATTTACAAAACAGAAGCAGATTCACAGACATAGAATACAAACTTATGGTTACTACAGGGGAAAGAAGATGGGGCAGGGATAAATTAGGGGTTTGGAATTAGCAGATAAAAATAACTATATATAAAATAGATAAAAAACAAAGTCCTACTGTATAGCACACGGAACTATATTTAATATCTTAAACAGCCTTATGATTATACAGTAGAGGTGAGAAATAGATTCAAGGGATTAGATCTGATAGACAGAGTGCCTGATGAACTATGGACGGTGACATTGTACAGGAGACAGGGATCGAGACCATCCCCCTGGAAAAGAAATGCAAAAAAGCAAAATGGCTGTCTGGGGAGGCCTTACAAATAGCTGTGAAAAGCAGAGAAGCAAAAAGCAAAGGAGACAAGGAAAGATATAAGCATCTGAATGCAGAGTTCCAAAGAATAGCAAGAAGAGATAAGAAAGCCTTCCTCAGTGATCAATGCAAAGAAATAGAGGAAAACAAAAGAATGGGAAAGACTAGAGATCTCTTCAAGAAAATTAGAGATACCAAGGGAATATTTCATGTAAAGATGGGCTCGATAAAGGACAGAAATGGTATGGACCTAACAGAAGCAGAAGATATTAAGAAGAGGTGGCAAGAATACACAGAAGAACTGTACAAAAAAGAGGCTTCATGACCCAGATAATCACGATGGTGTGATCACTGACCTAAAGCCAGACATCTTGGAATGTGAAGTCAAGTGGGCCTTAGAAAGCATCACTACAAACAAAGCTAGTGGATGTGATGGAATTCCAGCTGAGCTATTTCAAATCCTCAAAGATGATGCTGTGAAAGTGCTACACTCAATATGCCAGCAAATTTGGAAAACTCAGCAGTGACCACAGGACTGGAAAAGGTCAGTTTTCATTCCAATCCCAAAGAATAGCAACGCCAAAGAATGCTTTAACTACCACACAATTGCACTCATCTCACACGCTAGTAAACTAATGCTCAAAATTCTCCAAGCCAGGCTTCAGTAATACGTGAACCGTGAACTTTCTAATGTTCAAGCTGGTTTTAGAGAAGGCAGAGGAACCAGAGATCAAATTGCCAACATCCCCTGGATCATCAAAAAAGCAAAAGAGTTCCAGAAAAACATCTATTTCTGCTTTATTGACTATGCCAAAGCCTTTGACTGTGTGGATCCCAATAAACTGTGGAAAATTCTGAAAGAGATAGGAATACCAGACCACTTGACCTGACTCTTAAGAAATCTGTATGCCAGTCAGGAAGCAACAGGAAGCAACAACTTGTTCACATTACTGAGTTTCTAATTAATCAACCCGGAAATGTTTTTATCTGAAACTGTCTGTATTATATGAAGTGGTAAATTTGCTCATATTTACAGCAATTTTTTTTATCTTGTATCAGTTTGTAGGGCTAAAATAATAATATACCACAGACAAGGTGCTTAAACAATTGAAATTTATTTTCCCACAGTTCTGGAAGCTGGAAACCAAGATCAAGACATTGGCAGCTTCCGTGTCTCGTGAGGCCTCTCTCCGTAGCTTTTGGTTGATCACCTTTCGCTGTGTCCTTAGATGGTCCTTTTTCTGTGAGTACATGCCTGGTATCTCTTCCTCTTCTAATACAAATAAAGGCCATATTGGATTAAGGCTTTATCCTTATGATCTTGCTGCTGCTGCTGCTGCTGAGTCACTTCAGTCGTGTCCGACTCTCTGTGACCCCATAGACGGCAGACCACCAGGATGCCCTGTCCCTGGGATTCTCCAGGCAAGAGCACTGGAGTGGATTGCCATTTCCTTCTCCAATGCATGAAAGTGAAAAGTGAAGGTGAAGTCGCTCAGTCGTGTCTGACTCTCAGCGACCCCATGGACTACAGCCTTCCAGGCTCCTCCATCCATGGGATTTTCCAGGCAAGAGTACTGGAGTGGGGTGCCATTGCCTTCTCTGATCCTTATGATCTTAGTTAGCTTTAATTACCTCTTTAAAGGTCCTGTCTCCAGGACTGCACAATTGCACTCATTTCACATGCTAGTAAAGTAATGCTCAAAATTCTCCAAGCCAAGCTTCAGCAATATGTGAACCATGAACTTCCAGATGTTCAAGCTGGTTTTAGAGAAGGCAGAGGAACCAGAGATCAAATTGCCAACATCCACTGGATCATCAAAAAAGCAAGAGAGTTCCAGAAAAACATCTATTTCTGCTTTATTGACTATGCCAAAGCCTTTGACTGTGTGGATCCCAATAAACTGTGGAAAATTCTGAAAGAGATGGGAATACCAGACCACTTGACCTGCCTCTTGAGAAATCTGTATACAGGTCAGGAAGCAACAGTTAGAACTGGACATGGAACAACAGACTGGTTTCAAATAGGAAAAGGAGTACGTCAAGGCTGTATATTGTCACCCTGCTGATTTACTTATACCAGAGTACATCATGAGAAATGCTGGGCTGGAAGAAGCACAAGCTGGAATCAAGATTGCCGGGAGAAATATCAATAACCTCAGATACAGATGACACCACTCTTATGGCAGAAAGTGAAGAGGAACTAAAAAGCCTCTTGATAAAAGTGAAAGGGGAGAGTGAAGAAGTTGGCTTAAAGCTCAACATTCAGAAAACGAAGATCATGGCATCTGGTCCCATCACTTCATGGGAAATAGATGGGGAAACAGTGGAAACAGTGTCAGACTTTATTTTTGGGGGCTCCAAAATCACTGCAGATGGTGACTGCAGCCATGAAATTAAAAGATGCTTATTCCTTGGAAGGAAAGTTATGACCAACCTCGGTAGCATATTGAAAAGCAGAGACATTACTTTGCCAACAAAGGTCCGTCTAGTCAAGGCTATTGTTTTTCCAGTGGTCATGTATGGATGTGAGAGTTGGACTGTGAAGAAAGCTGAGCTCTGAAGAATTGATGCTTTTGAACTGTGGTGTTGGAGAAGACTCTTGAGAGTCCCTTGGACTGCAAGGAGGTCCAACCTGTCCATCCTAAAGGAGGTCAGTCCTGGGTGTTCATTGGAAGGACTGATGCTGAGGCTGAAACTCCAGTACTTTGGCCACCTCATGAGAAGAGTTGACTCATTGGAAAAGACCCTGATGCTGGGAGGGATTTCGGGCAGGAGGAGAAGAGGACGACAGAGGATAAGATGGCTTGATGGCATCACCGACTCAATGGACATGAGTTTGAGTGAACTCAGGGAGTTGGTGATGGACATGGAGGCCTGACGTGCTGCGATTCATGGGGTTGCAAAGCGTCTGATATGACTGAGCGACTGAACTGCAGTGAACTAAACTGAAACAGCCTAAATGAAAAGGAAAATAAAAAAGTATACATACATAAGCTTTAAAAGTATATATATATGTATATACACTTTGCTGTACATCAGAAACTAACACATTGTAAATCAACTATACTTCAATTAAAAATTAAAAATAATAAAATTATTTAAAAGTAGTTAATATAACAAGTTCCTAGACCAATCAAAATATGTAAATATATGTCCAGGCTCTTTTCACATGTTCAAAGGTAGGTTCCATGGATACCAATAATAATAATTATTACTAGTATTATAACAATAATCCTAATACTCCCATGTATTCACATAGTTCTTCATTTTTTAAAAACTATTCTGGGGACTTATCTAGTGGTCCAGTGATTAAGAATCTGTCTTGCAGTGCAGGGGACACAGGTTCAATATCTGGTCGGGAAACTAAGATCCCACATGCCATGGAGCAACTGAGCCCGAGCACCACTACTACTGAGCCTGTGTGTCACAACTAAGACCCAAGGCAGCCAAATAAATATTTTTTAAAAAAATCTATTCTGTATTAATTTTCTTATTTGAGGTACTCTATATTCATATGAGGAATTACTCTCCAAGTAATACTGCCCCATTTTACAGATAAGGGAATTCAGACAATTGAATGACTTACGCATACAGATACACTTACCTGCAAGACAAACATAGTCTCTCCTCTCATGACACTGTTCTAATGAGAAGTTGCAGACAACTGCAGTATGGTAAGTGTTGAGCTAAAAGGGTACAAGTCACAACCACCAAGTGAGGGGCAGAAAAAACAGACTGGAGGCTGGGGAAGAAGTAAAGTCAAGGAAGTCTTCCAGAAGTAAACAAAGTCTCATTTCAGTTTCCACTCTCGTGGCTCTGAGAATGTTAGTTTCTACTAAATTAACTTATTTTGTTCTCAGAATATACCAAGTTGATTTGGGGCTTGATAGCGTAAAAGCTGTAAAATAGTATCATGTAATTTTTAACCTCTAAAGTCAAAGTTTCTCACTCTGATTCTTGTACCAACTGTGTCCTTTACCTGGGTGCTTGCTAAAATCATGGACTTAGGTAGAGGGGGATGGAGGCTACCTTGGATTGATTTTTTTCTAAATTTCGTGGGGGTGAGATCCAGGAAAATTACTGCTTTAAGTATGAACTACCTGGAGATTTTGAAGTCAAATATTTAACAGCAAAATTAAAAGGATAATTTTGTTACTGGCTCCCAATGATTCCTGTTTCAATAAGGACTTTTGTTTGTTTTTTGATAGGGATGGGAGAGAATGTGTATTTGGGGAAACCTACAAATGGTAAATGGGCTTCCCAGATGGCTCAATGGTAAAGAATCCGCCTGCCAATGTAGGAGACCGGAGTTCCAACCCTGGATCAGGAACATTCCCCTTGGAGAGGAAATGGCAACCTGCTCCAGTCTTCTTGCCCAGAAAATCCCATAGACGGAGGAGCCTTGGGGGGGGGGCACAGTCCACGGGATCGCAGAGTGAGACAGGGCTGAGTGACTGAGTCTGCACCTATACACAGTAAATGGTATACGGGAATAAGTTTTACCCATGCACTGTCAGCATCCCCCACCCCCACCCCAGTCACCTACAAGGTGGGTGGCTTACAGTAGGTAAAGGCTCCACGTTTGATGACTTATTGAACACAGGGGCAAAGGTATTTATAACGTCCCAAAGTTCTGAAAGTCCTTTCTCTGAACTTTATGCTGCGATCTTCCAGTGCCCGGCCAGCAGAAGCAGTCATAATGGAGTAGCTAGGATGTGTGGACTTTAGAGAAAGGCTGAAATCAAACCCCAGACCATCAGCCTTGGAGAGGACCAAGTGCGTTATAAAGTCCATTTATAAAGAAGAATAGAAACAATACTTAACGTCCCAGCTTACTCCCAGTTGTTGGGAGTCTCAATCGAGTTAACACATATCTATTACAGATATAAATGAAATACATCATAAATTAAATACTTAGAACCCTAACACATACATGCATGCCATAACTGCCTATTTAAAGTCAGGCAGTACTCTCTGCTCTTTCATGTCTGCAATAGGTCCCCTTAACAGGGGGGACCTCCTCCGAGGTCAAAACCTCCTCCGAGCGATTATCAGCAGAAAATGAAAAAAATAAATGAAATGCACGACGACCCAGTACAGGGATCGTGGGTTGCAGCTCGGCGGGTTCGAGAAGGTAGAAGGGGTGGGATAGTGGTCTCTCAGCGCCCGGCTCCGAGCACGTGGTCCGCCCCGGCGGGAGCTTCGCGACAGAGGGGGAGGGGAGCAGCGTGGGACTTCGCGGAGGGGGTCCAGGCGGCCCGGGCTACGGTTGGGGAGGCGCCGACTGCGCAGGCTCAGGATAGGCGCAACCACTGCGCGAAGATCCGAAGGGGGGGAGCGTTCACCCGGCTCCACGCTCCCTTTAGTTACCTAATCTAAAAGCGAAAGCCTGCTCTTTTTAAAAAAGAATCCTTTTACGACTGTATTGGGTAGCCGTCCTGTGCAAGTTGCTCATCATAAGAAAGCCTCTTTTCCCAAATTGAAGAAGCCTCTTGCCCCCTCCTCCCCGTGGAGTCGCAGTGGACGCGCCCCACCTCCCCTCGGCCTCCGGAGGTGGTTTGGCGGCCCCCTCCCCCTCCCCAGTGTCGCGAGTTGGCGCCGCTGCCACCCCCTGGTCCGCGCTCTCGGCCCTTCGGCCGGGCGGTACCCAGCCCTCCCGGCACCCCCCCTCCTCTCCTCCCTCCGGCCTGCCCTTCCCCGCGGGACTGCCACCGTCCGCCTTCACCCCAGCCTTCTCTCCCCGCCGGAGCCGCGGAGGCAGCAGTAGCAACAGCAGCAAGAGGAGGAGCCGGAGGCGGCGGTGGCCGGGGAGCCCATGGCGTACAGTCAAGGAGGCGGCAAGAAGAAAGTCTGCTACTACTATGATGGTTAGACATCGGGCAGGCGGGAGGGTGGGCGGCCCAGGGCTGCGGCGCCGGGCCCGGAGCCGCATCGGCTCTGCGGCCGCCGTCGCGAGTGGTTGCGCCGGGTGCTGAGGGGTCAGGAGGAGGGACCGACTTTTGGCAGCATCTTAACCCATTCCCGACCCGACGCCGTCCGGCAGCCTCCGCGGGGAGCTAAACGGACGCCCCACTTTTCCCTCCGGCCCCTCTCGCTCCGCCAGTGCGGTCCGCCGCCGGCCTGCCCTGGCTTGGTGCTGGTGCGAAGGGGACGGCCCTCCCTCGCGCCTGTCCCGCCCGCCGCTCGTGGGAGGGAGGTTTTGGGGGTCCCCTGCTCCGGCCGCCTGCACCCGACTTCTCCTCGCGGGCCCAAACAGCTACCCCGGCCCAGACTGCACACAAAGCCCCACGGCCCCGAGAGCTCCGCCCCTCCAGCCCCCATCCCTCCCCTCCCCGCCTCTCCGCTCCTCTGTGTCCCCGGCTGGCCCGAGCGTCTCCTCCTTTTCTCTGCCGCCGGCCTCACCCCGGACCCCTCGACCGGGTTGGGTGCTGGAGAGTAGCCCCTGAGGTTGGGGGCCCACGTCCACCTTGAGGCTCGTTCGCACCCCTCTTTTGCGTGGACTCCATCCCTCTCCTTTGTTTGCCGGGTTCTCTGAGCGCCACTTTCTCAGCATTCAAATGAAAGGGCTTCACTTCCTCAATAAAAATGAGGGTTTTCGAGTTTGAGGTAGTCAGTCTTCACGGGAAATGTGACGGTGGTGGGGCAGCGTGCTGTCGCTGTTGCTGCTTGTGTTGTAGATCAGCCTCGATGGGTCCTGGCTTGCCTCTCTGAGAGGCGGTTACCACCCACTTCTTTGTTGCTCTTTGTTCGATCAGGAAATACACCCTGCTTTGGAGGTGTAGGACCGATAGGTTTGGCATCTGGCTTGCGAAAGCTGTTTCTAGGTGGTGGGAGTCCTGGTGTTGGAAAACTTTGAGGAGTACAGCAGAAAGTACTAAATAATCAGATAAGCTTGAGCTCATGGAACAGTAAATTATAAAAATCAAATGATTTCGTTTTAGAGGTTCTGACCTCATTTGCAATTTGAACAGTCTTTTTGAATCCCATTTCCTGTGCTAGTCTAAATTACACTAAAAGAAGTGGTTACCTTTTTTATAGTTTGCACGAAGACATTAACTTATTAAATAGTTCCTAGTTAGGTTACTCTCCAGAGAAATTCTGAAATTTAACAAAGAAGCTAGGTTCTGAAAGTCCATCTGATTTGTGTGAAGCAATAAAAATTTTGGAAGCTGTTTCCTACATTCAGTGTATCATAAACTGTAAAATCGTAGACTAATGGAAAGATCTTAGAGGACTAGGTCAGAATAAATCTAGACTTTAATTTTAAAAATGGCCATATCATGTCTCTTCAGTTAGCAAGCATGAATCATTTTTGTGCCTGTTTATATAAAATAACCACCTGTGTCATTTGTGGAAAAATCTGAAATCTTACAGAAGAAATCTAAGTGTTAAATATTAACAGCCATGTTTTTAAAGTATTTTTTGAGAAGACTGCATGTATATGTGATACAAATTGATTTAAAATTATGCATCATGGAGGGGTGGAGATGGGAGTAGATTTTAACTTTAATGTAAATTACTGAAGTTTCTTAGAATTGATTTTTTAAGAGTCCATGCGTATTTTGGGTCACTGCCTTGACTTGGGTTCCATGACCAAATTGAAAAGTAAATAACCATGTGTGTAAGTTAATTTTTAAAATGATATTGTTTCTAAGGTTTAGAGATGTGTTAGCAGGGCTTGGGGTAGAGAAGAAAGGTTTTAAAAGGTTAGGGTAACTGGTACTGAGGCTCTGCCTGCAGCTGTTAGTTGCTGTTGACAGTGATAGAGTGATGAATTGAGCTGCTTGAAACTTCTTGTCACCAGCCTTGAACTGCAGAACCAGAAGGTACACTTAAGTAGTAGTTTTATCAACAGCTATTCTTTTCCTGGGCCCATTTACAATGAGTCTCCATTGAGGGGCTGGGAGCAAGTATTGAGCCCAAGGGCAGGATGCAGACTTGATAGGAAGAGTAATCTTTGTGATTTAGTCAGTGCTTATAGTGGACCATTCAACTGCTTCATCTGATGGCCGACAGCAGGTGTGTAATTGAATGTTTAGATGTCTCGGGTTAGGTTATCTGTCTTTTGTCTATGGCTCTTCCTTGAGTAATTTTTAGAATGGAATATGTAATTGCTTACATCAGGAATATGCTTTGGGTTCTTTTTGTGGGGGTGGGCTAATAAAATATTTTGCACAGGTTATTAAATTGAACAAGTATCATTATGCTAATTCTTTGTAGGTGATAGTATGTTAAACTGTGCATAGTTAATTCCAAAAGCTTAGATTTTCATCACCAGAAAAACCCTATTTTGTCAGCTTATAAAGATAGTGATAGTAGTTTTTTTTTTCTTTTTTTAATTGTGAGGAAAGAGCTTGTGCATCAGAGAACTGACTCTAAGATAGACAAACATCCAGTATTCCTTGCCGGGGGAAGTTCTGTGGACGGAGGAGCCTGGCAGGCTACAGTCTGTGGGGTCCCTCGGACACCACTTGGCAACTAAGCAACAACATCAGTGTTGAAAATAATAGTGTCAGTGTCAATAATTTATGAAACTAGAATAGCTGTTTTTAACTTGTTGTAAAGGGAGTAGAAGGAAGAAAGATCAAGAGGGAAGCAGTGAGGTATAGCAAATTCTGTAACCATAGGGATCCTACCTTTAGGCTTACTGGGACCAACAGGCCTACTCTTGGTGACACAGAGAGAATGTCTAGCAAATGAAAGGGACTTCTAAAGATGTATGTTCTTTTCTATGTTCACATTACAGTCTCAGTATCATACCGTTTAGATCACTGGAATGAGAGTTTCAAGGCATTGATGGATGAAATATCCTTAGACCTTTGAGAAAAAGTAAGAGAAGTTTTGGGGCTTCCCCGCTGGCTCATGGGTAAAAAATCCGCCTGCAATGCAGGAGCCACAGGAGATGCAGATTTGATCCCTGGGTGGGGAAGATCCCCTGGAGAATGGAAAACCAATCCACTCTAGTATTCTTGCCTGGAGAACCCCATGGACAGGGGAGGCTGGCAAGCTACAGTCCATAGGGTCGCCAAGAGTCAGACATGACTGAAGCAACTGCATGCACAAGAGAAATTTTTACTTTTGCAGCTTTTGACTCATGACTCGTTTCCTAAATCTTGATCACCTAGTATATACTGCAAGATTGTTGATAATCTATAAAACGATATAGTTATATCCCTTCTGGCTTTAAAATAATGTGATTTCTAGGAATTCCCTGGTAGTCAAGTGGTCGCGGTTTTGAGCTTCCCCTGCAAGGGGCATGGTTTCAATCCCTGGTCAGGGAACTAAGATCCCACATGCCACATGGCAAAAGAGAAAAAAAATAAAATGATGTGATTTCTGTACTTAAATATAATTAGCAAACCAAGCTGTGTTAGGCTCTGATACATGTACACGTATCTGTATGTACTGATACATGCATCAGTAATACTTTATCAAGAAATGTTAACTAGTTTGTTTTAAATTAGCTTGAGGCCAATTACCTTTAGTGTCTGTTTTATTGTATATACAATATATTAATAATAGGGTTGTATATCACAATTTGTATGATTACATGCATTGCTCTGTGTTGTATTTTTCCGTTCTCTGATAGGGTTCATCATAAGATTTGGAGAAAAGTGATTCAGAGAAAATCACTCAACACTGTACAAAGATAGACTGTAAAAGTTCCCAGTGTCGTGTCTCCCAGTATACACCGAGTCTGCTGTAGCACAGTATGAGAACTCTACTTGGCAGTCAACTATTGGCAGATTTCCTTAGATTTTATTTATAACAGTGATGGCAGAGCCTTTGCTGCCGCTGCTTAGTTGCTCAGCCATGTCCAACACTGTGCAACCCTATGGACTGCAGCCTGCCAGACTCCTCTGTCCATGGGATTCTCTAGGCAGGAGTATTGGAGTGGGTTGCCATGCCCTCCTCCAAGGGATCTTCCCAACCCAGGGATCAAACCTGGTCTCCTGCGTTGCAGGCAGATTCTTTACTGCTGAGCCACCAGGGAAGCCCAAGCCTTTGGCTAGGTAGTCTTTAATATATCTGCATGGGTTCTTAGTGGAGAAGGAAATGGCAGCCCACTCCAGTGCTCTTGCCTGGAGAATCCCATGGAGGGAGGAACCTGGTAGGCTACAGTCCATGGGGTTGCAAAGAGTCGGACTCAACTGAGCGACTTCACTCACTACTATGGGTTCTTAGATATAGTATAAACATTATTATCCTTGAAATAGGTAATCTTTTCTTTGGAGGCAAATCTGGATACTGAATTATAGCAGCAGTTCATAAATACCAGTGGTTTTATTGCACATCATTTATTTAAACATAGCCAAACATAAGACTAAGATTTTCATATACTTGAATTCTCTTCCCCAAGATTTTTTTTTTTACCATTTACTTCCTTCATATTTCACCTTAACAGAGAAGCTTTTCCCTTTTACCTTAATCCCTGTTAACTGTTTTTTCTCCCTATCAGTTACACCTAATTTTTGTCTTTCTTCCTACTGCAATACAAACTTCATGAGGATAAAATCTGTTTTGCTGATGTCTGTACTTCTACCTTTTCATACTGTTCGTGGGGTTCTCAAGGCAAGAATACTGAAGTGGTTTGCCATTCCTTTCTCCCGTGGACCACATTCTGTCAGACCTCTCCACCATGACCCGCCCGTCTTGGGTGGCCCCACACAGCATGGTTTAGTTTCATTGAGTTAGACAAGGCTGTGGTCCGTGTGATTAGATTGACTAATTTTCTGTGATTATGGTTTCAGCGTGTCTGCCCTCTGCCCTCTCGCAACACCTACTGTCTTGCTTGGGCTTCAAACCTTGGACGTGGGGTATCTCTTCACGGCTGCTCCAGCAAAGCGCAGCTGCCGCTGCTTACCTTGGACGAGGGGTATCTCCTCACGGCCACCCTTCCTGACCTTGAACGTGGAGTAGCTCCTCTCAGCCCTCCTATGCCCGCGCAGCCACCGCTCCTTGGATGTGGGGTTGCTCCTCTTGGCCGCTGCCCCTGGCCTTGGGCATGGGGTAGCTCCTTATGGCAGAAAGTGAAGAGGAACTCAAAAGCCTCTTGATGAAAGTGAAAGAGGAGAGTGAAAAAGTTGGCTTAAAGCTCAACATTCAGAAAACTAAGATCATGGCATCTGCTCCCATCACTTCATGGGAAATAGATGGGGAAACAGTGTCAGACTTTATTTTGGGGGGCTCCAAAATCACTGCGGATGGTGATGGCAGCCATGAAATTAAAAGATGCTTACTCCTTGGAAGGAAAGTTATGACCAACCTAGATAGCGTATTCAAAAGCAGAGACATTACCTTGCCAACAAAGGTCCATCTAGTCAAGGCTATGGTTTTTCCAGTAGTCATGTATGGATGTGAGAGTTAGACTGTGAAGAAAGCTGAGTGCTGAAGAATTGATGCTTTTGAACTGTGGTGTTGGAGAAGACTCTTGAGAGTCCCTTGGACTGCAAGGAGATCTAACCAGTCCATTCTGAAGGAAATCAATCCTGGGTGTTCTTTGGAAGGAATGATGATAAAGCTGAAACTCCAGTACTTTGGCCAGCTCATGCGAAGAGTTGACTCACTGGAAAAGATTGATGCTGGGAGGGATTGAGGGCAGGAGGAGAAGGGCATGACAGGATGAGATGGCTGGATGGCATCACTGACTTGATGGACGTGAGTCTCAGTGAACTCTGGGAGTTGGTGATGGACAGGGAGGCCTGGCATGCTGCGATTCATGGGGTCGCAAAGAGTTGGACCCGACTGAGGGACTGAACTGAACTGATACTCTACCAGCCTTAATAAAGATAAAGGTTTTTTTGCATTATTGATGAATGATAAATACCTTGTACTTTTACAGCTGGAATCCTTTTATGTATTCTAATTCTTAAAGCCACTCAAGTTACAGACAGGCAGGATGAGTGGCATTTTATTTATTTTCTCCATGAAAATAGATTTGTGTATCTGACTCAGCTCACCATCTAACCTTTTCTACATAGTCTAGTTTTAATGTCCAAGGAGAGAGCAACACCTGGTACCTAAAAGATTTTTCTTTTTTCCTTTGGTGACACAAGTTTGGAACTACTGCCACTGCTACCATAAAAAAAGAAAAGAAAGGGTTCCTCTGCTACCAAAAAAAAGTATTAGTAATTATTTATTTCCCTTAACAAAAACTTTAAATGCTTGTGTTGACAAATCCTTAAAGGAAACTATTGCAATTGGGGAGAAAGGTTAATTGTCTCTTTGGAAATGATAATAGCATTGAAAGGTGGGTGAGGTCAGATTTAAAGTTCAAGTGTTGGGGTGATGTCAATTTTGAGTTCAGAAATAATTAAGTGGAGTTAAAGTCCTTAATCTGTGATGTGTAGACAAAAGATTGAAATCCTAAGAAGAAAATATAAGACTATGTTAGAAATAAATACTGGAGAGGGTGTGGAAAAAAGGGAACCCTTCTACACTGTTGATTGAAATGTAAATTGATACAGCCACTATGGAGAACAGTATCAAGATTTTCCTTAAAAATCTAAAAGTGGAGCTACCGTATGATCCAGCAATCCCACTCTTAGGCATATATCTGAAGAAGATTCCCTGGAGGAGGAAATGGCACTCCACTCCAGTATTCTTGCCAGGAGAATCCCATGGACAGGGGAGCCTGGCAGGCTACAGTCGATAGGGTCACAAAAAGTCAGACATGATTGAGCAGAGAGGCATTTATCTGGAGAAAACTAACTTGAAAAGATACATGTACCCCAGTGTTTATTGCAGCACTGTTTACAGTCATCAAGACATGGAAGCAGCCTAACTGCGTCAACAAAGGAGTGGTTAAAGAAAATGCAACACACACACACACACACACACACACACAGTAATAGTATTACTCAATCATAAAAAGAATGAAATAGTGCCGTTTGCAGCAACATGGATGGACTTAGAGATATCATACTAAGTGAAAGGTAAGTCAGAGAAGGACAGATATCATGATACCATTTGTATGTGGAACCTAAAAAGATTATATAAATGAATTTATGTACAAAACGGATTCAGACTTAGGAAACACATTTATGGCTACCAGAGGGGAAAGGTGGGAAGGAGGGATAAATTAGGACTTTGTGATTAACATATACAAATTATTGTATATAAAATAGATAATCTGTATAATACTGTATGGCACAGGGAACTCTACTCAATATCCTGTAGTCACCTATATGGGAAAAGAGTGTGAAAAAGATACATGTGTAAGTATACTTGAATCACTTTTCTGTACACTCGAAACTAACATGACATTGTAAATCAACTATACTCCAATATAAAGAAATATTTTTAATTAAAAATATTTTTAAGAAGGAAAGGTAAGACTATGTTAGATAGTAAGTGAGGGGACCTTGGTAGGGTAAATTTAGACAAGGGAAGCCCCTGAAGGCGTAGAATGGGGCAGCCTCCTTAAAAGAGTTTTCTTTCATAAGACACTGCAGACTTCAAAGGCTACATAGTTAGAAGAGAGCTGGTGCGCTTAACAGAGGAAGCTAAGGGGAAGACATGGGAAACTCTAGGGTCAGGCCAGGTAGTAGAGAGCCAGACCACCCAAGACTGTGTGGTTAGAGATTTGGACTTTATTCAGGAAGCAGAAAGCCACAGAAGTTTTCTTAAGTGTCCGAAAAGTGGAGAAAGGATGAGAAAGAGTGATAGAATGTAAGACTGAAAGTAAGAATGAGTATATGTTGGTTCACATACAAGGTAATGAACGCAACTGATAGACATGGACATATTTAAGAGATTTTAGGAGTAAAACTGATAGAATTTGTTGATTGGGTTGGAAATGGAGTTGGGACTTTGTGACCACCAAATAAAAGATGGCTCCTAGATTTTTGAATTTTGAGCAGTTAGGTGCCTTATTCCAAGAGAAGAGGATTTAGAGCAGCACTGTTGATTCACTTACTTACTCAAGCACCCGCCTGGCACACAGTAGGCTCTTGATGTGTTAGATGAATGAGTGAACTTACCAGACTTGATAAATAAAGGTTGGTGGAAGAATGGCTGTGGGGTGGTATGAAATCCAGGAAAGTGGTATCATGGAAACCAAGACTGAGTATTTCAAGAAGTAGCCAGTGTGTTAAAGTCACTAGTGGTCTATCTAGTCTGTGGAAGACAAAAATAATACAGTATCTCTGTTTTTCTTGAATCGTTTTTTAGTCAACTTTAGGCATAAAGGTTAATTTCATAGTCCTGAAATCCAAAATTATCTGAAAAGTGAAAACAAAACTGTACAACTCATTTGGAATCAAAGCTTAACTTGAATTAATATTTACCATCTTTTTTATCATCCACTTATTTTGAATATTTACACATTTTTGCTGCAGAAATATTAATGTTTGCTTACAGAATGCGGCCCAGACTTAAGGTTGTCACAAAATATATGGCAAATACATCATATTACATTTATAAAATCAAATATATCTAGTCTCGAGAACTTTAAAGAAAAGAGATTGTAGACCTTGTTAGCCACTTCTGTTCTGGGAGCTTCTTGAAGAGTGAGCAGTTTTGAAAATTTTTGCAGGTAATACCTAAATCTTTTTGGTAATTACTTCACATTGACAAACTTTGTTGTATTCAATGAACCACTTCAAGCTAATTTTTCTGACTACTTACTTTACTGGTAAAGCATTTTTTAGTATTATGATGAAAATCGGGGTAACATTTTAAATGCCCAAATTACATTGCATCCTTGCTCAGTTGTGTCTGACTCTTTGTGACCGCATGGTCTGTAACCTGCCAGGCTCCTCTTTCCATGGACTTTTTCAGACAAAGATATTGGAATCGGTTGCTATTTCCTAGTCTAGGAGATCGTCCCAACTCAGGGATTACACCCATGTTTCCTGCATTGGTACTGCACCGCCTGGGAAGCCCCCAATTACGTTCCTGACCATTTAAACGAGGTGAATGAAATCCGTAGATTTCTGCAACTAAGGAAAGCTATTTATCTTTATGGAAAAGTGGATGTCTGCAAAGCAGCCATGTAGAGAATTTTGTGATAGGGTTAAGCAGTTGTTCTAGTACTCCCTTACATTTTGGAAGAATTCTGCATAAACCAAATAGCAGTTGTCTGTAGCTTGGCTGCCTTTGTGGACATGTGTCATTTACATAGTGAGCATGTTCTTGGTAGAACTGGGCCCCCAAAGTATAGCCAAGAAACTTGTTGAAAGCTGTGTATATGCATATAAAATTTGAGGACCCTGTTGGTAGATAGGTAGGTTTTTTTATGTTTATATTCTTTAAATGTTTGTATTCCATTTTGTGTCCTTTTCTTGTCAGGCTTCCCCCTACAATTTCTTTCCAATGACTGTAAGTGCTGTTACTTTCCCAGTAGCTACTACTTAAGAAGATTGGCAGAGTTGCTCTGCCCGAGTTTGAACCTAGCTCTTCTACTTGCTAGCTGTGTGACTTTCACAGTATCACATGACTTGTTTACATTGCTCCATCTTCACTTTAATAAAACAGGAACAGTAGTCATATTAATAATACCTACATCATAGGGTTGCTGAAAAGATTGACAGATAATAACATGTGAAGTGCTTGGAACAGTGCCTTCTTGGATGCTCTGAATAAATGCTAATTGCTACTAACATCTTTTTTTTCAAGCACTCTTGCTGAGAAATTGCAGCTATACTTTCCTTCTGTAGATTATTGTTGTCTTTCTCATAATTAGTTCAGTTCAGTCCAGTCTCTCAGTTGTGTCTGACTCTTTGCGACCCCGTGGACTGCAGCACGTCAGGCCTCCCTTTCATCACCAACTCCCGGAGTTTACTCAAACTCATGTCCATTGAGTTGGTGATGCCATCCAACCATCTCATCCTCTGTCCCCTTCTCCTGCCTTCAATCTTTCCCAGCATCAAGCTCTTTTCAAATGAGTCAGTTCTTCGCATCAGGTGGCCCAAGTATTGGAGTTTCAGCTTCAACATCAGTCCTTCCAATGAATATTCAGGACTGATTTCCTATAGGATGGACTGGTTGGATCTCCTTGCAGTCCAGGGGACTCTCAAGAGTCTCCAACACCACAGTTCAAAAGCATCAATTCTTTGGCGCTCAGCTTTCTTTATAGTCCAGCTCTCACATCCATACATGACTATTAGAAAAACCATAGCATTGATTCGACAGACCTTTGTTGGCAAAGGAATGTCTCTGCTTTTTAACATGCTATCTAGATTGGTCATTGGAGAAGGCAGTGGCACCCTACTCCAGTACTCTTGCCTGGAAAATCCCATGGATGGAGGACCCTAGTAGGCTGCAGTCCATGGGGTCACTAAGAGTCGGACACGACTGAGCGATTTCACTTTCACTTTTCACTTTCATGCATTGGAGAAGGAAATGGCAACCCATTCCAGTGTTCTTGCCTGGAGAATCCCAGGGACGGGGGAGCCTGGTGGGCTGCCGTCTATGAGGTCGCACAGAGTCGGACACGACTGAAGCGACTTAGCAGCAGATTGGTCATAACTTTTCTTCCAAGGAGCAAGCATCTTTTAATTATTAGATTAGTGATAGCTTTTTATTGAATTCTCAGTATGTACATAGCTAGAGTATTTGATCTTAAGATATGGTAGATATTAGAGACATTTCATCTTGATAATTTTTACACAGAGAAGATGGAAGTTATGTGAAGACTGTATGTGCTCAGCTGCTCGATTGTGTCTAACTCTTTGCGATCCCATGGACTGTAACCCACCAGGCTCCTATGTCCGTGGGATTTTCCAGGCAAGAATACTGCAGTAGGTTGCCATTTCCTACTCTATGGGATCTTCCTGACCCAGGGATCGAACCTGCACCCCTTGCATCTCCTGCATTGACAGGTGGATTCTTTACCTCTGTACCACCTGGGAAGCTAGAGAATCTTTATTTTTATTCTTGTTATCTCCTTTAGTAGGGATGATAACTTAGAAATACCTTCCTTGCATTAATTTAGGCCCGTGATACTTTGTAAATCTAGTGAGCTTTCCATATCTAAGAATTCACTGAGACCAGGATGCTTTCAAGGAACTTTAGTGTTGTCATGATGTAAAGCAGACATCATGACAATTTACAGCTAGGAAATTAGCTGTTAGTTTCCTGTACTCTCCCCATAGCTCTGCTTTGCTACTTGTCTGTATTGTCTTAGCTTTATTGTTGGCACAGATTAAGAAAAGTTGACCATGTGTATATATGAATTGTTTTCAGAGGAAAGCTTGTTTTGAAGATGAAGAGTTAAATAAATTAAAGGTGCAGCACCAACAAAATCAGTTAGTAGTAGTAGTAGAAATGAATATGTTATAATGTTACAAAAGTGAATGTTCATCCTGGACTACTATTAAAATATATGGAAGAGAGAAGCAGAAATTTTTGAATTCCAGTGTTGTTAAACAAACCAAAAAAAGTGTGTATTTAGGCAGGATTTTGAAAGATATTTTTGATCTAGAAGGGGAGTAAACATCATTCTTTAGTGTTTATTATATTTATTTAAGGTGAGTTCAAACCATTGCAATCAGATTGGCTCAGATTTTAGACTTGGTTATTTAAAAACTAGAATTAGTACTGAAAGTAATTTCTGATAAACATTGTTGAAAAAATTGCCCATTGCATTAGAAAAATGGTGTATATTTAAGTGGCATCCTTAACACTTTTTATTATAGAAACACTGGCTCTTTACCTACTTAAAAGTATTAATTTTATTGGAATTTGGTAGGCAAAAATCTGGGTTTTTGGTGTTATTTAAAGTAAACCTTATGTGTAAATTGTTAAGACCTGGAATGTGAGATATCATAAAAAGATAGGAATTATAACTTTTTAATCATGAAGAATGAGGCAAAATATCCTCAGTAGCCTGAAAAATGTAGTAAGTATGTCATAACAAAACTTTATTTAGGATCCCAGTTTCAGTTACCAAAATTCCTTATTGACTGATATGGATGTATAAAACATTTCAGCCACGGTAATACCACCTGTATAGGATTTGAGGATGCCAGTGAATCATCTAAGAAGGAATAAATCATACTCGTGAAACTCCTTATGTACCTTACGCATCTGAATTTTCCATTGAATACTAAAAGCAGGTGTCACTTTAAGGAACAGTAACTCCTTTTTGTAACTTGAGTAGAGTATTTTATTTATGCTAATCCCAAACTTCTAGTAGACTAAAAATCGGAAAAGCTTGCTTGCCTTAATATTTGAACAAACATAATGTATTGATGGAGTCCTCAGAGTGTAAAAACATGCATAGTATCTTGGTTTTCTAATACTTTGAGAGTTGCAGAATTTAATATCATTATTTAATATTTTAAATAAAGCTTATTTTATTTAGATGACATCTTCTAATAGTGAACAATAAATAGTTCATTAAGATTCTCTTGTCTGTATTGTTCATTTTGTCTTTCCTTTTTTAGGTGATATTGGAAATTATTATTACGGACAGGGTCATCCCATGAAACCTCATAGGATCCGCATGACCCATAACTTGCTGCTAAATTATGGCTTATATAGAAAAATGGAGATATATGTGAGTATACCTTTTGGTAAATATTCAGTTTTCTTTGTTTTTTACCATTGCTTTGAATTGTTTTCAAAGTTGGAGGGCATTTAGCAGATGAAAAGGACTGGAAGGAAACAGAAAGTCCTCTTTCTTTGTTTCAGTTTTCAGAGAGAACTTGAGAGTGTGGGAGCTGTGGCCTCCTTTTTCCCTTTTTCCTTCAACCATTTAAAAAAAACAGTCTCCCTCCCCCAGGTTTTCCCATAACTAGAGACCAATTCAATTTAGCATACTAAATATTTTTGTTAAAATAATTATTGACCTGTCTACGCTGCTGAAGAGTTTGATCTGGGACTATTACAAAAGAATTAGGTAGAAAATTAATCATACAAATATTTGTTGGCATATGAAACACTGTATTAGTAAGCATGCAAAGTGTCTGTTGTGCAGAAAAGATAAGAATGTAGATAAACAGAAGATGCAACAATTCCTGTCTGTTGGGTGAGAATAGGACGGCTTGGAGCAGTGAACAGAGTTGGGCAATATGTGTAAGCATCTTTCTTTGAGATCATAGACATTTAGAGAAGAGGAGTTGAATAGGAATTGCATTCAGGAAGCCTTGTGGAAGAAGGGTGTCATAAATGAAGTGAACTTCCTAGGAGCAAGGATGATTAGGATAGTCAAAGGAAAAGGAAGAGAGATTGTGAACTAATAGAAAATGAGTCTCATTTTACCTGGATGAGTCTCAACCTTCCTAAAAATTAATGGTCAGTGATGAAATTACTGGCTATGGAGCAGAAGGTTTATGATAAAAAATGTTAGAAAGTAGAGTTTATGCACATGGGTTTGTCTTTAGAAGGATTGACCCATTTCCACTAAAAGAAAAGGAGTGATTAATTCATAGTTGGTGTTAGACCTGTGTAATCCTTTTTAAAGGAATATTGTTTTTGAAATGGATTACTGCTTTCTGAAACACACATGTATAAATTTGGATTTGCTTTGAAATTTATCTCTTTTATTCTGGCAGACCTAGTTCTTTTGAGCATAGTGGTAGGGGACATTGTATACTTTGTGTTTGGTAACCCTGATCTAACCAGTTGTAATTCCACAATTCTGACATTTATTTTTCTTCACAGAGGCCCCATAAAGCCACTGCTGAAGAAATGACAAAATACCACAGTGATGAGTACATCAAATTTCTACGTTCAATAAGACCAGATAACATGTCTGAGTATAGTAAGCAGATGCAGAGATGTACGTTTCTATGTTAAAAGTATATATTAGTAGTGATAAGTATAAATAAGTACTTTCAGAACTTGCAATTAGAGTTACCTAAATCTAGATATTTTCCTGATCTAATTATTTTAATTGTTTATTTATTTTTAAAAGTCCATATGACAATACTAAAACTGCTTAAAAAACAAACAAACAAACAAACAAAAAGCAGCCTACCTGAAGCTTATTGGTCTGCCAAACTGCCAAAGAGCCATTTGGATGTTCTTTGCTCTTTGTTTTGGTTTGTGTTAACTTTGAGATAGTGGATGTTGGTAGGGAAACCTCACTCCCCTGCTTTTAAAAATATGACTGTACTTTGGCATTAGTCTGGTGTGTATATTTCTTGTCTTCTATTTGTGTGCTTTAATCCAGACTATTCCAGAAAGTTCCAAAAAAGCAAAACTTGAATTTGCCTCTTGTAGGCAACTGTTTACATTGCATTTACAACTATCTGTTGGTGCTGCTAAGTCATTTCAGTTGTGTCCGACTGTGTGCAGCCCACCAGGCTCCCCCATCCCTGGGATTCTCCAGGCAAGAATATGAGTGGGTTGCCATTTCCGTCTCCAATGCGTGAAAGTGAAGTCACTCAGTCGTGTCTGACTCCTAGCGACCCCATGGACTGCAGCCTACCAGGCTTCTCCGTCCATGGGATTTTCCAGGCAAGAGTACTAGAGTGGGTTGTTATTGCCTTCTCCATTACAACTATCTACTTTCAACTTAATACAACTTAATTCAACTTAATACAGCTATCATTGTATTAAGTATTGAGAGTAATCAGAGATGATTTAAATATATGGGAGGATGTTCCATTGGTTGTATGAAAATACTGTATAAGGGATTTGAGCATCCCCAGAATTTGGTATCATCTGGGTCCTAAAAACAATACCTTGTTGATACCAAGGGACAATTGTATGTATATCTGTATTTTCCTTTGCTGTATCAATGAAGCTTTTGATTCTCTTCTATACAGTGTTCTATTTTGTAGATATTTTATTATAAGAGATTGAATGCAAGAAGATAGAGTGCAAGATGTCTTTCTAAAATGACTAGAACAGTGTTTTTTAAAGCTTGATACTGGAGTTCATTCCGATGTTTTTATTGATGGACTTCAGTAATGATTTTGTTAAAAGAAAACAGTATTGTTTGTTCAATAATACTAAATTAAGTATAGTTGCTAGACATCTTATAAATTCATAGAATTTGATGTACGTTTTATTTATCTCAAATTTGATTCAATAAAATGTTGTATTACAAATATTAATAGATATTATTTGCCCCTGTTTTTTCAATGGGGATTTAGGCTTAGATTAAGTCATAGTTAGCCCTAAGATAAAATGAACTAACAGGATTGGTTTTAAATTTACATAATTCTGAATTGTATTAAGATAATGGTCATATCTGAAGAGCAGGAAGCTAAAATGTATACGTTAAAATAAATGAAGGATGTGCAAAGCTATACAAAGTAATGACCCTTTTTCTTGAAGAGGATATAAATTGAGGGGTGAGGAGAACTGAGAATGGGTTGTACGATCTATGTCCATTTCGTCCTCTCAGTACTGAGAAGCTAAATACGTTGTGATGTGCTGTGTATCTATATGCATGTGTTGTCTCCTTGTGCATAAGTCTCTCTCATCTGCATCTTGGCTGTTAGGAGCTTAGTTAATTCTTAACCATCTTTTAAGATTAACATTAACCATGGATGTGGGCAACCAACTGTTATACTTTTTTGGTAATCAGTACATTTCAAAGTTATGGATGTTCTGTACACTTAAAGTAGTTTTAAAGAATGTAAATCATAAAGCAATTGGACTTAAATTTAAACTTTTTAGGATTTTTATTAATTTACTGTTGTATATTTAAGGAGAAATGCCTAGGAAATTTAACCTCATATTTTAATTAAATAACACCAAATACCTTTTCTATTTTGATAGCTATTGATTTGTTTAAAAAGCAGATATTTTCCACAAATAATCATGTTAAGAATTGGTGGCAGTATTTCAGATAAAATATTTTAACTGCCTTGGATAAAATTGCATACTTTACTACTGTGATATGCATATTTTATGAATGCATCAAATAAATGTTATTTTTAGGATATAGTTTTTGTAAGAAAAGGCTTTCATTGATTCACAGAATGGATTGAAATTAATGAAATCCGTCTTCCACAGTTAATGTCGGAGAGGACTGTCCAGTGTTTGATGGACTTTTTGAATTTTGTCAGCTTTCAACTGGTGGCTCAGTTGGTAAGTGTCTTGATTTCATCAAATTTAAAAGTTGATTTAAACTTGTGTGTATTTTTTGAGATGTTTGTTTGAAACAAGCTTTAATAGTGGCTGATTTTCGTAACAAAAGCAGTATGTGTATAGTATGCGTATAGTATGCGTATAGCTGTTTACAGTTACAGTTGTTTTCAGTGGCGCGCCCCCCCCCCCAGTTTTGTGATCATCATGTCACAAACTTTTTATTTGCAGCTTTTTACTTCAGTTGCATTTTCACTTACAGACTTCTTTTTCCTCCCTTTCTTCTAGCTACCATTGTCACTACCGCTTTCCAACTATGTGCTCTGATTTAACCAGATCACAGCTACAGGAAAATATTTACCTAAAGAGAAACTGTTAGTGCCCATGACAGTGATCCTCCTATGATTTTATACTCATTTGCTTATGCATGACATCCTCTTTCCTCTAGGGCTTTTCTCTAGTTATAGTAACTTTTAATTTTGAACATTTAAAAATTTCTCCTATCTTTAATTGTTAGCTGGTGCTGTGAAATTAAACAGACAACAAACTGATATGGCTGTTAACTGGGCTGGAGGATTACATCATGCTAAGAAATCAGAAGCATCAGGATTCTGTTATGTTAATGATATTGTGCTTGCCATCCTTGAATTACTAAAGTAAGTTCATTGTGTTTGACATTTTTCCTGTAAAAAGTGTTTTAATTTATAATAAAAAACTGTGCCTTTTTTAAAACGTGAACAATGGGTTGAAAATAGTTAATAAATCATGTACAGATTCATTCTAAACCATTGTAAAAATGTAGGAAATTTGGCTAGTTCTTGTATGATTAAGAATGAGAAGTGCATATTAATGTCTGAGAGTTTATTAAGTACCTTCCTAAAAGTATTAGAAGTAGCTTGACAGTTTAGATTGGAGATGTAGTTCTAACTATTGAAAAAAAATGACGTGACCCGAAGTTTGTGTTTTAACATTTTGTAAGTTTTAACTTTTCAAGAAAAAAATTTGAAACCTGTGTTGAAATTTGTTTACCTGTTGAATGTGACCAGTTCACTGCCTAGCTCCCTCATAGAGTGAGGTTTTGTTCTCTACTAATGGATATAATTATCTCTATCTCTAAATTGCTAAAGGAGGTTTTGTTCTCTACTAATGGATATAATTATCTCTATCTCTAAATTGCTAAAGGAATCAGTTTTAAAGTTTTTCTTGACTGTCAGTTGGAGAGAAAGATCTGTAGAGGTATTTGTGATTTTGGAGATTTACACAGTTAGACTTTTTTTTTTTAACTCTCATTAGATAACACATCTTAGCCGATTCTACTTAAGATGGTAACAAATTGGTATTTTTCTCAAATTGAAAATGTTCTTGCCTGAAGTTATTCCATGCATGCTATTTATAAAGGCTGATTTTTCAGTCACTTAAAATTAGATATTGACTCAATAAACAACTGAGCTGTGTTATTTGACTAATAGAGAGCCAGGAAAACCACTTGAAATCATTTGCCTTGTTTTAACTCACTGTTGGTGTTGGTTCCTGTGTCTTCATCTCAGAGCAGTAGTTCTTGCCCGCATGCTAGTAGTCAACAAGCTTAGTTCAGTTTCTCTGGACACATTTCTTCAACTGGTACAAACTTGATTTAATTAACAGCAAACAGCTTTTGAGCCATTCAGACACTGTTCACGCTGTGTGAAAGTCACTCAGTCGTGTCCTACTCTTTGCAACCCCATGGACTATACAATCCATGGAATTCTCCAGGCCAGAATACCAGAGTGGGTAGCTATACCCATCTCCAGGGGATCTTCCCAACCCAGGGATCGAACCCAGGTCTCCCACATTGCAGGCGAATTCTTTACAAACTGGGCTGTGAAGGAAGCCCGTTACATGCTATTTTTCTTTTATTATTTTATAGAAAGTCTATGATGAGACATTGTTTTCTAAGTTTCTGAATGTTGCTTTCCTGTGAGTTGAGGATATTCTTGTGAGGGCTTAGTCTTGTTTTGTCAGCCTGTATGTATTACATTCTTTTAACATGGCTGTGGTAGTATTGTAAAATGAATAATAGTACTATACCATCTAATTCCATAAAAATCATCACTTCCTTGTGCCTTGAAAGGATGATATATGACATTCACTTTCTTTATTTCTTGTTTTGACATGAGTTATCACTAACATAAGATGTCCAGAATGATGATACTTGTGACTCTGAAAATGCATTCGGATTCCGCTGTGATTGGTCGTTCTCCAAGCAGCACTGTCAAGTGATGAGAAGCTTGTGGTTTCTGTCACAGCCATTCAGTTGGAAAGAAAAAGAAGCCATAGAGAATAGTGAACAAACAAGCATGGCCATATTTCATTAACACTTTACTTATAGACATTGAGAAGGCAGTGGCACCCCACTCCAGTACTCTTGCCTGGAAAATCCCATGGATGGAAGAGCCTGGTAGGCTGCAGTCCATGGGGTTGCTAAGAGTCGGATACAACTGAGCGACTTCACTTTCACTTTCCACTTTCACGTATCGGAGAAGGAAATGGTAACCCACTCCAGTGTTCTTGCCTGGAGAATCCCAGGGATGGGGGAGCCTGGTGGGCTACCCTCTATGGGGTCGCACAGAGTCGGACACGACTGAAGCGACGTAGCAGTAGCAGTAAAGACATTGAAATTTAAATTGCATTTAATTGTCACATATGAAATTAATGTTTTTGATTATATTTTCAGTCATTTAAAAATGTAAAAAAAAATATGTTCTCAAAGACTGTACAGAAGCCATTGTCTGCATTTGAACTGTGTCACACCCTATTTTATAATACTAAAGATTTACTAGAGAGATGTGAGATGCTTTACAGTAGCAATTGTAACTAAGGTGTAATCTTTAATTATAAATATATAGAAACATGCACTATGTTTTCAAAGCAGAATAAGAGATATTTCAGAAAGTAAATACATTTTCTTACCTAGATATAAAGGTTGTAAAGAGAAGATTTATAAGATCTGAGGTTCAAACTCTGACTTGAGGGTGGTCTCTTTGAATGGTCTCTTAGGCTAGAAGTAAAGAAAAGAAAGGGGATTAAACATTCTGGAATGTGGGAGCTCAAAAACAGGTGTCCTAAATCTATGGTAGTTCTTCCTGTCTTAAAACCTTATTGAAAACTTATGGCTTTGTTTGCAGGTATCATCAGAGAGTCTTATATATTGATATTGATATCCATCATGGTGATGGTGTTGAGGAGGCTTTTTATACAACAGATCGTGTAATGACTGTATCATTCCATAAGTATGGGGAATACTTTCCTGGAACAGGAGACTTAAGGGTAAGATTGAATTCTGTCTGAATAAATGTTATGAGATGAACCTAGAGGAGGTTAGTAATCTTACACCTGAACTAATATTTTTCTGGATCATTAATTTGAAGCTTATATGAAAGATTAAGTCATTTTTATGTGCTGTAATGTTGTTGTAATTCACTTTTTTGCTGACTATAAGCAAAAATTCAATAACTTTAAGGGCTTTCTTTTGCTGAGCTTTTTATTTGGTTGAATAAATACTTTGGAACATCCACAAAGCATGAAGCAGTTTTTTTGATGTTAAGTTTGAATCATCAAACCCTACTTGATTGTAGCCTATATTGCTATTGAACATAAAGATTGGTGGGATAAAATAATTGACTAGAGTCTTTTTAAGGTTTTTGTATTGCCCTCTTTTTGTGATTTGTCTTTAATTACTCAGACTTTAATCTCTTTTTTTCTTTAGGCTTCCCTCTCTCCCCCCTCATTTCTATCCCCCAACTCCCTCGCAATTTAGGGAGAAAAAGAATATCATAGCTTATCCTGCCTATTTATATATTAAGCACATTTATTTCTATTATATTTCTGTTATCTTCTTTCATTTAGTGCTTTGAAGTCCCCCCCACCTTTTTTTTTTCTTTTTGCTTCACTAGATGTTTTGATTTTTGAACCAAACTACAAGCACATTGAAGTTTATTCAAAAATTTATACAGCTGCTTTTATTTTTTTTTTAAACAAAAAGATTTTTATTGAGGAGTAAAGTCTACAAATGAAAAGGCACAGAAAACATGAACTTTAAAAACACTAAAGAAATACATATCAGTATACATTTAACTCAAAGCAAAAAATTTGTTTACCATTTCCATTTTATTCTCATCTTTTTACTCTATAGGCCTTTGTGGGGAGGGTCAGCTGCTTTTAATTTAGCTGTATTATATGGGAGATTTCTTTTAGCATGCCATTCAACATTAGTCCTAAACTATTATGTTAAGGTAAGTTTTAAGTCTGTGATATGTCCTTATGTTAGAGTTTAACAACCAAAAGTTTAGAGTGGGCTTAAAGTAGTCTTCAAATATATGATTTAATTGTTTGATCACAAGGTTGTGTTCTTTCAGTAAGAGTGCAGATGATGAAACTTTTCTTTACCCGTAAGTGGGTAGGAGGTCATTTGTTTCATTTATTTCAGTTTAAATTATGTGGCTTTTAAAATAATTTATATTTTCAGTTCTTTCTTGCCTTGGTAGCTCATCCAGTGCCTTTACCCACTTGGTCTTATCTTACAGACCAGTGATTCCCAATGATCCTTAAACTAGCAGAGTCAGTTATACTGGAGAACTTAAAAGCACATATTCTCAGACTCCAGAAATTCTGAATGATTCTATTCTGCACACTAAAATTCGAGAACCACTGCTCTAAACCAGTAGAATTTGTCTATAACCATTGCACTCTGATGGAAATTAAGCAAAAACTTTCCCAGCTTTAAGCTTAAAGAAATTACACTGCAAGACAGTGTAATTTTAACTCATCTCAGAAATGGCAGTGGAAGCCTCTGTTTAATTTCTAACAGTGTACTTAGAATTGTTTGAAGTTGGAAGATACTGGAAAATGTGTGTTTTAAAGATTGAAAATGACTTTCAACATCTCTTTTCCTCTCAAGATTTTATACTCCTATGAAATGTCACATTTCTTTTCCCTTTAGGTATTAAAAGATATCCCCAAGTTTAGGAAACTAAAATCAGTTTCCTACATTGTACGTGTTGTTGTATTTGGACTTTCATGAAGTTCAAGTATTATATAATTTAGTAAACATTACCATTTCTACCTGAGAATTCATTCTAAATCAGAAAAGAAGTCTACTGTGAGCTTAGATCGTTGTTAAAACTATGCTTGCATTATTATTAGATCAGTAGTCTGTAGATGGAAGAAAAAAAAACAAAGGTGTGATAAGTAGTAGTAGTAGATGGAAGAAAAAAAACAAAGGTGTGATAAGTAGTAGTAGTAGTTGTCGTAGGTGTAGTAGTAGTTACGGAGGGTATAAAACTTGGTCCAATAAGGGCCGCAGTTCTGAACTGTGAGTGAGAAGTGCTTTTAATTCACCTTTAACTCGAGTGAGAAGTGCTAACCAACTTTCTGTATTCTGAAATCTTAGTGTCAATGTGTATTCCAACTGTGTTTTTTTACTACAGAAGTCTCAGGATTTACAGCATTTTAGTTTGTCCATATGTGTTTAGTTTGTATTTAGTTATATAAAAATTTAGATTCTTTAAGAAAAATTGTGGGAGTGTGTGTGTAATTTCATGCTTTTTCATCAAAAGTTGGATCATAACAACTCTAATATTGAAGGGTGAAGGGTAAACTATGCTCTTTAAAAAATGGATTCAAGCTGAGATTGTTCCATGAGAAAAAAGGGAATAACATGTATTTGTATTAGTAATCCTAAAGATTCATATATATTGAGACATTATACAATTGACCCTTGAAAAACAAGGGAATCAGGGATGCTGACTCTCCTGCAATTGAAAATCTGCATATGACTGACTCCCCAAAAGCATGAATACTAATAGCCTTCATGATAACATAAATGGTCAATTAACATATTTTGTACATCTACATATATTTTATGCATTCATGACATACTTTGTTCTTAATTTTCAAAAATATTTCTAAGTGCAGTTCACATGCAGGTTTTTTCATGTTGTTTCAAACCTCCAGAAAAATTTTCTAATACATTTATTGGAAAAAAAATCTGCACAAAAGTGGACCCACCATTCAAACCTTTGTTGTGTAAAACAGGTCAATTGTAATGAGAAATGTCTCTACCATCTCTTCTAAAATTATACAGTTGACTCTTGAACAACACAGGTTATGAACTTCTGAGGGACTTTTTTCACTAAGTAATTACTTCAGTGCTACACAATTTGCAGTTAATTGAACCCACAGATGCAGAATTGTAAATATGGAGGACAGACTGTAATGTTAAACTCAAGTTTTCAACTATGCTGTTGTTTATACCCCAGTGTTGTTCAAAAATCAACTATTCATAGTGTGTGTGTGTGTACATATATACACATATACATAAACATAGATTTACACATGCATAAATTATAATTAATAAAATAAGTATATATGTTTTGTATGTATGTAGCTGGAACTCAGTTTCTCTCTTTTGCTTCTTTTGGGAGGTATTAATGCCTTGAGTGATACTTTTTTAACAAGTAGAAACAAAATTTATTTCAAGCCTAGTTAAATAAGACAGATTTCAGTGTTTTAGTCTGTAGCTGTTAAAACTTGAAGAAAGTCTTACCAGTATTAATCAACTCATACCAGATTGTGAGCCACAAGAAACGGTTTTGCATTAGAGACAATGCAGGACAACCCTGTCCTGCAGGGTTCTTTGGCTCAGAGTTTGAATTTCCTACAGTTTGACTGGTAAATTTGTCTTGTGTATTTTGTTTATGACAAATTTCTTGAGTTAATATTTAATTTCAAACTGCCCTTAACTGTGTTAAATTTCTTTCCTCCCCAAAATAATCATTACAGATTAACTAGAATTGGTTCTTTTCAGCTTTATAAATATCCATAAATGTTGAAATACATACTTATTCTATATTATTTCCTCTCTCAGCCTATAAGATGAATTCAGAATTGGGTTTGTTACCTACTCTTTTAAATCTTTTTAAAATATTTGAATAATTAAATATGTCAAACTTTTTATTATAATGTATTCTCTAAGATCTACTTACACTATGTATTTTAGGATATTGGTGCAGGAAAAGGCAAATACTATGCTGTCAATTTTCCAATGAGAGATGGTATAGATGATGAATCATATGGCCAGATATTTAAGCCTGTAAGTATTACTATTTTTTAAAATGAAAAGGAATTCTAAAATGTTTTTTAGAGATATTAACATTTGTTACCTTATACATAGATTATTTCAAAAGTGATGGAGATGTATCAGCCTAGTGCTGTGGTGCTACAGTGTGGTGCAGACTCCCTATCTGGTGATAGACTTGGTTGCTTCAATTTGACAGTTAAAGGTAAGCGATTTGAAGGGTGATACTCCAGAAAAAAATTTTCTTCTTCCTAAGAACTTCCCATAAAAATTGTCTTTTTTTACCTGCTACTTAACACGGAACCACGTGTGTCTTATATTTTTTACAGGTTTTTGGCATATGTATGTATGTATTTCGAATTGATTTATATAATTACAGTTAATCTAGTTTCAGTAAATTAGGTCTTTTATTTTGTCAAATTTATATATACATTTTTATGTGAGCAGTTTTATAAGACTTGTTGCTGTCCCAACCAAGGCAGTGATTTTCTTCTCTTTTTTTTAACTTATATTTGTTTATTTATTTATTCTGGTTTTATTAAGATGTAGTTGACATGTAGCCATGTAAGCTTGAGGTGCACATTATAATTTGACTTCAATAGCATGATTTCAGCATCGTGAAATGATTAACACAGAAGGTTTAGTGAACACTCATCATCTCCTATAGTTAAAACATTAAAGAAATAGATTGAAAATGTGTATATTTTTCTTTGTGATGAGAACCCTTAGGATTACTGTCTTTAACAGCTTTCATTTATAATATACAGCAGTGTTAATTATCTGCATCATCATGTACATTTAATCCCTCATACTTATTTATCTTTTAATTAGAAGTTTGTATCTTTTTATTATCTTCATCTAATCCCCTCCCCACCTCTGGTAATTACAAATCTGATCTCTTTTTCTGTCAGTTTGTTTGTTGTTTGTTTTTGAAGTATAATTGACCTGCACCATTATAGTAGTTATTTTCTGGTCCACAGCATTGTAATTTGATAATCTGTACATTTCCAAATGATAACCATGATAAGTCTAGTTGTCATCAATCATCATGCAAAGATATTATTTTGCTGTTGACTGTATTCCCAACACTATATTTCATACCTGTGTCTCATTTATATTGTACTTTTTAATCTCCTTCATCTGTTTCTCTCCCCTCTTGCAACTATCTTACTTGTTTTCTGTAACTATTTCTGTTAAGTTATATTTGCTCATTTGTTTTTTAGATTCCACATATTACACTTAGCATAATTTTCAACATTTTTGGTTGATTCTTTTGGTGCTTACCTTTCTTAAGACAATATGCAAGCTTTTTTTATTTTTTTTTTGGCCATGCCGTGCAGCTTATGGGATCTTAGTTCCCCAACCAGGGTTTGAACTCTGGCCCTCAGCAGTGCAAGCCCAAGAGTTCTAACCATTGGACCACCCGGGAATTCTGCAAGCTGTATTATTATTTTTAACTTAATTTTAACCTTGTATATTTACTTTCCATTGTGAAAGAAAAGGGAGTCACCACTGTGTCCCTAACACATGCATTTACCCTTCCAGTATCCCATTTTTGCGGTTTAAATCTAGACCAGAATTTTAGTTATGGTAGTCATTGTTTATGGCATCATCAAAAACATTAAAGCATGGTTCAGCTTACTCAATTTTCCTTTTGCATAACTTGTTTTTCTGTGCAATTTTGTCATTTCCTTCGTTTTCTCAGTTACTCATTAATAAATGAAGGTGGATCAGGTTTTCTATCAGTTTTACCTTCTTGAAGAACAGCCTTCTGACCTGTTCTTGTTTGGGTGAATTTCCTCTGTAGATCTGTTAGAATGTTGAGCTGTTCTTTGCTTTTAAGTGTTAAAATCAACGTGATAGAGGTCCAGACCAAAGTAAAGATCACCATTATGGAATGAGCTGCTAGGGTGTAAGAATAAATCTGAAAATATTTTATAAGTTTTGAAAATTTATCGTACGTAGGTTAGTAGTATTAATCATGGATATTGTACAAGATTTTGGAGTTGTTTTCCTTGTGAACTTTTAGGTAACAAGTTCATGTTCTACTTGAATTCGCTCATAAAAGGTGAAGAATTCTCAGGTAGAACTTTTTCCAGTACTTACTATTGGCTTAAACGGAAATTAACAACTAAATTTAGATTTTAAAGACTATTTTATTTAATATTAGGATGGCTCCTGTGCCGGGCAGCATTAGAATTATTAGATAATCAATCTATTCTACTTATATTAGGTTGAACGATTTGAAATTATCTGTTTCCTCAAAAATGGATATGATCTTCTTAAAATCTATCTAATGTCCTCAAAGTGTGCATTACTTTGTCACTTTTCTTGTCTTAACTTTTTGAAAGTCCCTAATGCCTTTGTGTGTAAAAGTAATAGCTTTCATAACTATAAGCCACAACATTTACTCTTACTGTAAATCTACATTATATTTCAACTGACTGATAGAATGTAATTTGTATAAAGCATATAAAGGTATTTGCAATCCCAAAGCTTAAACTTGATTCCAAGCTTTTTCCAGTGCCAGCTTCAAATCAGATTTCTCAGGTCTGCTAAAGTCAGTTTACCTCTTGTCCGTCTCCTTTCTATCTTCGTTTATATTGTTAGGATTGTATGTTCTCCAGTCTTCATGTATATAAGTTTTAGCCTTTAGAAAAATCCCTTTATAATCATTTTTGTCAGATTCTGAGATGAAGGAAAAGGAAATGTCCTTTTTTAGCCAGCTTTCTTTACTTAGAAGTCTTTAAGTTAATTTTTTGTTTGTTTCATCTTTAAAAATACCCAAATGGCTTTCCCCTATTATAAGAAGCATGCATTTTTGTAATTGCAGTAATAAAAATTGGGTTGTGACTCATATAATGTGACTATTGAATACTTAATGAAAATGCCCACAGTTATAGTTACATGAAGAAAACTTTAAGCTTTTAAAAATTAGGAAGAATTGGAACGGAATATTTAAAAAAAAACTATCTTTGGATGATGAGGCTTCACTGGTAGCTCAATGGTAAAGAATCTGCCTGTCAATGCAGGAGACTCATGGGTTCGATCCTTAAACTGGGAACATTCCCTGGAGTAGGAAAGGGCAACCCACTCCAGTATTCTTGCCTTGGAAATCCCATGGACAGGGGAGCCTGGTGAGCTACAGTCCATGAAGTTGCAAAGAGTAGGACATGACTTAGCAACTGAATACAACAGCAGCATCTTCAGATGATAGATTTTTAGGTATTTTTTTCTCTTTGTACTTACTTTGATTTTTCCAAATATTCAACATGTATCAGTTTCTTCTGTAATTGAAGGATTTTGTTCTTGCTTTAAAGGTTGACTTATGTTCCTGAATGATGATAATATAAGAAGTTACTAGTGACTTGTAATTGATTATTGAATTATGACATCCAAATGAAATATTTTGTTTTTATGTTAGGTTTACTTTATATTTAGATTTCTATACAAAGAAATTTGTTAAAGTTGTTTTTAATAGTAATAATATAAATAAGTTAAGTGTCCATAATACCACTATCTAAAATAACCTATAGTTAAGCCTTAGAAAGCATTACTACGAACAAAGCTAGTGGAGGTGATGGAATTCCAGTTGAGCTATTTCAAATCCTGAAAGATGATGCTGTGAAAGTGCTTCACTCAATATGCCAGCAAATTTGGAAAACTCAGCAGTGGCCACAGGACTGGAACAGGTCAGTTTTCATCCCAATCCCAAAGAAAGGCAATCCCAAAGAATGCTCAAACTACCACACAATTGTACTCATCTCACACACTAGTAAAGTAATGCTCCAAATTCTCCAAGCGAGGCTTCAGCAATACATGAACGGTGAACTTCCAGATGTTCAAGCTGGTTTTAGAAAAGGCAGAGGAACCAGAGATCAAATTGCCAACATCCACTGGATCATGGAAAAAGCAAGAGAGTTCCAGAAAAACATCTATTTCTGCTTAATTGACTATTGCCAAAGCCTTTGTGTAGATCCCAATAAACTGTGGAAAATTCTGAAAGAGATGGGAATAGCAGACCACCTGACTTGCCTCTTGAGAAATTTGTATGCAGGTCAGGAAGCAACAGTTAGAACTGGACATGGAACAACACACTGGTTCCAAATAGGAAAAAGAGTACATCAAGGCTGTATATTGTCACTCTGCTTATTTAACTTATATGCAGAGCACATCACGAGAAACGCTGGACTGGAAGAAACACAAGCTGGAATCAAGATTGCTGGGAGAAATATCAGTAACCTCAGATATGCAGATGACATCACCCTTATGGCAGAAAGTGAAGAGGAACTAAAAAGCCTCTTGATGAAAGTGAAAGAGGAGAGTGAAAAAGTTGGCTTAAAGCTCAACATTCAGAAAACGAAGATCATGGCATCTGGTCCCATCACTTCATGGGAAATAGATGGGGAAACAGTGGAAACAGTGTCAGACTTTATTTTGGGGGCTCCAAAATCACTGCAGATGGTGACTGCAGCCATGAAATTAAAAGATGCTTACTCCTTGGAAGGAAAGTTATGACTAACCTAGATAGCATATTCAAAAGCAGAGATATTACTTTCCCAACAAAGGTCTGTCTAGTCAAGGCAATGGCTTTTCCAGTGGTCATGTATAGATGTGAGAGTTGGACTGTGAAGAAAGCTGAGCGCCGAAGAATTGATGCTTTTGAACTGTGGTGCTGGAGAAGGCTCTTGAGAGTCCCTTGGACTGCAAGGAGATCCAACCAGTCCATTCTGCAGATCAGTTCTGGGTGTTCTTTGGAAGGAATGATGCTAAAGCTGAAACTCCAGTACTTTGGCCACCTCATGCGAAGAGTTGACTCATTGGAAAAGACTCTGATGCTGGGAGGGATTGGGGGCAGGAGGAGAAGGGGACGACAGAGGATGAGATGGCTGGATGGCATCACCAACTCAATGGATGTGAGTCTGAGTGAACTCTGGGAGTTGGTGATGGACATGGAGGCCTGGCGTGCTGCGATTCATGTGGTCGCAAAGAGTCAGACATGACTGAGTAACTGAACTGATCTGAAACCTGTATAGTCTTAAGTAATTTTTTTGTTCATGTCTGTGGAGAAAAGTGGTAACAAAACATCAGTTTAGATTAGGTTGTACTTAATGTTTCATTGTAACCTCACTTATTTTTTCCCCCCAGGTAACCTTATATGAACATAGGATTTTCATATCACATTAATAAAAATGTGTTATATTTTAATCTTAATATAGTTGTATACTTGACTTTTCCATCAAGTACACTTGTTAACATAGCCAGTTATGTCTTAATGAGTTTTGTATATTGGTAAAAGGTGTTTGATGAAAGTTTTAGACTAGAAATTTTCTTAAAATTTTTATGTATTATTTGTTTTTTAAATATTTAGCAAAGCCATTTTGGTTGAGTAAAATTTTGTTTATATTTTTAAATTTTTCTTTTCCAGCTGTTACAGTGTGTAAATATATTGTTACCCAAATCTTCTTTGTCTTAGGTCATGCTAAATGTGTAGAAGTTGTAAAAACTTTCAATTTACCATTACTGATGCTTGGGGGAGGTGGATACACAATCCGCAACGTTGCTCGGTGTTGGACATATGAGACTGCAGTTGCCCTTGATTGTGAGATTCCCAACGGTAAGTGTTCTTATTGTGATGTCTTTATTGGATGAACTGTCTGTTTGTAGAAAAAGATGGTTAGGTCATTAGAGTTGATTCCAAAACTATGTAAATAGGAGAGCAGCCACTAAATTCATTTTGTATTCACTTTTAAATATTTTCTCTGGAAATATTTTACAACTTGAGTCTGGATTTTGTGTATGGATTGAGCTTTTAATATGTAACTTTATTTCATTATTTTTAATAGAATTGCCATATAATGATTATTTTGAGTATTTTGGACCGGACTTCAAACTGCATATTAGTCCTTCAAACATGACAAACCAGAACACTCCAGAATATATGGAAAAGATAAAGTAAGACATCATCAAATTGATTTGATTAACATTATTAATGTAACTTTTGAAGCTTTTAGAAAGTCATGTGCAGTAGGTCAGTTTAACTTTATACATAAGGTATTCCCTTTTGTCAAAAGTATTTGAAACCTTAAGATTGTTGGTTTCTTTAATTTTATAAAATGATGGAAAATGTATAATAGATTATAGCTCAAAAATACTTCCGTTTTCTGTTAGTTAAAATGGACTTTTTTGTTGAAAAGGGCTCTATAAGTTGTATATTTTCTTGCTTTACACAAAAGTGAAATTTATTTTCATTGAAACATTTGATAAACCTTTCTCTAAGAAATAGAGTTTGGAGAGACATTGTTCGTACCCAGGCCTGGGTTTGTGCCCTCACTCCATGACATTTGGCAAGTTAATTTGCCTTTATGCTTATATTTCCTCATCCTTGAAATGGGGGATGAAATTTAGTATCTACCTTGTAAATTTTGAGGATTAAACAGGTTAATAATAGGTAAAGTATCAGTACCCAGTAAATGTTACGATTTTAATTCTTAGGTTAAGCTAGATAAAAGATGCAATTTATTTTGCTTAATGTTTCCTCTTTCACTGAAAAGGAACTTGAAAGAAAATATTTTTTCTAATAACTATGCATGTTGTAATTTAGACAGCGTTTATTTGAAAATTTACGCATGTTGCCTCATGCACCTGGCGTCCAGATGCAAGCTATTCCAGAAGATGCAGTTCATGAAGATAGTGGAGATGAAGATGGAGAAGATCCAGACAAGAGAATTTCTAGTAAGATAGTCCTTTGATGTGTATTCTGTTACATTTTTCTGGTTTATTAAAAGCACACTACAGACTGAAGGTTTTGGTTGCCCAAGAACTTCACCTGTTTTCATGAGCACACTATTATTACTGTCTATTTTCATCATTTTTTAAATCTTATGTAGATTTAATTTCCTTTGTCTCAGAGCCTGATTTGAGTGTCAGCAATTTCATTTTCTACAAATTAACCACTTATGTGTAGTGTAAGTTGAATAACATTAAGCACCTTCTGTTTGATTCTACCATCTAATTCCACTTAATATGATTTGTAAGCTTTTAGCCTAATAGTATGCTATTATGGTATAGACATTCTAACATAATTGACATAAATGATATTTCTTATTTTCTCTCCTTCCCCTCTCAGCTCTGAAATAAAAGGTTACTTTTTATTTAAAGACATCACTCCTACTTCCTATCAGGAAAGCAATATTTTTTTCCTCCAAAGTTTTTTTTTTTTTTTAATGAGAACCTCTAATGTTCTTCGTATTCCTTTGAATTATTTCTTCCTAGATTAAAGCTAAATTTTCAATGTTTAGCAAGCCATGCATTCAGTTATAATCTTAAAATCTGTTTCCTTACTTTTAAATATGACTGGCTAGTTCTTCTATAGAGCAATGCACTTAACAGTTGTAAAATCTGTGACTGCCTTTGTCAAAATGTTATTAAAAATCTTTTAATGTGTCAGTTCGAGCATCAGACAAACGAATAGCTTGTGATGAAGAGTTCTCAGATTCTGAGGATGAAGGAGAAGGCGGTCGTAGAAATGTGACTGATCATAAGAAAGGAGCAAAAAAAGCTAGAATCGAAGAAGACAAGAAGGAAACGGAGGACAAAAAAGCAGGTCAGATTTATTTTTTGATAGATGTTTTAATTGTAAGTTTTTGAAAGTGAGCAACCAGGCAATTTTTATAAGATCCTGAAATACTTAAATGAGTATCAGAAATAGGTGAGTATGCTAAACAAATAGGTGACTTTTTTTCCCTCCATGTAAGTAAACTTTTAGTTAAAGCTCTCCAAATGTTATTAGTCACATTTGCTTTTATAATATAGGAAACTATCTCTTCTTGGCAACATAGGCTTAAAATATTGAATGTTGCACTGTGATCTAGACTGAGTGAGAGAACAGACTGGTTATAGACCCATATGTAGCCCATGAGCAGAGCAGAAATTCTAAGCTAATTTGTAACTGCCTGTAAGTTTATTTGATGAGAATAAAGCATAAAAGAAGACTCACATTATATAACCTTAGACCAGTTTCACCATTTTGAAAAGGCTCAGAGAACAGACTTTGTTATAATTTGAAAGAAACGTAAAAGCGATGGAAAGATGGGAAGGGATTTGAGAGCTGGGTTAGGAGGAGACAATACTTTCTGATGTCTTAACTTTAAAAATGTGTCTTGTCTGTTGAGGCAAATGTGTCAGTTTGTCTGTTGAGAAAATAGATGATTTAGGGCATTGCATTTGCTTTCAGAGTGTGTTATCTTTTATCTGAGTTTCCAGAGCACTTACACATATCTCAGTCATTTTATTTAACACATCATATTATAACACCTCATTAGGAACTTTACATATCTCCCTGCTAGATTGAGCTGCTCTTGGCTAGAGAATGCAGTATCTTAAATACCTGAGTTCTTGTACTTGGTGCATTTCCTGCTGGATACCTGCTACCTATATGCAGGTAACGGTGAGGAGCACAGGTTTTAGTTGAGCTGTTAATTTTGACCCTGTAGCATGTGGAAAACAGATTCAGAGGTACTGGGCCAACATCCTTTTTCTGTCATATTGAAGTTACGTGAGTAAGCTGGCTCTCGTGTTCTTTTTTCACTAGAGAGTGTTTGGAATCTGTAGCATGTCTGCACATCTAGTTCTGTTTTGTTTGTGGATTGACTCCACTATAGGCTACTGTTCTCTGTCTATCATTTTATAATTTTAACTTCCCAATGTATTACAATGATGGCTCCAGTCTGCTCTTGTGTACTGATTGACATCCAGAGATTCCAGCTATGATTGAGGTAAGAAGGACTTAACTTTAGCTGTAGGATTTTTCTAGTATTTTTCTTTTCTCTGTCAATTTGTCTTTTCTGTATTTTTTGTTTGTTGTTTGTCTTCCTTTCTGGCATTTATTCTTGCTTTTTAAACTTTTATCTTTCTATGCTTTTTCTTCCAAATGGGAAAGTGGGTGCACTAGAGTGCTTATCTTTCATTGCTGCTTTAGCTGAAAATGAGAGTGCCTTTTGATCTGGCTTTAATGGCCTGGTGGTGGATTAATCTCAGTATTTAGTTCCTAAATACTTCTGTTGCTGATAGTAATTGATACTTAAATTTCTTAGTTTAATAATGAAATTCTTCTTATAGTGTCTTGCATTTGTTAAAATCTTGCAACATACAGATAAAAAAAATACTACCATAGAAAACATTTTTAAAAGTCTGTAGTTCAGAACCTAAAGTTAGGAATATTTCTTTGCTCTTCATCCCTCCCCAAACCACACTTGGCACTTTTGTTTACATATCTAAAATAAAGCCAGAAGCCAAAACAAATGTCATAATAAACATGTTGCTATATGTTTGTATTATAATCATTGCCTCACAACTTTGATTCATTGGCTTATCTAAAGAAAAAATTTACCACATTTTGGCTAATTTGTTTCAATGATCTTGAATGGATAGTGTTACTCTTACTATTTTGTTAATTTTTATTAAAATGGTAAAGTTCTGATACTTATATAGTGAAGGTTTAAAAAGTAATGGCTGTGTATATGTATGGCTAAGTCCCTTCACAGTTCACCTGAAACTGTCACAACATTGTTAATCAGCTATACTCCAGTACAAAAGAAAAAGTTTAAGAAAAAAAAGAGGGTACTAGAAAAGAAGGGTACTAGCGCTAAGAGTCGGACACGACTGAGCGACTTCACTTTCACTTTTCACTTTCATGCATTGGAGAAGGAAAAGCAACCCACTCCAGTGTTCTTGCCTGGAGAATCCCAGGGATGGGGGAGCCTGGTGGGCTGCCGTCTATGGGGTCGCATAGAGTCAGACACGACTGAAGCAACTTAGCAACAGCAGCAGCAGCCTAACCATTATTAAAAAAAAAAAAAACTTGGTTATATAAGCAATAGAATTTAGCTTCTGTTTTGTCTCTGACCTTAACTGATTCTGTCCTCTTGTCACAAGACTCCAGCCAAATTGGTCTTGCAGTTTTTCCTTCCAACCTAATTCCTTGTTGCCTCAAAGTCCTTTTGAGCTTTCCCTCTGTTCAAGGTACTTCTTCCCTTTTCCCACTCAAAAGTGATTTGTTCTTCAGAATGCCTCTCAAAGGTCACTTGTCATAGCCTTTCCTGATCTACCATGGTGTTTGCGCATGTCTGTTGGCTGAATGTCTTCATAGTATATATCCTGCCTATAATGCTGTGATTCCCATAGGGCAAAGTTCCCAAAGGCAGGACTGCAAATGTTGCATTGATATTGAACCTCTGTCATTTAGTACATCTTCAGAAGCTTAGTTAGTTGTTGATTTCATGAACGATAATATTGTATATGGGAGTTTTTTATATTTTAAGTAAGATATATTTTAAAATAAAATATATGCATTTTATATTTCAAAATAGGTGTTAATCTCTTCCCAATTTTTGTTTTTAGATGTTAAGGAGGAAGATAAATCCAAGGATAATAGTGGTGAAAAAACAGATACCAAAGGGTAAGCTGTATTCTTTTTCTAGTAATTTTTATATGCTATAAAAATAATGAGTATGTTTACTGGGGTTGGGGTGAGTATACATATATTCTTTGAGAAGTACTGAACTAAACCTGGAATATCATCAGTAGGTTGTTATGAGATGCTCTGAATTTTAGTATGGTATGTAAGACAATATGGAGAAGGCAATGGCACCCCACTCCAGTACTCTTGCCTGGAAACTCCCATGGACAGAGGAGCCTGGTAGGCTGCAGTCCATGGAGTCGCTAAGAGTCGGACACTACTGAGCGACTTCACTTTCACTTTTCACTTTCATGCATTGGAGAAGGAAATGGCAACCCACTCCAGTGTTCTTGCCTGGAGAATCCCAGGGACGGGGGAGCCTGGTGGGCTGCCGTCTGTGGGGTTACACAGAGTCGGACACGACTGAAGTGACTTAGCAGTAGCAGTAAGACAATATATATGTATCTTAACCATTAGCTTATATTTCATTTACTTGCTTGTTTTTCATTTATGTAACATGCCTTTAAAAATTACAAAAGCTAATAATAATCAGTGTTGTAACTGAATGTATTAAAATAGGTCAGTTTATATTCTTGAACATAATTTATCTAAGCCTTGTTTTGCTATTAACTTTTATATAGACACTCATCATCTTTCATGGTGCTCTTATTTCTATATACATGATTTTTTGGTGTTATAAGACAGGTAAATTTTAAGAATCACTGGGCTAGTATAACATAATTTTTTAAAAGACCATAATTGAGCTTTCTGTTGTCAGAAAGCATATAGATGCTTGGCCACACATAATTTTGTGTTAGCCTTCATAGGATGACTTGGAATAGGTTGTAAAACCCTCAGAAGGTCAAGGCAGTCAGTCAGTGCTCCAAAAACTCAAGGCACTACCAGCTTACATGTTTCTTGGTGGGAACCATAGGACTGATCTATTGGTCATTGCATTTAAACTGAGATTGTGCAGTTTTTAATATTTCATATTGCCTCTTTTAACAGAGCCAAATCAGAACAGCTCAACAATCCTTGAATTTGAGTCTCACAACTTTCAGAAACCATAAAAAAGTGAGAAAATATTGGGAAGAAAAATGTTTTTTCTTTTTGAAGACTTCTGGCTTCATTTTATACTACTTTGGCATGGACTGTATTTATTTTCAAAATGGCTTTGTTTTTGTTTTTCTTGGCAAGTTTTATTGTGAGTTTTCTAATTATGAAGCAAAATTTCTTTTCTCCACCATGCTTTATGTGATAGTATTTAAAATTGATGTGTTATTATGTCAAAAAACTGATCTATTAAAGAAGTAATTGGCCTTTATGAGCTGATTTTTCCATCTTTTGTAATTATCTTTATTAAAAAATTGTACTTCGATTGTCTTTTGTCTGTTTATTACAACATGGAGTCTAATTTCATAGGCTAGTAACATGACCGTTTCTGTAGAAAAATAGAATACCCTAAAGCTGAAAGATACTGATGTCCTAAGACATCCATGAACTGTTTAGGAAATTACTGTGTTTACAGTAATTATTATTTCTTACTCTAATAGGAGTTCTACCATCTTGTTCTCTGTAGGTTAACCAGCCAATATTGGTGAAGATTAATATCTCATAATCATAATTTATCTTAGATTAATGAAACAAGCTATGCAGTTGAGATATAGGAATTAGCTTTGAGCTGAACCAAAGATTCTCAAAAACTGGTAATCGATTCTGAGTTGAAAGAAGAAATCTATGATCAGAAAAGGAAACTGTAGCTTCCATACTGAGCTCTGTGGGACTCTTTTGCCAACCCCTACTATATACCAAGTAGACAAAGAATTGTATAGTGTGTTTGAACAGAAATTTCCTGTGTTTATGTCAAGGCTAAAATAAAACCTGCTGTTTAGACAAAACCTGGTTCTTGTACTGCATATTCATGGTACCCAGGTTCCACTATTACACCCAGGCTTCCAAATGAAGGAAATAAACACTTAAAAGTCATTTATCATGAGTTTATTGAATGTCTACCCACTTTAAGGCTTTGAGCATGCAACTGAACATAATGGGAAAATGCCTGCTCCCACAGCTTACACTTTAATGGTAGGAAGCAGACAAACGGGGTAATTTCTGCTCCTAGGATATGCAAAGGAGAGCAAAACATTTTAGAAACTTGCCAAAATCAATGAAATCTTTTTGCTGGGCCAAATTGATTATTTTGAGTTAAAAATTTGGACAGTAGATCAGTCAAAAATATGTCTCTTAAAGCTCCTGTTAAATACTTCAGCATTTACAAAAACACCTGGACTTTTGTAATGAGCAGCTGTTCTCTCACCTGTATTTAACAGATATTTCACTTGCCATGTTGGTTCCAACTCTTTTTTTTCTTTAAATAAGTTTAAACAGAAGAAGTTGAAGCCCTCTTTATCCACTTTGTCATTTGATTCCCTTACAACTCTTCAGAAGTAACCATCCCTTATGCCTGTTTTCACTCTTGCTGCATATCTTGTAAGCATTCAAGCCCTTGTGGTGTTAGGAATTATGGAATTCAGTCCTTCATTCGTGAAATAGTTACATACATTTAGTGTTTGTGAAACACACAATGGTATTGCACATGTACACTTATGTAACTTGCTTTTTTACATTTTGATTAACCCTGTTGAACAAGTCCAACTCATTTTAACTGCTCTGTGTTAAGTTTCCATTTTAAGGACATACCAAAAATTTGTTTTAGTAGTGTAGTGAACCTCCTTGGTTACATTTAGGTTTTGTTTTACTATTTACAAATAGAAGCATCTACATAAAGCTGAAGCCTCAAGAGAATAATATGAAACATGAAAGCTCAGCAAAGTGACTTGGTACAACATTAATACACAGAAAACAGCAACTGGTAATATACACAAACAGCCAGATTTGCCAGAAAAAGTAAGGTCCTATTTATAAGAGCAGTAACAAAAATTCTTATAAATAAAAAATATAAAGAAGCTATGGTTCTGGCATATACTGAAAAAGATCATAAGATGTCAAGATAAATACCCTAATACATATGGAACAATATTGGATAAAATAATTCAGATTGATGAAGGAAGAGATTATTCCTTGAGTGGTATTGGGATAATGGGCAATCAAATGGATAAAAAGAAGTTGTATGCTTTCCATGAGAAGAGTCAGATTAGCTGGATGTTGAATTTTATCAAAAGCATTTTCTGCATCTATTGAGGTAATCAATTTTTATTCAATTTTTTCACGTGATTTTAAAATTAATTTTTAATTAAAAAATATAAACATAATTTCTGGTCAAAGGGATGGAAATTTTATACATCCTTATAGCTTTCCTTTCCTTTTTTTCAAATTGTCTTGTGATGACTTACAGATTCATCAGTTCAGCGTTTCTGGGACAATAGTGACTATCTTAAGTTTCATTTCTTCCTTGGAAGATTTACCTTGTGGCTACAAATCCTAACAGAGTCTTCTGGGAGAATCATATGGTCCTGATAGGGGTAGTCACTATCATTTCAGTTTTAAAAATGGCACTTTAAAACAGACCTCAACTTGGCAGGGAGGTAGGGGGAGTGGAGAAGCTCTTAAGGAAGATACTGCTATTTTCTCAATTTTTCTCATTTCCGTATGGCATGGATGAAAGCTTCCAAATTCCACTAGTCAGATCAGATCAGTTGCTCAGCCGTGTCCGACTGTTTGCTACCCCATGAATTGCAGCACGCCAGGCCTCCCTGTCCATCACCAACTCCCGGAGTTCACTCAGACTCACGTCCATAGAGTCAGTGATGCCATCCAGCCATCTGATCCTCTGTCGTCCCCTTCTCCTCTTGCCCCCAATCCCTCCCAGCATCAGAGTCTTTTCCAATGAGTCAACTCTTCACATGAGGTGGCCAAAGTACTGGAGTTTCAGCTTTAGCACCATTCCTTCCAAAGAAATCCCAGGGCTGATCTTCAGAATGGACTAGTTGGATCTCCTTGCAGTCCAAGGGACTCTCAAGAGTCTTCTCCAACACCACAGTTCAAAAGCATCAATTCTTCGGCACTCAGCCTTCTTCACAGTCCAACTCTCACATCCATATATGACCACAGGAAAAACCATACCCTTGACTAGACGAACCTTTGTTGGCAAAGTAATGTCTCTGCTTTAGAATACACTGTCTAGATTGGTCATAACTTTCCTTCCAAGGAGTAAGTGTCTTTTAATTTCATGGCTGCAGTCACCATCTGCAGTGATTTTGGAGCCCAGAAAAATAAAGTCTGACACTGTTTCCACTGTTTCCCCATCTACTTCCCGTGAAGTGATGGGACCAGATGCCATGATCTTCGTTTTCTGAATGTTGAGCTTTAAGCCAACTTTTTCACTCTCCTCTTTCACTTTCATCAAGAGGCTTTTTAGTTCCTCTTCACTTTCTGCCATAAGGGTGGTGTCATCTGCATATCTGAGGTTATTGATATTTCTCCCGGCAATCTTGATTCCAGCTTGTGTTTCTTCCAGTCCAACGTTTCTCATGATGTACTCTGCATAGAAGTTAAATAAACAGGGTGACAATATACAGCCTTGACATACTCCTTTTCCTATTTGGAACCAGTCTGTTGTTCCATGTCCAGTTCTAACTGTTGCTTCCTGACCTGCATACAAATTTCTCGAGAGGCAGATCAGGTGGTCTGGTATTCCCATCTCTTTTAGAATTTTCCACAGTTTATTGTGATCCACACAGTCAAAGGCTTTGGCATAGTCAATAAAGCAGAAATAGATGTTTTTCTGGAACTCTCTTGCTTTTTCCATGATCCAGCGGATATTGGCAATTTGATCTCTGGTTCCTCTGCCTTTTCTAAAACCAGCTTGAACATCAGGAAGTTCACGGTTCACATATTGCTGAAGCCTGGCTTGGAGAATTTTGAGCATTACTTTACTAGCGTGTGAGATCAGTGCAATTGTGTGATAGTTTGAGCATTCTTTGGCATTGCCTTTCTTTGGGATTGGAATGAAAACTGACCTTTTCCAGTCCTGTGGCCACTGCTGAGTTTTCCAAATGTGCTGGCATATTGAGTGAAGCACTTTCACAGCATCATCTTTCAGGATTTGGAATAGCTCAACTGGAATTCTATCATCTCCACTAGCTTTGTTCGTAGTGATGCTTTCTAAGGCCCACTTGACTTCACATTCCAGGATGTCTGGCTCTAGGTCAGTGATCACACCATCGTGATTATCTGGGTCGTGAAGATCTTTTTTGTACAGTTCTTCTGTGTATTCGTGCCACCTCTTCTTAATATCTTCTGCTTCTGTTAGGTCCATACCATTTCTGTCCTTTATTGAGCCCATCTTTGCATGAAATGTTCCTTTGGTATCTCTGATTTTCTTGAAAAGATCTCTAGTCTTTCCCATTCTGTTGTTTTCCTCTATTTCTTTGCATTGATTGCTGAAGAAGGCGTTCTTATCTCTTCTTGCTATTCTTTGGAACTCTGCATTCAGATGTTTGTATCTTTCCTTTTCTCCTTTGCTTTTTGCTTCTCTTCGTTTCACAGCTATTTGTAAGGCCTCCCCAGACAGCCATTTTACTTTTTTGTATTTCTTTTCTATTGGGATGGTCTTGATCCCTGTCTCCTGTACAATGTCAAACCTCAGTCCATAGTTCATCAGGCACTCTATCTATCAGATCTAGGCCTTTAAATCTATTTCTCACTTCCACTGTATAATCAAGGGATTTGATTTAGGTCATACCTGAATGGTCTAGTGGTTTTCCCTACATTCTTCAATTTAAGTCTGAATTTGGCAGTAAGGAGTTCATGGTCTGAGCCACAGTCAGCTCCTGGTCTTGTTTTTGCTGACTGTATAGAGCTTCTCCATCTTTGGCTGCAAAGAATATAATCAATCTGATTTCAGTGTTGACCATCTGGTGATGTCCATGTATAAAGTCTTCTCTTGTGTTGTTGGAGGTAGTTAATAACTAATGCTACTAGCTTTCTGTCAATAGGAGATGCTTTGAAGTTCTTAGAGTGGAGTAATTTGCCTTCATCTTCTGATTGATGTGGCTTCAGTAAAATTACTACTGAAGCTTCTCTGATACCGAGATTCATAATGTTTCTTATTGTATTGTGATATAAATGACATGGATTTTCAAGGTTTTATGAGAAAACTTCAATTTGTATGCTATCACAAGTAATAATTTTTGATTGTTTAAGATCCTTTTTTCTTCACAATCTTGTGCAAGTTACTAACTTCTCTGTGTCTTAATTGCTTCTTAACTTAAAATGAGGAAAATAATAGTAGTCCTCACCTCATTAAGGCTGTTGAGGATTGAGTTGATACAGTTAATGCTGTTAACTACTACTGTTGTTATGTCAGGTAAACAGAGATAGATGGGACCAGAATTGTGAGGGAAGTCTTAAATCTTCAAGTGTTATTTAAACATCAAAAATTGCTTCTGAGCCTTGTGTTTGAGTTTGATGCCTACTAGTACCAAAATACTAGGCCATGGTGGATAGGGAAACAATCTTTTGAGAACTAGTTTCAGCAAGGAATCTGTTAACATTTGGTAAATTTAGGGGGATCTTAGTGTCCCTGCAGTTAATTCACTGAACAGTAATCTGTCAAGCAAAATGGTTGTGAATGGATTATGGAAAAAATGAAACTATTAAATTGTTGTTGTCTGTTTACATGAGTAGCAATATTAATGTGAAGCAATAATCCTCAGAAGGGTTACAATATAAAGAAGCCACTCAACAGTTGCTGCATTTTCTCCAACTTGCCACAAGATGGCAGATGTTCCATTGTTTAAATTTTTTTTTTTTCTATTTTTTTGTGCATTTTCTCCTGTTGTCGCTTGATGGTCCATTGAACACGCTGAGTAACACTCATTGACAAGTTCTTTTGAATGCAGTGTTAAGACTCCATACCATTTGAATTAAGCTACAGTGTAGTTTACTGATTGGAATTTTTCTTTAGGTAGAACAATTAGAATACTAATTCCTGAGTTTTACATCCATAAAACAGTAGAGTGTATCTGGTAGTAAATGTTATTTGTGACTTTTCTAGTCAAAAGTAGAATGGAAATGAATATTAGAGCCAGAGTAGTTTTCTATTTTGGTTGGGAATGGAATCATTTAAGATACACAATAGAAGAGAAGGAATGAAATTTGATTCTAAAAAATGTAGTTCAGTATATAGTGAAGTTCATATGCAGGGATACTGGACTGCATATGAAATAGTTCCACAGCACTTGTTACTAAACTAAGTACCTAACCTCTTTGATCTTTGAAATTATGAAACTTTGAAGTATTATGATTAGGATATTAGTTAATCCTGGTGGAATAAATTATAAAGGAGAACTGAACTTGGTTAAGTTGTTATTTGCTCTTTACTTAAGAATGTTTACTCCAAATGTTGATAAAATATGTACATGTACATTTATTTCTAAAATAACATGAATAGTAAAATTCTGGATTGGTAAATTTTTTTTCCAGGACCACCTTATAACCAATGGTATGTGTTTGAGAGTAAGTTCAACAAAGTAATGATTGAAATCTAAGACTAATCTCTCAAGTTACGAATTTTGGTTCTATTGGTAAATCAGAAGCTTCTGGCTTCTCTTCTGTATTCTTTAACTTAGTTATCTTTTTTGTTTCTTCAGAAATCAACATTTCAAGGGTGACCTTCCTATACAGTAATTGCCTGATATGCAGGAAAAGTTTTTCAGTAAACAAATACCAACAAAAGGTCACTGCATTCTGGCAACTAGTAAACTGAATGTTTGACTTAAGAGACAAGTGTTTCTCCTTTTGCCTTTTTTAATTGCATTTTTGCTGTGTCTCTAGGTGAGAAACACTTCAAAAATCTCCTTATTCTGTAGTCTAGCTGGAAAGTTCAAACATGGGTCACCTTTGATTGAATTCTAGGTGGGACTGAGCTATTAAGGGCACCCTAGTGTGCTCCTTTGCTAGATAACAGCCTTCCAGGTACAAGAAAGGAAGACCTACATCTCATCAGCCTTTCAGAAGTGGTCTGAAATGGGCTGAATTCTAATTTCTGAAGGATCCACCTGATGTGGACATACTCTATCTTCCAGTAAAAGATTTTTCTCTACAATCTGAAGTTCAAACTGTTACTAGCTATCCTCTTCCCCGTTAATCAATGGCAAATCTCTTTTTGGTGAATTGTAAGAAATATATTATTTTTAGACATATTTAGTTGTATAATGTTCACATGTACTAGGCTTAGGTGCAATTTCTGTGCTACTCCTTTTAGATGGTGAGTACGTTTTGGAAATCTCAAATTAATCTCAAATTTGGAAATCTGAGATACCTTGAAGTAAATGGTAAAGCATTGGGGTTTCTTAATGACTCAATGCCATCGTATTTCTAGAGTTAGAAAACATTGTAAGTTCATTTTATCTCAGATCTATTTCTAAATATGATGGGCAATAAATCTGAACTTCCAGGTATGCACCACAGATCCTAAAAGTTATTTCATGGTGAACAGCCTCATCTCTAGCCTTTTTTGTGCTTCTTACTTGGCCTGTTCAAAGCACCAGCACCACTTAGAGCAGCAGCAGGTAAAGAGCAGTGCTCTAGAAATCACAAATGTGGAGTAGGCCCCAGCTTTACATTATTTATTGAAATATTATTTACTTTATTGTTTTGGCCTCGTCATTTAAATTGCTATGCCTCGCTTTACTAATCTATGAAACTGGTCAGGTAACAGTTGACAAATACTTTGCTTTTCCATCATGTCTCTTCTTTTACTTGGGGTAGACATTACAAATTGATCTTTGTTTTCTGGCCTTAAAATCCTTCTCAACCCAGATAGCCATTACAGTTAATCAGAGATGGCATTAAATATGAAATGCTTTTGCCATCTCTGGCTGAAAGATCTTTCAAGTCCAAAATTAATAGTATGTCTTTTTGTTTTTTTTTTTGAATGTGTAGGGAAATATTCTGGTTTTGTAGAGCCAGCACCACACCTGTGTTCACAGGGCAGCGCTGTCACTTAAAAGTTTAAGGATTCCCTGCTTTCCTAGAGAAGTTTCTCAAAGCCTGGTAATTATAGATATTATGTAAAAACAGCTGTGTTTGCTGCTGTCTGGTCTCATTCCAGTAGCGAATCAATGCGGATGATTTGTCAGTCTTCCCAATCTTTAGTAGCACTGAGGTGGGTTTGTGGTGCTGTTGCTGTTCCTTTGCGGTTTTTTTTGTTTGTTTGTTTTTTTTTTTTTTATTTTTTTTTATTTTTTTTAACAATAATCAGTCCTAGCAATCATGTACACATACGAATACACAGTCTCACATCCCATAGCTATATATTCCTAAAATACAAACTTTTTAAACTTCAAAATAGAACAGAAGTCCTGATTAAAATTAGACATGATGTCTTTTTTTATCAATGAGAAATCAAATATTAATATGTTTTCTTTTTTTTTTTATTTTTTTTTTTTTTTCTTTTTAACCCTCCTCCCTCCTCCCTCCCCATACCATCCCTCTGGGTCGTCCCAGTGCACCAGCCCCAAGCATCCAGCATCGTGCATTGAACCTGGACTGGCATCTCGTTTCATACATGACATTTCACATGTTTCAATGCCATTCTCCCAAATCTTCCCACCCTCTCCCTCTCCCACAGAGTCCATAAGCCTGTTCTATACATCAGTGTCTCTTTTGCTGTCTCGTATACAGGGTTATCGTTACCATCTTTCTAAATTCCATATATATGCATTAGTATACTGTATTGGTGTTTTTCCTTCTGGCTTACTTCACTCTGTATAATAGGCTCCAGTTTCATCCACCTCATTAGAACTGATTCAAATGTATTCTTTTTAATGGCTGAGTAATACTCCATTGTGTATATGTACCACAGCTTTTTTATCCATTCATCTGCTGATGGACATCTAGGTTGCTTCCATGTCCTGGCTATTATAAACAGTGCTGCGATGAACATTGGGGTACATGTGTCTCTTTCCCTTCTGGTTTCCTCAGTGTGTATGCCCAGCAGTGGGATTGCTGGATCATAAGGCAGTTCTATTTCCAGTTTTTAAGGAATCTCACACTGTTCTCCATAGTGGCTGTACTAGTTTGCATTCCACCAACAGTGTAAGAGGGTTCCCTTTTCTCCATACCCTCTCCAGCATTTATTATTTGTAGACTTTTGGATCGCAGCCATTCTGACTGGTGTGAAATGGTATCTCATAGTGGTTTTGATTTGCATTTCTCTGATAATGAGTGATGTTGAGCATCTTTTCATGTGTTTGTTAGCCATCTGTATCTTTTTTTTTTTTTAAATAATAGGTATGCAATATATTTATTGGTTGTTGAATATAATATACTTACTATCAATTCTTTTTTAACAGCAGCCTTTCCCTCATACCTAAACATTTACCCATAGAGGTTAATTTTTTAATTTTTATATCAATTCATTATTCCAAAAATTGCTATTGGAAAAATATAAAAGTCACAAAAACGGCTTCCCTGGTGGCTCAGTGGTAGAGAATCCGCCTGCCAATGCAGGAGACATGGGTTTGATCCCTGACCTGGGAAGATCCCATGTGCTTCGGAGCACAAGCCTGTGCACCACAACTATTGAGCCTGTGATCTAGAGCCCAGGAGGTGCAGCTGCTGAGCCCATGTGCCACAGGTACTGAAACCTGTGCACCCTAGAACCTGAGCTCCATAACAAAAGAAGCCACCTCAATGAGAAGCCCAAGCTCCACAGCTAGAGAGCAGCTCCCACTTGCCTCAACTAGAGAAAAGCCTGCACAGCAATGAAGACCCAGCACAAACTAATTTTTTTTTTAAGTCACATACAATTTATGCCCCTCTCAAAAAAGTTACAGAGACCAAAGATTGCCTGTGCCAGAGTCTAATCATGAGAGAAAACCACAATGTGATTTGAACATGACAAGTTTTATATGCTATGCTATGCTATGCTAAGTCACTTCAGTCGTGTCCGACTGTGTGTGACCCCGTAGACGGCAGCCTACCAGGCACCCTGTCCCTGGGATTCTCCAGGCAAGAACACTGGAGTGGATTGCCATTTCCTTCTCCAATGCATGAAAGTGAAAAGTGAAAGTGAAGTCGCTCAGTCGTGTCCTACTCTTAGAGACCCCATGGACTGCAGCCTACCAGGCTCCTCCGTCCATGGGATTTTCCAGGCAAGAGTACTGGAGTGGGGTGCCATTGCCTTCTCCGAAGTTTTATATAATCATTAATTATAACAAAATTAGACTAATGAAGGATTCTCCACTGAAAACTAGGGAGACTTAAAAAAAAAAAAAAGGTAAAAAAGAACAGATATAAGGAGAGGCCATTGTCCCTGAGAGTATCCCAAGATGAGCCCACCACCTGACCCAAGACTGAGACCCAGATTCTGGAGAGGACACATCTATGGCTCTCTGGCTGGCAGAGAAGTCACTGGGGATTGCATGGATGGAACTTGCTGGGAATCCACCCTCCAACAGTTGCTAGAAATTCTCCTAAGGTGGTAGGGAGATGCTGCTGCCCATTGTGTGATGGGTCCACGTGCCAGAGAACTGATTGGTGATGCAGGAGCCAGGTGCCAGAGAAGCCATTCACGCTGCAAGAACCTGCGGAGAAGAGCACACTGGAACCAGAGAAGCTCCTCCTCCAGCGCCTTTTATTGACACTTGGTATTGTGCCAGCTGGCAAAGTAGAAGTATTTAAAAATCAACTCTAGCATTGTGGTGCAGCCAATAAAGGATCTATTTGGAACTGAGAGGAAATAAACTCATAACTGGCCTGATCTTCTTCCCAAAGGACCCTGGCAAGAGCTATTCTTTGTAATGGAGTGGTAACAAAACTTGTTTTAGAACACTTGCTGAAGCCAGGTAACATTGGAGTAGCTGTAACTACTTAATGCTTAGTAAAGCTGTATAAGGTAGTATAAAGATCACTACTTACTGTTTTTTTGGCCTTGGACAAGTTTCCCAAGCTCTGAGCCTCAGTTTTCTCATTTATAAAATGGAAATAATATTAATTTCGGATAGATATAAAGGTTAAATAGGAGATTGTCTCTGGTCCTTCTTAAAACCACTAATATATTTTTTTTGTTTCTCAGATTCTCAATCATGTCCCACTCTGCAAGCCCATGGACTGTAGCCTGCCTGGCTCCCCTGTCCTTGGGATTCAGCAAGTAAGAATACTGGAGTGGGGTGCCATTTCCTCCTCCAAGGGATCTTCCTGACTTAGGGATTGAACCCGAATCTCTTATATCTCCTGCGTTGGCAGGCAGATTCTTTATCACTAGCACCACCTGGAAAGCCCAATAAAATATAAAAAGGAGCAAAAACTAAGTCCAAAAGGAGAATGGAAGTGGATACCACAGCAAAAAAAGAAAAATGATCATTTTGAAAAGTTACGGAAAGTGGTGACTGGAACCAACTCCTACCAGGATGAAAGTCAGGAAGCGGTGAACTCCAGAAAGGCTTAGAATGGGAGGCATCACTGAAAGCTGCAGTGCTGAATGAGAATGAAAACGGGAAACTGTGATGTCTTCAAGAGGATCAGCTTGATCTCCCTAGCCTGAGAAGCCCAACAGGCACCCCTGTCCTCCACCCCAACAGAAGAGGTTTGCCCTCTACAAAAGCTGGACCAGATTGGCTCTGGGCTCAGAAACAGAAGACCTGAGGTGACACCCTGAAAAAATAAAAGCCTTAATGCTAAACTGTGAGACCCGCTGTGTCTCAGTATAGATCTCCTCATGCTTATAATTCTTGGAGAGCATTGAGCTTATTAGATTTGTTTGTAGATTCATGTATTTCAGCAAATTTGAAAAGGCCAACAAAACTGACAGTTTTAACTCAGCTGACTAAGAGAAAGAGAATGCATAAATAATTAAAATCAGCAATGTAAGTGCAGACATTGCTAGCAAACTTACAGAAAAAAAAGAGGATTATAAGAGAATACTATGAAGAATCATATGCCAACAATTTAGTAAACTAGAAGGTATGGATAAATTCCTAGAAATACACAAATTATCAAATCTGACTTAGACAGAAAATCTCAATAGATATAGCAAATAAAGGGGATTGAATCAGTTCAACAACAACAACAACCCAACCTCCCTACAAAGAAAAGTCCAGGACCAGATGACTTCACTGGTGAATCCCACCAAACATTTAAAGAAGAATTAATGCCAATACTTCTCAAACTCTTCCAAAAAGTAGAACAGGAAGGAGCACACTATCTCATCCTTGAACCCAGTCTTTCTCTGATACCAAAGCCAGATGAAAATATAAGAAAAAACTATAAACAAAAATATATATATATATATATATATATAGTGTGTGTGTGTGTTAGTTATATATATATTATATAATTATATATTAGTCAGTATTGTGTGTGTGTGTATATATATATAGTGAAATGTTATAGGAATGCAGTACTAATACAATGTGGATGAACCCTGAAAACATTACAGTGAGTGAAAGAAGCCTGATACACAGGATCACAGATCATATGATTCCATTTATATGAAATATCAAGAATAGGTAAATTGTTAGATAATGCAAACTAGTGGTTACTAGGGTAGAGGGGGAATTTGGAAATAAGTGCTTAATGGGTATGAGATTTCCTTTGGAGGTGATGAAAACGTTCTAGAACTGGATAGAAGTGATGGTGGTACAACATTGCAAATGCACTAAATGCCACTAAATTGTTTGCTTTAAAATGCTCAATTCTATGTTATGTGAATTTTGCCTCAAAAAAAAAAAAAAAAAATCTACATTTCTGTTAGGCTCTCTTCTGAATATTTCTTATAGCGTTCACAGTACTGGCCCTAAATCTAATCTAATCTACCTTCTAGTCTCATGAAAGAGGCAGCATTAGATAAGCCAACAAGTAGACAATTATGTGGTTATGATTGTGGTCAGTGCTATATACAACAGAAAAAGGTGTGGCATAAGAAGAATATGAAGAAATTGAGTTAGATTGAGAAGTGAGGGATAGAGGCTGTCAGGAACGTCTATCTAAGAAAGTAACTTTTCAATTGAGAGCTAAAGAATGATTAAGAGGGTCTTACCTGGTGGTGAAGAATCTGCCTCCGAAGGCAGGGGAAGCAGGCTCAATCCCTAATCAGGGAACTAAGATGCCACATGCTGCAGGGCAATTAAGCCCTTGTACCACAACTAGAGAAGCCTGCATGCTGCAAAGAAGACCCAGAGCAGCCCCCACCCCCCAAAAAAGGAAGGAAGAAACAGCTTTGTAAATCAAATATACTTCAGTATAAAATGAAAATTAAATTGAATTTAAAAATAAAGAATGAATAGAAAGTGTCCTAGTGAGGAGTTAGGTATTACAGACTCCAGACAGAGAAGGCAGAATGCCTAGTGTCCTGCAGCAGAAAAGAGCTCGTACATGTGAGAAATGCAAAGAGTGGCCCAGCTTGGGCCCAGTGAGTGCCCTGAGTGACCTCAGTCAGTCCCTTGAGGGGCACAAGAGTTGCTCAGCGCTGTGTGGACACCCTTCAGTCTGCTCAGACTCTGACAATCCACTTCAAGTCTCCTGGAGGTGTGGGTAATTTCCTTGACTCTGCCCTGTCTAATAAATTTTTCAAATCAATTTTTTTCAGAAAGAGAAGGTAAAGAAAAGAAAGAAGGGGAGCAAAAGATCAAAATTGGAGTCTTGTCTCTGCCACTATTAGTACTTAATTTAAGGTAAGTTATTTACTGTTGTTATTCCATAATTAATCAGTTCATTGGCTAATTAATTATCTTGTAGGGAGAAAAAGATGTCCTGTGGTCAGTAAATTAGAGAAATGTGTTGATTGGCTGAACACTTTCTGATCTTTGAATATATTCCTCTTTCCGTTTCCTATATTCAATCCGTTGGCCTTTGTTTCTTCCTTCATAATAACTTTCACTTGTGTCTATTTAAAAATCATATGTTAACATTATATACTAGGCATCTTAAAAACTATAATTTAGTCCTCACAAGAATTATATATGTTATTTCACATTCATTTTCTAAGCAGAGAAACTGAGATTTAGCGAGGTTGGATATTTTGCTTGGGGTCACAGAGCTCATACATGATTGAGCTCTGATTCAAAGCCAGTCCTTTTTAACTCTGAAGGCTGTGGTTTTCCCAGGAGCACAGGCTATTTTCTTTCCATTCTATTGCCGTAACTTCCTCATTTTCCCTATGAACAACAGCAACGGCCTCCTGGTTTGCCTTACTTCCCTCCATCCTCTCTGCTTCAATCCACACTGTCCCACACTCTACCCTGCCGCCAGGTTAATGTCTCTTAAACACATATACCCCCAAAATCAAGGTCCCAAAAAACTTCTGATTGAATCTGGCAGAGGAGAGAGCTGAGGTTCCACTGGATTCATAGAACTTTAGCTGAAGGGAAAATTTTTCTGCACCCATTAAAGTTTTCAGAGGAAAGAAAGATGATAAATTATTAGAAGAAAATGAGACAGTTAAAACCTTCCAGAGTACTTGAGGTCAGGTGGGATAGCCCTCAGGTCAGGTGGGATCTGGAGAGGCACAGGACGTGCTGAAGGGACGAGCCAGTGGTCTGCGTATCGGCCTGCTCTCTCCTCTGTTCCCCACCCCACCAAGGGGAGGTGGGTCCCTCTCCATCACACAGGAGACCTGGTCTGGGAAACCTACCAACAATCCAGGATGGAAACTGCAAAAGGAAACTGATGTTTTGATTAAGCAAATATTTGAAATTATTTCATTCCAAAGAAAAATATCCCAATTAAAGTGCCAAGCATTGAGTATTCACAAACAGAAAACAGATGCAACATGTGTTCAGTTTGAAATCGACTTGGGAATAACTCTCCTGAAACTGAATGTGGACATATTTACACAATATAATTCATAACAGAGCTCTGGAAGGGTTTCTAAGAGGAGACAAAGGAGTACTATACACACATTTAGCTATCCCTGGAGTATGGGCATGTACCAAATGTAATAAATATATGTCCGCTATTTAGCTCTGCAATTTCCACATGTTTTTTAAGTGACTGCATTACTGATTACATAAGACACTAAAATCTTTTTACGTATAATGGTAATGTTTTTAGAACCAAATTATAAGAATAATTAACAATTGGGAAATGTATTTTTTTCTACTTCTCAAGTTCATTGCTATCCTAAGAAAAAACTTCTTCCTGATTTGGAAAATGAACTTGGAGCCAAGATTTACTTTCTCTTAGGAAGGAAACTTCCATAAAGATTTTTCATCTTTTGATCCTCTTAGGAAAATGAGGTTTATCACTCTTTAGAAAACAAAATTCTTGATGTTTTCTTGCATTCCTTTTACACAAACATAGAAGTGTTTTTGAAGTGCAAAAACAGAATCATAGTTTTTTTAAATAGCTAACTTTTAGCCAACCTTCCATCCAAGTGAATCAAAAAGTTTTAAATCCATAAAATACTCCCACATGTTTCTAACTAGAAAGATGATGGTGGATACCAAATTGTAAACTTTTAGTCAATATTGTCTCAGTATTTTTGCATGTATTTTTTTGTTTTGTTATTTTTGTTTGTTTCAACAAACGACAGTTCTCACATTTTGAATGTGTGGTTTTAGCAACAGTTCTCACATTCAAAATAAATTTATATAGACTCTATTCAACAAATGAATATTGAGTATTCCCAAAGTATGAAAAATTATACTGTGCTGTTAGCTTTCCATTTGGATTAGACTTTTATCTTGGTTCATATATGTGTTAATTTTATTGACTAATTCTTAATTTTTTAATTAAAAAAATTTAATGTGATATATTTTGCATTCAGTGAAATTTTAAATTATCAGTCCTATTAAAAAGGTAGAAGAAGATTAAAAGAAGATTAAATGTAAGTAAAATTAGAAATATATAGCATATAGTAAGCATATGGTGTCAGGGCTTCCATAGTGATTCAGACGGTAAAGAACTAGCCTGCAATGCGGGAGACCTGGGTTCGATCACTGGGTTGGGAAGATCCCCTGGAAGAGGTCAGGGCAACCCACTCTAGTATTCTTCCCTGGAGAATCCCCATGGACAGAGGAGCCTGGCGGGCTACAGTCCATGGGGTAGCAAAGAGTCGGACACGACTGAGCGACTAAGCGCATATGGCGTAAGACTTGCAATATAAGCTTGTGTGGACATCTAAGATAGTATGTTATTGGCCCTAGTCGCTCCTCCCCCACTTGCTCTTCTCCATGTCCACACTTTGCTGGATCTCTTTTCCATTCTCTCCCACAGCAGACATGCCTCTAACTGACTGACTTAGATTGAGTTCATTCTCTACCCTGGGCTTAGTCATTCGAATTGCTTTGGTTAATAGAAGGAAGCAGTCAGTACTTTGCTAGCTCCAAGACTAGGCCTCAAAAGATTTTTCCACTTTATCTCTTGTGCTCCTCCCATCCCTGGGTGCGACATGCCGGGGGCTAGCAACAGGTCCCAGAAGTAGGAATGTAGACATGGAGGGTGAGTTGCCCCAGGCAACTTGTCAAACACAGCCCAGAGCAGAGCTCCCAGTTCACTTGGACCCGGAGCCCAGCTCATATCTGCTATGTTACTTTTTAGGACTGTCACAACAAAGTACAATGGACCAGGCTGTGTAAACAATGTAAATTTATTTTCCCAGAGTTCTAGGGGCTGGAAGTCTGCAATCAGGGGCTGGTAGGGTTGGTTTCTTCTGGTCTCTCTCCTGGTCTTTCAGATGAGTCTTCAAGATGACATGGTGTTCTCTCTCTATGTGTGTCTATGTCCAAATCTCTTTTTATTGGAACACCAGTGGAATTGGAATGGGGCCTGCCATAATGACCTAATTTTAACTTGATTAATTCTTTAAAGGCACTGTCTCCAAATACAGTCACATTCTGAGGTACTAGGGATTAGGATTTCAAACTCTGAAGTTTTGGAGGACATGATTCAACCCATAATGTCGGCCAAACTTAGTCTAGATCAAGCAGCCCAACAGACTCAGGAGCTATAATAATAAATTAGCATTTTAAGGCACTAAATTTTTAAGTAGTTTATAATAAAACTAACTAACCAATACAAATGATATAATAAGGTATTTACATAGTTACAAGTGATGAGATTTTGAGTAATTTAAAAATATTTTCTTTAAGAGCGACACTACATATTCTTTTAAACTAGTGTTTTTGACTATAAGGTAATACTTTTCCATCATTTTAAAAACAGAAGATACAGTAATATATAAAATATCAAAACAAATATCTAGGGACTTCCATGGGACTTCCGTGGAGGTCCAGTGGTCAAGACTCTATGGTCCCAATGGAGGAGGCACAGGTTGGACCCTGGTTGGGGAACTGAGATCCTACATGCTATGCAGATCAGCCAAATATATATACATATCTGCCAACCTGAGAGGAAATTATCTTCCTATTTACAAACATACATTCATACATATTTTTCCACTAACAGTCATACATATTTTTACCAAAACAGGTATTCTATCATACATACTTTAAACTGCTTTTTTTTAATAAAAATTTTTTCCAAGGAGAGCATTGTTAGTAAGTATAGAGCTCTCTCGTAATTTTAATGACCACATAGTATGCCATTTTATCAATTTCCATAATTTATTTACTAACTTCTTGTTGGCTATTATATAAATTGTACTTGGAGAAGGAAACAACAACCCACTCCAGTATTCTTGCCTGGAGAATCCCATGGACAGAGGAGCCTGGCAGGCTATAGTCCATGGGGCTGCAAGAGTCGGGCACAACTTGGTGACTAAACCACCACAGAAATTGTACTCATTTTTCATGATTTTTATTTTTCCACTAAACAGAAAAAAATGTAACATATCCTTCTAAAATCCTCTGGGACCTGGGATTGAAAACACAAGATACATGTAGAGACTATTCTTGCTAACTGTAGCGTATTGTGAGATTTAGTTTCTCCCAGTCTTACATAGATTTCTGCCAGTTTTACCTTGGTGTAAAGGTAAGTGGATTGAAATGAAAATTATGATAACAAAAAGAGAGGGGATATGTGAAGACACATAACGGGCTCACTTTGCTGTGCAGCAGAAAGTAGCACAACATTGTAAACCAGCCATGCCGCTGCTGCTGCTGCTCACTCACTCAGTCATGTTCAACTCTCTGTGATCCAATGGACTGCAGCCTGCCAGGCTTCTCTGTCCATGGGCTTTCCCAGGCAAGAATACTAGAGTGGGTTGCCATTTCCTCCTCCAACTATACTCCAATAAAAATTAACTTTAAAAAAGAATGATGGTTTCTTTTAAGCAGAGCTGATGGTTTCATTTTATGAAGCATGAATCCAATCAGAATCTCCTCAGTTATCTAGAAAGTGTGTGATGCTGGCCTATGCACTCCAGAAGTGAAGCAGACACAAATGTGGCTTCAACTATCTTCCTCCCGAGCAGGGGGAACAGACAGGGAGGTGTACAGTTGACCCTGAGGAATCGCCACCTTAAGTCCACAAGGTTGCATATGGAATGAGGAAGTAAGTTAGGAAGTAAGTTCAATGTAAATTTGGGAAAGAAGTATGTTTTCTAATGTTTTAATTGATAAACTATACTTCTTCTTAAGAACACTGCTTTTCTTTCTTTAAAAAAGTTTTTTTTAGTTATTTGGCGCTGCCAGGTTTTAGTTGCAGCACTCAAGATCTTTGATCTTTATTGCAGCATTTGAACTCTTGGTTGTGGCATGTGGGATCTAGTTCCCCGACCAGGGATCCAACCTGGGCCCCCTGCACTGGGAGTGCAGGCTTAGCCGCTGGACCACGAGGGAAGTCCCTCCTTTTCTTCTTGGTTGTTCTTTCTGAATAAGAGAAAAATAAAATTAGTTTCCCTCACATCTGGATAAATTTAACAACCCTCTATCTCTCTAAGGAAGAACCTCCCAGGTGATTATTTTCTTTGAAGTTCTAGGGTGGTTACTTTGTCCCTGGAGGTTTGGCCAGCCACGTTAGTTGCGGTTCTGGTTTCTTTCCTGCCTCCTCCCAGTCCCTCTCAGTCAGCCTGGCCACAACAGGAGGTCAGCACTGATCTGACAAGAACCCTACCACTTCTCCCCTCAAAGGTGCCCGGTGGTGCTAAACTGTTGGTGCCATTTGTTCCCCGGTTTGGACACCCCTCCTTGGTGGTGACTGGGCACCAGAGAATCTTTACTTCTGGAGAATGTGGTGGTGATGTGCTTGCAGCGTTTCTCCTCCAGGAAGCAAGGTGCTCATTGTGTAAGTAATGTTCCACATAGAAGTGTTTTTCTCTGCAAAGTCAGGAGCTTCCTTGGAGGGAACAATATTTTTATCTAAACACACTGTTTGAATTTAGGTTAGTGTGATACAGAAATTGTACAAAAGCCATGCCAACCTACTTTCTTCACTTCTGTCAGTAAATTTAGAAAGCACAGATTAGTGTAGCTATATTGAGCTTCATTTCATTTAATGCTTTTAGCAATGCTGTATGTTTTTAATATTAGGATTCTAGGGAAAAATATGCCATCTGATAATGTAAATGACAAATGTATTTACTGTAAACTTACTTGCTTTGGATACACTTGGTCAAAGGTCTGGGATTGCATAATGATGAGACTGGGGACCAACAGGTGTACATATATTCAATCAAGATGAAAAGGTCTGGGTCAAAGAAGAGATTAGATTTTATACTAAAGGATTCGTTAACAGAGGAAATATTAGAAGTGGAAGATAAGGCTAGAGTCATTATAACAACAACAATAATAATAGCAACATTAATGATAATTACAACAACTATAGTTAATTGAAAGGTTCCTATTGCCAAGCATCAGCCTTAGCATGTCATATACTTACATTGTTTCTTCTCCACAGCATTATAGAGATAAATATTAATATTATCATTATTATGTCCATTTTTCAGATCAGGAGATTGAGGTACAAAGTGATTAAGTGACTTGATCATCACCTTAAAGGTAAGAAGCTACAGAACTGAGATTTTTACCAATCTTGGGCTTTGAATTACAGCAGTATACAACTTATGATCATCTTTCACTGTTCTGTACTGTGCAAGTTATTATTATCCATACTTTTGTAATAACTATAAACACTGAAGTGGAGAGAAAATTGCTCAAGTCTTCTTGAGAAACACTGTTGCAGGGAGCTAAGACCCAGGCCTCGCTTGCAATAGGCTGCATTATACCTACTATAGTCATTGCCAGATATCCTTGTCTAGATCTTTCTAAACACAAGATAAAATAGTACTTTTCAGGAATTGCTTTGGGACCTTTGCACAAAGTTTCCTACTGACAAATGCACTGTTCTTGCGGAGGGCACCCTCCAGAACGTAGGTCCTGGGTTGTCCAGGGTGGTCGGCTTGCAGTAGTTTCTCTCTGGCTGCCTCTCAGAATCATTAATAATGACTTTACCATCCATACTTTCTACACAAATGAACCCCACCCTTCCTCCTAGACCCACTCCTCAAGCCCTGTTTCCTCCTTAGTCACCTCCTTAGTCACCTCCATCCACTTCATTCCAAGGAAGTCCCCGGGCCCAGCCTCCTGGAGAACAGTGCCACTGTCAGTCCACGGATGGCCCAGGCGGTGATCCTGGCAGCCAGGTTGCTAAGGGGAGAGGGAAAAAGAGGCACTGCCCCTCTCTCACGTGCTCTTCAAGGTCAGCAGAAGCTGCCTTCTCGGGAGCACAGCAAGATTCCCGACCAGTCGCGAGAGAGGGGTCGTTTCTTTACAGATTTAACAAAACTTGAGAGTGATGAATAGCTTCGACATGTCTTACTGATGTCATGTCCAACAGGTATCTATATCCACATTGACTCTTACAAGCTGTGAATCTAACAGCATTTGGGGTAGGCGTTGCACGGCCCAGTAATTAAGTTCATCTCAGGCCTCCTTGTTAAGGCCATTGAGGTCTATTACATCTTGCGTTTTCATTGACTGCAGAGAAGTCTTTGAAATTTTATTGTAATTTGTCCTGTGAATCTGGGCAGCAATCAACACTAAGTACAAAAAAGGAACAAACTGCTGATACACACAGACAACATGGATAAACCTCAACACCTTTATTCTAATTAAAAGACGGTATATGGTTCTACTTATAAAATTCTAGAAATGGCAAAACTATAGCAATAAAAAGACCAGAGGTTGCCTTTGGCCAGAGTTTGGAGGAGGGGGCTGACTTCAAAGGAAGGACACAAGAAAAATTTCCAGGATGGCAGACATGTTTTTATATTAATATCTTATGGTGGTGACTATAAGACTGTACAATTTCAACATTCATCAACTATACATATAAAATGGGTGAATTTTATTATGTGTAAAGTATACCTTAATACAAGTGGAGGAAAACAAAGTAGCTTTAAAGACAATGTGAGAGGAATAAGCATTATGAAAATTGAGAGGAAGGGGTCTGTTCAGATGACTTTAAAGGAAGATTGGTTTGAACACCCAGACATGTCATAGAGGCTTCTCCTAGTTTAGTTCCGCAGGTCTCCCACTGCAGGGTTTATGAAATTCACTGTACTGGGTTGTATATACAAAACCATGTTTCTGTGGATCACTTCTTGGATAATTTAAGGTATTTTCAAGAGTAACTTTGACTACACACGTTTGTGTTTCCTGTTCACTTCAGGTCCCATCGGGCTAGAAGACACAGGTCCACAGTCATAGTGCTGGGATGGGGCAGCTGGGTTGGATTTTAAGGTCAGGATCTAAGGCTGGACAAACAGCCTTCGAAAGAGAAAGCCGCCCTCTCCACCCATTCCCAAGGCTCACTCCCAAAGCGAGCCGTATTGCGTTCATCATAACTGGCTACCACATCACTTCGGGTGTTCACACTGTTGCTTCAGACACACAACTGCAGCAGTTGTTAGCTTCCAAGAGGGAGGTGTTTGCAGAGCTGGCCTCGTAATTACTTATGTTGGCGTCAGCTTCTCCTGGCATCACCTTGATCAGGGCTGTCACGTTCCCCCAATACATAAGGCGGAGGTGAACAGCTAGCAGCTATGCAATCACCCAGGCCTCACTTTTATCTTGGCAGGATTCTGTGTTAACTTCTCTGGTGTTGACTTGGTCTCTTGACAATGGAATGTTAACCATTCACCCTTCCCTAAGTGTCAGCCAACACGCATTAACGCTCTCTTCTGACTCCATCCAGGCCTTTGCACATACTGTCCCTCTGCCAGGCTAACTCCTCAGCATCCTTAAAGACTCCACTTATATCCCCTGCTCTTCAAGGCACCTCTCCCTGCTGCTTGCCACCCTCCTCCCTGCAGTTGGGCTGAAGAGCCCCTCCTGGGGGTTTCTCAGCGCCTGGGTTTCCACCTGCCCAGTGAGGACATTCATCTGCGTCCTTATTGGTCTCCCCACTTGGCTCTGTGTACCCTAACCCAGAGATGCAAAGAAGATGGCTACTTTTCTTCTAAGCCTTATTATGACTTGTAAGAGTCTGGAAAATTTGTGTTAAATAGTAGAGGAACCGAATATCATCCCTCTAGGGCTTCAAATGAGATAGTGGATGTAAAGCATAAAACCTAACACCTGACGCACAGTAGACACAGTAGACAGTATTAGTCTTGCGTTCACTCCCCTAACTCCTCCAAATCCCGATTTTGTCTGACTCTGTCCCGCGGGGAGAAGTGATTCAATGGAATCCACTCAGAGTGATCCCTCACTGCAAGGAATGATGGGATTTGGTTGGGAAATGTATATTTCTGGAATAGTTTCAAACTGAACTAGTTTTAAGAGGATATAGGTTCATCGATGAGGACATTTTATAGAGTGACAAATGATGACCTCACTTCTTGGGGATATATCTAGGAAATTAGCTTGTACATTAATTAAGTGATAATTGCATTTTGGTGTGATCTGAAACTCAATAAACACATTATTGAAAACTGATAATTACAAATCATAACAATAATAGTAGATGTTTAAATTTACTGTGAATATTATTGAACATATTCAGAACATGGCAAAGAAATATTTTAAAGTACAAATTCAGTTCTAGAAGTTAAACTTTTTTACCATTAAAATTAGTTAAATATGAATAGGTGGCACAGATTTGATCAGGTGATAAGGACTATTTTGGCCACTAGAGGGAGCTCATACTTTAAAAAATATTTGTAGGGACCACACTGTGCCACCAGCTGCCAATGTGGGTTTTAAAATTAGTAATGAAGGTGCCCTGAATTTTTTTTTTTTTTGCAGCTTCTTTCATTATTAATGTTCCAAAGGGATGGATAAGTGACAAAAATTGTAAATCAATATGAATATATTAGAAATGTTTTCTAGCAATGTTCAAAAGGGTAATCTCTGATGGCACATACAGTTACAGATATAAATTACTTTCTCTTTTTTTCCAGAACATAAACTGTTTTTTTAAAGGTACTTTCTTCTAAATACAACGTTTATTCAAAAGTAAAAGTTTTAGAATTATTTGTTTTCATTTTTTTCACGGATGGGAGAATTGGTATCATAATTTTACTATTTCACATATAATACGTGTGTGAAATATATAGTGTTTCAGGGTCATATGAACCTCTGGAATGTCTCCTAAATCTAGTTTTACCCTCTTCTTACTGCCACACCAAGTGCAAGAGCTTGTTCTCCCCAGATGGTCGTAACACTTTTTTATTGGCCTCCTCTCCGTCATAGACGACTCCTGCCTAGTGTCTCCCAAATGCAATTGACTGTATTTATACACTGCTCTCAGACTAGTTTTCCTGAAAAAAGTTTTTTATCACACACCTTTCTGCTCAGAAACCCATAGTAATTCCCTATTTCTATAAAACAAAGCCACAAATTCCTTCTTGGCATTTAAGATCCAATTCGATATCACCTCCTCTTCAGGCCCACGAGCTTCGGGCTGGATTAATCCTCTATTTTCCTCAAGTTCTTTTTTTTTTTTTTCCCCCAAGTTCTCATGGTACTTTTTCTCTGTGAAAGTGGAAGTGTTAGTCGATTAGTCATGTCCAACTCTTTGAAACCCCATGGATTGTAGGCTGCCAAGCTACTCTGTCTATAGAATTCTCCATGCAAAAATACTGGAGTGGGTATCCATTCTCTTCTCCAGGGGATCTTCCCAACCCTGGGATCAAGCCCAGGTCTCCTGCATTATAGGCGGATTCTTTACCATCTGTGCCACCAGGGAAGTATTGACCTTTATTTTATGGTTCCTTGTGAGCATGTCTCAGAGAAGGCGATGGCACCCCACTCCAGTACTCTTGCTTGGAAAACCCCATGGACGGAGGAGCCTGGTAGGCTGCAGTCCATGGGGTCGCTAAGAGTCAGACATGACTGAGCGACTTCACTTTCACTCTTCACTTTCATGCATTGGAGAAGGAAATGGCAGTGTTCTTGCCTGGAGAATCCCAGGGACGGAGGAACCTGGTGGGCTGCCGTCTATGGGGTCGCACAGAGTCGGACACGACTGAAGCGACTTAGCAGCAGCAGCGACCATGTCTAGTGTAATATCCAAGAGCAACTTCTCTAAATGTATGAGTCCTTCCTCTGACCAGACAGCAAGATTTGCCTTAGCAAATATTTGAAGCCAAAGTTCTGCCTAAGAGGACCAGACTGGGGAGACATTCAGAGGCGGCATGGATAGAACCTGGTGTTCTATTGCTATCAAGCCATCACACAATTATTGGTTTAAAGTAACAATTTGATATTATCTCTCAAGATTCTGGGGATTGTCTAGACCCAGCTGGATCATTCTTGCTTGATGTCTCAAGTGTGTTTGCAGTCAGATCGTGGCTGGGCTGGAGTCATTTGAATGCTCAACCAGGCTGGACATCCAAGACGGCTTCTTTACTTACGCGTCTGCCATCCAGGCTGAGAGGGCAGAAATCTCTAGGGGCTCACCAAGCATTTTGTTCTCTTCATGCAGTTCTTCCATGTGAACCACATAGGATTCCTCACAGCATGGTGGTCTCAGATTAGACTTCTTACATGGCGGCTGACTTTCCCCTGAACGGCCATTTCAAAAGACCCTAGTATGAGCAGCAAGGCTTCTTGGACGTCACATGGGATCACCTCCTCCACAGTGCCGGTCCAGACTCAGTGTGGGAGGGGACTGCACAGGAGCCCTGTACTGGGAGGAGTGGTTGTTAAGGGGCCATCTTTGGAGACTAGTTCCCTCACCTGCCAACATTTTCAATATGGAAATCACCTGAAGATAGACCAGTCAGAAGAACTGAGAAGATCAAGGTGATGAAAACTTAATTGCAAGACAAAAGGGAGGGTCAGTCAATATTGTTTAGTATGTCCATAGATCCTTTTACATTCTCCCCATCGAGAGATGGGGGTTATGTTTCCTCCCTCCAAAACTGGACTGGCTTTTCTGACTGTGATGCTATGTAACTTCCAAGGAAAGTTCAAAAAAGGCAGTCACGATATTTCTAACTTGCCTGTTGGAATACATGCTCTTGTTACCTTCAGCTTCTATATAAGCAACCTACCTTCCTGAGGCTGCCATGTTGTGAGGAAGCCCAATACAGTTCACATGGGATATTGTACATACGGTCATTATTTAGATGTCATATAAAGTGCAGGCTGGGAATTCCCGATATCCTCTCTCTGGAGGGATGTTTAAATTCTCAGATGCTTAGGAGAGGGTCACGGGATTTGGATAGAGAAATGATTTTGTAACCCTAAAGACCTTCTTAAGACAAAATTGAAGGCTGAATTAGGACTTGGCATGGGCAAGAATAAAGTTACAGAAGGAAGGATACAGAATATCCATCAAATAACTTTGGACCAGCTGCTTTTTCCCTCCTATTTTAGGCTAAGTGTTTAGTGTACTGTTCTTTCCTTTAGTTCACCCTTTGAAACTCTTTTCTCTTTTCTTTTCTTTTTTTGTGTGTGTGTGTTTTTGAACTTTTATATTGAGGTATAGCTGATTAACAATGTTGTGATAGTTTCAGTTGAACAGTGAAGGGACCCAGCCATACATATACATGTATCCATTCTTCCCCTAAACCCCATTCCCATCCAGGCTGCTACATAACATTAAGCACAGTTCCATGTGCTATACAAAATGTCCTTGTTGATTATCCATTTTAAATATAGCAGTGTGTACATGATCATCCCAAATGCCCTCATTATCCCTTCCCTCTGGCAACCATAAGTTCATATTCTAAGTCTGTGAGTCTCTTTCCATTTTGTAAGTTTATTTGTATCATTTCTTTTTATATTCTACATATAAGTGATGTCATGGATTATTTCTTCTTCTCTGTCTGACTTACTTCTATCAGTATGACATTCTCTAGGTCCGTCTGTGTTACTTCTAATGGCATTATTTCATTCTTTTTAATGGCTGAGTAATATTCTTTTGTATATGTGAACCACATCTCTTTTATCCATTCCTCTGTCGATGGACATTAAGTTGCTTCCATGTCTTGGCTATTGTAAACAGTGCTGCCCGAACATTGGGGTGCATCTATCCTTTCAGATATTCTCTGGATATATATCCAGGAGTGGGATTGCAGGGTCATATGGTAGCTCTACTTTTAGCTTTTTAAGGAACCTCAATACTGTTCTCCATAATGGCTGTAGGAATTTACATTCCCACCAATAGTATAGGAAGGTTCCCTTCTCTCTACACCCTCTCCAGAATTTGTTTGTGGATTTTTTTGATGATAGCTATTCTGGCTGGTGTGAAGTGATATCTCTTTGTAGTTTTTATTTGCATTTCTTGATTAATTAATGAAGCTGAAGATCTTTTTATGTGCCCATTGGCCATCTGTGTGTCTTCTTTGGAGAAATGTCTATTTAGGTCCGCTGCCCATTTTTTGAGTGGGTTATTTGTTTTGATGCTGTTAAGCATCATGAGCTGTTTGTATATTTTAGAAGTTAATCCCTTATCGGTCACATCATTTGCAAATATTTCCTCCCAATCTGTGGGTTGTGCTTTCGTTCTATTTATTGTTTCCGTTGCTGAGCAAAAACTTCTGAGTTTGAGTAGGTCCTATTTGTTTATTTTTTATTTTATTTCCAATTTCCTGGGAGATGGATCAAAAAAGATGTTGCCGTGATTTCTGACAGAGTGTTCTGCCTATGATTTCCTCTAGGAGATTTATAGTGTCCAGTCTCACATTTAGGTCTTTAATCCATTTTGTGAAACTCTTTATTTCTTTAAAGATCATTTCACTTAAAAGTTAAAGACTTGCCATGGGCGCTGTAGGTGTGAAAAGCCTGGAAGGAAACCGTTTGGGCATGTTTGGGGAAGTTATGATCGGAGGGGCACTGGCGCCGGGGTCCCACACGGACGCCTTTAGTCCTGCTGCTCTGCTGCTTGTGTCTCTGCAGCACAGTCGAACATTCCCAGAAAAGTAGTAACAAACAAGCATCCAGTTAAGGAAAGAAGATGACATCCTTAGAGAAAAGAAAACGGGAAGACTTCTGGTCAAGAAGATGAGATAGTTAGGGGGAAAAAAAAGTCTCGAACCACTGGTCACTCTTTCAGGCTTCCCAGTGGAAACTTGGTGCTTCAGATAAACAAAGGCATTGGCAGGAAGGAAGCTGAAGCTCAGAGGAGGGGGCTGGCAGGCCCACGCAACTAGCAGGGACAATTGGAAGAGAAGCCTAGGCTGGCAATCCCTGGGTCTCTTCTTCAACAACTTTTGGGTCCCTCTTTCAGAAAGAAGGCTCCTGGGGACACCCTCTGGCCTGAGGGACGTGGGAGACTCTGAAGCTGCCCAGAGAGCAATAAATACAGGTTTTTTGCGCTTGTAACTGGAAAGAAGTGGGCAGCACTAGAAGCAATAGGGTTGAGGGTATGAGGGACCTTCTTGCCAAACCCATTCCCAGACTTCCTAACTCTCTAGGAACAGAAGAGAGAATGCCATGGCCAGTTTCCTGTCATTCAATCAGTGGAGTCGGGGCCCCCACAAGTGTTCACTCTGAGAAAACAAACGCACAAGAGAAAAGGACGAAAAGCCAGCTAGGCAACTCCAAAGGAATCAGTGGCTAAGCTCATGGGCAACCCGCTTCAGTGCAGGAAATAAGAAGATCCGAGTGAGGTCATTTATTTTGGGGTGGGGGGGGAGGGGCAATAGTGCATACCTGCGCAATTAAGTCAGAGCTCCAGATTTGGGGTGCAGGGAGGAGCAGCCTGCCCGCACGCATTGTAGAGCAACCAGCCTGCTTGCAGAGCAGTCGCCAAGTCCCTTAGGGTCATTAAGAAACTAACCGAAGTTCAACACCAAGAGTTGCTTTCCTGGGAAGTTGCCCCAGGGAGGAGGGGTGGGGGCACTGGAAGGTAATGAGAGTTCCTAGGAGAACTTTTGTGATCCACTCCGAGTATGTTTGCAAATTCCTAGATGCATTCAAAGAGTTACCTTTTCACGAAAATGCCTTTCCCTCAATAGATCATACTGACGTTTTGGAGTCACTTCTTCAGTGACTTCTTCAGTGATGCGCTTTTCCTTTATGGCCTTTGATCGTCAACTCCCTGCGTGATGTTACTTTGGGGTGAACAATAGATAATAACTTTCTCATGGACTGTTTTGCTCAGCATGTGTTTCTAGAGACAGCTTGAGGAGCTTTGGGGTGTGAAAGAGTATCAGCATGGCCTATCACACAGTATTCTGTACCAAAAAATGAATGAGTTTAGGTATTACAAAGAAAAGAAGGCATAGGTCAAGAATCCAGAAAGGTCAGTAGCTCACCGTCTTTCAACAAATAGAGATTCCTTCACTCTTGGGTGGTACTTCCCACTCTTTTACAAAAGGTGGTACCTTTCTTTTGACTTAACTCATTCTGTTCATATTTTCCAGAACTCCAAATAGGCAGAATTGATTAACTTAAAAGTGGGGGTGGGGAGAGCAAATGCTCAGATAAAAAAAAAAATCTCTCCTAAGGACTTTTAAGTGGATCCGGCTGCTTTCACCTGATAACTGCTATCTTTTCTGACACTTTCTACTCTGGGTTATGACAAGTCACACCAGCCTTGTGAGCTCACAAGTCACATAGAGGGAAAGGTGGGGACACCTTGGTGCAACAATGGACCCAGAATGGGAAAGCAAAGGGAATGGGCAGCTGGCCACATTAATCAGATGATTTTGTATCCCAGGGAAATGTACAGACTGCTTCTGGGTCTAAGATGCAACAAGACATTTCTTTGCAGGTTCCTCGCACATGCCACAGAGAGGGCCCTGACCTGGGCCTGCTGGTCTTAACGTTTTCCTTTACATTTTTTTTTTTCCACTTAAACTTTTTCTCTGGAAACAATCACCTGGTGAAGATTCACCCTAGATGTCAGTGAGGCGTCACTAGACACAGCTGGGTTCTCACACCGGTAGAAATGTGTATTTTATTTTATTCTACAGCAGCATGCAGCTCGAGGGATCTTCATTCCCCCACCAGGGATCAAACCTGCCGTCTCTGCAGTGCAAGTGTGGAGCCCTAACGCCTGAACCACCAGGAAAGTCCCAGGAATGTGTCTCAAATGGAATGCCCTGGAATGATTCATGGGGAATCCAGTGAACTGCTTGTGGTCCAGGCCTCTGTTGCATAGATGTTGGTCCAGGCAGTGCTTTTTCAAAATGGTAGAAGTTACAACTGAAATTTAATACAGTTAAATATATCTACATATATATTCATATCTAAGACAGCTGCATAAGAAAGATGCAGTTTTAATGTATCAAATGGGACTGCTTTTCCCTCCCCAACGTAATAATAAAACTTTCCTCTTTCTCTCCTGCAACTTTTCTATGTTTGATTGTGTGCTTAAAGCAGATAGTCTAAAGAAGTTGTAACTATTGCCCTGTGATTGGCTTACAAGAAGCTGAGAAATGAAGAGTTCACTGTTGTGATTATTTAAGTATAACAGCTGCAACAATAAAAATGCCTATATTTGACTGCATTGGAATCTCATAAAATGTCCATTTAAGTTACCCAAATTCAACCACCATTAGTAATAAGGGCTGATAACTGCCTTCTGGTTGTCTCAGTAGCAGATTATTTGGACTGAGCTTCCAACAGGAGACTGACTCTTCACCTGGGCTCAGCCAACAGTGTTGTGTTCTAATGTCGTACGAAAAGGTCACTTCATGTGACATACTTAGAGCTTGTACGGTGGAAGATTTTGAGATCTGTTTTGACTCTTCACTGTTTCTATCATACATATGGATGATGTGTTTCCACCTGGATACATGATGGTGTTCCAGTGAGGACTAATGGAGACAGGCAACCACGAGACATTCCTCTCCATGTGCTCTCACTCTTGATGCTTTGACCTGGAAATTAGAATTAGGAACATTAATATCAGGGAAATGGAAGTCAGTTACCCTGACATTCTCATATTATTGGAGAAAAATCTAAGTATAGAGCTTTATTATTAAAATCAAGCAATTTTATTAGAAACAAAAATATTTTCCTGCTTTTTTATTTCAAGTAGAATATTTGTCTGAAAACTGAGATTTTCTGCAGCCATCTTGCTGGGGTTCAGATGTGAGAAGGGATTTTTGCTCTCAGTTGAAACCCTCTACATCCCAATGCCACTCTTGTGCTCAGAGACAAATAAGTGACTGAGCTTGGTTTGGTTTTAAATCGTAGTTAGGATGAAGTGTTTGGTAGGGGTGTTTGAGCAGGGACTGGGCCTAAGGTTGCTTGGCTCATGAGGCCTGATGTTTTTCCTGACTGAGGTGCTATGATTGAATTTATATGTTTTTATGACTGCAGGCTTATTTCCTGGTTTTTCAGATTTAAAGAAACTATTTGAAATAATAAACTTCCTTTTTCTCTTGTGATTGAATCTATGCTGGTAATAAAAAAAATAAGGAACAGCTGTGCAGAGGGGTAACCATGACTCCAAAACTTCTTGCCAACTTTAGTTAACAACAAAGGCCTGAAATGCAAAAAGTGAAAATCTTTTTGGGAGCCAGCATTCTGGTCAGCTTCATCCTAACCCTTGTGGTATTCTTGATGTTGCATGCTTGGGAGAAAGCGGTGAATCACGGGGTTTTAATCCTGGAGATTTGGGAGCTGGGGGAAGCATTATGGTAGAATTTCCTTTTTGCTACCTGGTCTCATTTATTGGTAAATCTGAACCCCACCATCAATCCCTCTTTTCCTCTCTCCAGGTATATATACCTACTCAACTCCCTAATGAAAATAAACTCTTCAACAGCAGACCTCATCCTAGACAAAAGCAGAAGGGAGCTGAACACGGACTTAAGGAAAGTGTATAGATTCCTTATCCTCTACAGGGAGAGAGAAAGTACAGAAAAATAAACATTTTTATTATCTAATATACACAATTTGACCTATGTTTAGTGCTGTGCATTATTATTATACTGGAACCTGAGTCTCAAGAACAAGCTTCTGGAATGCCATTCTGGTCTGCATGTTTGATTCTGTCAAAGGTGTTTGGGAATTGAAATTGTCTTATTTCCCCACTAAACTCACAGTGATTATACATGATTTTCTGAAACTGAGCAGAGCCAATTTCTCATGTCTACAAATGGTTCATATTGACACAAGGTGGTGAGGAGATTGCTGAAATGGCTGTATCTTGGGAAAACTTTATAAGAAAGATGGTGTATGAGAAATGTTTGATGAAGGAAAAGGACAGACAGGTGGAGAAGAGAAGCCAGGGGGAGTTTGGAAGGGGGCAAAGAGCTTGGTATTGCAGGAGTGGGTGTCATGTGATGGGGTGGGATGAGTGGAACCGATTGGCTAGAACTGAGACCTCTGTCGAGTTAAGCAAAGGGTTGCAATGGAAGTGGTGTTTGGCATAAACCTTAAACTAATGGTTATGATCTCTAATTTAAAGAAGTAGGTTAGCAACTTAGATTCATGAAATGATTGAATGTTAGCTGTTGGTAAATTTCTCAGTGAGGTGCTATAGTTAAAATGGATAACCGAGGACCTACTGTGTAGCACATGGAACTCAGCTCGATGTTATGTGGCAGCCTGGATGGGAGGGGAGTTTGGAGGAGAATAGGTACATGTATATGTATGTTTTAGTCCCTTCACTGTCCATCTAAAACTATCACAACATTTTTTGTTAATTGGCTATACCCCAATACAAAATAAAAAATTAAAAAATTCTGAGTGAGGGATAATGTCATGAAAAAGAGGCATGAGAAAGATTATTCTTAATCCCTATGGGAGAATCTAGAGGAATGAACTGTAGAAAAGGTTGAATAATCTACAGTGGGGCCTAAAGAGCCATGACTTGAGTCAGGTGTGTAGCAAGAGAACAGATCAAAGTATTGTACGTGAAGGAAAGAATTACTGTGAGAGAGTGACTCCAGGATTAGAGATGAGGCTAAGAAACACTGTGGTTGAAGGGAAACCCAAGGTAAAGTAATGCCACCAATGACAATGGAGGAAGTGGAAAGAAAGAGGAACTGCTGCAGTAAAAAGAATGATCAGTAGGTGTAGAGTATGGCACGTAACAACTTCTTGAGAGGTAAAGTTAGCAGAAAGTTGTGGTACATAAAACATTTTGTTGATGTCTAAATGGCCATGTTTAAATTTTATGTTGTTATTATTGCTGTTCAGTTACCCAGTCATGTCTGAATCTTTGAGACCCCATTGACTGCAGCACGCCAGGCCTCCCTGGCCTGGCCTACCCATCTCCCTAACTTTGCCCAAGTTCATGTTCATTGCATTGGTGATGCCATCCAGCCATCTCTTTCTCAGCCTTCTTCTCCTTCTGCCCTCAGTCTTTCCCAGCATCAGGGGTTTTTCCAATGAGTCAGCTGTTCGTATCAGGTGACCAAAATACTGGAGTTTCAGTTTCAGCATCAGTTCTTAAGATTGACTGGTTTGACTTCCTTGCTATTCAAGGGACTTTCAGGAGTCTTCTCCAGCACCACAGCTTGAAGGCATCAATTCTTTGGTGTTCTGCCTTCTTTATGGTCCAGCTCTCACAACTGTATCTGACCATGGGGAACACCATAGCCTTGACTATACACACCTTTGTCAGCAGAGTAATGTCTCTGCTTTTCAACACACTGTCTAGGTTTGTCATCACTTTCCTGCCAAGAAGCAATCATCTTCTGATTTTGTGGCTGCAGTCACCATCCACAGTGATTTTGGAGCCCAAGAAGAGGAAATCTGTCACTGCTTCTACCTTTTCTCCTTCCTCCTTTGCCCATTTGCCATGCAGTAATGGGGCCAGATGTCATGATCTTAGTTTTTTTTAATATTTAGTTTTAAGCTGGCTCTTTCACTCTCCTCCTTCACCCTCATCAAGAGGCTCTTTAGTTCCTCTTCACTTTCTGCCATTAGCGTGGTATCATCTGCATATGTGAGATCATTGGTGTTTCTCCCTCCTGTCTTGATTCCAGCTTGTAACTTGTCCAGCTGGGCATTTCTCATAATGTGCTCAGCGTCTAGGTTAAACAAACAGGGTGACAGCAGACAGCCCTGTTGTACTCCTTTCTCAGTCCTGAACCAATCATTGTTCCATGCAGGGTTTTAACTGTTGCTTCTTAACCCACATATAGGTTTCTCAGGAGACAGGTAAGATGGTCTGGTATTCCCATCTCCTTAAGAGCTTTCCAAAGTTTGTCATGATCCACACAGTCAAAGGCCTTAGCTTAGTCAATGAAACAGAGGTAGGTGTTTTTTTGGAATTCCCTTGCTTTCTTTATGATCCAGCAAATGCTGGCAATTTGATCTATGGTTCCTTTGCCTTTTCTAAAACCAGTTGATGTCTACAAGTTCTTGCTTCACATAATGCTGAAGCCTAGCATTCAAGATTATAAGTGTGACCTTACTAGCATGGGAGATGAGTGCAATTGTCTGATGATTAGCACATTCTTTGGTACTACCTTTCTTGGGGATTGGGATGAGGATTGACCTTTACTAGTCCTGTGGCCACTGCTGGGTCTTACAGATTTGTGGACATATTGAGTGCAACACTTTGATATCATCATCCTTTTGGAGAAGGCAATGGCACCCCACTCCAGTACTCTTGCCTGGAAAATCCCATGGATGGAGGAGCCGGGAAGGCTGCAGTCCATGGGGTCCCTGAGGGTCGGACATGACTGAGCAAATTCACTTTCACTTTTCACTTTCATGCATTGGAGAAGGAAATGGCAACCCACTCCAGTGTTCTTGCCTGGAGAATCCCAGGGATGGGGGAGCTTGGTGGGCATCATCCTTTAGGGTTTTGAATAGTTCTACTGGAATTCCATCACATCCACTAGTTTTATTAACAGCAGTGCTTCTTAAGGCCCACTTGACTTCACACTCCAGAATATCTAGCTCTGGGTGACTGAGCACACCATCGTAGTTATTTGATTCATTAAGATTATGTAGATAATGTAAAAGACTTCTCAGAAAGATGTTTATTTTGATCTTTACCTTAGTGACAGCAGTTTGGCTCACAAATGTGTCTTTTAGCAGCTGGTAATTTCTTCCAAAGAATCACTTCCTTGGCTCTGGGAAGGCACACTTTAAGAAGTGCAAGAGCTGGGATATGAGGGCACAAGAAGCAAAGTAGATGAACAGTGACATGGGGAGATTAAAACAAAAACAGAGTGAATGTATGTACCATGTCAGGAGGTCTTGCTTGTGCTTAATGGGTTCTGGAAAATCACTGATGGTTTTTTAAGCCAGAGGGTGACATGGTCAAGTGCATGTTAGAAAAACCCAACTGGCAGCAGTTAGGACTGGAGATTAAAGAAGAGGGGATCTTACAAGTGAGACTGCTGCCTGCAAGGGAATTATTTAAAGAATGAATAGAAATCCCATTTGCTAGAAAATATTAGTTATGAAGATTCTGATATTGGGACAACTAAATCACTTGGGCTAAATTTCCATTATTTTTAGACTTAACAGTATGAACAGGGTATATTAGAGCTAACTACAGAAGGTCATTGGATAGTTAGAGGTTGAAAAGGAGAAGAGGAGACTTGCATGGTGGTTCAGTGGTTAAGAATCTGCCTTGCAATGCAGGGGATGTGGGTTTGATCCCTGGTTGGAAACTAAACTGCCACATGCCACGGAGCAGCTACTGAAGCCGCGTGAGCCACAACTAGAGAGTCTGTGCGACACAAAGAAAGGAATCACATGACACAGCAAATATCCCAAGTGCAGCAACTAAGACCTGAGGCGGCCAAAGAAATAAAAATTAAAAAAGAAAAAAGGAGAAGGTATATAGAATATTCTTAGGATATGTGTGTATACAGAAAGAGAATTGGTTTACTCAGCTGTGGGGGCTAACTAAACAAGCCCAGGTCCACAGGATAAGCAGTTAGGAAGGGAAAGTAACTAGCCAGCTCAAGTTCATGGATTTCCAATTCATTATTCTGAGAGAAAATTATACCAAACTGTTGCCTCCACTTTTGATAGGAAGAAACTGGTGACAATTTCTATTTTCAACTTTTTTATTGTCAACTGTTTTTAAATAAGAAAATGAATGTAAGGTCTTCTCTGGTGGCTCAGTGGTGAGAAGTCTGCCTGCCAATGCAGGAGGCACGGATTCTATCCCTGGTCCAGAAGGATCCCATGTGCCACAGAGCAGCTAAGCCCATGCACTACAACTGTTGAGCCTGTGCTCTGCAACAAGAGAAGCCACTGCAACGAGAAGCCTGCACACTGCAGCTAGAGGGTAGCCCCCACTCTCCACAACTAGGGAAAGTTCTCATCAGCAACAAAAACCTGGCACAGTCAAAAATAAAGAAATAAAATTTTTTTAAAAAAGAAAATGAATGTGAAATACCAAGTCAGGCAATACATTAAAGATTTCAAAGAGTAAGACAATGTAAATGAGGAGCTAGATCATATGAAATTGCTGGAAGAAAAAAGAGGAGAGAACAAAGAGAAAGGAGGAAAAAAGAGAGGAAGGCGTCTAGGCTGGCATTTGCTGGAGTAGACACCCACTTAGACCTAGCAATACTGCCACCCTCCAGTGGTTTGGACTTTTTATTAAAGAGTTTCAACTATGCCGTGCAATCCTTAACTTACATTGCTAAAGTAATTTATTCTTTCAATAGGTATCTACTGAGCCTCTACTACATGCCACGTATGGCATATGTAAGAGCTAGGTAAACAGCAGTAAGCCAAGGAAGGCTTGTTGTGGCTGTTTCGTTTACCGCATCTTTTCTCAAGCCTGTGCATAATGAAGTAGGAATACATATAGGGAATGTAAGATATATTTTCATCCTAAGATAAAATCAGAAGATTAAAGAAATTCTAATCTGATGTTTAAATATTTCTCTGATGCTTCTATGTTTTTATTTTCATAGAAGGAAGTCATGATTATTACCCCTGTTTAGACACTTCCAGTCAGACATTACATGGTTTGTCCAAAATGATGCTTGTCCAATTTTTTTGAAACTTAATATAGATAATGAACAAAAAAAATCCAGAAAAACTGTGATTTTCCCAATGTTAAAATTTGATCATCAATAATTTCCCTTTGGTCTTCAGGAATTAAATTTGTTTAAAGGTTTTAAATTATCTTATAAGAGGCCTTGTCTTTTAAAGTGTTTACATATCAAATAATGTGACGCTTAGAATTTTCTTCAAAATAATCTGGAGAAGAGAAAGTACATGAATGTATGGATGAAATAGGATTATGGAGTTGACAATTATGTTGAAATAGGAATTGGAGTTGATAATTATGAAAGCTAGGTGACAAGTACATTGTTGTTGCTGTTCAGTTGCTCAGTTGTGTCCGACTCTTTGAGACCCCATGGACTGCAGCATGCCGGGCTTCCCTGTCCTTCACTATCTCCCGAGTTTGCTCAAACTCATGCCCATTGAGTCAATGATGCCATCCAACCATCATCATCCTCTGTGGCATTCCTTATACTATTTTGTCCACTTTATATATATTTGACACTTTCCATAATAAAACACTTTTTAAACTATCATATGATATATAGAATAATATATCTAAATATATATGTATATATGGCATGTAATATATAATATATTTAATATAAAATATATAAACTATTATATGACTTTCTGGTGTGCTTAGAATCAGAATGTGAATGACAGATGAATTCAACCCACAGAATAAGAATTCTGCCACAACAGTCCTTCAACAGTGTTTTCAACCCTCTGAATGAAATGCCAATGTGATTTAATGAGTCAATTCAATGGTCTTTATAACAATATTTTATGTGTACTATCCTTGAGGGTCATGTTCTTGAAAAGAATTAGATAACTAAGAGAAGGAAAGAAAAACTTGTAACATCTCAGTTGTTTAACTAATTTGGAAGGAAAATAAACAAAAGTGTTTTTAGAGCCAACTTGAACATTTGGTGTCCATGGAGAAATGAAAACACTCTGAACTGAGATTGTAGATACAAGGCAAACAATACTACTTACCGACTGGAGAACCACGGCTGAGCAGTCACGTGGCGGGTGCGGTAAGTGGGCTCGCCTGGTGTGCACACAAGCCATGTGTTTAATACAAGTATTTATGTTGAGTGATTCCATAAACACAGAGTTTATGAAGAACTGGGGCTTATGAGAGTGTTTACATAATAACAAATACCTGATGGAAAGTTTAACTTATAATAATCAATTTTAGTGTTCCTGAACATCTGAACTTTGGGTACTTTGCAGTACTTCTAGTGTTTACTGGATACTTATACTGCCCCAGGCCCCACTCCGGGAACCGGAAAACCCAGAAGCAAAATGAGCAAGTTCTTGCCTTCATGAAGCTTATATTCTAATGGAAAAAATGATCAACATAATAGAGATGTATGTGTTGAGGAACAAAGTAAACAGGGCTGAGCAGGAAGTACAGGAGTGGGCGGGTAGATGGAGGAACAGTTGTCATTTTATAAAGAGAGCTTGGAAAAGGGGCCTGGCTAAGGACACTTATGATTCTGTCAACACGCAGACATTCGGGGACAGAATGCCACGCAGAGAACAGTGAGTCCCAGGCACTGAGATAACAGCATCCCTGAGGTGCTAGAGGACACCAAGGGGGCCATGGATCAGGAGCAGAGAGAGCAGGGGAAAGAGATGGAAGCAAAGTGGTCAGACCAGGAAAGAGGTCTGAAAGGTCTCTCCACCCCCACTGGGAGCTCGGCAGCAGCAAAGACTGCTTGTTAAAGTGGTCGGGGTGAGTGGAAAATGATCAAGTCCCTGGCCACCGCCTTAGTCCCTGATGGGACCACTGAGAAGAGTCTAGAAGGCTGAGATGGAGCCTGTCAGCTCAGCAGTGAGAGGCTGTCCAGGCAGCCTACTCCCCACAGCTGAGCTTGAGGTCTTTCTGGAAGCTCACATAGAGACACAAGCAGAGCCTCCTTTCAATAAGTAAAATATCCAGGTTTCTCATGGACATGGGAAGAGAAAGAAAGAGGAAAAGAAAAAAAAAAATCCTGGCTTTTTCTTTTTATTTATTCATTGGAAGGACTGATGCTGAAGCTGAAGCTCCAATACTTTGGCCACCGGATGCAAAGAGTCAACTCATTGGAAAAGACTCTGACGCTGGGAAAGACTGTAGGTAGGAGGGGAAGGGGACGACAGAAGATGAGATGGTTGGATGGCATCACTGATTCAACGGACATGAGTTTGAGCAAACTCCAGGAGATAGTGAAGGACAGGAAAGCCTGGCATGGTATAGTCCCTGGGATCACAAAGAGTGAGACACGCTTAGTGACTGAACAACAATGACAGTTCACACTTAGGGTTTTACCCCTCCTTTGGCTAAGTCCTGCTGTAAACTTAGAAGCCTCCAGGGAATGAGGTGGGCAAGCCTAGCTGGCTTTTCTCTCCTTAGCACCCCCTCCATCAGTTACTGAGTGTAGCCTGAAGGGAGAAGGGATTAGAAGGAGGAAGTTCCCATCCAGTGAGGAGTAGGGGCCTCCCCTCCCAGTTATTGTCTCAGAGGCGGGGCTGATAATTTACAGTCAGGGATGTATTCATGGCCTCCGAGGAGAGAATTTCAATCCAGGGCCAGAGACAAGGCTTGATCGCTCAGAGCTTTTGTGTAGCAGAGTCTTGCTGCTGCTGCTGCTGCTGCTAAGTCGCTTCAGTCGTTGGCGACTCTGTAGGACCCCATAGACAGCAGCCCACCAGGATCCCCCGTCCCTGGGATTCTCCAGGCAAGAACACTGGAGTGGGCTGCCATTTCCTTCTCCAATGCATGAAAGTGAAAAGTGAAAGTGAAGTCGCTCAGTTGTGTCTGACTCTTAGTGACCCCATGGATTGCAGCCTACCAGGCTCCTACTTCCATGGGATTTGCCAGGCAAGAGTATTGGAGTGGGGTGCCATTGCCTTCTCCAGTGAAAAAAGGAATAGAGAAAGCCTCTGACATAGACACCAGAAGGGGGCAGAGAGTGCCCCACTCACTAGTTTGGGTGGGGCTTTATATACTTTTTCAACTGGTTACTAACAATAGAAAGGTCTTACCAGACCCACTCCCACAGCTTGAGTCTTAAGATAACAAGATTGGTCAGAAGGTTCCTTCCTGTTAAGGAGAAGCGGGTCCTGTTGTTATATAATCATTAGTATAGAGCTTAAGGTAAAACATACCCTGGAGCTAGATGGGTGAGGAGAAGGAGGCACTCCCCTCTGCACGAAATTTAATGAGGCACCCCTAAAGTGCAGTAATCAGAATAAAAGTAATATCTTAGTGGAATTCTATAAAACAGAAATTAATGCAAAAAACCTTGATGAATGAGCTATCCCATCCTTCACAGCTGGTCTAGGACAGGGGTTATAGGCACCTGCGGCTTTGCTCTGCAGCTTTGAACCGTTGAGGCAACAGAGAGCTCCACTGACCAGCATGCTCTCGGACCATGTGTGCGCCTGCAGCCCACAGATCCACCAGACCTGACATTCAGCACCTCTGTGACCAAGTCCTTCCTCATCTTGCCAACCTGGTGTGCCTCTCACTCCTCCAGATCCAACTCAAGGATCCTCTGCTTCATGAAACCTTGTGGACAGAGTGTTTGTGTCCCTCCAAAATTCCTATGTTGAAATCCTAACTCCTGAGGAGGTGGAATCTTTGACAGGTGATTAGGTCATGAGAGTAGAGCCCTCACGAATGAGATTAGCACTTCTATAAGAAGAGACGCCAGCAAGCTTTCTTCTTCCCCTCCACCAAGTGAGGAAACCATTAAGAAGGCTCTCACCAGAACCCAATCCACTGGTGCTTTGACTTCTCAGCCTGCAGAACCAAGAAAATATCAATTTGTTTAAGTCATACAGTCTATGGTATTTTTGTTATGGCAGCTTGAACTGACTAAGGCAGTGACCCAGCCTTTTCCCTTTTCCCAGAAGTTACTAATTCCATTGCATCACCCTCATATCTCACTCACCCTGATTTTGCATCTCTCCAGTAAACCATGACATCCTCTAGATCACAAAAACCTTTCTTCCACTTCTTCAAGATCCTGCAGAATATCTGGAGCATAGTAGATACCTGGAATTTTCTCTCAACAATGTATTTTGGACATTATTATGTTTTTTTTCAACCATCTAATCTACTTTGTTTTACTGATGTACCATAGTTTGTTAAACAGTCTCCTAGAGGTGTTTAAGTTTTTCTGATATTTTGCTAGAAAATTCATGCTGCAATGACTTTTGTTATGTTGACATCACTTTGCACATGAATAGAGTATTTGATCAACAATTCAGAGACAAGGAAGAATCACATTTGAGATTCTGTTCAAGTTTTATGTTTTGCTGAAACATCATAAACTTTTAAATTCTCACTATGTAGCACACCTTTTAGCATTTTTCTTTCTTCTTCTGCATATGTCTGACTCATAGAACTAATTATTTAAATCCTAAAATAGCTTTGATACATACAAACAAGTTGAACGTCAGTGGCATCTGTCCCTTCATCCAGTTTTTTTGGTGAGGACACACAGTGAAGCTCAGCATAAAATTAATGAAGAAAGAAAAGAAGAGAAAACAAAAAGCCATGACTCTAATGCATTTACTGTTGAGTGGCTCTTGTGGGACTGGTCAACTACATAGAGCTTTCTGAGTATTACTTTGCAGATTTAAGAAATAGAAGCACATGAAAACAATTACACAGGAAAAAATCAAGGAAAGTTAAGAGAATTTTTAGGTTAACTAAATGAAGCAAAAACATAGGTTTAGAAACATCTTTGAAATTCAAACTAGATTTCTTGAATTATTTTGGAATAGCTGAGGACTGATGCGAAGAACCACACACTTCAGACACAAATCTGCCTTCCAATTCACTGCCGTTTTGTAAGAGATAGTTTGTGTGTGTGTGTGGGTGTGGGTGTGGGTGTGGGTGTATAAAATACAATGTTAAAAAAAAAAAATCAGGCCAACCATTTATAAACAAATCTTCCTAAATTCCAAGAATTTTCTGACAAAGTATGTCAACTCAGAATGTCAAAGACCAAGTTAATTAGCTGAAGGCTGACCTCAGAGGATACTCATTAGGCCAAGTGTTTCCAACTGCACATTGCAAAGTGATGGAAATGGACGCCTGAACACCCAAGTTCTGCACTCCTCAGGGTGTTCACCCTCAGCAGGCTCCTCAAAAATGCAACTGTAGCGGATATAACCTCTCATTTAGGGGTTGTTATAAACCTTTCTCCAGTCTCAGGCCACAGATGGTCTACTGAGTTCCACCGAGAAGAAAAATTTCTGCAGCGCTTGCTCTCCTGGCCCTCAGGTGAATGAACATGGTCCAGTAGGCTCACACCACCCTGCTGACCTTGGGCCTTCATTGTGAGCCACGTGACGCATGTTTAGGGTGCCTAAGACATGTAATGCCTCAGCTTGGGCTAAGGCGGGAGCCTCTTTGCAGGTAAGCACATCCATCAGTCGCTTCCTGGCACCCCTGGGCTGGGACCCTTTCCCTGGATAGAAACAAAAGAGATTCCTGCCTTCTTCCTGTTATCCTTTTCATCTTCCTCTTTCACTTTGTTTTTCTGTGATCTCTAACTCCAGCCCTCTCCTGTCTGATACACTAAGGCACATGCCACCCTGGGAATGTTATGTCATTGCTGGAAGGGTTAGTTCCTATCATCTTTCTTCCCATCCTAAACCAAAAGAAGCTCATGCTGTTGCAAAAAAAAAAAAAATCTAAAGCTTTCATATTCATAAAGAGTCTAAAAGGACATATGAGGCACTTAAGTAGAGATTACCTATTGGATGGGTGTAGAAACTGGACAATTTGGGGAAAAAGATGGGAAGGATACCTTTTGTTGCATATATTTTTGAACTGCTAGTTTTTGAGCCATATACATTATCTAGTCAATGAAAGTATAGTACAAAAATAAATAAGAAATATATCTAGAAAAAAATTACTTATTGCTACTCAGATCTCACTTTTCCATAGAGAAAATAATATAATAGGTCTATTTTGTTTTAAGTATATTAGTTTTGACAAATAAGTTTTTCTTTTTACTGAAATGGCCATAAATATGAATTATACTGTATCTGCATTATAGTATAAGGCAATAGATTTTTTAAAATGTCACTTCAACTTTCCTTTCTTATTCCATCCAGTGTGTAATAAAAATTTCTTGAGTGAAATGTTAACATTTGCAAAGTGCTTTCAAGTTTGCAGAGTCCTTCACATGCTCTGCCTAATTACGACGTTCACAGAAGCAGCCTGGCACAATTCTTTACTTTGCAGCTGAGGAAATGAGTTCTGACTTGTTCAAGGCCACAGAGCAAGCCAGTGGCAGAACTAGGATTTGAATCCAGTTCTCTTGGCTCTGAATGGTGCCTTAATGTTTTCTCTAATTTCAGGGTAAAATTCATACATGAAAAATTTAAATTCGGCTTGGAAGACTAGAAAGGAAAATGAAAAACTTAAAAACTACCCTACTGACACCACCATCATAACTCAAACATGTATTTTGCACTTCACTGTTTCCGTTTCTCTACTCCTAGGTCTCCAGTGTGCTGCCCAGGAATGCTCATCACCATCTCAGAATCCAAAGTGGACATATTTATAGTGTCTCCTGACTTTGAAAGGACTTAAGAGCAGAGAGCAGAAAATAGTTGGTCTGAATGGGAAATGAAAATCAAATATTCTCTTATTCTAAAGGGCGCTGTGAACAAGAATTAATAATGTAAGATGCAAGACATGCTATATAGCACTCTGAAAAAATATGATGCCTACGTATTTAGTTTAAGGCAAAATGGTAAGTTGGATTTTTACATGTGTAACATATTATGAAAAAATGTGAAGAAAGGAGAATTTCACTGATGTTGAAATTTATGGGGTTTTTTTCACTCCCACAAGCAATTACCATTTTAGCAGAAACTGGAGAAAACCAAACATTTATTTATATCATTTAAGTGTTCCATTTTGTCTTGTCATCATCTTTTGGTTGAATACAAGTGAGTTTTTAATTGAGAGAATCTTAACAATCTAACTGCAGGGATTAAACACACGCAAACATGTGCTGTTATTCCTTAGCGTAGTTGTTTAAGGATTCTGGAATCAGGGTGCCTTGCTCAAGCTCTGTCCTCATCCTTCCTACCTGGGAGACTTTGGGCAACTAACTTAAACTCTCTGAAGACTCACTTCCTACCTTAGAATTATATGACAATCAAGTAAGATTATGAATTTAAAGCGAAAGTATACTTCTTGAAACACTGCACTGATTTGTTCACGCATACATTCAACAGGTAAGTATTTTACCTGTTATGTGCAGGCCTCGAACCCAGCCCCGGAGAGACAGCAGTGAACAGAACAGCAACCCCAGCCCCAGGGAGTTTACCTTCTCTGAAGGGAGACAGGAAATAACAGATAAGGTAAGTGCTACTGAAAAAAATCAATGGAGAGAGAGGAGAGAATGTCTGGGGCACAATTTTAAGTACATTGATTAGGGAAGACGATGCTAAGAAAGAATGGCTTTCCTAAATATTAGTTGTTCTTATTATCATAATCTATTATTCTACATTCACTTACCCCATTTGCAAGTCTTTGTGAGTAGATGGACGAATTTGACACGGTTGGTGGCAAACAGAAGATTATCAGACACACACCGTCACCACAACCACGCTCATCCCACTTCTCTGCAAATAATTTAATATCCTAGAATTGTTCTCTGGCCCCCCTGTGATTAAACACCTGTTTTATGTGCAATTTTATAATACATCTGGTGTCAAGGTTATAATAATGTTATGATATAAACTTGATATGATATATGATATGAACTTGTCAAAATAAATGTATAGAGTATATCTGTCTCTTTTTAAAAAAAAATGCTCTCTGCCATGTGGCCTGTCCATTTTGATTTTCCTCAACTTGGCAAAGTCACTTGCTCTGAGTCTAAGCCTCTCTTTGAAGCAGTTGTCGCATCTGGAGCAAACAGGCCCCAGCATCTGGGGTCAAAACATAGGGAATAGGTGTTTTATTAATTTGCAGGAAAAAACAGAATCCTTATCCAGATCCCTTTTATTATGATGACTTAGTTTTTCCCTTTCGTTTCTCACTTTCTTATACTTTTCTTTCTACCTTTTCCCTTCTTCACTACCTTTCTTCTCTCAGAGTCCAGCTTTTCATCCTCTCTTCTTTCCTGTTTTAGCCCTCTTCTCACTGTGAACCATTTAAAGTCTAGAGAGCAGTTTGCCATGGAGTGAGAACATCTTAGGCTCTAATGCAGGACAGGAATCCCCCCAGTTCCCAGGCTTCCGTTACCCTGGGCAGTTTGAGTCATCTGTAGGCTTTGCCCAAATCTCTCATAACAGGGAAAGAGAAATGGTGCCATGCACCAGCTGTGTGGTCCCAGGGAACTCAACCTCTGCAAGTCTCAGTTTCTTCAACTAACACAACTATACTTTCTGGTTAAAGCTTGTTTTGTAAGTTAGAAATAATATTTGAAAAGTACTTGGTCCCTTGGCATTGCAATGCAACTGCTGAGTGACGTACATGAATGAAGTTTTGAAGGATTGTGGTCTGCTCATTTCAATTCCAGTAAGTATATTAAGAACATTTTTAAGGGCCTGGCATAGTCCAGGCACTAAATAATGAGTTATTATTACCTTACTTGGCACCATCCTCAGTAGTTTTCTCTTTGAGCCTGATCCTTCCTTTCTGTTCTTTCTGGTATGTCTGTTCTTCTCTAAGATGGGCTTTATTTTTCTCAGTTTCTTTGCATGTTCCTGAACCACAGGTCCTTTCTTTTCAAGTCTAAAGACCCGGGCTTAGGCCTGGGCACGTGTCAGCCGAGCATTGTCTTTCACAGTGAGGCGTTGGCAGTGCCAGGGCAGGAACGGGGGGCTCCTTGACTGCGGGAGTGGGGCCCTTCCCTCACTGCACCATATGGCCTCTGAGAACCACATTTGATTTTCATTTAATTGAAATTCTTGTAGTAAACCACAACAATAGCATTAGCAGTAACCAGCTCTTTTAATTGTCAGAAGAATCCTTGTCTGTTTTTGTGCAGATGTTGTCTTGCGCCCAGGGCAGCTGTGAGTGTGTGAACGCCTCATCAGCGATTGCGGACACTGCCCAAATGGTGATCAGCACATAAACCTTATAAAATTACCAACAGACTACCACTTCTGTCTGCCAGCACTTTCAATGCCAGCCAGCCTTGGGGCTTGTTTTGTTTGTTTTTTTGTTTTTTTTTTTCTATTGGAGTAGGTTGTGATTTAGAATGAGTGTTTGTGGACCGTAAATGAAAATATAGGCTCACACCCAATTAACTAGTTTTGACAAATCAGAAGGGACATACATGGTTTATTTGCAAGAATGAACAACAACCTAGAAAACTAGGGATCTTTTTCTCCCTTCCTTTCCCTTAATAACCTAGGACAAATGTAATCACACTCTCTTTCTCCCTCTGTCTTCATATGCTATATGTTGTGAGAAATACCAAAGAAGTGAGTTATACTTCCCGTCCTTCAAGGGCAAATATAAGAAGGTTGAATCACAATGACTGTGGTTTGAATCAGTTACCAGGATATAAAAATATTAAGCTGAAAGTATCTATTTACATGTGATTCTATCTCTTTTGACGTCCAAAAGATGTGAGTGACATAACATCTCAGTTAGATGCAATTCCCCCAGTACCGAAGTGAACGTCTTTGTCTTATTCTTGCTTGGGTTACATAGTCATCCAGTTTCCCCCAATGCCTCCTGCAACTCTCCCTCAATGACTTCTCTTATTTGTACTTTACAGGATCTCCAGAGACTCTGCTTCTGTGAGGCCACCTAAACTATGATCCCATAAAATTAAAATGATGAGATGGAAAACCACAGAAAGCACCACACACCTGGCAGCTGAGCGGAACTTTGTGTTGCCAAAGGGGCCCAGGCCTGGGCTTCTGCCATGTGATTCCCTGCCCACCTTCTACCCAGAGGGGACTGCTAATTTTTAAAAATAGGTTTAATACAGTCGTACACTCTAATGTACTCTGTACTATCTTCTTCCTGTGGGTGCACTTTTCAACTGTTACAAGAAGTTCAGTCCCTTGTGAAGCATGAGTTTGTAAAGATTTATATCAGTTTTGTTGTCTCTGTTAATTTTAACCAAGTGGTGTATCCTGATATATTATATGAATTTAGAGTTAGTAGATCTCATTTCTGGAGAAGGAAATGGCAACCCACTCCAGTGTTCTTGCCTGGAGAATCCCAGGGATGGGGGAGCCTGGTGGGCTGCCGTCTATGGGGTCGCACAGAGTCAGACACGACTGAAGTGACTTAGCAGCAGCAGCAGCAGCAGATCTCGTTTCAACACTCTAGAGTTTGGAAAGTGTCCCAGAAGCCAGTAAGAAACCAAGCTTCTGCAGAACTGTGGGCAGGTGCTTTCACCTCTGTTTTCTCATCTGTCACCAGGGCACTACTATGGCCATACAAGTCTGTATACAAGTGTGATACAATTTCAAGGAGACTGTTCACATCGTAACTGAACAACAAAGCGGTCTGTCTGTAACAGGAAGATAGGTGAGCAAATTAAATCATCTTTCAATCCCTTTGAGCTAAAATTTAATCATTATGACAAGGTGGTATTCCAACTTTTCTCTAGATTTTCTTCACATTTACTTTTTAAAATATCATTTTTTTTTAAAACAATGCTTTCAAACATATGTTCTGGACTAAATTTGGTTTAGAAAATAGTTTTAAGTTTTGTACTATTTTCTGTAAAAGAATGAAATGGTAAATATTAAAAATTTTAGTGTTTTAAAACTTTACAGATTTCACAAAACCCAAAAATACATAATAAAAATAGCTTGCCACGGAGGTCTTCTACACAATGATTTAAACTGAGATTGCTAACAAATTAAATGGATTATTAGGTGTTTAACACTGTTGCTTTCCACTGTAATTTGAATGGAATACAGTTGGGCCTTAAACATCACTATAGACACTTTGCTCTAAAGCAAACCTATCTTTATCATTGGTCTTGGAATCTAATCAAGGGAGCTTAGGTGCTGAATTGCTGATAGAACTCCCTTGATGAACTGATTCTCCCTGTTAAGCAGCCCTAATAGTGTCAGAATCCAGTTCTTTTCCTATAGATAGTAATATGTTTATGTCAAATCGCTACACTCCATATCCAATTAGAAGGACACAGAGAAGCTTCAAAGTTTATTAATACCTTGTTAAATGACATCAGGTAGCTTTGCTTTGTAATTTCCAATTCAGCAAGATCTTACAGTTCAATGTGCAGGAAGTCTACAAACTTGAAGCCTAGCGTTTCCCGCTATAAATTAAACCTGTTTCCTTACTGGTATAAGCAAAATACTTAATGATGACTCTCCTCTTTCAATATCCTTTCACAGCATTAAAGATTCTTTGGTCTTATTTTTTTCACCTCTAGAAAAGGATATTTAAAAAAAAAAAAAAACTTTCACCATTTTAAGGACTCTCCTGGAAACCAAACCTAACTTAAAAACTGAGTAGAGAATTCCCCATGATGTCTCAGTGCTTGCTCCGTACCAGGCACTGTTTGTGATATTGTTCTATTACATATGTTATTACCTCATTTAATCCTCACAACAACCCTAAGAGGTAATTCCATTATTGTTATTTTATAGGTGAAAAACCTGAAGAGGCTAAGTAGGTTACCCAAGGTCACATCATTAGAATTCAGCAGAGCAGAACCTTGCTCTTAACCACCAGTCCCCACTCCCCATCCCCGCTTTGAGCTTACTTATTTGGTAGCCAAATTTCTAAACACTGATGATGCATGTAACTTATTGCCTTCGGAACACTTCTGGTAAGCAATGTTATTACAGGTTTATTATAGTGTTATTACAAGCTTGCTAACAGTACACACTCATCAGTGAAAAAAATGATGCTCTAAGCGTGCCTGGCCTGGCGCTGGCTCCTCCCAGACTTCTTCCACCTGTTTTTTTTTTTTTTGATTGTCTGTTTTGCAGATGGTGCCTTTGATATTCCTTTTTCGTGTTGAATACATTGAATTTCACTTTAACTCTGAGATATTGTCCGTGCAGAATTTTTAAGGGAACTAAAATATAGAGATTGCATAGAAAACAGACTAGAATTGGTAGTCGAAAAGTAAAAAAGAAAGTCGATAAAATTACAATATAAACAAAATGTAGTATTCTGAATTTTTCATACGATAGGCTAAAAAACTTCCTCAGAAACAATTTTCTATACGTCATTCTTATTCAACCATTACATGGGACAAATGTATATTTTCAGATAATTGGGGCGAAGCTAATGACTTCAAAATGATAAAAGCCTAAACAAACGGGAGCCATAGTTTGCAAGCTAAAACCCTATTTTCAGTAAGTCTAACTGTTAGTGTTTAAACTGCCCAGGAGTGTCTTTGCCCTTTGAATTGAAAGTCACTGCACACCAGTGGCCTCTTTGTGTCACTGGTGAGCTTTCCTAGGCCCCATTCTTGAACGTGTTTCCACTTAAGTGCCACAGACTTTCTTGCAAAGGCCACTGGAGATCATGGCTTTTATCACAGACAATCTTTTCCCAAGACATATAGGATTCAGGATGAAAAGAACTCTCCTGGCTAATTTATGTTGCTTAGAAAGCTGAAACAGATAAAGGAATCGCCTCTAAAAATCACCACCACACTGTAATATAATCAGGAACTGGGTGAACTCAACAATAGAAGGAAGTTGAATAGGCTGACCTTTCCCAACTTGTTTTTAAACTGACATGTGGGTGGAAGTTACTGGTGTGGTTTAGTTGCAGCTTCTGTTTTCCTAAGAAATTTGGAATTTGATCAGGGAAGTAGCCTTGTTCTTTAGACATAGAACAAGAAAGAATACACCCATCTTTCTGGGGTGTGGGGAGAGTAGTGGGTATTATTGTAGCTGGGATCCATTTCCCCAAAAGATACAAATAAAATTACCAACCAGTAACTTAAACAAGAAGTACTATTTATCTCTTACTACTGACCCGTATAGTTCTACACATTGGTAGAGCTTGAGGGGAGCAAGGTTTCAAAAGGAGTATCAGAGTACACTGAGTTAATAAAAGGGTCTCTTCTCTCAAGAAGTTTTTACAGTTTAACTCAAAATTTTGCATTTTAAACATGTTTGAAAGTGCTTAGCTTTCTTCCATCATCATTTGTCAACTTTAAAAGTTATATCTGTAGTGTCTACATAAATTATGATTCCCAGGTTTTCTAACATGGTGCCAGAATACTGTGTAGGTAGTATATTATGCTGTCTTTTCATGTAAATATACTAACAAGTCGCCAAAAAGGAGGAGCTGTTGTTAAACCATGTGTTTAGAGTTGAAAATAAAAAATACAGTCATTTGACCCATGCCTGAGTGTTATGAGTGGACTTACCCAATTTACGCTTATCAGTCAAATAAAACCTCGGCAATACATTTCTAATAACCAACACTAGAAGCCGAACCCCAGTCAGTCATTCCTTGGATTGTACCTGCACCCAGAATCATCCTGTGTTTGAAATCTTTGACTTCAAACCAAGAATCAAGTTGTCTTCTCCTTGTCTAACTTCCCTGCCCTTATTCCCATTCTGGGTCCTCTCCATCTGCTCATTTCTCATTGTCTCCCATTTCTACTGAATTCCTGTCTAGGATTGCAGGGCCCATCACTTTTATACCCCTCATATTAGGGTCCTTCCACATTCTTTTAACTTTCTCCCATACCTGTCCTGTCCATTGTCAACTGTGGATCAGTTCATTATTTGTTTTCTCTGTGTCTGAGTCAGTGGAGAAAAATCTCATTGCTGTTGATGGCAGGATTGCAAGCGCAGATATTTTTTGACCTGGCTGTCTTCTTGTTCTTGCTTCTCTTACTCATTTCCTATAGAAATGCTGCCAAACTTTTTCATTCTGTCTAAGCCTTCCCTCTTATCCTGAAAAACTCATATTCAAGGGATGACCTTGCCTCCTCTTTCACATAAAAAACAGAAACCATTAGGATTGACCCATCTCGATTTCTTCTCACTATAATTTACCAATATTTTCAGGCTTTTCACCCTTCAAGCCCTAGCATAAAAGCTACTCTGAATCATTCTCTCTCAGTACAAATTGTCAGTTCTGTTTTCTGAGCTCCAATAATGTTATGAATATAAATCCTATAAAAATGATGGATTTTTAGGAATATATCTTAAATTTCCTACTGTCTATTAAATATACCTAATGAGATAACAATTCATATTTTAAGGCAAGACAGGAAAAGTTGAAACATCTGGCCCTTTGGACCTCCTTCCTCCCTTCTAGGATGCATCATCTCAGTCACTCAGTAGTGTCTGACTCTTTGTGACCCCATGGACTGTATCCAACCAGGCTCCTCTGTCCATGGGATTCTTCAGGCAAGAATACTGGACTGGGTTGCCATCGGGCATCTGTATTATGCATAACCTGGATCTGTCCAATGGCAGAGATGCTTGCTCAACCATGAAGATCAAATTTTCTCCTCCTGGTGCCAGCCCTGCCACTCCTTAAAAGGTGACCTTCTTTTCTCACTCCTATAAAGGGTCATAATGACCTACTACTTGCCTTGTGTATGCACATGCATGCGTGTATGCTAAGTCACTTCAGTCGTGTCCTACTCTTTGCCACCCCATAGATTGCAGCCCACCAGGCTCCTCTGTCCATGGGATTCTCCAGGCAAGAATACTGGAATGGTTGCCATGCCCTCCTCCAGGAGGTATTCCTGACCCAGGGATCAGACCCACGTCTCATATCTCCTGCATTGGCAGGTGGGTTCTTTACCACTAGTATCACCTGGGAAGCCCGTGCATGTAGATACTTTCGGTGAATTTTATGTACAATGCCAAAATATTATTTTGCTTAAAGATAGCAACTGCTAGAGAACAGACTAGGTCAGATGACCTGGGGAGATATTAGGCCTTACCTAACAGAAGTTCTTAGCTTAACCTATTACTTATATCCTTATTAATGTTACTTGCTATATTACTTATATTCTGCTTATTTATGAAATTATTGTTTCTTGTACTACCAGATGTGTGACTGAGCTGCTGATAAAATTAATGATGATTAGATGACTTGAAATGATTGACCAAATGTATAATTTTATGAGATCAATGGCTGTGTTAGTAAAACTTGAGATATGGGAAGAAGCAACAAAAGAGAAACATTTCCTGAACCATAACAGACATAATAAGTTAAGACAAATAGTCCAAAGGCTTTTGGCTACTGTTAACAAGACTTAGTTCAGTAATAGCACATTACCTGTCAGTGAACCCCTTAGCTGACCTGGGAATGAGCAACGTGGGACAAGTTGGTCATGAAATGCCTCCCAAATCCTCATTTAAGTTAAGGCTGAAAAGGGGGGATTATAAGAATTTTGCCCACTATCAAGTTCTATAAGAATCAAGTCATTATCCACTACAGATGCTGACATATAATACACCCGGAAATGAATTCAGGGTGAAGATCTGAGCACGTTGTGCTCTGGGAAAACTGACAGAACCGGCCCTCAGATAGTCAGAGGTTTTCAGGAGAAAACTTTGTGAACTCAGTGTCTTGCATCTTCCTGTATGTAGAAAAACTCTAAAGTTATTAACTAAGATACCTATTCCTCACAAGGAGCAAGATGTGTGATTGATTACGTACATGTGCCCCTTCTCTAAAATCACAAACATACTGGCCTCTCCCCTTACCTTTTTGGAATAGTCCTTTGAGCTATCAGAAAGACTGTTTCCTGGGTTATAATCCTCAGGTTGGCTTAAATAAAATTTTCCATTTCTTTCCGAATTGACTACTGATTGTTTCATCACGTATCTTTAGGAAATGTAGCCTGTAATAATTACTATGTTATCATTTTTATAGTTTAACATTTTAAAATAAATACTACCTTCATATTATGAAACATTCAAAAGGTAAAAAGAGAAATCACTGAACATTCTTCCTCTGGGTCTAGCTACCCAGTTTCTTGTGTATTCTCTAAAGACGCTCCTGGGTGCATGTAAACAATTAAGTATTCTCCTCATCCACACTTTTTGTATTGACAGTACTATCATATTATATACACAGTTATATACCCATTAATTAACAGTGCATACCGGAAATTATCAGATCAGTATATAAAGTATTACTTTTTTTCTTTTTGGTAGATTAAAGATGGCCACAAGTTCTTTGCCATACTTTTACTTAAGAGAAAGAGTCTATTTCCCTTGCTTTGAATCTGGCCTGGCCTTATCACTCATTTTGTCAATAGAATGAGTTAGAAGTGATAATTTCTAAGGCTGACCCTTAAAGAGAGCTACAGCTTTATGCTCTGGCCACACTCCCTCTTGGAAGTGAGCCATCTTGCTGGAAGAAGCCCAAGCCATAAGGAGAGGACACATGGAGAAGAGCTAATGCTAATACACTATGATCAACAGTCTCAGCTTACTTTCAGCCCAACAACCAGCACCAACTGCCAGCCATCTGAATGAGCCATTTTGGACAATACAGCCTCATTGAGTCTCCAGATGACTGCAACCCCAGCTCATATCACATAGAACAGAACTTCCCCAGCTAAGCATAGTCACCCATTGAATTTTGAGAAGAAATCAATAATTATTATTGTTTTAAGCCACTATGTTTTAGGGTGGTTTGTGAATAGCAATAAATAACCCCAAAGCCAAGTATTCCATCATATATATATACCCCTACTTTACTCAACTTTTACTGATGGACATTCAGGTTGTTTCTACTCTTGTTACCTTTTTGCTACTACAAACAATGCTACAATTAATAATAATGTATATGTGTCATTTTACATGTATGGATATAATTGTGGGATGAATTTCTAGAAGTAGAATTTCTGGATACAAGGAAGTATGTGTCTATAGTTTTGATGGATATTATAAATTTTTATCAGAGATTTTGCTGACTTACACTACTATCAAAAATGTAATAGTAAAGAAACTTTGTATTCTGTTACAAGTTAATCACTAAGGGGATGCTGCTATTAAGCTCAAATTATACGTACATGGTGACCCTTCTTTGGGAAACCTGCCCCTCTAATAATGAACATTAAGCTAAAATGCCTTTGTGTAGCTCACAACAAATATCCTGACTGGCTGTTGTAAAGATGAAACTAGCGTATCCCTTCCAGAGTCTGACCAGAACCAGGACTTTGCCTACTCCCTGTGGCTCAGATGGTAAAGAATCTGCCTACAGTGTGGGAGACCCAGGATTGATCCTTGGGTTGGGAAGATCCCCTGGAGAAGGGAATGGCAAACCACTCCAGTATTCTTGCCTGGAGAATTCTGTGGACAGAGCAGATTGGTGGGCTACAGTCCATGGGGTGGCAAACAGTTGGACATGACTGAGCAACTAAAACTTTCACTTTTAGTATAAAAGAAGCCTGAACTCTACCTCTGGGAAGAAAGTTCTTTGGAATTCTTGTCTACCATCTTCTCAGTCTGCTGGCTTCTAAATAAAGTCATTATTCCTTGCTCCAGCAACCTGTCTCTCGATTGATTAGCCTGTCATGCAGCAAATAGTACAAGCTTGGACTCGGTAGCAATAATACTTGAAAATTCTCCCATAACTCTCAATAACACTGTGTTATCAGATTTTTTGATTTTTGCTAATCTAATAGATAGGAAATGATATCATTTTAATTTGTAGTTCTAAGTGAAGTTGAATATATTTTAATATATTTCAGAGCCATTATATTTTCTGTTAAGTGAAAGGTCCATGTCCTTTGCTCAGATTATATTAGGATTTTTTTTAATTTATAAAAACTCTTCAGGGAATTTAATCCTTTATTTATAATATAAGCTGTAAATATTTTCTCCCCAATTTGTCCTCTTTCTTTTGACTTTGCTTAGAGTACCTCTTGCTATGTATAGCTTTTTGTTTTTATGGGTCAAATCATCAGAATGGGGTCTTTCCCATTCTAAGAGTTTGAAATTGTACCTTGGATTCCTCTTCATATTTTCGTTTTAATTGTTTATTTCATTTAAATCTTTTCTAAAGCATGAATCTAAATTTGTTTTCCAGTTGGCTTTCTATTGTATTTCCTAATCTATTTACAAGTCTTCCTTATACCTCTTGATCTCCTCAAGGGCAAGAACCTTGACTCTTTATGGACATGTCCTAAATGCCTAGCACAATGGCTCATCTATAAGAGACTGTTGGTAAGTACTGATAACCATATGAAAGAAATTTTCATCCAGCCCTAGTTCCACAGATAAAACCACTCTTGTTGACATTATCTGGGCAGAGTTTGTTGAGAGAGAACAAATATGCTACTTAAAAGAAAATTATTTTAAACAATGCATTTTTTTTAAAGAATTTATTGAATTTGTTACAATATTGCTTCTGTTGTTTATGGCCCTGAGGCATGTGGCATCTTAGCTCCCCAACAAAGGATTGTGCCTGCACGCCCTGCATTGGAAAGTCAAGTCTTAACCACTGGACTGCCAAGGACGTACCTGGATGCTATGTTTTGTTTTTTTTTTTTTAATTTTTATTTTATTTTTAAACTTTACATAATTGTATTAGTTTTGCCAAATATCAAAATGAATCCGCCACAGGTATACATGTGTTCCCCATCCTGAACCCTCCTCCCTCCTCCCTCCCAATACCATCCCTCTGGGTCGTCCCCGTGCACTAGCCCCAAGCATCCAGTATCATGCATCGAACCTGGATTGGCAACTCCCTTTCATACATGATATTTTATATGTTTCAATGCCATTCTCCCAAATCTTCCCACCCTCTCCCTCTCCCGTAGAGTCCATAAGACTGTTAACAAGCACATTGGAAACTCTAGGACTCAAGTCTCAGTGATGTAGGAATACTTCAGTCTCATTTTTATCTGGATATACAGTGTTGCTCCATGTCCTTTGTGATAGGTTCCAGGACCACTGAAGAAACCAAAATCCCTCAGATCCTTAAGTCCCTTATATAAAATGGCACAATATTGGCCTATAACTTACTCACATCCTCCCATATACTTATCTCTATGTTACTTATGTAATGTAAACACTACGTAAATAGTTGACTATAAGGCCAATTCGAGTTTTGCTTTTTGTAACTTCCTGGAATTTTTTTCTGAGTATTTTCTCTCTGTGGTTGGTTGAATCTGAGGATATGAAACCCACAGATATAGGAGGGCTGACTGTATTTCCTATCTATTAGGTATAACTGCTCTTTCTCTTAATGCTGATTATTAACTCAATGCCTCAAATGCCAAAGTCTTATTACCTTGCACACAGACCTCTTTTAAAAAAAAATATTTATTTAGATTTATGTATTTTTGGCAGCACTAGGTCTTCATTGCTTTGCACGGGTTGTCTCTAGTTGTGGCGAGCAGGGGCTACTCTCTAGTTGTGGTGCATGGGCTGCTCATTGCCGAGGCTTCTTTTGTTGCAGAGCACAGGCTCTAGGTACATGGGCTCAATAGTTGTGGCTCATAGGCTGTAAAGCAAGGGCTCAGTAATTGTGGTGCACGGGCTTAGTTGCTCGGTAGCGTGTGGGATCTTCCCAGATCATGTACTGAACCTGTGTCCCATGAATTGGCAGGTGGATTCTTATCCACTGCACCACCAGGGAAGTCCAGATACAGACCTCTAATAGAAGTCTGGAAATCACCTTCAAATTTACCTAATTATCAAAACTTTTTACCACCTGGTCTCCACTCTAGACTTCCAAGTGATTAACATTTTTAATGGTTCCTTGTAATTGCTCTGATATGATAATGTATGCAAGCACATGTGCATTCAAAAATATTCTTTCTTCTTTCTTTTCATTCCTGTGTGTTTTGGTCAGAAGAGGAAATGTTTTAGGAATGAAGATATAATGAGAAATTTGAGAAACCACTGATATCACTGTGATGAGCTGTGGTTGAAGGGAACCCAAAAGGATAACAAGAGTGGTTCTTTCTTTCCAAGTATGGCCAAATAATGATGAATGCATTTACTTAATTCCCCTTAAATGAATCAAGTACCTCTCTTCCATGGGTAAGCTGTGTTATATACTGTCTTTTCCTTGTGTTTCTCAAAAGACTACAATAAAAACATTCTCCTTAGAGGTTTACTTTATTATTATTATTTTTGCTGCTTTTTGTGTTAGTTGTACATACTTCACATAGTGGTTGAACATGTAATAAAGATATATCTTTATCTTTGATGACTTGATGACATGGCTATCCCTATAGCAGATTGTATTTATTCAGAAGGGCTTCCCAGGTGGCTCAGTGATAAAGAATCTGCCTGCAATGCAGGAGACTCCCTGAGTGCAGGAGACATGGATTCCATCCTTGGGTCTGGAAAATCAACCTGGAGAAGGAAATGACAACCCAGTGAAGTTTTCTTGCTTGAGAAATCCCATGGACAGAGGAGCCTGGGCGGTGGGCTGCAGTCCACGGGGTCCTGAAGAGTCAGACATGATTTAGTGACTAAACAACAATAATTTATTCAGAAACTATGAAGTTGCCTATTTGAAATTATTTCCAGTAAAGTTTGTTAAAATACAACAGATCCGTTTGTCAAGCTTCAATACTCCCCACCCCTCACCCTCCACCTCTGTCTGAGCCAAGTGAAAAAAAAAGTGGAATTCTTATGAAGTTTAGTAGATTCCCAATAGGGTAATGCCCTAGGAAAATAACAAATGTTAGGCTGCAAAAATAATTGTGGTTTTGGTGAACTTTGACGTTTGATATTGGAATACATTCTTAAATATATTTTAATGTGCATTTCTCTATTTTTTTTTTGCTAATGACTTATTACTTGCTGTGTATTTTATATTTATTTTAGTCTAGGGAAATAATATTAGACAAAAAGCAAATTCAAGCAATTTTCTTATTTGAGTTCAAAATGGGTCATAAAGCAGTGGAGACAACTCGCAACATCAACAACACATTTGGCCCAGGAACTGCTAATGAATGTACAATGCAGTAATGGTTTAAGAAGTTTTGCAAAGGAGATGAGAGCCTTGAAGATGAGAAGCATAGTAGCTGACCATAGGAAGCTGACAACGATCAACTGAGAGGCTCATTGAAGCTGATCCTCTTAGAACTACATGAGAAATTGCCGAAGAACTCAACCTCAACCATTCTATGGTTATTCAGCATTTGAAGCAAAGTGGAAAGGTGAAAAAGCTCGATAAGTGGGTGCATCATGAGCTGACAAAAATTTTAAAAATCATCATTTTGAAGTGTCATTTTCTCTTATTCTATGCAATAGCAACAAACCATTTCTTGATTGTTTTATGACATACAATGAAAAGTGGATTTTATATTCAACCACCAACAACCAGCTCAGTGGTTAGACAGAGAAGAAGCCTCAAAGCACTTCCCAAAACCAAACTTGCATCAAAAAATTCTTCAAGGATCTCAATAACTTTTTGCAAGGAAAATGCTTCCACAACCGGCAGGAGGCAGAAAATATTTAGAGTTTGTCGAATCCCGAAGTACAGAATTTTACACTACAAGAATAAACCAACCCATTTCTCATGGGCAAAAAAATGTGTTGATTATAATGGTTCCTATTTTGATTAATAAAGACGTGTTTGAGCCTAGTTATAATGATTTAAAACTCACGTTCTGAAATCACACATTTGCACCAACCTAATAGAATCTGATGTATCTATTTCAGATGGTGTTACTGAATTATGTCCTGCTGATTTTGGAATCTTGATCATTGATGTGGCTAATATATCAATAAAAGTGGGGAAAATGTTAGTCACTCAGTTGTGTCTGACTCTGTGACCCCATGGACTGTAGCCCACCAGGCTTCTCTGTCTGTGGAAGTCTCCAGGCAAGAATACTGGAGTGGACTGACATTCCCTCCTCCAAAGGATCGTCCCCACCCAGGGACTGAACCTGGGTTATAACTAATTAAATGTGGCTAATTATATCATTAATTAATGTGGCTAAAATATATCATTAAATGGTATAATTTTCTATAATATACAGTAATGGTGCTTACTATATGACTTTTGTGTTTATATCCATTTATAATATATCAAGGCATAACTCCAGGTTCTTTGAAGGACACTGCTTAATAAAGAGCAGTGAAAACTGAGGAGTTGATGGAAATTCTGACATTACTTCCACCTTCTTCCCCTACCACTGCTCTTACCATCCACAAGAAATTGTTCATAACCTCAATTTGGAGTCATCTTTTACTCAGGAATATCGCATCTGTAACAGGTATTTAGTGCTTTAAGATGGCTAAAATTGCTTTGACACTCCTCCCACTAAGAAGTTGTGTCCATGTCCTTCTTTCCTAGAGTCGGGATACACTCTGTGACTCTTTTAACCGAAACAGAATAGCAGAAGTGAGTTGTGCCAGTTTCTGAGACAAGGCTGTAAAAGACTGGCCGCTTTTACACCCTGTCTCTTGGAGCGTATCTTGAATCTTCACCTCAGGGAGGAGTTAGCTGCTGTGCGTGAAGCCTGACTATACTGACACAGCCATGGGTGAAGACTACGTGCTAAGTCTTTGCTGGCCCAGCCATCCCAACCTGGGCACCAAGACCAGTAGTCAAGGAGCCATGTTAGGCCTCCTAATCCCAGCAAACATGCCAAGAAGAAAAATGAAGATCCCAGACATATGGCCTCAGTCTAGCCATCCCAGCAGCTCCCAGCTATTCAAGCAACCCCAGCTGTGGCCACAAACGTCATGTATCAGACTCTCAAGCTGTCCCTGCTGTGCTGGCTCTAATCCCTGACCCACAGAATCATAGGCATCATGGACATAGTAAGAGTTTCACAGGTGTGTATATATTTGTGTATATAAAATTTTGCTCTTTAAAAATAGATGGTTTATTATTTATCCATTATATAGCAAAAAAGCTATTGGAAAAGAAAAAATTTAGATTATTGTTGCTATATACCACTGAGTTTTCAGGTGGTTTATGATCTGATAATAGATAAATGAACATGCGTCTTCTATATTTTATGTTTGAGGTTTCCCTGGTGACTCAGTTGGTAGAGTCTGCCTGCAGCGTGGGAGACCTGGCTTCAATCACTGGGTCGGGAAGATCCCCTGGAGAAGCAAATGGCAACCCACTCCAGCATTCTTGTCTGGAGAATTCCCCATACAGAGGAGTCTGGTGGGCTATAGTTCATGGGGTCACAAAGAGTCAGACACAAGTGAGTGACAAATGCTTTTATTTAGTAAAATTAAAAATATAAACATAGACAACATATAAACTTAAAAGATATATCAAATAGTTTTTTAAATAATATTCAATTTGTTTTAATGTCTATGTGATTAAGACTATAAGGTCATTGAATGTTTGACTTAGGAGAAATCATATTATGGATTGGTAGTAGTAGTGTTGGTATTGTTTTTAAGATGAGTGACTTTCCCACCAGAACAGATTTGAAGCATGCAGTATATTCACTCATATGTTCCCAGATCCCAGTCCTTTCACTAGACCACAGTAGGTGTTTAACAAATGTTTACTAAAATAAGAAATGAAGTATGAGATAAATACTTAAGTAGAAAACTCTCCTTTTGTTTTCATATCTTTATCTTGGACATCCTAAAACATGTTGCAAAGAGTTGCAGTGCACCAGCAGAGTGCATCTGAGGTATTCAATATTAAACCAAAAATTCAGATATATAATAACAGTGAACACTGATGAATGCCTCCTAAATGCCAGACATTAGAGTTGATGCATTCCTTCCTACTAACTGACATTCTTTTTATTCTCAATTTTACACACAAGAACAGTGAGGCTCAGAAAAATAATATACCTGATATTGTAAAAAGTTTTCATGTGACTTCAGCACCTAAGTGCCTAATACTGCTTCATTCTTAGACTTTTTTACACAATAACATTATTTACTAAACAAATTAATATAAAATATCAATAAATTAACTTTATTTTCTAAATAAAATAACACAATTTGACCACATTGACCACGAAGAATAGGACCTAAAGAACACGAAAGTAAGAAAAGTCAGTAATCTTTATTCTGCCCATTTCTTCTTTATTGTGGGCCACATTTGTATGATGGTTATTATACCTGCCTGTTATAAAAGACTAATCAGTGGTTAAAACCAAATTAAAGATTCTCATACAAAGAATTTTCAGAGAAATCAACTTCTGATCCAAAAAAAACTTCCTTTAACCAAATCTTAAACCTCATTCCATCATTGTTTTCTACTCTATAATTTTAAGGATTCAGAAGATATGATAGTATATTCCAAAGACTTCAGGTAGCAAATGAAAGAGGTGAAAAATTAAAACTAGAGGGGAAATTTTAAAAAAAAATTTTTAATATTAATAGTAGTGAGCACACTCAGATTTATGCCTGATTTTTATATATATATATATATATATATATAGAGAGAGAGATAGATTTATAAAATATTTGTATGCTTGCTATATTAATTTAGTATACATACATAAATTTCTGTATTAATTATATATATATAACTTGTAAATATAGTTTTGATAACAAAATTGGTATACAGGTCAATAAGAAATTAGGAAGGAAGCATGCTTTATGAGGAAGCATGCTTTTTGGAGTAGAATGTGGCAACCCACTCCAATATTCTTGCCTGGACAGAGGACCCTGGTGGGCTACAGTCTGTGGGGCCGCAAAGAGTTGGACATGACTAAGTAACAGAGCACATGCTTTACAAACAGCTAGTTTTAATGAGTCTTCTTGATCTAAACAGAAAAGTATCAAAACTCTTCATTTTCTCATTACATATGTTTATTCTGTGTTTTAACTTATGGAAGAAATGTTTCATAGGAACTATTCACTTTCTATTACTGTGACTGTATTTTTTAAATTAATTGTACTGGTTCTTTGCCCACTAAACATTAATAAGCATGAAGAATCATTATGTTCTATATAAGAATGTTGAAAAATGTAGATTTTCTCAAGAGAGATGAATAACAACTTTCACTATAGTCTTGAAAATAAAACAAATGCTAGTATATTTTTCGTTTATTTTAATGTCTTTTTTTTTTTTGGCCACATGGTACAGTATGTGGGATCTTAAGTTCCCCAATCAGGGCTCAAACTCACACCCCCGGTACAAGAAGTGCTGAGCCTTAACCACTGGACCACCAGAGAAGTTCCGTGTTTGTTTTAAATAAATACATCATTGGAGTGCTCATACATTTCATTTTTGGATCAAATGGAATTTTAAATTTAGAAGGTATGTACCAATATAGTTTTTAAAATTCTAATTAAAAATTTTTTATTCTCATTCCAAAATATCTACCAATAGTTTACGTTTTTAAAATATTGAGACATATACGATAAAAAGAAAATCAGACATTTATTTGTACTAGTGTATTTCAATACTAGAACTATATAGTGTCCCAGAGATGGAAGGAAAATAACATTGTTAAGATAATTAATTTTTCTAGTTAAAAATCAATATTTTATAACATGACCTGACCAAGTCCATATGCTTTTTTTCTTTATCGTTTCACTGTGTTCTCTAATCTATAAAAATGTTATATATTTTAAATTATCTATTGCCTCGTCCAGTGCTTGCCAATTTCTAAAAAGCACTAAAATAAGTAGCTCTAGGCTGTAGTTTGTTTAAAAGAGAATATTACTTTATGGTCACTTAAATTCAACTTTCTCAAACTTCTTTATAAAAGCAACCAATTAATCTTGCCATAAGAGCCTCTGGGCTCTACAGTGAGTATACTTTTTCTTTAAAAATTGCAGTATCATTGACCCATACTCCATCACAGAAGTTCTAGTATTTTGCCAGGGAAATTAGTGATGCCTACTGGGCAATATGTTCTATTTAGTGTACCACTTCATCGAGTGCTAACATGTATGTCTCTATCACTAGTGACTGCTGAGTCTCCTCATGCCAGACATTGTTCTTACTACGTGGAGTAAGGTGTTAAGTTGATAGATTTTGACGACATTTAAACTGATTACTCAGCAGTAATTATTGGGTAAAAGAAAAAAAGACTGCACTGTCTCCCGTTTCTTTGAAATTGTATAAACAGAAGCCTTCTTGACATGACACCTCAACTAAAATTTAGTAAGGGATGTTCCAACACTTAAATATGTAAATTCATTTAGTTTGAGTAAAGTAAATATCGAGTTATGTTTATTTTTTAAGCACATTCCCCAGTATCTTAATAAAATTTAAACTGATTTCATTTATTGGTTCTATAACTTTAAAAGATAATCTACCATGAGTCCATTGGAGCATCATTTACATTGTTTATATCAAATAAGTTTAATTCTATGAATGTATAATGATACTAAACAAAAAATACTATCATTGGTCATCTTTGGAGGATATTAGGGAACCAAAGCTTTATTCTGAAAATCAGTAATTAGAGGGAAGAAATCAAACACTTATTCTGCCTTTCCATAAATAAATGTGCCTCAGGACAACCAAATGGTTGACGAAGGAAAGTTTCTTTTTATATAATTAGCTGCTCAAATCATATAAAAAGGAAACTCAATAAGAATAATGCCATTTTATCACTCTAAATTAGTTAATGGATTTAAGCAAAGATAAATTACTTCAAAAATCACAAAAAGTCAGGTTGCCTTCTGATAGACATACACACCATTGCCTATGACGTAGTCCTTTGAACCTGAATCTGATCAAGCCTCTTGATCTATTGATCAATTTATAGAAAATACAAGAAATACAGAAAATACAGAAAAGATGAAGGAATATGTTAAATGACAACAAGAAGTAGGGTTGGCAAAATTCACACTGTGGAAATTATAGGACAAACAACTCAGTTTCTTGCACAAATAAATTGCAAGGAAAATAAACAGTGATGGATAAATTCAGACATAACATTACATAGTATTTTTAGACATTTTTTTATTATGGCTGACAATATTTTTAATTTTATTTATTTATGGGTGACAATTTTTTAAAATTTTAGTTATTTATTTATGGCTGCACGGGGTCTTTGCTGCTGTGTACAGGCTTTCCCTATAGTTGTGGCGAGTGGGTGCTGTTCTCTTGCTGCTGTGCACAGGGTTCTCCTTGTGTTGGCTTCTCTTGTTGCAGAACACAGGCTCAGTAGTTATGGCTCACAGGCTGTAAAGCATGGGTTCAGTATCAGTAGCCCATGGGCTTAGTTCTGGCATGTGGAATATTTCTAGACTGGAGATTGAATCCATGTCCCCTGCATTGGCATGATTCCCAACAACTGAACCACCAGGGAAGTCCCTAGACAATGTCTTTTTCTTTTTTTTTAACTATTTGTGTTTTAGAGATTGTTCCTGTTGTTGTTCAGTCGATTAGTGTCTGACTCTTTGTGACCCCATGAACTGCAGCACGCCAGGCCTCCCTGTCCCTTGCCATCTCCCAGAGTTTGCCCAAGTTCATGTTCATTGCATTGGTGATGCCGTCCAGCCAGCACATCCTCTGACGCCCTCTTATCCTTCTGCCCTCAATCTTTCCCATAATCAAGGACTTTTCCAATGAGTCGTCCGTTCACATCAGGTGACCAAAATACTGGAGCTTCAACTTCAGCATCAGTCCTTCCAGTGAACATTCAGGATTCATATCCCTTAAGATTGACTGGTTTGATCTTGCTGTCCAAGGGACACTCAGGAGTCCTTTCCAGCACCACGGTTTGATGGCATCAATTCTTTGGCATTCTGCCTTCTTTATGGTCCAGCTCTCAAAACTGTACGTGGCAGCTGGGAAGACCATAGCCTTGAATACACAGACCTTTGTCGGCAAAGTAACATCTCTATTTTTCAACACACTGCCTAGATTTGTCATCACTTTCCTGCCAAGAGGCAATCATCTTCTGATTTCATGGCTGCAGTCACCATCCACAGTGATTTTGGAGCCCAAGAAGAGGAAACCTGTCACTGCTTCCACCTTTTCCCCTTCTATTTGCCATGCAGTAATGGGGCCGGATGTCATGATCTTAGTTTTTTTTAATATTTAGTTTTAAGCTGGCTCTTTCACTCTCCTCCTTCACCCTCATCAAGAGGCTATTTAGTACTTCTTTGCTTTCTGCCATTAGAGTGGGATCATCTGCATATCTAAGGTTGTTGATGTTTTTCCCGCCTATCTTGATTCCAGCTTGAAACTTGTCCAGCCTGGTATGTCTCGTGATGTGCTCAGCATATAGGTTAAACAAACAGGGTGACAGCAGACAGCCCTGTCATACTCCTTTCTCGATCTTGAACCAATCAGTTGTTCCATACGGGGTTCTAACTGTTGTTCCTTGACCTGCATACAGGTTTCTCAGGAGACAGGTAAGATGGTCTGGTATTCCCATCACTCTAAGAGTCATGATGCACGTAGTCAAAGGCTTTAGCGTAGTCGATAAAACAAAGATAGATGTTTTTCAGAAATTCCCTTGCTTTCTCTATAATCCAGCGAATGTTGGCAATTTGATCTCTAGTTCCTCTTCCTTTTCTAAACCCAGGTTGGACATCTTGATTCATGTCATGCTGAAGCCTAGCATGGAAAATTTTAAGCATGACTTTTCTAGCATGGAGATGTGTGCAATTGTCCAATGGCTAGCACATTCTTTGGTACTACCCTTCTTGGGAATTGGGGTGAAGGTCGGCCTTTTCCAGTCCTGTGACCACTGCTGGGTCTTCCAGATTTGCTGACATAATGAACGTAAAACCTTGATGGCATCATCCTTTAGGAATTTGAATAGTTCTGCTGGAATTTTATCACATCTACTAGCTTTATTAACAGCAGTACTTCTTAAGGCCCACTTGACTTCGCACTCCAGAATGTCAAAAGAGATACTTCCTATCAACTCATTAATAAAGATTTAAGATAGAGATATCTATTTTTCTAATTTTTAAACTATCATTTCTTTTTTCTAGGGTAATATTAATAATAAAAACCTCAAGCTAGAAACCAGTCTCTCTTTCTTTGAAGGAAGAGAAAAAGTAATCATGTAGAATTCTTTACATCCTGACCTAAGGACAGACAGCCTTTCCATTCTTACCCTGGAGTTTGCTAGGGCTGCAATAACAAATAGTAGACTGGGTTGGCTTTAACAGTAGACATTTATTTTCTCAAGTTCTGGAGACTAGAAGTCCAAAATCAAGGTGCTGACAGGTCTGGAGTCTTCTGAAGGAGATCTGCAAATCTCCTTGTTTTGCAAATGGCCACTTTTTTCCTGTGTCCTCACATGCTCTTTTTCTCTAAACACATGTGTTCTGGGTATCTCTCTGCATGTCCAATTTTTTTTCTTCTTATAAAGACATCAGTCACATTAAATTAGGGATGACCCTGACACCCTTATTTGAACTTAATCACCTCTTTAAGATTCTGTCTCTAATAAGTCACATTCTAAGTCATATTCAACATGAATTTTGCAGGGATGATTCAGCTGATAACAAGGCCTTTCAAAATCTCACCATGTTCATTTGTAATATCAATGCCATGTGCATGTGAGCTAAGTCACTTCAGTTGTGTCTGGCTCTGCAATCCTATGGACTGCAGCCTGCCAGGCTCCTCTGTCCGTAGGATTCTCCAGGCAAGTGTACCAGAGTGGGTTGCCATTTCCTCCTCCAGGGGATCTTCCTGACCCAGGGATCAAACCCACATCTCTTATGTCTCCTGCATTGGCAGGCAGGTTCTTTACCACGAATACCACCTGGGAAGCCATGTTAACTGCTTAAAATGGTTTGAAATCTAGAAAAAACTTCAGTGTTGATGTAAAAGCTAAGCCCTTGAAGCTCATGCAATTAATTACAAAGCTACACTTTGCAAATAGTCTGTAGCCAAACATTTCTAATCATTGACTCTCATACCCTAATTCTCCAGACATGAGCCCTCCAATATGGCAGCCACATGTGGCCATAAAGTGATTTTTATGTACACTTGGAATGAATGGTCCAAACTGAGATGTCAGTCTAAATCACTGAATTTCAAAGTGTTATTAAGGAAAAAACAAGTCAACTAAGTAATTTTTTTATTGATTACAAGTGCAAATATTTTGGATATGTAATTATTAAAATAATTTAATGTTTCTTATTTAAAATTATGGTTACTAAAAAAGTTTAAAATGACATTGTGGCTAGAATTATATTTTATTGGTTGGTGCTTTCCCAAATGCAGGTATGTATCATCCGAATTAAGACTTGCTTTGAGTCTTTCTTAGACTTCCAATTTATAATTCATCACAAATCCCTTCTCTTTCTGCATCCCCACTAATCTACCCAGGGACAGAATTCTAGCACTTTATCCAGTCCATAACACATATTTCAAACCTAAGAGACACTTGCCATTTGTTGGGAAGACAATCTGTAATGCTAACAAATTCAACTGAAATGTTATATTTATTGAAATTCCAAGTGATGAGTAATCCTATTGCCTTTCATCTTTCCCGAGAGAATAAGAGTAGTTGACAAATATACTCTCACTTCTCACTTACTAGTAGTACTAAGAAGTCTTATGTTCTAATTTCACCAAAACACTAGAACTGAGATTATTAGGGTTTCTAAAAATTTTAAAGTGATTATTTTATGTACACGCAGCTGCTAGATCCTATGGTGGGATATGTGTTTTGATTTGTTTTTAAAAATGTTGATGAGTTGAGAGGAAAAACCACAGATAGTATTTGAAGATCAAGAATTTATCACTTTTTTAGGAACATAAAATATGGTTAGCATTCACACCTTTTAGAAGTATTTATTTTCCATTTTTAAAATAGCATTGTTGGGTGTAATTTAAAGGAGTGCTAGAACTTGAATCCCCAACAGGGACCGGCACATTTACAGACTGAAAGCATTTTAAAATTTCTGTTTGCTATACCATGGTTTAAGCTCTTTCATATAGCTGGAAAGTGGACAGGGGGAAGTGAATAATTAAAGGAAAGATAAAAGCTAATAGCCCTGTTACTTAACCAATTTTTTAATTTTCAAAGCTAACTGGGCTATGTTCAACTACATGCCCCTCCCAGTTGGATCTACCTGATATATAGAAAAGCAAAAGGAACCCTTCCTCCAAATCCTTAACCTTAATTGCAAAAGTTTATTGTTTATATCCATGAGGGGGAAATGTAAATAAATTACATTGTTTCTCAAATACATTAAGTTCTATCATTAAAGTTTTTGACTTGTGAGCATTGTAACTCACTTTCAATGGATTTAATTTTATATCCTACGTATGATGTCAAGCATACCTTCTAAATTCCTTAAACTGAATAAGTTATACTTACCATCAACACTGAAGATGTAAAATTTTTCTCTAAAACTTGCATTTTATAGTTAAATCTGTAAAAAATCCTATTTTAGCAAGCTTGATTATATCAACTGTTAAAACTTTATTTTACAAGCAATAGGAATTGGATCAAATAATTATTATAATCCAGAGGAATTATTTTATAACCATAGCAAATGCCATTATACACACTGCCAATACAGATTTAATAGACAATACTGAACTGTACAAGAAGTTATTTATTTTTCCTTAATCTCAAAGCTATTTTAGTAATACAAAAAGCCATATTAACATTTCTCCATTAGAAAACAATGTGATGTACAAAACTTTGGATGAAAAGATATATGTCAAATTTCACTTAATCATTTGGTGGAAAATCCACCACTTCATCGATACCACCCAAAGTGTTTTAGGCAATGATTAAAATCAAAGTAAGCATCTTAATAAACTCCAGCTGTTAAAAAAAAAACAGACCTAGCAATATAGTTGGCTACATAGTATTTTTGACTACTCAGGGTTACTTTTTAAAATCCATTTTTTTTTCTGAGTCCTACCACATACCAAGTGCTGTACTTGTCCAAGTAGGTATTTGAGGAAAAGTTGGTAAGGTAGAAGACCCCATAAAGCAGTCCTTTGGTTACCGTATTTGACTTTTAACTTTTAAACGTCCTCCAAGATCAAGGAACCCCAACTAAAAGTACACACTCTTCCAAGTGTTATTTGATTTTATTAGTGGGGAGGGTGTTGGTAAAGAGGTCATGAACTATTATTTATAATCCATTATTCCAATTAAAAGCACATGTCAGAAACTAATTTGTTATTTTTCTAATGAGTTTAAGATCTGGCATTCAGTTATTACCAACGTGGTTCACCCTACAAGGCACACTGCTCAAAAACAGCAAAGCAGGTATGCATAAATGCTTTTCTTTGCATTTAGTGAAGTAATATTTGATAGCCATATTTATCTTAAAATTCAGTTTTTTAAGGTTCAGTGAAGAAAATAAATCCAGTTATGGGGTGGTAAAGAGCAAAGAAAGTTAACTAGTAAATTATTTCTATACAAAGAAATTTTATTCTCTATCTTTTCCTTTGAATAACAAGATACTAACACACTATTTTCATTAAAAAAAAAAATGCTTGCAACTATTGAACTGAAGCAAGTACAAAGGCCCATAAACCAACAGTATCGTCCATTCATCACCATTACTTCTTTACATTAAGCTTGTTCTCCTAAAGTATAATGCATACTCTAAGCTATAACTTGGAAATTAGCCAAGCACTAAGCAATTACAATGGCAGGTAATACACCATCAGTTTTTAAAACACTTTCGGTCACTTTTCATGACCCACCTCCAGTTTGAATTGAATATATTCTCAGTATAAATTTGTTTTGGGATCCGCATGACAAAAAAAAATGTAATTTTATGACATTTTCACATAAGACATTTAAATAGTCTTCAGTTCATACCACTTTTGTATTAAATGATTCATCCTGACATGCTATATATAACTACAATAAAAATAACCAATTTTTAAAGAAAACTAAATGCAGATAAACGTTAACAGATTTGACATGGAATGTTGTAAGATATTCCTGTACGTAATCTGATACTACTGATTATAAATTTACGAGTTTGAAAAACTTCAGATTAAAAACCACAAGAAAAATTTACTCTTGATGGCATGCAAGATCTTTTTCAAAATGAAACCAGGACCTCAAAGTCTCAGTATTTTATCAGAACATAAAGAAACACAACAAATTTGTACATTTTATTCACATTTATTTTTCGCTTTTAGTGTGCTCACAGAAAATTAGAACACCTTAAGCAGGAGTTTAATAGCAATTTTTGTAAGCAAAGTTACATTCCATCTCTAAGTCAAATTGGTCAAAGCTTCTCCAGTATTTACAAAACATGATAGACAAGATGCTACACAAAACCATTGCATCTGAAGATTTTTTCCTTATTCTCAAAGACGACTGGAAAAGAAAGCATTGTCTGCTGTAATCAAAAACATACCACAGTATAAACAGTAACCATTCCACTTATCACAGCTTGGTTGAGTTTAAAATTTGTGTTTAAAAGGTCCAAGATGACTGCAGTTTTACAAAAATGGGCAGGGTGGAAAGTTGCAAACTTCATGTGCTTCTGGATATCAAGATTTGTTTTTATACAATAGTCACAGTTAAAAACACCCTGCTGGTAATACATAATTACACTTTATTAAGGTCATAAACCAGCAATAAACAATAAAGCCTATACAACTTGTAGTTCTACTTAATCACTGACTGGTACAGCTAACATGAGATAAGTGAAAAGTTCCTATGGTTTAAATGAACTCCTAAGACTATGATCTTTTTAAAAATCTGGGTATCGGTGTTTTTTTTTTTTTCCTCTTTCCTTCTTAGTCAAGACTTGTAGTGTTGTAAACCTGCCTCACAAAATACATCGTAATAACTTTTCTTAAAAAAAAAAAAAAAAAAGACTAAGCCTTTACACCATCATTTCTAGTGGTACATTATCTTGGCAATGTTATGCACCACTTAAATTTCTCCATGGTGGCCCCTATCACTTCATCTGATATCCCTTTTTGACCCACCCATCTCCTTCATATATGGGCATGTCCATAGATTGACAAAGAAAGTTTACAATTTTGAATAAAGATGCAAAGTATGCAAAAAACATTAATACTGATGCAAAAAATAAAAATAAAAGAGAAACAAGGCAGAGGAAGGTATTTAAGCTCTCCTCGACCTGTTGGAATGGTGGTAACAGAATGATCTGAGATGGGATCTGTGGGGAGTGGGTTAAAAACAAAATTTGTTGTTTAAAAAAAAGTAAAATAAAAAAAGACATCTTTAAAATCAATCCCTGGTTGTAGACAAGTTCTCCAAAACCAGTACCTGGCACCACTCCAACAAACAAACGGGGGAGAAAAGTTCTTCGATTATCTCAAAAAATCTTGCCCTTTTACTCGGCTGCCTCCGCTGGGGGCGCTTCTGGACTGCACTCGGGCTGGGCCTCCTGTGAGGGGGCTGCGCAGGCTGACGACGCTGGGGCGGCCGCCGCCTCCTCAGCGGGGGCCGCCTCCTGCTCTGGGGGCACGCCGGGCCCGGCGGCCGAGGGCGCCTCGCAGCCGGCCGCGCTGACCCCAGCCTCTTCTGCCTTCTCTTCAGCCTTGCTGGGCTCCTCGACGGCCTTAGCCTCCTCGCTGGCGGGCGGCTTCTCGGGCGCGACGGCAGCCTCCTCGGGCTTGGCCTCCTGCGGGTCGCCCCCCGCCGCCCCCTCCTCGCCCGCGGCCGCCTCCTCGCCTGGCGCCGCTGTCGGCTCCCCGGGGGCCGCACCCGCCTCGCCGGCGGCCGCAGCGGCGCCCCCAGAGGCCTCGTCCTTGCCGCCTTCGGCGGAGGCGCCGGCGGCCCCTTCGGCCTCACCGCCCTCTCCTGCCTCCTTCTTGTTCTTCTTGAAGGAGAAGCCGCTCAGCTTGAAAGACTTCTTGAAGGAAAAGCGCTTCTTTTTTTTTTTCGGGGTCTCGTTGCTGGGCGAGGGCGTGGCCCCGTCCTCAGCCTTCGGCGAAGACGTCGAGGAGGCGGCAGAGGCGGCCTCCCCCTCGGCGGCCGTGGGTGAGCCGGGCTCGGCGGCCTCGCCCTCCACGGGGGCCTCCTTCTCCACGGGGCTGGCCCCGGCGTCGGGGGCAGCGGCGGCCGGCTCATCTTTCTCGGCCGCGGCAGGCGACGCTGCCCCACTCCCGGCGGCCGCGGGCTCCTCCTTGTCGGCCGCCGGGGCGCTGCCGTTGGCCTGCAGCTCCTCCTTGGCGCCGGGCTCGGCGGCCGCGGGAGAAGCATCGCCGTTTACCTTCACGTGGCCATTTTCCTGCGGGGCAGAGAAAGCGGGAGGTCACTGAGGGGGCCCGGGCCTGTCATCCCCGCCCCCACTTCTGGACCGGGAGGGTCCACCGTCCCTCCGGGCCCCTCAGGTTTTGCAGATCCTCTCCCTTTTGGGGAGACGGGGTTGGATGCCCCGACGAGAGTTCCTCGAAGACCTGGGGCAGTGGTGTTTGGGGTGCCTAAAGGCACTGCGGGGGCCTTGACCACGCAACAAATTCCGAGGCCTTAAGAGGGCAGAGACCGAAACGTGGAAAGCAAAGGGTAACCCATTCCAACCTTCGCCTCATGGGCTTTAGGATAAGAGTCCTATAATAAATGATACACCAAACGCCCGTTGGAAGGAGACACAGACACAGTACCAGAGCCAGTGATCTGTGCCTAGGTTACACGTCCCCTTTTCTCCCTAAACTCCAAAGGCCTCTTCAAAACACCAAGAACTCCCAGGGGGGATCCCAGCGTTCCAGCCCGAAGCGCATAGACTGCGCGCGCGAAGGCCCTACGCCCCAAGACCTGGGGTCGGCAGGGGGCGCTGCGCCTCCACCAGCTGACCTTGGCGCAGGCAGGCGCGGAGGGGCGGGGCCGCCCCGCCACCCCGCCCTACCCGGTCGGGCCCTGCCCGCTGGCCGAGGCGCCCCCGAGCCCGGATAGCGCAGCCCAGAGTCCGCAAACAAAGCTCAGGTGGCATCCTGGTCGGCATAAAACCAACAAGGCAGGGGGAAAACCATTATTTCAGAGGTCTTGTCTCTGCTTCCACGCCCACCTTTGCCTGTGATTCTGAGAAGCCCGGGCGCGCCCCGGCGGCTCATTTTGCATTTTTAACGGGTTCAAAGCCTCTTGGCAGAGCCTGCCTTTCCTATTAGGTTAGGGCAGGCGAAGCAACACGGTCTCTGCTCTAGGAAAAGAGGCGTGGTGATTGCCCGGTGTTTGTGAAGCAGCCACCCTTGGCCGACCTCTCGCGCCCACCCAACTGTGGCCATCTGCCTGGATTCGGGCAGCGCCGGGGCAGCCCCCGCAGTGGTCCAGGCGCCACGCACACCAACAATCTCGACTGAAACACACGAACTGCCTCCTGTTGACCATCTGGACAGGTTCTTCAAGGACCCACAGTCTTCCCACCCTAGGGAGACCATTTAAAAGTCAGATGGGTGTGTTAATTCCACAGACAACTACGAATAAAGACTTAGAACAGTGAGAAAAGCCCATCGAAAGGTAGTGAAACCTGCCCACCTCCAGCCACCCAGCAACCTTTCCAAGAACCCAGGTCACGCCACCTCGGTTTACAATAAGACAGCTCTCCTTCCCTCCTCAGCCTTTCTTCACCGCCATCCCTACTGCGCTCCCCCCACCCTTCTCTACCCACACACATACAATCACACCAGAAATCCTGAAGGCGACCCAGTCTCGACAACAGACAGCCACCAAAACACCTTTGTGCCCACCAAGCACAAATGCAACCTGGCTGGGGGTGGGGGTGGGGGTAGCACCTAGCTAGTCAGGTTCTGCCAAGCTCCAAACACGCCATTTTAAACGATTTATCACTTCTTTCCTCCCGTCTACACAAGAATTCGCCAGGATTCTCTGGGAACCATTACTTTGGGAGTCAGAGGAGACCCCACCTATGAGAAATTGACAATTTGGCTATCGCTTTCCATTCAACTTTCAGACTGGAATCTGGCCACGCTTCTCTCCGCCGAATGCGCCTCGGGCACGACCAAGGAGGGAAGGGGAAGGGCCGGGATTAGAGAAAGACACCAAATAAATGACCAGAACCACAGGTAGAATTTACCTGCCCATTCGCTTTAGAAGGCGACGAGGCCACAGCCGCCTCCCCGGGCCTCTCCGCGGTGGCTTCTCCCTTCGCGGCGGTCTTGGAGAACTGGGCACCCATGCTGGTCTTCAACAAAGAAACTCAACAGATCCAAGGGGGGAACAAAGAGCTTCGGGTTGGTGTAACGACGGGGCAAGCGGCAGCAGCAGCGGCAGCAGCAGCGGCGGCAGCAGCACACACACCGGAGGGAGGGGGGAGTGGGGGTGGTGAAGAGGACAGAACAGAACCGATTAAATACACGCCGGATAAAAAAATTTTAGTCGTAGAGATCAAAAAGCAGCAGCGCAGGAGGGAGGGGAAAAGGGTGGAAAAGTCGAGCACAAAAAAAGGAGCCCAAGTGTAGTTTTTTAAAAAAAAGAAGTAATAAAAAAATCCCAGATTTGTAGCCGCACTGTAGACAAGAGGAAAATGGAGAAATCTCCCTGGTTGCTAATAAGATGCGGGGTCCAACGCCCAAGTGCACAGATGAATGGGCTCGCGGGCGCTGACGCGGCCCCCGCGCTCGCCGGCCAATCCGCGCGCCGCACACAAAGCAGGGGGTGGGGCCTGCGCTCCCGGCGAACAATGGAGCCGCGCTTTGCAAACGGTTTGAAAATCAGCCTCAGACGGAGAATTAATGTCCTTCAAATAAATAAATCAATTAAAAAATACCTGCCTTTCGCCTCCTTCTGCTTGAAAATAATAATGCAGTACTGGATTGGCTTGCTTTGTTTGTAATTAATTAACGCGGGGGGGCGGGTACTTGTGGATGAGGGCGGAGAAAGCGTTAACTTGACTCGCTTTGGCTCTAGTCGGTCTATAACCGTGTCTGTCTCCTTCCACTCCCTCCCCTCCCCCATCTTTCCGTGTGTTTATGTGTATGTGTGTGTATGTACGCAAGTTTTTTAGACAATGGTTGGGATTTGGGTGCAGCATGTTTTCTATGTCTGTTCTATATAGGTTTCACAGATCTTGCACAGGGTTTGTTCTTCTAACTGTTGCAAATGTGAATTCGCCCCAAATCGAAAGGTATTTAAACCAAGAAGATCGAATTTCATCAAAAGAGATTGCGAGTTAGAATTAGGTCTGTAGGCCAGATGTGGAAAACGCAAAACCAGCAAGCAGACGAAGCCACACTCCCTTCTCTATTCCACATTGACGTGAAATAAAATATTTTGAGATTGGCCTCTGCGCTCATCAACCCTCGCCCCTCCCCCATCCCTTATTAGTGATTACCACCCCCCCCCGACACACACAACATTATAAAGTGAGAATCATGAACAAAAGATCGAAAAGGCTTGCATTTTATCACTGTATGAAATGACGGTTTTCCTCTATGGTGAAATGAGACAGTCTAGAGTGTGCGAATCCATATTTACAGTCGGGATGCGATTCGCGTCGCTATGAATCTTTTTCAGTCTGCTGCCAGGATCAGATGGACTCTCTTTTTTCTGAACGTGTGTGAATGTGCAAGCAAGCGAGTGGGCTCCTAGAATGAAGGAGGCAGCAGCGATAAAATTCTGAAAAACCGGATTGATTATTACAATTTCTAAGGAGAAATTACATATTGAGAAATACCAAGATCCATGAACGCTCCAAGCCTAACTTGGGTTAGAGAAAAAGCTTCTATAAGGAAACCCAGGGTATCTCCAACTGCATCTCTTGTCGCGGAAATACCAGACGCTATTTGTGCGTGAAAGACAGCGCGCTGATTTAAATAATGGAGGGGGAGAAGGTAGGGGCAAAAATCAAGGATACACACACTTACACATACTCTTATAAGCATTCTCCTACCACCTACATTTTTGCTCCCAAAGTTTTCACTCGTGTCCAAATCAGACTACCTTTTTTCGTTTACATTTAGTGATCCTGAAAAGAATAACCTTTCGTTTATGGAGGTGAGAAGCAGTCGAAAGAATGGTTCATTTCTCCTGGTGCTGGCTCTGAATTCTCAAACAGTTTTATTTTTCTGCTCATTGTAGGGAAATGGGTCACACTCTAGAGTGAAAAAGACGGTTGGTTCAAGCCAATAACTCTTTGTTCAAGTATTGCTTTGAAAGTCACCAAGTTGCAGATCTTTACAAGCTTAGTCTTCTCACTGTCCACTACTTCAGATGCATCATTATTCCATCACGAAGTCATACTCCCCAGAGCCGACGTTAAGGCGTTTCCGTCGAGGTGTATCTTGCCAAACATGTTATCACCCTTAAGGGAGCCCGCTGGCCTGACCCAGGACCCCAGCTGCCGCGATGGATACGAATCCCTTGTAATAGCGGAGTTCCAACTCGAAAAGCAAACTGGTTGATTCAAAAACCACCATCCAGGCGATTCTCAATAGCTCTTTTAAACCGTTGATATCCACCCACCCCCAACGTGAATCGTGCCCCTTTCTTCTGCATCCCCCTCCTGGTTAAACTTGGGGTGTTGCTAGCTAGCTGTCGAATTTTTTTCAGACGCGTTCTTAGCCCTCCATTTGGGGGCTGCTTTTATTGCTCCTTTGTTACCAGGCTGCCGTGTAGCTTTCCCCCCTTTTCTTTCTCGAATGCCTATTTGCCTAGTATCTGCTTGTCTCCTTGACAACGGCCGGGGAAGATTCGGAGCCCAGGGCGGGGGGAGGGGGAAGGGGCGGAGCCGGCGAGAGGGTGGGCAGGGAGGTGGTAGAAGGGAAAGAGGTGCTGAGCGAGAGACAGGGAGACAGACAGCGAAGCAGATGGCCGCGCGAGGGGGCGGGGCCCAGGCGGGGCGTGCGGGGACCCCGAGCGTAGCGAGTGCGACGGAGCCAATCAATTCCCTCAGCTGCACCGGGGCTAGAAAACAAGTGTAAACACGTAGATTCCCTCGCCTGGAGCGGTCGGGTAACTTAGTGTGGAAAAGAGTTTTCTTTAGATAGGAAAGCGCATTTCTAGCGCAGGTTGGAAAGCCGACAGGCCCCAGTAACTGGCGGGGGAGGCAGCTTGCGGGACGCTGCCGGGGGTGGCGGTTGCTGAGGGCTGCGCCAGTGTCGCCTCAGACTCCCCCGGCATTGGGCCAGACGGGGGGTAGGGTGGGGGGGAAGCTTAGAATGCTCGAGGGGGTGAAGGCGGAGGATGGGTGGGGAAGGAAGGGCTGGAAAATGGGAAGAGGTCGCTCTGTCTCGGAAACTACATAATGGCTGGGAAGGACTGCCAAACAAGACTGAAACCGGTAGGAAGTTGTACAATGTAAGTACACAGTTCCTCAGGAGTTCGGTGTTCACACACCCAGAGCTAAATGTTTCAAAAACACCTTTAAGTTAAAAAAAAAAAATTATTTATATAAATAAGACTAAGGAACCCAAGTGGTCATAGTGAAAATGTAAAACTGGTAACCAACTCACCAGGAGTACAAATTCTTTATTTGCATTTTTAAAGCACACACTAGGATATTTCTAAGATGTTAACGATCTGTATATAGTTTTCTCTAGAAGAAGAACGCTTTATTTTATTTAAGATATCTCAAAGTTATTTTTTCCCCTTATGTTAGCAGTAGAAGGAATTTTTAGAAATGGTTCCACAGATTCTTGAGGGACTACTGTATGCCGCACATATTGATGTAGGCCTTGTTTTCTCACTAGTGAACAAGAGAGACGAAGTTCCTAGCCTCAAGGTGCTTACTTCCCATGCCGTCGCTGCTTGCAGGTTCTTGTTCCTCACAACTTACTGAATCCTTGTTCCCTTGCTCCCTGTAGTGGAAGGACAGAGTCCTAACCACTGGTTTTGTTGTTGTTGAGTTGCTAAGTCATTTCCAACTCTTTGTGACCCCATGGACTGTGGAACGCTAGGCTTCCCTGTCCTTCACTATTTCCCTGAGTTTGCTCAAACTCATGTCCATTGTGTCCATGATGCCATCCAAGCATCTCATTCTCTGTAGGCCACTTCTCCTGCCCTCAATCTTTCCCAGCATCAGGGTCTTTTCCAGTGAGTCAGTTCTTCGCATCAGGTGGCCAAAGTATTAGAGCTTCAGCTTCAGCATCAGTCCTTCCAATGAATATTCAGGGTTTATTTCCTTTGGGATTGACTGGTTTGATCTTCTTGCTCTCCAAGAGACTTTCAAGAGTTCACTAGCACCACAGTCGGAAAGCATTAATCCTTTGGCACTCAGCTTTCTTTATAATCTGACTCTGTACTGCCAAGGAATTCCCAAGGAGCTTGCATTTTAGTAGATAGTCTGCTTTAGAGGAAGTGGACTATCTAGTTTCATCTCTTCTCTTAACAGATATTGTCAGTTGGCAGAACCAGGAATAGAGTTCACTGCCTTGATGATTCCAAGTCTCCAGCTTCTTCCATTACTTCTGGTGCTTACCTTCTTTTGATGGCACAGATTTATTGGTAGGTTGCTTATTCATTCCCGAATTACTTAATTCAGTTCCTGCTGAGTACCTGGAAGGTGCTAGACATTCAGCTGACACCCCTGACGCCAGGGAAGAGGATGAACATGTCTGTCCTCACTTGTAACTTCCATTTCACATTATTATGTCTTAAAACTTCTTAGAATATGAAGAAAGAGAACAAAGGATGGGATTATGTGTGGCACTTTCTAGATTCCAAATTAAATATACCTTTTTCATTTGACATTCATTCAGCATTCATTCATTCAGAAAATACAAGATCCCACTGTATTTATGGTGTTATGCTCCATTTTTCATCTCAGATTTTATATTATCTGAACTTTAATTCCACATAAGTTGATTAGTTTGGAGTATAGCATGGAGCAGAGCAGACACAGCCTCTCATTCATTCAATAGGTATTTTTTGAATTCCTATCACGTGCTAGGCATGTGAAACATCAGTGAACAAAAGAGACAAGAAATCTTTATGGAGCTTACATTTTAGACTAGGGAGAAAAACAAAATTTAACAAATATAAATAAGCAGTTTATCTTTTTACCTTTTCACACTGTTCATTGGGTTCTTGAAGCAAGAATACTGGAATAGTTTGCGATTCCCTTCAGTGGGCTTCCCTGGTGGCTCAGAGGTTAAAGCATCTGCCTGGAATGCGGGAGACCCGGGTTCGATCCCTGGGTCAGGAAGATCCCCTGGAGAAGGAAATGGCAACCCACTCCAGTGCTCTTTGCCCGGAGAATCCCATGGAGGGAGGAGCCTGGTAGGCTACAGTCCATGGGGTCGCAGAGTCGGACACGACTGAGCAACTTCACTCACTCACTCACTCACTCACTCTCCAGTGAAAGAAAAGAGTGAAAAAGCTAGGTTGATACTCAGCATTCAGAAAACTAACATCATGGCAGCCTGTTCCATCACTTCACGGCAAATAGATGGGGGGAAAAGTGGAAACAATGACACATTTTATTTTCTTGGACTTCAAAATCACTGCGGATGGTGACTGCAGTCATGAAATTAAAAGACACTTGCTCCTGAAAGAAAAGCTGTGACAACCCTAGACAGTGTTACTATAAGACAGAGACTTCACTTTGCTAACAAAGGTCTACATAGTCAAAGCTAGGTTTTTTCCCAGTAGTCATATACAGATGTGAGAGTTGGATCATAAAGAAGGCTGGGCACTGAAGAATTGATACCTTCAAATTGTGGTGCTATGGAGTACTTTTGAGAGTCCCTTGGAGAGCAAGGAGATCAAACCAGTCAATCCTAAAAGAAATCAACCTGCATATTCATTGGAAGGACTGAGGCTGAAGCTCCAATTCTCTGGTCACCTGATGGGAAGGGCTGACTCATTGGAAAAGACCCTAATGCTGGGAAAGAGTGAGGGCAGGAAGAGGGTGACAGAGGATGAGATTGTTGGATGGTATCAGTGAGCAAACTGGGAGGTAGTGAAGAACAGGGAAGCCTGATGTGCTGCAGTCCATGGGGTTGCAAAGAGTTGGACATGACTTAGCAACTGAACAATAACAACAAGCAGATTATATGGAAAACTAGCAGTACATTAAGTGTTGGGAAGGGGGTGGGTCTGGAACAAAGTAAGGGGGATGTGAGTGCAGGGTTTGAATTCTATATAGGAGGGCAGGAAAGGCCTTGCTTGCTGAGAAGATAAACTGTGAGCAGATTTGAAGAAGTGAGGGAATTGATAAGGTGCTTCTAACCTAACAAGAGAAGTAAAAATTAAACAAAAAGATCACAAATAGGTAAGTAATTATAAATAATAACATGTGCTCTGAAGGAAAATTTGGGTTTAAGAAGGCCACTTTAAAGTAGGAAACCTAAAGAGGAAACCTTTAGGTATAAGTAGGCTTTAGCCTGGTAAAGAGGTGGAGGGTTGTGTTCAGATGGAGGAAAGCCCCCGAGGAGGGAAGAGTTCAAATGGATTTGGGGGGAAGGTCAAGAGATTGGTTTGGACATGTTTTTGGATGCCTTTAAAATATCCTAGTGGAAGAGTTAAGTGTGCAGATGTAAGAGTCTGGAGCTCAGAGTTTGGTTTGGAATGTAAATAGAGATATGTGATCATTCCATATGTAAATACTTTCTGAAGCCAAGTCATGAAAGTACACCAAGAGAGTGCAGAAGCACACCCTAAATACCTTCTGCCTTAAGAGGCTGGGTAGATATTTGTCAGTTATACCTTAATAAAGCATAGCATAATTTAACAAAGTAATAAAATAATTGAACAGTAAAAACAAAGAGAGTGAGGCTGGGTAGAAAAGGAGGCTAGCTGGCAAAGAAGACTGAGAAGGAACCTCTAAGGAGACAGAAAACCAGAAGAGTGTGGGGTCTGGGAAATCAGTGAAGACAGTGTCTCAGGGAGTGGTTAGTTTTGTCAAATGCTGTTGAGAAGTCAAATAAAAGACTGAAAAGTTTCCATTGGTTGTTGCTGGTTACGAAACAGTGTTCTGTATGCAGAATATAGAAGTTACTAGTTACGGGCTGCAGAGCAGTTTTTATCTTACGTTGAAAGTGGAATCCAGATTTAATATGTTGAACAGTTAATAGGAGGTAAAGAAGATGACAATATAAATAGTCCCTTCTTTATGAAGTTTGACTGGGTAGAGGGTGTAGATAGACAGGGAAGTAGCTGTAATGGGATGATAGAATATTTTTTGTTTGGATTTGGGTTGACTTGGATGGAAGATAATAGAGCAAAGTTGACTGCTCTGAAAATTAATCCAGTAAAAGGGAAATGTAACCAGTATAACATTGAAAAGGAATAATGAATGGAATGAGACCTCTAAGAATGAAGGAGGGGATGGAGATGTAGGGCACATGCTGAAATACTGAATTTTGAAAGACTTTGCTCCTTTCCTGTGACAGAAGAGGATGGTCAAGACTGACTCCCAGGAAGATGAGAGGTTTTCCTTCTGATGGTTTTTACTTGCCTTTGAAATTCATCAGCTAAGGGTGAAGAAGAGAAGTTTGAGTTTGATTATGTTACAGAAGGTAGAAAATAGTAATTGGGAAGCACAAGATTGAGACTTTTGGGTATAGTAAGATTTTAAAGCAATAATGAGTGCCCATTTGATGTTGATAAATCCCGATGATGATTACTCAGTATATCAGAGTTTCTCTCTTGGTATAAACTCTTAAAATTATTTAATTTTGGCTGTACTGGGTCTTTGTTGCTGCATGCAGACTCTGCCTAGTTGCAACGAGCAGGGGCTACTCTAGTTGTGGTGAGCGGGCTTCTTGTTGTGGTGGCTTCTTTTGTTGCAGAGCACAGGCTCTAGGGCGTGTGGGCTTCAGTAGTTGAGACTCCTGGAGTCTAGAGCGTAGGCTCAATAGTTGTGGCACACGGGCTTAGCTGCTCTGTGGCATGTGGTAACTTCCTAGATCAGGGATCAAATCTCTGTCTCTTGCATTGGCCTTCTGTACCACTGAGCCACCAAGGAAGCCCTCATACAAACTCTTAACTGAATAGTCATATTTATTACAATCCTCTTTAAGATTACCAGCTATTCACTTTCCCAGCTTATACCCAATTTTTCAAAATTATAGTTGATTTACAGTGCTGTGTCACTTACTGCTCTATAGCAAAGTGACTGTTATACACACACACACACACACACACACACACAGCCTTTTTCATATTCTTTCTTGTATGGTTTATCACAGGCTATTGAATATAGTCTCCTGTGCTGTATGGTATAGCCCCTTGTTGTTTATCCATTCTGTATGTACCAGTTTGCATCTTCTAATGTCAAACTCACAATGCAACCCTCTCCAGCCTTGCCACCCCCTTGGCAAACACGAGTCTATTCTCTGTGTCCCTGATTCTGTTTCTGTTTCATAGATAGGTTCATTTGTGTCATAGTTTAGATTGCACATATAAGTGATATCATGTGGCATTTGTCTTTCTGACTTAACTTTACTTAGTATGATATTCTCTAGTTGCATCCAGGTTGCTGCAAATGGCATTATTTCGTTCTTTTTATGGTTGAATAGTATCCCGTTGTATATATGTACCACATCACTATCCATTCATCTGTTGATGGGCATTTATGTTGTTTCCACGTCTTGGCCATTGGGAATAGTGCTGCTACTAATTGTATGATGCCTATACCATCAGTATCTGCACAAAAATATAGATTAAACTGACTGCTTTTATAAAGCTCTATTTCAGTTAATCCTGTATGGTTTTGTACAGATATGTATAAACAGAATGGAGTAGGGAAGAGAACCTACTAGGCACTAGGTACTGTACTGTGTGAGCTTGTGCTAGGCTTCTATTTCACCCGTACAGCAGACCCATGGACTTGAATAATTATCTCCATTTTACAGATTTGGAAATTGATGTTCAGTAAGATTTGGAAAGTGAAATTCAACTACTATGTTAACCATTGTCTGTTGAGGGCTATATGATTTTAGGAATCTAATAAAATTTCAAATGATAGTAATAGCACAATGGAATCTCATAGTAGGGGCTTCATTAATTTTTTAATAGGTACCATGTACTGAATGGAGAAGGCGATGGCATCCCATTCCAGTACCCTTGCCTGGAAAATCCCATGGACGGAGGAGCCTGGTCACTTTCACTTTTCACTTTCATGCATTGGAGAAGGAAATGGCAACCTACTCCAGTGTTCTTGCCTGGAGAATCCCAGGGACGGCGGAGCCTCGTGGGCTGTCATCTATGGGGTCGCACAGAGTCGGACACGACTGAAGCGACTTACCAGCTTACCAGCGTGTACTGAAACGTTAAACTTTGCTTTTGTGTTCTTTATTAACTATCCAATAACACTCAAATAGAAAGATTTCTTTCATGGTTGGGAAATATCAGCATCACTGGTTATCTGATCTGAAGACTCAAGGATTAACACACCTACAAAAGGAATGAAGTTTCTGGAATGTTAGATCCCCTCCAGATACTTAGGTGATTACTACAAAACCACTGGAAGCTTGAGTATGTTTCTGATTACTGCTCTTCAGGCATATTGATTAACTTAGCAAGATTTTTTATATTTGAAAAACTTACCGAAGGGTAAGATACATTCTAGGTGATAGAAAGATTAAAGAAAAAAAAGGAAGAAAACAAAATTTTAAAGAAAAAAGTTTTTGCCAGAAATTTTGAATCAAAGCTTATCTACAGTAGCATTCCCTAGAAGTTGCAGTATTTACCCTTCAAGGGACAGGCTGAAAACTTTCCATGTCAGCTTTTGAAAGACCTGAGTTAGAAGGGAGAGAGAAACAGGCAAGTAAATAAAGAAAAGCAATCAAAGTTAACATTAAAAGGATCAGGTTCCTAGTCTTACAGAGTTATCTAATTAACTAGTTAGCCAGAAGGGACAGTAGAAAATTCACATGGAAAAAAGTTGACTCTTCAGTGTGATAGCATAGGAACCATGTAAAGGTTAGTTTTTCATTGTTATTTTAAAGACATAAATACTTTCTGATATTAAAAAGTAGATTAAATCCCTGGCTAGAATGAGATACTTAAACTATTCTATGGCTCAAGAAATTAAATTATAAAATTATATTAAATATCTTTATTACAAATAATAATGGCGTCTTTAAAAAATGATATGTTAACCTTTAGAAATCACTTGTTGCAATCAATAAATTGACAAGTTTTTATTAAGCTACTACTAAACCAGACCTCTGTAAGACCCCCTCTGTGTAATGGACATTTCAGTGTCTTCAGTGCTCTGTTGGGCTTTCTGATGGAATGATTGGGAAGGATGCTGACATTCATTTGCTCAGCTGGTATTTATTAAGTTTCTACTTTACACCAGGCACTGGATAATAGCACTCTGCCTATGATAGCTCACCGAATCCCCAGAGGTTACATAATAAGCTCAGATTTTTGTTGCTTATAAGTGGTCTGGGCTGGATTGGATTGTGAATCCAGCTCTTGGTGGTTCCAAAGCTTCTGGCACTGTTTCCCTGGATACCATGCTGTATTAGAGTAAGAATTTTATGGGATGTTTCCAGTTCTCCTGGAAGTTATAAAAATGCCCAAGAGACACTAAAAATTAACTAAAAGGCATTCAAGTTCATTTATCCATTGTGAGAGAAATACTTAGGGCCAGGTATAAAATGAGAATTAGTATTCAAAAAATCACACACACACACACACACACACACTCACTCAGAATCTGAAAGATCGGATTCTTGAACCTGGCACCATCCTTAGAAACTTTATCCATAATATAGTTATTGCAGAGTAGATACTGGTATAATTAAATTAAAACATGGTTAAGTTGCACTCAGAACTTACCTTTATCTTTTCTGGAGACAAAAATGTGAGTCTGGGTGAGGGCAGAGTGAAGCCGTTGGAATGTAGGTAAAATAGAATGTAGAACTCAAGAGAGGAAGTTACTGTTGGGAAGGAAATCAAGATATGAGATGTGTCTGGGAGCTGAGACCAGAGATGAGAAGGTGCAGACCTTCACAGCACCACTGTGGGAAGTCTGTGAGCATTCCTGGGAAGAAAGAAAATTGTAACAGAGAATGTAGGGGTGATAAGAATGGGGTATTCTTCCATTAAGTCTGCAGTTGAAATTTGATGTACATTTTGGTTGTATGTGCTGTGTAGCTCAGTTGTGTCTGACTGCTTGCGATCCCATGGACTGTGGCCCCCCGCCAGGCCCCTCTGTCCATGGAATTTTCCAGGCAAGAATACTGGAATGGGTTGCATTTCCTCCTCCAGGGGATCTTCCTGACCCAGGGATCCTACCCATGTGTCCTGTATCTCCTGCATTGGCAGGCAGATTCTTTCCATTGTGTCACCTGGGAAGCCTCTTTGGTTGTACAATAGGTTTTAAAATGTAAAGCAGTATTACGTATATTTCATTTGATACTCACAGTAAATTCAGGCATCAGTTAATTCCCAGTTATAAGAGAGCTGAATAATTTGCCTGAAGTTCTACATATGGCTGCTCACACCGCCAGTATCTTGTGGTCGGCTGGGACAGGCAGGGACTGTCTCAATGGCTCTTCCTGCTGTCTCTGCCCTTGTGTAGCATTTTTCCGCTCCCATTCCACCTTAATAACTTAATAAAAAGAGAATCATGCCACATTTCAATTGATTTTGAGTTTTATTCTCATTGCTTCAAATATTACTTCTATGCTAGTGATGTTAAAATCAGAAATTCCTGTCCTAACTGCTACCCCACATTCCAGATCTGTATTTTCTGCTATATCTTTACTGATCTGGGCGTTGCTGTGGGTATTTCTCACCACTCCCTCAAACTCAGGTTATCATTTTCCCACCTAAACCAGCATCACATTATGAAAGGATTTCTTTGGTTTTCTTGACATTTTGACTTATTCCTCTCCTTCACTTTCCAGGCTAAGAATAGAACCATATGTAAGACCGCCTTCAAGATTCAGTATGATCAAACTAGTCTGCTACCAATTAGAATTAAAAACTAAAACTACTGGTTCCATGTTATGTATGTATGTATGTCTGAGTCCCTTTCCTGTTCACCTGAAATTATCACAATGTTGTAATTGGCTATACCACAATACAAAATAAAAAGTTAAAATAAAAAAAAGAAAAAACTAAAACAAACTAACCATCTAAAACAAAACCTGAAGCTTTTACGTGTTTAGTCAGCCCATAAACTTCTCTTTCCATCTCTACTATCTTTCTTTAACATTTTGAACACAGTTTTCTTATGTTGACTATTACTATTATTTACTATTAATAAATTACTATTCATTAGACTTTATAAAAATAATTCTATAACAAGGAAAGTACTGGGATTTTCATTGTATAATTTATTGAAACTCAGAATACTCCGTAGATCATCTTTCTCAAGTTATGTTGATTTTTTTTCCTTTCAAACATCTTTCATATTTTCTCAATACGTGGTAAAACTGATGTCAAGATATTTAAGGCATCTGCCTAAATTACCTCATTGCTAGTTTCTCCCCTTTGTAGGGCAGTCTATGCCACCAGAAGGGGTAAAATGTCCCCCTGAGAGGAGGAGAAGAGAAAACAGCAGCTAAAAAAAAATCATAGACATTGCCTTCTGATTATGTGGACAAGACCAGTTTTTCATTCTTCATGAAAAAATTTTGTATGTAACATTTCTTTTTCTCACACTGACACTTAATTTCCTTGGCTGGATCTCTTTTTTTTTTTTTTTTATCTGCATTGTTTTTTAAATGTCCTAAGTACTTTTAGTGAATTTAAACTATACAATGTCCATTAATTGACTAAAACAGGTAATAATTCTCCCTATATTTTTAATTGGAGGCTAATTACTTTACAGTATTGTGTGGTTTTGCCATACATTGACATGAATCCACCATGGGTGTACATGTGTTCCTCATCCTGAACCCCTCTCCCCTCTCCCTCCCCATCCCATCCCTCAGGGTCATCCCAGTGCACTGGCCCTGAGCACCTTGTCTCATGCATCGAACCTGGACTGGAGATCTGTTTCACATATGATAATACACATATTTCAATGGTGTTCTCTCAAATCATCCCACCCTTGCCTTCTCCCACAGAGTCTAAAAGACTGTTCTTTATATCTGTGTCTCTTTTGCTGTCTCGCATATAGGATCATCATTACCATCTTCCTAAATTCAATATATATGCATTAGTATACTGTACTGGTGTTTTTCTTTCTGACTTATGTCACTCTGTATAATAGGCTCCAGTTTCATCCACCTCATTAGAACTGATTCAAATGTATTCTTTTTAATGGCTGAGTAATATTCCATTGTGTATATGTACCACAGTTTTCTTATCCATTCATCTGCTGATGGACATCTAGGTTGCTTCCATGTCCTGGCTGTTGTAAACAGTGCTGCGATGAACATTAGGGTACACGTGTCTCTCTCAATTCTGGTTTCCTCAGTGTGTATGCCCAGGAGTGGGGTTGCTGGGTCGTATGGCAGTTCTATTTCCAGTTTTTTAAGAAATCTCCACATTGTTCTCCATAGTGGGTGTACTAGTTTGCATTCCCACCAACAGTGTAAGAGGGTTCCCTTTTCTCCATACCCTCTCCAGCATTTATGGCTTGTAGACTTTTGGATAGCAGCCATTCTGACTGGCGTGAGATGGTACCTCATTGTGGTTTTGATTTGCATTTCTCTGAAAATGAGTGATGTTGAGCATCTTTTCATGTTTGTTAGTCATCTGTATGTCTTCTTTGGAGAAATGTCTGTTTAGTTCTTTGGCCCATTTTTTGACTGAGTCATTTATTTTTCTGGAATTGAGCTGCAGGAGCTGCTTGAATATTTTTGACATTAATTCTTTGTCAGTTGCTTTGCTTGCTATCATTTTCTCCCATTCTGAAGGCTGGCTTTTCTCTCCCTATATTTGTATTCTTTTCATTAGAAGGGAAAAGATATCTGCAATTTTGAGTTGACAAAATTCATGTTGTTATAATGTGGTGTCTTGAGAGTATCTCATAATAAGCAAAAAACTATTATTATATTTTAGACATTGTTGTTTTTTTAATAATAATTTGATATTTATTTGATTCATTCAATTTAATGGGAGAAAACAGTGAAAAATTATTTGACACCAGATAGGTAAATATTATTATGTCTGTATCTTTCAACTTATTTTTTTAAGTTGTTAATGAGTCTTGAGAATGACTCTGAAACACATTAAGATGTAGTTTATGTCACTGTATAAATATATATGTTACATCATATATTATTTAAATTTGAATTATATATTATATATCACATATAACTATTATAGTGAGTGACTATGCATGGGGTAAAATAGGAAGTTGAGAACATTGATTTTCATTGCCACCATATCCACACTTATAGAAACAAGCAACTATACTTTGAAATGATCACTTTATCAGAACACCCATCAGACAAATGCCAATCTTCAGATCAATTTGGGGAACATTCCTCTTTGGTTGGGCCTCGTGAACCACACAAGAAACTGCTTCAGTACTTTATAATTGTGTTTTATGATGATAATTTTTATTATTATAAACTGTGTTACCCACTTTGATCACTCACTTTAATAATACTAACATCTTCTAGGTACCTGAAAATGTGTTCAGTTAACTTGTAAAGTATAATTTTATTCACTGTGCTTTTCAGTTCAGTTCACTTCAGTCACTCAGTCGTGTCTGACTCTTTGCAACCCCATGAATCACAGCACGCCAGGCTCCCTGTCCATCACCAACTCCCGGAGTTCCACCTATACCCATGTCCATTGAGTCGGTGATGCCATCCAACCATCTCATCCTCTGTTGTCCCCTTCTCCTGCCCTCAATCTTTCCCAGCATCAGGGTCTTTTTGAATGAGTCATCCCTTTGCATCAGGTGGCCAAAGTATTGGAGTTTCATCTTCAACATCAGTCCTTCCAATGAATATTCAGGACTGATTTCCTTTGGGATGGACAAGTTGGATATCCTTGCAGTCCAAGGGACTCTCAAGAGTCTTCTCCAACGCCATAGTTCAAAAACACCAATTCTTTGGTGCTCAGTTTTCTTTATAGTCCAACTCTGACATCCATACATGCTGCTGCTGCTAAGCGCTTCAGTCGTGTCCGACTCTGTGCGACTCCATAGAAGGCAGCCCACCAGGCTCCCTGGTCCTTTGGATTCTCCAGGCAAGAATACTGGAGTGGGTTGCTATTTCCTTCTCCAATGCATGAAAGTGAAAAGTGAAAATGAAGTAGCTCAGTCTGACTCCTAGTGATCCCATGGACTGAAGCCTACCAGGCTCCTCCATCCATGGGATTTTCCAGGCAAGAGTACTGGACTGGGTTGCCATTGCCTTCTCTGACATCCATACATGACCACTGGAGAAACCAGTGGTTTCTGGTTTTGGTTTCTGGACCTTTGTTGACAAAGTAATGTCTCTGCTTCTTAATATGCTGTCTAGGTTGGTAATAACTTTCCTTCCAAGGAGTAAGCGTCTTTTAATTCCATGGCTGCAATCACCATCTACCATGATTTTGGAGTCTAAAAAAATAGTCTGCCACTGTTTCCACTGTTTCCCCATCTAATTGCCATGAAGTGATGGGACCAGCTGCCATAATCTTAGTTTTCTGAATGTTGAGCTTTAAGCCAACTTTTTCACTCTTCTCTTTCACTTTCATCAAGAGGCTCTTTAGTTCTTCTTCACTTTCTGCTGTAAAGGTGGTGTCATCTGCATATCTGAGATTATTCATATTTCTCCCAGCAATCTTGATTCCAGCTTGTGCTTCCTCCAGCCCAGCGTTTCTCATGATGTACTCTGCATAGAAGTTAAATAAGCAAGGTAACAATAAACAGCCTTGACATACTCCTTTTCCTATTTGGAACCAGTCTGTTGTTCCATGTCCAGTTCTAATTGTTGCTTCCTGACCTGCATATAGGTTTCTCAAGAGGCAGGTCAGGTGGTCTGGTACTCCCATCTCTTTCAGAATTTTCCACAGTTTATTGTGATCCACACAGTCAAAGGCTTTGGCATAGTCAATAAAGCAGAAATGGATGTTTTTCTGGAACTCTCTTTTCCGATCATCCAGCGGATGTTGGCAATTTGATCTCTGGTTCCTCTGCCTTTTCTAAAACCAGCTTGAACATCTGGAAGTTCACGGTACATGTACTGCTGAATCCTGGCTTGGAGAATTTTGAGCATTACTTTACTAGCGTGTGAGATGAGTACAATTGTGCAGTAGTTTAAGCATTCTTTGGCATTGCCTTTCTTTGGGATTGGGATGAAAACTGACCTTTTTCAGTCCTGTGGCCACTGCTGAGTTTTCCAAATGTGCTGGCATATTGAGTGCAGCACTTTCACAGCATCATCTTTCAGGATTTGAAATAGCTCACCTGGAATTCCATTATCTCCACTAGCTTTGTTTGTAGTGAGGCTTCCTGAGGCCCACTTGACCTCACATTCCAGGATGTCTGGCTCTAGGTGAGTGTGAATGATCACACCATGATTATCTGAGTCATGAAGATCTTTTTTGTACAGTTCTTCTATGTACTCTTGCCACTTCTTAATATCTTTTGGTTGTCTGTAAAATTAATACTTGTCTTCAGAGAGTATGCCACTCTTGGGATGAATTCGCTGTGGTATAGTGGAACTCCAGTATTTCAGGACATGGGTTCAGTTTCAGGTGCAATCAATTAGTAGCTATGTAATGACCTTCAACAGTTGATAGGTTCTCTGAGCCCTTCGCAAGAAAGGGATAAAAATTTGTATCTTAAAGAGTTGTTGGAACAACAGACTGGTTCCAAATAGGAAAAGGAGTACGTCAAGGCTGTTTATTGTCACTGTGCTTATTTAACTTCTATGCAGAGTACATCATGAGAAACGCTGGGCTGGAGGAAGCACAAGCTGGAATCAAGATTGCTGGGAGAAATATAAATAACCTCAGATATGCAGAGGACACCACCCTCATGGCAGAAAGTGAAGAACTAAAGGGCCTCTTGATGAAAGTGAAAGAGGAGAGTGAAAAAGTTGGCTTAAAACTCAACATTCAGAAAACAAAGATCAAGGCATCTGGTCTCATCACTCATGGCAAATAGTGGAGAAACCGTGGAAACAGTGGCAGACTTTAATTATTTGGGCTCCAAAATCCCTGCAGATGGTGATTGCAGCCATGGAATTAAAAGACGCTTACTCCTTGGAAGAAAAGTTATGGCCAATCTAGACAGTGTATTAAAAAGCAGAAATATTACTTTGCCAACAAAGGTCCGTCTAGTCAAGGCTGTGGTTGTTTCAGTAGTCATGTATTGATGTGAGAACTGGACTATAAAGAAAGCTGAGTGCTGAAGAATTGATGCTTTTGAACTGTGGTGTTGGAGAAGACTCCTAAGAGTCCCTTGGACTTCAAGGAGATCCAACTAGTCTATCCTAAAGGAAATCAGTCCTGAATATTCACTGGAAGGACTGATGCTGAAGCTGAAACTCCAAGACTTTGGCCACCTGATGTGAAGAACTGACTGATTTGAAAAGACCCTGATGCTGGAAAAGATTAAGGGCAGGAAGAGAAGGGGACAACAGAGGATGCGATGGTTGGATGGCATCACAGACTCAATGGACATGAGTTTGAGTAAGCTCCAGGAGTTGGTAATGGACAGGGAGGCCTGGCGTGCTGCAGTCCATTGGGTCACAAAAGAGTCGGACATGACTGAGTGACTGAACTGAACTGAAAGAATTGTTAATGTATTACTGTTTTAAATTGTACTTTGTGAGAGGTTTTTTGTTGGCATCAGAATGAAAATAGGCAGGAGATAAGAGGAATGTATTGAGGTAGTACATTTAATAGTCTGGGACTTGGTAAGCACTAGATAAATGGTAAATGTGGGGATTCTGTTTCATCTTGGAATAAGGGGGAATCACAGAGCTGTTACTAAGAACTTGTTTAAATAAGGACTTGTAGTTAACCCATATCTTCACTTTTCCCTTGTGCAGAATTCCTTCAGGAATTCTGAGAGAAGCTGACTTTAGAGACTAGAGAAGGTGCTGGAAGGCAATAGAATTGGTAGTTGTCTTTTTCTTCCAGCAAGTCAGGTGCTCTCATGAGGGAGGTGAGATTGTATTTCTCAATTAATATTAATTTTAATTAGCATTTAGACTTTTACATGATTAAGCAAATACTGTATCTCCACATTTTATTTTTTTTATAACTATCTTTTCTTAATCTATGCTTTTCCTGAAATATCCTGCAAACCAGCGCTGTTTAATGTAAGTCATCATTTTGCCCTCTTCTCTGGGACGTCTCTTTATCTGAGACCTAGCTGGGAGAGACAGCAGAGAGATGCCAGAATAAACAGCAATTTGAAAAATTCGCATTAGACTTTTTTTTAATCCCACCCTTCTTATAGAAAGTACAGATAGAATAATGAGTTTTTCCGGGTTTTCTCTCTTTCTTTTTTCCCTGAGTGCTAATTAAAAATTTTGTTATCAGCAATCTCTTAATAATTTATTTATGTCCTGGGTTTTTCTTCTTATCCATATGCAAATTTAATTTCTGAAGTTTTGCTTTTTCCTCCAGTTTTGAGAAAATATTAAAAAGAGATAATTTATAACAAACTACGGTCCTTGCTGTAATTATCATCATCATCATGATTTCAAAATGTAAAATGTGTATACCAGGAGGTAGGAAGCATCATAAACTCTCTCTGGTGTAGCAGTTAATAATTTTACAATCACATAAAATTAGCTTTGGGTCCAGGCTCTGTGAGACAAGCACTGGTATCATTTCAGCAATAGAATAGATACCAAGGCATGGAAAGCTTGACCCGATTTTGCTTAGATCACTCTGAAAATAAGCAGCGAATGTGCTCCAGGGGCCTGGAAACTGAGTTTAAAAATGCCCTTTCCCTTTCAGAGCAAGAACTTTAGAACTTCATGGAAGATTGGACATCAGGTTCGAATTGTGTTCTTGCTATGCAGAGCCACCAGTATCATGTGATTCAGAGTTGATGTCTGCCCCAGAGCATCACTGCACCAGAGCATCATGTGGCAGTGGTAGCTCTCTGGAGTTATTGCATCCTCATGGAAAAATTATGGACTTTTATTAATAGATCATGTCTATCCAAGGTCAGCTTTAAAGGTTGGATTTGTGTATACAGTCCTCCCATAGTGTATGCCTGAGTTTGTATCCAGGACCAGCCTTGGATATCAAAATCCCTTGAGGCTGTAGTTCCACAGTCTGCCCTCCTGTATCTGAAGATTCCTCATCTGTGGACTCAGCCAACTGCAGATCTTAAACTTAGTGTGTGATCCCTGGTTGGTTAAATTCATGGATGGGGAACACACATGAATACCTGAGAGCCAACTGTCATTGTTGTTCAGTTGCTAAGTTGTGTTGTGACCCCGTGGACTGCAGCACGCCAGGCTTCCCTGTCCATCACTATCTCCTAGAGTTTGCTCAAACTCATGTCTGTTGAGTCGATGACATCATCCAACCATCTCATCCTCTGTCATCCCCTTCTCCTCTTGCCTTCAGTCTTTCACAGCATCAGGATCTTTTACAGTATGTTGGTTTTTCCCATCAGGTAGCCAAAGTATTGGAGCTTCAGCTTCTGGTTCAGCATCAGCCCTTCCAATGAATATTCAGTGTTGATTTCCTTTAGGATTGACTGGTTTGATCTCCTTACAGTCCAAGGGACTCTCCAGTCTTCTCCAGCCCCACAGTTCGAAAGCATCAGTTCTTCAGCACTCAACCTTTATGAAGTGCAGCTCTCACATTTGAACATGACTACTTTAAAAACCATAGCTCTGACTATATGGACATTTGTCAGCAAGGTGATATCTCTGCTTTTTAATATGCTGTCTAGGTTGGCCATAGCTTTTGAGCAAGCATCTTTTAATTTTGTGGCTACAGTCACCATCTACAGAGATTTTGGAGCCCAAGAAGATAAAATCTGCCACTGTTTCCAGTTTTCCCCCATCTATTTGGCCATGAATTGATGGGATTGGATGCCATCATCTTAGTTTTTTGAGTGTTGTGTTTTAAGCCATCTACTCTCTCTTTCATCTTCATCAAGAGACTCTTTGGTTTCTCTTTTCTTTCTGCCATTAAGAGTGGTATCATGTGCATATCTGAGGTTGTTGATATTTTTCTTGGCAGTCTTGATTCCAGCTTGTGATTCATCCAACCTGGCATTTCATATGATGTACTCTGCATATAAGTTAAATAAGCAGGGTGGCAATATACAGCCTTGATGTACTTCTTTCCCAACTTTGGAACCAGTCCATTGTTCATGTCCAGTTCTAATTGTTGTTTCTAGATCTGCAAACAGGTTTTTCAGAAGTCAGGCAAAGTGGTCTGGTAGTCCCATCTCTTTAAGAATTTTCCACAGTTTGTTGTGATCCACACAGTCAAAGGCTTTAGCATAGTCAATGAAGCAGAATACCTGAGAGCCAACTGTATTAATATATTCATTGTAAAGAACAGGGGTATTAGCAGACTCACACAGTTCAGCATTTTACTCTTATAAAATTTTCAGTGCTTTTGTATTAGCCTGATCTTTATAAAAACTAGAGCTATTTAGATAAATATGAAAAATAAGGAAAAGAAATGAGTGAGTAACAAAACATAGCTCTAGACTTAAGACTTTGTAACTCTGCCAGTTAGTTACCTGACCAAATAGTTTTGTATAAGGTGGGAGCTATGTTAATAAAAATACTGCACATTGCTAATTCTGTTTTTTTCCATAGAAATTTTTAATGAGAAAAGATATATGTTCGTATTGCAATTTTTAAAATGCGATAGGAGAATATAAAGTAACTGAAAAAAATTCCCTTTCACTTTTCCTTCTTTTAGGAATTCTTTACTCTCTGTTAGTTGCTTGTAATATTTCTTTTTGAGTTGTTTTCCTATTCCTTTTCATGCTCACAGACCAATATGTACATGAGTTTTACAAATGGAATGAATGAAATTATTTTCTATAATCTATTCTATTCTGTGACTTTCTAAAACTTCATATCTTCAAGAATGCCCTTAAGAGTCCATATAGAAAAACCTCATTCTTTTCAAGAGGCACATTGTGTTTCATAGTTCATATGGAAGTATTAAAATGTATTTAGTCATTCTTATTTGTGAATATTTAGGTTGTTTTAAATTTGTCTCTATAATATCATTGGCTTCCCTGGTGGCTCAGATGGTAAAGAATCTGCCTACAATGCAGAAGACCCAGGTTCGATTCCTGGGTCAGGAAGATCCCCTGGAGAAGGGAATGGCTACCCATTCCAGTATTCTTGCCTGGAAAATTCCATGGACAGAGGAGCCTGGCAGGCTACAGTCCATGGGGTTGCAAAGAGTTGGACATGACTGAGCAACATTAAAATATATATATAGATTTGTCCACATCTGTAAGTATTTCTGTAGGATGGATTGTTAGAATTAATATTGTTTATCAAAGGTTATGATTAGTTGTCATAATCCTTAACATATTGGTAGATGTTGCCAAATTGACCTATGAAAATGTTTTCCTTGTTTGTTTTCAGATGTATAGTGATAAAAATGCCTATTTCCCCATTCCATTGTCAAAACTGCATAGCACCAATTGTTTTTTTTTTTCTTATATGATGAGAAATTACTCATAATATTAGCCACTTTTCATGTTCTTTGATCACTTTTTCTTTTGCTCATTATTATTCTTTTACCTTATTATATTGGATTGTATGTTATTGATTTGAAGGAGCCTTTTGTTCTCTACGTATTATAGCAACTAGCTCTTTCTGTTATGTGTTGCAAATATTTTCTTCCAGTCTGTCTTCTCTTTTAACTTTTTATGTTGTTTTTTCCCTTATGTCTTCTGGGTTTTCTGTCTTGTTTAGAAAGGACTTTGTTGCCTTAAAAGTACATATGTATTCTCCTGTATTTCCTTCCAATTTGCTTAAATTCAACTAGTTAATATTTGCGTAAGTTCAACTACTTAGTAACAGAATATTTGCCTAAGTTCAACTAACAGAATAAAGATTAGAATCCAAGTCTTCTGACTGGTGTTACCCCACCATAAGGCAGCTTCTTCTTCGTGCCCATTCTTGGTGCTATCTCTCTTTTTAAACCTACCTTCATGTTGAATAATGAATCTGATTGAAGGAAATATAGCATAAGCTCATAAGTCTCTGAATCTTAAGAAATGAACAGTAGACTCTTATAAGGTTAAAATTTCTCAAATTCAAGTAATACTTAGGTTGACAGAATTTTGGAATTTATTTTTAACCTAATATTTCTTTAAAGGCCTCACATAAGTGAAACCTCAGCAAAACTTCTTAAATATTTGTCTCAAACTTCATGTACAAAATAAAACTATAAAATGTCATCACATTCATAAAATTGAGAGACATTATAATTAAGCTTAGCATTTGTCTTGCATTTAGTGTTGTTGCAAAACAGAATTGTTTGATCACCGTCAACACTTGACAAAAAGATGGAATTTTAGCAATTATCAGTACAGTGTGACTCTTATCATCAAGTGCTTTGACACTAGAATAAATCTGCAAATTTCAGTAAATAAATATGAAACTGCTGCTGCTGCTGCTGCTAAGTCGATTCCGTCATGTCCGACTCTGTGCGACCCCATAGACAGCAGCCCACCAGGCTCCGCCGTCCCTGGGATTCTCCAGGCAAGAACACTGGAGTGGGTTGCCATTTCCTTCTCCAATGCATGAAAGTGAAAAGTGAAAGTGAAGTCGCTCAGTCGTGTTTGACTCTTAGCCACCCCATGGACTGCAGCCCACCAGACTCCTCCATCCATGGGACTTTCCAGGCAAGAGTACTGGAGTGGGGTGCCATTGCCTTCTCCAGAAAATATGATACTAGGGATCTCTTATCAAAAACTTATATGGAAGTAGATTCTGACTTAATGATGCATCCTAACAGCTTCTACAGGTGGCTAGTCAAGAAGCAAGCCTGATGCATTGTGTCCCTTCATTATACAAAGATCTCCAGCACTTTCTCTAGAATAAGTAGGTGTGTATGCTAATTCCATATCATAAAAAGAAGAACACTGAAAGATTTAACTACCTTTGTATCATTTTCCCCTATTTTTAAGCACAGGACCTCAAGTAAAATGCAGTTATGCCTGTTAGATTAGAACAAATATAACAGTAAAAATTTGAAGTGTGTAGTGTAGTCAGCACATGTAAATGTTGATCCAGTCAAAAACAGATTTGGTGGTGGCTTAGTTGCTTAATTGTGTCTGATTCTTGCGAACTCATGGGCTGTAGCCCACCAGGCTCCTCTGTCCATGGAATTCTCCAGGCACGGATTGGAGTGGGTTGCCGTATCCTTCTCCAAAGAATCTTCCTGATCCAGGGATTGAACCTAGGTCTCCTGCATTGTAAGCAGATTTTTTACTGATTGAGCCACCAGGAAGCCCAAAAACAGATTTAGTAGATAATATAAATGTGACTTGTTCTAAATAAAGTTTAGGAAAGACCTTGTCTGAAGGAATCAAAGATGAGAGGAACCAGGTTGCCCAGAATGGAGGCCAGTTGAAGAAGTGAAGATCACAAAATAGAAAAAATACTGTCTTGACTCAGGAGGTACCTGAATTTCTAGTCCTTATGGAGACAGTCATCAAATACTGGAGAAGGTTGGGGTATCTTCTTGAAGCCATCTGTGAGAAGGAAGGTTCTGACATGCCTGTTTTTCAAGGGGGTTGATCTTACCTTAATAATGAGCCAGTTATGAACCTTCCATAATATCTGTTGTACAGAAGCCGAGGGAGTGTCCCACAAGTGAATGATGGGACTTAAATTAAGTATTGAATTTTAGTGAAATCCTTACATCACTCTACACAGAGGTCTCACAGGATATTCTGACTCCTGCTTTTGGTGTCTGTGGGTCTTCTCTGGTGAAATTGATAATGGGAAGTCATGGTGCAGAAGGTGATCCAGTACATTAAATACCATTTCTGCTTTGTTTTGGTGTCTTTATCTAGGTACTCTTGACAGGAAATTCATTATTTTTAAAAATGAAGTATTTCATTTTGAAATTGAAAATGTTTACAATAATTGTGTGTCAGCTTCAATATCTCTACTATGTGTTCCTTGTTCTCATTGCTGTTCATGTGAAACCCTCAAGCTCAATCAGGCAAACCTCCACTCTTTCATGAGGCAACCACACATGGAATGAGAACACTTATTACCTGATACCTGATAGACAGGAGTTACAGATAGCTCTCTCAGGATATCACTGTCCCAGCTTTTCACTGAAGAATTGATGCTTTGTTGGCTGACCCATATTTTCTCTCCTAAAGAACATTTGGAAGGGATCTTTGCCTGTGTAACTTGCCTGGTTGGCAGTTTTGTTTCTTTCCTAGCCAAGAAGCAAGGGGTTCATCAAACCAAATTTGAACCTTCAGCTCCACTTGAAAAATCATGGTGGTTGGTGTAAGAATCAGCAAAGTCTTTGAAGTTCTCTAGCATGCAAGACAAATTATAATTTGCTTCTTAGCTGAAATGTAAGTTTCCTTTTGAGTTGTTTCGTATCCTTAGCACAGAGTTCCCAGACGTCTATAACCACCATCATGGGTATTTTTATATTAAAATTATACATTTTGTTTCTTCTTTCTCTCACTAGGTATATTTCATCCTTTATTTGAATAATTAGGTCTAGAGAATACAAATTTAGTCTTGAGTTGAAGAAATTGAAGTTACACAAAAATTGAAATTATTGTGAACCATTTTATTATCATGCTGTATTTTTATATCCAGTAAAGTGCCAGCAATGGAGTTTAATCAAATATAATAGAAATTCACTAAAAATGTGAATCTTCTATAGACATTACCAATTAATGGAAATGGATATTCCATTTAAAGTTACTATAAAATATTGGCTATATTCTCTGTGGTGTATAATATATTCTTATAGCTTATTTGGTTTGTAATAGTAGTTTGTGCTTCTTAATCCTGTATCTTCCCCATCTCTCTTCTCTCTCCCCCTGGTGACCAGTTTGTTCTGTGTGAGACTGTTTCTGTTTTATTATACTCATTCATTTATTTCTTTGGATTCCACATATAGGTGATAGTGTATTATTCTTACTCTGATATATTTCATTAGGTGTGATACCCTCCAGGTCCATCTGTGTTGTTGCAGATGCAGAATTTCATTCTTCTTTATGGCTAAGTGATATTCCATTGTGCATGCGAGAGTGTGTGTATATGTGTGTGTATGTTTGTATACCGCATCTTCACTATCCATTCACCTGTTGATGCATGCTTGGGTTGCTTCCATGTCTTTGCTGTTGTGGATAATGCTGCTGTGGGCATTGGTGTGCATGTATCTTTCTGAATTAGAACTTTCTTTTTCTTCAGATATATGCCCAGGATTGGGATTGCTGGTCATATGAAAACTGCCTATTTTCAATTTTTTGAGGAGCCTTCATGCTCTTTTCCATGGGGCTGTACCAATTTGCCTTCTCACTAGCAGTATACGGGGATTCCCTTTTCTCCACATCTTTGCCAGCACTTGTTGTTTGTGGTCTTTTTATGATGTCCATTCTGACAAGCATGGGGTGACATCTTGCTGTGGTTTTTGATTTGCATTTCTCTAATGTTGGTGATATTCAGCATCTTTTCAGATGCCCATTGGTGTTTATATATCTTCTTTGGAAAAATATTTATTCAGGTTTTCTTTCAGGCACTGCTTTTTTACGGTTCTTCTTGCTCATAGCTTTTACTGTCCGGTGTGTCCCCAGGCTTTCTCTTCACTCTGCTGTTAAGTCTGTGCATCTCAAATGCCCCAAGTCAGGGAATCTTCTGGCAGGTCAGTCACTACCCATAGAGTATGTCTGTTGGACCAAGCCCTAGCACCAGATTAGCACCAGCATAGAGATTGATGGTTATCCTGGTTTAGTAGTTGTTCCAGACTCTGCCCCAAGCAAATGTGACCAAGGGATTGTTGTCATGTGATGTCTGCATTTGAGAAGCTTCTCAATGTGTTGTGTGGACACACTTGGCACCAGTGTAACTGGCAGAAGAAAATAATCATTCCAGGAGAATGACCTTTGAGGTCACTTCTATCTCTAAGAGTCTCTGACTAATTCTAATGAGATTTAATTCTGAATGAGATTCAGTTAGTATGTGTTGGATGATTGCTGCATGCCAGGTGTTCTTCCATACACTGTCGCATTTATGTCTTGTAACAAGCTAGGGAGTTGTTTTTACCTTCATTCATTGAATCTAAGATGCTACTCGTTATAAGCCAAACCATTATTTTATGTACCATTAAGATTGAAAGAATATTACCAGTTAAATTTTGACACAATATTCTCTTATTCCTTAGCATTTGATTGAACTGCACATATCAAAACAGCTTTCTTACTTATACAGACATAGTTTCTTATTACATATCATTTGTTATGCATTGAAAAGAAAATATAGTAAAATAAATGAGTTAAGGTATCCTGGAAAAAATAAAGATGGATATTCAATAAATCAGTCAACACATATTTATTTAGTGCTTCTGAGTTTAAAGATTTTAAAGTGCTGCTATCAGACTTTTCTGTGATGACAATAGAGCTTCCTAGAACCTGGAAGTGATGGCATTCTCACTGTACTGGATAGTGGATCATTTTTTAGTGAGAGTTAGCTAACCAACCCTCCCCTCTATCATCGATCACTAACCTCACACACTAAAACGTTGACTTCTTGTTGTACTCACAGAAAATAGAACCCATGAGGTGCTCATGAACTTTTAAGTTGAAGTGCCATTATTGAAATTCATGCAATGTGATATAACAGTGTGAGATCTACAACTGAAATAAATGATTACTTCTGTGAGATTAAGAAAAACTGTAAGTTAAATATGAGCATATGTGGTAAGAACTGCTTCTCTTCTAATTGCCCTGCTGTCTTTAAGTGCTTTTATGCTCTTTCTAAGCCTAGTATTGCCCTCACTGGTTGGCCTTTGGTAACTTACCCTGTGGAAGTTTTCTTCCAGAGCACAATCTTCTATACCAAGAGTTAGCAACATTTTTATGAAAAGGTTCTGATATATTAGTTTCCTAAGCTGCCACTAAACATACGACTAAACAACAGAAATTCATTTCTGTTCGTGTTTGAAAACAACAGAAATTAATTCTCTTATGGTTTCGGAAGCTCTGAGGAAGAAACTGCGTCTTTTCGAGTTTCTGGTGATTGCTGGCAAACCTTGGTGTTCCTGGGCTAGTAAATGCCTCACTCCAGTCTCAACTTCTGTCTCCACGAGATTCCTTCCTTCTGTGTATCTCTGTATCTTTTTTTCTAATAAGGACACAAGTCACTGATTTAGGGTCTCTGCCCGAGCAAGCTATTCTAATATGACTTCATCTTAATTTCATCTACTAAGACCCTATTTCCACATAAGATTGCATTGTGAGGGTTCAGGCTGACATGAATTTATGAGAGATTCTGTTTCTGTTGAACCCATTACAGAGGACCAACTTTGTTGTCACAGAAGAGCAACCATAGATAATACATAAACAAATGAGTGGGCTGTGTCCCAATAACATTTAATTTATAGACACTGAAATTTGAATTATATATAATTTACACATGTCCTGAAACATTGTTCTTTTGATTTTTAATGCAAAAATTCAAAAGACATTTTGTTGGCTATATCAAAACAGGCAGGGGGTGAGGACACCACATGCCATAGTTCACCAACATCTGATATATAGTAGTGGCTAGCAGACAGAGGTGACAATAGGGTAATTTTTCTCCCTTCTGCGCTTAAACAAAAGAACCAAATTCTGAGAAAATCTGTTTGTGATTTACATCAAGCACCTTTTGTTAGATAGCTTCATGTTTCAGCAGAGAGGAAACCAGACTGATCAACAGTGATGCCTGTTTGGCAGCATCATTCCCGGTGTGCTTGCCAAAATTTTGGTGAGGATTTTGCTGTCAAGATTAAGAGGTGATGCAGGCTTAAATGAAGAACATGACCTGGAGTCTTTACGTTGAAGGATTAGAGCATTTCCCTCATGGACTCATAGTACTGTTAATGCCAAATGTTTGAGAACTGTTTGAGTATGCTTTTGAGATGATTTTAAATTAAAGGCATTTTGTGATTTAATACTACATGGCATTCTGGTGAGATGTTGTCAGTCCCTAGATACTCTTTCAAGGCCAGATATTAGATAATACTCTGCACATCTGAACAGACTTTATCTTCTAATGCTAAGAGTTGTTAAGTCATTCGGGGGCAAAAATAATCTAAACATTCGGGTTTATCATGCATATTGTTTCTAGTAAGATTTATGTAGTAAAAATGTTTTGAGGCTGTTATTAAAGATTGTGATTATCTATCTGCTTTTTCTAATTAAAAAACCAATACATGATCTTTGTAGAAATTAAACTAGTGTCTGAAATTAACAATATATAAAGTGAAAGTTTCCCATAATCCCAATTCCCAGAGAGAATTTTTGAAGAGATGTTGGTAGTTATTTTTCCAAAACTTTCCACCCCATGTTATTATGGAAAGCAAATGAAAAAATACACTGAATAGATATTTTGTATGTTTTAAAGAGAATTGGGGACAAATTTTGTGAACATAAAGACAAAGTATTATTAGATATAAATACCTAATTACACATTAAACTTATAGTATGCTGATATAAGGTATGAAAAAGTCCTATTTCCTGATCTTAAGACATACATCTTTGGCTTTGTTTTATTTCCAAAAAGTAGAGAATGACCCAGTGTAACTAATAACTTTCATATACACATATATGATGAAATTCTGTTATTTGAACATTTATTCTGTCTTGAGTTCAGTGGATCTTTTCTCTCTACTACAGAGAGACTAAGCAGATACCCAACTTCTTTGATGACATCAACATTTTAATGAGGTTTTCCCATCCATAAAGTATATTAGCAAACATTTTATCTGGCTGGGAATTGAGAAAATCCTTTAAGCTCCAGTTTAGTGTAGGGAAGAGTTGATTTCCAGGATCTCAAGTGGATTTCAGTGTTGACTGGTGTGGTTTATGCACTAGCAGTCTGGAACAGAATGGCTGACTTACCATCATTCCTAGATGACATGGAAATCTTGTATACAAAAGTGGATAGATAATTCTCCACTTGTACACAAAAGTGGGTAGATAATCTTAACAGTATGCCTACAAGATGCCAACATACTCTTATTACTAGTGTCATATGGGCTTTGGGACCAGACAGACCTGGGCATGAATCCTAACGTTATTGTTTTTATCTATGGGGAGCAATAAGTTACTTAAACTGAGTTTTGGTTTTCTTATCTACAAAATGGGTATAAACAGTACCCACTTTGTAGGAGTGTTGTAAAGATTAGTGCTATTATGAGTAAGTGTCTTAGGAGGAGCACAAATAATTTCTTTTTTATTGCTACTATTTGAGACATCTTTAGATGATTGAGAACCCCATGAACAGTATGAAAAGGCAAAATGATAGGATACTGAAAGAGAAACTCCCCAGGTCAGTAGGTGCCCAATATGCTACTGGAGATCAGTGGAGAAATAACTCCAGAAAGAATGAAGGGATGGAGCCAAAGCAAAAAGAATACCCAGCTGTGGATGTGACTTGTGATAGAAACAAGGTCTGATGCTGTAAAGAGCAATATTGCATAGGAACCTGGAATGTCAGGTCCATGAATCAAGGCAAATTGGAAGTGGTCAAACAAGAGATGGCAAGAGTGAATGTCGACATTCTAGGAATCAGCAAACTGAAATGGACTGGAATGGGTGAATTTAACTCAGATGACCATTATATCTACTACTGTGGGCAGGAATCCCTCAGAAGAAATGGAGTAGCCATCATGGTCAACAAAAGAGTCCGAAATGCAGTACTTGGGTGCAATCTCAAAAATGACAGAATGATCTCTGTTCGTTTCCAAGGCAAACCATTCAATATCACAGTAATCCAAGTCTATGCCCCAACCAGTAATGCTGAAGAAGCTGAAGTTGAACGGTTCTATGAAGACCTACAAGACCTTTTAGAACTAACACCCCAAAAAGATGTCCTTTTCATTATAGGGGACTGGAATGCAAAAGTAGGAAGTCAAGAAACACCTGGAGTAACAGGCAAATTTGGCCTTGGAATACAGAATGAAGCAGGGCAAAGACTAATAGAGTTTTGCCAAGAAAATGCACTGGTCATAGCAAACACCTTGTTCCAACAACACAAGAGAAGACTCTATACATGGATATCACCAGATGGTCAACACCGAAATCACATTGATTATATTCTTTGCAGCCAAAGATGGAGAGGCTCTATACAGTCAGCAAAAACAAGACCAGGAGCTGACTGTGGCTCAGACAATGAACTCCTTATTGCCAAATTCAGACTTAAATTGAAGAAAGTAGGGAAAACCACTAGACCATTCAGGTATGACCTAAATCAAATCCCTTATGATTATACAGTGGAAGTGAGAAATAGATTTAAGGGCCTAGATCTGATAGATAGAGTGCCTGATGAGCTATGGACGGAGGTTCGTGACATTGTACAGAAGACAGGGATCAAGACCATCCCCATGGAAAAGAAATGCAAAAAAGCAAAATGGCTGTCTGGGGAGGCCTTACAAATAGCTGTGAAAAGAAGAGAAGCAAAAAGCAAAGGAGAAAAGGAAAGATATAAACATCTGAATGCAGAGTTCCAAAGAATAGCAAGAAGAGATAAGAAAGCCTTCTTCAGCGATCGATGCAAAGAAATAGAGGGAAACAACACAATGGGAAAGACTAGAGATCTCTTCAAGAAAATCAGAGATACCAACGGAACATTTCATGCAAAGATGGGCTCGATAAAGGACAGAAATGGTATGGACCTAACAGAAGCAGAAGATATTAAGAAGAGGTGGCAAGAATACACAGAAGAACTGTACAAAAAAGATCTTCATGACCCAGATAATCACGATGGTGTGATCACTGACTTAGAGCCAGACATCCTGGAATGTGAAGTCAAGTGGGCCTTAGAAAGCATCACTACGAACAAAGCTAGTGGAGATAAATTTGATTTTTGATGGTTGCTAATTGGGCAAGGGGTATAGTCTGTACTGTTGTAACTATGTATCCTTATTTCATTACATTATATCTCCATGTCCAGTTGAAATTATGTGTCATGTAGTTTCCCTGGTAGCTTAGACATAAAGAATCTGCCTGCATTGTGGGAGACCTGGGTTTGATCTCTGGGTTGGGAAGATCCCCTGGAGAAAGGAATGTCTACCCAATCCAGTAGAATGCCTGGAGAATTCCATGGACAGAGGAGCCTGGAGAGCTTTAGTCCATGGGATTGCAGAGTCGGACACAACTGAGTGACTAATGCTTTTTTCTTTCACTCACTCTTTTTACTACCTTTATCTATCCCCTGTTTTTTATTTTGTGGAGATGATTTACAGACTTTTTTTTTTTGGTATGTGTGTGATTAAAAAGTCCCACCATGTGTCTCTTTTCAGCGTAATCTAAATTACATCATCTTTAGAAAGCAGTTTGTTTTCAGTCTACTCCTCTAGACTTGATATCCTAACATAACCATATTTCCACATTCCTTTTTATTTTGTTGATTCCATGATTTATTATATTTCTTCTTGGTTTTTCATGGAGTTTTCACTGGGGCATGTTTATTGTGTTGCTGGGCTTGTTTATTTATTCAGAAAATCTTATAACTTTGTGGTATAATTCTGAATATGATCTGATTATAGATACTTTAGGCTTTGTTTTGTTGAAAAGGATTTCTTATTTACATTCATTAATGTGTATTAATCAGGATCATCCACAATTCAAGAATAAGAATATCTAGACAGGCTAGAGGGAACTGCTCAGAACTTTGCTATTCAAGGGGCAAGGGGAGGTGAGGAGTGGGCAAAGAGGGTGATGTAAAATGTCAGTGTCAGAGTATAGTAAAAGAAATGTCAGGGGGTCTCTGATAAAATTTTTGCAATTGGTTTTATTTTTTTTTAAGGATTTATGCTGTAAGTTTATTTGGAGAAGGCAATGGCAAGCCACTCCAGTACTCTTGCCTGGAGAATCCCATGGATGAAGGAGCCTGGTGGGCTGCAGTCCATTGGGTCGCTAAGAGTTGGACACAACTGAGCGACTTCACTTTCACTTTTCACTTTCATGCATTGGAGAAGGCAATGGCAACCCACTCCAGTGTTCTTGCCTGGAAAATCCCAGGGACGGAGAAGCCTGGTGGGCTGCCTCTATGGGGTCGCACAGAGTCGGACATGACTGATGTGACTTAGCAGCAGCAGGATGCTGAGTTCAAGAGTTTGATCCTTTTTTCAAACAGATTGCACCTCTTAAAATGCTCTTCATATCTGCCTCGTGGATTATTTTTTAAGCAGTTTGTGTCTTACTATTAACATAAAGGTGCAGCAAATCTAGACCCAAAGTATAAAGTCATCAAAGCTGGTAACCTCCACTTGTTTTCCACTGAAAATGGTGTATTCTTCCCTGGAGCCTCCTCATTGTGCCTCCTACAAACCACAGAGGTTGTGAACCTCTAGATGCTCTGTCCCAAAATAGCCTGTTGGAAGTTCTGTGAAAGGCACAGAAGCTGAAGGTGGAAGCACACCAAGCACTCCTTTCCTCACGAGTTTGTTCCCCTGTATTGTGCAGTTGGTTTTAAAAAACTTAACCAAACTATTGTTTACTTCCGGGTCATCTTTAGGGATTCTGAGTCTTAAAGGATTTGCTTCGTCCCAATGGCTCAGTCAGTAAAGAATCTGCCTGCTTTGCAGAAGACCTGGGTTGGATCCATGGATCAGGAAGATCCCCTAGAGAAGGGAATGGCAACCCACTCCAGTGTTGTTGCATGAACTCCATGGACAGAGGAGCCTGGTGATCTACAGTCTAAGGGTCGCAAAGAGTTGAACACAACTGAGCAACGAACCCTAACACACTTGGTTCCATTAGTTGAGTAACTTTCTTCAAGTAAAATGATAACTGCTCACAAATTCAGTGTTTTAAAGTCTAAGAGGTCTTTTGAGCATAGGAATAATCATTCCTTGAACAAGTCACTGAAGAGAAGTTTCTAGAAATTTCTGTAGCTGTGGCAATCATTTTAGGCAAAGGCATCAGTTATCTTTTGCTACATAACCAACCACTGTAAAGTCTACTTGTTTAAGAAAACAACATTTATTCCTTCTCCTGTTTTGTTGGGCTGGCCTGATTAAGGTTGGAAGGTTGAGGATGGCCTCACTCACTCACATGGTGGGGACTCGTCTGGATGATGTGGGATGATTGAAATGCCTGAGGCCTTTCTCCACATGGCATCATCCAGCAGGCTATCAGGTCTGGACTTGTTCATAAGATCCTAGAAGGAAAAGAACGCAAACACCAGTGAGCCTTTTTCAAATGTCTGTTGTGTCATGTTTTCTAATATCCCATTGGCCAAAGCAAATCATACAGCAAAGCCCAGATTCTCCCTTCCTGATGGCAGAGACAGCAAAAGGGGCTTGCATAGAGGGCTTAGAGAAGTTTGTGATCATTTTGAAATTGATCTCAGCCAGTTACCATAGAAATTATTCTACATGTTTGTTAAGAGGTTGTAACAGTGAGCAAAACTGTCTATAGCTTCAAAAATTACTACATTCATGCAGTATTTGCCGCAAGCTAAGTCTATAAAACTTAAAAAAGAAACAAAACAGCTATCAATTTATAAGGCATATAAAATTTATCCCAGTTTTAAATTCTTCTGAATTTAAGAAAGAAAATAAGAAAATCCACTAACATTTCTATATTGCTTTTCATTTTCATTCACATCTTTTAAAAAAATATTTCAAGCCTCTTGGAGAAGTATTAGATCATTATCCTCATTTCATAGGTGTAGACTGATGCCTATACATGTTAAGAATCTTACTCGGAATCACTTAACTAGTAAGAAAGGTGGGTTTTGCACTTACTTCTTTTGGTAGCCTTGCCTCCAAGCTGTACCCAGGAGTCCCTGGGGGTGCCCCATTGATCATTTAATGCAGCAAAGGACAAATAAAAGTAGTTAGTAGTCATCTCTGTAAGTTTAAGCCATACCATGTGTATGTGTATATATATATATATATATATATATATATATATCTCATGCTTTCATTCCATGAAAAGTCTGAAAATCTATTTTTTAAGGAAAAAATATATATAAATGATACTCTCATCAACAACTTAGTGAATTCATTTTCTGTCTGTTTCATTTCTGCAGACTGTTAATATATATTCAGTTATTTCCACATTAAACTTATATGTTTACTGAATTTCACAAATTTTTCTGGATCATAAATATTAACAGTTCCTATATCCATTTTACCGTAAGAAACTGGTTTATCTTATATATACACATATACTGAAATTATGCATATATATGTATGTATGTATGCATATATGTCCATATGTGTAAATAAATATCACCTTATGTCTATTATTTCACTCTGCACAGACATGGTTTTCCAATAGAACTTGTAGATATTCCATGCATTCAATGTATAGCCCCAGAGACAAGCAGGTTCCCAAAGATTTTTAAGTGAGAGATCAACATTCCTTAAGCCTGTACTTTCACACAGTATAATACCTTACATACTTGATGGGAGGTTCAGATGAGGTAATATAGGTAAAAATCATTTGTAAATGCTTAAAAGCTATAGAAACATGAGCTATTAATACGAACTTGCCTTAAGGAAATACCATTAAGAGGAGCCAACATAATTATTTTAAATTCTTAATTACTGGATTTGCACAAATTCAAGGATTTTTGGAACCACTCTCTGTACTTTTCCTATTTCTTTAGGCTCACTGACAAGAAATATCCCAGGTCTGGGAATAATCATAACTGCTTGTGACTGTACAGAACTAGGGACTTAGTCTAGCAGTGAAATTTTATGGATAACTTCTCTTCCCCATCACTGGGCCTCATCCCCCAAAAGAAATGGAGAGGGCCTGCAGAATTTCCTCAGGGGTCTGTTTGAGAGGCAATTAACATTCCTACCTGACCACTCTTCCCTTCACATTGAGCAGTACTCAGACCTGTCCTCACCCTTGATCTGGATTCTTGTAGTGAGTCCTAATTATATTCATGGCCTGCCTTTCAGGCTGAAGTAAACTTTATAGCCAATTTATGGGCTATTTTCAAAGAAATTTCATAGTGTTTTACAGGGACTTTATTTACTTTCAGAAGACTTCAACATATTCATTATAAAGAACCATATAGGTTAGCTTTTCTACTCTTTTCCTTCACACTACAGCCTCTACAGGAAATTACCTTGCAGGCAGAGGCTTCACGCAATGAAAAGATGTCTCCCTATTCAGTGGAAGTAATTTCTGTCTTATGTGTTACTTTGACTGTCATAACATTCTCAAGCATGAACTTCACTCTCTTGATTAATATTTATAACCTTCTCTTTAGGCACCTGTAATGTCATTGCCTGTGGGGATGGGAAGCTTAGTACATGGCAGGTGGAAGAGTTGATACACTTAACAGTTAAAGAGACTGGGGTCGTCAAAAGGTCCCACTGTCAAAGGAGGCCCTGGGACTAGTTCTGGCTGCTCTTAAGTATTCCTAATTGGAGGTGGCATGACCCACTGGACTCGGGGCAGGAGATCCCAGCCCTTTGCTGCTATGTTTGCTTGCTGCTGGTTTTCTCTATGACTTTGGGCAATTCCCTTATATTTGAAACCTTTATTTCTGCAACTGTAACATGAAAAGTACCTAGATGGGGCTTTTATCAATAGGACAAATGGTGTGTCTGCGTAGCCACTCTCAAGGCCTCCTGCTCTCAGAAAGGTTAAGGCTAGAGTGTTTTCCTCCCCCTGGAGTGAAGAGATTTCCTGGAGCAGTGTAGAATTACAGGCTCTGGAAAGACATGTCTGTTTCTATCACTCCATGGGTTCTTAGATACTGCTCACTTTGGGAGTGACACACCTATGTCACATACCTCTAGTAGATCATGATGCAAGATCTGGGCAAACTTAAAGATTAAGGAAACACAAGGGGATGGAGTGCCTATTGGATAGATAACTGCTCATGAGTCATTTGTGTAAACTTTTCTAATCTTTGTCATTGACATAGTGGGTGATATTCCCAGGTGACTCAGTGGTAAAGAAAGTAAGTGAAAGTGAAGTCGCTCAGTTGTGTCTGACTCTTTGTGACCCTATGGACTGTAACCTGCACCAGGTTTCTTCATCCATGGGATTTTCCAGGCAAGAGTACCAGAGTGGGTTGACGTTTCCTTCTCCAGGGGATTGTCCCGACCGAGGGATCGAACCCAGGTATTCTGCCCTGCAGGCAGAAACTTTACCCTCTAAGCCACCCGCCTGCTAATGTAGGAGACGTGGGTTCAATCCCTAGGTTGGGAAGATCTTCCTGGAGAAGGAAATGGCAACCCACTCTAGTATTCTTGGCTGGGAAATCCCATGGACAGAGGAGCTTGGTGGGCTACAAGTCCATGGAGTCGCAAAGAGTTGGACATGACTTAGTGACTAAGCAACAACAACAGTTTGATAAATCACCTTGTTTTTGTGTTCATTTTCATTATTCATTAGTTAGTTAATCCATAGTTACTCAGTCAGCACATATTCTTGGAGAACCCAGTATGTCTGAGACACCATAGAATGTAATCCTAATTTGGGGCTTCAGGTCTAATGCTCCATGAATTTTTTTTCTGCTACTCTCAGTTGCAGATAATCTTTTTTTGCTCTGATTTTCTGCTTTCTAACTTTAGTACTTACTATATAATGATACATATTAATGTTATTTGTGTACATATTTCTTTCCAATACATAATTCTTATATATAATTAAACACCTGAACTGCCTAGTACATCCCCTTGTTCTTCACAGATAAATATGTAATGGGAAACATAGGAAAACAGAAATAGTATAAAACAATATATAATGTTATATGGGGATATGGTGCTACATGTAATATTAATAAGTGCTCAGGGAATTAAGGTGAATTGATGAGCAGAGAAATAGTTGGAAGAAGTTAAGGTGGTAACAGTCAGAGATGGGGCAAAGGCAATCCAAGTTGAGGAAAGGCATTAACAACTGACCCGTGTATAGAAACCATACATCTTTGGGGAGTCAGGGGACATGATAGACAGTAGCCCCTACAGGATAGGACGTTGCAGTTGCCAAGCTAAGGCAATTAGATTCTTCTGAGAGCAAAGGCTATACTACTCAAATATTTAAGATCAGAGAGGTGTTTTAGAAAGATTCCTCAGGTATGGTATCCAAGGTAGTGAGACCATCTAGAACCAGGGGGAATTAGACAAATTAGTTATGAGTGCAGGAGTGTGTGAGAGTATGTGAGCACCTGGGCACAGATGTAAAGGCATGAGGCAGTGAGACTAGAGCAGAGAAGTGGACTCCACAGAGCATGAAGCAGGGATCATCAATAGGACAATTGTGATTGAGGATAAAGAAAAGGATGCAATAAAAGCTAACTACAAAGTCTTGAGTTTGAAAACAGTCATACCATTTATAAAAATTTATAAAAATCAGAAAATAATTTTAGAGGGAAAATAATGCATTCAGCTTTATACATTTCAGCTTGAGAAACGCATTAGACTGTGTGGATGCAGAGATCATGGGAGTTAAGCAGCTTGTTCAAAGCTCAGGACTGGAGCTTAGGAGGGAGGTCAAGGGTTAGGAAATAAATGTAGATGCAATAGAGTTGTCTACTCAGGAAACAGTCTCAGTCTTTTCTGTCTCCTGGGAAATATTTTATTAGTGCAAGTTACCAAATTAGTTTATATTTGATTAAATATAGAATAACTTGAAAGGCTTTAAGCCACTTACAGTTTGGATCCCTCAGTTAATTAGTATTTTGTACTTGCTGACTTCTCAGGTTCCTTAAAATTATCAGAAATCTATGTTTCTCTAAGTAAGATGGAAAAAAAAAAAAACCCTGCTTAGATAAATACACTAATCCTTGGAATGTTGAAAGTCCATTACAGCAAACATCTGCCCGCCACCCCCCCGCCCTGCTGCCATGTTTCCTCATTAATTCATCCAGCACTGAGAAGTGATTGCTGAGCCTTGAGAAAGGGCACTTTTGGTTTCAGCTTCTGTAGCTTCTTAATCTGCTTCTCCCCTCCCAGCCTAGGAGAGCTCAAGCCATGCATCTTTCCAAGCGTGGAGGGAAGAAGTCAGCTCTCCCAGCTCCATCAGTTCTCAGAGGTGCTGGACTGATGCCTGGTCGCCCCTGGAGAATTGTGCGGCTGCCAGTGCAGCTGCGTTCCTAGTTACATGGTGACCAAGAAAAGTCCCTTTCTATGCACTGATTTCTTAGCCCGTAGACACTGAGGCACCAGGATGTTATGGGGATTGGGAGGCCCTCTTCCCTATAAATATATCCTCCTCAGAGTTGCACCTCCTTGTGCTAGTCCAGCCTCCAGTTTACACCATAACACAGCAAAGAGACAGCAGCTGTCCTTTCTCTTTTCAAGAGAGAGACACTCACCCTGGCTGAAGTGCAGAGAAAGGAAGGAGGATAGGATAGTAGAGAAGGGCCTTCTTTTGGTGACAGAGCCTTCAGTGGCAGAGCCCTGGATTAGGACACAACAGGATGTCTACTCCTTCTGGCTGTGAGATACTTGACAAATCACTCTACCACTCTATCTCCATTTCCTCTTCACAAAATGAGCAACTCTAACTAGATGATCTCTAAAGCCTATTTCCTCTCCTAATACTCTAGTTTTTAAAAATTTTATGGGATGAAAGAAAATAAGCATTCCAAGTTAGTCTTGTCATAATCCCACTGGAGCACTGGGCAATGCCTATTCCACAGATAAACACTTCTTTATGCTTTTTAAAGTACTTTGGGCAGAAGCGAGTAAAGAAAAAATAAAGTTCAGAGGATGAAGTTGATCCTGATGATTCTATTTAATTCAGGGAACTACAGCCTTGGAGTAGTGTTCATAAACTGGCCAGAACTTGAATTCTGGGGAGGTAACCACTTCCAGGCTGAATTTCTGATTTATACTGGCGTTGAACAAGCAAGGGCTCACAGCATGAAGGACTGTGATACAGCAAGGAGGTAAACTGGCTTTGGATTAAACTGCTCCATCTAGCTTTGCTTCTGGTTGTTAGGGGGTGTGCTGTCAGTTACCACTGTGAGGGAGCAGTGGGGTCTGTGTAGATACTTGGCAAAGGATGGCATCTATAGGGTCATGTGTGTTGTTTGTGCTAAAATTCCATAATATCCCCAGGCAATTTAATTCTGTGGTAGAACCAACTTGAATAATTAAACAAAGTGAAGATTTGACAACACTGTACTTGTGGTACAACACAGCTGTGATTCTGTGAGCTCAGCGGAGAGAAGGAGTTGGGGGCATCTGTCACAGCAAAAGGATGCTTTGTAACAGACAACAATTTAGCAGACATCCAAAGTTCTACAGAACAGAGGCTACAAAGAATATGGTCTCTCGGGAGTGAAAGGGTTGTGGTGTCTGTTTGGGGAATGTTAAAGGGATAGTTGATGGTGTTTGCTGGGTCACCAGCATCTTTTGAAATGAAACTGTGCCAGAGGAGAGTCAATACACCTTCTTTTCCTTTTATAAACACTTTTACAGACTTGTTTATAGATGATCAGTAAGTAAACTGCTGCAGGGAGGAAAGATCACTCTTTGGAACAACTAAAAGTTTGATACCTTTTTTGTGTACCTGTGATAATCCTAAAGATAGGGAAGACTACAGACTGAAGTTTGTACCTATGAAACGAGTTCTTCCCTGCTGCCTTTTCTTGTTGAGTAAGGCTTTTTAAAAAATAAAAATTTCTTAAGTAACTAATTTTTCTGATGCTCGACCATGAGATGGTTATCCCCAAAGGATTCTCTTTTATCTTATCCTGAATGTGATGGCTCTTTGTGTTCCCAAAGAGTACAGGGGATGCTTCCCAATAGGTGTTTGCTCCCCAGTCACATTCATTCCTACAGACCCATTTGTACAAGTGAGAACTGGAGCATGTTAAGCATCAGAATAAGTCTACTGCTTGGTATTTCCACAGAGCAGAAGTGATCTTGGAGCTTAATGTTAATACCTTTGAACTGTGGGGTTCAGTTTCATAAATAGATCTGCATATGAGTCTAAAAAGCAGTCATGTTATTTGTGTATTTTGACATCAAAAATCTCCAAGAATAATTTACTGTCATACTTTTGTGATTAACATAACTGCAATGACAGTTTTTTCAAAAAATCAATTTACTTCAGAATTCAACTTTTTCTCACTTTTAGCATGGGCAATGCATATAGTTTGAGATCACAATAAAATGAAATGACATATTTCAGATTTTATGGAAGATATGTGAAAACAAATGTTAAGTATTGATTTTTAAAAAGCTCTCTAAAGTCTTTGTATCTGAGCTGTCATGGCATTGATTTTTTTCTCCTTCTGTTTCTCTTTGTTTTTCCCTTCTTGACTCCCTGACTCCTCTTTTGGAGACATTCTCCCGTTTATGGAATGAGGTTCCAGTGTGAGTCCACGTTCTGTTCCTTGCACAGTTTCTTTACTGTGCAGTGTCATCCTCCTGGTTTGGTGACTGCAGCACCATCCAAACATCTGTCCATCTCTCTAATTCCTCCTCCATCAGACTTCTTGCCTCTGCTGCATAACAGCTGCCTGACAGTTCAGTCTACACAGTCCAAATTGTTTTCCACAGAAAGTTCTTCACTTTACTCAGTTCCTGTAGTTGGCTGCCCTTCTTAGAATGCTTAGCTGTTCTCACTTGGTGGATCCAGAACTCTAGCCTTTTTGTGCCTCTGACAGCACCCTCCCATTCTTAGTTCTCTCACACCTAGATATTTTTACTTGGTTTCCTGGTCTGAGCTTTCTCAACTCTTATCACTGCAAAATGTTTCATAACAAAAATTTCTTTTCTCTCTGTTATATTTGCGCCCACCTGCTTCAGAATCTTTCATCAGTTGTTTCTCATCTTTACCTTGATCTTTGATTTATCCATACATAATTTTCAGGGCAAAGCTCCCAGATTCCCACTACTTAAATATCTTGATTGTGCTGCTTGTATCTTTTCTATAAAGCCTTACCTACTGTTGGACACATTCCTTCCACAGGTTTACTTCCAAATGTGTTAAACATCTTTTTCTCTGTTCCGGAATGTACTCCTTCTTTTTCTTTGCCAAACCAGCACCTAGGCTGGGTAGTGGTTTAGAGCCTGGGTGCTGGGGCCAGATTGCCTGGGTTCCAGTTCAATCTCTGCCATATACTAGCTAATCCATGTTGTAGAGGACACTTAATCTCTTTCAGCTCCTGTTTCTTCATATATAACATGGGAATAATAACAACAGGCCTTACTTAATAAGGCTGCCGTGAGGAGTTTATGCACATGAAGTGCTTAGTGTTAAGCAGTGCTTAACAGGGTGAGCACTGCTTATGTATTCACTCTTATCATTCACCCCCATTCAGTGTTTCACTGCACATTATAGTCTAAGGTTGCATATGTCTCCCTAATCAATTTTGTTTTCATCCTCTGAGGATCTCAGAGTGGCTCAACAAATATTTGTTGAAATAATCTAGACAGTGTTGGGAGACAGCTGAATTCCTTGGATTTGGAACTTGACTTTTAGTTGTCTGAGAACAGAACAGTCATATGTCACTATCATATGTAATATGACATATAGTGTACATTTAATCTTCAATTTTCAAAAGTATATAAATATATACATAAATTATATACATATGGTGGTGGTGGTTTAGATGCTAAGTTGCCCCTGTGAGAGGGTCTGATGTATGGTAAATGCTCAAAATATATTGTTTTAAATGTTCGAATAAATGAATTGTCAGATTTCTCCAGATTTAACTTAGGAACCTCTTAGGTCACAATGAAATAATACATTTTTAAGCTAAAAATAATTTTTATTATTAGTAATAATAGTATATATAATATAGACAGACATTATATATATAATTATATATATATTATATGCATATGTACAAAAATGTATATGTGATTATGTATATATATTATAAAACTATATATGTATAGTGGCTCAGTCTGTAAAGAATCAGCCTGCAACGCAGGAGTCCCAAGTTTGATCCCTGAGTCAGGAAGATCCGCAGGAGAAGGAAATGACTACCTGCTCCAGTATTTTTGCCTGGGAAAACCCATGGAGAGAGGAGCCTGGTGGGCTACAGTCCATGGGGTTGCAAAGAGTCGGACACAACTTAGCAACTAAACCACCACCACATGTATATAATTTATGTATATATTTACATATATATATTTATATACTTTTGAAAATTGAAAAAAAGATTACATGTACATAATCCCATAACCAAAAATATCTAGGGTATAATTTTTTCAGATATTTTCCTGTGCATGGAAATGTAGATTTTTAAAACTAAAATTGAATCATACTGTATTTAATATTTTATAAACTCTATGACTTTATTTAAAACTGTAGTGTGAACTAGATGTCTACTATATAATGAGCACCAAAAGTGGATTAATCAGGCCATCCAGCTTTTTTCTCTTTTGCCTTTACATTTACCCTTTTAGTCCCACTTTCTTACCCTTATGGTGCCTACTTCGAAATAGTGTAATTTAAAATGCAATTTCCAAGGCATAGGGAGGTGAGGGTAGGTCTAACTTATACTAGAACATAATTAGCATTTCAGAAAATACACTTAATAGCTTTGTTTTACTCTACAACTTTGATTTTCCTTTTACAATTATTTTTTAATTATTTTATTTTACATGAATCTATAGCTGAAATTCCCCATTGATTTTAGAACAAACACTGAAATTAAAGATTTAATAATAAAGCATAAATGTGATACACACCTAGATAGATATTTTCAAGGAGATCAAAAGCATTTTTTCTTTTTTCTATTCAACATCTATACAGTTCAGCTATATTGGGGGCCTCACCACTAGCTCTCTCTCCCTCTCAGTAAGTATCAAGAAACACCGAGGACACTGTCCTTCCAAATTCCGTTTTTGTTTACAGAGAACTCTCCATTTTAAAGTATAATGTCAAAATGGCTAAGCAGAAGGGCACCAAAATTGACAGAAAAATGACTATGATTTAACCAAGAAGCCACATTTACACTGTAAATGAGATAAAGTAATAGAAAATGTGCTGGATCAAGATGATAGTTTGGGCCACGCTAATGAAATCCTCGGATGATAACTCCTTCAGTGAGCGTGCTCCTTTGCCTGGCCTTGTGAGTCGGATCTGGGGGAGCCACAGCTCTGTGCTGGGAACCAGGAAGTGTCAAGTTGTCCGTAAGCTATCTTTGCCTTCACAAATATTTACCAGCCACCACCCTCTTCTCTTCATTGCTACAGAAGTGAAAAAAACAAGGGGAAAAACAATTGAGAAAGGAACATGATTTCAGGTTTATGAGGTATGAGAGAGAAGGAATTATCCTATTAAGGGACTAGTTAATGGGACTTTTTAAAAAAGCAGTAAGATTTTTGACTCTCCTGATTCTCTCAAACAACATAGCAAGTAAATGTTTAACAGAAACTCAAGGTGTAAGGAATAAATCTTAGGTAAAATCTATAAGTGAAATGTACATAAATATCTGATTTACAAGTTTAGCTGAGTTTCTAGTCTGGAGGCTAAAAGAATAGAAGGAGGGGGAAAAGTAATAATATACATTATATTAAGACTTATCAATGTAATGAGTTATGATAGATATAAGTAATATTCAATGAAATATCAAAGGTAAACAATCTTGCAGAAACAGACAATTTTTATAAGATCCCTATACTAAACTATGCCTTTAAACAAAAATTAAGTGTATATACCAATCAGAGTGCCCTTGTAAGACTTTGAATTATTGTTTGTGGCATGTTTTCTTAGTCCATTGGTTAATATTATGCTCAAGTCAGAGGTATTTATAATTCCAAAGGTTTTGTAAAATGAGTTTTTGGTAATGTCTCTATAGCTGCTGGTGGAAAAGTACATTTTTGTGACATTAAATTTTATTTTCTTAGAGTTTGTCTTCTAAATATGTAATGTCTGAAGAAAATGACAATCTGAAAGGACAGTGCTGCTTCAGCTGCTTCAGTTTCATTTCTCCCTCCCTTTAAATCTGTCTTTCACTTAGGAAACACCAGCAGAATGGACTGACTTCAAAAGTGTTTATTTACTTTATAAAGAAACTGATTTTCCAGCAGACTTCCGATGCATCAAAAGGTCCTCGGGAATCAAACCTTATCTCTCTTTTTTCTTTCTCCCTGCCCTACTCTGTTTGGTAAAACTTGTAAATTGTTTCATTGACCTTGAACATTTTGTTCACATCCTTTGAAGAAAGGCAGAGATACAAAATAATGTTTTTGAAAGTACTGTGTTACAAAAGAAAGAGTGCCCGTTAGCCCATGTCCTGGATAATAATACTTCTTAGGCTTCTAATTTGGGAACGCACAAATAACCAGAATATTAAATCTAGGTACAGTTTTAATGAAAACTTCAAAATCCTTTGATTTACTAGAAATAAAAGAGATTTTAGAGACCACTAAGTTCTGCTCTGAACCAAAACAAAATATCAGACATTTTTTCTTATTATAAACATAATATAGATGTTTAGTGCAAAGATTTGTGAAAAATAACAAATTTATGTGTACTCTGTCTAGCTTAAAATATAAGACATTATCCTGATCCGTATGTGGTTTAGTATTGTGTGTTTTTTCAACTTGATGTAAACGGGGATCATAATTAAGTGCCATTGGAGAAGGAAATGGCAACCCACTCCAGTGTTCTTGCCTGGAGAATCCCAGGGACAGGGGAGCCTGGTGGGCTGCCATCTCTGGGGTTGCACAGAGTCGGACACGACTGAAGCGACTTAGCAGCAGCAGCAGCAGTGTTCAGCGTTCTTGCCTGGAGAATCCCAGGGACGGGGGAGCCTGGTGGGCTGCCGTCTCTGGGGTCGCACAGAGTCGGACACGACTGAAGTGACTTAGCAGCAGCAGCAGCAGCAGTGTTTTAAGTTCTGATTGTTCCATACCTTGCCAACACTTGATATTGATGAACTTTAAAATTTTGCTTTTCTGGTATATGGAAATGGTATTTGTGATATTATTTTGCATTTCCATGATAATTAACAAGATTGAATATCTTTTTGTACTTTTTGGATACATTCCTATTTTCTTTTCAATGATGCCTATTTTTCTGTTGGGTTATTTATATTCTTAAAATATATAGAAAATTTTCATGAATTTTGCATAAAAATTCTTTGTCAATTATGTTTTACAAGTATATTTTCTCAGACTTATATTTTCGTATCCTTTGTCATACATATTATGGGGGTCTTATCTAAAATCTTCAAAGTAAATTAACTTAGTATGCAAAATTATTATATATTTACATAAACACATAGCCATCACCTAGATCAACATATAAAACATCTCCAGAACTGCAGTAGAATCCCTTTATACCTTGTCTCTAGTTAATGTTACTGCATTTCTCATGCTCAGGCTTCCCTGGTGGCTCATACGTAAAGAATTTGCCTGCAGTGAGGGAGACCTGGGTTCGATTCCTGGGTTGGGAAGCTCCTCTGGAGAAGGGAATGGCAACTCACTCTACTATTCTGGAAAATCCCATGGACAGAGGAGCCTGGCAGGCTACAGTCCATGGGGTTGCAAAGAGACAGACATGACTGAGTGACTATCCCTTTCACTTTTGGCCAATGTTCACAGTATTCTCTTCTCTACCACTCTGGATCGATTTTTCCTGTTTTGAAATCTTAATGAATGAAATTATATAGTATGTTTTATACAATTCAACAGTCATATACTTGTATCATACAATAATCATATAAAACATATTATTTTATAACTGGCTTCCTTCACCCTGTATTCTATGAGCAAGACATTGTATGTAAAAATATTGTTCTTTTTCATTGCTATGTACCATTCCACTATGTGACCATTTTACAATTTTCCATTCTACAGTTGATGCACATATGGGTTCTTGTGTTAGTCTATTAAACATTTCTGCTATAAGCATTCCTGTACTTACCCTTTGATAGACAGTAGCCCTTACTATCCTTGGATTTATAGCCATGAGTGGAACTTTGGGACATAGTTGTATGTATGCTTGGCTTTAGTAGATATAGCCAGAATGTTTGTCAAAGTGGTTACATTGATATTTACTTGGAATAACAGTATGTGAGTTTCAGCTGCTTTATGTCCTCATCAATATTTGGTATGGTCATTCCTTGAATTTTAGTCATATTTTATCAGATTGGTCTGTATGCAATCATCTTCTCATAGGTTTAATCTAGTAGATTCTCATTTTTCTCTTTAATTTTCATTATCTTGGTGACCAATGATGTTGAAAAACTTTTTGTAGGCTTCATGACTATTCATAAATTTCTTTTTATGAAGTGCTTCTGTCGTTTTTTTTTTTTGGATTGTCAGTCTTTCTGATTTTGATTCATATTTCTTTATATATTATGGATTCAAGTCCACAATTATTAGACATGTAGTTTCTTCTTCTGGTTTATTACTTACCCTTTTATCTCTACATGTTATCTTTTGATAAACAGAAATTCTTAGTTTTAATAAAGTCTAATTTATAAATTTTTTTATGGTTGATGCTTTTTAATGAAATCCAATTTGTAAATTTTTAAAAGTTATAATATTTAACATTTGGTGTCAATATTGACATGATTGTAAAATTTTGTTCAGAGCTAAGCTAAACAGTATACTTTAAATACATTTCCTTTTTGTACAATCTTTTTTTTTTTTTTTTGCTGATTTTTTTTTTGTGTGTGTGTACCTATTACTAATTAAGCCTCAGACTTCTCAACAAAGCTGTAAAATTTATTTCAGTATGTTCAATTTAAGTAATATGTATATTTCACTTTTTCTTTTAAAAATCTTCCCTTTTAGCCTAATTTCTAAATCTCCATCCTAAGCAGAGATTGTCTGCTAACCAAGTTAATCTACAATGGGCATGTAGAAAGAGAAGTTAACCTCTGATGTTTTAATTCACTGAGATTTTGGGACGGGTTGTGTATTACTGCAGCATAACTTACCCTGTACTGACTGTCAACAGTATTCCTTTGCTGAAAATAACTGCTTTGTTGCAAGCTGAACTTCAGCCATGCCATGCTTTGCCTCTGCTATCAATCTAGGAAGTCCTTTGATCTCTTCATTTTCTTGCATCCTTATTTTTTGGAATCTCAAGTCTTTTTCTTATTTTACTCCATTGTTTTGGTGGCACATATTCTTCAGTAGCTTCCTTATAAAAACTCATGGAAAATAAAGTTTTTGAGACCCTAATGTTGAAATATGTCACACTAGATATGATTTATAACTTGGCTGAATTCAGGTATTTATGTTAACAATGTTTCCCCTTCAAAATTTAGGAGACAGTTCTTTAATTACTTGCTGACAATGATATTATTTGAAGTCCATTGACATTTTAACATACCTGTTTTCCTTTCTAGAAGTTTTCAGAATCTTCTCTTTGTCTTGAGTGCTCTGAAATTTCAGAGTGATATGCCTTGGTATACCTTTGTGCTTTGTCATTGAATCTGGAAACCCATGTACATTAGTTCTGGAAGTTTTCTTATATTGTTTCTTTAGTAATGTTTTCCCTACCATTTTCTCTGCACTCTCTTTAGAATTCCTGTTATTCAGATCCTATCTTCTAATTAATTTTATCTTTTCTCTACCATTTTCAAACCCTTTATCTTTCTCTTCTTTATTTTTTGAATATTTTCTCAATTTTATCCTCCAACCTTTCTATTGGTTTTGCTTTTCATATATATTTTAAAATTTCCAAATCTCTTTTATGTTCTCTGAAGGTTGTTGTTCTCCCTTCCTTCCTTCCCTATTTTTTCCTTCCTTCCTTCTTTCTTTCCTCCTCCTTCTCTCTCTCTCTATATTTTTAATCCTTTTATTGTTCTTCTGCTCCCTGCATTTTTTCCCTGTGTGCTTTTATTTTGCTGTTGTTAGAGATTTTAGTCAAATGTCTAAGAATCCTTGACTCTTCATTCATATTATGAATGAGTCACTAAAAAGCTAACTGGAATGACTGGAACATGGGGTTCACCATGATAATTTTTGTTGTTGAATTCTGGTAGGTTCTATACAGCACATTTAAGAAAATTTATTTCAATTACTAGTTGGCTAAGATGAAATAAAAAGTAAGAATGGATTTTGTATTTAAACAATGCTTTCTTAGCATCTATTGAAATCATCAGGTACTCTTTAACCTTTAATTTGTTAATGTAGTTTCCGAATGGTAGGGTTTCTAACAGTAGTGTTTCAGAATGGCCTTGTTGTCTTTCTTCAAGGAGAAGCTAAAAGTTTCTCCTTTTTAAGGAAGGGGAAACTGGAGTGGGAAGGCTGACTGTGCTGTCCACGCTGCCAGTGTTAGGTCTGGGTTTGCCCTCTCTTTGCTCTATGCAATGCAGAAGTTAAGATTTTACTTTTCAAAACAAGGATTTGACGTAGGAAGACTGTAGCATATATTAAGGAGTCAACTAAGTTTGTTGTTATTCTTAGACTTTCTGTGTTTAATATAGTTTTTGCTTTATCAAAGCCCAAGTGGAATTAAATCTCCTTACTAGCAATGACATCTAAGGTATTTGGTTTGACATCATTTTAGGGGTAAGAAAATGTATTTATAAAATGTTTTTTCAATGAGCTCTTCATCTGTGGTTTAGCTACTTTCCTTACCACAGCATAGCTTTCCACCTACTCTTTATCGTCACATGGCAATCAAAAGACCAACACTCTTTTTCCTTCTGCAATATTTTACTCTTGCACATACTTCCCCAAAGAAGAAGGAAGAGTGAGGCCTGTTCTAATCATTAGCATCAGTTGCAAAAGAGTGTCTGAGTTCCCTGAAATGCCAAAGAATATTTAGCTAGGATTTTTCCTTAAGCTAAGAAATTTTATGCAGAAGTCTTAGAAATTATTGGTATATTGAAAAAATGAAAAGCAGCCTAAAGGTATCATGGAAGAGACTTAGGTCTGGGAACCAAGCCAGGAAGTATTAGTTAGGCTCACTTCTCACTCACTAGCAAGTCACTAGCCTCTCTGAGCCCTTGTTTCTTTGTACATAAAATAAGAAGGCTTGACTTCTCTAGATTGTCTCTGTGGTCTTTTGGGACTCTAACATTCTTTTGTACTCAAAACAATAGCAACTCTAGGAAATAGTAAAGGGACTTGTGCAGTTTGTTGCTTAATTAATGTAAACTTCATTAATGTTATAATATTTCAGAATTAAATATTTTTTTCCTTTTTGTTATGAACACATTTGTTTTTAAATATATGAAATAGAAGTCTTCCTGGGGAACTATAAAATATCCCCAGAGTAGGCAGAGTAATATCCCCAACCTAAGATGTCCCATGTCCTAATCCCTGAAATTTGTTAATGTGTTACCTTCCATGACAAAAAGACTTTGTAGATACGATTACATTAAGGATTTATGTAGAGGTGGAGAGGTTATCCTGGATTACCCAGGTGCATAAATCTAATCACAAGGGTCCTTATATGTTAAAGAGGGAATTCATAGAATTCATAGAATGTTGGATCTGGAGTGCACCATAAATATAATCTAATGAAGTCTAGCACTCTCTTTTCACAAGAGAAGAAATTGTAACCCTTTGAGATTAAAACTGTGAGTTTCTCCATAATCATCAAGCTAAATTCCACGACACTATAGTCTTTCCAACTGAAAGTGCTAGGACATGAAACTGCTTAATAAATACCTTAGTGGGAACTATGAAGGAGTATGAAATTCAAATGCATCCTGTATGAGTCAACTCATTCTCGCTTGAGAAGCAGCTTAACAGAGTGCATCTGATCTAGGATGTGTATCGAGATTGCCTTTATGCAAATCCCATCTCTAGTATTTCCCAGCAGTGTGACCCTTGACAAGTTATTTAACCTTTCTATGCTTTTATTTGCTTCTCTGTAAAATGGAGAAGGTAATACCATTAACTCGTAGGGTTGTGAAAAAGTGAAAGTTAGTTGTTCAGTCGTATCCAGCTCTTTGCGACCCCATGGACAGTAGCCTATCAGGCTCCTCTATCTATGGAATTCTCCAGGCAAGAATACTGGAGTGGGTAGCCATTGCCTTCTCCAGGGGATCGTCCCAACCCAGGGATTGAACCCAGGTTTCTGCATCGCAAGCAGATTCTTTACTGTCTAGGTTGTGGAAAGAGTTAAATATATTAATAACTGTAAGGCCTGTAGAACAAGGCCTGGACCATATTTAACACTAAATAATTATGAGAAATTACTGTTATGAGCAGCAGGCTTTATAATAAAGACATGCTATTTCAGTTAAACAAAAAAACATATTTCTTAACATTTAAAAAATTTTAATTATTAATACTAATATTTGTTCCTGCTGTGGTTATTAGCTACCTCCTGTGGTGAAGGGATGAACACATAACCCTGAAACAAGGGCCGAATGTTCTGGTAAGGCTGAAAGTCTTGTCTTCTTCCATGCCCCCAGACATTTTGTAGACAGCACATGACTGTCATGAGTGCCCTTGCTAATTAAAGTCTCATTAATACCAAAGAAATGTACAGTGACTGATTCTATATTGTCGTTTCTGCAAGCTGCATTGTTTGAAGAACAAAGCAGCTGATGTTCTGTTTCGTTTCTTTCATAATGCTGAGCATGGGTATCTGATAGAATTGCTTAGGTTGGCAAACTTTGTGAGCAGAAGTGCTAGATTTGTATACATCTTCAAGAATGAGGCAGCTCAAAGCTAAAGTGAGCTGGGAAAGAAACAGGAAGTGAAAAAGTAGAACGGAAAGACATAGGTAGATAGAGGAAGAAAAAAGAGGAAGGAAGAAAGGAGCCATGAAAGGACATGAAAGATAAATGAAAACACTTAAATGGAGAAAAGAGTTTTAAGAGACAAACAGGAGACTGTTTTATGTGAAGTGTCTCTGATGCCTAAACCTGTCTTCTCAATCTTTAATGTCCATTAGAATCACCTGGGGGACTTGTTAAACTAGTTTGCTGGATCCCATTGGCAGATTCTGATCCAAGAGCTCAAAGTGGAGCCCAGTAATGCAGATTCTAACAAGCCCAAAGGTGGTGCTGATGCTGTTTGTCTGTGGACACAGAACCTTTGCGTTAAACAGTATTTACAAAAAATAAATAGCTTTTAGCGCATTTTTAAGCTATATTTTATATATAGTAAATAGCACAGATATTGATGTTCTTGGTTTCCTAATGTAAGTTGCACCCTGCTGCTGCTGCTGCTAAGTCGCTTCAGTCATGTCCGACTCTGTGCGACCCCATAGATGGCAGCCCACCAGGCTCCGCCATCCCTGGGATTTTCCAGGCAAGAACACTGGAGTGGGTTGCCATTTCCTTCTCCAGTGCATAAAAGTGAAAAGTGAAAGTAAAGTCGCTCAGTCGTGTCCGACTCTTAGCGACCCCATGGACTGCAGCCTACCAGGCTCCTCCATCCATGGGATTTTCCAGGCAAGAGTACTGGAGTGCGTTGCCATTGCCTTCTCTGAAATTGCACACTAATAGGTCATAAAAAGATCTATCTTTTCCCATATACTGTCTCTTCAAAGATACCAGTAGATTTTTTTTTTTTTTGAATGAAGTCCTAGTGGCCCGATGTTGTTTTCCATCAGAATGATATAATGAACTTCAGTAGGGTTTTTAGCTTTTTAAAGAACAACATGTATATCTATAATCTGGAATTGAATGCCAAAAAACTAGAAATACCTATATTACTATGATTACACCTGGAATTCTCCTGGTCTCATATAAACTATAGCCCATTTTCTATCACTTATTTATGATCCCATTTGAAAGGAGGATATTTTGTTGTGTTATATTGAATTCTCTTCCCATTCTTTGGATTAGTGATTTACAGTATTTCTGTAATAAGTAATCTGAGATGTTGGGCAAGGAAACTATTGAGTTGAAATTCTTGAATGTGCTTCTTGAACTTCATGTGCATCTAAACCCCTAGGAATCTTGTTAAAAATGCATATTTTGATTCACGGGGTCAGATTTGGGTTCTAAGTTACACTTGTGTAACAGGCTTCCAAATGACATCGATGCTGCCAATTTACAGCTCACATTTTCAGTAGTAAGGCCTTGTTTGGTGTGTGAAGGTGGTTCTCACCCTTTAGGGAGTATCAGAATCAATGGAAGCCTTGTTAGAACACAGATTTTTGGCTTTTACACCTGAGTGTCAGAGTTAATGGGAGTGGGGCCTAAGAATTTACATTTCTAAGTTGTCAGATGATGCTGGGGAAAGTGCAGGGAAAAACACTTTGACAACCACTAATCTATTAACCAACCTCTTCATCTTGCTAATACTCATAGACTTGCCAGAAATTTATATTGCTGATTACGATTGCCCTCAGATGTCTCTGATAAAGTCACCAGTGGTCTCTTCATTGACAAATCCAGTAGACTTCTCTCAGTCTTACGTGGCTTCTCAGTGGCTTCTGACTTGTTACTCTGCTCTTGATACCGCCATCTCTCTTGGTTACGATAGCAGTATTTTCTTTGTTTCCTTCTTACTTCTCTAACTCAGACTGTATTCTGTCTCGGATTCCTGTAAAAGTTTCTCTTTAATCCACCCCATGCTCTAATCTCAAAAGTCTGCCTGACCTCAGCCTCTTATCATGTTACGTTAGACCACATTAGGGCTCATCTAACCAATCTTTCTGCCTCGAATCTCTTAGTCTCCCTTCCCACTTCTACCAGTGATCTTTCTAAAATACAAGGGTGGGGATATTTATTACTGTGCTTAAAATCCTTTAGTAGCTTCCCATTTGTTCCCATTGTTCCCTTTGGATATATTCCAAACTCTGGCTTGGCTAATGTGGCTCTCTATAATCTAGTTCTTATCTGCTCTTTCCACTTATATCATGCCTACTTTGGAATCTTAGTTGAGTTCAGTTCAGTCACTCAGTCATATCCAACTCTTTGTGATCCTCTGAACTGCAGCACGCCAGGCCTCCCTGTCCATCACCAACTCCTGGAGTTTACTGAAACTCATGTCCATTGAGTCAGTAATGCCATCTAATCATCTCATCCTCTGTTGTCCCCTTCTCCTCCTGCCTTCAATCTTTCCCAGCAACAGAGTCTTTTCCAGTGAGTCAGTTCTTCGCCTCAGGTGGCCAAAGTATTGTAATTTCAGCTTCCACATCAGTCCTTCCAGTGAATATTCAGGACTGATTTCCTTTAGGATGGACTGGTTGGATCTCCAAGGGACTCTCAAGAGTTCTCCAACACCATAGTTCAAAAATGTCAATTCTTCAGTGCTCAGCTTTCTTTATAGTCCAACTCTCACATCCATACATAACTATTGGAAAAACCATAGCCTTGACTAGACAGATCTTTGTTGGCAAAGTAATGTCTCTGCTTTTTAATATGCTATCTAGGTTGGTCATAACTGTTAATTTCATGGCTGCAGTCACCATCTGCAGTGATTTTGGAGCCCAGAAAAATAAAGTCTGACACTGTTTCCACTGTTTCCCCATCTATTTCCCATGAAGTGATGGGACCAGATGCCATGATCTTCGTTTTCTGAATGTTGAGTTTTAAGCCAACTTTTTCACTCTCTCTTTCACTTTCATGAAGAAGCTCTTTAGTTCTTCTTCACTTTCTGCCATAAGGGTGGTGGTCTCTACATATCTGAGATTATTGATATTTCTCCCAGCAATCTTGATTCCAGCTTGTGCTTCCTCCAGCCCAGTGTTTCTCATGATGTATTCTGCATATAAGTTAAATAAGCAGGGTGACAATATACAGCCATGATGTACTCCTTTTCCTATTTGGAACCAGTCTGTTGTTCCATGTCCAGTTCTAACTGTTGCTTCCTGACCTGCATACAAATTTCTCAAGAGGCAGATCAGATGGTCTGGTATTCCCATCTCTTTCAGAATTTTCCAGAGTTTATTGTGATCCACACAGTCAAAGGCTTTGGCATAGTCAATAAAGCAGAAATAGATGTTTTTCTGGAACTGTCTTGCTTTTCCGATGATCCAGCAGATGTTGGCAATTTGATCTCTGGTTCCTCTGCCTTTTCTAAAACCAGCTTGAACATCTGGAAGTTCATGGTTCACGTATTGCTGAAGCCTGGCTTGGAGAATGTTGAGCATTACTTTACTAGTATGTGAGATGAGTGCAATTGTGCAGTAGTTTGAACATTCTTTGGCATTGCCTTTCTTTGGGATTGGAATGCAAACTGACCTTTCCAGTCCTGTGGTCACTGCTGAGTTTTCCAAATGTGCTGGCATATTGAGTGCAGCACTTTCACAGCATCATCTTTCAGGATTTGAAATAGCTCAACTGGAATTCCATCACCTCCACTAGCTTTGTTCGTAGTGATGCTTTCTAAGGCCCACTTGACTTCACATTCCGGGATGTCTGGCTCTAGGTGAGTGATCACACCATTGTGATTATCTTGGCCATGAAGATCTTTTTTGTATAGTTCTTCTGTGTATTCTTGCCACCTCTTCTTAATATCTTCTGCTTCTGTTAGGTCTATACCATTTCTGTCCTTTATTGTGCCTATCTTTGCATGAAATATTCCCTTGGTATCTGTGATTTTCTTGAAGAGCTCTCTAGTCGTTCCCGTTCTTTTGTTTTCCTGTATTTCTTTGCACTGATCACTGAGGAAGGCTTTCTTATCTCTCCTTGCTATTCCTTGGAATCTTAGTAGACAGACTTAAAAACAACAAATTTCAGTAGAGGCTGTGTGATTTCATGCCTCCGCATCTCTGTTCATGTTCCATTCTCTTCCAGGAATTCTCTCCTTCCCATATTTGTTTAGCCAGCAGACATCTTCTCACCTTTCATATGTCCCTCCTCTTTGAACTCTTAATGACCATCCCAGGAAGCAGTGACCACTTTCTTCTTGTGGCCACACATTATAATGACATCAGCTATACTGTAGCTGTTTATGTGTCTGATTCTCTTTATCAGATTACCACCTCTTGAGAACAAAATTATTATTTTTCCAACTCAGACTTTATTTTCTTGGGCTCCAAAATCACTGCAGATGGTGACTGTAGTCATGAAATTAAAAGATGCTTGTCCCTTGGAAGAAGAGCTATGACCAACCTAGACATATTAAAAATCAGAGACATTACTTTGCTGACAAATGTTCATCTAGTCAAAGCTATGGTTTTTCCAGTAATCGTGTATGGATGTGAGAGTTGGACCATAAAGAAAGCTGAACACTGAAGAATTGATGCTTTTGAACTGTGGTGTTGGAGAAGACTCTTGAGAGTCCCTTGGACTGCAAGGAGATATAACTAGTCAATCCTAAAGGAAATAAGTCCTGAATATTCACTGGAAGGAATGATGCTGAAGCTGAAGCTCTAATAACTTTGGCTACCTGATGTGAAGAGCTGACTCATTGGAAAAGACTCTGATGCTGGGAAAGATTGAAGGCAGGAGGAGAAGGGGACAACAGAGGATGAGATGGTTGGATGGCATCACCAACTCTTTGGACGTGAGTTTGTGCAAGCTCTGGGAGTTAATAATGTACAGGGAGGCCTGGCCTGCTGCAGTCCATGGATCGCAAAGAATTGGACATGACTGAGCAACTGAACTGACATGTTTCTTGTTTGTTTCCTGAACAAATAAATGAATAACAGATTGAAGAAGCAGCGACTGATAAAGACGTTGGGTGAGTGTATTAGCATATTAAGTCTGCTGTAACAAATTACCATAAATTTGGTGGCTTAAAACAACAGAACCTTAGTCTATTATAGTCCTGGAGGCTAGAAGTTTCAAATCAAGGTGCTAGTAGGGCCACACACTCTCTGGAGGCTTCCTCTGTCTTTCCAGATGCTGGGGCCTGTAGCTTTTCCTTGGGTTGTGGCTGAGTCACTTCACCCCATCTCCATTTTCCCTTTTTCTCTTCTTTCTCTTCTAAGGACGTTTGTCATTACCTTTGAGGCCAACATGGGTTATCTAGGATGATCTCCTCTTGAGACCGTTAGCTTAATTTCATCTGCAAAGGATCTTTTTTCAAATAAGTTCACAGTCACAAGTTCTGGTGGTAAACACACAGACGTAGCCTGTTGGGGGCCACTCTTCAACCCACCTCAGTGACTATGGGAAATATAAAGATGGTATTCATAAACAGAAATAGGAAGGGGGCAGAAACTCCTGTTCTGCCCTCTGAATCCCATTTAATAACAATGAATAGAAGGTGGTAGGCATGCATTCTCTGTTTCTAGTAAACCGGTTATCATCCACAGACAAACTCTTACTTCTTAAAAAAAAAAAGACACGTGTATGTGTGCATATGTTTTAGGAGGCATGGGTCAAGCACTAATGTTCTGCTTTCTGCCTAAATTATACCAAATCCTCCTTACGCTTCAAAAGAATAAAATAGAAAACAACAAAAAGCACAAGGCTCTCATCTATTAGTCTTTAAAAGGTAGCACTTTCTGAACTGATTTTTGTTTTCTTTCATTTACATTTGTCCTGGAAGAGAAGGAACTGTTTCTTTCTTTTTTTTTTTTTTTTAGTAGTACCAGGCCTTCTTCACCAATTAGACACTTAAATACTTTTGATGAAAATATAAATTTGTATTGGATGAGATCAAGGAAAGAAGTAGGGTTGGGATAAGCAGTTATGGAAATTGTGGGGGTGGGAGACTGGGCAAAGGCTTGGGAATGCTGGTCCAGATTCCAGCCTCAGCACTTACTCTGCAGTTTGCACATGATCCCCCAGCACTGAAGCCAGGGTTTCCAGAGCAAACAGCTTTCATTTCCATTAGTGACTGACTTATAGCCGCCAAGATCAAACCTTTTCCTCTGACTTTGCAATTGAAGGTCGAGGGCTTTCTCATCTAGTCTACAGATATGGGAGAGCTCAGGAAAAGTGAGGAAAACAGAAAAATACAGGATGAAGAAACTATAGAGCTACATTTCCCTTTATTTTTCCACAAGACAGGAGAACAGCACAGGATACTGTAATTTGTCAAATCCCCAAACAAAACAAAACAGGTCTGTTGTTAATACTGACAAACGGTCACAGCTGCAGAAAAGTTTCCACATGAAATCTTTCAGTCCTAAATAGTCGTTTTGCAGTTTTATAATTGCTTTTCCAGGGTTCTTTTTCCCCTCAGTGTTTATTCATGTTAACTGTTTGTTCCGTGTTGCAAGGGTCCTCCTGTTAGATAGATTTCTGACAGTCCTGCTTTCCATACAGTAGTTTTTAAATATTCTATTCTGTTTCATCAGTACATAAATATCATTTCAATTGGCACAATAACTTTAACAATGAATGTTTTAATTACATAGAAGAACTACTGTTATACTCCCTCACTGTACCCCCATTCTCAGCATTTGGATGATACAACCCCCCACCCCCAGTCTCAGAAGCTTGTGGTTAACTGTTGTGCCACAAATAAATGCAGTGAAGCTTGAAACCCAGGTTGTCATGCAGCTCAAATGTAGGCCAGGTGTTGAGACTTTTCCAAGTTTTTTTTTTACTATATTTTGGTTAAGTTAAATTTTCTTAGCTGGCTTGAATTGCTGTAAAAGTGAGAAAGCCAGGCTGAAAGAACTGGTGTTTGATCATTTAAGGCTGAAATTTAAACCTCAAGTAAAACAGAATCCAAAACTGATTCAAAACAGAAAGAAGAAAGTTTTATGTGACTTTGCTTTGATGGAAACTGATGAGTTACACATTTTTACTGTTGATTCTTAGCTTGTCTTCCTCTTTTACCAGAATATATTTATCTCTTCAGGAGTAATACCATGTTACAATAAAACCACTTTCATTTTAACTACATTTGTGATACTCAGACACATAAAGGTTGATGTTTAATTTTGCACTGACAAGAAAGAGTTTCCAAAGAATGGTGTATCAGCTTGTGAGATAAATGTTTAGCCCTTGTAAGAGAAAAGGAATCTCTGGGCCTTTGTAAAACACTTTACCAGCACAGAAATAATTTGAATATAAATAATTACAAAATCAAAAGGACAGAGTATTCGTATCTAAAAGCAGAGTCCAAAGTTTTTTACTTGGCAAATTTTATAGACATTCAGAATTATTCAATATAAATTAAAGTAATAAACATTTAACTTAAATATCAAATAACTTTTATAATACTATTTACAATGTGTTCACTTATTCAGCTGAACTTTTATCTGAATTTGTAAGATATTACTGTATTTGTATTTGTACACAAATTTTCTAAAGATACACTTATTTACATGCATTTAAGCTATAGAAAGTGAAAGTGAACTCACTCAGTCATGTCCGACTCTTTGTGACCCCATGGACTGTAGCCTACCAGGCTCCTCCATCCATGGGATTTTCCAGGCAAGAGTACTGGAGTGGGTTGCCGTTTCCTTCTCCAGGGGATCTTACCGACCCAGGGATCAAACCCAGGTCTCCCACATTGTAAGCAGATGCTTTTACCGTCTGAGCCAGGGAAGCTTAAAATTATTTAAGCTATAATTTTACATATTTTATGGTACAGTTAAAGAAGGGAAAATAAACATATAAAAATGAAAATTAAATGTTTTATTCATTTTTAGGTATAATGTATTACAAATGGCTTCCCAGGTGGTGCAGTGGTAAAGAATCTGCCTATGCAGGAGATGCAAGACATTCAGTTTCAATCCTTGGGTTGGAAAGATTCCCTGGAGTAGGAAATGGCAACCCACTCCAGTATTCTTGCCTGGGAAGTTCCATGGACAGAGGAGCCTGGCAGGCTGCAGTCCATGGGATTGCAAAGAGCTGGACATGACTGAGCACACACACACACACACACACACACACACACACACAATATTACAGGTTCATGGTCAAAAATTAAGGAAATACAGAAAACTCTAAGACAAGAAACCACTTCTAACTCTACCACTTAGTAATAACCATTGTTAAAATTTTTAGGATTACTTTTAACACTTTTACATATATATTATCTTTTTAAAAAATAAATCAGTATTAACTAATGTGTCAATGCTGCTGGAACAACTGAGTATCCATATAGAGGAAAACAAATGAGCTTTGATCCATATCTCACTCCATACACAACAAATTAATTGAGATGGATCATAGACTAAACTTAAAACCAAAAACCCGGGAACGTAAAGCTTCGAGAAGAATAAAAGGAGTCTATGATCTTGGGACAAAAATTTCATGGAAAAAAACCCACTAAGACCATTAACCACAAGAGACATAATGTTTAATTGAATTGTGCAAATTTTCTTGGCTTGTTAGAGGTCATCATTCAGATATGACCAAACCATAAACCGGGACAAAAATATTCTCAGCACATAGGTATGACAAAATACTTACATTTACACCCAGAATATATAAAGAACCCCCCAAATCAATAATAATACTATACAGTAACTATTGCTGTATAACAAATCACTAAAGTGAGCTGAAAGCAACAAACATTATTTCATACTTTCTGAAGATCAGGAATTTGGGGGCAAATTAGCTGGGTGGTTCTAATTAATTATTGCTTATGAGGCTGCAGTTAAAGTATTAGTTGGGACTGTAGTCAGCTGAAGGTCTGATTGGAACTGGAGGATTCATTTTCAAGAAATGACTCATGTGGCTTCTAGCAAAAGACCTCAGTTCTTATGCCACATTGGCTTTTTTATAGGTTGCCTTAATGTCCTTCTGATATGGCACCTGTCTTCTCCCAGAGTGACCAATCCAAGAGAAAGAGCAAGGAGAAAGTCACCATGCCTTTTATGTTCTAATTTAGACATCCATGCCATCAGTTCCACCATAATTTATTTATTAGAAGCAATAATAATTGGACAATAAATCTGGACTTAAGATTTAAGAAGTTAGGCTTCACTTTTTGAATGGAGGAGTATCAAATTTAAATCACTACAGACACATCACAAAAGAAGATACATATAAATGAGCAGTAAGTATAGGGACAAAAATGGTCAGCTTCATTAATTGTTAGATAAATGCAAATTAAAACCACTATCAAATACTATTCCAACCCACTAGGTGGGCTAAAATGAAAAAGATTGGCAACACCAAATATTGGAGAGGATGCAGAGCAACTGGAGCTCTCATCATTGCTGGCAAGAGTGTAAAATAGTCACATACTTTGATGAATTTCCTAGTGGTGTCTTATAAAGTTTACACTTAACTCATTCCACTTGTAATAGTTTCCTGAGAGAAGTAAAATATATGTTCACAAAAAGCATTAGACATGGGAATATTAAGTTTATTCATAAACACTTAAAACTGGAAACCGCCCAATGTCTGTTAACAGGCAGAAGGAAAAACAAGTTTACACAGTGGAATTCTTACAAAATGTGTATTTATACAATTAAATATTACTTAGCAATATAAAGGAATGAACTCCTAATATGAATCTCAAAATGTAACTATAAATGTAATTAATTATTAAGCAGAAGCAGCTAGACACGAAAGAATAAACATTGTATGATTTCATTTATATGAAATCCAAGAACTGACAAAACTAATCTATAGAGATAGAAATAAGGAAATTGTTGCCTGGTGACAATGGAGGAAAGGAATTGATTGGAAATGGGCAGGATAGAATCTTAGGGGGTGGATGAAAATGCTCTATTTCTTGTCTTGGATGGTTACAATAGTGTGTGCAATTTCCAAAACTCATAAAACTGAACACCCAAGATCTGTGCATTTTATTGTATTAATAATGCTGTAATAAATGCAGATGATATAATATTTTATTTACTGCTCTTTTGACTAAAATTACATTGTGTTATTCTATTTCCTTTATATTACTTTTTAAGAAAGTGTTGGGTGGCTACATATTGTTTCAGGATATTCAGTTCAGTTCAGTCGCACAGTCGTGTCGGACTCTTTGCGACCCCATGAATCGCAGCATGCCAGGCCTCCCTGTCCATCACCAACTCCCAGAGATCACTCAGACTCACGTCCATTGAGTCAGTGATGCCATCCAGCCATCTCATCCTCTGTCGTCCCCTTCTCCTCCTGCTGCCAATCCCTCCCAGCATCAGAGTCTTTTCCAATGAGTCACCTCTTCCCATGAGGTGGCCAAAGTATTGGAGTTTCAGCTTTAGCATCATTCCCTCCAAAGAAATCCCAGGGCTGATCTTCAGAATAGACTGGTTGGATCTCCTTGCAGTCCAAGGGACTCTCAAGAGTCTTCTCCAACACCACAGTTCAAAAGCATCAATTCTTCAGCACTCAGCCTTCTTCACAGTCCAACTCTCACATCCACACATGACCACAGGAAAAACCATAGCCTTGACTAGATGGACCTTTGTTGGCAAGTAATGTCTCTGCTTTTGAATATGCTATCTAGGTTGGTCATAACTTTCCTTCCAAGGAGTAAGCGTCTTTTAATTTCATGGCTGCAGTCAGCATCTACAGTGATTTTGGAGCCCAGAAAAATAAAGTCTGACACTGTTTCCACTGTTTCCCCATCTATTTCCCATGAAGTGATGGGACTGGATGCCATGATCTTCGTTTTCTGAATGTTGAGCTTTAAGCCAACTTTTTCACTCTCCTCTTTCACTTTCATCAAGAGGCTTTTTAGTTCCTCTTCACTTTCTACGATAAGGGTGGTGTCATCTGCATATCTGAGGTTATTGATATTTCTCCCGGCAATCTTGATTCCAGCTTGTCTTTCCTCCAGTCCAGCGTTTCTCATGATGTACTCTGCATAGAAGTTAAATAAGCAGGGTGACAATATACACCAGGCAAGTATAAGTATCATGATATGTATAAAATTACATATCATGAAATGAATATACCAATATTGAATCTATAAATATTAAGATTAATCTCACATTTTATAATCATGAGTAGATTTTCTTATATCTCTAAGTATCTTGTTTTGAAGGTTAATGGTCTTTCATCATTAGATATTCCTTACTGAATCTTTCCCTCTTCCTTTCCTTCATTTCTCCTTCCCTGCTTGCCTCCTTCCCTCCTTCCTACTTCCTCCTCCTCATCCTTCTTCTCTTTCTCTCCCACTTTGTGTGTGGGAGGTTTTTTTTTTTTTTGGTGGGGGAGCATGCCAAATGGCTTGTGGGATCTTAGTTCCCCAACTAGGAATTGAACCTGACCCATGACTGAAAGCCCAGAGTCCTAACCACTAATCCACCAGGGAACTCCCCCACTTTGTGTATTTTACTACCTTTTAATTTAAAAATACTTCAGTTCTACAGAGAAGTAAGATGAATGATGAATATCATGAAATCTGTATACCTTTCACGTAGATTCACCAATTCTTAATGTTTTGCAACATTTGCATTGTGTGTGTGTGTGTGTGTGTAGGCACATACACTTTCTTAAGTCGCAGATGTTACTTCAGCATTCAGCAATTTTTCAGATGTGAAAAATTCTGCAAAATCACAATAAAGTGATTACTCTTTAGAAAATATGATACAATAATATTAATTATAGAGTGCTTACTCAAATTTTCCAAATGAGTCTCAAACTTTCCTTTATACTTTTTGTTGTTGTTTCAGGATCCAAAGATAATGCATTTAGCTCTTTCCTTAGTTGCCTTTAATCTATTCAAGAACAATCTGTCTACCTTTTTTTATTTGACATAACATTGATATTCTGAAAGATCTAAAATGATTGTCTTATAGAATGTTCCTTAGCCTAGATTTTTCTGATTAAGTCCTCATAATTAGGTTCAGGTTAAACATTTTTTGCAAAAATACTATGAGTTATATGTGTTGCATTATATAATATCACTGTGTACATTTACTGGTGAAGTTAAGCTTGATCCCTTGGCTAAGATATTTTCACCAGATCGCTCTCTCTTTGAAGCTAAACAATAATCTGTAGGATGATCATATGAATATCATGTCCTCTAATAAGTGATAGTTTTAACATTGATTAATGATCTGTACCTGAGACTCAATTATTACAGTGATGGTTACAAAATGGAGGTTGTTCTAGTTCTGTCCTGTTTTTTATGCTTTTTAGCTGCATTCTTTGGCATAATAATCTTATCTCTTTCTTTATTCTATACTTTAGTACCGTAGATTCTTTCTAAACAATTGTTTTATTTAATGTGTTATAATCTCCTTTGGACATTTTAGAGTTCAAATTGCCCTGAATTGGGCCAGTGGAGAATAGAGGTAATAAATTTAAATCATTTTAGATTGTTTTAGGCCATTCTCGGAGAAGTCAATGGCAACCCACTCCAGTGTTCTTGCCTGGAGAATCCCAGGAACGGGCGAACCTGGTGGGCTTCCGTCTATGGGGTCGCACAGAGTCAGACACGACTGAAGCGACTTAGCAGCAGCAGCAGGCCATTCTAGCCCCCCCACCCCAAATTTCTTCATAGATTTTCTTTTTTTCTTGTTTTTTGAAGCTTTATTTTTATTTATTTATTTTTGGCCGTGCTGGGTCTTCATTGCTTCACAGGGGCTTCCTCTAGTTCCAGTGAGTGGGGGCTACTCTTCGTCGTGGTGCACCAGCTTCTCGCTGTGGTGGCTTCTCTTGTTGCAGAGCACAGGCTCTAAGAGTACTGGCTTCAGTAGTTACGGCACGTGGGCTCAGTAGTTGCACCTCCTGGGCTCTAGAGTGCAGACACAGTAGTTGTGTTGCATGGGCTTAATTGCTCTGCGGCATGTGGAATCTTCTCGGACCAGGGGTCAAACCCTTGTCCCCAGCATTAGCCCACAGATTCTTATCCACTGTGTCTCTCACAGAGAGCTGGGACTACTCTCTAGCTGAGTGCTCTGGCTTCTCATTATGGTGGCTTCTCTTGTTGTAGAGCATCGGCTCTAGGGTGTGCAGGCTTCAGGAATTGCAGCACTTTGAGCTCAGTAATTGCAACTTCTGGGTTGTAGAACATAGGCTCAATAGTTGTGGCACACGGGCTTGGTTGCTCTGTGGCATGTGGGATCTTTCTGGATCGGGGATTGAACCCATGTATCCTGCATTGACAGGTGGATTCTTTACCACTGAGCCACCAGGCAAGCTCCTTTTTATCTACCTTTGATATTTTTCCTGAAAATCAACAAGCTTTTTATTTTGTTACCTTTGTTTTTAATGTCATTTGTTTAACGATAAGTTTGTGTAGTTTTTCAGTTTTAATAATACCTGTGTTTAACGACTGGCTCATCATATTTCTTGCCAAAGTTTAACAATTGGCTCTTAGAACAGGTACAAACCAACTTCAGTACCTGATCCCACTGTCTATTACCAGTCAAGGTCTGAGCCCAACTTTTGGATTCAATATTAAGTAAATATCAATAAAATTATACTTAAAACCAGATTGAAAAAATCTTAGCATATTTTTTTCCACAGAGGGATCACTCTGTCAACGAAATCAATTTCCTTCCCTCTTCTCCTTCTGTGCTTGATGCTCTTAGTTTAGTAGTGTCAAAAACCATTAAACCATCCTCAATTTACTGAACTGGAAAGTTGGTAAGAACTTCAGGTAATATGTGAAGGAGAACTGAAAGACCATTTAGGGACAAGAGGCCCTCATGTATCATCCTGTCCAGATATCCTGTAGGGGAACATACTCTTTATTCTGCCCAGCTTCCATCCCTTTTAGCATCAGCTCCCCTTTTCCTGGTAAATGTCCTTCCCTAGTCTCAGCTAAGGACCTTGCTCCTTCCCATAGTTTGCTCTTGGGCATTTTTGAACTGAATCTGGAAGAGTAATTCAGCTCTTCTCTGGAGGACAAGTATGATGAAACATGGGAGGAACTGGCAGAAGTTGTGTGACCAGATTTGCCCTCTAGTCTCAGTTCTCTTAGCACCATTGCAGGGCCCTGCCCCATGTGCTCCGTGTGTCTCGCGGGCTGAGGATGCACCTCCTTAAAGTGAGATGAAGAAATTAGGGTTGAGCCCCTGATCGCAAGGCCCTAAACACTGATTCTTAAGAAGATAACCATAATCTGATTCAGCTCAGATCGACTTCATTAAGTGCTATCCTTGTGGAAAGAAACAGTTTATATGCTGGGGGTAAAGGAAGAGAGTCATATTTTTACCTTAAAGGATCTAGTGTAGTAGGAGAGAAGTGTGTGCAATCAAATACATATAAATAAATGGCATGTCTTACTGCTTATCTATACAGTGAACACTTAGCAGCCATTTAAAATGATAATCTATATGTATATACATTTGTGAAATACTACATAACTACTAAATCACCTCTCTTAAGAGTATAGCTAGAGGAAAGAATCATTTTATGCTCATTACGTACACAGGCATTATATATATGTATATATATACATATATACATATGCATATATGCATATAAATATACAAATATACAAAGCATGCATGTGTGCTATGTTGCATGTCCGACTCTGTGACTCTGAACTATAGCCTGCCAGGCTCCTCTGTGCTTGGGATTCTCCAGGCAAGAATACTGGAATGAGTTGCTGTGCCCTCTTCCAGGGAATCTTCCAGACTCAGGATCAAACCCGCGTCTCTTCTGTCTTCTGCATTGGCAGGTGGGTTCTTTACCACTAGTGCCACCTGGGAAGACCATCCAAAGCTTATATATGTGTATAACTAAAATTTAAAAACATACATAATGAGGTGACTCCAGTCGTTTTTTTTTTTAAATGTATATACATGGGAAAAGGAAAGAAGGAAATACTATAAAGTGAGAAGTAGATGGTGGATTGTAAATGACTTGACTTCAACATTTTTTTCTGTTTTCACAATTTTCAAAATTTTCAGAGCAAGACTAATGTGACTGACACCAGTACTCAAAATATTTTATTGTTGAAGATATTGCTCAGTTACTGTAAGTCTTAATTTATACAGTATATAAATCTTCTAGGATTAATACAAAATACCAAAGACTAGGTGGCTTAAACCCAGAAATTTGTTTCTCACAGTTCTGGAGTTGGAAGTCCAAAATCCGGGTGTCAGCAAGTTTGGTGTCTCTTGTGGCTTCTTTCCATGGCTTGCAGACCACCGTTTCTTGCTGTGTCTTTCCTCTCTGTGGTCGCAGCATCTTGTGTCTCTTCCTCATTTTATAGGGACCCTAGTCTGTTGTGTTAGGACCCCACTCAGAAGACCTCATTTAACCTTAATTACCTCCTTAAAGTTCCTCTCTCCAAATGCAGTAACATCAGGGAACCTATTGAATTTCTGGAGAACACAAATCAGTCTATAACAAATGATTTCTAAAATGAATTCAAACTCAAAAAATTGATTCAAGATAAAGTTCTCAAAGTAAAAGAAATTTTCATGTAGCTTATTTTAACGTGATTATTTTTAATGTCTTTGTAGACTTGAAAATTAGTGTCTCGCTTCTAAATCAATGTTTCCATCTCCATTTCCCACATCACTACCCAATTATTTTCTTAATTATATTGTTGTCTAATTATGTGAGTACCAATGATATTATTGTTAAAATACTCCATACTTTAAAATATGAGTTTATGTTTGAAACTTTTTTTTTATTTCAACAATTTAATTTTCTAAAACACAACCAGGTAAATTCTCTTCCAATTGACTTGATTTGATTACATTATAATGAATGAAAATTTACATTTAGACCTCTAGAAATTCAGTCCTAAATATAAGAATTTAGAAAACTTATCTTACCTGGCTTCTCAGTATAGATGGTGACCTGATGGTGACCAGTTTCTCCAAGATAAATGTGCCTGCACACAAATAAACATATGTATGTGCATATATACATGTGAAGTGTGAAAGTGAAAGTTGCTCAGTCGTGTCTGACTCTTTGTGACTCCATGAATTATAGAGTCCATGGAATTCTCCAGGCCAGAATACTGGAGTGGGTAGCCATCCCCTTCTCCAGGGGATCTTCCCAACCCAGGGATTGAACCCAGGTCTCCCACATTGCAGGTGGATTCTTTACCAGCTGAGCCACAAGGGAAGCCCATAGATAAAGCACATATTTTTCTCTGATTTAAAAATAACATATGTGTGGGACTTTCCTGTTGGTCCAGTGGTTAGGACTCTGGGCTTCAACTGAAGGGGTCGTGGGTTCTATCCCTGGTCAGGGAACTAAGATTCTGCAAGCTGCCCAGCCTGGCCAAAAATAAAAATAAATTAAAAATTTTTTGTTCAGTGTAGAGATTTTAGGAAAAAGACAGAAAAGCACAAAGAAGAAAAGCATACACTTTATCCTAATATCCAGAGATATCTGATGTTATTGTTTTGCTATATATTTGTTCCTGGCCTTCAAGATGGCATCTAACAATTCTCACCTCATTACAGTCATATCCTTGTGTAGCCTCCTTCCCTGTGGAATCAGACTAGTCAGTATGAGCATTAAAATCACTTGAAAGTGACTTTGTGTGAATTCTGAGACTATACCATTAAAGAAACCACAGCTGCTGTTTTATTCTCTTGGGAATCCAGCCACCATGTTTGGAGATACTCAGGCATCCCTAGAGAGGCCCAGGGTGGGAGGAACTGAGCCCTTCCTCCAACAGCCAACATCAACTTGCCAGCCACATGAGTGAGCCACCTTGGCAGTGGCTTCTCCAACCCTAATCAGACAGTCAGATAACTATAGTCCTGGCTAACATGTGCTTACAGCCTCATGAGAGAACCTAGGTAAGAACTGCAAACTCTGCTCCTTTCAAATTCCTGACCTATAAAAAGTGTGAGAGATACTAAATGATTTTTGTTTTTAAGCCCTTAAGTTTTAGCATGATTCATTATACAGTAGATAAGTAGTAGAATATTCTTCTAGTTTTCTATTATGTTTATTTTTTTCATTTGACAAGTATTCATTGAACACTTGCTACATGTCAGGGTTGACCCAGAGAAACAGAAAACAAGGGTATATATATATATTTATATATACATATATATATACACACATACATATATGTGTGTATATATGTATAAGATATGTGTATGTGTTTATTATGAAAAACTGACCTACATATGCTCTCATGGTGGTCACTAGCAAGCCTGAAGTCCACAATACAGGCAGGCAGGAAGGAGAGGTCATGAGCAGGTTGGAGCCCTGCGAGCACAGGCTGAAGCTTGTCTGTAGGCAGCAGGCACTCAGGAAGGAAGATCTGGGGGAAGGGAGAGGAATTGGACAGCCAGCTGCTGTTTTGAAGTCTTTTAGCTCAGTGAAGTCGTAAGTTTTCTTTTAAAGGCCTTCCAACTGATGAAGCCAGGTCCCCTAGGGGTAATCTCTCTTTGGATTAATTTGAAGTCAGCTGACTTGGGACTTTAATTGTATTTGCAAAATCCCTTCATAGAAGCACCTAGCTTAGTGTTGATTGAAAAACTGGGAGAGAGAGCAAAAGAGAGAGGAAGGAAGAGAGGTTTTTATTATGAGGAATTGGCTCACATAATTATGGAGGCTGGGGAGCTCTGTGATTTATACTGTCTGTGAGCGGGAGACCCTGGAAAGTCAGTGTTATAATTTAAGCTGAATCTGAAGTCCTGAGAACCAGGGGAGTAGATGGGATAAAGCCCAGTCTAAGGGCTAGAGAAGATGAGATGAAGTATCCCAGCTCAATCACAAAGGCAGGAAAAAGGAGTGATTCCTCTATCCTCTGCCTTTGGCCCCCGATGAATTGGATGATGCCCACCCACATTGGGGAGCATAATCAACTTTACTGAGTCTATTAATTGAAATACTGCTCTCATCCAGGAACTACCCTCAGACACACACCTGAAATGATGTTTAATTCGGGCAGCCTGTGGCTAGGCAAGTTGACACATAAAATTAACCATCACAGCTGGTTTCTCTGGGCTTCCCCTGTGGCTCAGTAGTAAAGAATCCACCTGTAATGCAGGAGACCCAGGTTTAATCCTTGGGTCGGGAAGATCTCCTGGAGGAGGATATGGTAGCCCACTCCAATATTTTTGCCTGGAGCATCCCATGGACAGAAGCGTCTCACAGGCCACAGTGCACAGGGTTGCAAAGAGTCGGACGAGACTGAAGTGACTTGAGCATGCACACACAGCTGGTTTCTCCATATTATCACAAAACTGTTGGCTACCTAACATGCTACTAGTTGACTAATTTTGTTTATTCAGATTCATATAACATGAACCAGGACATAATATCCTATATCAGTTCTGTGTCTTTAATCTGTGACATGTATAGTTTTTTAGAAAGGTTTGTAGAAATGTTCATGCTGTTTTGTATACTGATGAATATATTTAAGTCATCAATACAGAGCTATAATAACTAACTTAAATCATCCTTAAAAATTAAAAATTGTTCCAAGAAAGCAGTTTGCATTGTTTATTATCTATAGATTAATATAGTGTCTTGCTTTTGGAGTGAGATTTTCTTCCCATTTTCAAAATATTTTCACATCTGTATCTTCCATGATTTCCACAGCATCCCTGAAGGTCAGCAGGGCAGTATACTAATATAAGACTTAGAAGGTTCAAGGGTAAGGAAGACTGTTTCTATCTTAAAGAGTTGTCAGTCTTGTAGGGGAGAATAATATGTAGGCAGATAGCTCTAAGAGAAGATTTGATGTGATAAGTCAGGTTATGACTAGCAGACAGGGATGGGTTTGGGGAACATGACAGAAGAATCGGATTGAGCAAAGTTATAGAATATGCCTAAAATTTTTCACCAAGAGGGCATATAACCATGTTCTTAGCACAGGTGTGCAATGAAAAGTTGGGCCAGTGGGAAGTCATGAATATAAGTAACAAAAGAGATATTTGAGTATGTCTCAAATAATGTTTCTTTGCAACTAAGCAGAGAAGATATTATTTTACCCTGTGGGGAAAAAAGCTTTTTGGAAAATGTTAACCCTTCTAATTGGAGAAGGAAATGGCAACTCACTCCAGTATTCTTGCCTGGAGAATTCCATAGGCAGAGGAGCCTCGTGGGCTACAGTCCATGGGGTCACACAGAGAGTTGGACACGACTGAGTGACTAACACACAACCCTTCTAAGGTCTTGATTAAACTATGAATTTTCTGTGGCTGAGAATTTTCATCGGGATTATTAATGACATTGAATAACATTTGATTTGGGAGAGGACTGATATCTTTTGAAATATGATTTTTGATTTGAAATATGGTTATGTTCATTAATGAAATCTTTTAGTATTTGAAAACCTGTGAGGCTGAACACAAGTGGAGCAGGACCAGAGAGAAAATAATAATGGCAGGAGTGTGGAAACCTTTCTGCTTGCTGACCAAGCTCAGGATGAGGCCTGAAAATATGTTCCTGGCTCTGGAGTGGCTGACATTACCAGCATGCCTCTGGTGGAACCACAGTGCCTGCTCCTGGGACTCATTGTGCAAGCACTACCAGACAAGAGAGTGCCTTTCTTCCAGCAGGGTAACTGCGTTCACTAATTGTAGTCGGTGGAGCCTACCATCAAACAGGAGCGATAAATAGGCAAGCTCTGTCCTTTCTGTGGCAGGGGAATGAAACTAGTGGTCATTTACTTTACATATTTATCTTTGGGGAGGCATTTTTTTTTCTCCAATTGTAGCTAAATACTACTGTCAGTAATCAGGGTACTCTTGTCACAATATGCTAGAAACCTCTATGCAGAGTACATCATGAGAAATGCTGGACTGGAAGAAACACAAGCTGGAATCAAGATTGCCGGGAGAAATATCAATAACCTCAGATATGCAGATGACACCACCCTTATGGCAGAAAGTGAAGAGGAACTACAGAGCCTCTTGATGAAAGTAAAAGAGGAGAGTGAAAAAGTTGGCTTAAAGCTCAACATTCCGAAAATGAAGATCATGGCATCCAGTAACGTCACTTCATGGGAAATAGATGGGGAAACAGTGGAAACAGTGTCAGACTTTATTTTTCTGGGCTCCAAAATCACTGTAGATGGTGACTGCAGCCATGAAATTAAAAGATGCTTACTCCTTGGAAGGAAAGTTATGTCCAACCTAGATAGCATATTCAAAAGCAGAGACATTACTTTGCCAACAAAGGTCCATCTAGTCAAGGCCATGGTTTTTCCTGTGGTCATGTATGGATGTGAGAGTTGGACTGTGAAGAAAGCTGAGTGCCGAAGAATTGATGCTTTTGAACTGTGGTGTTGGAGAAGACTCTTGAGAGTCCCTTGGACTGCAAGGAGATCCAACCAGTCCATTCTGAAGGAGATCAGCCCTGGGATTTCTTTGGAAGGAATGATGCTAAAGCTGAAACTCCAGTACTTTGGCCACCTCATGGGAAGAGTTGACTCATTGGAAAAGACTCTGATGCTGGGAGGGATTGGGGGCAGGAGGAGAAGGGGACGACAGAGGATGAGATGGCTGGATGGCATCACTGACCCAATGGACGTGAGTCTGAGTGAGTTCCAGGAGTTGGTGATGGACAGGGAGGCCTGGCGTGCTGCGATTCATGGGGTCACAAAGAGTCGGACACGACTGAGCGACTGAACTGAACTGAACGTGGTGGTTCCTCTACTGCTATTCTAAGGTGTTTTATGGGCACAGTTTGAGCAACATCACTGTTTTATTAAACTGTGCTCAGGACTAATCCCATCAAATCCATATGTATATGTGTGTATGAATGTATTAATATGTATATGAAATTCCATTACAATAAAACTGGTTAGGTTGTAGATCTTTATAGGATGAAACTGTTCTGACAGCTTGCTTATTTCAAGTACTCTTTCCTTTAATATTTTAACCTCCCATAAACTTAAGACTTTCTTAGATCTCAAAATACATAAAAGGTTATTTCTAATATCTGAAAAAAATACAGTTATTCTTTAAACTATTAATATTCAAAGGAAAACCATGAGGGAAATATTTAGAACTTAAGGGAATGCTCTGTCCTTTTTTTATATAAGTGAGTGAGTGAAAGTCTCTGTCGTATCAGACTCTTTGTAACCCCTTTGTACAATCTTTGTAACTGTAACTGTTTGTAACTCTTTGTACAGTCCATGGAATTCTCCAGGCCAGAATACTGGAGTGGGTAGCCATCCCCTTCTCCAGGGGATCTTCCCAACCCAGGGATCAAACCCAGGTCTCCCATATTGCAGGTGGATTCTTTACCAGCTGAGCCACCAGGGAAGTCTTTATATATATAGGACTTGAATAATAAATAGAGATAATTGCACAATAGAATTCAACTAGATGAATCAAGAAAGAAACCTTTATTTCATGTGTGTGTTACCTTAATTTAGATTTTTGAAACCCTTAATTAACTTGAATTCAGTAAAGTGAAATTGTAAGGAACCATCATTTGCTTTCTTAGGATTTCTCTACAAGAAGAAAGACAAATCATAGAAATTGGCAGGCTGCATGGTGATCCAGTTGAGAAAAGAATGTGACTGCACCATACTTCTGCTAAGAGTCTGTGAGTAGCTCTAAAATTCAAACAAGAAAAAGCAGCTCATTTCAAAGACTTTAAAAGGCAACAGAATAATTGCATGATATTTCTTAGGGTCAATGTAGATTAACATTAGTATGTCATATTTTCCCAGTTAAATCTGCAGAGCCACTTTATTGTAATTGTCATCAATGACTCTAAGGCACTGTAACATTTTCAATCATAAAAGGGATTAAAGCAGCAATTTTTACTCTGTTTGCTAAAGTAGGAAATCTATTAGAAAATATTAGAAAGATTATCAGCTACTAGGTTTGAAACAGAAAGGGATTTCATTTGAGTCCCTCTGAAGTCTTCATTATTTAGAAGTTCTTGTTCCTCTAACTTTAGAAAATCACTGCCTTAACTTTCCATTTTGTTTAAGTCTAGGTATTGCTACTTCTAAAATAAATTTCAGTAGCTAAAGGCTTAATCTATTTAGTAATTACTGGAACCATTTCCTGAAATTCTGAAAAAATTAAAAGTTTCAAAATAAGAGTCTTGTGGATTTAATCACCTTTCTGCTCCCAAATTAATTATACATGTAGTCAGGATCAAATGATTGTGTATATACTGTATGTATTTTATTTGTTTGTTTTTACCATTATCAGTGCTAATTCACTGAACAAGGGATATCCCAAATGTGTGGAAAAAGAGCCAGGCATCCCATTCTAGATTTGGTGTGGATGACAGGTTTGACAGGAAGAATATGATTTACAGATTGAAGAATAGGATATCAAAGTGAGTAGATATTTTAAAAAACATTTAAAATACACTATATAGAAAGCTGATGAAAATATTGTATTAAAAATAGGAGCTCTCTCTCTAGTTGATTTATGTGGTCTGTATTAGCTTTTTATTTTTTAATTTGAAGAAAATTGCTTTTCAAAATATATCATTATTTTATATTCTATAGTTCTGTGGTAATCTTCTGTTCTCATGGACAAACTCAGTATAAAATGTGAACTTATTGGCAGTAAATTCCATCTTCCTCTTACACCAGAACTATTTAACAAATACATTCCAGATTTTAGGTATATGTGCTGTGTGCTTAGTTGCTCAGTCATGTCCGACTCTTTGCAACCCCATGAACTGTAGCCCGCCAGGCCCTTCTGTCCATGGGGATTCTTCAGGCAAGAATACTGGAGTGGGTTGCCATGCCCTCCTTCAGGGGATCTTTCCAACCCAAGGATCAAACCCAGATCTCCCATACTGCAGGCAGATTCTTTACCATCTAAGCTACCAGGGAAGTCCTTGTATACTGAAGTTGGTAGCCTATTCCTTCTCAGGGGGTCTTCCCGACCCAGAAATCAAACTGGGGTCTCCTTCTTTGCAGGCTGAGCTACTAGGGTAGTGGTTATTTTTCCCCACAAATTAATTATTTTTGTAAAGATTCTATAATATCTCCTTCTTATTGTAAGTATTGTGAAAGCATGCGTAGAACCTGGGGGATCTTCCCTCTAATGAAGACCATTTTCTGCTGGTGATTAACTTGGCATCACCAAGCCTTTGGGTTCAGTTTCCTAATCTGGGAATCGAAGGTTTACAATGGCTAGTTGCTAAAGATCCTTTTTATGATTCTATCTATAAGGACAATTATTTTTGAAATTTTCTTTTAAAATAAGAAATGTAGGAAATCTCAGATATTTTAGTGTAAAAACTTCAGAAAATAGGGATCAGGAAGATATTAATGGATGTTACCCTAAGATACACACTTTCATCATAAAAACATTCACCCAGCACTAGGTAAAATGAGTCTCCCAGCCACAGTATCTGTATATTTTGTTTTGTTTTTTTTCTTGGTTTTAACATGCTTGAATATGCTGTTGTGCCAGCACTAACAAAACGAGTTTTCAAGCAATAATGTATCCTCTAAGGAAAAAATTAAATGCCGATTTTGTCTGTGTAGGAAGTGTGTAGGCAGGATTCTCAACTTTCAGGAAAATTTCTGTCTTCAAATAAAGATATTTTTCAGCTACTCTTTGAATTACTTCCCTGAGAACAAAGAAAAGACTATGAAAATGGAGTTGTCACAGGACTTGCTTGACGGCAGGGGTGATCTGTGGCTGCCTCCACCTTTGCTGGAATTGAGAGCAGAATCTGAGAGGAAGACAGAGGTGGTATCACAATAGGGCTAGGGAGGTATTGGGAACAAAACTGCTTCAGAAAATGGCCCGATTGACTGGTTCTGCCCCAAAGACCCCAAATAGCCAAAGCAGTCTTGATAAAAAAGGAACTGGAGGAATCAGGCTCCATGAGGGCTATTAAATTGTTGACACCTGTTGTGAGTTGAATGAGTGCCACCAAAATTTGTCTGTTGAAGTCCTAATGCCTAGCACCTCTGGATATTATTTTATGTGGAGATGGGGTCTTTACAAAGTGTAATTGAGTTCAAGGTCTTTAGAGTGAGCATTAATCCAGTATAACTGGTGTTCCTATAAAAGGGGGAAATTTGGAAACAAAGACATATACGGGGGAATACCATGTGAACATGAAAAAGACCAAGGAGCAAGGCTTAGAACTGATCTTTCTCTCATACCCCTCAGAAAAAACAACCCTGTCAACATCTTGTTTTTGGATTTCTTTCTTTCTTTCTTTCTTTTTTTTTTTTTTTAGTTTTTGGGCTTCTAGCCTCTGGAAGGGGGAGATAAAAGACTCCTGTTGTTAAAGTACTAAGTTTGTGGTACTTTGTTCAGCAGCCCTAGCTAACTAAAACAACACCCAACCTGAATAAATTTTAAGGAATAAGTAAGTAGCAGAAATTGATTTATATGAGTCATTCCACAGAGTAAAGTGAAATTTTGTTTGAAATGGAATTAAGAGTTTTGTGATTTTTATTTGTAGTGAAAAGAATTTTCCAAAAACAATTGCATATATGTATTCACACACATATTATTTTAAAAAGTTAAGCTATACATATAAAAAGTTAAGCAAGAATACACAGAAGAACTGTACAAAAAAGATCTTCACGACCAAAATAATCATGATGGTGTGATCACTCACCTAGAGCCAGACATCCTGGAACGTGAAGTCAAGTGGGCCTTAGAAAGCATCACTACGAACAAAGCTAGCGGAGGTGATGGAATTCCAGTTGAGCTATTTCAAATCCTGAAAGATGATGCTGTGAAAGTGCTGCACTCAATATGCCAGCAAATTTGGACAACCCAGCAGTGGCCACAGGACTGGAAAGGTCAGTTTGCATTCCAATCCCAAAGAAAGGCAGTGCCAAAGAGTGCTCAAACTACCGCACAATTGCACTCATCTCACACGCTAGTAAAGTAATGCTCAAAATTCTCCAAGCCAGGCTTCAGCAATACATGAATTGTGAACTTCCAGATGTTCAAGTGGTTTTAGAAAAGGCAGAGGAACCAGAGATCAAATTGCCAACATCCACTGGATCATCAAAAAAGCAAGAGAGTTCCAGAAAAACATCTATTTCTGTTTTATTCACTACGCCAAAGCCTTTGACTGTGTGGATCCCAATAAACTGTGGAAAATTCTGAAAGAGATGGGAATACCAGACCACTTGACCTGCCTCTTGAGAAACCTATATGCAGATCAGGAAGCAACAGTTAGAACTGGACATGGAACAACAGACTCATTGCAAATTGGAAAAGGAATACGTGAAGGCTGTATATTGTCACCCTGCTTATTTAACTTATACGCAGAGTACATCATGAGAAACTCTGGGCTGGAGGAAGCACAAGCTGGAATCAAGATTGCCGGGAGAAATATCAATAACCTCAGATACGCAGGTGACACCACCCTTATGGCAGAAAGTGAAGAGGAACTACAGAGCCTCTTGATGAAAGTGAAAGAGGAGAGTGAAAAAGTTGGCTTAAAGCTCAACATTCAGAAAACGAAGATCATGGCATCTGGTCCCATCACTTCATGGGAAATAGATGGGGAAACAGTGGAAACACTGGCAGACTTTAATTTTTTAGGCTCCAAAATCACTGCAGATGGTGATTGCAGCCATGAAATTAAAAGACGCTTACTCCTTGGAAGGAAAGTTATGACCAACCTAGATAACATATTCAAAAGCAGAGACATTACTTTGCCAACAAAGGTCTGTCTAGTCAAGGCTATGGTTTTTCCAGTGGTCATGTATGGCTGGGAGAGTTGGACGTGAAGAAAACTGAGCACTGAAGAATTGATGCTTTTGAACTGTGGTGTTGGAGAAGACTCTTGAGAGTCTCTTGGACTGCAAGGAGATCCAATCAGTCCATCCTAAAGGAGACCAGTCCTGGGCATTCATTGGTAGGACTGATGCTAAAGCTGAAACTCCAATATTTGGCCACCTTATGCGAAGAGTTGACTCATTGGAGAAGACCCTGATGCCGGGATGGATTGGGGGCAGGAGGAGAAGGGACGACAGAGGATGAGATGGCTGGATGGCATCACCGACTCAATGGACATGAGTTTGGGTAAACTCTGGGAGTTGGTGATGGACAGGGAGGCCTGGCATGCTGCGATTCATGGGGTCGCAAAGAGTCAGACACGACTGAGTGACTGAACTGAACTGATATATAAATGTACAATATAAAATGAGAGTCATCACTCTTCTTCCTCCAGTTTTAATCACCTGCTTAGTGCTGTTTGAAATCTAGCATTGTGTTTGTATGATGCTGGATTCTTAATATTACAGTGTACAAACTTGAATAAAATTCTAGTCCAAGAGTAGAGTTTTGCTTAAACATCACATTTAAAGTCTGTGCTGTGGGACTATATTGTAAGTTGAGTCTTACACTTCTCTTATTGCAGCACCATGGATAGGCTGTAAAGTAGTTAGGCCTGTTTTTTAAATTCTATCCTATATCACATGTTTAAAGTTTAGTATATTACCAACCAAGGGTGAATTTTTCAGAATCAACTAGCATTTGAAGTTTTTCCTGACTTTGTTTTGTTTAGTGCTTAAAACATTGTTATTTTAAGTAGAATAACTGACTACATCTTATTAAAGCTCTTTACTAGGAATCAGTAATAAATAAATCAAATAACAAATCAATACCTACCTTCTATGAAGTTTGAATCAATTATAGCAGAGTGATACCCTTGTGATGGAGAACTCAGTGAATCAGCAGCTCTACTGTGAATCTCCTACTTGATATAATAGTGCAGGGCTTGAGCTGTATGAAAACCTCTGAATAGACAACACAAACGTTACAAAGTCCACATAAGAAAGCTCAAAGCTTTGTTGGCAGACATGTCCGAGTCCTCAGCTGATGTTTGTGTACTCATGGTTTGTATGCAGTACCAACAACTTTTCTTGGTATAGTTCCTAAGTTCAAAGCAGAGAAACAGTAATAAAAAGAGGATGCATTTTACTCCTCCCATGTACAATGACCAGAATCAGAAGGAAAATTTAAGCACTCAATGACTTGCAAGGAATTGCAAACTATGAAATGCTACAGTAAGTTGAACAATTGCCTGGAGTCATTTAATAACAGAGAAAAGAGTTCTTTAGATTTTGAGGTCATTTTATATTAGAGTGTGATATTATAATTGATGATCAAAGTGGCCTCAAGTCACTGTGAAAAAATTTTTCTTGTGATCAATATTTCATATTTTAAGGTGGGCGCAGGAGCCTGGTAGGCTGCAGTCCATGGGGTCGCTAGGAGTCGGACATGACTGAGTGACTTCACTTTCACTTTTCACTTTAATGCATTGGAGAAGGAAATGGCAACCCACTCCAGTGTTCTTGCCTGGAGTATCTCAGGGATGGGGGGGCCTGGTGGGCTGCCCTCTATGGGGTCGCACAGAGTCGGACACAACTGAAGCGACATAGCAGCAGCAGCAGCAAGGTGGTAGTTGTTCTGTAGCTGAGTCACGTCTGACTCTGTAACCGTATGGACTGCAGCATGCCAGGCTTCCCTGTTCTTTGCCATCTCCTGGAGCTTGCTCAAACTCATGTCATGTAGAAAGTTGTGTAATATATTTAAGAATAATTTCCATTTAAAATTGTTCAAATATTAAAATGATTTGGCATTTACAGAGGGAATGATTCAGTAATATGAAAAAACTTTGCTGTCTACATAGTTGAGGTTTTATTAGTATACCAATTAAAGTATTTTCTTTGCTTAGATGCCTCTCTTTATGATTGTGCTTTAAGTTATTGGACCTTTATATTATATAGAAAGTGTTTACTCCACTGGTTGAAAATAAATAATAAAGTAATACTTTAAATCTTTGTGGAAAGTGTTAGTCACTCAGTCGTGTCTGACTTTGCAACCTCATGGACTGTAGCCTCCCAGGGTCTTCTGCCCATGGGATTTTCCAGGCAAGAATACTGGAGTGGGTTGCTGTTTTCTTCTCCAGGGGATCTTCCCAACCTAGAGATTGAACCTAGGTCTCCTGTATTTTGGGCAGATTCTTTACCATTCTTGAGCCACCAGGAAATCTTTGTAGTACTCTTATTTATTTAGGCACATTGAAGCTGTATTGTATCAGAATAAGGGATGCCTACCATATCAGCATATAGGAGAAGTTCACCAAGATCAATGGACTTCAAGTGAAGAGACTTTATTAAATGTACATCTCTCATTGTGGGAGTGCTACAGCTAAAGGAGAAGCAAGAGACCATAAACAAGGTGGTGTATTTAGGCAGTTTTACAGATACCTCCTTTTCCTCAGCATCAGATCAATTGGTGCGGTATTATTCAAATTATATTCAAATAGTCCAATAATGTTGATTTAGGATTGAAAAACAAAGGCCGAGACCATATCAGATGAAGTTCTCAATACTGTAATTAAACGAAGGCAGTATTTGTCATGTTGAACGAAGAAACGATCTTATAAAATTTATTCCAAGTTTTGAACAAGGGGCTTATACTTGCCTGCTCTTTGGTGATTCCATGATAACACATCTAAGTGTTGTTAGGTGCTCCACGCTAACAGAGGAGAACAGCTTATTTACAACAGCGTTGCAGGCAGAGGTCTTTCAAAGTTCATATCATCTTTCCTTCCCAAGGAGCAATTGCTTTGCACATATGCTCTACAAATACCAAATACAAGGAACCTGGTTTTTAATTACAAAGTAAAATATCATTCTAAAGTTGCATAACTGGTGGTTGCCTTTTGCAATGCAATGAACATAAGGAAACCTGACATTAAATCTTTGATGTGTTGCCATGACATTTTCTGAAATTTTATTTTATGCCACTTTTAAGCTGAAAACTATGTTAAATTTGAATTCTTTGGGGGATAATAGAGTGATGCAAAATTATAGAACCTAACTCTGATGTTGGAATGTCTAGGCCCACAGAGTGTATATTTCAGATTTTAGAAAAAAAGTAGATACAGAAATAGAGACACACTGGGGTCTTTATTCTCTCCTTACAGTAGTTCCATGTTTTTCTAGATATAGAGGCCATTTAGTCAGGGAGGGATGTCTCTAGCTTCCCCTTTGCGTGAAGGGAAACATAATAGAGTGGAGAAAAAAACAGTGGCAGTCAGTGTCACCACAGTTGAATGTGCAGGCAGGCCACTGAAACTGAGAGAAATAGCACAGACTGTGTAGTGTGTATAGGTATGTGCAGGTGTGGGGGTGGGGGACTGGTTTCAGGACTTCCTGTGGATAACAAAATCCACAGATGTTCCAGTCCATTAAGTGAAAGGGTGTACTGCAGTTGGCCCTCTGGATCCACACATTCAACCAAATGCATTATCCCTGGATGAGGGGACCGGCTGTATTCCTCCAGGTCACAGAGTTGCTGGAGGAAGGAGCAGGAGCTATAGTAGGAGGATGTTGCTCTGGTTCTCTCTTCCAAAGTGCCTTTTGGAGTAAATACTATTTGCTTAGCAGGGTTCAGTACCACTGCAAATGTTGGCACGGCTCCATACAAACCAGAGGATATTGAACACTAGTTTTTCCCCTCCCCACATCTGCATTTTCTACACCTGCAACCTTTTTTTGTTCCTTACCCCCAAAAGATCTCTGACATTCTGAAAAGTGAAGAGGCCAAATCTTAGAACTGGAAGACACTTTTTAAGGCATTATCTGTTCTGTCAATGAGACAGCAAAAGGTAGTTAGGTATCATGATTATAATTTGGGCTTATATAAGTAAAACGTAATATAAAAAAGCAGGATCATCCTACTTGAAATGATTTTCAAAGATTCAGTATGGTCCCAATGCCTTTGACCTCTGAAACCTCCAATACCAGCTAACCACGACACAATAAATTTAGTAAGTGAATTGTAACTATTTTGTAGATTATTGCGAGCAGGGTTGTTACAGAGACTTTAAAAATTGATTGTCTTGTTTTTAAATTTCACACCAGTAGTTCATGTATGCACTTTAACTCCAACAGTCAGCTAAATGTCTGGAAATAAATTCTTATTTCTTTCTCCAGCCCCACCTAGATTGTTCTTGCCTTCTCCCTGCCTGTCCTGACCTTCAGAGTGAGTCCAAAAGGTCATTGTCCATGGGCTTATCTTCATGAGACCTCAGTATTATAATTTTCATTGAACTTTTACTCATTTTCTTATATTTCACTGTGCCTAACAGAGTATTCTGCACAGAGTATTGTTAAACATTTGCTGACCTCAGTTAACAGCTGCCCTCTTGCCAACCTTAAGATACAATGTAGAATTTTTTTAGGGTCAGGAACTAAGTCATCTGTTTGTTGGCCTCCTCCTACTCTACAATGATAAAATGCATTCTAAAATAGATTGAACTGACCTCAGTGCTTTGCTGCTACTGCTACTGCTAAGTCACTTCAGTAGTGTCCGATTCTGTGCGACCCCAAAGACGGCAGCCCACCAGCCTCCCCCGTCCCTGGGATTCTCCAGGCGAGGACACTGGAGTGGGTTGCCATTTCCTTCTCCAATGCATGAAAGTGAAAAGTGAAAGGGAAGTCGCTCAGTCATGTCCGACCCTCAGGGACCCCATGGACTGCAGCCTACCAGGCTCCTCCATCCATGGGATTTTCCAGGCAAGAGTATTGGAGTGGGGTGCCATTGTGCTTTACTAAGAACTATGTATAACAGTATGCTAAAATTACATACAATAAACGGAATCACTTTGCTGTACAACTGAAACTAACACAACACTGTAAATCAACTATATTCCAGTGTAAAATAAAAATTAAAAAATTTATTCAATAGGTAACATTCAGATTTTCCTGTATATCAGGCACAGCAAGGTCACTGTGCTGAGACTTTTTGTGTGTGTGTGCTAAGACTTTTATAATCATGATCTTACTTATAGCTCATAATTTTGTTAAAATAGGTAATAACATTACCCCATTGAGACCCAGATTCATTAAGGAATTTGCTTAATGCTGTTCAGCTCATTAATGGCAAAGACTTGAAACCATGCACTTGACTGATTCTGTTGTGCCTATTCAAGCACCCAGAGCAAGTAAAGAAGTAGGAAGTACTGTTAAAGAGTTTTTAGTGCATAGTTGAGCAAACAGGTCATTTTGATCTTTTAATGCTTTTTAAAAAAAGGATCGTAAATCTAGTAGTACATTTATACTTCTAGGTACATAGCGATGTGTAAGCATGCATGCTTAGTTGCACAGTCAAGTCTGACTCTTTGCAACTCCATAGACTCTAGCCCGCCAGGCTGCTCTGTTCATGGGATTATCCCAGTAAGAATACTGGAGTGGGTTGCTATTTCCTCCTTAAGGGGATCTTCCTGACCCAAGGACCGAACCTGTGTCTCCTGCATTCCAGGCAGATTCTTTACCACAGAGCCACTTGGGAAGGCCCAGCTACATAGAAGCCTTGTAGAAATATTAAGACATCTTCTAAATATGGCGTTTATGGAAACATGATATTTTAATTCAATTTTTAGTCTAAGAATTATGTTTCATTTGTATCAAGTGCTATAATTGACAAAGTATTTTCATATATACTATGTTATTGGATTCTTAAAGCAGTTGAGTTCAGAGACTATGTGTTATCTGGTTTTACTGCAGAGGATTTGAGTTTAAGAAAGTTGAGATAACTTCCTTCAAATCATACAGCAAGTAAATGTTCTAAAAAGAATTAGTTCTTTTTATCACTATAATGATTCTGGAATATCTCAACATGTATTAATATCTCAACATATATGTGCATTTGTAGTCAAGAGTAACCTACTAAAAGTGATTACAGTTTACTACTACTACTAACTTTACCATTTGCAATCAAGAATAAACTACTAAAATTTTTTAGTTTACTAATAACAATAATCACCATTTTCACACAGGTTGTACACATGAATTTTCATCCAAACCAGGACCCCCTGAGAATGACAAATGGCAAAGTAATTGGGAAGTTGAGGCAACAGTCATAAATGGGACCAGCTCGAGGAAAGAGGGATGTGTGATTCCCCAGTTGAAACAGTACCTGTCCTGTGCTGTCCTATTCTAAACAATTTACATGGATTAACTTCCTTAATTCTCTATCCTTATGAGATAGAAATTATACATATTTTTCAGATGAACATTTTCTGATGTGTTTAAGGTCACACAACATTCATGGATTCTTTTCAGTGCCCTGTGCTCTACTGAATCTCTTTGCATGCTTAAAAATAGGGGAAGGGAGAGTCAAGGCCAAAAAAATAAAGACCTGGGGAAAGGCAGGCAATGCTTATGAGAATTTTGTAGTTGAAAGAGCAGCTAGTTGTTTTCTAATGCTAGTGGCAGAGTTGAGGGAATAGTTTGTGGGAAAGTGGAAGTGTTAGTTGCTCAGTAGTGTCCTACTCTTCAACTCCATGGACTGTAGCCCGCCAGGTTCCTCTGTCCATTGAATTCTCCAGGCAAGAGTACTGCAGTGGGAAGCCATTCTCTTCTCCAGGGAATCTTACTGACCCAGGGGTTGAACCTGAGTCTCCTGAATTGCGGGCAGAATCTTTACCATCTGAGCCACCAGGGAAGCCCATAGTATGGGGGAAGCAGTGGCAATTAACTGAGGAAGTATGGATACTATATCAACAATCTTGCTAGTTACTGTGTTTTTTGTTTGTTTTTTAAAAATTTTTGGCTGTGCTGGGTCTTCACTGCTGCGTGGGCTTTTCTCCAGTTGTAGTGAGCGGGGGCTACTCTCTAGTTGCGGTGGTTGGGCTTTTCATTGCAGTGGCTTCTCTTGTTGTGGCCCCTGGACTCTAGAGCACCAGGCTCAATAGTTGTGGCATACAGGCTTAGTTGTTCTGAGGCATTTGGGATCTTCCCTAATCAGTGATCGAGCCAGTGGCCGCTGCATTGGCAGGCAGATTCTTTACCATTGAGCCACCAGGGGAACCCCTTGCCAGTTATTGTTTTTTAAAAATGATTACACATTTACACACATTAAAGATGGTTTTGATGTACTTGGTGCTCTTGGATAATTATTTAATGACATGTGAACAATTAGGTGAACTCTAAGCAGTTGACTTTGTTTCTAGGTAAGATGGGTGAACCAATCAGGATTAGTTTGTTTTATTAATTGGATCTAGCCTGGGATAGATCCCAGTTTTTGACTGTGAGAAGCCCTCTGGCTTGTCTTGCTTCTGCTGAGGCTAAAGTTTGTTTGTTTTTTCCTAAGTGGGTGTCATCTGTGTGAAGTCCTGGACCCTTTCTCTAACTACATTCCTTTTCTTCTCTGCTCTATCCCCTCTTAGTTTGTTGAGAGAAGTCTATTGGCATTTCACTTCACTTGTCAGGCTGCATATAAAGGCAAAGATTGGAGATCTACAAGTGAAAAGAAATATTTCAACAGACAATGCCTGGTACTTTCAATCTGATCACTTTACAAACAAGCAGATGCTTTCTCTATTGTACGGATGACCTCATCAGGGAAAGTGGATTAAGCTCTGGATCACTCTACTCAGAGTCATCCTCCAGGACTTCTGAAATCACAGGCCTATTCTTCTGCTCTACTCTTCCCTTAAAAAAACAAGGACAATTCTAAATAACGTTCATCTCATTAATTAAAAAAACAAATAGGTAAGTATTTATACCCATAGTTAACTGTAAATAATGTTTCATTAAGTATGAATCATTAAGTTGCTTTCACAATGATTTTAGAGCAAACTGTATTTGGGGCAGACATTATGCTAGAAATTCTTTCATGGCTTATTTAATTCTCACAATATTCTAGAACTGCTATCCCCTTTTTAAACATAAGATAAGCACTGGTTAGAAAGATAACATAACTTGCTAAAGATCAACAGTAAAAAAAAATCTATTTACAGCTAATCAATTGGCTTTAACTGAAACAAGGTAGGTTTTTGTATTACAAAGAAGCTAAAGACATCATATGACATACAGTTGTGTTTCATTATCAGTCATTAACTCCACTGTCTTCCAGATTATCTGGCAAAATATGCCATTTAAAAGATAGGAGCCCACTTTTCCAGAATGACCTGACTTTTCTATTTTGTTCTTGTTGATCACCTAACAAAATTAAAGAAGAATGTACCTTGTCTCACAACATATTTTAAAACAATATCTTTCACTGTTGTTTTTAATTTTTTTTTCTTTTCTTTTTTTGCAGAACTCTCTTCCTTAAACATCTATTAAAAAAAATTAGCATTTAACAGATGAAGGACTTCACTGGTGGTCCAGTGGTTAAGATTCTGTGCTTCCACTGCAGGGAGCACAGGTATGATCCCTGATTGGGGAACTGAAATCCCACATGCCATAAGACATGGCCAAAAATAAATAAGTAAAATAATAAAATAAATGAAAACAGTATACCAGTTGTAAGATCAGTTTATACCGTTTGCTTACTATTAAATCAGTCATGTTAAGAGACTGTTCCTATGAACATTGGTACTCAAAATCAAGATTTAGAAAAGATTAAAAAACAAGAGTTAGAAAAGATAGTTGCAGGGTTATATTGTTTTTACTATCCAATTGTTTTCTGTATTTTTATTTGAAAAGTAAAATTGACTCAAGAAAAGTTACAGTTCATACTGTTAAGAATTAGTATCTGAATTTGCACTTTTTATATAGCCAGAATCTCTCTCGAATAAAAAGAAGAAATTCAGGCACATTTATTAATTATTAATAAATGACACATTTGCAATAAATTCAAATATCTGTATAGAGGTGTCAAGAAAAAGTGGCTCAAGTGAATGTATTGGTGGTTTCTTATTTGGTATAGAATGTATTTCAGTGTAGTATAGGTTTTCTTTCTAAATTATAAATCTATGTGTTATTGAATGTATTTTTATCATATTTTATTTTTTTATTTGAAAGCATATTTTTATAATGACATGTGAGCTCAATATTTATAAAACAGATGAATCACCAGGAATTTTCAGAAAGTTTGAAAATTATAACCTTAGTTTTCTTTTTACTTATTCAAATTCCAGTGATACCTGTGAATCAAAACTACAAAGCATTTTATCATCTATATTTAGTCATTTTCATAGAGTTTGGTGAGGCACATGTGAAATGCTATGGAATGGCACTTGATTTTTTTAATAATGAATTAAAACCCTTTTATTTTAGCTCCTGCTATGAAGGAAGCTCTGTGTACTTATACTTTATTTTTTCCATCTGTGTTGCAAATTACTTCCTCCAAATTATGAAAAACTTTTATTTAAGACTTTTAAAAAATAACTATTTCAAACTTATAGAAAATTTGCATGGACAGTTCAGAATATTTCCATATCTCATGTAGACACAATACTGAAAACTCTAGTGCACATTTCTTAAAAACAAAGATATTCTCCTCCTAATCCCAAATAATCCTCCAAATTAAGAAATTGATACACACTACCTTTTAGTCCACAGACCCCATTCAAATTTTGACAGCTTTTGCAATAGCAGCTTTTTCCTTTAACATCCAGAATCATGCATTGTGGTTATTTTTACCACTCTTTAGTTTTCTTTAATTTGGAGCATTTCCTTAGTTTTTCCTTAATCTTAGTCATGGATTCATGACATTGATAGATTGAAGAATATAGACATTTGATTTGATAGCATGTCCCTCAACCTGGGCCTTTTATGAGGTTTTCTTATGACCAGATTCAGATCATTCATTCATTCATCAGAAATGATGCTGTGCTCTTCCCAAGTTGATCACATTATGGAGGCTCAGGATGAGCACCCATCCCACCCCAAGTGATGGCAACCTAGAGCACTCAGTCAATTGCCAGCTTTCTCCACCTTAAAATCACCATTTCTCCCCTTTGTAATTGATAAAGATTTTATGTTGAGATAGTTCAACCTATGCCAATAGCCTCAAAATCTTTAAGCCTTCACTCACCAGCTTTGGCATCCTTTCCTGATTCCTGCCTGAATTAATGACTTTTATATGACTGTCAAATGATGATTTTCTATTTCCATTGTTTATCAGTTGGCATTCTAGGATTGAATAGATTTTCCCCTTCTCCTTCACTTATTTATTCATGTAATTATTTATATCAGTATAGATTTATGAATTCCTGTTTTATTCAGTGGATTGTGATCTGTTACTATCATTATTCTGATGCTCAGTTTTCCAGAATTGGCCAGTTGGAACCTTTGTAAACTTGCTCCCAAGTCTTTTTGATAGTGTTTATATAATTCTTTGAACACTTCCTTACTTTCTATGAGAAAAAAGATAACCCAAGCCCATATTGTATCTTCTTCATCCAAGTGCTGGGTTCAGTTGTTTATCTAAGGAGTCCTGGTTCCTTTCAGTGGAGAATAGTATTGGAAGCCAAAATGTGCTTTCAGAGTACTCATTACTACTGGAGTGTCATTGCTTCTAGACTCTCTTGGGAAACAGAGCTGAAATTCTATATGTATTGATATATATATACAGATGCATATATAGGTATGCATATATATTTATGTGTATGTATATATATTATGCACATATAATTATTATTTATGTACACTAATCTATATCTATCTGTTATCTAAAACTACAATTTCACCTAGTATTTCCAATTCCAGTTCATAATCTCCGGGTTATTTCTAGCTTTCTCATTTCTTTTACTTTCTTTGACAGTGAGGAACCTGACTCTCATTACTGACAATATAGTTACATTTTCTCAAAGTGATTCTTTAAAACTGATCTTCCTATTTTGCTTTGTTCCTCCTCCACCATCTTCAAGAAAGAGAAGAAAACTGAAAGCAGCTGTAGTTTTCAGTTTACTTGGCAATTGTAGCCCTGAGAAGTCAGTACAGTGCCCCTCTAGAAGTATTTCCTTATCATTTTACCTGTCTTTCAATTTTTCTGCCTCCAAATGTGGTAGAATGATTATAGAATATCTTTGTGGAACTAGGGAATAACGTTCAACAGTTGTCCTCAGTCTAGCTACTGTTTCTTCATTTTACCCCTTCTTCTTCCTCTTCTGTTCTGCTGCTGCTGTTCACTTATTTCTTGATTTAATTACTTTAACAGGTTCCTAAATGCTACAGATCTTGTTGCCTTTAAGATCTTCTTCCCTATAAACACCAGTGTGATCCCTTTAAAACACAGAGCTGAGTACAACATTCTGTTGCTTTAAAATTTCTCAATGGCTTCCTTATTGCTCCAGATTCATTAATGTGGTTTATAAGAAAATCTATAACTTGATAGATTTCTTGTTTTCTCTCCAAATTCATCTCTCATCACTTTCTTCTCTGAACTTCCTATGTCAGCTACGACAAGTAATTGTATATATACAAAAAAGTCATTGAATGAGTGTTTTTTGAATCCAAGGTTTCTGGATTTGAATTCTCTCCTATTGCCTGATTATTATATATTATATATATATATATATAATTTTATTTATTTATTTTTGATTGTGTTGGGTCTTCACTGCTATATGGGCTTTTTCTCTAGTTGTGGCGAATGGGGGCCACTCTCTAGTCGTGGTGCACAGGCTTCTCATCAGAGTGACTTCTCTGATTGTAGAGCACAGGCTCTCTGGCATGCGGGCTTTAGTAGTTGCAGCACATGAGCTCAGAGTTGCGGCTTCTGGGGCTCTAGAATACAGGCTCAGAACTTAGTGATATAAAACAAGAATTATTTTAAAACCAGATTTTGTGGGTCCAGATTCAGAAAAGGGTCAGTGGGGACAGTTCTATGCTGGGTCCAGAGGATTCATTTCTAAGATGACTTCTCACAAGTCTGGTGCCCAGGCTGATGGATCAGAATGGTTTCTGCTGGTAGCTGGACATTTTGCCAAGCGGCTCAGGGATCCAACGTGTGTGTTTCAGCAAACCAAGTGGAAGCTGCTTGGCCTTTTATAATCTGGCCCCAGAAGTTGCATAGTGTCACTTCCACTGTACTCTATTGATGGTAGCAAGATTCAAGGGTAGGAAACATAGATTCTTTCAGCATTTTAAAGCTGTTGCACCTTGGAGGTAAAATGGAGGTACTAGAAGTCTGGATTAAAAGAGACTTTTTATAAGGTGGCCAATACACAGTAAGTGGTTGATAAATATTAGATATTTTTGTTTTTCAATGACATTTCTTCCTGGAATTCAGGGCCTGTTCTCATCATCTGATGAAGATGGAGATAGGTTAGTCCCTTTCCTTGGAAGTCTCTCTTAAAAGTTGCCTCAGGGAGTTTCCGGGTTGTCTGACCTCTATAGTGCATATGAGGCTTCTAGGGCAAAGATAATTAATACAGTATTTCTAGCGTGCAGGGACCCAGGACCCTGAGACAGGATGATCATATATCCAGTTTGCCTGGGACATTCTGCATTTACATCTGCTGTTGTAGCACAGTTATTAATAGTGCCACACTTTATTCTCAAAAAGTTCCCAGTTTAGATGATAAATAATGCAGTATCTACTCAAAGAGACTTCTAGAGCCTCAGTCATGTTGCTAAAGGAAAGACTGCCGTTGACCCTCTGACACACTTTCCAATTGTAGCAGCAGGACTTGACGGTAACCCTGGAGCCTGGGAAACTTGCCTCTCACCCAGGGGGCTGGGGAGGCTATGAGGGAAATGTGCCTATGATGTCCCAGTGAACCAGCCCTTAGTGCTGAATCACTAGCAGCATTTCCCAAAAGTGGAGTTAAGAAACTATTTCCCACTGACTCAAAGGGTGTGGGGCTGTCACTGGTCCATACTGACTAGAATAGAATTACCTGGTTTGCTTTGACTTCTGTTGAAAAAGTAGTCTAAGTCCACTCTGAAACCCCCATTCCCTGTTGTTCTCTAAAGATCTTCAGGTATTGCCCCCAGACGTCTTTCAGGAAATATTGGCTGATGAGTGCTCTTCAGTTGTGCTGCAGAGTTTTGAAATGGCACAAAGTTGAATTTGGACTAAATTATAAATGAGCTAATGCTCTGATGTTTGTACTTGCCTGGAAAAACAGGTTTAAAAGATCCAGGAAATCAAGCCATACGATCACTCAAGAAAGAAGTTTGTAAGAATGTGCCATCACCTTAGATAGCCCTGCCAATTGCCATTTTTGGAAGTGAATGGGGACTTTTTTGCCTTTGGTTTGGTCTTCTGCATTTTTCAAGGCCCAGTTTAAGTCCTGCTTTGTCCAAGAAACTTTCCTAAATTCCCACAGACAGTCTCACCTCTCCTTGACCTCTGCTTTTCCTCAGCTCCAGGTATTTAAAAAATTTACTTATCTGGCAAATCTCCTGACCTTTCGGTCAATACCTTTGATACAGTATTTGTGTGCCAAGCACTGTGCTGAATTCTTTGCAGTAATCATTCCTTCTAATCCTTTACCACCAGGTAAGTACTGTTATATATATTTTATAGGTAAGGAAACACAGGTCACATTGCATTATTATTTATGTTAGATTACATCGCCTCTCCCCACCTACCTGTAATCCTCTCAAGAACTGCAAACAGGTTGCCTATCTCTTGGTATCCTAGTTTCCCCACACATAGTAGTAACTCAAAGGAGCAAATTGTTGATGTTAATGGCCAGTATTACTTTCTGTCTGCTCCACAAGATGGAATTTTAAGCATGAATACAGAGTTGTGCTCTATAGGCCATCTTTAAAGCCCTGGAAACCTCACATCAGGCCAGGGAAATTTAGTGTGAAGAGAAGGAATAATGCACATGTGAGACTTGCCATTTTGAGAGTCCATTGATGTTGGTTTTGAAACTCGGAAAGCTTTGCTTCAACATTTGTTTCAAAGAGGAAGAAAATGTTGAAAGTTTTTTTAAATGTTAGGCACATTGTGATTATTTGAATATTCTCTCGTGTTGATTTCCTGCATTACATCTTTGAAAGTGTCCTGATTTTCGTAAGTATTCCAGTGCTGAGTGGTATTTCCTGTCTCAGCATAAAAAATGGGTTTTAACTTGCAACCAGAAGTGTCAGAATCAGTTGCAGTGATGGAGATGTTGAGGCAGTGATGAGCACGTGGAAATACATTTGAATTTTGATCTTAACGCACACTGAATAAGTCTATAAATGTATATGAAATAAGTATGAGTGCCTTATCATAATTTTAAGTCTGATTTTTATTGTCAAGAATGTTTCCATTTAGAGTCCTTTTACTCTTGCCTTAAAGTGTTGGCCAAAGTTCATTTTTGTGTTTTTTAAGTCTCTTATACTCAAATTGTCGGGTATTATGTGTGATGAGGCCAGTCAAGGCAGAATTATGAAAATTACAGGTGGAAAATTAGGTCCTTTTCTTTTTTCTTTTCCAATACAGGCTACTTGCCTTACAGAATATCCTCAAATAACTTCCATCCTCGTTTAGAATAATGTACACAAATGCTGGGGCCATTACAGGTTCCCCTAGGAGTTTATTCCTCAGAAAAATGCGATTTGTTGCAGGTACATTTTTTACCTAATTTTTAATCTAAACTTTTGTTTTGCTCAATTTCATTCTTTTACCCCTTGGACCACCCGTATAGTTCTTCACAGAAGTTTGCAGAATGCTTTTTTGATAGGAATACTCATAATAATTAAAAGGAATTAGGTTCATTTATGTTTGCCATGCATGGGTCTGCTTTATTTTTTGTGTGCTTATTGACATGGCCTAAGGAAGCATTCCATTCTAAAGGATATCAGTCCTGGGTGTTCTTTGGAAGGAATGATGCTAAAGCTGAAACTCCAGTACTTTGGCCACCTCATGTGAAGAGTTGACTCATTGGAAAAGACTCTGATGCTGGGAGGGATTGGGGGCAGGAGGAGAAGGGGATGACAGAGGATGAGATGGCTGGATGGCATCACTGACTTGATTGGAAGTGAGTCTGAATAAACTCCGGGAGTTGGTGATGGACAGGGAGGCCTGGCGTGCTGCAATTCATGGGGTCGCAGAGAGTCGGACACAACTGAGCGACTGAACTAAACTGAACTGAAGGAAGCATAATGATAAGTGGGCAATTCTTAAACATAATCACAGAACTGGATTATAAGAGGTTCATATATATTCTTTTAAGTAGGTGTAAAAAATATTAGGCCCTTTCTTTTAGGCAAATGCTAGGTCTCTCATGTATGGGAAAATGAATGAAATAAGCAACCTGATCAGTTTGGTATTGGATTGTCTAGAACTTCTCCAGTAAGTTAGACTTGGATCAGTATGTTCAGTTCGACTTCATACTGTAGCCATAAATTGGGACGTTTCGATTTGCTGTATCCCAGAGACACCAACCTTGAGGCTTGATCTGGCCTTTATGGGTCTTTGTGTATCTATGATTGAGCCTGTGCCTGGCAGATGTCAGGTGTTTTGTTGGATAATTTAATGATGAAGTATGTGCCAATTAAGAAAAAACGAGTAAAGCAGCCATGTATCTAGTATTTTTGACACCCAGTGCCTATCATTTTTAATACCCTTATATGAAAGATGTATTTCAGTAAGATTTGTGCTATGAAATGAATAACAGCCAAAAGAAAAACATAAACAATAAACTTTCATTAAACAATATATAATCATGCAAGTAAATTAAAAATAAAAGCAAATGTTATAGAACAAAAATATTTTGGTTTTATAAAGTATAAGACATTAATGATTTCTTGGGAAAAAGGAAAATATTTTATACTGCCATGTACTCCATGACTTCCAAAGGGAGGATTGAAGTAACTCAAGTTTTCCTTCTTTGTCCTTACAAGCATTGTTTGTTTTGACTATTCCAAACACTTGAAGCTGTAGTACCATAGGAATTGGAGTTGCTAACTGCCATCCAGGCAAGCTCAAAGGATTCCAAACCATTTTGAACTTATTCTCTATATCTATGGCTGATTCATGTTGATGTTTGGCAGAAACCAACACAATTCTGTAAAGCAGTTATTTTTCAATTAAAAAATTAAAAAAAAGCATGTGGACAGCTGAGTCTCTGGGTGTACAAGTGGAGGTTCCAGATTACAGTGTTTATTTATAAATGATGCTTTATATAATATGAAGATTCAGTTCAGTTCAGTTCAGTCACTCAGTTGTGTCTGACTGTGACCGCATGAATCACAGCATGCCAGGCCTCCCTGTCCATCACCAACTCCCAGAGTTCACTCAGACTCATGTCCATCGAGTCGGTGATGCCATCCAGCCATCTCTCCTCTGTCGTCCCCTTTTCCTCCTGCCCCCAATCCCTCCCAGCATCAGAGTCTTTTCCAATGGGACAACTCTTCACATGAGGTGGCCAAAGTACTGGAGTTTCAGCTTTAGCATCAGTCCTTCCAAAGAACACCCAGGACTGATCTCCTTTAGAATGGACTGGTTGGATCTCCTTGCAGTCCAAGGGACTCTCAAGAGTCTTCTCCAACACCACAGTTCAAAAGCATCAATTCTTCAGCGCTCAGCCTTCTTCACAGTCCAACTCTCACATCCATACATGACCACTGGAAAAACCATAGCCTTGACTAGACAGACCTTTGTTGGCAAAGTAATGTCTCTGCTTTTGAATATGCTATCTATGTTGGTCATAACTTTCCTTCCAAGGAGTAAGCGTCTTTTAATTTCCTGGCTGCAGTCACCATCTGCAGTGATTTTGGAGCCCAAAAAATAGTCTGACACTGTTTCCACTGTTTCCCCATCTATTTCCCATGAAGTGATGGGACCAGATGCCATGATCTTCCTTTTGTGAATATTGAGCTTTAAGCCAACTTTTTCACTCTCCACTTTCACTTTCATCAAGAGGCTTTTTAGTTCCTCTTCACTTTCTGCCATAAGGGTGGTGTCATCTGCATATTTGAGGTTATTGATATTTCTCCCAGCAATCTTGATTCCAGTTTGTGCTTCTTCCAGTCCAGCGTTTCTCATGATGTTCTCTGCATATAAGTTAAATAAGCAGGGTGATAATATACAATATGTATTATTAAAACTCAGCAGTAACCACAGCAATTGTTTAGAACTTTGACGAACAAAAGGTGTTTTAAGTGGGAGGAGTATTTTATCATTGACTTTGTTTAGAGTTGACAGAGCATAGGGAAAATAGAAAGCAGTATGCCTTTGAGCTTATTTCTTTTGGTTTATTATTGAAAAATTCTTAATATTTTCAAATTTTATAATTCTCTACAGACAATAATGACTTGCCTGCACCTGGAGCACACTGTTCCCATTTCCCTGTCCTGGGTTCACTATTGTGGAAGATAGGAATTTTGCTTTGAGTACAATTTTAGGGGAAAAAAATGTTAAAAATATTCCATGACTTGCAGATATCCAATATATATTTTGAATGTCTAACTAGAAGAGAGAATGGAGGATGGGTGAAATCTCTCAGAAGACTATGGGTATTGGAGAGTAGCTGGCTAGTATCAGGCCCGTGGGGCAGCACAACAGAACATCAGCATTTTGCAAAGGGAAGTGAGGAGTAGAACAAAGAACTGATGTTCCATCCTATTGGTGATTGTTTTGGGTTGCTGATGGGAAGAGCAGAAGCAAGAGAGTTTTTCTAGGCTTAACTTCCCATCTCATTCTTTTAATTTCTGCCTTTGACCAGGGTTAGCCATACATACTGTTTTCTCCATTCCCTTGCTCAGTTCCTGAGAAGACCCCTCCTACTCTTCCTTCAGTGGCTTATCTGCTTCTGTCAATAATCTGGAAATTTTATAGTAAAACTGTGTGAAATGGGGAAACACTGAAATGCATCTCGTCATGCAGAACATTTGTATGCCAAATGTGTGGTACAAGTAGGTACAAGAGAACACCATTGTTCTCTTCTCAGACTCAGTTTTCTCTTGCTGAGTTAGAGCTGGCATGGAAACCCCCAACATCCTTTGTAGGCATTTTTATACACTTCCTCTCCAGTCAGAGCAAAGGTATCCAAGAAGTACAATTCTCTGAGATGGCCCTTAGTCATTCTATTTTAGTCCTTATTGCTCTGTCCAAGAGAAATCTCCATATGAGAATGCCTTGTACCCTGTTTCATGGCACCTCTATCTCTTACTCTCTTATCAAAAATAGAATTCCAGCATAGCCATTAGGATGGCTACTATTAAAACAATAGAAAATAACAGGTGTTGGTGAATGTGGAGACATTGGAACCTTTGTGTACCATCAGTGAGAATGTAAAATGGTGCAGCCACTATGGAAAACATTATGACAGATCCTAAAAAAATTTAAAAAAGAGTTAATACATGATCCAGCAACTCCACTTCTGTGCATACGCCTAAGAGAATTGAAAGCAGAGAGGAGACATTTGGGCACCCATATTCATAGAAGCATTATTCATAATAGCCAAGAGGGAGAAGCTGCTAGTCCATTGATGAATGAATGGATAAACGAAATGTGATATATCCATACAATGAAACATTCAGTTCAGTTCACTCAGTCGTTTCTGACTCTGCGACCCCATGAATCGCAGCACACCAGGCCTCCCTGTCCATCACCAACTCCCGGAGTTCACTCAAACTCAGGTGCATTGAGTCGGTGATGCCATCCAGCCATCTCATCCTCTGTCGTCCCCTACTTCTCCTGCCCCCAATCCCTCCCAGCATCAGCGTCTCTTCCAGTGAGTCAACTCTTTGCATGAAGTATTACTCAGCCCTAAAAAAGAAGGACTTTCTGACACATGTGATGACTTGGATGAACTTTGAGAACACTGTGCTAAGTGAAATAAGCCAGTCACAAAAAGACAAATACTATATAACTTAATTTATAGAAGATACCTAAAGTAGCCAAATTCATAGAGATAGAAAGTAGAATGGTGGTTACCAAAGGTTAGGTTGAGAGGGAAACGAAGAGTTGTTGTTTAATGGGTACAAACTTTCAGTTTGCGAAGAAGAAAAGTTCAGGAGATGAGTGGTGATGATAATTGCACAATATGAATGTACTTAATGCCACTGAACTGTATACTTAACGATGGTTAAGATGGTAAATTCTCTGTTATGTGTTTTTAACCTCAATTTAAAAAAAGAAAAGATGACAAAATTACATACCTAACCCTAATCCCAGAAAACTGCATGTGAAAAAAATTATGGGTATTTTACCACAATAAAAGATAATTTTAAAAATAGAATTTCAAGTTTGTTACTTGTCACTCTTTTTTTTTAATTTATTTATTTTTGGCTATGCTGGGTCTTTGTTGCTGCATCACTGGATTGGGAAGATCACCTGGAGAAGGGCATGGCAACCCACTCCAGTATTCTCGCCTGGAGAATCCCTTGGACAGAGAAGCCTGTGGAGCTTTATTTAATGGGGTTACAAAGAGTCAGACGTGATTGAGCGACTAACATGCACTTGCACAGGCATGTGTGCATGTGTGCACGCACGCGCGCACACACACACACTGCTGGGTCTTTGTTGCTGGACAGGCTTTTCTCTAGTTGTGGTGAGTGGGGGCTTCTCTGTGGTTGCCATGAGCTTGCAGTGGCTTCTCTTATTTTGGAGCAGGGGCTCTAGGGTGCAAGGGCTTGGTAATTGCTGCTTGGGCTCTAGAGCACAGGCTCAATAGTTGTGGCCCATGGGCTTATTTGCTTCGTGGCATGTGGGATCTTCCCTGATCAGGGATAAAACTCATGTCTTCTTCATTGACAGGCAAATTCTTTACCACTGAGCCACCAGGGAAGCACCATGTCACTCTTAATATAAAATAACAAAGAGCTGTTTTAGGGATGTTAGACTCTGATGCCATGGGCCACATGCTATACCTCATTCCAAGCAAGTTTTGAAATCATGCTTGGTGGTTGCTGTGGTTTGAATACAACACATGGTTAAGCAATACTACCTTGTTTTTTCCAGATCAGAGACCAACGAAAGAGTACATCAGAATAGGAAATGACCACCACTGTCTATGATATCAGAGAAGGAGATGGCAACCCACTCCAGTATTCTTGCCTAGAGAATCCTGTGGACAGAGGAGCCTGATGGGCTGCCATCTATGGCGTCGCACAGAGTCGGACACGACTGAAGCAACTTAGCATGCATGCATGCATTGGAGAAGGAAATGGCAACCCACTCCAGTATTCTTGACTTAGCAGCAGCAGTCTATGAGATGGTACCCTCTTAGATGGAGAGCTTACATCCCTAGCTCATCTACATCAGATTTAAAGATCTGAACATTCACTTCAGCTCCAAGTAGAGCCTGCTTGTGCAAAATGATGTTTGGCAAAATGAAGTAAGCAAATTGGGTGTCATGGTGAATTAAAAGCACAATTTTGAAGAACAGAAGCCTTCAAAACCTGCAATGCAATATCCACATTTTGACATTTAGGTTACCAGGCCAGAGGTAGCATGGGTTATTGGTGAAAGAAAACTATGATTACCATGGAGACTATTTGGCAGTAAGAAATAGTAAAATAATGCTTTGATTTAAGCCATTTCTCCCCAGGGCCCACATATATAATAATTTATTTTCATAATATACCGAGGAACCAGGGAGGAATGGGTATTATTATCTCTACTTTATAGAAGGTGAAACTGAGAAATAGAGAAATAATTGACATTGAGGCAGTGACTCATTGGCAAGGTAGCCTTAGAAAACAGGCTTCTAGTTTCCTAATCTTGGGACCTCTTATGAATAGCTTGCCTTCTGTTCTGTTGATCCTGTTGAACAGAGCTGCACCTCTGTGTCCCCAAACATGACAATAGTTGGCTCTCTGAATAAGTTTTTTAAGTAAAGAAGCCACACAAGAAGATTGGGATCTTTAGGCCCCTCCAGAAGCAAGCAAATGTATGGATGATGACCAAGGAACTTCAATGTTGGCTGGAGAACTTCAGTTTCCTTGACTGTCACATTTCTCTGTGTCTAATTTCATTTGAGAGGAAAAAAAGACAACTGGAATTTCAGTAACTCCATTTTCTTGGCTTAGAAGTCACAAGCTCCAGTTAAGTGCTGCCCTGAATAAGTGGCTCCTCTGTGTTGAAGGAGAGACCACCCCCTGTTGCAGTTTCGCAACACACATATGGAGGTTTCCAGAAGCCCTCAGCTGGAGCAACTAAATGTGACTGAGACAACACAGTCCCAGAGACAAAGGTCAGACCTATTTTAATCTCTGAGTAAGGCTATTACTCTGGGACAAGGCCCTTCTTGTCTGATATCCTGCTATTTTCAGTGATTCACAAGCTTGAATCTCTTTCATCTGGGAGCACAGAGTCCCATCCCCCTTTCAGATTTGTTTGTGAGTTAAAATACTTCCCATCCGCAGTCTTCTCAGAGTGTCTTCATCTAGCCGTAGAATTCCTCAAGCTGTGACCTGGAGGAGTCCCTGGGAGGAAGAGTCAGGGCAGCTTGGAATGTGAGCCCAGGGGAGGATCTGGAGTGTAGCAGGAAGTGGGGTTGCGGCTTGCTTGGAAGGTCCTGCAGAGGCTCTGAACCAGTAGGTCACTGGGCAGCTGACTGTTCTGACAGTGCTCTGGGAGGCTTGCTCTGTACTGTCTGTTGAGGTGTATGTGTCATGCAAATGTTTCAAAGTCCAATCACTGTAGAATCCAATGGAATTAGGAAGAAAGACGCTCCCTTAGTTTCTTGATGACACAGCCCTCGTGTTAATTACTGATCCATTTGGATTGATCACCCTCATGTTTATGGGTTATTTCTCCAAAGTGAATGTTGCAATATAGAAACCTGCTTATCCAGTTTTCATATATCCTGTGGTTCTTGAGTTTGCCAGTTGCCTCCTTTCTTAAAAGCAGTTTTTTAATGGCTTCATCTACTATGGAAACATCTCAAAACTCTGTTTCTTAATTGTTTAATACCTCAGTTTGGTGTAGACAGAGAAGAGTTTGAGAAATGCAGTCAAAGCTAGCTTCAGAGAGTCTTCCCAGAGAACTAATAATGATGAATTACCACTTACTGATTTTGTACTGGGCAAATACTTTATACATATTATATAATTTGATCTATATAAGATCATTTTACTGAATACAAAACAAGGTTTAAGGTAGTTAGGTAATTTTCCCTAAATCACAGTTAGTTTATGACTAGAACTAAGATTCCATCTCAGATCTTCTTGCTGGTAAACATAATAGAACAATTTTGCTGAGACTTTGAAAATAAATGTTGGATCCTCTTCAATATCGTGGTCTTTGTGGATATCATAAAATTAAATATTTTCTAAATTTTCTTCTCTCTTATTCTTTTTAAATAAAAGGTCCCTGAAGTCAGTGAGAAACTGGTGAGTTGCCCTTTTCATTTGTTTATAAGAGGAAACATGAACTTCTGTGATTTTTCCACACATTCTTGCCACTTCCCTAAATCAAAGAAAAAAAGAGCCACAAAGCATGGCTGTAATGCCTGTTTTCGTATCGAAAGGTCAAAAACTAAAGATCCTTTAGCATGCCATGAGGAAATACTGGAAAGAAAGTATTGTCACAAAAATAACAGGAGTTGCATAAATAAATAAATAGGAGTTTTGAGGGGGTACAGAAAAGGAATTAACATTTTGTTTCTGAATTCTGATCCAGAGTTAATGTTTTCAGAAGAAAATTCATCCAGCAAAAAACTGAAGGCTTTTGGATTTGATTGTATCAAAATTCCACCCACAAAATAAAATTAGAAATTGATTACCTCCCCTCCTGTTCTCTACTGAGGTCAAGCAAACAGCAGAATGCACTACCTTTGCCATAGACTTTATGTATACCCCAGAGCAAGGTGGAGAGATAAGCTAATTATCCAAATTTTCAAGCCAAAGAAACAGTGATTTGGCTTCAATTATCTGGTAGAAAGTGTTTGGAAACCTGAATTACTTGCACATATTTTAATCTTTGCTTGATATAAATAGAGTGACTTTGTGTATAGGCCTTTTCACTTGATAGTTATCCAAGATTTCCTAGTTACTGAAATTATCTCTGCTCATGTAAAGAGAGGTAGTTTCATGTTCCACAGGGAGATAAGGACTGAGGTCAGAAATTTGGTTTTTAGGTCACTGCCAACAGTGAAGAAGGATGCAAATGGGGCTTCGTAGCCCCACCTTCACATGAGAATCACTTAGGGAGCTCTTGAAAGTGTACCAGTGGCCCTGGCCTCATATAAGGCCAACCAAGTCAGGATTTCCGAGATTGGAGTTGAGGTCAGTATATTTTCTGAAAGCTCTTTAGTGATTTGGAAGCATTCATGGTTGAGAATCATTGGATTCATCATGGATATTATCATGCTGATGATAAGTATAAAAAAGATGGAGAATATATTGGTTCTGTTGTCCAAATTATCCATGGACAGTTTATTTTTAAGAATATATCAAAAAGAGGTAAAGCAAAATGACAGTGTACGTTTATCTCCCTGCCCTTTTCATTAGTATTGTGGTCTCCTGTATCTGTCTCAAATAAAATGTCTTATAGTTCCCAAATCTAGTTATAAAAGCAAATTCTAAAGTACAAAAGCCTCCTTCAGAAAGATGAGAAAGAAAAATCTCTATGTTCTGACTGAATAGAGAACAACATTAACCAAAACACCATACTTTCAAATGATTCAGGAGTCACTTTCACAAATCCTTTGGCTTCATATTTTACTGTTCACACAGGCACAATTACTTTCCATATCCATTTGATGTTTTAAAGAAGTAGTGGTTCTTAGACTTTATTGTGCATCTGAATTACCCAGGGAACTTGGTAAAATCCAGGTTGCTGGGTCCTATTCTTGGGTTTTTCTGGTTTGATGGGTCTGGGGTGGGAATCCAATAATCTGCATTTCTAACAAGTTCCCAGGTGAGGCTGGTCTTGGGACCACAGCAAACTAAAGTAGAACTTGAACACCTCTCCCCAAAAGTTCATTATAATTGTGTAAAGAATAATGTGAATATTTACTTTAGTATTATTTTTATTCCAAACTAGATTTGATCAATTCTCTAAAAGTATATAAATAGGATAAAGTTTTAAATTAAAAAAAGAAGGTAAAGGAGACTTCCCAATTGTCCAGTGGCTAAGACTCCACCCTTCCAATGCAGGCCTGGCTTTGATCCTTGCACAGGGCGCTAGATACCACATGTCACAACTCAGACCCAGCGCAGCCCAAGAAGAAAAATGGGAAGGAAATTTGAGTGAAAAGTAAAGTTTGAGTAGTAAAATAAAACCAAAACAGCATATATATATATATATATATATATATATATATATATATATAAGCTATTTTAAGAAGATACAGAAAATAAAATCTATTTTGCTATTTAATAAAACATACATTTGAGAGTATTAATTCTATGTAGTAAATATGTCATTCCTGTGCTTTTTCTTGCTTCTAAATTCCTTAGAAACTTAAGTGATATAATATTTAGCTATTCCAAAGTAAAAGAAAATGGAAAATTGCCTCGCCAGTCCTAGGGATACTGGTCAATGATGTGAGATTCCGTTTTGCCCCTCTGTATGTGCTCCTCTGTGTGTGACTGCTTTCAAACAGAATACAGTAAAATGAAATGAGGGGTGACATGCTTGGTTTACTTAGTAAAACTGTGCATAGTAGATAACTGAAAAAGTGATTTGGAGGCTTGAAATTTTTAGATTCATTATCCACATGAAACACAAAGTCAAAGGCAGGAGGAAATCTGAGCAAATGAAGCCAGGCAGGTAGAGACTGACATGGTGTCCTGACTAGTGGGAGCATATGGCCCAGTGCTGTCAGATAGTTGATTTATTGAGAGAAGCTAGAACAAATTTTTATACAAAGTGTTATGCATTTTAACTGTTGGCAACAAGTTCAATTAAAATAAATAATACTATGTGAGTCAAACCAGATTTGGGCCAGCAAGATTTGGCCTTGCTAATTTGTAAACTCATCTTCAGGGATTCATTTTTCCTGGTTAATTACCAACTCCTCTTTGCATTCTGAGTAGATTTCTACCCAGGCAGCTAATTGAAGCAGAGCCAAACAAATTATTGACTCTTACTTGCATGGCTTTCCTTTAATCCACTGGTTCTCAAAGTGTCATCCAAAGTTGTATCAGTGTCTTCTGGGAACTTGTTAGAAATACAGCTTAAACTTGCCCATCTGAAATGGGCTAATTTCAGATGGCCTGCTCCAACCTTAGCCAGAAACTCTGGGAATGGAGCCAGAAATCTGTTTTAACAAACCCCTCCTTGTGATTCGGCTGCCCACTAAAAGTTGGAGGGCCCCAATTTACTTTAAGAGAACTTAAGGCAAACTTATTAAACCAGAACAGATCTACTGGTTTGGTAATAAGATGAACTCCTTACCAGAATCCAAGGCCAGAGTGCTCCATTTCAAATGGTGCCGGGTATCATTACCCCATTAATTGATACTTTGGTATATTTCTTTTTAAAAATATTTATTTATTTACTTCGCTGCATCAGGTCTTAGTTGCAGCACTCAGGATCTCTGATATTCATTGCAGCACTTGAACTGTTAGTTGCAGCATGTGGGATCTAATTCCCTGACCAAGGACCAAACTCAGGCTCCCTGCATTAGAAGTAAGGAGTCTTAGCCACTGGACCACCAGGGAAGTCCCAGACACTTCTGTATATTTCATTTAAAAAGATAATTCCAAAGTAGCATGGAGAGTCTCATTTGAGAAATTTGCTGAAGAATATCTGTCAGTTTAGGGGTTGTTGTCATTGATTAGTCACTCAGTCATGTTTGATTCTTTCATGGACAGTAGCCCACTAGACTCCACTGTCCATGGGATTTCCCAGGCAAGAATATTGGAGTAAGTTGCCATTTCCTTCTCCAGGGAATCTTCCCAGCCCAGGGATCGAACCCAAGTCTCCTGCCTGGCAGGCGAATTCTTTACAGCTGAGCCACCAGGGAAGCCCCTAGGGATTGTGTCAGTGCTTATTTACTCTTTTTTACCAGCTGCTCCAGTTGTTGTGGTTGGTGTCAGATGAAAATATTCACACTTCCTTCTGTAGCTCACATTTACCAGTTTTCTGAGGGTCACTAGAATGTGAGTATAGTTATAGATCCTTGCAACTACCCTTCTAATGGAAAAACAGCTTCAAATATACAGCGTCAAGGTATATCTAAAGAAGAACATTTATTCTCAATAAAAGAGAATTTAATCTTAAATTAGTATATTTACCAATATCCAGATGTGTGGCAACAAATACTAGCATTTGAACTGCACGTGCTGTTTTCTTCCCTATATTAGACACCTCAGAGTTGGCTGGAGTGACATTAGAAGTGCTGATGGGCACTGAAGAGGCTTGGTTTCTTCTTGTCTCTCCCTATCCCTCCATGTACCTTCAGCGGGTCATTTGTGACTTCCCTTTTCTCAGCCTGTAAAAGGAAAGCCTAGATCTGAATGATCTCTTCTGAGAGCCTTTCAGATCTGAAAACATTCTGTAATATTAAAGGCTTATTGTCATGTGGGTTATGAGCCTTAGCTGAAGCTTCTTTAGTTGTTTGGCTGTCTGTGGATTGTGTATTCACAGGCATTCCATTTAAATCTCATGCTCTGAGCTCATTTACTTGTACTTTTATAGTAATACTTAAGCATTTATATATTGCTTTTCATCTTCAAAGCACTTAACATACTTAAGAATCCTTCCAGCAACACTTTGAGGTAGCTAAGTATTATTAAAATAGAAAGAGGAAGAGGACAAGGGAGAAAGAAGGAAGGAGAGGGAGAGAGAGAGAATTTTAAGTCCTTTAATGATTTGTCTCTGGCTCAAGGAAGAGAATATACCAAGGGGGCACAATTAGAAATTTTTAAAAAATAGTTTTTTTAAAAACAGGGGTGGGGGGAGGAAGAATATACCAGGGCCAGAATTAAAACTACTTCCCTGTTGTGTGTTAGACTTGCTATCAAGCTTTTGTCCTTCCAAACGTTCTTAAGGGTTTAGAATCCTCCCTGTACTGCTCCAGGATTTCCTCGAATCTTTGTAGGCTGAAGGCATTTTGATATTGTCTACCTTCTTGGAGGGCAGAAACACATCTAGCACAAGTACAGTGCTCAGTTTATAACAGAAGTTTGCTGTTGGTGATGGTGTTATGGATCCTTTCCTGTTTTAAGCTGATGTAACCAAAAGCAGAAGGGAAAAGTGAAGATTTCTACTGCAGCAAATTCATGGAGTAGATGGTTTGGGCTGCTAGCTTGCGGGTTTGCAATCTTAAATTTCCCTGTAGCTTACTAGAGACCAACGCCTTTTAGAAATAATGCCAAACATATGTTGAACTTTAGTAACCTTTACTCTGTAATGAAAATGTAACTCTGAGCAGGGTGTATAATCAAAAACCTAATGATGAAATTATTGCTTAGAAATTTAAAGTTTGGTTTGAGGATTCTTAATGCTGACATGGAAAGAACAGTGTGAATGGAGAAAGAGGTTGTGCGGAGGGATGGCAGGGAGAAAAGGACAAATAGAGGGAAAGGAAGATGGGTTTTCTGGAGGAGACTCTGAAGAAGAACTTCAGCTATCACTACAGTGTCCTCAAGACATGTTCAAAGACAGGAAGACCAGTGCTGAGAGGTAAATGTCGAAAGTACCCATATGAATGAGTCTCTTGTATGAAGTTAGATCATTTTTAGCATAGTGCTATATATTTTACTTCACAAATTAGATCTGACTTTTTTTTGCAATCCACTTTAATCCAAGAATTCATGTCTTTGTAAATTTCTAATCCACTCTCTGACAGTTTTAGAGGTGTTACAGAAATTTGTGAAACAGCTGCTTAGGCTGAATTTTTTTTATATGTAAACTCGTTAAGTTCTGATAAAATACGCTGGCACACAAAACAACCCGAAGCTAGTTCATCAATATTTAATGTTAGGATGCAAAAAAATGGAGTTTTGCTGAACCGTGTTTCTAAGTTGGAGTCTTTTCCTGGCAAATATTTAAGACGTCCTGCCCTGGGACTTGTTATAACTGCCTTGCTCACACTGTTGTTAAACATGCATTTGCCTCAGAAAATACTTCCCTTGTTTTTCTGTTTATTTGCTCACTGAGTTTTATTTTCCAAAAATACTAAAATTTACTAAGAGATGAAAAGACGTCATAGAGGAGGGGGCTAAGTGTGGCCTCCTGTTTGTTTCTGGCTGAGCAGCTTCTGCTGCTAACATTTCCCTGAAGTCCCAGCAGATCTTGTGCCTGGAGCTCATCTTCCCAAGTTCTGAAATGGGAGGTTTTCTATTGATTGAGGGTCGATAGGGCTTTCAGGTGATTCACTTTCTCATGCTAGTCTACTCATGACAGATTTGTTCATACAACATTAGTAATTTGCAGGGTGCAATGGAGATAGTTCATATTTGGAATTAGTCTACTCTAAAGAATTCCTTTAAACAAAACAGTCCGAATTGCAGTACTTGGATGCAATCTCAAAAAACGATAGAATGATCTCTATTCCAAGGCACACCATCCAATACCACAGTAACCCAAGTCTATGCCCCAACCAGTAACGCTGAAGAAGCTGAACGCTTCTATGAAGACCTACAAGACCTTTTAGAACTAACACCCAAAAAAGATGTCCTTTTCATTATAGGGGACTGGAATGCAAAGGTAGGAAGTCAAGAAACACCTGAAGTAACAGGCAAATTTGGCCTTGGAATATGGAATGAAGCAGGTCAAAGGCTAATAGAGTTTTGCCAAGAGAACACACTGGTCATAGCAAACACCGTCTTCCAACAACACAAGAGAAGACTCTACACATGGACATCACCAGATGGTCAACACCGAAATCAGATTGATTATATTCTTTGCAGCCAAAGATGGAGAAGCTCTATACAGTCAGCAAAAACAAGACCAGGAGCTGACTGTGGCTCAGACCATGAACTCCTTATTGCCAAATTCAGACTTAAATTGAAGAATGTAGGGAAAACCACTAGACCATTCAGGTATGACCTAAATCAAATCCCTTGATTATACAGTGGAAGTGAGAAATAGATTTAAAGGCCTAGATCTGATAGATAGAGTACCTGATGAACTATGGACGGAGGTTCGTGACATTGTACAGGAGACAGGGATCAAGACCATCCCCATGGAAAAGAAATGCAAAAAAGCAAAATGGCTGTCTGAGGAGGCCTTACAAATATCTGTGAAAAGCAGAGAAGCAAAAAGCAAAGGAGAAAAGGAAAGATATAGGCATCTGAATACAGAGTTCCAAAGAATAGCAAGGAGAGATAAGAAAGCCTTCTTCAGCAATCAATGCAAAGAAAGAGAGGAAAACAACAGAATGAGAAAGACTAGAGATCTCTTCAAGAAAATTAGAGATACCAAGGGAACATTTGATGCAAAGATGGGCTTGATAAAGGACAGAAATGGTATGGACCTAACAGAAGCAGAAGATATTAAGAAGAGGTGGCAAGAATACATAGAACTGTACGAAAAAGATCTTCACGACCCAGATAATCATGATGGTGTGATCACTCACCTAGAGCCGCATATCTTGGAATGTGAAGTCAAGTGGTCCTTAGAAAGCATCACTATGAACAAAGCTAGTGGAGGTGATGGAATTCCAGTTGAGCTATTTCAAATCCTGAAAGATGATGCTGTGAAAGTGCTGCACTCAATATGCCAGCAACAGAGACATTACTTGCCAACAAAGGTCCGCTCTAGTCAAGGCTGAAAAATGGTTTTTCCTGTGGTCAAAATGTATGGATGTGTCTAGTCAAGGCTATGGTTTTTCCAGTGGTCATGTATGGATGTGAGGAGTTGGACTGTGAAGAAGGCTGAATGCTGAAGAATTGATGCTTTTGAACTGTGGTGTTGAGAAGACTCTTGAGAGTCCCTTGACTGCAAGGAGATCCAACCAGTCCATTCTGAAGGAGATCAGCCCTGGGATTTCTTTGGAAGGAATGATGCCAAAGCTGAAACTCCGAAGAGTTGACTCATTGAAAAGACCTGATGCTGGGAGGATTGGGGCAGGAGGAGAAAAATGGCACCAGTCAATATTGGAGGTTATTTTGTCTAGGCAGTTGTAGAGCCAGAGAAATTGTCTTCATACATGACCAGAAGTCACTTGAAGACCAAGAAGACTTGAAGACCCATCTTCCTTATATGGTGCTAAAGGAATGCTCCTAAATTTTTACTTTGCAATTCTTTTTTTTTTTGACAGTGCAGCTATCCAAGGCATATAGCTCTGTGCTCCGCAAGTCTGTTCCTTAATAGCTTACTACATTCAGCTTTGTATTTTGATGTACTGTGTTACCTATTTTTTTTTTGTTGTGTTAAATTTAAGCTCTTTTAAAGAGGAATCATATTTTAGTAATCTTTACTATCTCTTTTTGTGCCTATAGTTTTGCTTTGCACTCCATAGAAGTTTAATACATAGGATTTGTCTATTCTATGTATGTAAGTATGTATTTATGTATGTTTATATATATGTATCTACTTATTGCGAGGCCCTCCTTTTTTTTTTTCTTTTTCACCAAGTAGTTCCTTCTGTGAAGTGCCTGGTTAATGATCTAACTAGAAAATAATCTCTACCCCTAGTGTTTAAAATACATTATATCATGGATCCACAATACTTCCAAAGAAACACAGGGCAGCCATCCTCCTCTTATATAGCCATCAAGTGTGAAACCATATGATTGGGAATAGATTATCTAACCAATACATCTCCTCCCACCCCATGCCAAAAAAGAAAAAAAAGGCAAAGTGTCAGGTATTTCTTCAGGCACTGTGGGAAATGTATCAAAGTATCAAAATAAAAATTGCTATATCCCCAAATTCTTCTCACATACTTACTCTTAAAAGAGTGCCAGGAAATAATGTTCAGGCCCCATGTATTTAAAATGTGTTAGAACATGCTTCATTGGGGTTTTGGCTAACAGCATTGTGAGATGCAATTCAATTTAGTGCACAACATTTCTCTAGAGTGAGTTTTAAGAAGAAAAATATCTAAGGCTCTATTTATTAATGTCAAATAGACTTTGAAAACTAATTCATCTAATTTGCTTTCCTAACTCTTCATTTATTGACCCTTTAAACCATCTTTTTCTGTCCTAAATTTTTTTGAATAAGTAATATAGTTCCACGGTTCAAAAAACTGAAAGGTTTAACAACTATTCAGAGGTAAGTCTCCTATTCTTATCCTTGTCTGGCTGCTCCCCATCCCTAATCTTTTTTCATTACACAATATTCCTCAGCTATCTTTTCATATTGTGCATAAGGAGTTTTCTTATTCTCTTTTAATGTTATAGAGTATTTGTAAGGATGTACCACAATTAGTATAAAGTCTTCAACTGATAGACACTTAAATAGTTTCCATTGTTTTAGTATTATAAACAATTATTCAATGAATAAATTTGTGCAAATGTCATTTTGCAAATTGGCAAGTTTATTGGTCAAATAAATTTTCAAAAATAATATTTCTGGAAATTTTCTGTATGCATTTATTAATCGGTTAATGTTGACAAATTGTTATAGAGATTTTGTCTAAATTTATACTCCTATAGGTACATTTTCAAGTCATTGAATTTTTGTCAATCTCCTAGATGAAAAGTAATATATGAGTGTAATTTTAATCTGTATCTCTTATGATGAGTGAGGTCAGTATCTATCCATATGTTTAAGAGTCATTTTTTTGAACACTCTGGTCATGTAACTTACTTTTAAGTTGTCATGTTTTTTTATTATTGATTTTAGGTGCTCTTTGTATATTAGAAAAATTATTTTTCAATTTAATTTGAAAAGTTTTTTTTTTTTTTTTGCCAGTTTGTAAAATTACTTGGCTGTGTATGTGTGTCTGTGTCTACATTTCAGAATTTTTTAAAATGTTGTTGAACTTATAAACTTCTGTTATGGCCTCTAAATTTTGAGCCATATTTAAAAAGCCTTCCACATTCCAAAGTTAAAAAATATTTTTTTATGGTTTAATTTTTTATATTTAGATCTCTGATCCCCTTGGAATTTATCTTGGTATACAATATGAGATATAGATCAATCTTTTGACATAATCAGAAAAACTAAAATAAAACCTTCTTATAGTTTAGAATAAAAATTGAATCTCTTTTAAATAATGGGTCAGATTGGTTGTCTACAATGATTACTCACTCAAAAATACCCTTCACTTCATATTAGCTGCATAACTTCCAACTTTAACAAACTCAAGAGTCCAACCTTAAATTAACCAAGAATAGTTAACTTCTCATAGAAAGTGAAAGTGAAAGTGAAGTCGCTCAGTCGTGTCCAACTCTTTGCAACCCCGTGGACTGAAGCCCACCAGGCTCCTCCATCCATGGGATTCTCCAGGCAAGAATACTGGAGTGGGGTGCCATTTCCTTAATTATTCAGCATATCTTTGGCCACATAATGTGAAAAGCCGACTCATCAAAGAAGACCCTGATGCTGGGAAAGATTGAAGGCAGAAGAAGAAGAGGATGACAGAGGATGAGGTGGTTGGATGGCATCACTGACTCAATGGATATGAGTTTGAACAGATTCAGAGATGGTGAAGGACGGGGAAGCCTGGCGTGCTGCAGTCCATGGTGTTGCAGAGTCTGACACGACTGTCTGGATGTTAAAAAAGTGAGATTCAATTCTGGTTCTGCCATTTAGCTGCCTGATTGTGTAAACTTGAGCAAGTCACTTACCCTTTTGGTTCTGTATTCTGAATTGTTTGTCTTTGCTCTAGGAACGAATAACTGTACAAACTGTACCATGAATAACAACAACATTCAGCATATAATTAATGCCTTCAAAGGTCTATAGCACTGAACATAGTACATTAGTTTTGAGTTCCACTTTCAAATTCCTATAGTCTAATATGACTGACAGATCAAGTGAATACAGAACAAATATTGAGTTAGATATAGAAAATCTATATCATATACTTCAGATGGGGTATAACGGTCCAAAAACGAACATAATCAGTAGATAAAAGGTTGTAGTTCTAACCAGAAGGGCTCACTGAAGACATGCATTTTGAAAAACCTCCTGAGGGAAATGGCGACAGGAGTAAATGGAACAGGGTACAAAGTGGCCTCATAGTAAAAGGAGCTTCTTGAAGTGCCTAGACAGGTTTTTTTACTGGAGAGGACACAAAACAGGTGTGAGTTGTTGACAGAATTTGCCATCACTTTTAAAAGCCTACTTAGGGAAACCAAGTATGAAAGAGTCCATATGTTCCTAAGATAAGACTATACTGATACACTGGAGCTGTTGCTGGAATCCAGTATCTTACCACAGATAACAGGCACTTGAAGATGACCTGGCTAATAAGAACAAATGTAAAGGGGCAAACCTTACTCAGTCCCCAACTCCACACCACCCAGTTCACATCAAGAGGAATAGCTCCTGGTTGGTATGGTCACTAGTGACCACAATGAGAGTTTCATGGATTGCTAGTAGCCTGTTAGTTGCATGTAAGGAACAATTAATTGGTCAAAGCCATTGTCTTGGAGTAAATTGCTTTCTCAGATGTTCTAAATATCTCAGTAAAGTATTCTGTGTAGATATTTACATCGGTCATTTAAGGAGTTCTGAAATATGAAGAGAAGACTGGACTGGATGTTAAAAGAAGTGAGATTCAATTCTGATTCTGTCATTTAGCTGCTTAATTGTGTAAACTTGAGCAAATCATGTACCCTTTTTGTTCTGTGTTCTAAATTATTCATCTTTGCTCTAGGAGTGAACAACTATACAACTCAATGGCTTACAACAATAGAACATAAACAGTTTTTCATGTTCTTGACATATGAGAAGCTGGATCATATGCATGTCTGTTTCCAGTGTCCTCTTCATTCCAGGCTGAAGAGGCTGTCTCTTCTAGGACATGTGAGTCTGTGGCAGAGGGAAAAGAATAGGGAGCTGGCAACATCACATGGTGACTTTTAAAGTTTCTGTTTGCCCATGGCATATGCAATGTTCCTTTTCATGCCACCGGCCAAAGCACACGGTCAAGCCCAATGTCAACGGAGTAGAGGTATATACTTCTGTACCAGGCCAATGCATGTTATATTGCAATGGGTGGAATTAATTAAACCTTTCATATGAAAGGGAAATGAATATTTGGAATCAGAGATATAGACTATTTCAAGTTCTAATCGTAATTTTATCACCGCTTCCTAAATATGCAATACAATACTTCTCTGATCTTCAGCTATTAAATGGGGGTCTTAAATGATCTTCCATCCTGTCTGTTCTGAAGTTCTATGATTCTGGGAAACAGTCATTTCTATTTGCTATCATAGTGTGGCTAGAAGAAAGGAATGGTGCTTCTGGACTGTGATGACCTAAAGGCAGGTTTCTTCATTCTATCTCTGCTCCTGTAAGTGCCTAGGGTATGATGAATGACAAGTATAACTGGTTATACTTATCTGGATGATCTCATTTCACTGGATAATAACTGGTGGAATTTGGATTAAAGTTCAAAGTTATTGAGTTCTCCAAGCTCAAATGTTCTTGTATGTTTAGGTCTGAATTTCCCAAATTCATCTGTGAATACAATATTTTTAAAAGTATAACAGTGATAAGACAGCAACTGGAGTTCATGAGAAATAGAGTTGAACTAACAGAAATCATAAAAGGGTCTCATGAAAAAAAACTAATTTCAATTAGAAGCTATTAGCATTTAATTTATATGCAAATATACAATTGACATTGGGTAACATTAAAAATACATGATAAAATTATGAGATAACTAACATAGACTGGTAATAATAATGGATAACACAGTTTGAGCCCAGCTGCTGGGTAAGTATAGCTTGTGTAGCAGTGGCAGACCTCACATCACATGGATTGTGCTATATCGGTTCACTTGACTGACATTCTTGCCAAACTCTTTTTAAAGGAAAATTATCACAAAAAATAAAAAGGTAATACCTACATGTTTGACATTTCTCTTATATATGTTCTAGAGTAATTTGAGAGAAAATGCTGCTAATGCTGAGAAGGTTTTGTTTTGTTTTCTTCTGTGGAATGCCCATGAATATCTCACAGAATGAGGTTTTACTTTGTTGAAATATAAACTGAGGCATGTTAGAGATTTTAAGAGTTTATTTGAGCAAACACCCATTCAAAGTGGGCAGCTCCACATGGGAAGTGTTTAGGAACACTCCACAGACAGGAGCATGTGTTATTGGCCACTGTAGATGAGCATGTATAATAGTCGGTCTCAGTGAATTCTGGCTCTGTGCCTGATGAAAACAGTTTTGTTTGCGGGGTGGTGGGGAGGTGAGCAGCAAGGAAATGAACCATCATTTAACATTTGCCCTCTCTTTTTGAAGATAAATTATAAAGTTGACTTTAGAGTTCACAGCTAATAGCCTGCAACATGTAGGTAGAATCAAAGGTGCAACACATTTATCCATATTCCTTCATTAGCATTGCTTAGCTTTAAAATATATATACATATATAACACATATGTATAAATATGTGTATATATACATATATATATATATAATAGTAAAATAAGTAAAAAAATTTTTTTCCATCAGGATATATATGCTATAAAATCTAAGGAGAATTTTGTTTATTTAGCTGTGTCAGATCTTAGTTGTAGAACATGGAATTGTCCCTGCGGTGCACAGGTTTCTTTCTAGTTGCAGTGCACGGTCTCTGTAGCATCCAGGCTCAGTAGTTGGGCATGCAGGCATAGTTACCCCGGGGCAAGTGGAATCTTAGTTCCCTGACCAGGGATCGAACCTGTGTCCCCATGTCCCCTGCATTGCAAGATGGATTCATAACACTGGACGATGAGGGACATCCTCAGAGAGAATTTTGGATCAACTTTTAACTAGAATTCTTTCCTTTTATCCAAATCATGGCCTTCATACATGTGAACATTTCACGGAAATGTGATTAGGAAGAAAGCTAGATCTTGTTTGACATTATTCTAAAGGTTGATAAGATTTTTAAAGGGAATGTAATGTATTTATTTTTGGCTGTGCTGGGTCTTCATTGTTGCACTAGGTTTTCTCTAGTTGTGGTGAGTGAGGCCTACTGTCTAGCTGCAGGATGCAGACTTCTCACTGTGGTGGCTTCTCTTGTTTGGAGCACGGGCTGTAAGTCTAGTGGGCTTCAGTGCTTGTGGCTCCCACTCTAGAACACAGGCTCAATAATTGTGATGCATGGGCTTAGTTGCTCTGAGGCATGTGGGATCTTCATGGATCAAGGATCTGAGCCCATGTCTGTAATACTGACAGGTGGATTCTTTACCCCTGAGCCACCAGGAAAGTCCTAAAGATTGATAAGATTTTAAGCTTCTGCCAGGAATTGAGAATTGGTTGTCGATAGGCAAGTAGATGACCTCTAAGATGTTCTCCATCTCTCTGATATGACTTCTGATGTGCAGAGGTAGGAAATGTTATTTATAGGAGAAATGCTTGTGTAGTGTGACTTTTTAAAAAATAACAGCTTTATTTGACTATAATTTAGATTAATGAAATTAACATATTTTAAAGTATACTATTTAATGGTATTAGTGTGTTTACACTAATACACTATGGCACAACCATCATCCTTGTTGAATTTAAAATATATTCTTCATCTCCAAAAGAAACCCAGTATTCATAAGCAATCACTCCTCATTCTCCCCCATCCATATCCTTGACAACCACTTTGCTTCCTTCCTTCCTTCCTTCCTTTCTGTTGGCTGTGCCAAGAGGCTTGTGGGATCTTAGTTCCCAGGTCAGGGCTCAAACCCAGATTCTGGGCACTGAAAGCCCAGAGTGCTAATCGCTGAACCACCAGGGAATTCCCAACCACTTATCTTTCTATCTCTCTGAAATGGCTATGGACTATGTAAATACTGACATAGGCACTAGTTTAATTATATATATACACATACATATTTCGTCTGTCTCTCTATATCATGCACACAAATACATACACACATATGCATACATGTATGTACATTTATGTGTGGGTGTGTACTAAGTTACTTCAGTCGTGTCTGAGTCTTTGTGACCCTATGGACTGTAGTCTGCCCATGCTCCTCTGTCCATGGGATTTTCCAGGCAAGAATACTAGAGTGGGTTGCCATGCCCTCCTCCAGGGTATCTTCATGACCCACAGATAGAAACTGCATCTTTTATGTCTCCTGCATAGGAGGAGGCAGGTTCTTTACCACTAGCGCTACCTGGGAAGCCCATGTACATTTATATGTATATACAAAAACTTGCCAAAGAATGTTCAAACTACTGCACAGTTGCACTCATCTCACACAGTAGCAAAGTAATACTCAAAATTCTCCAAGCCAGGCTTCAACAGTACTTGAACCGTGAACTTCCAGATGTTCAAGCTGGATTTAGAAAAGGTAGAGGAACCAGAGATCAAATTGCCAACATCCGTTGGATCATAGAAAAAGCAAGAGAATTCCAGAAAAACATCTGCTTTATTGATTATGCCAAAGCCTTTGACTGTGTAGATCACAACAAACTGTGCAAAATTATTCAAGAGATGGGAATAACAGACCACTTGACCTGCCTCCTGAGAAATCCGTATGCAGGTTAAGAAGCAACAGTTAGAAATGGACATGCAGCAACAGACTGGTTCCAAATTGGGAAAGGACTATATCAAGGTTGTCACCCTGGTTATTTAACTTCTATGCAGAGTACATTATGTGAAATGCCAGGCTGGATGAAGCACAAGCTGGAGTGCTTTAGCACAAGCTGGAATCAAGCTTGCTGATATCAATAACCTCAGATATGCAGATGACATCACTCTTATGGGGGAAAGTAAAGAGGAACTAAAGAGTCTCTTGATGAAAGTGAAAGAGGAGAGTGAAAAAGCTGTCTTAAAACTCAACATTCAAAAAACTAAGATCATGTCATCCTGTCCCAATACTTCATGGCAAATAGATGGGGAAACCATGGAAACAGTGACAAACTATTTTCTTGGGCTCCAAAATCATTGCAGATGGTGATGGACAGGGAAGCCTGGTGTGCTGCAGTTCATGAAGTTGCAAAGAGTCAGACATGACTGAGTGACTGAACTGAACAAAGACTTTTATGAAATGAACTCTTTCAGATTATAAAAATGGAGACACAATCAGGCATTCATGTGCATTCAAGTGTTAGAGAAAGCATCAGATACCATTGGTTAAGGCTGCTGCTGCTGCTAAGTCACTTCAGTCGTGTCCGACTCTGTGCGACCCCATAGATGGCAGCCCACCAGGCTCCCTGTCCCTGGTATTCTCCAGGCAAGAACACTGGAGTGGGTTGCCATTTCCTTCTCCAATGCATGAAAGTGAAAAGTGAAAGTGAAGTCGCTCAGTCATGTCCAACTCCTAGTGACCCCATGGACTGCAGCCCACCAGGCCCCTCCGTCCATGGGATTTTCCAGGCAAGAGTACTGGAGTGGGGTGCCATTGCCTTCTCCGATGGGTTAAGGGTTCAGTCCTCTAAGACTTTCCCTCCTTGCCCCTGTCCCAATGTATACACTACAGACTGCTATAGCAAGTCCATGTTGTCACTGGTGCTTCTGATCCATGGGCTATGGAGGGAACAGGGGGCAGGGCACAACCCTCCAAAGAATGACATTGCCGTGGAGGATATGACAAAAACTGGTTAGAACCAGTTAGGCCCAACATGGTGGAAGATTTGACTTCCAGTAGACCTTGAGCCTCATTATGTGTGTGTTAGTTGCTCAGTCATGTCCAACTCTCTGCAACCCCATGGACTATAGCCTGCCAGGCTTCTCTGTCCATGAAATTCTCCAGGCAAGAATACTAGAGTGGGTTGCCATTTCCTTCTCCGGGGGATATTTCCAACCCAGGGATCGAACCCAGGTCTCCTGCATTGCAGGCAGATGCTTTACCATCTGAGCTACTAGGGAAGCCCAAGCCTCATTATATGCTCCTTGTAATACATTTTCATATGCCAAGTGACATACCCACAAATGCCATGACAGTTCGACTGACTACAAAAGGCCAAAAAATGGACAGTGGCCCAATTCCTGGAAATCCCCGCGCCTTCCCCTGAAGTTAGTTGGAATAACCCTCACACTTGTTCGCCTATGAAATTACTCAGCCCATAAAAACTAACCACCCAATATTTCAGGAATCATTTCACTTTTTGAGATGGACCACATTCTGTCTATGGAATATGTATTTTTCAGGGCCTCTTGCCTTCTGAGATGGTTCAAACTCATGGTCTATGGAGTGTATATATCTCTCAGTAAATCTGCTTCTTACCCTTGAAACTGAGCTTCATTAAGTCCTGAGACCAGATGTGTGATTTCAATTAAAAAACCATGGGTTCAAGACCCAGTCTGAGTTTTGGCTGGATTTGAATCCCATCTGATGTGGGATTTCTGATTGTGTGGTTTCAGCTATAGATAAGAGGTTCCCACAACTCCTTTTTTGGGATCCATTAATTTGCTAGAATGGCTCAGAGAACTCAGAGCAACATTTTACTTACTAGATCAATCTAATTATTATAAAATGATGTAACTCAAAAATGGAAAGATGGAAGAGATGCATAGGGCAAGGTATGTGAGGGGGAATGCAGAACTCCCATGCCCTCTCTGGATGGACCACTCTCCGAAAATCTCCATGTATTCATCAACCCAGAAGCTCTCCAAACCCTATGCTTTTAGAGACTTTTTGTTTTAAATATTTATTTTTTTATTTTGTCGTGCCAGGCCTTAGTTGCAGCACACGACATCTTTGGTCTTTGTTTCAGCATTTTAGTTGTAGCATATGTATTCCTATTTGCCCCCTGTGGGATCTAGTTCCCCGACCTGCTTTGGGAGCATTGAGTCTTAGCCACTAGACCACTAGGGAAGTCCTGCAGATTATATTCTTTGCAGCCAAAGATGGAGAAGCTCTATGCAGTCAGTAAAAACAAGACCAGGAGCTGACTGTGGCTCAGATCATGAACTCCTTATTGCCAAATTCAGACTTAATTTGAAGAAACTAGGGAAAACCACTAGACCATTCAGGTATGACCTAAATCAAATCCCTTATGATTATACAGTGGAAGTGAGAAATAGATTTAAGGGCCTAGATCTGATAGATAGAGTGCCTGATGAACTATGGACAGAGGTTCGTGACATTGTACAGGAGACAGGGATCAAGACCATCCCCATGGAAAAGAAATGCAAAAAAGCAAAATGGCTGTCTGAGGAGGCCTTACAAATATCTGTGAAAAGCAGAGAAGCAAAAAGCAAAGGAGAAAAGGAAAGATATAGGCATCTGAATACAGAGTTCCAAAGAATAGCAAGGAGAGATAAGAAAGCCTTCCTCAGCTATCAGTGCAAAGAAATAGAGGAAAATGACAGAATGGGAAAGACTAGAGATCTCTTCAAGAAAATTAGAGATCCCAGGGGAACATTTCATGCAAAGATGGGCTCGATAAAGGACAGAAATGGTATGGACCTAACAGAAGCAGAAGATATTAAGAAGAGGTGGCAAGAATAAACAGAAGAAATGTACAGAAAACATCTTCATGACCCAGATAATCACGATAGTGTGATCACTCACCCATCCTGGAATGTGAAGTCAGTGGGCCTTAGAAAGCATCATTATGAGCAAAGATAGTGGAAGTGATGGAATTCCAGTTGAGCTATTCCAAATCCTGAAAGATGATGCTGTGAAAGTGCTGCACTCAATATGCCAGCAAATTTGGAAAACTCAGCAGTGGCCACAGGACTGGAAAAGGTCAGTTTTCATTCCAATCCCAAAGAAAGGCAATGCCAAAGAATGCTCAAACTATCACACAATTGCACTCATCTCACACGCTAGTAAAGTAATGCTCAAAATTATCCAAGCCAGGCTTCAGCAATACGTGAACCGTGAACTTCCAGATGTTCAAGCTGGTTTTAGAAAAGGCAGAGGAACCAGAGATCAAATTGCCAACATCCGCTGGATCATGGAAAAAGCAAGAGAGTTCCAGAAAAATATCTATTTCTACTTTATTGACTATGTCAAAGCCTTTTCCACAATAAACTGTGGAAAATTCTGAAAGAGATGGGAATACCAAACCACCTGACCTGCCTCTTGAGAAACCTATATGCAGGTCAGGAAGCAACAGTTAGAACTGGACATGGAACAACAGACTGGTTCCAAATAGGAAAAGGAGTATGTCAAGGCTGTATATTGTCACCCTGCTCATTTAACTTCTATGCAGAGTACATCATGAGAAATGCTGGGCTGGAAGAAGCACAAGCTAGAGTCAAGATTGCCAGGAGAAATATCAATAACCTCAGATATGCAGATGACACCACCCTTATGGCAGAAAGTGAAGAGGAACTCAAAAGCCTCTTGATGAAAGTGAAAGAGGAGAGTGAAAAAGTTGGCTTAAAGCTCAACATTCAGAAAACGAAGATCATGGCATCTGGTCCCATCACTTCATGGGAAATAGATGGGGAAACAGTGGAAACAGTGTCAGACTTTATTTTTTTAGGCTCCAAAATCACTGCAGATGGTGACTGCAGCCATGAAATTAAAAGACGCTTACTACTTGGAAGGAAAGTTATGACCAACCCAGACAGCATATGAAAAAACAGAGACATTACTTTTCCAACAAAGGTCCGTCTAGTCAGGGCTATGGTTTTTCCAGTGGTCATGTATGGCTGGGAGAGTTGGACCGTGAAGAAAGCTGAGCACCGAAGAATTGATGCTTTTGAACTGTGGTGTTGGAGAAGACTCTTGAGAGTCCCTTGGACTGCAAGGAAATCCAACCAGTCCATCCTAAAGGAGATCAGTCCTGGGTGTTCATTGGAAGGACTGATGCTAAAGCTGAAACTCCAATACTTTGGCCACCTCATGCAAAGAGTTGATTCACTGAAAAGACTCTGATGCTGGGAGGGATTGGGGGCAGGAGAAGAAGGGGATGACAGAGGATGAGATGGTTGGATGGCATCACCAACTCGATGCACATGAGTTTGAGTAAACTCCAGGAGTTGGTGATGGACAGGGAGGCCTGGCGTGCTGCAATTCATGGGGTTGCAAAGAGTCAGACACGTCTGAGCGACTGAACTGAACTGAACTGAACTGAACGTAAACTCAATTGTTGCTGAAAGGAGTCTGTTCAGTGGCACCCCACTCCAGTACTCTTGCCTGGAAAATCCCATGGATGGAGGAGTCTGGTAGGCTGCAGTCCGTGGGTCGCTAAGAGTCAGACACGACTGAGTGACTTCACTTTCACTTTTCACTTTCATGCATTGGAGAAGGAAATGGCAACCCACTCCAGTGTTCTTGCCTGGAGAATCCCAGGGACCGGGAAGCTTGGTGGACTGGGGTCTATGGGGTCGCACAGAGTTGGACACAACTGAAGCGACTTAGCAATAGCAGGAATATAAAGGTCTGTTAACTTCTCTTATCACTTAGGAAATTCCAGGAGTTTCAGGAGTTCTGTGCCGGAATGGGGGATGAAAACCAAATGTATTTCTTATTATAGAAAAGAATATTACCGCCATGGAACCAGCCCTCCTGAGTTTGAATGTTTGTCAAGTCACTTAATAGCTTTGCTTGAGTGTTTCCCCATTTTTAAAATAAAGACAATAATAGAACGCACACTGTAGGAATGATGGGAAGGTTAGACAGAAGGACAAACATGGAGAACAGAGAACATTGCCTGACATGCTGTGTTATTTAGATATTAACTCTTAATACTGAGCTTTTTTCCTTTTGAACTTTTTATTGGTGTATAGCCAATTAACAATGTTGTGATAGTTTCAGGTGAACAGTGAAAGGGCTCAGCCGTACATATTTATTGAGCTTTTAATATATCTCTGCTGACTCAATTATTTGATCATTTTTTGAAATCGCTCAGTCGTGTCTAACTCTTTGCGACTCCATGGACTGTCGCCTACCAGGCTCCTCAGGCAACAGTCATAGAGTTTTTCAGGCAAGAGTACTGGAGTGGGTTGCCATTTCCTTCTCCAGGGGATCTTCCCTGCTCAGAGATTGAACCTGGGTCTCCCACATTGCAGGCAGACGCTTTACCATCTGAGCCACAGGGAAGCCCTTTAATATATCTCTGATGACTCAATTATTTGATCACTTTTTGAAAGTGACTATCTGTTAGTAGTTTACACAACAGGGTGACTCAGCTTAATTTCAGTGAGCCACAGCTTCTCTCTACTCCATTCCCTACATCACGAGTTGTATTACCATTTCTGTGGTTTTCTCTGGGCTTCCTCATCACTCCACCAATCACCAAAGCTTACGTTGTAAGGGTTGCAGCCTATAATAGAAACTATGACAGATTTGACAAATCCTAATAGAGCAGAGGGTTTCCCTGGTGGCTCAGATGGTGAAGAATCTGTCTGCAATGCGGGAGACCTGGGTCAGGAAGATCTCCTGGAGAAAGCAATGGCAACCCACTCCAGTATTCTTGCCTGGAGAATCCTATGGACAGGGGAGCCTGGCGGGCTACAGTCTATAGGGTCGCAAAGAGTCGGACACAACTTAAGTGACTTAGCACACATGCAGTAGAACAGAGAGTATCCATGTTGAGTACAATGTCAACCCTAGTACTGAATCAGGTCAGGGAAGCAGAGCCACATGACAGAGAGCCTAGCTCTACACACACATACACAGCCACACCCATCTACCCGCCGCAACCCAACACATACCCCTGGGGCTTCTGAAAAGAGGGAAATATAATTTTCCGGCACTTTTCAAGGAATATCAACTACATTGTTGTTGTGACATGGGAAGATACTAATATTTACTATATTAAGTGAGAAAGGATACAAGTTTATACAACAATTCAAACAATGGGGGAAATTAGAAGAAAACATACAACTTAAAAAATATATTTTGGTTTAGTGAGTTAATGCTATCTCTCTCTCTCTTTTTTTTTTTTTTTGGCCACGCTGAGCGGCTTTCAGGATCTCAGTTCCACAACCAGGGATTGAACTTGAACCCTTGGCTCTGAAAGCACAGGATCTTAAACACTAAGCCACCAGGGAACTCCCTAGTTTTCCTTTCTAACCTTTAATATAATCAAATTCTATCTCCTGTGCTGATAGTACTTTATATAATATACCTTATAAGTAGTGAGTCTAAATGAAAGTATTTTTTTTTTTTAAGAATAACTTTGTTTTATTATCATGATTTGTGAAAGAAAAAACAGGATAGATAGTTCAAGAAAGGACACAGACAGTGCCCTGTTTTGGTCTCAAATTTCTTCTTTTTGATGGGTGGTGGGACCTGATGTCATTAAGGGGCCATTCTGCTGCCACCAGTGTTCTTTCATCCTAAAGATCTATAAAGAGTAGAGGCTTATATATCAGAAATTTGAAAAGCATGAGCTGTGATACATTCTTCAAAATGCAACCCTTTCTCCATCTAAGGAGATGCACAAGAAAAGCAGAATGGTAGTTAACTGCTTAAGAGAATTGAGTTGCAGATTTTATAATGGAGAAAGAAAAAAAGATTTCAAATCAGATTTCTCATGTTGTCCAGTCCCTCTTTTCATAACTGACACAATTATATAGTCCTCACCATGTTTATTTTCATCATCATGGAGACCATGTAAAGTCCTTGGTTCCACCTGCTTGTTCTGGATGTGCTGACTCTTCAAAACAGAGTTTTTGTTTTTGTTTTTTAATCTTTCTACTTGGAGGAATCTATGACATATGGCTCTCAGTTTGTTTTCCAGCTGTTTTCCGTTAACCTTGACTCTGAGGATTTTTTCCCCAAAATAATTTATATATCAAGGCAGGATGTAGGTCAGGGGGAAGTTGTCCTTTGAATATGAAGGTGCTGAGGCACAGAGCATGAAAAGAGAACACGATTATTCTAGCAAATTATACATGGGTGACTTCGACTTTCAGTTCTTTCTCTCACATAGTTTTCCTTCTCTTTCCTCTTTTGCCTTTATCAAACTTATAGATACACCGTGTTTTGCCCCCATCTGAATAACTTTTGTTTCTGGAGTGAATCTTAACCTCTCTGAGCAGCACCCCTTTTAAAGCCACAAGATCACAGGAGCAATTAATTAAAAACAGCAGGCTCTTACCTGATGTCTTCAGGATGACTTTTAATTACACAAAATGCTCTACTTTTCCCAGTGAGGATGCTCTGTAATCCAGCACATGGTTTTCCCCCCACTGCCTTTGCAGAAAAACTCTGTGTCCAGCAGGACTGTTGCTGCCTGCCAGCCCAAATCCTTTCTTTGTGACAAAGCCTGCCATTGTGTTCCCCATGCAGCCCCACTGATCTTTCCCAAAGGGCCTTTAAGAACATGTGCACACTTATTTCCATTCCCTGATGTGCTGGACGCGATAATAGAGAACCATGGTAACTTGCCTGGACTCACTGTCTAGTGTTCTCTGAAAGAGAACTGGCATATCTGGCAGCTGGACGTGTGTGTGTGTGTGTGTGTGTGTGTGTGTGTGTGTGTGTGTGTAGTTAGGGGAGGGCAATCTCTGGTGCTTTTGTTGGAGGGTGAGGAGGGAATAAAGAGCTTCAAAGTGTGACAAGGTGTCAGTGTCCTCCTAACTCAGCTGTTCAGGGGCCTAATCCAAGCCCACAACTGGATGTCTAAGGGATTGAAGGAGAATGTTCCTCCTGGCTAATTTCCAACTGTTTCCAAATGCACTTGATAAAGTTCCATGTGATTTTTTTTTTTAAAGTCGCACCTGCTATAGCAATCCCAAAGCAACTCCCCCAAACCACCCCCCACCCCACATTATACTGTACATCTGTTATTTTGCTGACATGGAAGCTAGCATAACAATTAGATTCATTACTTGCCCAATAAATTGATTCCAGCTAAGCTTAAAAGACCTCAGTGTATTCTTTGAGCATTTACCCAGTGAGAGAACACATTTTAAAATCCTGTCTAAAAAGACTTTTTCGAGTAAGACCAGTAACATGTCATTCATATAAGCTTGTTTCATTTCAAGGTGGTGACGAGATGAAATTAGAAGACCTGAATGATGGGTAAGAAAATGAGAGGTGGCTGGGAATCATTTTCACTTTCTTTTAAGCTAAAGCAATTTTGGGAAGGTCCTTAAAAAAATTCTAAATTTTCCGCCTGCAGAACAGTTTTTAACAAATGAAGACCCTGATGGTGTGACAGTTGCTTTTTTTTTTTTCTCTTTGCTTCTTTCCAAATATAAAAATAAAGAGAAGGTTCTTCTCTAGAACTAATTTTTTTCAGAATTAAAAAACATATACTTGGGACTTCTTTGGTGGTTCCATGGCTAAGACTCCACGTTCCCAATGCAGGGGGCCTGGGTTTGATCCCTGGTCAGGGAACTAGGATCCATGTGTTGAAACTAAAAATCCTGCATGCCACAGCTAAGACCTGACACAAATATAATAATTAAATAAAAAACATACCTTATTTGGATAGGGCAGAGATGAGGAGGAAGGAAGGTAATGTGTAAGTAATTTGGTTCAGCCCTAGACAATATCTTTGTGACTGTGTGGTGTACAGTAAAGTTTCACCAAATAGAACATCTTCTGAGAGAAAGAGATTAAATAAACTGGCTAATCCAAGGGACACGTACAGACTGAAAGTGAAGGGCTGGAAAAAGATATTTCATGCAAATGGAGACCAAAAGAAAGCAGGAGTAGCAATACTCATATCAAATAAAATAGACTGAAATAAATGCCGTGAAAAGAGACAAAGAAGGACACTACATAATGATCAAAGGATCAATCCAAGAAGAAGATATAACAATTATAAATATACATGCACCCAACATAGGAGCACCGCAATACGTAAGGCAAATGCTAACAAGTATGAAAGGGGAAATCAATAGTAACACAATAATAATGGGAGACTTTGATACCCCACTCACACCTATGGATAGATCAACCAAACAGAAAATTAACAAGGAAGCACAAACTTTAACTGATACAATGGACCGGTTAGACCTAATTGATATCTGTAGGACATTTCACCCCAAAACAATGAATTTCACCTTTTTTCTCAAGTGCCTACAGAACATTCTCCAGGATAGATCACATCCTGGGCCATAAATCTAGCCTTGGTAAATTCAAAAAAATTGAAATCATTTCAAGCATCTTTTCTAATCACAATGTGGTAAGATTAGATGTCAATTACAGGGGAAAAAAAAACTATTAAAAATATAAGCATATGGAGGCTAAGTACGCTTCTGAATAACCAACAAATCACAGGAGAAATAAAAAAATAAATCAAAATATGCATAGAAACAAATGAAAATGAAAACACGACAACCCAAAACCTATGGGATTCAGTAAAAGCAGTGCTAAAGGGAAGGTTCATAGCAATACAAGCTTACCTCAAGAAACAAGAGAAAAATCAAATAAATAACCTAACTGTACACCAAAAGCAACTAGAAAAAGAAGAAATGAAGAACCCAAGGGTTAGTAGAAGGAAAGAAATAATAAAAATTAGGGCAAAAATAAATGAAAAAGAAAGGAGACTAGCAAAAATCAACAAAACTAAAAGCTGGTTCTTTGATAAGATAAATAAAATACACAAACAATTAGCCAGACTCATCAAGAAAAAAAGAAGACTCAAATCAACAAAATTAGAAATGAAAATGGAGAAATCACAACAGACAACACAGAAATACAAAGGATCATAAGAGACTACTGTCAGCAACTATATGTCAATGAAATGGACAAATTGGAAGAAATGGATGAATTCTTAGAAAAATATAACCTTCCAAAACTGAACCAGGAAGAAATAGAAAATCTTAACAGACCCATCACAAGCATGGAAATCAAAACTGTAATCAAAAATCTTCCAACAAACAAAAGCTCAGGACCAGATGGCTTCACAGGTGAATTCTACCAAAAATTCAGAGGAGCTAACACCTATACTACTCAAACTCTTCCAGAACATTGCAGAGGAAGGTAAACTGCCAAATTCATTCTATGAGGCCACCATCACCCTAATACCAAAACCAGACAAAGATGCCACAAAAAAAGAAAACCACAGGCCAGTATCACTGATGAACATAGATGCAAAAATCCTTAACAAAATTCTAGCAAACAGAATCCAACAGCATATTAAAAAGATCACACATCATGACCAAGTGGGCTTTATTCCAGGGATGCAAGGATTCTTCAATGTTGACAAATCAATCAATGTGTTATACCACATTAACATATTGAAAGATAAAAATCATATGATTATCTCAATAGATGCAGAGAAAGCCTTTGATAAAATTTACAATCTGTTTATGATAAAAAACCCTCCAGAAAGCAGGCATAGAAGGAGCATACCTCAACATAATAAACCCACAGCAAACATCCTCAATGGAGAAAAACTGAAAGCATTCCCCCTAAAGTCAGAAACAAGACAAGGGTGCCCACTCTCACCACTGCTATTCAACATAGTTTTTGAAGTTTTAGCCACAGCAATCAAAGAAGAAAAAGAAATAAAAGGAATCCAGATCAGAAAAGAAGTAAAACTCACTGTTTGCAGATGACATGATTCTCTACATAGAAAACCCTAAAGACACCACCAGAAAATCACCAGAGCTAATCAGTGAATATAGTAAAGTTGCAGGATATAAAATTACACACAGAAATCCCTTGCATTCCTATACACTAACAATGAAAAAACAGAGAAATTAAGGAAACAATTCCATTCACCATTGTGACAAAAAGAATAAAATACTTAGGAATAAATCTACTTAAGAAACAAAAGACCTATATATAGAAAACTATAAAATACTGATGAAATAAATCAAAGATGACACAAACAGGTGGAGAAATATACCATGTTCATGGATTGGAAGAATCAATATAGTGAAAATGAGTATACTACCCAAAGCAATCTACAGATTCAATGCAATTCCTATCAAGCTACCAAGGGCATTTTTCACAGAACTAGAGCAAATAATTTCACAATTTGTATGGGAATACAAAAAACCTCGAATAGCCAAAGCAATCTCAAGAAAGAAGAATGGAACTGGAGGAATCAACCTGCCTGACGTCAGACTATACTACAAACCTACAGTCATCAAGACAGTATGGTACTGGCACAAAGAAAGACATATAGATCAATGGAACAAAATAGAAAGTCCAGAGATAAAGCCACACACCTGTGGACACCTTATTTTTGACAAAGGAGGGAAGACTATACAATGGAGAAAAGACAATCTCTTTAACAAGCAGTGCTGGGAAAACTGGTCAACCATCTGTAAAAGAATGAAACTAGAACACTTTGTAACACCATACACAAAAATAAACTCAAAATGGATTAAAGATCTAAATGTATATAAAACTCCTAGAGGAAAACATAGGCAAAACACCCTCTGACATAAATCATAGCAGGATCCACTATGACCCACCTCCCAAAATAATGGAAATAAAAGCAAAAATAAACATATGGGACCTAATTAAACTTAAAAGATTTTGCACAACGAAGGAAACTATAAGCAAGGTGAAAAGACAGCCTTCAGAATGGGAGAAAATAATAGCAAATGAAGCAACTGACAAAGAATTAATCTCAAAAATATACAAGCAGCTCAATACCAGAAAAATAAACAACCCAATCAAAAAATGGGCCAAAGAACTAAACAGACATTTCTCCAAAGAAACATGAATGCATGAAAAGATGCTCAACATCACTCATTATCAGAGAAGTGCAAATCAAAACCACAATGAGTTACCATCTCACACCATTCAAAATGGCTGCTATCAAAAAATCTACAAACAATAAATGCTGGAGAGGGTGTGGAGAAAAGGGAACCCTCTTACACTGTTGGTGGGCATGCAAACTAGTACAGCCACTATGGAGAACAGTCTGGAGATTCCTTAAAATACTGGAAATAGAACTGCCATACGACCCAGCAAACCCACTGCTGGGCATATACACCGAGGAAACCAGAAGTGAAAGAGACACATGTCCCAATGTTCATCGCAGCACTGTTTACAATAGCTAGGACATGGAAGCAACCTAGATATCCATCAGCAGATGAATGGATAAGAAAGCTGTGGTACATATACACAATGGAATATTACTCAGCCATTAAAAAGAACATGTTTGAATCAGTTCTAATGAGGTGGATGAAACTGGACCCTATTATATGGAGTGAAGTAAGTCAGAAAGAAAAACATCAATACAGTATCAGTTCAGTTCAGTCAGTCAGTTGTGTCCAACTCTTTGTGACCCCATGAATTGCAGCACGCCAGGCCTCCCTGTCCATCACCAACTCCCGGAGTTCACCCAAACTCATGTGCATCGAGTCATGATGCCATGCAGCCATCTCATCCTCTGTTGTCCCCTTCTCCTCCTGCCCCCAATCCCTCCCAGCATCAGAGTCTTTTCCAATGAGTCAACTCTTCGCATGAAGTGGCCAAAGTATTGGAGTTTCAGCCTCAGCATCAGTCCTTCCAATGAACACCCAGGACTGATCTCCTTTAGGATGGACTGGTTGGATCTTCTTGCAGTCCAAGGGACTCTCAAGAATCTTCTCCAACACCACAGTTCAAAAGTATCAATTCTTTGGTGCTCAGCTTTCTTCACAGTCCAACTCTCACATCCATACATGACCACTGGAAAAACCATAGCCTTGACTAGATGGACCTTTGTTGGCAAAGTAATCTCTCTGCTTTTGAATATGCTATCTAGGTTGGTCATAACTTTCCTTCCAAGGAGTAAGTGTCTTTTAATTTCATGGCTGTAATCACCATCTGCAGTGATTTTGGAGCTCAAAACAATAAAGCCTGCCAGTGTTTCCACTGTTTCCCCATCTATTTCCCATGAAGTGATGGGACCAGATGCCATGATCTTCGTTTTCTGAATGTTGAGCTTTAAGCCAACTTTTTCACTCTCCTCTTTCACTTTCATGTTATATTAATGCATATATATGGAATTTAGAAAGATGGTAATAATGACCCTATATACAAGACAGCAAGAGACACAGATATAAAGAACAGACTTTTGGACTCTGAGAGAAGGCGAGGGTGGGATGATTTGAGAAAATAGCAATGATACATGTATATTACCATATGTGAAATAGATCACAAGTCCAAGTTCAATGCATGAAACAGGGCACTCAGAGCCAGTGCACTGGGCCAACCTTGAGGGATGGGATGGGGAGGGAGGTGGGAAAGGGGTTCAAGATGGGGGACACATGTACACTCATGGCGGAATCATGTCAATGTATGGCAAAAACCACTACAATCTTGTAAAGTAATTAGCCTCCAGCTAAAATAAATAAATAAATAAAAAATATTTTTAAAGGGATGCTCTTGCTGAAGTACTAAGCCCCCAAAAGAGATGCTGGTAGTGGAAATGAATAAAGTTCTCCTAAGTGGGAAATTTAAATGGACAGGACAAACATGTATGCAAAGACACAGCCAGTTTATATAGTTCAGACTTTAACTTAGAAATTATTTCTGTCTAAAAAGTTTGCTTCAAATTTGGTTTAAGAAACACTCATGAAGCTTTTTAAAAATAGAAATATTCATATATGTAAATCCTATACAACAAATATAATTAAGCACCTACTATGCACAAGGAATTGTGCTAGCAGCTACAGAAAATAAAGATGAATAAGACAGAATCTTCTTGAGGTGTTTTAGGCTAAGTGCAAAAACAGGTAAGAAAGAATGAGACCTCACCGGAAATCTCTAATTGAGGGCAAAAGAAACTAAGTCTGACAATTAACATGTATTTTAAAATGTATTTAGAGCTTCAAAATAGAGATAATGTGCTGTTTAATAAGGGCTTCCCAAGTGGCTCAGTGGTAAAGAATTCGTCTGCCAGTGCAGGAGATAAAGGTTTGATCCCTGGGTTGGGAAGATCCCCTGGTGGAGGAGAGAGCCACCCACTTTCCTGGGAAATCCCTTGGACAGAGGAGCCTGTCGGGGGTTACAGAATCACACATGACTGAGCAACTGAGCACACATGCACTGTTTGAAAAATGGATAGAATTCTAATGCAAGGAAGGGTACTCCAGGTCTAGTTAGCAGGGTAAGTTGACTGGAAATTTCTAGCTATGTCTAGCCCACAGAAGTCTGACATGTAAATGTATAAACTTTAGTATATATATCAGATCAGATCAGATCAGTCGCTCAGTCATGTCCGACTCTTTGCGACCCCATGAACTGCAGCACGCCAGGCCTCCCTGTCCAACACCAACTCCTGGAGTTCACTCAGACTCACGTCCATTGGGTCAGTGATGCCATCCAGCCATCTCATCCTCTGTTGTCCCCTTCTCCTCTTGCCCCCAATCCCTCCCAGCATCAGAGTCTTTTACAATGAGTCAACTCTGCATGAGGTGGCCAAAGTACTGGAGTTTCAGCTTCAGCATCATTCCTTCCAAAGAAATCCCAGGGCTGATCTCCTTTAGTATGGACTGGTTGGATCTTCTTGCAGTCCAAGGGACTCTCAAGAGTCTTCTCCAACACCACAGTTCAAAAGCATCAATTCTTCAGTGCTCAGCCTTCTTCACAGTCCCACTCTCACATCCATACATGACCACAGGAAAAACCATAGCCTTGACTAGACGAACCTTTGTTGACAAAGTAATGTATCTGCTTTTGAATATGCTATCTAGGTTGGTCATAACTTTCCTTCCAAGGAGTAAGCATCTTTTAATTTCATGGCTGCAGTCACCATCTGCAGTGATTTTGGAGCCCAGAAAAAGTCTGACACTGTTTCCCCATCTATTTCCCATAAAGTGATGGGACTGGATGCCATGATCTTCGTTTTCTGAATGTTGAGCTTTAAGCCAACTTTTCCACTCTCCACTTTCACCTTCATCAAGAGGCTTTTGAGTTCCTCTTCAGTTTCTGCCATAAGGGTGGTGTCATCTGCATATCTGAGGTTATTGATATTTCTCCTGGCAATCTTGATTCCAGCTTGTGTTTCTTCCAGTCCAGCGTTTCTCATGATGTACTCTGCATAGAAGTTAAATAAACAGGGTGACAATATACAGCCTTGACGTACTCCTTTTCCTATTTGGAACCAGTCTGTTGTTCCATGTCCAGTTCTAACTGTTGCTTCCTGACCTGCATACAGATTTCTCAAGAGGCAGATCAGGTGGTTTGGTATTCCCATCTCTTTCAGAATTTTCCACAGTTTATTGTGATCCACACAGTCAAAGGCTTTGGCATAGTCAATAAAGAAGAAATAGATGTTTTTCTGGAACTCTCTTGCTTTTTCCATGATCCAGTGGATGTTGGCAATTTGGTCTCTGGTTCCTCTGCCTTTTCTAAAACCAGCTTGAACATCAGGAAGTTCACAGTTCACATATTGCTGAAGTCTGGCTTGGAGAATTTTGAGCATTACTTTACTAGCGTGTGAGATGAGTGCAATTGTGCGGTAGTTTGAGCATTCTTTGGCTTTGCCTTTCTTTGGGATTGGAAAGAAAACTGACCTTTTCCAGTCCTGTGGCCACTGCTGAGTTTTCTAAATTTGCTGGTATATATATCAATAATATATAATTTGTATATGTATGAATATATTCACAAATATATTAATTGTAATCTGAACCATTATTTTTATATATATATATATATATAGTTTGTATATGAAATGATTTATAAGTATCAACGAGGGGGAGAATATTAAAAGAAATGGTTTGTTTTCTAGGTTTCCGGAAAAACCTGTGGTGTGCTTTGCCAATTGTAGCTATGAATGTTTAAAAACCTACAATTTGAAATTTGGGAGTTAGTTACCAAGTATTTTTTTTATATGCTATATCATTGAGCACCCATGGTATAAGCCATGTATAGGCAATGAAAATATAACAGTGCAAAATCCTTACTCTTCTGAACCTTAAGTTCTCGTGGTGAGACATGACAGACAAACAGACAAGTAAATATATGATATGTAAGATTCTGATATGGGGGAAAAATGAATTAAATAACAGGGAGAGGATGGTATTTTACATAGGTGGCCAAAGAAGACATGCAATGTGAACAGAGACTTGAAAGAAGTGAAGAAACAGCCAGGCAAAGATTCGGAGGGAGGGTATTCCAAGCAACAGAAACAGAAGCGCAGGGCAGGGAGTGTGCCTGGGGTGTGTGGAACGTGGAGACTAGTAAGGCTTGAGCACAGTGGGCCAAAGGGAGAACATTAGGGGACTGAGATCTGATAATCTGGGAGTAAGATAAGCCTTTTAGTCATTTTAAGAGCTTTGGCTTTGCTTTGACTGCAGTGGAGACATTGGATGCTCTTAAAGAGAGGAGCTCTATGATCTGACTTCCATTCATTTAGATGCAGGTGACTTGGACCAGGGTGGCAGTGGCCGAGTTTGGATTTTGAAGAAAGAGCCAATGGGATTTGCTAATGAACTACAAGTGGAGAATGAGAGAGGAAGAGTCAAGAATAACTTGAAGGGTTTTTGCTTAAGCATCAGGAAGGAAGGAGGGCAGAAGAGGACAATGGGAAATCCATAAGATAAGCCAAAACTGAATTACACCAGTATTTGGGCCTGGAAAATCCCATGGACAGAGGAGCCCAGCAGGCTACAGACAGTGGGATTGCAAGAGTCAGACACGACTTAGTGCCTAAGCCACCACCAGCTACATGGTGGCCGTTTTAAAAAAAAACAAAAACAAAAACTGAATTACAGTCTCCAGGAGTGGGCCCTGGGATTTCTCAGACACTCTGTGAGAGGTGGCAATTTTTCCCAGAAGTTGACAGTTGTCAGACTCCAGCACGCCACCATTCAGGCAACTGCAATAGGCGTGCATCCACATGCAGGATACCCATACGTCTCAAAGGACAAAAGCTGAAAAGGCTTCCTGCAAAGCTTTGCTCATAAAGGAGGAGGGCAGATGCATTTTGAATTTTCAGTTATTTTACACACTGAGGGTTAACAGTCCATAAAATTTTATTTGAAAGTGAAAGTCGCTCAGTCATGTCCGAGTCTGTGACCCCATGGACTATACAGTCCATGGAATTCTCCAGGCCAGAATACTGGAGTGGGTAGCCTTTCCCTTCTCCAGGGGATCTTCCCAACCCAGGGATCGAACTGGGGTCTCCTGCATTGCAGGCGGATTCTTTCCCATCTGAGCCTCAAGGGAAGCCCAAGAACACTGGAGTGGGTAGCCTATCCCTTCTCCAGTGCATCTTCCTGACCCAGGAATCGAACCAGGGTCTCCTTCATTGCAGATGGATTCTTTACCAACTGAGCTTTCATATGAACTTTATTTTCCAGTGGAGAAGAGAGAGAGATAATGAACAAATAGGCATGTAAATGTAAGTAAGGTATGTCAGATGTTACATGGCCACTGGAGATTATTGCTCAGCTAGCCCATATACTCTAGAGTAAGAAAACATTCCTTTTTCATAATTGAATTAACGTCTAGACTAGTGCTGTCTAATAGATGTATAATGCAACCTACAGGTTTAAGCTATACAGGCATTAAGAAAGAAAAGGAAACAAGTGAAAATTAATTTTAATAACACTTTACCCAATATATTCTAAAGATTATAATTTCCACATGTAATTAACATAATGGGTATATTACATATGCCTTTTTCATATTAAATCTCCAAAACCCACTGTGTATTTAAATGCTTAGAGTATGTATTTTGTATTTACTCAGACAGATGGTCAGTAGCTGCCTGCGAGTAGTAGCTACCGTTTTGGACAGCATAGATTTGGAGAGTTCACAGATTTGGATTCAGTTCTTCTGTATTTAACAATCATAAAGAATGATCCAATTCTTTTTAGATCTGGCTAGGTTCTCCTCAGGTCATGTGTGTGTAAAAATGTACATCTACAAAGTTTAGATATATGATGTTTAGGTAGAACTAGATATAGCATTGCATTATTCATCAAAGTTAAGGTTTTACTGACAATCACTGAAGACAACCAAATGGAAAAATAAGTACTTTCCCTTCTCTGACTTTTCCACTTTGGGGAAATACATTTCAATCAGAGGAAAGAGGAAGTCTTATTTCAGGGTCAGTGTATGTGTGTTCTTGTGTACACATACTCACTGGCATGTTTGTTTACGCATTCCTGTGTTCTCTGAAAGATGAGTGGCCTTGTTGGTTAATGAAAGTCATAATGCCATGGAAGTACTGGTAAAAATCCTGGCCCTAGGACACAGAAAATACAACTTCCTGACTGCCATTCCAGTGTGGAGAGACCAGGATAATTATCCATGACAAATCAAAGTTGTTGAATATTCTTGAAGTAGAAGGATATATTCCTTCTGAGAGAGAATGTCTTGAAGCTCTGTACCTATAATCATTAGCTATAAAAATTATTTATGGCTGTGTGTGTATACATACACAATATTTGCAATACTAAACCCTAGATTCAGTGTATGTAGTTATTTGTCCACTGGGCATTAAAGGATAGGAACCAAATATATATATTTGGTACATGAGATATTTAATGCAGTGGAATAGTTAACCTTAAAAAAAGACAGACATGTAATTATTAGTTTTTGAGGGGAATGCTAAAATACAGGATTTTGGAAAGATGGAGTGGGCGAAGAGGAAAAACCCAAATGTGAGAAAGTAATCAGAGAGGAAAGTGAAAGGACAGGAAAGGGAAACTATCCTACTTCATTATTTTGCCCAGAGATAGATCCAACCCCAGTGCACTCTTCCCAGCAGGCAGGGAAGCCTGCAGTCCCCTAGGCCAACCCTCTGCCCAGCAGAGAGGACAGGATAAAAAGAAATGCTAGTGAGCTTATTTTTCACACACTCCACCAACTAGAAACTCACTCAGTCGTGGACACCTTCGCACAAGAAATGTGTCACAGCAAAACTCATCAGTCTCGATAACGAGTTAATTGAACTGCTCAGGGCAGAACAAAAACATTTTGGGACCTATTCTCTGCCAAGTACTTTACACGTGTCATTTCAGTGAACTGTCACTTATTTATTTATATTTGTTTTGAAATGTTTAAGTTGCAGAAATGGTGAAAGAGTATATACTCATTGTAACAAGAAATTGTATATGAACCCAATGTATACATTAGACCACAGGGATTCAGAGAGGTTAGGCAATTGGTATGTGGCAGAGACTGGATTTGAAACTAAGCTTTACCTCCTTATCTAAGGAGTCTCCTGAATGACTTAGCTAAGCTATGGATATTTTAATGTGGAATGAAAGTAGGGTAGAGAATAAGGGCTACTTTTGTAGAACGAGAACTCTGTGAAGCAGGGTGAAGGGCTGTGAAGATGGGAACCCCACTGCTACTTCACTGTGTGTTAATGGCCAGGTCCTTCAGGCTTCCTCCTCCTGGCTTTCTTGTGTGTGGGTCCTGGTGATAATCCTTGCTTGTTTTGTGGATTTGGGGAGATAATAGGAATGACTTTTTATACTATGTAGTATACTGCTGATAATAATGTAGAGTGCTTGACGTTCGTAAGGGTAAAAAGTAAAAGTGGAGGCTTTGGACAGTGGTTGGGCAATGTGTAACCTACATCTCAGTGGGGAAGAGAAAGAACAGGCCCCACAACTGAGAAGGAGGTTGGGAGTTACCAGAGATATATATACATCCCATCCTGACCTGTGTTACTCTGGTCCTGATCATTAATCTTTCAGTTCATTAACAAGAATTCCTCTGAGTGCTTCTCCAGTTAGATACTAGTTTGGCACTGGCCATACAAAGCCAGGGATCTTCCCAAGCCAGGGATTGAATCCAGGTCTCCCACATTGTAGGCGGATTTTTTACCAACTGAGCCACCAGGGAAGCCCCATACCATGATGAGCATACTGATCCCTGTCCTGGCTGGGAAGGGCTTTTGTGCTCCTGATAAGCTCGTCTGGCAAGCAGGCTCTGGACCTGGCAAAGCAGGTCCTATAAAATCGAAATTGCTGGCCATGCTACAAAAGTGAATATGTGCAAACCATTCACACCAGGAAAATCCAGTCAGTTTTGAAAAAGAAACAGGTGATCCCTTTTAAAGCAGAACAATAGAATGCAGAATACGTAAACAGAACTTCCAAAATAATACAATAGGGGAGTAATTATTTATCTTTGCTTCACTTAAAAGATTTCAACAAAGAGTTTCTTTGAATATGGAACTGTCTCAGTGCTCTTAAACATATGTTCATAGATGACCTGATTGAGAGCCAGATGGAACCAGCCCACTATGCAGAGTTAGGATTCAGTGCTAAAAGATCATTCATTAGCCGGGAAGATAAAGGGATTTCTGTGAAGAGACAGTTTAAGCCAGTGCAGTCAGTGGCATGGCAATGTGCAGAAAGAAAACTTCTGTCAAGTTTCAGTCATTGTTCTTTGAAAATAAATTATTGTCGAATTGGGTAGCTATAGATACAAGGAAACATTTATGTCAAGCTAGAAGATTTTTGAAACTACTGTAATGTACTTAATTGTAATTCCCTCCCCTTTCAAATACATAACTCCTCTATAGAAATGTTCATGTATTTAATAACCTCTCACATATTGCAAAAGATATTCTTGACCTTGGGATTTGAATTAGTTCCTCAGCTACTCTCTCCTGTTTCTGGCCTTGTGTTGCTCCTTAATTTTTGAAGAATCATATCAGATCTCAAAACCCTGCCACTGGATTGGCAGAAACCACGTGGTCAACTAGAAAGAGACTCAAAGTGAAAGCAGGAAAAACTTGAGTATCAATTCAGCTTCACCACTATCCAGCTATTCTTTTTTAATTGCTTATGCTTCTTTTCTTTTTAATTAAAATGAGAGTGTGGGATTTTATAATTTCCAATAATCTGACACAGTTCCAAAATTCCATCCCATTAGTTTTCTTTTTCTGATGCCGTTTTTAGATGACTGTGAATTACTCAATATTTATATCTAAGCGTAAAACCTTCTCTTTCCCTACAGATTACTGAGGAAAGCCAAATCTTAGTGGACAAATAGTGAGAGGGGCAGAGTTTTAGGGTTTCTTTTCATTCTTTGGCATTTTGCCTGATTTTTTAACTTTACTCTGATTTCTTTGAAGCTGTGTTTATTGTTCTTGCTGTGTGGAACACTTATCATGAGCTCTGTCATTATTTCACGGAAAAAAAAAAGTATTGAGCACCTGAATGCCTTCTAGAACTTCTCTGATGAGACGCTAAAAAATTTTATGCTGTTTTCCAAGATGACAGCGGTGTTCTTCAAGGCTCCAGGCCTTTGTCTCTGCTGTTCCTTTTCCTGGCTATTCTCTGTAACCCTCTCCATCCTTGAAAGCCAATCTCAAATATCATTTCCTCTGCAAAGCCTGCCAGAGAACTTCCACTTTTGCATTCATCACATTGCACTGTAATTGTTTGTTTACACATCTGTTTCCTCAACTAGACTCAGAGCTCCCTGAGGTCGGAAATCTCCTCTTGTTCAACTTTGCAGCTTCCTGTTGGCTGCAGGGAAGTCAGAGCCAGAAAGGTGGCCCACCCTTAGTAAGTATGTGACCCTTCAGGGAAGTTTTCCTGCCCCCTGTTTGCCCCTTCTTCTTCTTCCCTTGACCTTATCTGTCTTATCTACTTCTAATTCCTGTTATCTGGCAGCATTGTTTATATCTTAGTAAATCATCTGAAAAAAATTTTAAGCTTGGAAGGTTTAAGAAGGAAAATACTCATCTGTGGATCCCTAGGGCTTGACATAGCACTGGACGGTACTAAGCTACTCAATAAATGTATGTTTAATACATGATATAATAATAGTAATATTTGAATGTTACTATGGACTAGGCAGTTTATACATATATAAACTCATTTAATTTTTCCAACCGAGAAGCAGAAACTGTTTTTATCCTCATTGTACATAAGAAAACTGAAGCCCAGGAAGTTTAAGTAACTAGTACTGTTTACACATTTTGAAAGTGTTTGGGTCAGTATTGAAACAAAGGTGATACAAATAAAGAAGCTAAATTCATTTGTTAGTCTGATCATCACCAGAATTTCATAAATGAAAATTATACATGTAAACTGAATGCCAAAGGGCCACAGATAATGTATAATTTTGGCTTCAGATACAAATCACATGTGGTAGGTTTTTTCTTTAATTTACAAATCTATATTTTATAGGAATTTCTTTGGGAAAATGTCATCCAGGAGCTGCTATGCTTCTCATATCTCTGGGAATATTGAAAGGAAGCAGAGAACCCAGATGGCTCAGCGGGTAAAGAATCTGCCTGCAATGCAGAAGACATAGGAGATGTGGGTTTCGATCCCTGGGTTGGGAAGATCCCCTAGAAAAAGAAATAGCAACCCACTCCAGTATTTCTTGCCTGAACAATCCTATGGACAAAGGTGCCTAGTGGGCTGCAGTCCATGGGGTCACAAAGAGTCAGACACCACTGAGTGACTAAGCACACACACAGAACTGAGCACCACATGGGTCTGTCTTCGTAACAAGTGTGCCCAAAGCAGCATCTGCAATCCTTTAATGATGCAAAGAAGTGTGGAATCAGCAGCAAATTCCCTAGTCCTCATTTAACCTGGGTCGCATCATAAAAGATGTTATGTCAATGATTTAACTGACTGACTGAGTCATTCCAAGGATCCTGACTTCCATCCAGGTCCTTGGGCAAAGTGGAGGAGGAAAGGCAAGGAAAGGAGAGTGTCTTCCTCTTTCCTACCCTCTGAGTCAGCCTCCTTCAGTACTTCTTGCCCTCTATAGCTTCATCACACATTCTTCCCCTTCAAAATCTCCACTACTGATTGAAGTCAACATCCAATGTGCCTCAGTTTCCTCCTCTGTAAAATGAGGGTAATAATGGTAACTGGCTTCCCAGGTGACTCAGTGCAAAGAATCCACCTGCCAGTGCAGGAGCCACAGGAGATGCGGGTTCCATCCCTGGGTGGGAAAGATCCCTTGAAGGAGGAAACGGGAGCCCCTACAGTATTCTTGCCAGGGTAATCCCATGGACAGATAAAACTGGTGGGCTACAGTCCATGGGGTCGCAAACAGTCCGACACAACTGAGCAACTGAGCACACACACACACAATAGTAACTACTTCCCAAGGGAGAAACAGGGAGGCACAAGGTACAGTGGGATCTGTGGAGGGGTAGAGGGGCGCCAGTAAAGACAGGATGAGGTGGAGACACTACTGGGGACATGCAGAAGACAAATACGAGTGAAACATGATCATAGGGGAGATTTGGGCTATTTCAAGAAAGGGCTCTGACTTACAAGGAACCAAGGGAGGGTGGGCTGATCCCAAAGCCTGTGCTGTTTCTCAAGCAGCAAATGGAGAATGTGGCTCCTGTTCGGATACAAATGAGACCACTAAGAGAGTTGCTGAAGGAAAGGAAATCTGACTATAATGCCTCTTCTCAGCTGACATCACAGGTTGTTGACAACCCTGCTGCACAGACATCTCAATCTACCACTGTACAATGACATCATTATATAAGACTACATATATTTGGGTCACTCCTTGGATATTTTTCTATGATGATTACAGATTCTAATCAGTGCACTTGTACATCTAATATTGTATTCAGAAGAGGGATAGTAAGCCCCACTACCCTAGATAAAAAGACCCTGAATCATCTTTTCATCCTTAGGTGGGGCAATGCTGGCTAATTTGTCACTATCTTGATGAGACTTTCCCTGCTGTAAAATAGTGTGATAGACCTAGGAAGGACCTTGAAAGTTATATAATCCTTTTCTTGGCATCTCAACAATAGCAAACAGATGAGGAGATTAAAGCCGAGGCAGTGATTCGAGGATTTGAATAACTGGGTGTTTAAATTTCTAGCTCTTTTGGCCATTAGTTGACCAGTTGACCATAGCTAAATCTCTTAACCTTTAAAACACTAAAGTGGTGCTTTCTCAGTGCAGTGCATTTAGAAAACTTTTAATCTGAGAATTCCCTGGTCCAGTAGCTAAGACTCTGTGTTCTCAATGCAATGAGTTTGATCCCTGGTCAGGGAACTGGATCCTGCATGCCACAGCTAAGACCCTGTACAGCCAAATAAATAAATTAAAAAGAACCTTTTTAATCTTCCATCACTACTCATAAACAGTGAAGGATGTGGACACATGCACTACAAATGCCTTTGCTGTTTCTCCAGTGAAAGGAATTTTCTAAATGACCATCTTCAGGTCAAGCAGACTGAGTCTGAAGGTAAGGCCAACTGTATCATTCATCTCAGTGGCATCCACCCGAAATGGAAGATTCTAATTCCAAGGGAAAGACAGATGGTGACAGCCTCCAGCATAGACCCAGTGTACTGGGTTATATCTGAGATGGATGGAAAAGCCCATCTGATCAAAATTACCTTGGATATATACAGCCCCCAGACAGTCATCCCTTTTAGTTAATGAGCTGAACTTCTCAAAGAGAAGCATTTCTGGGAAGGTTAACTCACTGTAGTTTTGTGGGTTTGTTTTTTTTTTTCTCACTGTGGTTTTTTCTTTTTTATAACCCTTCACACCTTCATGTGACTTTATTGGATGCAGATAAGAAGACCAATCTTCTGTGTGTCTGAGGAAAGGGTAAGCTGCAGTGGGGAGTTGATGCAGTGACTCTGTCCTTCCCAAGAGCATCCCAAGAAAGAATCTTATTTTTTCAGGGAATAGAAAGCAAGATTAAGGGGAAAAGGGAGATTGGAGAACAATAATATCAGAATTGAACTATTGTGCTATGTCCTAATGATAAATGTAGGATTACTGAGCTAGACAGGAAAAAACACCTTATAATTACATATTTATTTTTAGTTTTTTTTTTTTCCTCCTTTTTTCCCTCCATTTTATTCTTCTTAGAAGATGTAAGTTAGCATTTTCCAAGGAAAATCCGTGAGTCCCAAGTGACCAAAAGCTTTGCTTTGACTGAGAACATGCATAGAGGAATTTAGTTATGAGTTCTAGCTACTGAGGACAAAGACATTTGTTGGGGCCTCTTTCATGCAAGGTAGATTGAAAAAATTTCCATATTTTGAATATACATTAAAAAAAACAGCTTTATTGAGATATAATTCACATATCATATAATGTACCCATTTCAAGTATATTGGGTTTTGGTATATAAAATTATTAATTTTAAAAAATTTTAGCAAAATATATACATATATGACATAAAAGTTTCCATTGTAACCATTTTTGAGTGACAATTGAATGCAGAGTTTTTAAATCATTTTTTACAGGGGAATTCTGTGACTTACCTCTTGCTTGTCACTGTGAATCTGAAAAGAAAATAAATATACTGAAATATAAAAGACCAATTGAAAAGACATGCTGACATGGACTCTTCTGTAAATGAACAGCAAGTTATTAACTGTTCTTAAGAGACTCCATCAGCAGCCAGGTGCCCTGTGACTCCCAGAGGCCTTATAGATCCCAGACTCCCTCAGCACCATCTGCCCAGAAATACTGCTTCAGGGTCATTACCACAAAAAGATAAGTGTTCAAAAGGAGGGTTTCTCACAGCTTCCTGGGAACTCTGGCTTATTAGAATGTTGAGAAAGCTCTCTAGGTGATTCTGATGCATGGTGACTGGCTAAAAACTGCTGTGATGGAGTTCTAATACTCAGATTGTTGACTGCCATTATCTGAGGTTTTCCTAGTTCAGTATTTCACAGTAGCATCATTTTTATGTTTTGTTCAAGCTTTTGGTTGAAAATAACAGTAGCTGACAGTTTCTGAGCACTTCTCAGGTTCTGTCTTAATTGCTTCACATACATCATCTCTTGTGATTCCCACAATAAGTCTGAGAGAAAGAGGCTCTTATTATCTCCTTTACATAGACAAAGAAATTGAGGTTTGGAAATATCTAGTAACTCACTGGCCTACAGTGGGGTCATAACAACTGGTAAGTGGCAGAGACAAGACTACAACCCAGGCCCCAGCCCTGGGCCAGGAGGACAGATCCCAAATAAGCTCCTTGAGTCCCTCCATCTAAGCTCCTGCTGTGGAAGGGTCTCTAATGTTAAATCAGGAAAGCTCTGAACCAGGCCAGCTCTGAAACGATATTCCTGTCCTCCCGGGGCTTTCAGTCCAAGATGAGAGAGTACAAGGTAGGCTCTAATAAGGCCTATAGTAAAGCTGCTGCTGCTACTGCTGCTAAGTCGCTTCAGTCATGTCCAACTCTGTGCGACCCCATAGACGGCAGGCCACCAGGCTCCGCCGTCCCTGGGATTCTCCAGGCAAGAACACTGGAGTGGGTTGCCATTTCTTTCTCCAATGCATGAAAGTGAAAAGTGAAAGTGAAGTCGCTCAGTCGTGTCCGACCTTCGCAACCCCATGGACTGCAGCCTACCAGGCTCCTCTGTCCATGGGATTTTCCAGGCAAGAGTACTGGAGTGGGTTGCCATTGCCTTCTCCGTTAGTAATGCTACCAATAACCTACTCCAGTATTTTTGCCTGGAGAATCCCCATGGACAGAGGAGTCTTGTGGGCTACATGGGATCCATGGGATCGCAAAGAGTTGGATACAATGAGCGATTAATCACAGCACAACACAGCATAGCACAAAGCTACCAATAAAGTTGGGAAAACTCTTACAATTTAAATTTCTTAATAGTTGGATGCATTTTTGTTCCAGATACAATGATTTGCAATTAAAACAGGCCAGGGTAAAAAGATAAGGGCTTCTCAGGTGGCGCAGTGGTAAAGAACCCACCTACCAATGCAGAAGACACAGGAGACCTGGGTTCGACCCCTGGGTTGGGAAGATCTCCTGGAGAAGGGCATGGCAACCACTCTAGTATTGACTGGAGAATCCCATGGACAGAGGAGCCCTGCGGGCTATAGTCCATGGGGTCGCAAAGAGTCTGACATGACTTAATGATTAGAAAAGGATACATACTATACAAATCATTTCTTTAAAACTTATTTTGTAATTTCTGATACTTCGTTCTATAGTAGCTGCTGAGCTAAGAGGCCTCCAAGGTCCTGCAGTAGCTTTGAGAAAACAATGCTTGCTCCACTCCCAGAGCAAACATGCTGGTCTTTTGAGTGCTGTTGTAATTAGTCTGTTTACTTGAAACACTTGAGCTGAGTTTACAGGGCCCCTAACTGAAGCCTCCTTACCTTAAGGGCTATGTACCTCTCCAGGAGATGTCAATTACTGCTTTGCAAATTGTGTCAACTTCTTGGCAAAATGGCAGTCAGCTGTCAATGTGAACACAAGATGAATCACAGAACTCAAGAGAGGCAGAGGTATTTGCAAAAGCAAACTTTCAAAGAGCTGGACAAGCCTGCAAGCATTACAGCCTTTAGTTCCTTCATCTTTAACATCAACAAAGTACATCAAGCTCAGAAAAAATATTAATCCTTTTTAGGTCCCTGACCTCTGCACACCTCTCTTAACTTTTCTCTTTTTGACATTGTTTGCCTCTATCTTTAAAAAGTGCTGAAGCATAAATGCTATTCTAAACTGGTTACTTGTGAAAATACTTTTAAAATAATTTTTTGCTGCCAAAAGTAAAGTAAAAAAAAATTTTTTTTTCTTTTTTGCTTATGCTACTTAATCATGGATTTAGAAGCCAGGGATGGAAAATAAATAATCCAGGATAGGTATTAAATGTTAATGTAAAATGGTTAGATTAGCAGAATATCAACATCTGGGTTTTTTAAAGTGGGGCCGTATAGCACCTGCTTCAAAATCTCTTTTAGAAAACAAACAAATTCACTCAGGGCCACCTGGACTCAACTCTCTGGGGATAGAGTGCAGTTATCTGCATTCTTAATCAGCTTCCTATGATTCAGGAGCTTATTGAGGATCTTTCAAATTTTTTTCTGATTAAAAGTGACAGGCTGGAACGTTCACAGTTCTGATCAGCTTTTCCCAGTGACTGCTTGCTGCCACAGTGGGGGTTCCTAACCTTTATTTGTGCCATGATCTGGGAGTCTGGTAAGTGTACAACTCCCTTCTTAGGATAATGTTTATAAATTCATAAATAAAACATATAGGATTTCTAAAAATGAATTATACTGAAATGCAATTATCAAAGAAAAAACAATTATTTGCCTTTTAAAATGAATATATAAAATAATATTCAGTAATACCAAATGATAGGTATATTAACTACCAATATTTCAAAGCTGTGATGAGCATGAATGAAAATTTGATATTCTTAACAATTGCTGTGTCTATGATTGTATTAATGACTTCTATTTCAGTTACAGATATAGCTAATACCACTGCTTTATTGCCTACATTCAAAAAGAAGGAAACGCTAAAGGTTAGTTAGAAGTTTGTGAAAATAAAGAAGTGATTTTTTTTTCCCCCTCATCAGGGAGTTCAACTCCCTGAATTCTAAACTTGAGCTTATATTCTGCTTGAATTCAAGCCCCAGCTTAAAATTCCCCTTGTATTATAGAAAGAGGTAGATAGTAGTCATGTAAAAACTTCCATTTCCCAGTTCAAATATGTCAGTTCTAAGAAATTTCTTGCCAGTTAACTAGACAAAAAGACTATACTAAGTACAGCACATGGCAGGGCAGGGCAGCGAGCACACCCAGAAGTAACACTTGTTTGCCTTTATAGACCTCTGACCTGGCCACCTTAGAGACTGTGAGAAGTTGCAGACAGGTGTTGCTTGTGAGGTTTTGTCATCCCTTGGGGCAGCTTCTCCTGGGTCATTCATTCTCTAGATCCCTGGAACAAGCTTCCTCCATGGCTTCCTATACTGAGTTGGAGAGGGTGGAAAAAGATTGCTTATGTTATGCGGGTGGAAGGTTAGTCCTGGGCCCTGGAGTCGGGGATCTGAAATAGGTGTACGAAAATAAACCATTAGGCACATTTATCTTAAACCTTCCCCTGCAGCTCCATTATTTCAGGAAGGCCCTCAAAGGGCCTTTTTGCTGTGGGTGCTTCACCTCAGGAAGGCGAATGAAATGCTGAAAGCTCAGAGGATCCATCTTTTTGTGGAGACTTGGGTCTGTCCACACTTAGCCCCCATCATGGTGCAGAGTTGCTGAGTGAGCATGGGTTCTTTAGTGTGACCTCTACTGATCCCTTAAATGTGACCCTTCAGTGACCTGATGGTGGCAGGGGATCGCTCATCTGGGGAGGTGATGCACACTGAATTGGGTGTCAGGCCTGGCACGTGGGTCAGACAGACTGTGGTGCAAAAGCAGCTCTTTTTCTGTCCTTCTGCCTCGGGTTCCTCAGCTAGAATCAAGACAGGTGTATTAGATGATCTTTTTATGAAATTTAGCGATTGAATTGTTGAATTGTTCTTCTAGGGCTGCTATAACAGTGAACCACAGACTAGGCAGCTTACACAATGAAAATACATTCTTTCACAGTTCTCGTAGTCCTGGAGGCTGGCAGTCTGGATCAAGGTATTGGCTGGGTTGGTTCCTTCTAAGGGCTGTGAAGGAAAGGGTCTCTTCCAGGCTTGCGGTTGGCCTCTTCTCCCTGTCTCTTCACATCCTCTCCTCTCTATGTGTGTCTCTGTGTGCAAACTTCTCCCTTATATGAAGATACTAGTCCTACTGGAGTAGAGCTCACTCTAGTGACCTCACTTTATCTCGTAATCAAGATAAAAGGTGTTTTTTTTTGTAAAACCTTCTGTCTATATAACATCCCGTTCTACAGTGTACTTGAAGTTAGGACTTCAATGTACGAATTTGGAGGGGATACAATTCAACCTATGACAGTGATCTTTTGGGTCTCCTTTATGTTGGATGATTTTAGGTGTTAGATAATTGTTCAACTCTCCCCTAGATGTCATGAGTGATTTTGAGACTTTCCTACATGAGCTGGAGCACTGGTTCCTAAGGCGCTGAGCAGAAATGACCTGTCTTTGGCAGGTCTCTGCAGTGGCCAGAGGAGACTTGTCAGGAAAGCCATTCCTCACCCCACAGAGAAAAGGGACTGTCCTTTGGGAAATCCCAGACAGGGCAGTCAGGAGGGCAGCAGTCCTCATCTCCAGAGGCAAACTGAGAAAATCTTCCCCCTAGGAAGTCTGTTTCAGCTTGGCTCAGACTCTCTGTGCGGGGGAGAGGCACAGGGTAGTGACTAATGAGCAATTTTCCCAGCCCAGGGGAGGGTCCTGGACCCACCTGACCCACGCCCTTGCAGCCCCACCTTAGACACAAGCCAAGCAAGCCTTCAGTTCAGGAAAGGAGCGCCATTGTGGAGCCAACCAGCTTTCACAAGCTTACCCTGGATTTCAACAGTAAATCTGGGTGTTCTCATAGTGTGTTATTTACTCTATGGCACTTTATCTGTGTTTATAAACCATCTACTTGGTTTTCCTGCCAACTTCAGTGTGGTATAATTGAAATTAAAAAAGAAAGAAATGAAGTGCCAAAGTCTGAAACTGTCATCTGTAAAACAGAATTTAGTCAGGCCAGCTGACTAAGCTAAAATATGTACAATCTGACGTACAACAATTATTTTAAAATAATTTAAAAACAAAATCCAAATGAGAGTGTCCTCAAAATACCAAGGAATTTTGAACATTTGAGAGACAAAAAATACACAAAATCTCACAATGACTTTAATTTCATTAATGTTTCCTTGCTACTTTAGATAGTTACCACAATCTATGAAATGTGAACAACAAAAAGTTATCTAAAATTATATTACAATGAGGTAAAAAGCGATTTAAAATCTATTTGGAACTGTGAATTTTCACCTAAATTTTTACATTAAAATTGTATCTAAATCTCTGTCGGGTGTGCTATTTTTCTCTCCCATAAGTAAGATGTCACTCTGCTTTGTGATGAGCTGCTTTCACTTAGTTTTTTTCTCATTGGGGCTCTGCATAGTCTGGAATAAAGTGAGTTCAATGATTTTGTTCTCATTGGGGCTCTGCATAGTCTGGAATCCAGCTTCATTTCATAGCTTTTACTTTTGTGTCAGCTTCTGGGACTATTGTTTTTTTAAGTATATATGTTTATTTTCATGCTTTGTTTTTATATTACTCACCAAAAAGGTAGCTGTCATTTACATATCCAGTCATCTTTTTTACATCTTTCTAATGTTCCTCTCCTTTTCTGCAACTCTACTTGTTACCTGCTCCAGTTTTTGTCTGACCTAGATACCTCAGTTGTAAGCGCTTCAGGGTAGGGCTCCTGTCACATTTTGTAAGATGTTCCAGAAACTTCTTACCTGACTTTGAGTAATCATGATATGCAAACTGCTATAATTCAATTACGAATCTGTGAATGACAATATATCCTGCTGATAACATTTCAGATAACAGCTTGGTTAGGGTGTGGTTAAATAGTACAGATAGTTAGAGGTGGGGAAAGGATTAAGCCAAAGGAAAGTTGGACATAAATTTATTGAAAGTGTAAAGGAACTCAAGGGCTTCTCTGGTGGCTCAGTGGTAAAGAATTTGCTTGACATAAGAGATGGGAGTTTGGTCCCTGGGTCAGGAAGATGCCCCAGAAGCGGGCATGGCAACCCACTCCAGTATTATTGCCTGGAGAATCCCATGGACAAAGAAGCCTGATGGGCTACAGTCCACAGACTCACAAGGTGTCAGCATGACTGAAGCAATTGAGTATGCACGCATGCAAGGAAATCCAAACCTCTTGCAATGTGGTGATTAGTGCCAAAGAGAAGTTGTGGGTAAACTCTCAAGCCCTGGAGAGGACTTGTGCTTTAAGAGACACATGGAATGGGCTAAATGAGAACATAAGAAAGCCCATGGCTGCTCATTTGGGCATGTTGGAAACCAGGAAAGAAAAACTATTCCTCAGGTACAGAAAAAATGACTTTTAAAAAAAAATATGGTTGTAATATACTGCCCTGATTGAAAACTGATCTGACTAGTCTGTGACCCAAGTGAACTTTCTTTCCTGTCCCTATATTGTTACGGTTGTGATCACCACATCTCCTAGGAGCTTGAAAAGTGACAAATCAGAAATTTGGAGATATTCCTCTAGGGTGAGGTCACTTCTGGTCACTTCCTCATGGGCTTTATTAAATCAACTGAACAGCTATACTCAAAATCCCCATTAGGTATCTGGGGACCAGTATTTATAACTATCAAAAGATGTCATCTTCTCTTTTGAAAAACAAAGCAAGATAAAGCCATAGAAAATTTGGAAAAATTACAGAGTTAAAGAAACTAATATTTATGAGGCTTCCCTTATAGCTCATTTGGTAAAGAATCAGTCTGCAATGCAGGAGACCTGGGTTCAATTCCTGGGTTGGGAAGATCCCCTGGAGAAGGAAGCGGCAACCCATTCTAGTATTCTTGCTTGGAGAATCCCATGGACAGAAGAGCCTGTCAGGCTACAGTCCATGGGGTCGCAAGAGTTGGACACAATTTAGCAACTAAACCACCAACCACCAATGTTTATGAGAAAATGAAAGCCCTCCTCATAGAGATCACCCATGGGGACTGTGGCTTCTGAAGGCCACTTCCTGGTTATTGCCTCAGGGGTACTGCTGCAGCCATCCCCTGGGAGCGTGGTAGGGAGTGTGGATCTCCATCAAATGCCCATAGCTGGGAGGGCTCAAGTATAAAAGAGCTGTTCAAACATTGGGGCTAGGATGCCAAGGCAAGACTTTGCATCGTGTTATTTGGCTGTGTAAGTGCTCCTGAATCTCAGTCTCTCCCAAGGCTCTCAAGCTCATGAGGAATTAAAGGGGTGACAGCACAGAGTCTGGAAAGGCTATCACCAGGGCTGACTTAGACAGTAGAAGAGCTCTCATAGTACCAGCTGACCACCTGGAGGGGAATGTTGGCAGCCTCTGTGGAGGTCTGGGGAAGATCTCTCTGGAGGAATAAGAAGACATAAAGGTGGCCAGATTAAGGATATTAACTTTCCAGCTTTGCTGGCAAGCTCTCTGAGGTGACAGGATTGAATGAGATTCACTAAACAGATCTGGCAAATTTCTATGGTGCTAGGCCACTTTCACGGACTCGATGGACGTGAGTCTGAGTGAACTCCGGGAGTTGGTGATGGACGGGGAAGCCTGGCGTGCTGCGATTCATGGGGTCGCAAAGAGTCGGGCACAACTGAGCGACTGAACTAAACTGAACTGAAAATAAAAATAATGTAGGATGTTGTGGACAGAATGTTTACATGCACCCCAAGTTAATATGTTGAAATCCTAACCCCGGGGTGATGGTATTAGGAGGTGGGGGCCCTTGGGAGGTAGTTAGGTCATGAGGGTGAAGCTCTTATGAATGGTGTTAGTGCCTTTATGAGAAGAAGGCTTTCTTCTCTCTCTGCTCTGCCACATGATGATATGTATGAGAAGACAGCCACCTGCAAGCCAGAAAGAGGGCTCTTAACAGGTCTGCTGGCACCTTGATCTTTGACTTCCTGGACTCTAGACCTGTGAGAAATAATGTTTATGTTTAAGCCACCCAGTCTGAACTAAGACATAGAGAATGCCCAGAACCTTGTGGGAGAATGTATCCTTTTGGGTAGTTTACAAAAAGATGAAAAGCTAAATATCTCTGGAGAAAAAATAAGCTTGAATTAGTATCAGAATTTGTATAAAGAATAAAACCAAGGAAACCCTGATTTAAAATCTTCTTGTTTATTGTCTTTGTTGGAATCTTTCCTATTACCTGAAAAGTTCCCTAATTAATCAATCAGAAATTTATACTCTGAGAACATTTCATGGGATTAGTAGTTTTGTAATTGTTTCTGACTCAGTTCGTACGTAGTGCGTATATAAACTATAGCACAAGAGTGTCAAACAATGGAACAGTTTTCTCTCACTATAATCAGGCTTTGCTCTCTCATATCAAAATTGCTGATTTAAAAATTTTTTCTTGCCAGCTTCAAGGTTGCTTGTTACATAATTTCTTATGAAATAAGCCACAGAGCTCAGTTGGTATTACTTTATGTCTTTGATGTGAAATCTGAGAAAGTATAGTTTAAAATTCTCAGTTATAACTGTTAAAATTGAGATTAAAGTCACTGACCTCCAGGTGACCAAATAAAAATGATTAAAATTAGTTGTATTAAAATATATTACTCCGTTCAGTCGCTCAGTTGTGTCCGACTCTTTGTGACCCCATGAATCGCAGCACGCCAGGCCTCCCTGTCCATCACCAACTCCTGGAGTTCACTCAAACTCATGTCTGTCAAGTCCGTGATGCCATCCAGCCATCTCATCCTCTGTTGTCCCCTTCTCCTCCTGCCCCCAATCCCTCCCAGCATCAGGGTCTTTTCCAATGAGTCAACTCTTCGCATGAGGTGGCCAAAGTATTGGAGTTTCAGCTTTAGCATCACTCCTTCCAATGAACACCCAGGATTGATCTCCTTCAGAATGGACTGGTTGGATCTCCTTGCAGTCCAAGGGACTTGCAAGAGTCTTCTCCAACACCATAGTTCAAAAGCATCAATTCTTTGGGGCTCAGCTTTTCACAGTCCAACTCTCACATCCATACATGACCACAGGAAAAACCATAGCCTTGACTAGATGGACTTTTGTTGGCAAAGTAATCTCTCTGCTTTTTAATATGCTATCTAGGTTGGTCATAACTTTCCTTCCAAGGAGTAAGCGTCTTTTAATTTCATGGCTGCAATCACCATCTGAAGTGATTTTTGAGCCCCCCAAAATATATTACTAAGAACAGTTTAAATACAAAGCTGTTACAATTTCTGCTAGCTCAGTTTCTAAACAAGATAGTTTGAAATTTTTGATGATTGTGACATCTTTTATAATTTAAGGAGAACTTAGTACATAGGATTGTTACCTATTAATAAATTGTAAACCTATTTGAAATTTATATGGTTTGTGGTTGAAAGATAAGCTTTCTTGTGCATTTTTTTATTTAAAGCAGTTCCATAGATGTTTCTAAAAGAACTCAAAGTAGTACTATTTATCCCACAACTTTCTTATTTTCTTTGTGTACACTCGGTGTTAGATTGGGCAGAGTTTAGAATATCAAAGCTTAGGAATTCAAATAACACAGGAGGTTTAAGTATTGAAATGATGCTTATTTGCAAGATTGTCATCTTTGCAGGTGACATATCCTAAAGGTACAAGTGGATGTTTATGTAGATAAATATGGATGTACATATACATGCAATTACATACATTTTTTCTTTATATTAATTTGCATTTATTTTTTTTAATTCTCTCAACATGTGTTGTGAACCTAATCACACTCCACCTCTACTGCCTGCCCTGTGCTCCCCTTCCTTCCCTGGGATTCCATGTAGTATAAAGCATGTAAGAGTTGAGGAAGATTTGGGGGCTACATTTGGTGATGTATCCTTGGGGTAAATCCATTATGTCAGTTGTACAGAACAAGCAACCTTCCCACATTTCCTTTAATATCAATACCTTATTCAGGGGTCTAGATGCCATAAATATGTATTTGCTAGCCTTGTCCAGCAGGAAGCCTTCCCTGATAAGGCTTACCCCATGAAAATAGCTCATTCTTTTACATCACATCAACACTTAGAGTTTCAAGTTGGATTTAACTTTTTTTTCTGATTGCCATTTTTCAACCACTTTTTCCTCTACTACTTCCCCCAAAATGTTCATTTCAAGGTTACCTACTGTTGAAATTCTTGTCACCAGATCTAATAAACACTTGTCAATCAGTATCTTATCTGTTTACAAGTCGTCAACATTGTGATCACGCACTCTGTTCCCTGGGCTCCACCATTCAGTGTTTGTTTACCTCTTACTCACACGGGTAGTCCTTTTTCTTCAACCTTTCCATACCCGGTTGCCTCTGAAACCTGCTCTTCATTCAAAATCTGCCGTCTTGTTTAGTGAGAGGACCCATCCACCCCAGATGATATGGATAGCAGGGTACTGTTATCTGCAGATAAGACAGTTAGATGCACCTGAATCCAAAACCCGTCTTTGCCTTTTTGGATTCTCTCATGAAAATTACGTCTCTGACTCTAAACTTCTTTCTCTGAGGTTGAAGTGGTAACAATTATGTCATAGAATTACTATGAAGATTAAGTAATAATCTCATAGGGTTATTATTGTACATATTAATTATATGTACAACTGGCATGATGCCTAGAACATAGAAAACTTTTACTTAGTGTTAGGCTGTTCTTAATTTTTTCCTAATTGCTTTAGCCAGAAGTCACCCTGGACCATTTTCTCCTACAATTAAACTCCATCTTACAACTGTTCACAAAGTACTATTGAGTCAACCTTCTAAAATCTTCTAGAATTTATTACCTCCATATTCTCATGGTTTACTTATTTATTGATTGTATCATTGCCACAGTTTCCCTAATCCACTTACAGCCAAAATAAAATTTTAAAATACAAATCTAATCTTGGCTGGGCCCAAATCAAATTCTTCTGTGGCTCTCTGTAGAGTTCACAGTCAAGTCTACCTCCACAGTGTGGTGGAGGGACAACTTTCCACTGTCCCTTTGAAGTTAAGTCCTGCTACTTCCCCCAACAAATCACACCTGGATTTTCTTAAGTCTCCAACTGTCTTTACCTTTCTGTGTGTGGTTATACCTTAGACTCTTCTTTCCATTCTCCTTTGATTCATCTGGTTATCCTCCAAACTTGCCTTAAAGTTAACTCAGGCTTTATGTCCTCTAGGAAGGCGTCCTGATGAGCTAGCCTGGTTTAAGTGCCCTTTCTTCCTCTGTGGTTGCCATTGTCATGTGCATAGTTTGGCCATGGCATGAATTACAGTATTTTTTTCCTCATGACTCAATTTCCATTTCCCCACTAGCCTGGAAACCCCTTGGGAACATGTTAAATCTCCTGGATATAATATATACCTTATACATACTATGTCTCAATATGTGTGTTTTGAATGAATGGAATGTTGAGTAATTTATTATAATAGAGTAAAACTTGAATGAATGAATGAATGAATAATTGGATGAATGGATTAATGAATGACTTGAATCTTCAGAATGGGCCAGACTGGCAGGCATTCAGTTTTTTTCACAAGTAGTTTTCAACACCTTTTGCCCTTTTCTATCTGCCTAACTTTTGCCTTCCTCTGCTGAGTTAAGTGCCCAAACTTTGAATCCCTTTAACACCCCATACATGTCTCTGTATTAATACTTGCCAGCATGTTCTTAACAAAAGATTGAACTAAATTAATCTCAGGATCATTACTCAATAGAATCCAGAGTCTAGACTCATCAGTGAACTCTGATGGCCTTGTCTGATTTATCAACTATGCATTGTGGATATTATTATTAACCCTATTTAAAGATGAAGAAATTACTTAAAGTGGTGAAGTGACTTACTCGAGCTTATAGATTTCTGCAGTGGCAGAACTAACATTTCCAAATGCCGTGCTATTCTATACTCCTTCTAAGAGTCAAAAACAAAGAAGAGACACATTTTATTTATTTCAGTTTTTACTCATGTGAAAGCTGCTGCAACTAAATCAATTGTAGTCTAATTTCTGGTCCTTAACTAATATTTGAAGTTCTCTGTAGACATTTTGGACTAATGTTATTATTTCTTTTAACAAACACAAATCAGTTGAGCCACTTCCTTCTTGTATATGGTCAGTGAGGAGAAAGAAAAGAAATGGATTACAAAGTTTTACTCACATTTTGTTGGTTTATGGGCTATTCATATTGTTATCTACAATAATAAATGTAGTATGTATGGTGATTTCTGAGATAGTTATATTCAAACGTTGTGATTGACAACAGAAGAAAAACTCAAATATCAGATCAGATCAGATCAGTCACTCAGTCGTGTCCGACTCTTTGCTAAAATTGTTTCACCTGAGCTGTTGTTAGGGCATAGCCGAGAAATAACTTTTTTCCTTCTTATTTCCCACCCCCTTTTTTCTTTCATTAAACCTTTGTTTCAGATCCCTGTTTCTTCCATATAGAAGGGAGGCTTCTAGACAAGGCCTTGGTTGGGTAGTTAATGACCTCACCTGGACAAGTTCCCACCTTATCTTTTATGTCTTTTGTGTACACTAGACAAATAAAACAGATGAGGAAGAATATTTTGAGCCAAAGAACACAGTGCAGTTGGAAATTCTTGCCTCATGTAGCCATAGCCGTGTTTATTGTTGTTCTAGATAATAGATACTAAAACACAGACTGGAAGATAGGGAGCCCTAAACATACCACCCTCTTTCTCACGTCCACACCTTTGGTCCTGCTGAGATTGCTCCATGGACTACCCTCTTCTCTGCCTCTTGAGTGAGGAGAAGTTCATCTTTAAAACCTTAGCTCTCCAGCAAACCCTTTTAGGTCTGCCTCTTCTAAGCACATTTTGGGTCTAGCTCAGAGGTAAATGCCATATTGCATAATAACCATCTCCTTGCACATTTGTCTTATCTACTAGGTTGAGAGCACCTTGGGAGCAATAGATTGTGATTATTTCACAACCAGATCCTGAAAGCCAAGCTCTGGGTAAGCCAGACACATAGTAGTCACTCATATGTTTGCTGAATAAATGTGAAGTCTGGTCCTTAGTCTGAGATGATGTAATATTTGCAGCCATTGACTCAGATGATAAAATCCTAAGCCGATCAATTAGGCAATGTTAAGAAAAATGACTAAGGTTCTTTGTAGTTCCCAAAGTATATTGAATGCAGTTATTTTAAAGACCAGGTAAACATTTTGATTGAAATATGTTAGCTCTGTAGAGGGAGTTGGAGGTAGAATGGCATAATGGCTAAGAATGTGCCCTTTGAAATCAATATACCTGGATTGAAAAACAAGTTTTGGTGCTTACTAGACCTGTGACATTGAACCTCTTTCTTGCATCAGTTTCATTGTTTGTAAAATGAGTATAATAATGCCCACCTCACAGTGTTAATTAGAACATGTCAGTAAAACTCTCCCCATGGTTCTCAGCACATGGTAAGCAGTGGATACATGGTCTCTGTTATTAGCGGACCATGTGCTCCTAGGCACAGCTTTGCTGTGGAGTTGTGGGATTTTGGCCCAACAGTTATGTTTGTTTTCAAATGTTCCCTGATATGTAACTTGTTTGCAGGTGTTAGGATCTGACCTTAGCCTCCTGCCAACTTTGAGCCCAATTTTATAGATGACCTTAAGTCTCACAGAATGACAGGGGACCCAGTTTGAGTGAGAATTGGCATTTTAAGGACAGGCTTTTTCACTCTCCTCCTTCCCTTTCCACTCACTTGTCTCCTGTCTCTTTTCTATTGCAAGACTTTCCTCATAATGCTTGAAGAAAAAGATGGGAGCATATATAGATGACCATTTACTCATCCAAACTCTAGACGTAAGTCTTGTGTCCTAGGGGCCTGAACTGGGTACAGGATTGAAACCCCAGGAGCTAAAGTAGAAGTGTGTAGAGCAGAAATTGATAGAGACAACCAAGTAGACAGTTGAACTAGGGTATCAATTCATAAGTATTGCGTCTACCAAAAGAATTCTGCTCTGATGTAACATGATGGAAACTGGGGAAAGCAGAACTGAGAAATAGGGTTAAAGGAGGACAGAAGAGAACATATGGAGATATTCCCCGACTCATGGAGCAAAACCCCCAACAGGTAGCATGGAATAATGGAAAGGTCAGAGGTCTTGAGCCCGGACAGGCTGTGGGAACCTAAGGCATTCCTCTAGCCTGTTCAAGCCTCATTTGTTACATCTGTAACAGGGAGACACTAGTGATTGTCCCACTGTTTTCCTGAGAAGATTCAGGAAAAAGGTGTACCTAAACTATCCAGGCTTTTTCAGATACTCAGCCCTCAGGCTTGGCTTTGACGGCGGAGGGAACCACCAAGCTACTAATATCAACAGAGATATAAGGGGAAAACCAGGGTTTCCACTTCTGTAGTCTCCAGTTATCCCTTCTGATCCAAGTTTATAAAGACAGAGGATGGAAAATCAGATGAAGCATTGTTGATGTTTAAGAAGAGGATGCCAGTGAGCTTAGAATCTGTATTTGTTATGGACAGCTAACCAGATGATTGGTTCTGATTGGGTGCTGCTGATGTCAGTCTCTAACTCAATTCCTGCCTCTAATTTGGAAAAATGGTGAATGTGGAGTCCTAGAAAACATTTCCCCAGGATAAAGCTACTTTCTCCTTAGAGATCCAGTGCCCACTTTTCTGATGGAATGAGACACCCCTAGTTTGCCTAAACTCTTTCAGAGAAACCATGCAGTTTGGTATTTACTCTAATTTCCTCGATGTACAGGAATGACCATGATAAGTCACAAGTATTTGATCAAAGTATACTGAGCATATATTTGTTTGAAAATGTAGTTGAGTACTTTGGATAAATGGCAGTAATTACATAGCATAGCATTATATAGATGATAATGTGAAATTCAGATGCTACTGATTGTATTTAATAGTGTTTAACTCCTTTCTTGGGAATAAATTTAGTTTGCTTCAACCTAATTTGAGGACACTTGATTGAGGTGCTTGCTGTGACTGCCTTAGTGCTCAGCTAGGGGCATATGGAAAAAAGCCAAAGAAAACTGATAGTCAACAATAAGTTCCCTGGATTTGTGTGTGTCTCCCACGGCATTAGATTTTTTTTTAATTTTCTAAAAACTGCTTTTACATTAGTCCTTCATTTTTTTAAACTTTTATAAATATCAGTGGCTAAAAATAGAAAGAGGAAATGGATATTGATAAATAAGAAATGCTCTTGATTCTTGAGAAACATGTTTTCTTATTTCTTGCTTGCATTTCCAAAGTTACCTGCCAGGCTATAATTATTGCGATCTTTATATATGGGAAGGATCTCACATGAGAGAAACAATAAAATGAGAACATTTTATGATCAAAATTCAGCACAGTTCTTTAAACTTACTGTTTTCCACTGAGTCCTGCAGTAGACATGATAGTGAGTTAAGAGAAAAACATTTAAAAAATGTGTTCTCCACACCTTTTCCCTAAGCGGGTTGTTTGGCTACTTTTGTATCCTGATTCATTTCCCATTTTCCCACAATTTTACATACTTGAGTGCTGAATCTCTCTCTGCTTTTTGTTGTCTTTCTAGCATCAGATAACTGTCCTAAATCAGTAATTTGTTTTCATCAGAAACAATTTCCTTCCATAAAGAAAATATCATTGAGGAATAATTATTAGAATAAGCCTCCTTAATACAACTATGGGGAGAACTATGGGGACTGTGAGTCTTAAGATATGTGTTTGAGTCTCGACCCGGCCATTCTTTTGTGACCACTCTTGTGATCTTGGGAAAGAGATGTTTTTTTCTGAACCTCCGGTTTCTTATCCATGAAATGGGATGATGGTACTTTACAGTGATTATAAAAACTAGATGAAATAATGTCACAAAAGCAGAACTGCTTGTAAATTCCAGCTGAAAACCTTTTAGATTTTTAGATCTCTACTGAACTACAGGGACAGTGTCTTCATCTTTTTTATCCTCAGCATCTAGCAATTGAGCAGGCATACAGGAGGACCACAGAAATGTCTGTGGAAGGAGTTACTGATATTTTCACAGGTGCCTGCTTCATGTCAAGGCTTCTTTAAACATCTGTGAACTCCTCTGGGACCAACGTAGAAGTTACCAGGATGTTTCTCACAAATCCTGACACTGTTCCTGGCATACCGGCAGTTGTCTCCTGAGGATTTCAGAATGAAAGAGCAGGGGCCGTGCTGGCTGCACACTCTGCTTCTGAGGGAAGTAAAATCTACCATGTCTTATATATTTGGCCATTCTTTGTAACTATATCATTGAGCAGAGAAGTCTTTAAACTTCCTTAATGACATGGAAAACTAGACAAGCATAATGAAAGAATCATGCATAACACTGGGAATGATAAATAATCCCAAAGAGATCACAGATGTTCTATCATAAGTACTTTAATAAACTTCATAAAGCTGTTTCCAAATAAAAGCATATCCTCCAATGGCAGTAATTAGAATCTGTAATAGAACCAAACAAAGAATTAGAAGAGATCATTTACTGTGAATAAACACGCTACATTTGCCCACCTGCATTTTCTACAGCTTTGTAAAAGACACATGAGTCAGGGTCATGACATAAGAGAACACTGTGCTATATTCTTAAAACTAGACCCTGTATAATGGACTAGAGATAGAGCTTCTCCTTCTTATCCTGCCATTACTTTATAAAGTGAAGAAAAGCGAATCAATTAATGCCTGTGTGCCTTAATTTCCTAAACTCTAAAATGAGTATTATATTTGCCTTACCTGTCTCTCAGGGTGGCTATGAGGATTAAATGAAGGAATATAACAGATTGCTGGGAAATAAACATAAAAATCTCTTTATCCAGGCATTTTGTGATGATTCTAGCTATAGCAATTGCCCATTACTGATACAAGTCTATATGGTTTCTTTCATAATCTTCAGTGAAGATATTCCAATTGCCAAAGCCTTAAATTTCAGTTTCTGTGTTTTCTCTCCTAAAGACCATGTTGTTTCAGTTATTATAACTTTTTAAAATATTTATTTGTCTGGCTGTGCTGGGTCTTCGTTGCAGTGCAGCATCTGGGATCTTTAACTGTGGCATGTGGAATCTTTAGCTGCAGCATAGGAACTCTTAGTTGAGACATGTGGGATCTGGTTCCCTGACCAGGGACCAAACCCAGGACCCCTGTATTGGGAGGGCAGAGTCTTAGCCACTGATCACCAGAGAAGTCCCCCAGTGTTATAATTTTTATAAATCTATTGTGACAATCACCTCCTCAGCTGATAGCTAACACTTGTGAAAGTTGGAGCTTTAGCTGTCAAAAACCGTAATAATAATAATGTTTGTCTAGTTTTTTTAGTAACCCTTATGTAAAGTTTTCAATCTTCTGGCAAAGAATGTGACTGTCTTGTTCATTACTTTATGATCATTTTGTAGCATAGGGCTGGGCATAAGTCCCTGCCTAATCAATATTTATGAAATAAATGAATGATTCTACTGTATTATTGAGAGATTTCTCCAAAGCAATTTTTAAATTTGTTTTTCAATTGGAGTGTAATTGCTTTACAATGCTATGTTAGTTTCTGCTGTACAACAACATGAATCAGCTATATGTATACATATATCCTCTCCCTCTTGAACCTCCCTCCTGCCCTCCCCCCGCCTTTCACCTCTCTAGGTTATCACAGAACACCGAGCTGAGCTCCCTGTGTTATGCAGCAGCTTCCCACTAGCCATCTGTTTTACACATGGCAGTGTGTATATGTCAGTGCTACCCTCTCAGTTCATCCCGTTCTCTCCTTTCCCTGCCGTGTCCACAAGTCTCTTCTCTGTATCTGAAGCACACTACTGGTTTCTTTGAAAAATTCACAGTTAGGAAGAAAAATGTTTTGTGTAGATGTGATCAGCCATCAGATAAATACTCAAATTATTAGGTTAAGAACCATATACATAAGCTGCTAATTTGAGGGATATTGTCTGAGCTCAGGCTCCATGTGGACAGGAGCTGAAATCCAGTGACATCAGATGGTGTGATGGCTCACAGGTGGAGTTGTTTCAGCTCACAAAAGCTACTACTTTTTCTTTATTTGTAGAGTTACATTTTCAAAAAGACTTAAGAAATGTGTTTCTACGTTAAATGGATTTTTGATGTAAGTCTTCATTTAGTCAATGCATATTCAAATGCCTTTTATTTATCAGGAGTTGGGATACATGTTCAAGGAGACAAAGAAAGACCTGCCCTTGGGGGTCTTATTGTAAACCAATGATGCAGACAAATAAACAAGCAAATATGACTTTTTTGATGAGGACTAAGGGAATGCATAACAGGATCACCTTAGAGACTAGGGTAGGAGAGAGAGTCAAAATAAACTTTCTAGAGAGATGCTGTCTAAGCAGAAAATGGAGGGAAAAAATTGCCAGGTGGCATGAAAGGTGAACACACAGTAGGGCTGGTCCATTAAGTTGGTGTAGGTGAGTTGGGCAATAAATATTTTATAGAAGTCACCTGGGATAGGTCACGCAGGACCTTGAAAGCAGTGTAAGAGTTTGGATTTTATCATAAGACTAACGTCAAGTTCTTGTAGGAATTGAAGCAGGAAAGTGATCAGATCAAATTAGTTCTTCAAAGATTCTTTCAGCAGGCAGTGCAGATAATGGATTGGAGGCTGAGACTAAAGAGAAGGCCGTTATAGACATCCAGAAGAGAGGATTAAGATTTGAACTGGGTTACTAGTGGTGTTGATGGAGAGAAGCAGACGAGTCTGAGAGAGCTCAAGGGGTTGAATTTGAGGGTTACTACAAATCTTTGCCAGGGACATGGCTGTAGATCTGAGTATAATGCAAGAGGGACCATAGGATTGGGGTTTATTAGGCCATAAAATCTCACAAAGACCAAGCTGTGTGATCTCTGAGGACAAATCCTCTGCTAGGCCAGCTTCACGAGTGTACACCCTGTACAGTCACACAGACCCCTGACTTAGGCAAGGTGCTTTTAATGGTTTAACATCCTATTGTTTATGTGTTGAAATTCTTCATAGTTTTTGAACTGGCCCCATAACTTATATGGAGGAGGGGGTTTTTAGCAACCCCCTCCAGTATTCTCGCCTGGAGAATTCCATGAACAGAGGAACCTGGCAGGCTACAGTCTATGGGGTTGCAAACAGTCGAACACAACTGAGTGACTTCACCTTCCACAACTTATATAGCTGGTCTGGAAATTACCGCTGTGGTTAAGATATGCTAGGTGTTCATAAAAATCAGTTGAATGAAAGACTTCTATTTGTAAGCACAAGCAGTCAGCGTAGGAGTCACAAGGCAGGCAGGAAGTAAGGCCAAGCGCTCCTTAACACAGGCCAGTTGTCCTGTGTCCTGCTGCCTGAGGGTAGAGAGGTCTAGAAAATGTGTGCCGGCAGCTAAAGCCGACCAGTCACACCTCAGGGATTTGTAACATGGTTCTGCCCATCCAGCCAGCTGATTCAGCTACGTTGTTTCTTCAATTACTTCTATAGATCAGTCTTTATTTTATACTTATTTAGATTATCCTACAGTGATTTTTTTTTTCCTACTGTGTTGACTTCTAATTTTGTATACAGGTTACTCAGATCATCTCTGAATCCTTGATTTTCTTTTGTCTTCTTTTCTGAACCAAGCATCATTTTGCTGCATTCAAGTGTCATGCTGTATAATTATTTTTAGATCAAGTATACTTACTGCTTCAATTGCTGAGAGCAAATTATATACTGTATATCCTGTCTATTGTTAGATTTAGGTATAATAGAATTATTTTAATCTTTCTTCACGTTAACTCTTGAATGCTTCTCTTCCACGTGTTTTCTTGCAATAACCTCAGTCATATCCTTGGTTGACATGTATCCTTTTGAAGAATGTATTCCTTCCAGGCTGTTTCTACTTCAGACATTGCTGATGGTCAGTCACTGGTTAAACTTGGTGTCTTAGTCTCTTTGAACTGCTGTAACAGAAGTACCATAGACTAGGTGCCTTGGAAACAACAGAAATTTATTTTTCACAATTCTGGAAGTTGGGAAGTCCAAGATCAAGGTGCCTGCAGATTCAGTGTCTGGTTCCTGCTTCCTAGCCCCTTTTTAAAGTACCTTTTTAAAGGGTACTAATCCCATTCATGAAGGCTTAGTTCTTATGGCCGAATCACCTTTCAAAAAGCCTTGCCTCCTACTAAGATCAGATATTAGGGATTAGAATTTCAATATATGAATTTGGAGTAGACACAGACATTTAGTTCACTTGGCAACCTATGAAGCCAAATAACGCCTTCATCTCACTTTTAGACCTGGGGTGGTAAAGACCCAAAATGGAAAAAAGCAAGGACTTGAGAGTCACTGAAATCTTGGTTTGAATGCTAGTTTTGCCAGAATAAGCTGTGTTTATTTGATTGTCATTCTCTTTATCTGCAAAAAAAAAAAAAAAAGGCAATAATGCCTATCTTGCAGGACAACCTAGAAGAATAATTCGGTTAATATATAAAAAAAGTCCAGTATACACTAAGTATTCAACAATGGCAGCTACTCTGTAAAATAAATTCTGTATTTTCTTCTTAAACCTTCTATAACTCAAGGAAGACTTGAAATATTCTTACCACGTATAAGGTAAGCAAGATAATCCTATTTATTTTTGTCTACCTTTTTATCTATCTATCCATCTATCTCCATTTTATAGATATATATAACTTAATTTCTAAGGGTTACCTGTAGTATTTTCTCTAATAAGGAAGGAAGACTCTACCTCAACTTTTTAACTTGAAAATTTTCACATCTACATAAAAGTTGAAATATTGGTAAAATAAATGCTGTATATTTTTCCCCTGGGTTCATTAATTTTAATATTACTCAATTGTTAAATAATTACTACTAATATCTGTTATATGCATGCCCTTTTTTGTTGAACTATCTGAAAGTGGTGGTGAAGACATTATAATCCTTTGCCCTTAAATACTTCAGCATGTGTCTCTTAAGCATAAGAACATTTTCCTACATGACTGCACTATATCACACCTCGGAAATTTAATATAAAAGAAGTCTTCCACTATTTTGTTCATTCCCATCCCTCCAGTAAAGACAAGTCATTAAGAATTCTTGTCAGCATTAGTGTTAGTTTCAATTCAGAGACAGAAGTTCTCTGGGAGAGAGGGTTTGGTTCTTGGAAGTCAGAACTCAGTCAGTTGTTAACAGTATGAACTAGCAGAGCAGAGATCCAATTCCTAACATATTTATGCCATATGTCTCTAACTCTATACTTCATTCAGACTAGTTTTTCCTTTCCTTAGCATATCTTTACTTATCATATTCACTTATATCTCCCTCTTCCATTCCTGATTCTAAGATCTTGCTTTTTCCACCTGTGGGAATTACCACACCCTCAGGTTTTACTTTGTCAGTGGACTTCCCGGAAAACATCAGCTCACACCTGTCAGCCTTCTCTGAATTGTTGTATACCTTGTATGCATCAATTTATTGAGCATTGTCTTACCTTGTTGTTCTCAAATTGTTTTATAGGATTTTTATGAGGCAAGATTTAGGCTCCATAAGGGCAAGGTCTTTGAGAACATAATAGATGCTTGACAAATATGTGTTAATTGATGGTTTTATTTTCAGTTGTGTATGTCTTTGAATAACAATGGCATTGAACTGACTCAGCATCTTGTAGCTCAGTAGCACCCAGCCTTTGTCAACAAAAAGTGTTTTTGTAACGAACACATTTGCCATCAATTACACTCACAGTTGCTTTGTATTATTGGCTTGCCTTTGTCAAAGGATATATAGATCCATCATATGAATCAAGATCAGTAGGGGCATCTCCATTTAGGCAGAGGTTTTAAAGCCAGCTGGATGTCAGTTACCAGGACATTGTTCAGACTGCTTGGTGGCCAGAATGATGCAGATGTTTAAGTAATTGAAATAGCTGCAGTACCACATAGTTTGCTTTGTCATTTCAACTGTATTATTGTTCGACTTTTAGAAAAAGCAGTTGTGTGCATCTCCCACTACTTTCTTTCTGAAATCCATATTATTTAAAGTATGAATTGATATTTTAATGGATGTATTGGGTCCTTTTGACTTAAAACAAATGGTCACAACCTAAAAGTTGAGTTATGTTTTATTTAGTGGTAATTTTTAGAACTTCAGGGCTAGAAGACAGCATCTCAAGTAACCCTAAGAGAACTGCACTGAGGAGGCAAGGGGAGAAGTCAGATTATTTAGAAGTTTGCAACAAAGGGCAAGTAGTCTGAACATCAAAAGTATTTTCATGAATTAAAGAAAACTAGATATCTCAAGTTAAGGAATTTAGTGCTTTTCTATGTATGGGAAATGCAAGAGTCTGGGCTCCCTGAAATCATCGCTTTCATATGCATCTCAGCTATCTGGGGCCAATACCCTCCATTTTTCCTCATTGCTCACCATAGGGAGTGGCTGCAGCCTGATGGCTGCTGGATCGCAGGTATAAAGTATTCTCCTTCCTGGTTGCCCTCAGGGCTCAGCGATTCACATTTGAGGGCCAGAATCACTGATAAATGTGACATCCTTATTTACGGATATGGCAGGACTACTCCATTTCTCATAGGTTTCCTAAAATTATAGAGTTTAATTATTTCTTAACACTTGTAATAATCTTGTTTCCTCTTTTATGGACACTCAAATAATTTTAGATTATTTGTATTTTTTTTTCTAAAATGTCAAATAATCTTTCAATCTCTCCATATAGGACTATTTGTATAGTCATAAAATGACTCCATTTTGGCTATGTAATTTTGGTTTAGGTAAGGAAAGGAGGTTCTGTTTAACTTAGTATATTTTTAAGTGTGCTCTTGACCAGAGTTTGTTGTTATTCTCTACTTTCTGATGCTCCAAGTTTTTCTCCAAGTTTGATTGGTGTATTTCCAGATTTCACAAATAAATCAGTTCTCTGAAACTGAGTCTGCTCTTTGTAGCAGTTTTCAGGGGTGCTTGTCCTGGTCTCCCCATCCCAATGCTATGGCAGATAGATGTTTGGGTCACCAGGTGACTGCCCTGGGGCCATACCTCCTTGCTGAAAACCTTCCCCCTCTCTTGTATTCTGAATTGAGGAAGTCTGCTCTGTTCTGTACACATGCACTTGATGTTTAAACATAAAAATGGCATTTTAGCTTTTTCCATACACCCACCTAAACTCAAATTCCACTGAATTTAGTAGAAGCAAAGTAAAACAAATACTATGGTTTGAAGCCAGTCTAGTTTGTCTTCTGTGACAGTCACAATAATCAGTTTGACTGAAATGTTCATGGTTCAATTAGTTCTGAGGACATACTTCTATAGAACTTCATTGTAATAAGTTTAGAAAGGTAAATTAAAGTGGCTCAGTCTATTATAATATGATGCTTTCTCATCACTTACCATTATTTATATTTATCTATTTTAAGCTGCATTTAGATGCCATCTCAGTTTGTTTTAATATTTAACTTGTAGGACTGTGTTTTGGAATGGACAAAATTGTTAGGTAAATGTCAAACTTGTTTCCTTCTGAATCTTTGCCTTGTGTGACTTCATTTTTACTTCGATTTTGATCCTGGGGAGTGATAAAGATCCATTGACATACCTCTTTGGGGACTTGAGCTTTCATGCTGAAAGCTGTTCCTATAACACTTAAATACATAAATTGTGGTGAGTAATTTATATGATGTGAGCAGCTTGGCTTTTAAAAATTCCTTGAAATGTTTTGGTATTGAATTTAGATTTGAATAATACATATTGGGTAGAAGGAAAATAGAAATAAGGTTTAAAATAATCAATATTCACTGAATATCTGTACTTTAATACTAGGTAAAATAACAGAAGAAAGTTGATATTTTATTTTTTGAAGATTATTTGAAAATTGTTTATTTCTTATTTCTCTTACCTTCCTTTGCATTTTCTGGCCTTTTTCAAATCACATTGAGAAGTCATCAATTTTTTTTTTTTTTTATATATATTTCTTAAAACAACCTACTTTGTATGAGTATCTAGCTAAGGATTGAAACATGGACATTCTTACAGCACCAAAATTATTTATTTTCTTCTCTCTCTCTCTTGCCTCCCTGCCTCAAATGCCTGGAAAGATAGTTTAAACTTTCTTTGAACTAGATTCTGAAGAATGTTTCTCGTTTTGGCTTTTAATCAGAACCATTTCCCATAGCATGATTCTTTATATTTATCTTAAATTATTTTACTCTAGTTTCAGAGAAAATAAATTTGAGGGGGCTAAAATATCTCATTGTCTCTCATCAAGCAAAAACCTTCTAAATTCTAATTTGAGTTTTCAGAATACATTCTCCTTTTTCTAAGTTTCTGTTACTTTCATACATTTTCACCTTTATTTCACTAATTTTGGATTTTTCTTACTCAGCACTCCTCGACCTATATAACAAATCTATCCATATGGTCTTCTTCTTCATCCTTTTACTCCTCCTCAACTAATCACTTCTTATCAAGACCTAAGTACTAGGCCGGGTTTTAGGCCCTCCCTGTGTGGCATGTTCTATACTTACAACAGCCTACGAGGTTTTATAGATGAGGAGGCCGAACAGTGGCCCCAGAGATGGCCATCTATCTCCAGAACTGTGAATATGTTACCTTCTGTGGTAAAAAGGGCTTTGCAGATGTGATTAAGGTTCAGAAATTGAGATGGATTATCTAGGATTATCTGGGTGAATCCAATCTAATTACAAGAGTTCTTAAATACAGAGAACATTTCCTGGCTGGATTAGACAGAATTGTGATGGAGGGGGATGTCTGCTGGCTTTGAAGATGAAGGGAATGGGCCATGAGCAAAAAATACAGGTAATTTCTGGAAGCTGGGAAAAGTGAGAAACCAATTTTCCTTAGGGCTTCCAGAAGGAACACAGCCCTTCCCACATTCTTGTTTTAGCTCACTGGGTTTTAGTTCATGTCAGACTTCTGCCTCCAGAACTAGAAAATGATACAAGATGATACTAAATTTGTGCTAAGATGATACTAAATTTGTGCTAATTTGTTATGGCAGCAATAGAAAATGAATACAGATAGATTAAGTCACTTGTTTATGGTCACACAACTTTTTTGGGGGGTATACTATTTATTAATATTTAAATTTCACCATTAAGCAATGAGCTCAAGTATATGCAGGCCATATGTTCAGATTTTTAAAATAAAAATAAATGAACAGACAGCTTAAAGGGTGCAGGGTATTTAACATTACACAATATATTTGGCAATTATAGAAAATCTAGGGGGTTTTTATACACTTTGTAGCACAAGTGTAGGAATGAGCCCTGCAACTGGAGATAAAAAACGTATTCAGGACTGAACAGAGGTCCTTGGTTGCTGACAGAATCTCCTCTTGACTTCAGACTTGAGACAAGCTGAGGGGTCTGGCAGTATACAAAAATCACTGAATTCAAGTCAAACAATAACAGGACTGGTAAGGGCCAGTTTGGATTACGGGGGCCAATCTGAAGGGAGCAGGGTTAACTGGAGCTCAATTCAGGATCTGTAGATTAGAGCAGCAGTAGATTAGAACAGAATGTTGGTTGCAATCCTCTAAACAAGTTCCTAAATCCCAAACAGGGTGATCACACAAGTTTTTGAGTTGGAGCCAAAACATCCTTGCTCATTGATGTATCTGTCCTTCTTCCATGCCATACTGCTGTTAGTAGCCAGGACAGAGAACAGCTGTTTTTCTCAGCCCATCAAGTATAACTAAATCTTCTTCCATCATGCTTCTTTCCAGACTCTGGGCTGCTAGTTCATCTCTGCTCTTCAATATCTAGCACAGTGTACACTTCTTAATAGAACCCAGGCTATGAATGATAGTACAAAAATTCACACAATCTATGTGAATAACCTATAGTACTCTGTTAACCATGAGTTTGAAAAGCAAGAGATGCAAATTGAAAAACATTAGGAGAACCTTTATCTCTTTTATGGTATTTGCTAGCAAGAAAAAGGCCTTTGATCCAACATTGTTACAAGAAGAGGTACATTCCATTCTATTATAATACACTTGAGCTTAAAATTACAATTTAGTATCCAGTTTGTGTCCCAGGCTACAGCTGAATTTCATACCCCGCATGATTTCACCACTCTCCTTATTTAACTGTCTTTCTCTTGTTCTACATACAGAGGAAAAAAGTGATTTGTAAATATTGACTAGACAAAGGACACTTTAGAAAGGATTCCAGGAACTCCCTGTGCTTTTATTACCATTACACTGAAGTTACCGTCTAAAAAGTTGAAGATTGTAACTAAAAACATGCCAGCAGCTTGTACACCTTGAGAGATTGTTGTGCTGCACCTTAAAATTCAGGGCAGAAAATGGTGCTAGAGCAGTAGAATGAAGAAAATTAGTTGACTGAAAAAATTTTATGCGGTACCAAACATCTTGTTTTGTACAAATATTTATGAAATAAATTCTCTTCCTTTCTACTATGAGAATTCCTGAAAATTATGTTTGAAAGCTGAATAATAAGCTTTGAGGTAAAGGATTAACAAATTCATAACTGTCAAACAGCTTTTCTTCTCTAAGAATAAAGATTTGCTAAATACTAGAATGGAATACTAAAGGAAATCGTGAACTACTTATTTATTTAAGAGTTCTTTTAAAATGGTGTATGTTCTATATCCATCAGTGATAATTAAAATAAGGCTAGTTCTGAATTTGAGAGAAGGCTTTACTGAATCCTCAAGATTTAATTTTTGTTGAATGATTCCATGACCACTTGTGGTAGGTACTGCCATCTTCCTTGGCCCTGACCTTGAGAACTGAGGAGGTGATTTCCTTTAAATACAAAGGCATCTTCCTGTCAGCATAAAGCTTTAACAATAAAAAGGGATTAAAAACAATCAACTATCTCTTATTTTTTTTAATTTCTAGTTACTATAGTTCAGCAAACAAAGCCTATAGTCTAGGTCCTTCATATGCTGTGTGTGTGTTAGCCACTCAGTTGCGTCCAGCTGTTTGTGATGTCATGGACTGTAGCCTGCCAGGCTCCTCAGTCCATGGGATTTCTCAGGCAAGAATATTGGAATGAGTTGCCATTTCCTTCTCCAGGGAATCTTCCTGACCCAGGGATCAAACCCATGTCTCCTGCATTGCAGGCAGATTCTTTACCATCTGAGCTACCAGGGAAGTTGCTCACTTTCTATAATTTACAACACTGATACATGAACCACGATGCTGAACAAGAGATTGGCCATGGTGTTCCAAGTGGGCATGGGGTTACAGTAATGATGATGATCACTTCCTCTTGGTTTTGACAACTTTAGAAGTTGTCAAAGGTTTGCAGAAGTTTGTCAAAACTTCTGTCAAAAGTGGCAAAAGTTTTTCCTTGAGATTAACCTGGGGATTCTTTAAGATGTAGAGTCTTGGGTTCTTTGGAATTTAACATTTTATAGCTGGAGCAAAGAGGAAATAAAGGAACATAGAAATAAATACCTAGTCTAGTCCAAGGGTGCCTTTTCTCCCAGATAACTCTGAGTAAATTTTTTACCATATAGAAATGCCTCCTGCCATTATACATTTTAATTTGATGATAATTATTATTTATTTGCATATCAATTTCTCAATATCTTCTTTCTTATGTAAGGTTGACATTTGTGTGCCTTTGCTTTCTTTCAATCTATGATAAGCTTCAGTAAATACAGTACAGTGTATACCCAGAGATAAAGGTATTCTATTTCTAGGCATTTGAATGGCAGCAACTTCCTATTTTAAAACAAAAGAGCTGACTTTTTTCCAAATGCCCCATGATGCCAGTGCTACTGATCTCCCGTTGCCCTGACTTTTCGATGCCTAGGTTGAGTGAGCAAATCCAGTGAAGCATCTATGCAGGCTGGCCAACATGTCTCTGCTACTGCTCCCTTCATAGTTATGAAATTGGAAGAAACTTAGTGTGTAGATCTGTTGTTTTTACTGCTTTGTATCCATTCTTTCTTCTTCTGTTAGCCACATCCAGATTATTCTGGGGCGAGGTCACCATTGTCCTGGAACATGTTGTTCAGATAGAGGCGACTTTACTCCTTGGTATCAAGGCGAGTTGGGTCTGTGTCTCAGATCCGACCATCCTGTGTAGTTTATCTGCTTGGCTGTGGTGATTTCTCCAAGGATGGGCATGTGATCCAAGATACTCTGTATGTCTATGGGGTCTGTAGGTCATTTACTGATACTATTGGGAATGAGACATCCATTCTGCTGGTTGCTAAGCTAGCATAGTGGGTTATAAATTTAACACTGTTGAGGACAATCTTAATACCACAAAAGTGCACGTGTATCCTCAGTCACTCAGTGACTCTTTGCAACCTCATGGACTGTAGCCCACCAGGCTTTTTTGTCCATGGAATTCTCCAGGCAAGAATACTGGAATGGCTTGCCATTTCCTGCTCCAGGGGAATCTTCCCAACCCAGGGATCAAAGCTGCATCTCTGCATTGGCAGGCAGACAGATGTTTTTACCACTGTGCCACCTGGGAATCCCCACCACAAAGGTGAGCCTGCTGTAAAATAAAGCCCTGAGTCAGCTGGGGCTGAGGAAGGAGACACATTTCTAGTGAAACTGTTAGAGAATGTGGATCCAGCTGCAACTTTTCCCTGAATTATGTGAACCAAAAATTCTTTCTTCCTTTTATCTCTTGGTGTTCCATTTCCCTCACTTGGAACTGAGCCAAGTCCTAATTTGATTATGATAAGGGTAATGAGTCACATTCTAGTTGTATTCCAAGGAGCACAAGTGTGTTAGTTGCTCAGTCACGTCCAACTCTCTGTGACCCCATGGACTATAGCCCACCAGGCTCCTCTGTCTAGATTCTTCAGGCAAGAATATGGGAGTGGGTAGACATTCCCTTCTCCAGATCTTCCTGATCCAGGGATCGATCCCAGGTCTCCTGCATTGCAGACACAGTTTTCAATCTGAGCCACCAGAGAAGCAGTCAAGGATCCCCAAGTGAATCAGGAATCAAATGACTACCTTGTTCAGTACAAGAAATAGACTCTGCTATGGTGTCTGAAATATTGTATTTTTTTGTGCCCACAACAGATAATGCTAATCAATCAATATGGTGAACTCTGAGTGCTGTATAGGGCAGCATTATTGTAGTCCAAGAAGGTAGAACAGCATAAAAATGATTTAATCATGGTTCTTATATTTTTTGATCAGAAAAAAGAGATACAATGTGGGCATCTGTAGGTGCTTCCAAGAATCATTCAGGTGCCACTTGCTTCCACCGAGTGGTGGATACCATCTGATCTCAGGGGTCATGGAAGACACTAGAGTTTGCTCCCAAATCGTGTTCGGCTTCTACTCGGCACTCTCTGACTCCTGAAATTTTCCATCAGGCCTTCAGTGTTTGTCTCAGTGGTTGTCTATAATACATGCATAAAACATTTATGAGGAACTTATTATAGTGGCTTCCTTTGGGGAGAAGGTCTGGAGAAAATGGAACAGTTGACTCTTATTTTTTATTTTATCCTTTCTGCACAGTTGGACTTTTAAACTGTGCTTAAAATGGAAACAAAGGGTTTAATTTTCTAACTTTGTATTCAAGTTGTTTTATTTAAAAAAAAGGCAAGTGGATAACCTGTTTATTTGTTAATCTTTGCATTAAAAAAGCGTAATAAGTATCATAGTACGTACATGCATACCACATGCTCATTTATTTAAAAGTGTTTGAGCCTCTACTTTGTACTGAGCTCTGTTCTAAGTCATAGGCACAGCCATGAGCCTAGTGGGCAGTCTCTGCCTTCATGAGGCTTCCATTTCAGTGTCCAGAGCTTTTCTAAGAATGTCACTTGAATTTGCTCATTTGCTTTTATCACAGTGCTGGGATAATGATTTTGTTTTACAGAGGAGGAGGCCATAAATGTAGAGGTGTTAATTCCTTTGCCCCAGGTCACACAGTAGTGAGTGGAGGAGGTGGAATTTGAGTAGAGGCAGTCTGACTTCAGCATCTGAAGATGACATTGGGACACACAAATGCCTCCTAGCGTCTGGGAGCAAACGGACAGTTAATACCTGTTAATGCATAAATATCATTGGGAAAAGCATACTTACAGCTGTTATTCAATCCTTTGAGTTCAGCCAAAAGATGTGAGAGCAGATTTTTCTAGAGCACAGAAAGTAAAGAGCAAGAGGGCTGAAATTAGAGTGGTGACTAGAGGAAGAAGAGCAAGAGGAAAAAGAAGTGGGAAAGGAAGAGAAGGAGAAAAGGAAGGAAGGGGAGGAGGAGAGGGCAAGGGGGAGGAGGTGGATGAGGAGGCGGCCAACTTACTGCAGGGAATGGTGATATCCCCTTAGTGGCTTAGCACATTTTTGGGGTCTGGAATGGCACCCCACTCCAGTACTCTTGCCTGGAAAATCCCATGGACAGAGGAGCCTGGTAGGCTGCAGTCCATGGGGTCGAGAAGAGTCGGACACGACTGAGCGACTTCACTTTCACTTTTCACTTTCATGCATTGGAGAAGGAAATGGCAACCCACTCCAGTGTTCTTGCCTGGAGAATCCCAGGGACAGGGGAGCCTGCTGGGCTGCTGTCTATGGGGTCACACAGAGTCGGACACGACTGAAGCGACTTAGCAGCAGCAGCAGCAGCACCCTGAGTATTGGCACTTAACACATTATATCATTTAATCCCCACCACTGCTCTGTCTGGCGCCAAAACATATAGCTCATATCCTTCCAGCTTACTTCCAGCCCCAGCACAGTGTTGTCTGGACTCATTTCTGGGGAGAACCAACGTAGCAGACCTCAAAATGAGGATCTGAAGATTCAGAGCCATGACGTTCAAAGAGTGGCATGGCTGAGCCAGCCTTCTCTGGGAAGAGCATCCCACAGAAAGTTATTTTCTGGGGTTCCCTGGTGATCCAGTGGTAGGGAGTCCACCTTGAAATGCAGGGGACACCAATTCAGTCCCTGGTCTGGTAAGACCCCACACACTGCTGGGCAACTAAGCCCATGAGCAACTACTGAGCCCATGTGCTGCAAGTACTGAAGCCCAGGCTATGCAACAAGAGAGGTCACCGCAATGAAACGCCTGTACACTGCACTAGAGAAAGCCCACACACACCAATGGAGACCAGGGCAGCTGAAAGTAAAATAAATAAAAATTCAAAAAATAAATAATTAAACTAGGATCCAGGACTTCCCTGGTGGTCCAGTGGCTTTTTGTTTTGTTTTTTTTTTTTAAAGATATTTCCTGATGAAACATTAGTATTATTTGGTGGTGATGTTTTTGGGTATAAAGTTGTGGTGAGCTCCAAGCTGGATTCAGTCTTTTCTCAATGATTATAGCAAAGAATTTGGTCTGTTGGCTGGGAAAGTAGCTCCTAACCAGAGCCTGATGCGGGGGATGGGAGGGAAGAGGAGGACTCACATGAACCAGGCTTCCTGGACATGCTCAATCCCTAGAAGCTGAGAGCGCAGTTTGTTTGTTCTTGGCTTAATGGTGGTTGTGAATTTATTTGTGATAGTTTGACTGTACGTGAGAGAAAATGCCCATGTAGGGTGTTTGTGTGTGTGTGTGTTCTTTTTAATCAGAGGCTCACTAGAGTGAGTCTGGAAACAGATCATCTGAGGGCCCTCAGCAGTCACAAGAGTGAGCTTGGAAGGAGCTCCTCCCTGATCTCTTAGTAGGGCTGCTGGCCTCCCAAGAGCAAGTGATCCAACACAGAAGAGACAGCCCCCAAGACAGAAGTGACAGACATTTTTTTAAACTTTTTTATTTTTATATTAGAGTGTAGTTGATTAAAAAGCAAAGACGTCACTTTGCTGACAAAGGTCCGTCTAGTCAAAGCTATGGTTTCTCTAGTAGTCATGTATGGATATGAGAGTTGGACCATAGAGAAGGCTGAGCACCAAAGAATTGATGCTTTCGAAATGTGGTGTTGGGGAAGATTCTTGTGAGTCCCTAGGACTGCATGGAGATCAAACCAGTCATTCCTAAAGGAAATCAACCCTGAATATTCATTGGAAGGACTGATGCTGAAGCTCCAATACTTTGGCCAACTGATGTGAAGAGTGATGTATTGAAAAAGCCCCTGATGCTGGGAAAGATTGAGGGTGGGAGAAGTGTATGGTGGAGGATGAGATGGTTAGATAGTATCACTGACTCAATGGACATTAATCTGATCAAGCTCTAGTTTGAGTGACCAAACAACAATAGTTGATTAACAAAGTTAATCAATTAATTTCATGTGCACAGCAAAGTGATACAGATATATAGATATATATATAGAGATATATATATATATATACACCTATACTTTTTCAAATTATTTTCCCACTTATGTTGTTACATAATATTGAGCAGAGATCCCTGTGCTATACAGTAGATCCTCGTTGGTTTTCCATTTTGAATATAGCAGTGTCAGTTCCACACTCCCTAAAAGATGCTTGCTCCTTGGAAGAAAAGCTATGACCAAACTACACAGCATATTAAAAAGCAGAGACATTACTTTGCCAACAAAGACCCATCTAGTCAAAGCTATGGTTTTTCCAGTAGTCACGTATGGATGTGAGTTGGACTATAAAGAAAGCTGAGAAGGCTGAGTGCCAAAGAATTGATGCTTTTGAACCGTGGTGTTGGAGAAGACTCTTGAGAGTCCCTTGGACTGCAAGGAGATCAAATCAGTCAATCCTAAAGGAAATCAGTCCTGCATATTCACTGGAAGGACTGATGCTGAAGCTGAAACTCAAATACTTTGGCCACCTGATGCTCAGAACTGACTCATTGGAAAAGACCCTGATGCTGGGAAAGACTGAAGGCAGGAGGAGAAGGGGGATGACACAGGATGAGATGGTTGGATGGCATCACCGACTCGATGGACATGAGTTTGAGTAAGCCCGGGAGTTGGTGATGGACAGGGAAGCTTGGCATACTGCAGTCCATGGGGTCGCAAAGAGTTGGACATGACTGAGTGACTAAACTGAACTGAACTTACCCCTCCCTGCCACCCTTCCCTCCAGTAACCATAAGTTCATTTTCTAAGTCTGTGAGTTGTGACAGTCATTTTGTAATCTGATCTTGGAAGTGACATCCTATTACTCCTGCTATATTCTGTTTGTTAGAAGCAAGTCACTAGGTCCCATGCATTCAGGGGAGCAGCTGCATAACGGCTGACTAGCAGGATGGACGGAGAAGGCAATGGCACCCCACTCCAGTACTGTTGCCTGGAAAATCCCATGGATGGAGGAGCCTGGTAGGCTGCAGTCCATGGGGTCGCAAAGAGTCGGACACAACTGAGCGACTTCACTTTCACTTTCCACTTTCATGCATTGGAGAAGGAAATGGCAACCCACTCCAGTGTTCTTGCCTGGAGAATCCCATGGACGGAGAAGCCTGGTGGGCTGCAGTCCATGAGGTCGCACAGAGTCAAATACGACTGAAGCAGCGTAGCAGCAGCAGCAGCAGGAGGATGGAGGCCATCTTAAGGGCACCTACCACAGGCCTGTCACAGAAATCTTTTATCTATGCGTATTCTTGGTCACCAAATCCAAAACATACATTTAATCGTGGTTAACACAAGTGAATAGTTGATGAGATCAAAGAATGCTGTTAGTAATTTTAAGCAAAGCTAACTTGTACTGAGAAGAAAACATAAACCAATGGGAGGTACATGGGAGAGACCCAACTTCTGAGAAATTTACTTCTGAGAACACTGAAGACAACTGAGCCAGTTCAATTATATCAGCATTTATTAAGACCTCTGTGTTGTGTATGCTCTGCTCTGTGTGAAGTCGACTTCGTATTTCCCTTCACACAAAAGCATGCATTGCCTAGTTAGGAAGGCAAGACAAACAGAAAACAGAACAACAGTAGGAGAGTTTACATTAACCTGAAGCACGTAGAGTGGCATGGGGAGAACGGGGTGCGCAGACACTTTCTGTAAGAGCAAGCTGCAGAGTGTGTATTTCAGGCTGTGTGGGCCACATATGGTCTGTGTTGCTTCTCTTTCTTTTTTTGTACACTATTTTAAAAATGTAAAAACCATTCTTGAGCTTAGCCCTGTAGGCAGTGAGGCATCACTAGGTTTTTGAATAAGGTTGTTACTGACTTGATGCATGCTGCAGTGCATGGGGTCACAAAGAGGCAGACACGACTGAGCGACTGAACTGAACTGAACTTATTCCTAATTCCTAATTGTTTTAGGAATCCTAACCTGGGGCAGTGGGAGGGGAGGGTTGCTATGTTGTTGAAGTGTAGTATCCTTGGGCATTGGGTGGGTGGGTAGTGAGAGATGACATTGGATATACAGAATGAAGCCATATTATGAAGCTAAAGAGTCATGAAAATTTAAAAGTACGGGTTGTCTCAACCCATTAAGATCAATGAAGAAGACTTTGCATTAATCCAGGCCTAATGAAATGATGAGGGCCTGTATTGGGCTGGCAGCCTCTATTCATGCTGCTTAGCTCATGATTGGCTTAATAAATGATTAGATGGCCCTGAATGATGATAAATGAATACTTCTTCAGAACTAGGAGATAGCTGAATATTTAGTCTCAAATAGAATTGCATATGAGTAATAATGCATGTCTATATAAAGTGAAAGTCACTCAGTTGTGTCCAACTCTTTGAGATCCCATGGACTATACAGCCCATGGCATTCTCCAGGCCAGAATACTGGAGTGGGTAGCCTTTTCCTTCTCCAGGGGATCTTCCCAACCCAGGGATCGAACCCAGGTCTATATGCGCATGTCTGTATACACATACTAAATATATAGTAGTGTTTGGAGCTGATAATCTTCTCTTTTAGATTTAGAATGGGCCCTCTGGGCAATCCTTTTCTGAGGCTTAGATCTATTATACAAATACCATTTGATAACTAGACTTTGTCCTTTTGATTAACACACTGTCTCCTAAATCAGAACTTACAGGCCTTAAGGTACAAACAAGGTAGTATAATTTAATTATTATCCAAAAATTTGGATTTGTGTGCAAATATTTAAAGTACAAGACATAGACTTGTAGAAATATAGCTTAGGAAACTTGTTCCGTTACTTATACTTGGGACACCAGCCCCTTCCTCGTCATAGGAACTGTTAAAAGAAGTTCTACAGGCCTCTCTTATCCAGCAGGGTGGGAGTGCCCTGACTTACGCTCCAGTTTGTGTGGTACTCCTTCCACTAGAAGCCCTGGCAGAAACGCTCAGACAAGGCTGACAGCTTCTTTCACTTGGAGTAGTGGAAACTGTTACTCTCTGCTCTCTCCTGGGAAAGGAACAGTCCATCCTTTCTCCTGAGTCTATGGGTACTTAGGCTGATTAAAGCCAGCTTTATCCATGCACACCTAGTGAATTTATATTCTTAGCAAAACAGCCAATTTGCTGAGAACAATGGTCCTCAAAGGATAGTCTCTAGACTAGCAGCAGCATCACCTGGGAACTTGTTAGAAATGCAGATTTCTGGACCTCAAACCAGACCAACTGAATCAGAAACTCTGGGAGTTAGGCCTAGCAGTCTGATTTTAACAAGCCTTCCTGGTGATTTTCATGCATGCTCAAGTTTGAGAGGAAAAAAAACCTCACTCTGAGTTCCAGGTTTGAACGAGGGATTTAGTTTTAAACCAGATCAATGGATCTCTGCATCTGTTGTGGGAAGAAATAATACAATCATCAGGGAGTCAGTTATGAGGAATGTCAAAGAGACTGTGAATGGATAATTGGGTGTAATGAAGAGAGAATCAGCTCCCTGGGAATTCCTACTGAAATCTGTTCGAGGAGATTTCCAACACAGAATTTTGTACGACATTTGGAAATATTCTGCACATTGAAAAAGAATGCAGATTTGATCAGCAATAATGCATTTACTTATCAGCAAACACAGTCTGGGGCTCCCAAAGCTCCAGGCAGCCAGCTGTAGTTGGTCAGCCCAGCGTGGCCACAGAAACCAAGCCGAGTGTGTTCTGTTCAGAGAGGCAAGGCAGGAAGCCTCACGACTCCAGTTTGTTTCGGTTTGCGGGTGCCACTCCCCCGCCCCCTCTTCCTGTGTCATAGTTCCTTTGAGAACAAGTTCTTTAAAATGACATAGTAACCAGTTCCAAATGCAGAGAGAGAGAGAGGGGAAAAAAAAAAAAACCTCATCCTTTTCTCAAAAAAAAAAAAAATGTAATTAAGGCAGATTTTTCCCAGGATCTCAGTTATTCTTTGGCTGCAGACGTACCTTTGGAAGGGGTACAGCCGGGTCTCCCTGCACAGGAAGTAAATCAACTGGAAGTACTTCGTCCAACAGATGGATTTTGACCAAATTTGAAAATTATATTTTTGTAAAACAAATTATATTTTAAATTCAGCAGAGAAATTGCCATTTAAAAGGAATTTCCTGGCAGATCTTTTGCCAAGAATATAATTATTTTATTATTTATTTCTTACTACAGAAATTTCCATATACAATAAAACCTTAGTGAAGAAGAATTTTCAAGGAATTGGAGGATTCTTCTTATTCCTTTTTTTTTGGATTGACAGAGGCTTAACTGAAAGAAAAATATCCTGTTTCTAACTTTTGTTGACAATCTTTCTAAAAACCTTACAATTGATTCTTCAGAATTAGTGGTAGTGGATATAATCAAGTTTTTCTTGGTGATTAAAGACTTTGCAGCAACATTTTTATCAGTTGGATAGTGATAGAAAATTAGGTTGAATTTCTGTTGACCGTAAAATGATACACTGAAAATGAGTTACTAGAATATTGTTGGAATAAAACTCCTAGTTTTACTTCTTTTTAATTGATATTTTACTTAAGTATTCAGCAGAGAAGGATATTGGTTTACATAGAAACTTTTGTTGGTTGGGTCCTGGTTGAAGTTTAGCAGATTTACCTACTGAGTGTACATATATGTTTAGAAAAACTAATAAATAGGAAATGTATGTATATCTTTAGAAAAACTAGTAAAGAACTGAAGTGAGTTAAAATATCTTTGGGTTAAACATGCGATTATATTCTCACTGGAAAAAAAAGGTAGTTGTTTAAGTCCAGTGGTTGTCTTTGTTTTCATATTTTGTTGGTATTAAGAAGTGGCCCTCAAGCAGGCCGTATTCAAATTCGTGACTTGGACAGCCTTCTGCAGGCAAACAAAATGGGAGGGGAAGCCAGGTTTAGCACCCTGATAGCTAACCTACTCTAGAATTAATTTAAATTCAGTAAAGCTTATTATATCCCTGGAGGAGGGCATGCAACCAACTCCAGTATTCTTGCCTGGAGAATCCCATGAACAGAAGAGCCTGGCAGGCTACTGTTCATAGTGTCTCAGAGAGTCAGACATGGCTGAAGTGACTGAGTATGTACACAAAGCTTATTATACGTTTGCTATGGGACAGGGAGGCCTGGCATCCCTGCGATTCATGGGGTCGCAAAGAGTTGGACACGACTGAGCGACTGAACTGAACTGAAGTGAACTGATGATTATTAAGCTGTAACTCTTGGTGCCTCTGGAGATACAAAGATAAGTAAGAGATGGGCCCAGCCCTCAGAGAGCTCACAGTCTAGGGTGGGAAAACTTTGGGTATGAAGTTGGGGTGGGGTTATGGAGTGATCCAACCAGGAGTCATATAATTTGATAATCTTTAAATCTGTTTAGGTAGTGAATGCCATTGAGGAACACAGTGGGATGCTAATCCATTTTATTTTACCACAAAAACTGGAATTGATCTTACAAGCAGAAAAACATGCCTACTTAAAGCTATGTTTGTACTGTAAAATCACATCTGTGAACTCCCAGGCCCACAGAAATAACCCCCAAGCTGTTGAGCTAATAGGCAGAAGGGACTGTTTTCCCATTTCTTTTGCTGTTGTTAATGTCAACATTTGTTGTTGTTTAGTCACTAAGTTGAGTCCAACTCTTTTGTGACCCCATGGACTGTAGCCCACCAGGCTTCTCTGTCTGTGGGACTTCCCAGGCAAGAATACTAGAGTTGGTTGCCATTTCCTTCTCCAAGGGATCTCGACCCAAGTATTGAACCCACATCTCCTGCATTGGCAGGCGGATTCTTTACCACTGAGCCACTAGAGAAGCCCAATGTTAATATGCTCCTCCTCAATTCATTATGCCATTTGCTAGCACTTGTCACTAAGTAGGGTTTCCCAGGTGGCACTAGTGGTAAAGAACCTGCCTGCCAATGCAGGAGACATAAGAGAGCCCTGGGTCCAGAAGGTCTCCTGGAGGAGGAAATGCTAACCCTCTCCAATATTCTTTCCTGGAGAATCCCATGGACAAAGTGGCTTGGCAGGCTACAGTCTATGGGGTTGCACAGAGTCGGACATGGCTGTTGCTAAATAGTGACAGGTGTCAAAGTTGAAGGACATGGAGACTTGAGAAAATTCTATCAATTTAGTTTAAAACTGTGATTTGGGAAATGATGACCCCTCACTTCTGTAGCAGGCTTCCCTGGTGGCTCAGATGGTAAAGAATCTGCCTGCAATGCAGGAGACCCAGGTTCAATCCCTGGGTTGGGGAAATTCCCTGGAGAAAGGAATGTCAATCCAGTCCAGTATTCTTGTCTAGAGAATTCCATGGACAGAGGAGCCTGGTGGGCTACAGTCAGTGGGGTCGCAAAGAATCAGACACAACTGAGCGACTAACACACACTCACACTTGTCTCTCTGTGACTCCATTCTTGCCCTCACCCCACCAGTACCTCTGTCCTTTATCCAATCTCTTAAACTCCAATCTCTGTAGGATTTTCTTGGTGGCTCAGATGGTAAAGAATCTGCCTGCAATGCAAGAGACCCGGGTTTGATCCCTGTGTCAGGAAGATCCCCTGGAGAAGGGAATGGCAAGCCACTCCAGTATTCTTGCCTGGAGAATTCCATGGACAGAGGAGCCTGGTGGGCTACAGTCCAAGGGGTTGCAAAGTGTAGGACATGACTGAGTGACTAACACTTTCACTTTCATTTCTGTAGCAGCTCAGAGAAACCCAGTGCTCTGTTGAGGATATGGGAGCTTCTGAGGTGCTGAAGAAATGGACATTGTGTCCAAAAGGATTTATTGCCTTTCCAGCCTCAGCCAGGAGGTCCTTCCAGAAAGTACTCACTCTGCTCCTGGGTGTGGGGCAGGATAGAAATTCCTAAATGGTAGGGATGCTCCTGGCTTAGCTTTATACTTTTCCTTGGCACTAACATTTCTTCAGAAAGTAGCTGCTCAATGAGAAAACTGTTGAAAGGTGCCACAAGCTGGAATTTGGAACAAATTTCTCTATAAAAACAGTGTTATAAAGATTATTGGGCTTTCCTGGTGGCTCAATCAGTAAAGAATCCACCTGCAATGCAGGAGACGTAGGTCCAATCCCTTAGGAAGATCCCCTGGAGAAAGGAATGACAACCCACTCCACTATTCTTTCCTGGAAAATCCAATGGACTGAAGGGCCTTGTAAGCTACAGTCCATGGGGTCGAAAAGAGCTGGACACAACTGAAGTGACTGAGCATATGTGCATAATGATTAAGTTTAAATGAAATAGTGTTAAATTCTTTAAAAAAAATACAAATGGGTTGAATAGATTTTATGAGCTGGTCTTAGAAGCTACCCTCCTATCTATAATATTATTTATATGGAGTGGTGATTTCTTACTTTTTTAGATTCAATTAGCAGATGTTTATCTCAAGACTATTATGTACCAAGTACCTTCTGGACACGCTGGGTCATGGGGACAAAAAAAAGAGTCCTTCACCTCAAAGGATTGTTATAAAGATTAAATGAATTATAATGTGTAAAACTGTTCTGAAGGGTGCCTGACTTAAAGAAAGTGCTTAATCATTACTAGCTGGCCATTCCCCATATTACTGTATAGCAACGTAACAGACATGGTCCCTCTCCACAGGGAATTCAGACAACTTTCTAGCTGGGGCTGGTCTGTATTATTAGAGTTTCTTGGCATACAGGTCTCTAAGGGAGCAGCTGTTTTCTTGCAGTTGGGGCTGGACTGCCCTGTGAGCAGTTGGTATCTGTCTGTGTGGCTTGACTAGTAAGCAGAGCCCTTTTCACTTTTCCCCTGGGGCTGAAGGATGGTGGAGCAGGGAAGCTGTGGGGAGCTGCCGGCTGCCTCTGGAAACTCTAACCCGTGGCCTTGCCTCCTGGGAATTGCAACACTACCCCATGAGTGTTTACTTGCCAGCCACGGCCGGGGATGTGAGGCCTGCAGGCTTGCAACCTCCTGTCCGAGGCTCTCAGGTTTGTGGACATGTGGGTCTCTCACTCCCTTGTGTAAATCCTGTGACGACCCAGTTTAATAGTTCCACATGGACTTTCTGGCCTGATCTGGAGGAAGCAGGCAAGAGGAAAAACTTGACGTTTTCACTTTTCAAAATAGGTCAGGTTTTAAGTTAACTTCTTCAGTGATGAAGTTCCAGAATTGTTTTGGACATCCTGAAGCAAACATACCAACTTCTGAAGCTGTCAAGGATTGGGGATGAAATTTTTACAGGCTTCCTGCTGCTAAGCATTGTGGAGCACAAATTAGTCCCAAGTGGATTAAAGGGTGAAAGAACTACACTTACATGCTGTTGAAAATCTTGGTAAAATGAAGCTTATTAATGCTTGAGTAACACCAAGGTATATGGCTCCATCAAGCTTAAGACAAACAGTGAAAGTGAAAGAAAGTGAAGTCGCTCAGTCGTGTCTGACTCTTTGTGATCCCATGGACTGTAGCCTATCAGGCTCCTCTATCCATTGGATTTTCCAGGCAAGAGTGCTGGAGTGGATTGCCATTTCCTTCTCCAGGGGATCTTCCCAACCCAGGAATCGAAACCGGGTCTCCCACATTGCAGGCAGACGCTTTACCATCTGAACAAGGGCAAATAGGAACTGTTCCTTGAAGAACCTAGTGGGGCTCTCCTCCACAGCTGATGCTCATCTCACCACGTAGAGGCTTCTCTCTTTACTTATTTGTCCTTCATAATTAGCTCCTCTTCTTTCAGTGGACCCTTCTCTTCATTGTGGTTGGGGTTTCCCTGAATCCCCATTCTTGGTCTTGTCTCATGGTAGCATAATTTTCATTCATTCAGCAACTTCTATATGTTTCCACTCTTAACTGATTTACATGTTAGGCATAAGGACCTGGCCTTTAAGGGAAATGAAGCAAAACAAAAACCAGATATAAAGCCATTTAGCCAAATATAGGTTCAGTTTTCCATCTTGGTAGGGGTTGCAGAATTTTATTTTGTTAATTTAAACTTTTCAGGTTAAAACTTGGACCAAGATTTACTAACAGTAAACATATTTGTTTTGTCCTCTGCTCTCAAAGTTCCTTAAAATGTAACCATCTGGGGACAGTTTAAGAAAGTATCTCTCTATCAGTATTTACTGTGGGGAATACTGGGCACTTTGAAGAACTAGTAAGTCTCACTTTGTTATCATCGTTAGATACAGAGCTTAGGTTTATCTGTTCTACAGTTCAAGATCAGCACAGAAAAAACTATAAGTAACTCAAGGACTGAATGCTGCCTGTATCCTTTAAATGTTGGTGAATGAGGAAGTGGCCACAAAGATCATGCAGGTAGACTTCAGATAAAGCCTCTTTTTAGTGTTAGGTCTTTACAAATTAATCATTAATATAATGATCCTTCGGATTTAATATAGGACTGATACTTGGATTTATAAATGAAGCATAGAGAAAAAAAGAAAGAATATCTAACTGCTGAGATGATGTTTTCTGTGTTCTGTTTCAATGTCTGATTTCAAAAGACTGTAACTCTCCAGTGGAACCTTGAGTGGCAGATCACCAAATCATCACGGCAGCAGAATATTCTTAGAGCTCAGGAGCAAGGGTGTCAGGAGCAAGGGGGTAACATGGGGTACACGTCGGTGGAACCTCACTTCTGTATCTAGACCCACTGTTTTGATAGGAACAGCTGTGATGGTAAAAGTGACTTGGGAGCTTATTTAGACAGTAATTAAATTCTGTGACTCATTGAACAAAGCTTATTAAACAAGAAGTACAACTACCTGTAACCAAGACTGATAACTTTCATTGAATGAAGTAAAATTTACCTGCCTTGAGATGGAAAGATTGAGAAATAGAGAAGCAGTATTGTGCCAAGGATTCACTGTACACTTGGGATCTACCCCGTTCTAGTTCTAGCTGTATGACACTGAGCAAGTTGCTTAACCTCTCTGGCTTCATTTTTCCTCCCTGTACAGTAAGGATGTATATATAAAGTTAATATAAAATAAAATGATAAACAAGTAAAGGTCTCAGTTCACTGCCTGGAGTACATAAAAAACAATGATTGTTAGTAGTATCCTCTATAGTTTCACTGGTATTTCAAGAATAAGAACTAATATGGAAAAGCAATTTTAAATTTAGGGAAGAAAAATACGTAGATATACTCTTTTAGGAGGTAAAATTGAGATGACTACAAACATCATCCATGGAATTTACTCAGGATTTTGGTTAGTACTTTAAGGGAAAAGACCAACATTAATTTTACTTTCTTAAAAGACGGTTTCACATACCAAAGTCATTTTATTTTCATGAGTCTAAGGAAATGAAAAAACTGAAAGGAAATAGCATATGAGTGTGACTATATTTTTTAAAAGTAGTAATAATGAATGTGATAGCACATTTATTTTCTTCAATGAAGAAGATTTTGTAAGTATATTACAAAGTGGAAAATTCAGTATTCTTTCTATTTAATTCTTTGGTACAAATAAAGATACTGTTATAATCATGCCATACTTTTAAAATAATACTACACTCCTTTTTTATTTTAAAGCAAGATGGCTAATTATGCTATATATTTTTTAACTTTAGCATTTACAAAATGCTTTTAAGTTTTTGAAGCACTTTTATGCTCTTTTAATAACAATCCCCAGGTAATTTTGTAAGGTAGTCAGAGCAAGTATGATACTATTTTTTACATTCTGCAAGTGAGAAAAAAAGCAAAAGAGGTTGAAAGACCCAGCTAGTTGGGTATGGGGTAGACACTCAATAATGTTATGTTTAAAACTTCAATTTTTTTTAGAATGTATAGTTTGAAACCATTTAGATTCATCTACCAACCAGTTCTTGCCAGGAGGCAGAATATTTTAATCTCCACTTCAGTCTTTAATCTCAATGATGAATCTTCCCAATTTGTCTTCCCACTTAATCATACAACCTCATTGTCAGAGTTCTCTATAAATTATATTCCATTTTTTGGAAAATAATGTCTTAATTTACAATATGCTTCTGTGGCACCTGTGTACTATTTCAAATGAATTATTGTCACTGTAAACTGACACCAGACCCTGAAAGTGTCAAATTTAGTGACTGGTTAGGTAAGTATTATAAACGCCAATCTCATGTTTGGATGAAAACCGAAAGTTTAGTCATCCAGACATATGTAAATGCTAGGTGATTGAGACATATTTCTTTTAATTTTTCATATAGACCATGGTTTCACACAGATACAACTTGAGTGAGGAAAGTTTGGGAAATGTTGCTGAGTGCCCCAGCAAGTGGCTGTTGGTTTGGGGTGTTTTCATATGCTGTCTTTTAAGGAAACTGTCCTTCACTGTCCAGAGTCTGGCCATGCTTGGGACCTGCTGGATGACAGATCCACCTGCTAGTTTCTAGTGTGGACCAGCTGGTGAGACTTTCATTCTTAGAGAAGATCCATCTACAGGATGTGCTGAAAATGGCAGTGGGAGAAGAGAAGCAACATCAAGTCAGCTGCCTTCTTGCCCAAGGCAGGCTGATGAGAAACCCTTCAGAAAATAATCCTGTAATTTTGAAATGTCCTTCGTAAATAAAGGCAAACTGCTTCCTATCTTTCAGAGAAGGCAATGGCACCCCACTCCAGTACTCTTGCCTGGAAAATCCCATGGACGGAGGAGCCTGGAAAGCTACAGTCCATGAGGTTGCTGAGGGTCAGAAACGACTGAGCGACTTTACTTTCACTTTTCACTTTCATGCATTGGAGAAGGAAATGGCAACCCACTCCAGTGTTCTTGCCTGGAGAATCCCAGGGACAGGGGAGCCTGGTGGGCTGCTGTCTTATGGAGTCACACAGAGTTGGACAAGACTGAAGTGACTTAGCAGCAGCAGCAGCAGCAGCTTCCTATCTTTACACTACTTTGAAATTCACTCTTCACCACTCCTCACCCCACTTCCCTGAATCAGCTGAGTCACTTAAATGATGGGAATTAAATGCTGTAGAAGCTGGAACCATGTGTTTAAAAGAGGTTTGGGAAACCTTACTTAGGGCTTCCCTGAATTGAGGTAATTAAGGAAACAATCACCTCTTTGACCCCTGGGAACTTCTGATGTTTTGTTTAGCAAACACCTGTAACTTTTACAGCCTGTAGTGCTTTCTTTGAGTTTGGTCACCTTGCACTGTGTTATTTCTGCTCTTATCTTTTTTATACACACGATTTGCTTTCCCAATTAGTCTGAAGAACAAGACACATTTTACAGTTGTATATCTCTTTAAGTTCTTACATAGTTACCCTGGTAATCTACACAGAGGAGATACTCAACACAGTGGTCACTGCTAATAATAATTACAGATTTCCTCTTTGAGATGCTGATACTTCCCATCCCCCACATGGGAATGGAGAGTGTATCGCTGTCCTAGAGAGGCATTTGTGACCTTAGTAATTTGACACATGGGTGTATATAAACATGGCTGAGTTGGAAAAAATGACTCAGAAATTATTCAGAGAAATCAATTTAAATATCAAAGAGTTATAGCATTCACCCTGCTTAAGCGATCTTAAGTTAGATTAACAAAAAATGTAATAGCTTGTTCATATAGGCTGATTATTTAGGCCACCCAAGATAGGTGTTCTCTTTCTCTCTGTACACCCCTTGCTCACCCAGTGCCTGCTTCACCTACACTTGCTCCTGCCCCAGCTGATGATTATTTTAATCCATCAGAACATCTCCACCTGATAGCTTTTCAAAGGGGTGGTGAGGGGCCCCCCTGCTAGTTTCCCTGGTAACCCATGAGCCAAGCTGACGTCAGTTCCCCCTATAAGTGGTAATCTCCACTCTCCTTCCGGGATCAAAGAATGCTGCCATGTCCTGCCTCGTTCTGCTGTGTGCTGCCCACTGCCAGCTGCACATGGTGTGGTATCCCTCTAGGACTTTGATTTAGACATGTTAGCTACTCTTATGAAACCACTGATGTCTCTGTCACTGATTCCAGGCTCTAAATTTGGTCCTGAACCTGGGTGAATACAGGCCTGGCAGTGCAGGCCAACACCGTCCAAACTGAGTTCAATTAACATAGGTTTTTTCTTTCCTTGTAGCTAGTCTACTACATTTTAGACAAGAAGTTAGGTTCAGAAACTTTGCTGGGGGGACAAGGTAAACTGTATACCTGCAATGTTTTTCCATTTGGAGAAGACACAGAGAAACGTCTGTTTACTCAAAGGACCAAGAGAGTCACACAAACTTCACTAAGGAGCCTAAGTAGGTATATCTTCTCAAACGAGCCACTCTTGAGCTGATAATCACACACAGAAGGTGCCTCAGCTCACCACCTTAATTACAGTAACTTCAACAGCATCACACCTCTCCTTCTCCACCTCCCTCCCCTGTGCCCTCTTCAGATTTTAGATTTGCCTTCGTTTTATTGGGAGGGACATCTTGACTTTTGTCAGTGAATAGTACTTTGGAAGCCAGTCATTCTGGAAACAGCAAGCAAGAAAATCCTAATGGAAATGGAGATGTCCTTCTGGGGTTAACCATGGAAATAGGCATTTCTTTTCTTTGCTTGTGGGGAGAGAGATTTGGCTTCTGTGTGTGTGTATGTGTGTGAAGTCATCAAGGTAACGGCACATTCCATTCCAGGGATTTTAAAATAATATATGGCTGTGAAATGGAAAATGGAGGTAATTCTATACTTGGTAATTTGGTCAACTTTCTTTTGAATTGTACAGATAATATTTATTTTTCTTGCCTAATTTTTGCCAGCATGGTTTGTCTATACAATACAAATAACCAGAACAAATCTAAAGAATGCCATGAGTGGGGCCATCTCTTGTTGTGTTATGTTCATAATGGCCTTTAAAGTTGGCTTTAGAATTTTAAGATATATTTGCAGAGTGTGTATTTCTCAAAACAACTTCACTGTATATAAACTGGGTTTGTTTTGAAGGACATTGGACATTCTGCCTGCTTGAAATGCCTCTTCTAGACCACACATCACCTTGGTTGGAAATTCCTTTCATTAGTAGCCAGTCTGATCCCCAGAGACTAATTTGCTAAGTAAACTTCTATATCATTTAAACTGTCTTAGACTCAATTTCCTTATTTGTAAAATAAGAGGTTGAAGAGTCTATTTCTCTAGTCTATTTTTTCCGTTTTCTTCTCTTTCCCAATTGCTCCCTTTTGTGTTTAGTGTTTTTCTGTATTCAGTTTGCAAAGTGTTAAGATAATTTTAATTATACTACAATCAAAATGTCAACTTCTAATCTTAAGAAAACAGATTCTAAAGAACTAGGATTGCCCTTAAGCACTTTCTTATCAAGGGAGTGTTCTCTCTGCAAATCCCTGATAACCTTTCTCTATAAAGACTCAAAGAAGTTCTTAACCTCCACTTGAACTGCCTTTCTTATTTCAGACCTTTCCATCATCTTCATTACCTTCTATGTTTCCACTAGTGGGCTAATGGCTACCAGTAGTTGATATAGAGAAAGCCTCAGGTTTATCAGGTCTTACTGTTTTTTGGAATAGCAGGCAGTGTAAGTATAGTTATCTTCACTTTCTTATAAGCTCTTAAACTGAGAGGCACACATTTCTGTTGTGAGAGAGAGACTTAATTTTATATACATGCCACATCATCTTTATTCATTCATACATCAAGGGATACTTAAGGTTATTTCCATATCTTGGCTATTGTAAACACTGTTGGAAAAAACATGGGAGTGGGGAGGGAGCACAGGGAAGGCATATATCTTTTTGAACTAGTGTTTTTCTTTTCATCAGGTAAGTACCCAGAAGTGGAATTGCTGGATCATATGGTATTTGCATTTTTAATTTTTTGAGGAGCCTCTATGCTACTTTCCATAGTGGTTGCACTAATTTATAGTCCCACCAGCAATGCACTTGGAGCTTCCTTGGTGGCTCAGTAGTAAAGAATCCACTTGCAAATGCAGGAGACAGATTAGATCCCTGGTCCGGGAAGATCCCACATACCATGAAGCAGCTAAGCCCATGCACCACAGCTACTGAGCCTGTGCTCTGCAGCAGGAGAAGCCACTGCAATGAGAAGCCCGCACACCACAACTAGAGAATAAACCCTGCTCACCCTGACTAGAGAAAGCCCATGTAGCAACAAAGACCCAGCACGGGCAATAAATAAATAAAATAAATAAATAAAATTCTCTTAAAAAACTGTATGTGGGTTCCCTTTTCTCCACATCCTCATCAACTCTTGATTATTTCTTGTCTTTTTGGTAATGACCAAGCAAGGTAATATTTCATAGGTTTTGATTTACATTTCCCTGATGATTAGTAATACTAAGGATCTTTTCATGCAACTATTGCATATCTTTTTGTCTTCTTTGGAAAAAAAAATGACTATTCTAGATCCTCTGCTCATTTTTGTTCTCCTCTCATTTTTAAATTTATTATTATTTTGCTATTGATTTGCATGAATTCTTTATATATTTCAAAAATATTTTCTCCCATTCAGTAGGTTGCCTTTTAGTTTTGTTGATGGTTTCTTTTAGATTTCTACAGTCCCACTTGTTTATTTTTTATTTTGTTGTCCCTACTTTTGGTGTCAAATCCAAAAAACTATTGCCAAGATGGATGTTAAGAAGCTCATTATCTATGTTTTCTTTTAAAAGTTTTATGATTTCAGGTCTTACATACAAATCTTTACTGCATTTGAGTTATCTTTCGTGTATAATGTAAGACAGTGGTCTAATTTCATTCTTTTGCATGTGGCTGTCCAATATTCCCAGCACCATTTATTGAAGAGACTGTCCTTTCCCTCATTGTATATTCTCGTTGCCTTTGTTATAAATTAATTGACCATACATGTGTGGGTTTATTTCTGGGCTCTCTATTCTGTTCCATCGATTTATTTGTTTTTATAGGAATACCATACTGTTTTGATTACCATAGCTTTGTAATATAGTTTGAAATCAGGGCATGTGATGCTTCTAGATTTGTGTTTCTTTCTCAAGATTGCCTTGGCTATTCAGGTGAGATTGTCAGCTTTTCCTGAAAAAACACATTCCACCTTATAGTTAGGTATATTTCCACATGGTACAAGACATCTTATGAGTATCCACTATGTGTTAGCCATCAGGCTGGGTTCCAGGTGGGAAATATAGAAAGCTAAACTGTATGCTTGTTTCTAGCAACTCAGCTTCTAGCAATGGAGCTCCTCTCGCTCCTGATACACCTAATAATTTATGTACCATTAAATGTATAGTGCAGGTAAAATTGCCATGTTTAGTCTTGAATAACACCTGATTCCACCTGAAACTGTAAATAGTCTTGAGTTTACAAAGAACTTAGCTTTCATGCAGCTACCTCAAGTTCAGTCTCAATGAAAGGTGAGCAAACCTTGAAAATGCTCTCAGTAGTTGAAGCATAAGCTTACAAAAGTAATGAAATGTACACCCAGACAAGAACTGTTGAGAAAGTTTCATATCACTCTCCAAATTGAAAGTGGTTGCAAAAAAAAAGCACATTTCATGCACCTTATTATGTTCCCGTCTTTCCTTCTGTCCTTCCTTCTTCTTTGCTTATAAAGGCTATAAATGTTAGTATAGGCTGTTAGAGTTTCCAGAAGAATAAGCACCCCAACCCTGCACCGTGTACTTTCTCCGTTAATTAGTGAGACTCTGAGTTATAAAATACATCTTAGAGATAGCCCAAGAAATCACTAAACATTTTTCCATTTTGTGATTCACTTTAATAAGTGACAATTTAGAAATAGACAGTTCTGGGCTACTCTAAAGTAAGTTATGGTCCCCCAGCTCAGCAGTTAGTTCCAACAGGGCCTCATTACTTTTTACAGCTATCAGTTGAACACTTGTGCAAACTGATGCTGTCATTCCAAATGTTTCTGCCAAGTTTCTGCTGCCAGGAGCTTTTGAAGGTTTTATTAAGCCTTTTCTTAAGACAATCTATGTTTTCCCTCTGATGAATTATTTAATCTGATTTATTGGGGAAATAATTTTTTGAGAATGATTTAGTATCTTAGCATTAATCCTTTATTTGTGGTTTTAACTTGCTTCTTAGAGTAAAGGATTTTACCTTTATTGTTATTTCCCTTTTATTGTTTCAACTTAATGTTTGTTCTAATCTTAGAAGTATAATCTCTTATTTATTTGAACTTTGAGGTGGGTGGGTGTAGAGGGGAAGCATTTTAAGAAATATGGTCATAGACAAGAAAACAGTCCTAACAAAAGTAAACATGACCCATTTCAAAGCTGTAATTTAAAATTCCTCAAATACTACTTTTTTTTTTTAAGGAGACCTTCCCCAATATGATGTAGGGAGTTAGGTAATTTTTCTAAAATTATCTTTGAGGCTTTTCTCATTTTGCTCATGACCCTTATTTCACTCTTGGTATATATTTGAAGAGCAATACATTATTTTTTTTCATCACAGAGGTTAAGCTTTTTGAAGTACAATATGTAAGTTTTGATCATGAATGTAGACTCTAACCCAATTTAGTTGGTCTTTACACCCCATGTAATCGAAAGATCCTAATTGTTTTTCTTATCTTATAAGAACCTCACATCATATGCTGAATCTGATTCCCATAAACAAATATCAAAACAACCAAGGAGACAGAGCAAATACATCTTGCGGACTGAAGCAGTAAAATGGGTTATCATATTAACTCTTGGCCGATGACAAGTCTATTAATGTTTACAAGGAAAATGCATTTCCTCATTCATTCATTCAACAGTTAAACCATCTTTCTTGCAAGCCTCCTATGTGTAGTGATAGCCATTCCAAATTATGGACTATCAATCTATGACCTGCAAATCTGGCCAACTGCCTATTTTTGCACAGCCCATGAGTTAAGAATGGTTTTCACATTTTTTAATAATTAGAAAAATCAAAAGAAGAATAATACTTTGTGGTTCATTAAAATTATATGAAATTCAAATTTCAGTGGTCAGAAATAAAGTTTTAATGGAACCATAGACATACTTCCATTAGTAATTTTCTAAAGCTGCTTTTATGCTAACAAATCAGAGCTGGAGTACTTGTGACAAAGACTCTGTCCTACAAAGTTTAAAACATAGACTGCCTGGCCCTTTACATAAAAAGTTAGCTGATCCCTGTTCTAGACCCTGGGAATTTAACATGAGAAAAATAAGAAAATTTTCTGCACTTGTGAAAATTTGCATTCTAATGGGAAAACAAAAAGCATAAATGAACAAGATTGCTTCAGACTGTTGAATATATTATAAAGACAATGAGACGTTTGATGTGATGGATAGTGAAGGTTTGGGCTCCCCTTGTAGTTCAGCTGGTAAAGAATCCACCTGCAATGCGAGAGACCTGGATTTGATCCCTGGGTTGGACAGATCCCCTGGAGAATGGAAAGGCTACCCACTCCAGTATTCTGGCCTGGAGGATACCATAGACTGTATAGTCCATGGGGTCGCAAAGAGTTGGACATGACTGACCGACTTTCACTTCACATAGTGAAGGTGGTTAATTTAGATGGGGTGGTCAGAGGAGTCCCCTGTGACAGTGAAGCTGAGAGCTGAATGTCAAGGAGTCAACCATGAAGCACCTGGAAACAGAGAGTCTCAGTCAGAGGGAACAGGAACTAGAAAGTCTCAGGAACAGGGAAGCATGGCTGGATCACAGAGAGATGGGGACAGTAGAAGGAGGTGAGACCAGACAGGGAGTGAGGGTTAGGCAGGGGCCAGCTCACAGAAGGCCTTTGTATTTTTCTCTATCGGCAGAGAAAATTCTCTGAAAGGTTTTAGCATGGGAATGACATGATGCTGAATTCCACTTTAGACAGATCAACTTGATGATTGTATGGAAAAGAGATTCTAGTGGAAGCCAAAGTGGACACAAATGGGCTGCTGCAGTGGACCCAGAGAGAGAGAGAGGGTGGTGGTTTGACTTAGGAGTGCAGTTGAGGGAAGGGAGGAATTGGGTAGATTTAGAGCTTAGCATGGAGGTGAAGTGTCAAGGCTTGCTGAGGTGGAAGGTAAAGGAAGGAGAGAAACAGGACTACACTCAGGTTTTTTCCCAAACTTGTGCCATTTCCTAATGTAAACTGTTCTGCATGCATGCATGCTAAGTCGCTTCGGTCATGTCCATAGTCCCCAAGGCTCCTCTGATTCTCAAGGCACAAAGTGTACTGAAAACTATTAAAATATATGAACTAGACATATCTCAAATAGAACTTTCTCTGTAATGGATGGTGTTCATCTGTTTTGTACTAGAAATGTGGTTGTGCATCTACACCTTGGTGTCTGACTAATTTTTGTCTCTATTGTCTTTCTTGAATGTATTAATAGGAAATAACTGACATCATCCACAAAGGCATATGTGGTATTGGAGAAGACCCTTGAGAGTCCCTTGGACTACAAGAAGATCAAACCAGTCAATCCTAAAGGAAATTAACCCTGAATATTCATTGGAAGGACTGATACTGAAGCTCCAGTACTTTGGACACCTGATGCGAATATCTGACTCATTAGTAAAGACCCTGATGCTGGGAAATATTGAAGGCAGGAGGAGAGGGGGATGACAGAGGATGAGATAGTTGGATGGCATCACTAACTTGATGGACTTGAGTTTGAGCAAACTCCGGGAGTGAAGGACAGGGAAGTCCATGGGGTTACAAAGAGTTGGACATGACTGAGCAGTTGAACAACAACAACAGCAAAGGCAAATAAACCAAGAGGAAAGATAACTTTTAACTTTAAATACACATGAGGACCTCTTTCTCCAGAGACTGAGGAAGAGGTAAGTGTGACCATGAAATGCCAGGTTTTTTGTTTATTGATTTGGTTGCACCTTGTACTAGCTGTGGCACATGGGAGCTTTGATCTTGGGTTGTGGCAAGTGGACTTTTGGGTTGCAGCAGGAAAAATCTAGTTCCTTGACCAAGGATTGAACCTGGGTCCCCTGCATTGGAAGCATCGGAAGTCTTAAGCTCTGGGCCAACAGGGAAGTCCCTGAAAGACCAGTTTAACACCATTTGTAAACTTTGCCTTACACAGGTGATCTGTTGTTGATTTGTAGATAACAGGGAAATAACCAGATTTCCTTGTGACATTCTCATAACAGATCTTTGTGACATTGATTCAGTTGTTTTAGTTCAGACTATTATAGATATCTAGTTGATGGACCCATCCAACCAAATAGCAATCACCTGTATTTTTCTAGGCTGTAGAAATATTTTATTTGCAGAAAGAAAACATGTTTCTCCCAGTTTTGTCAGCACAGTCAAACATCAATGATGTACATCAGCAAAAACTTATAAGAAAATGGGGGATATCATAGTACCAACACTATCATTAAAAAGATAGGAAGAAACTTCAAAACCTTTGCTAGACTTTTTTCTCTCTCTAATCTTCTATAAAAAGAAAACCAGAACTTTAAACCTCCCCACAGGTGATCATTTTAGCTACACTAATTACTCATGAAGATTACATGACTTTGAACAGTTGTGGTCGCTGAAATGGTTGAAAAGATCGAATGAACTGGGTGATAGGATGGTTGTAGTAATCAGCATCAGACTCTGCAACTTTTGGTAGATTGTGTGTGAGGGTGGAGGGAAAGAAAGACTTGAATTTGAATTCAGACTTGAGCATTTGGTGGAGTGATTACGGCCTTACCGAGACAGCAGACCTGCAGAGGGAATGTACTTAGGGAGTGAAGGCGATGATTTCAGTTTGGAACCTGTGTTGCATTTGGGTTGTGTGTGAATAATCCACTTGGAGACATCCAGGAAGTAGTTAGAGATAATAAGTCTGCAGTTCATAGAAGACGTTGAGATGAAAGATTTAGAGGGACTTTAGAATCTTGGGAGTAAATACGATAGCCCAGAGAAAATGTACACAGTGAAAAAGACTGATACTTACTCTCTAAGGAAAAGGAACAAGAATAGAAACTTGTAAAGGAGACTGCAAAGGAAGAATCAGAAAGATCTGTAGTAAACCACTGGTATGAGAAGCCATAGAAGTCACAAGACTATTTTTTTTTTATATTGTGTCATATATTTATTTATATATGTATATATTTTTAATTCTCTTCTGATTATGTTATCTTTTTACTTAAAACACTTGGCTCTCAGAAAGAAATCCCTAATCCTAAACAGGCTGTACACAGGGATTGTCAAACTATAGCATTCATCAGAATTCTTGGAGGGCTTATTAAAAGAAGACTATTTTAAAAAGTGAACTGTGGTGTCAAATGCTGAAGGAAAGGTGAGAAAACAACTGAAAGTTTCCATTGAATTTATTCATACATAGACTTAGGTATCTTTCTCAAAGCAATTCTGGTAAAGCAATTCATGGCAGAGAAACCTGGACTGTAGTGATTAAGGGTCAAGTGGGAAGTGAGAGAACAAAGTGCATATTGTCAAGTTTTTCAGGAATTTGACTGTGAAGGGTAGAAGTGCATAAGACATTGGATTAAAGACATGTTGGAAAGAGGAAGATTCTCCCTTTCTCTACCATAGTATTTGAGCTTGTTTAAATACTAAGAAGATTTAATATATGAGAGTGATTAATTACAGATAAGTGTCACAGAGACCATTGGGATGAATATTCTAGTAATTGTTGAGGGTTTAGCATTATATATATACTAAATCACTTCAGTCACGTTCAACTGTTTGCAACCCTATGGACTGTAGCCCATCAGTTTTATCTGTCCATGGGATTCTCTAGGCAAGAATACTGGAGTGAGTTGCCATGCCTTCCTCCAGGAGATCTTCCCAATCCAGGCATTGAATCCTGTCTCTTATATCTCCTGCACTGGCAGGCAGGTTCTTTACCACTGGTGGGAAGCCCCATATGAAAGGATGGCTAGTGCTATTTTTCCAGTAGAAGAGAAATGGAGAGTTGAAAACAAAAGTAGATTTGCTAGATTAGAGAGAAGTTCAGAAGTTCCCTTATGATGATTACTATTTCTCAGGGAAGTAGGAGTAAAGATTATGGGATGAAAGTGCAAGGTAAAATGTAGCTAGCAGAGATTTGGGGGAAAGGAGCAAGCTTAAAGCAGAGTGGGAAATGTTCATGGCTAAGGAGTTCATGGCTATGGAGAGCCCAGCAAGAGTCGTGATCACAGATAGATGATCACAAATTGCCCAATTGTTACCTCTCACCTGCACCATGCAATGCTGGACCAAACTTGTTAAATTGCATGCCAAGAGTAAATAGTTGAGTTCACCTAGGGATGGAGGTTTGCCAAGTAGATGCTATAGAAAGACAGGGGCATGGGAATTCTAGACTATTGGTAAGAGAAGTAGTCAGAATGTTCAAAACATGAGATCTATGCAGAGTAATGACAGAAGTGAAGACTGGAGAGGGCTGTTGGACAATAAAAGAGTAGTCGAGGACTAAAGGTTCTGATGACTTGCAGCACTCCTTCTAGATTTATTATGTATTTGATAGATACTCAGTTGAGAGTAAGGATACACAGATGGCTACTTCCAAGTCCAGACATCAAAGATCACATGACTCCCATGCATATATCCCATTCCTCCATTAACACCTCTATTTCAACTGAAGGGATCAGTTTATTCAACCAGAATATGTCACCCTGCCTCTGTACCTTTTGTCATAGCAATATCCTGTATTAATACCTATTCCACTCCTTTTTGCCTATTCAAATCTTACCCATCTTTTAAGGCTTGGCTTTCCCTTTATTCACAGAACTTTCAACTGAGGGAAAGCAAGGGGGAAAAAAATGCCCTGACATTTACTGAGCACTGATTATCTTCTAGGAAATGTACATTTCACATGCAATTCTAATTTAATTTGGACACCGGCGTATTCAACTTCCCTTTAATTTTCCTTAACTTTATTTTATATTGGCGAATAACCAATTAACAGTGTTGTGATAGTTTCAGGTGGACAGCAAAGGGACTCAGCCATATGTATACATGTATCCGTTCTCCCCTAAACTCCCCTCCCATCCAGGCTGCCGCATAACACTGAGCAGAGTTTCCTGTGTTATACCGTAGGACCTTGTTTGTTATCTATTTTAAATATAGCAGTATATACATGTCCATCCCAATCTCCCTAATTATCCCTTCCCCTCATTCTTCCCCCCTCCCCTGCCCTGGAAAACATATGTTTATTCTCTAAATCTGTGAGTCTGTTTCTGTTTTGTAAATAAGTTCATTTATATTTTTTCTTTTAAGATCCTCATATAAGGAATGTCATATGATATTTTTCCTTCTCTGTCTGACTTACTTCACTCAGTGATGACAGTCTCTAGATCCATCCATGTTGCTGCAAATGGCATTATTTCATTCTTCTTAATGGCTGAATAGTATTCCATTGTATATATACACCACATCTTTATCCATTCCTCTGTCGATGGACATTTAGGTTGCTTCCTTGTCTTGGCTATTTCAACTTCCTTTTGAATGTGAGTTATCTATATTGTCTTTAACATTATATGGCATTTCTCTATGTTTACTTGTTTTGAGAGATTTTTGTGTCTATGTCTCAACCTTATAGTATTTTTTGATGACTTAATTATATTGTATTTTCTGTAGTACCACTCATTCTGAAAGGTGCATTGCAGGCATAAATTCTTACTTGATTAGGAATATGAAAATGCAAATAATACACTAAAGAGTATAGAAAAAGGAAAACGAATATGAGTACCAAACATTATCCCTTATAAATTCATGATATGTGATGGGAATTGGGAAAAATTTGAGAAATACTGCCCTAGTGTTCAAAATATGAATCTACTTTCTAAAACTGGATAATTTATTATTTCAGTAGACTCAGATCTGATACATTTATAATAGAATGTCTTGTAGCCAATTCTACATGATTATTTCATTTGAAAGGTAGCCAAATGTGATATAATGGGTAGAGGCATAGATTTATTTTAATCCATTGTGTTTCCATATATTTACATGAACTGACAATTCAAAAAAATAAAATTCAGTCTTTGACCTATTTTGAAAAAATGAACACTTTATATAATTTGGATGGTTGCACATATCTGAAATCCAAAATATATAAAGAACTCACACAACTCAATAGCAAAGCAAAAACAATCCAATTAAAAAATGGGCTGCTGCTGCTGCTGCTAAGTCATTTCAGTCATGTCCGACTCTGTGCAACCCCATAGACAGCAGCCCACCAGGCTCCCCTGTCCCTGGGATTCTCCAGGCAAGAACACTGGAGTGGGTTGCCATTTCCTTCTCCAATGCATGAAAGTGAAAAGTGAAAGTGAAGTCGCTCAGTCGTGTCCAACTCCTAGAGACCCCATGGACTGCAGCCTACCAAGCTCCTCCATCTATGGGATTTTCCAGGCAAGAGTACTGGAGTGGGGTGCCATTGCCTTCTTCAAAAATGGGCAGAGGACCTAAATAGATACTTTTCCAAATAAGCTATACAGATGACCAATAGTTTCATGAAAAGTTGTTCAACATCACTAACAATTAGGGAAATATAAATCAAAGCTACAGTGAGATATTACATCAGGTCTGATAGAATGGCTCTTATCAAAGACAAAAAAATAGCAAAGTTGGTGAGGATGTGGAGAAAAGGGAGCCCACACATACTATTGGTAGAAATGTAAATTGGTACAGCCACTATGGAAAACAGTACAGAGGTTTTCCCCAAAATTAAAAAGTATACTATGCGATCCAGCATTTCCACTTCTGGTTATTTGTCTGAAGAAAATGAAAAGAAAAACACTAATTTTAAAGGTATATCCACCCCCCTATTCACTGCAACATTATTTACAATAGCCAATATATGGAAACAATCTAAGTGTCCAAAGATAGGTCGATATCATGTCATCTTTATCCATTCCTCTACCTATCTCTAATGAAGTATTACTCAGCCATAAAAAGAATGAAATCTTGCTATTTGCATCACCATTAATGAACCTAGAGGATAATATACTCTGAAATAATATGCCTTCAGACAGCAAAAGACAAATATCATATGATTTCACTTGTATGTGGAATCTAAAAAGCAAAACGAAAACAGACTCATAGATACAGGGAGCAAAGTAGTGGTTGCCGGAAGGCAGGTGGGTGGAAGGACAGGCAAAACAGGTGAAAGGGGTTAAGAGGTACAAATTTTCAGTCGTAAGGTAAATAACAGGGCTGTAATGTATATCGGAAGGAACATAGTCAATAATATTGTAATAACTTTGGTGACTAGATTTACTGTGGTGATCATTTCACAATGTATGAAAATACTGAATCTCTGTTACATGTGTAGCATATCTGTTATAGATATGAAATGAATACAATATTGTATGTCAATTAGAATTTACAGACTTTATTATTTAGAAAAGTAGTATTAAAGTGAGCTAAGATTTTAAAGGACTTGGCCCATATAAAAAATAGGAGTGTTTAACAAAAGCATAGTGGGGTTTATATGTCAGAGATGAAAGCGAATAGTTCACATTTTGGTGGCAGCAGAGTAGTTTTATGGAGTTAAAGCACTGGAATTAATTCTTTAAAGAAATGTTGTAGCATCTCATTGAGAAATGGCTATGAAATACTCTTTAATGAACCATCAAAATTTCTTCTCTTCCTTTTCCAAATTCTCCTCCTACTTCATTTTTAGGTTTATAGTATTTTTATATCCAAAAGTTAAGCTTCATTTAAAGGCTTTGCCAACATGATGTTCATTTCATAAACAAATTCATTCAAGCATAGACAAGTTATACATGTCTGAGTTTCTTCAGAAAGCTTTTGCTGGAACCAGCAATAGCACTGGAGTTTCCTATTTGCAAATGAGGTAACTATTTTAGAGCATCATATGCTATATATTTAGTGGGCAAAGGCTGTCAAACTTGTTTTACAAAGTTGAATGGATCAGTTTTTCTTTGCTTTTTACAGTGTTATCATCACCTTCTACCTGGAGATCATCGTTTTCTTCACTAACCTCAAATTTACTAAAAGGAATGTTAATTTTTAGTGAAAATTTATAAAATATTTCAGTATTTTAAATGCTTCGCAGTTTCTTGACATGCAAAAGGGAGAAACTTTTTAAATTATAAATTCACAATGACATATATATTATTGAGATGACAAAGCCTAGGCCATTTTGTAATTCATATGTAACTATAGTGTTCTTATCCCTGGATACACTATAAGAGTAGAGTCTATAGAAGCTGCCATAATACCTTATATTAGTAAAACAAATATCATAGCATGTTTTCATATGCTGTTTTTTCTTTCTAAACATAAAAGTGTTTTTCCTTTCTATAATAGAAATATGTGCACATTATAGAAAAATTAAAAAACATGGACACACAAGTAGAAGAAAAAGAAAATATTGATATATTACTCTGAGTTAAGCTCTAGACACTTTGAGTTTAGTTTCATACCATTCTCCTCCCCATGTGTGGCTCATATACACAAAATTTCTATTTGCTTATACACTTACTTATTATATTTTACATACCAGCATGTACCAATAGTTATGTTTTTATTTTACAACATAATTTTAGACAGCTGTATAGTACTCTATTAGGTAGGTATTAGTCTAATTTTTAAAATCAGTTTCTTTTGGACAGTTGATTGATTCTAATATTTTGTTGTTATAATCAACACATGAGTAAATATCCTTTTACATACATCTTTCTACGCTTTCTTAATTATTTCCGGGAGGCTAAATTTCCAGAAGAGGAATCATCAGCCATAGTTCTGGGCACTTTTAAGTCTGATAATTACTGCCAAATTGCTCTCCACAGTCTTATACTCTGACCAAATACATTTGAAAATGTCTTTTGCCTCTAAGAGAAATTCGACTATTAATTTGCATTGTCTCATTCTGACTCTTATAATTGTGAGGTAGGCAGAACAGATGATGAGAAATGATCACACATCTAGTAAGAATCAAGGTGGGGAGTCAAGTTTTCTGACTTGCCATGCCATATATTTTTTTTGCATCAAATAATTCTCACTGTTACGCTATTGGTGATGGCAATTCCAACTGAACTGTCAGGAAAGAACCATGAGCAGGAATTCTTGCACGCTGCAGCCTGACTCATGTCTGTGTTGCTGGCAGTGCCCTGGCCTCCAGCCATTGGACTGTGGGTGGCACAGTTCTTGTGATTCTGAGAAAAAGGCGATGTTGTCACCCTGCCTGAAGCCAATGGGAAAGGGAGGAGAAAAGAAAGTTGGAGGCACAGAGGCAGTGGAGGGTGACCAAATTATAGACCTTGTAACAGCATGTCCCTAAGACCTTTTGAGTTTTGCCCCATGTTATGAGTGAAAGAATCCAGGCCATCTATCTGACCACAAAATTTTAAATTAGTGAGTTTATTTTTTATAATTTTTAAATTGTAAAATTGACACAAACAGGGTTCTGTTTTTGTTTTCATTTATACAAACAAGTCAAGGATCCAAGTTCTCATAAGTGAAACAAAGGAGGTGGTGAAGGGAAAAAATTCTCTTTTGGATAGAAAGACATTAAAGTGGGATTTTTAAACTCATTGTTTGTACAATATGGTTGAGTAAGTTTAAAGAAAATTGAAAAAAATAGCAATGTGTTTAATCATGTAGTTGTTTGCAAAGTTCTAAAAAGCATTTGGCTATAGAATTATTCTAGAATACTGTTGTGCAAAGTGCAAGCAACATTTGTTAGGGGCTAGTAAACCAGCCACCAAGTCTTCCTGGTGGCTCAGGCAGTAAAAAAAAAATCTGCTGGCAATGCAGGACACCTGGGTTTGATCCCTAGCTTGGGAAGATCCTCTGGAGAAAGGAATGGCTACCTACTCCAATATTCTTCCCTGGAGAATTCCATGGACAGAGGGGCCTGGTGGGCTACAGTCTATGGGGTCATAAAGAGTTGGACACGACTGAGTGATTAACACTTGGCTTTCACAAACCATATATGTTAGTGAGTGTTGTAGGGTTAGTAAGATGAAATGAAGCTCTGTTCTCAAGAGCCATCTTATAGTGGCAGGATTGCCACTAGGAAGGTTGCCCCAGGAAGCTTTCCTACCTGTTAATCTCTTCTCTTGTCACTTAACCTACTTTACAAATTGACTTCAAATCCATTTCCTTGTCTGTTATACCCATCAGACTATGAGTTCCTTGAGGGCAGGAATTGTGCTCTGCTGTTTACTGTGCTCCAGAGAAGGCAATGGCACCCCACTCCAGTACTCTTGCCTGGAAAATCCTGTGGACGGAGGAGCCTGGAAGGCTGCAGTCCATGGGATCACTGAGGGTTGGACATGACTGAGCGACTTCACTTTCACTCTTCACTTTTATGCACTGGAGAAGGAAATGGCAACCCACTCCAGTGTTCTTGCCTGGAGAATCCCAGGGACGGGGGAGCCTATTGGGCTGCTGTCTATGGGGTCGCACAGAGTCGGACACAACTGAAGCGACTTAGCAGCAGCAGCAGCAGTTTACTGTGCTCACCATGAGAGACTGTATAGGAGAGGGATCATAGAAACTTAATAGAACAAAATAATAGCAGAGGAAATATAGCTTTGTCATTTACCATTTGGGGGAAGGAATTATTCTTTGATTATTATGTTAACTATTCTCAAACATATTGGGCTATACTTTTCAAATTAAGGTAAGTTAGCATATTATCATGGAGAAGGCAATGACACCCCACTCCAGTACTTTTGCCTGGAAAATCCCATGGATGAAGGAGCCTGGTAGGCTGCAGTTCATGGGGTCTCGAAGAGTCGGACACGACTGAGCGACTTCACTTTCACTTTTCACTTTCATGCATTGGAGAAGGAAATGGCAACCCACTCCAGTGTTCTTGCCTGGAGAATCCCAGGGATGGGGGAGCCTGGTGGGCTGCCGTCTATGGGGTCGCACAGAGTCAGACATGACTGAAGTGACTTAGTAGCAGCTGCAGAAACAGCATATTATCAAATTTTAGTTTTTATTAATTTTTCAAACCTAGGCAAATCATTCATGTCCTTAATTTTTCTTATCTACAAAGTAAAGGTGTTGGACCAGACCAATAATTATCAACTGATGTTGGGGAATCCTATCTCAATATTCAGAGATAGGGTAGAACACATCAGAATCTTAATATATTTGTGGTTTGAAAAAACACACTCAATATCATTGTATAATTTTAAAATTGTAAAATGAAAAGAAAGGTCCTATTTCTGTAATGTTAAACAAAGAAAAAATTGTCCTAGAAAATGTTGGCCTCCAGGTTTTTCAGAAGTTGTGGGCCAACTTTTCTTAGGAGGTTGTATAAGAACCTTTAAGGTAGGTGTCGGAAGGATCATAATTTATATTCATTATGGTTTTCAATGAGTTCAATAAAGTTAAAATACACTGCACTAATGCCAAGAAGCTCCAATCACCTAAGATTTCATCATGGCTGACATAAATCTTAGTTTTCTTTGCAAGTGTTGGAAAAGTTCAGTCACCTTTTTTAAGAAACTTATTTTGAAGAGGGAAAAAGCTGTAGATCATATTAATACTAGGCTCAGAAAGATAAAGAGGATAAGAACCCAGTCAGACTGAGTTATTGAAGCATTGATGTGTAGAACTGCTTACTTCTTGGACTTACCTATGTGATCAAGGACAGGCTGATACTTTAGTTTAATTGTAGCTCAGAAGACTGAAACCCAGCATAGCATGTTTGGGTGATAGGGTGCTGAATTTTTAAGAGATGAGAGATTATGTTCTCAGAGTGCTTGGGGTCTTTATTTGAAGGAGTTTTTTAAGGGTTAAGTACTTGCTATTTAGCATCTGAATAACTTCCTCCTATAGTAAATTACTTTCTGGTCAAAATCGACATGATTTTCATATGTCTTTCTGGTCATGAGTATCCACATCACAACAAAAGCATAAAGTGATTTAAAATTCCTTGTCCAAACTAAAAAGAGATTGAAATGTCACCCCATTATAGGAGTTGATACAAAAGTCAGTTCTTGCAAGCTCCTCTTCTCTGTGGCTCTCTTCAGATGGCTAGTGATGGAGTTGTTGTTTTGTTGTTGTTTAGACATGTTGTTTAAGCCATGTCTGACTCTTTATGACCCCATGGACTGTAGCCCACCAGGTCCCCTGTCCATGGAACTTCCCAGGCAAGAATACTGGAGTGGGTTGCCATTTCCTACTCCAGGGGATCTTCCTAACCCAGGGATTGAACCTACATCTCCTGCACTGGCAGGCGGATTCTTTACCACTGAGCCACCAGGGAAGCCCTAGTGATGGAGACAGCTGTGCTACTTATCCTTTGAGACTTTTGGAGCCTAGTCCATGCCCTTTAGCTCCTCTTATCCCTCAATGATTTGCCCACATTCCTGTGGTTCCAGGAGTCAACAGCATCCTGATATCTTCAGTTACAGGCCAACCTGGGCTACTTTCACCCTCCATTTTGCCAGTGAGAATCCATTTGTCCCATCTTGTGATATTTCAAGATCTGATTCTAAACTACTGCATAGCTTTAAGTTAGGGCATTGTTCAGTTTGGGGCGTGGCCTATAGATTTAGTGAAGCATTCTTAAAGTTTGACTTTTTGACCTAAATCTTTAAGTACCTCTGTCAATTTGGGTCTTCTGAAAAGCAGGTGTCAAGCAAGAGATTTGGGGAAAACATTGTGAAGGAAAAAAGAGAAGGAGCACGAGTAGGCCAAGAAGAGCCCTGAGACCCTGATGCAGGTCTGTGAAAGGAGAGGAAGGGAGTGTTGGTGTGGAAGGAGCCTCAGACCACTATGTAGTTCTGAGGAAGCCTCAGCCAGGCCTGTGGGGATCCCTGAGCCCAAGGGTCCCATTAGAGGAGTCCTGTGTCAGGCAGAAGTGGCTTGGGCCTACTGTTGCTACCATGCTCTGTCATTGTCTGGGGGCAGTCAGTGGGAAGTGTGACCTAACTTGAGTGTTGCACTGCATCTAAGAATGTGACAGCTTAAGGGTGTCCATCAGCTGTGTTCTCTACAGCAGATCCTCTGGGAGGGAGTTAAAAGAGGTACCTCTAGAGCCACTAAAGTACCCAAAAGTGGGACCTGAGATCCCAGGATCCTCAGCAGAACTTTCTGAAGGTTATTGGCCTTATTCTTCCACTCTCCATTCCCATCTCCTGCCTGACTCCTGGAGATTCCTTCCATTCCTAGACCCTCTCTCAAGTACAGATAGGGAAGCTATACCTCTGGAGGCTCACTTTTGTTAGTTTTTATTGCCTGGCTAGTAAAACCAGCCATTAAAAAAAATAAAAATCCTGATTCCATGAACATTTCCAAGATGAAATTCCCAGCACTGTTTTAAATACAGAGGACCCAGGATAAATAAGACACCTCAAAGGACTCATACCCTAGAGAAGGTTATGCACAAATTAGCATACATTTTAATAATGTGATAAATAGAGGACTAGACTGAACATAGAACTCAACATATCTTGACCAGCCTGGGCAAAGTCTGAGCAGAGTCTCCAAGAACAAATACCGCTTACTCAGACAGAAAAGGTGGTCAGAGGCAAGTCTAGGCAGAGGCAAGAAAGTATGAGGAACAGACTATAAGAAACGGGGTGTTCCTGGAGGATAAAGGGGAAGGTTTATGAGGTAGGCAGGATCCAGATTTATGCTTGGGAACTTGTACTTGATTATGTTAGCCATGGTCACCTGTGTGTTTTACAAGTGTGGCAGAGGATTTGGGTGCAAGAGAACAGTAGGAAGCCACTGCCTGCCAACTATGTATCTCTATCCTTTTAAGGACAGGTGTCCTGGGGAAAGATTGCCTTCCTTACATTCAAAAGATGTGGGTTCTAATCTGTGTGTCATGGTTTATCATAGTTAGGCAAGTGCTGTAGTTCTAGAAATGGAAGTTTGTTACTTATAAACTGGAAATTGTGATACTTTCCCTGACCCCTATTCAGCTGTTGTGAAGATCAAATGAGTTGAGACAGGACTTTCTGAAGGCACTTTGCAGACTTTCAGCACTGTAAAAATTAAGGGGCTGTTATTACGTGCTGCTCAGGAAATAACAGGCACCTGGGAAAACCCACAGAGTGTGGTTTTGTAAGAAGTTGCTCAGCCTCCAAGGGAGAAAATGCTTGGCTTAAGGTTGGCCAAGAGGAACATGTCCGGGAAATTACGACATGAGGTAAAGCAAATGGGGCTTTCTGTTTTGTTTTTGGAGATTACTATTTCTTGTCATTCTCATTGTTTACCCTTCCTCACCTTGGGTGGTTCTGAAATGAGAGGAAGTTGAGGTGGAGAATATTAATAAGGCAAAGAAAAGATGGTTAAAATTTACTTGATGTAACAATTAGAAACTGAACCATTTCAATGTGGGGAAGATCGTAAGCTAGACCTTGGTTATTTGAATGTGTAAAGTGGAGGGATGGAAAACAAACTTAGGTGTACCAGAAAACTCTCTGACTTTCTAGGAGTCTCAAGGGGTCCCCATCCTCTTATACTCCCAGATAGAAATAGCAGTACAGTATGAAATAAATAAAACTTATCCTAACACTTCTCTCCTGGAAAAATAAAAATTATGTTTCTTATTAGCTCTCTTTTGTTGACAGCTTGTTAGATTCTTACCAAACAAAAAACTCCACTGTCATCAGCATATTTGCTGTTGGTGAGATTCAGTGGCCAGGCCTTTGACATATATGATCAATGTATATCCCTATAAATATATTATTGGATTGGCCAAAAAGTTCATTCAGATTTCCTGTAAGATCTTACAGGATCTTTTAGCTCAACCCAACACCAATACACGTATAAAGGTTTGGAAAAATCTCTATTTAAAAAAATCCTACTTTAAAAATCTCTATTTAAACAATCCTGTAATACCACTGATCTCCTAAAAGAGTCGTCTATTCTAAGAAAAAAACTTTTTTTTTTTTTTTTTTGGATAGAGGAATCCACAAGAATATTTGCATGTGAATTGAGATAATTAGTTAATTCTTATAGCGAACTTGCAGGCAAAAATGTTGATTACTCTTTCTTGAATAGTCATACCATAGGTTGGTCATTGCCAACTTAAAGCAAAACAAAAAACTAAGAGAATTGTATGACCCATGAAAGACGTTTTGGAAAAGAATTGCCCAAAGAACTGGGTGGCTGAGTTAGAGATTCATTCATTTGATGTCAACATCAGCTACTTTTGACTTTCTTTTACTAATGTTTGGAGGGTAGAAAGCTAAAAATAATATCCCTCAAAAACCCTTGGAGTTAAACTTTGGGGAGTGACCTGGGCTTAGTCATGCAAATGCAAGTGTTAATTTTCTATTGCTATTTAACAAATCATACAGATTGAGTGGTTTAAAATAGCATCATATGTTGGCTTATAGTTTCTTCAGTTCAGAAGTATGGGCATGGTATAGCTGAAGCCTCTGCTCAGAGTTTCATAAGGTTGAAATCAAGATATCAGCCAGGGTTTCACTTTCAGAGATCTCGTCCAAGCCCACTGGTTGTTAGCAGAATGCAGAATTCAACTACTTACAGCTGTAAGAGATCCTTGTTTTCTTCCAGGCCATCAATCAGGGTTCCTAGAGGCTTCTTGCATTCTTTCCATGTGGCTCTCTCCATAGCATGGCAGTTTGCTCTTCAAGGCGAATAGGACAGAGTTTCTGACTTTGAATTTCTGATTTCATTTAAGGGTTCACTTAATTAGGTCAGGCCCACCCAGAATAGGGCTCCCCTGGTGGCTCAGATGGTAAAGAATCTGCCTGCAATGAGAGAGACCTGGGATCTATCCCTGGGTTAGGAAGATTCCCTGGAGAAGAGAATGGCAACCCACTCCAATATTCTTGCCTGGAGAATCTCATGGACAGAGGAGCCCAGCGGACTACAGTCCATGGGGTTGCAAAGAGTTGGACATAACTGAGCAACTAACACTTTGACTTTCACCCAGGATAATACCACCTTTTGATTAACTCACATTCAACTGGCTGGAGACCTTAATTACATTTACAAAATCCCCCTTTTTTTTCGGTAACAGAACACAATCATGGAAATAATAGCCCATTGTATTCACAAGTCCTGCTCACACTCAGTAGGGTCTTGTACAGGGCATGTACATCAGGAGCAAGAATCTTGGGGACCATCTCAGAATTCTGCCTATCTCAGTGTGCCATGTATAGATAGACGTAGCCAAGGTGAGGCAGGAAGATTGTACTGTGCGGGAAGCACAGGGGCACGGATGCTGCGCCCAGGGAGAGTTTGTTTCTGTTTCCTAGTGCTGTGTGTGCCAGGCAGTAGGCAGCAGAGGCAGAGAAGGGTTTGGGTTTTTTTTTTTGGCTAGAACAACTAGCAAAAATGTAGTTGAGTATTTTTTCTGGGCAACTTTTCCTGTTTTCCTTGGTAACATTCAACCCTGTTTCTTTTGTCCTCTCATGGATGGTATAAGAACGATTATAATAAATCTCTTTCTCTTAAACTAGCTATAGTGAATACTTTTATCTGCAACATAACACCTTTACTGATACAACAGGGTCAATGATGACCTCTTTTTATATATCCATTAAGTGTGTGTCATTCTGTAATGCCTCTATAGATTCATAGAACTTTAGAGCAGGAAGGATATACTTTCAGCTCTACAGCTTTTAAAAATATATTCTGTAGAACACTTGTAATAGACTTTAGGATGTGAGGATAGTTTTTTTTTCTGAGGAAAAAGTATTCAATAGTTCTACCAGCTTGGGATACGCTATGCACTCGTGGAGTTTATGATATTCATTAGCATAACAAAGACTCTCAAAATCCTACAGAAAAAAAAGCAAACCCAAATCCAAAACTGTTAGACTTTTCTTAATCCAGCCAAGGTTTCCCAAACCAAGGACCAAAAAGGTTAACTAAGTTACCAATTCAACTAGTTAGTGATAGAAGGTTTAAAAGTAGACTGACTAGGTTTTGCTGACACCCAGACACATAAAGCTTACTCCTTACTCCTTAAATCCACTGGAGAATTAAGCTTCGGTGAATACAAACACAGCCTCATGCAGAAGTAGAAGATATAAATAACTCCATCAGATATACTAGTGATGTCTCCATGAAACTTGTCCTAGCTCTTAGAGAGGCTTGGTATCCCGCACGTCTCCACTGTAGGAGGAGGTGACTGCCAAAAGAGCAGACTCTGAGAGAATGTTTCCTTGCTTCTCTGTTATTCACACAATAGCTTTTCCTGGGTGCCAAGGCCAAGGGCTCTCAGACCACAGGCAAAAGGAGCTTGTGAATTAGATTCTAGGACATTTTGGTAACCATTGCACCGTTATCCTCCATGCAGACATTTTGGGCTTAGTGCTTGATAGAAAAATAAGTTGCTTTAAAATAATTTCAAAATAAAAATGAAAAAAGTATAAAGGCAGTATGGATCATGTGCATAATAGAAATCTGATTCCTGGATCACAATGCTTGTAAGCACATGCCTCTCCCAAATTCCAAAATGTAAATCACATCACACACATCTGACCAAGAGAGAAGAGGTTCCAGGAGGCGCATATTTTGAGAATGAAAACAAGGAGCTGTGAGTGTTACAAAGCACAGCTCACAGTCAGCTGGCTGGCCTGACACACCTTGATTTTTATTGTTCCCCCAGGCCTTCCTGCTTGCGTGGTGCAGAGCTCGGGGTGGTTGTGGACGTGCGCTGAAGCAGCTGCAGCCCCTAAGCTTCCCCCACCCGCCTTTGCTGATCTTGGAAGGAACTAAGATTAAGTAAAGAACTTAGTCTCTGCCACACGTTTATTACTGGGAAGATTCCCTCTCAGGGCAGAGAGGCAGGGTCACAGGTAAGACTTCTCACAGTCTCTCCTGGGGCTTTCCCCTCAGCACCATAGTTTCTCCTTCCTTTCGGTAGCAGCATTTCTAACAGTGCATGGGTTAAAAACAAATCCAAAAGGAACTATCCTCCCCACAATGTTTCACAGCCACTGAAGCCCTTAAAAGAAAGAAAATGAAACAAACCCAGCCATTACACGGAGTCATAAAGGGACTTGCCACCACATATACCCACCCCGATTCTATGGGAAGTTTCCACATTCGTGCATATTCTCAGGGGTTTGTGGTGTTCCCTAGAGCTTAGATGGAGGCAGGACTGTGCAGCCTCCTGTAAAAGGCTCTGGGGTTGCCTTTGTTGTGCTTGAGGAGCCGGAAAAAAGGCAATGTAGGAGTTCGGGTAATGGCATATGGTGATTGTACTCTTTCTTCCATGCCTTGTATTCAGTAGACATTTTCTGGCCTTTTTGGTTCAACTGTTGAGCCTCCACCCAGAGGCTTTCAAAGTAAAGCTATTAGACCAGTGAAAGTGGGTTGTGTGGATACTTTTGGGGACTACAAAAGATATCTTGTTTCTTTTAAAACACTGTGAAACAAGCATCCAAGGAATGGGATCTATTTCAGCTTTTAACTATTATTCTGGACACCCTTATGGAAGAGCAAAATAATTGACAAATTAGGTTTCCAGCCCCAAATGTTGACATATTTGTTAATCAAGAAGTAAAAAATATTTTGCTCTTCTGTTCTCAAAACTGGGCTCCAATTATATTTGGTCTATAATTGATAAGATGTAATGGACAGTGAAAACAGAAATATTTAAGGTGTGTTCAACTCCCACGCTTTGTTAGATAACATATAATCGGGACAGAGTTATCCTGTGAAAGAAAATATGCGCACTGGATGCAGAGGGATATGCAGACCTATTTCTATTCTAGCAGTGGGTGAAATATTTACAACAGGCAGGGGTGTCTGGAAAACTCTGAAAGTCCAAACCACTTGCTATCTACACAAAACTTCTTCCCTTTAGTACTACACGAAAGATCTCCAGGAAGTTCTGATACCTATTCCCTATTCCAGGATGACATGACACTTCACTATATGTGGAACTCATTTGTTAGCTGTATGTGGGACTCATAGTCTTTACTGTAAGAAGTATACAAATTGTTTATGCTAAATTTGAATTAAAACTGACTCTTTGAAACAGTGAGGATTCCAGGCTTGTGATGGTAGAGGAGACCATATTTTTATTTCTGTTCTATTATCTAATGGCCTGAATTCATTTTTATCTATTTAATACCAAAACCAAAATGAAATCAACTTCCTTTAAAACTTTGACTTGCAGTTACCTGAAGAATTAAAAGGAAGATGTATTGGGGTTCCCAGTAGAAAGGATGGGTATTTCCCTGTCAACGCCGCACACCAGGGACTCCAGCTCAGACCCAGGAAGGCGACAAAAAAAGGTGTTGAGGGTGTGGATAAAGTTCCCCAATTCTTTTTCTTCTTTTTATCAGGCTGTAACTTTAAATGAATTTCTTTCTGGTCCAAAGCAGGAATAACTGCTAAGGATTCCAAATGAGTACTCAAACAATTTTATCGGGCCCAGTAATGGACCTATTTTTGATAAGCGAGCAAGGAAAGCTGATAGCCCTATTTCAAAGCAGCTGGCAGTCTGCCAGAGAGAGGCACCTCCCAGGAACTTTCAGGGAAACACTTGTAAAGTTCACTGATGGCTCGAGGTGGATGCCTTGATCCCGTACTTTGGACTCTTCATTGCTGTTCTAACAGGTGAGGCCCCAGATGCAAATATTTGGTTTGACCCTTTCTTACTGTGAACACTGCAGCCCTTAGTATGATATGAAGTATAGAATTCATGGCTATTTGCTCAGATATTATCAAAATAATTGTAAATTCTACTTGTTATTTCTCAAGGACCACTAGCCTGGCTGCCCTTTTGGAGAAGGAATTTGATAAAGGTAGGTGAGTAGAAACTTGTGGAAAGTGTTAGTCACTCAGTTGTGTCCCCACTTGCGACCCCATGGACTGTAGCCTGCCAGGCTCCTCTGTCCATGGGAATTTCCAAGCCAGGATACTGGAGTCAGTTGCTATTCCCTTCTTCAGGGGATCTTCCCCACCCAGGAATCAAAGCCTAGTCTCCTACATTGTAGGCAGATTCTTTACCATTTGAACCACCAAGGAAGCCCATTAGGGGATGAAAAATAGCAATAGTACAGATGAATCTTAGGACTCAGCATTTACATTCAGACATAAAGTTAAAGCATGGAGCAGTCTTTCAGTGAATCTGATTTCACTCCAGCATGGGAAAGGCAATAATGAGCTCAACAAGGTGTCTATCAAAGCGAACTTCCATACCAGTTTTTCCTCTCTACTTTTTGTCCATGATCATTCATGATGGTTCTTCACCACCTTCCTTGTTGCTTTCTATTGAATTTCATTTTGTAATTTTTTTTTAACTCAATACCACACACCCACCCCCCTTTCTGTGAGTATAAATCTTGCCTCTCCTTATAAATTTCAAGCATCATCAGGGTGAAGGCATGGTTCAGCAAATAAAAAAAGCATGAACTGTGGAATTAGCCTAGCTACTTTCAAATTCCAGTTCTTTCGTTTATTAACTATGAAAACATTGGGAAGGTAATTAACTTCTCTGAGTCTTTAGTACTTTATCTGTCAGAGATAATATCTACTTTTCTCTTTGTTTTAAATATAAAATGAGAATGTCAAGCCCATGGCTCAGATCTAGTTTCTCAATTTGTTTCATTCCTTCTCTTGTATTTCTGTGATATACGCTTGCTCTGGCACCCTCTTCTTACACTTAGTATATAACAGACATTGAACCATGCTATATGTGTGTGTATGTGTATGTGTATATATATATGCTTTTTTGAGGGTGGATTGGAAAGTTTAGAAATTATCAGTTTGTATCAGTTTGGAGAAACTCAATTCGTAAGAAGTCCCTGGATCAGGGATCAGGAGGATGTTATTTCTCTCTGAATCTTCTCAACATATTTGCCTTAGCTCCCTACTTTGCCTGTGTAGACACACCCTTAACTTTCTATCCACACTGGTATGCTTAAATCTAGAAACTGTTAAGAGGGAGGTGGAATGGAGAAAGAAGATAAAAAGGAGAAAATCAATGAGAAGAAAAATGAAGAACAAAGTTTTAAAAAGAAAACTGAATGAAATAAATTTAAAACAACAAAATTCCATTTCAGCAATGTGATACCAGTAGCATAGGTGAGGTCAAAGACTTGATCATAGACACGATCAAGTCTAGTGTAGGCTTGGGTGTTGAGTGACATCAGCAAATGTAGATTCCCCAGCGAGTTAAAAAGCTGAGGGATTTGGGAAGAAAGTTTAATAAAAGGAATCATCCCTGCAGTCTGAAAGTACAGACATGCATAGCTGAGTTAGATATTTAAAAGACTTGTTGAAATACAGAAGTTCATAAGCAGCAGTGTGGAAAAACAATGCCATTTGAGTTACTAATTCCAATTTGGAGATCTGGTCTCATTTAGGAGATTTTTTAGAGAAGGAAATAGCAACCCACTCCAGTGTTCTTGCCTGGAGAATCCCAAGGACAGGGAAGCCTGGTAGGCTGCTGTCTATGGGGTCGCACAGAGTTGGACACGACTGAAGCGACTTAGCAGCAGCAGCAGCAGGAGATTTTTGCATGATATATGTGTGTGTATATATATATATTAGATAATATTTTAATATTGCTGTGTTTTTAGGTTTTAGGATCTTCTTTTTATCGCCTCTATACATCATTCAGCTCTCGTTCCTCTCAAGGACCCACTGAAACACCATGAACATACTTTTAGAAAAATCTCAAAGTTAAATTTACTAAAAATTTGAGAACATTAGAAGTATAACTAAACTGCTCACTGAGAATTTCTTAAGACTGTATGAATACATTTCCCACCTCCCAAAACATTGGTTCTTACTAGCCCAGTTATTTTTTGAAGTGTTGAGAATACAGAGTCTGATGATGTGGATGGCAGGAGTACTAAGGTCCTTTTTTTAAATCAAAAAAAAAAACGAACAAAAAAAGCCATGAGCCCATTAAACATGGTAGCACCCTAGTGGCTGCTACCACAGCAGAGCTGCATTTCCAGGGAAGTTGCAGAGGTGGTGTGGCTCACATTAGGCAAGGCACAGGCAAAGGCTGCTCAAGGAAGGAGAACTGGGATACTGCTTGTCAAACATTCAGAGTGAATATTCCTCTTGGTGAAGTCTTTCCTAGCAATTTCCACAATGTGACACTTCTTTGGTTATGTGCTTCCGGGGCAATTTGCCCTTTTACGGCACTTAGCATATTGCAGTGATTACCTGTATAATGTCAGATCCCTGCAACATGATATCTGACATATAGCAGGGAGTTGAATGACTTCCCTGGTGGCACAGTGGTAAAGAAACCGCCTACAATGTGGGAGCTACAGAAGACATGGGTTTGATCCCTGGGTCAGAAAGATCCCCTGGAGGAGAGTATGGCAACCCACTTCAGTATTTTTGCCTGGAGAATCCTATGGACAGAGGAGCCTGGTGGGGTGCAGCTCATAGGGTCACAAACACGACTGAAACGACTTAGCACAGCCCGGCGGGGAGTTGAATGAATGAATTAAACAAACTAACCCTTTCTGAGCAGTCAAGTTTGGCTGCCCTAAGATCTAGGAGATCTCCCAGTTAACCTAAGCTATTAACAGCAACAGATACCTATTGTTTATTCAATAAAACAAACATACTGAGTTTTCCTAGTGCCACCTGCTTTTGTTTTTTATTGTATGTTATTTTTTTCTAAGACTTAATTCTCATGGCTGGCCTTTGATCTCTCAAAAATAAAATATTTTCATGAGAGATAATATGAGATTAGTGCCTGTAAGGTCTTAAATTCTTAAGCTCAATCTATAAACTTTAAAGTCTATATAATACACTGATATTAGAAGCAAGATTTTGATAACTATTTCCCTACTTGTAGTTGAAATGGTATTTTTTAATAGTTATTTGAAGCTATCTAGATACTGGTTGGGTGTAAGATGAAGGAAATACTGTGTGAAAGTTTCATCGTTGGTGTACACTGTACTCAGGAGCTAGTTTAGACTGTGCTAGAGAAAAAAACAGACACATCATTTGTATATCATTTGAATTTGGTGTGTATGACACTTTGATCTGGTGTGCCCTGAAAAATCATAGACTGAGATGTACACTTTTATAGGAGAACATATCAGAATTAACACTGGATTAATGGTTTGGGGTCGGGGAGGAGGTAGAAGCCTTTTCTCTCTATCTCTAATCCGGTGCTTGTGAAATTAGTAAAAAAATTTATTCAAAACTTACAAGCTCAAAAAAATAATTTAAACTATGTGAAAGCAAGTGTAAAGGTTGACACTGAATGGTAGCTATGGGTTTTGTCCCTGAGCCTGCTCTCCATTTAGGAATTGGAGGCATTTAAAGATAGCACTTGTACCTGGGTTCAAGCACTAGCCTGAAGTGCCTTCCCCAGCCTATTTCTACAGGGAGATGAGGGTCAGTGTTCCCTCTCTGTGCACAGTAGGGTCAAACCATGAACACATTTTCCTCCCCAGGAAATGGGCTTTGATTATGTTATGAAAACGAGTGCCAACATTTGTCTTTCACTTTCTCACTGGTTCTGAAAAGGCACAGAGTCCCACCAACAAGTGAATATTAAATTATAGACTTAATGACCTGTTTTGAATATTTAAGAGACAAACCCAAACTCTTAAGAGCTAGTAGCTGCCTGTCCAGGGAGTTCAGTGCACTAAAAGGGAAAAGTAAAAAATAGCTCTAAGCTGTTACAATAATTTGGGAAATTATGTCAGAATCAAGTCTATGCCCAAGGTTCAGGTTTGTTTTTTCTTCCTCTGCCTCTTTTATCTTAAACCTAACAAATGAGTAGATAGGTTTGTCCAGAGGCAATGACAAAGTAGGGGGAGAGAAGGAAGTGTAGAAAAGCTGGCAAGGAATCAGCAAAAGGGAAAGCAGAAAGGAAATCTGTAGTGAACAAGCTGAACCACTCACATTTTAAGTAGTAAAACTGAATATATGTTGACGTGAATATTGAAAAACCCAATGGAATCAAAGGTGCAAGGGTAACTCCTTTGTTCACATTTAAAGACTAATGAACTATTAGTTCGGAGAAGGCAATGGCACCCCACTCCAGTACTCTTGCCTGGAAAATCCCATGGATGGAGGAGCCTGGTAGGCTGCAGTCCATGGGGTTGCGAAGAGTAGGACACGACTGAGCGACTTAACTTTCACTTTTCATTTCCATGCATTGGAGAAGGAAATGGCAACCCACTCCAGTGTTCTTGCCTGGAGAATCCCAGGGACAGGGGAGCCTGGTGGGCTGCCGTCTATGGGGTCGCACAGAGTCGGACACGACTGAAGTAACTTAGCAGCAGCAATAGCAGAACTATTAGTTAAGAAGCAAACTATCTCACATGCTCTCTGAACTCCTGCAGAATCTTAATTTAATTTCAGTTTTAGCTCTGGTTTAGTTTAGTAAATATTAATTGAGCATTTGCTGTCTTACAGAGACGGTCAGAAACTGGCTACCTCACATAAGCAATGAAAGAATTTCAGCATATTTGGGGAGATGACAAGTAAGCAGAAACTTCCACCATAATAAAACAGGATGCTGTAAGAGAAAAAGGTGTAATAGACATGAGGGCTAATTAAAAAAACCTTTTTTTTGTGTTTAAATCTAATTTGAAGTATATAAATGGCCAAATGTAGGATGAACTGGGATTCTGGAAACAGCTAAGTGTAGTAGAAGATCCCAAAGGACTCCGCCCTTCTGTGACTGAGCAAATTATTTGGGAAAGACTCATGTTTAAAATACAGGCACTTTAATTTTAAAATACATCATACAGTAATTCTGAAGCTCAACCACTGTTACATATTAATTATCATGATTATATGCAGTTATTAGTTATTGAACTAATAGTATTTTGCCATGTTTACATAAAACTATGGAAAATACTTAGATCCAAGCAGAAGATCATAGAATGTCTTAACTTTATACACTGTGGGTTTATGAAACATATGTTTAGCCTTCCAAAATATCCAGATGTTTGGCTTTTCCAGGAAAAATTATTGCTTGTATTTCTCTCTTGTTCATTCAGATGCTTTGGCTTCACATAGATTCTGTTTTGTTGTCAAGATGTGATCAGAACTTTCTAAATTATTGTCTATGGTATTCAGCATTGTTTATGGCCACACTAGATCTGACATCACACTTTTAATAGTCGCTTCAGAGTTTTTAAGATTTTTGTATCATACAAAATTTGATGCCAGAGCTTTTACAGCAGATGTGTTCAATAAGAAAAAGCTGTACAAGAAATTCTCATCCATATAATTGGTCATCTCCCATCAATGTGCTTCTTCCTGATCCTGATCTCTGTCTCCTCCAGCCTCTAGAGTCAAAACACTTTTTAGCAAGGTTGTGGCCATGCTGGCTGACTGCATCAGTAGTTAGGCATTACAGGTTCTGGCCTTGTCCTTAGGCTCACTTGTCACTTCCTCTCAGACTTTGGACTTGATTGGCCTCTCGCCAAACACCTCCAGCTGTGGCTCTTCCTCTCTTCCTCCCAGAAGACCTTGTCCCTGGATCCTCCCCCAGTGCTCCCGCCAGCCCCAGTGACAGCCCTGCTGCTTTCTGCTTTTCAAACCGAGTGTTCCCACATAAAATTTTATTTCTGGGGGTTTATCATTTAGTATTCTTAGGTTGCATGGGACACATCCCTCAAATCTGTTAACTTCAATGGTTTCTCCCAAATTTCTTGAAGACTCATTTTGTCTGAAAAAAACCTTTTGGAGTTTCCCCTGTCCCCTCGATGTGACTCATCAATGGAATCTCCCTGTTTTTCCTTGCCTGAGTGTTAGAGTCTAGCATAAGCCCACCAGGAATTTCCATAACTTCTTGTTCACTCTGAGGCTTATGAAAATGTTGGACTCACTTCTGCATTTAAGGGATTGTGGAACAGCCAGAATTTAGGGTGGCTGTCATTAGAATGATTTCCAAACAAAACTCTAAATGAGGTCGCTCCCCCCTTCAGAGATCTTATTCACCACTTGCCCCCAACATCCGCAGCTCAGATCAGTAGGCCTTCCAAACGAGTTTCCCCCTTTCATCCTCTCCCCTCCACCACGTCTCCCATCAGTAACATTTCAGATCCTCTTAGCACTTTTATTAGTCCACCGGGCCTCTTCCTGAAGGTCACATTAAGATGTTAATAGTGGTTTAGTGGGTTTCCCTGCCCAGGAGTCTTTAAAAAAACAAACATATAAACTTTTCAATGAGAAGTGAAGCTAACTACCAGTGCTCTCCTTCTAAGCAGGGGAATTTTGTGCCTCTCGAAGGAGAGTGAATGTGAGGGTTTAGTGCTTTCCTATACTCATCCAATACCCCAGACACAATCCCCATGTTTACTTTAAAAAAAAAAACTGGTTGTACCAGATATTTTATTTGTGCTTCCAATGGCACTCTGAATCTGAAAACTCAAATAATCCCCATGCCCAATTTAGAAGGCTTGAGTCTGTTCAGCCCTCTCTCTTCCTCCAGGACTCCCCAGACATCAATTTGAATTTCGAAGACACAGCCCTTGACCCTGCATTGCATAACTACCCTGGAGGGAGAGATGATCTCTCCCCTTCACATAACCTTGTTCTCTTCTAGAGAAACAGCTCTGCAAGATTAAATACACTTGAGGGAGAGTGACATTACTGAGGAGAGGATAGTTAATTGTTCCCTCAAAATCCAATGGGCAATGATCCAAAAACATTTGGGGAAATAGAAGTAACTCATTGCAAGCCAGCCAACCAGTGGCTTAAACTCTTTTACTTGGTGATTTCTTCTGAGTGTTTAGTTCAATTGCCTTAAGATCCATCTTGATATTAACAGGCTGTTTAGGATTTTAACAAGATTATTTGGAGACTCAAAACCTTTCTGAGCTCATGTAATAGATGAATTCTCTCAAGGTGGGCAAACTGTAAGTGGCCCCCAAAGAAGGTGCACATTCCCCTTAATTTACTGAGGTACACAGAGGAAATAATATAAGTAGATAGATAAATAGATCAATCTTTAAATACAGTATTTTAAAGAATTCTATTTTTTGTGAATGTTTTGTATTGTTCATAATCTATTAGTTGGTAGTACAGTTATGTAACTCATAAATAACAGATATGTTGGGGTATGTTCTTTTTTTTTTTTAAACTACTAAGAAGGAGGGATTAAATAAAACAAGAGCACCTTGCACTTAATACCCAACCCTCTCCAGTCCATGTACTGTAATGAACTCTCCATGGAAGCATCTACCCAGGAAAATGAAGAGGTAGTCCTGCTTCACTCAAAATCCAAAATTTTTTTCTGAATTCCAGCCACCTCTAGAAGTGGAAGCTGGGTACAGCTGCTTGAGAGTCAGTTTAGATAAAGTTGAAGGTAGCTCCTGAAGGAAAACATTTATTTTTCAGGTCAGGGCACTTATGTTTTGCATAATCCTTTAGTATCTTGACAGTCAGACGTCCCCACCAGATACGCTTGCAAGGACTCACAAGGGAAGGCTTTGAGGGAGCCAGATGGATGGAATCAGTGAGGAGCATGGGTGTTCATGAGGATTACTTGTGGTCTGTTCTCTCTGGGGAAGGAGAATTAGAGCTGGTCTTTCTTTAGACAGCATAAAAGAGGACCCCCTGTGAGAGAAGAGATTTCCTGCTTTGATTTGTCACAGACGATGTAGGTTCTAGACATAATTCCTGTCTGTTTCTTCACAAGTTTGACCATCAAGGGACACAAGGTGCAGGGAAGGGAAGAAACAGAAGTTTTTCTTCTCCTGCTGCCTCAGCCTGTTTTCAGCTGCAGAGGAAAGAGCACGCTCTGGTTTTGAAGGCCTGCATGGGCATGCGTGCTCAGCTGCTTCAGTCGTGTCTGACTCTGTGCAACCCTATGGACTGTAGCTCGCCAGGCTCTTTGGTCCTTGGGATTCTCCAGGCAAGATACTGGAGTGTGTTGCCATGCCCTCCTCCAGGGTCGCTTCCCCACACAAGAACTGAACCCTCGTCTCCTGCATCTCCCGCATTGCAGGCAGGTTCTTTACCCACTGAACCACCTGGTAGGCCCCAAAGACCTGCATATCTGCTTTTAAATCACTGCAGGGCTGCATCACTGCACAGCTCATGTGCTCTGCAGCTGTCAGAGTCTAGATGACCCACAGCCTCTAGAGCTGTTCTCTGAATGGCTGTCTGACTACTGGTGCCTGCCAGCCTCTCAGTGCTATTAGTTACTTGGTGTGTGGTCTTGGATGAGTGGCTTATTGTACCTACTGGTAAATGGGATAATAATTCCTACCTCCCAGAGTTGAGTATATGTATGCCTTATAATTAAAGTCTTTCTTTCTTCCCTGGTCAGTTTGATCTGTCCACCTGCACAGCATCCATTATTTATCTTTGTTCACATTAAGATGTTACTTTTTGGATATCACTGTTCAGGAGCCTTCTGTGAAGCCCTTTCTAGTAACTTCCTCCTTTCTAGTTCCATGTCTTCCTCACCAGCATTTCACTAAGAATTGGTCATAAGGCACTAGGTGTGCAGGATTATAGCTGTCATATGAAAAACAAAGGAGGTGGGGACATGAGGTCTGCAGTAAATTTGAGATGTGCTGGGTCTGACAGGCAGGTCCAGGTTCCTCCAACAAGGTGAGTACAGTGCAGGGGACATCACACTTCAGCGTTTCCCAAACTGTCTACTTTGATGCATAAAACTTTTATGCACAATCATTTGTGGGCCTGAAGTTTGGTGGCATTTACTTGAAGAAATACCAAATTCTTGCCGTAAAAACTTTAGAGATTTCCATTCTCTTAGTGTCTCAGGCCCAAAGATCTGCTGTTTCTGTAACATCTCTTGAAGGAAGACAGATGTTAAGTCTACAACTGATGTTAAGTTAACCAGAGTTAACCCTGGTTTTATTCATTAGTCCAACCTCACTCTAATTCCTTAATAAAAAAAAACCACCTATGTAAGACCATATCTGTCATTCCCTTCCAGGCCTGGGAGAATTTTAAACATCTTCCCTTCTACATGATCACAGCTACATTTTCACTATCTCTAAGGCATAAAAGTAGAGAACAGTCCTTGGAGTTAGTTGAGAGATCAGTTTTCCTATTGCCTTCCATAAGCTCCTAGGATTTTATATATGTAGTGTGTAATTTTAACTATGCCTTTGATCACAAAATAGGTCCTAGTTCAAACCAAACAATTTCTAAAGACATGAAAACCAGAAAGAAAAATATAATACAAAAGTTTTTGCTATAGATATGCCCTAGTTTACTAGCAAAATGGAGAAATTACTGCATAATACATGCTGAAACCAGAGAGGAAAGAAAGTATATTTGTGGTGTCTATCTCACATGTACTTCTATTCTAGAATATAAATGCTGATGTTGAGCAACTTAACCCTTTCTTTGTAATATTTGCTGATGGTTCCAGATGAGGACGATGTCTCTTATACAAGCATCAGTGAACAAGCCTGTCAAGACAAGCCCAGGGCTGGCATTATTTGCATTTGTTGATCAGCGACTCTGGAGAGCTGTAAAGACTCTGACCCAAACAGTGACTCAGAAAACCAGGGGTCCATGTCATTATGCTCTAGACTCGGCCTTGCAGCATTGCAGTCTTGTGACTCGACAGTCCTGCAGCTTGCTTGCCTGTCATTTTCATTGACTGATGGTGCTGAGTGAAACTCTCAACAATTCAGCGTTCACACCCCAGCTTCTCAGCTTTTCCTCCTGTACTGCTTGCTTGATCAGAGGCCGAGGACAACAGTTTAATGATTCATAGGCTTTCTTGGCAAGTAATCATTTTCTCACAGTGCTCATATACTCTGGGAGAGGGGTAAGGAATGTTGATTTGCTTTTTAAAAAAATTTTTTAATTTAAACTTTCTATTAACATGAGGTTGACAGGGTTAGTTTGTCTCCATTTGCAAGTCCTTCTAAAAAATATTTAAAAACATTTTTGTTTATGTAGCTTGGGACCCTTAAACGTATGTTATCCATTGAGAACAGAATATGATAATCCCATTACATTCTTTATTTTTTAAGAAAAGAAAAATTATTTTGTAAGTTCCTTCCTTATTTTGGTACATGAGGACTAGATATGCTTCATAAAAGTTTAAAGCAGAGAGGTCCCCCCACCACAACTCCATTTTATAGATGAGAAAACTGCCCCAGAGAAATTGTATGATATTTCTATTGCCATAGAACTGGTCAGTGGCAGAGATAGATCAGGGCTGAAATCAGCCAATTTGAGGCTACTGTCTTATCTGATGTTAAGCTTACTTGTACCTGTCATAAGAGAATCTAGATCTAAAGAAGTCTGTGACTTGCATAGTGTGTCATGTGAATTAGGGACAGGGATTGAGGCAGAAGCACAAAGCACAGAAATTGGTATCAGACGGGTCTCAATGTGAATCCTGGCCCTGGAACTGGGTGTGTTGGTTAATGTCTTGCTTAATTTTTATGAGTGTGTTTTCTCATCTTTACAGATGAGAAAGGGATAGTTCATAGTACCTGCTATAAGGATAAGAGTAATGCACACAAAGCTCCTGGCACACAGTAGGGGCTCAATAAATGGAAGTTTATTGAGCTCTGGTTATTGTTACGACTAAGAGGCATTTGCCCTTCCTCTCTGCTGCTTCCTTTCAAAGCAGGGTTTGCTATGCTCCACACTCTTAGAGTTCTGCCTTGTCAGGTTCAGCATGGTTCAGCTCATTTTCTCAAGACACCAGTGATTTTTTTTTTCTTCATAATTTGCATCAGCATTGTCTCATTTCCCTGAAACTCTGTCACAAGTCAGGAGATTGTTGCAGAACATGATCTGAAACCTTACTCGCAAGGGAAAGTCCCTTCCAAAAGAGGCATTTCCCCTCCTCTTGAGTTTTACACTTCTCTTTCACATTGTGCAGGCAATTCCCCAGCCTGGTGGCTGACTGGACACAGAGAAGGGCCTGCCCCGAGTGTCCTGTGCAGCTTGAGTGCAGTGGGAGAGAAGGGTCTGGTCACGGTGGCCCCTGGTGACTTCATTGTGATCATCTCTGACACTGTGCCTCCAAATGCTTCCAGCTTTCTGCTTTCACCAGGTTTCACTCTTGAAACCCCCGATGGAAATTTAGAGGCTTCTGTGGTTCTGAGGGGTTACTGGGGCTTTGCATTTTCTGTTTCCTCACTTCCTTTATAGCTCTCAGGGATTTCCTAAGAAGACTCTTTTGTCCTAGTAGCCTAGTCTGGCTCCTCCCCGCCGGGATGGGGGAGCTGACACGTAGGTGCATATCTTTTTTTTTTTTTTAACACCATTTCAAAAATATATTTGGGTCTTATAATGAAAAAATATTCTCTGGTCATTTTTTTATTTTTATTTTTTCTAGTGCAAATAGTATGCACTTATTATGATAAAAATAATCAATTTTATCAAATGGATTCATTCTTTTATACCAAATGTGTGTGTGTGTGTGTGTGTGTGTGCGCGCCAGTGCTCTATTTTCTAGGTATTTTGTCACCAGGAGATTTTTCAACTTGAGGATATGTTGCAACACAGGTGAACTATCTGCAATATCTTTTAAAAAAAAAGTACAGATCTATGTTAATTCTTTAAAAATACTTTACATTAACTGTTCACATCATAAAGGAATTTTTCAAGAAGAGAAAATAGGACTCTAATCCCATCCTTTCTGCATAATAACTGATTTCACTTTCATTAACTTTCATTTTTTATTCATGTACTATTCATGTATTGTGTTTCCTTAGGACAGGCTTTAAAAATTTGTGTCATAAAAATAAAGCTAGCTATTTCCTAAAATTTACTGCAGTGGGCCTGGCCACTTTCCTGATTTCTTGTACCCTGTCTTTTTCGACCAATAGTATACCAAGTAAAGATGGAGCCAACGTTCTCTTGCCCTGGGGATTGATCCCCAGTGAGGTTACTGATTCAAACTCCATTTTTGGTAGTTTTCTTTTCCTTTTAAGACTGAGTAGAGACAGAAGTTCCAGTATTTTAAATTTTCATTTATTTAACAAATATCTATTGAATATTCTTAAGTATTGAGTACTACTATGTTGATTAGGACAAAAGGTGTAAACTCACTTTGACCTGCTCAAGACTAGAGTGAGAAGTTATGGAGGAGACTTACTGGTTGGCTTTTGTGATTTTGCAAGTGGCTCAGGTCCACTCTGAGTGGAAAGATAATTTCTGCTATCATGTCCCACTCATAGTATGGAAAGAAGTGGATGTGGAGGTGATGAAATAAAATGAGAGAGCATTATAAGCCATGGGCTGGTGGTGGCACTGAGTTTGGATTTGGGGAAGGATAAAGTAATGGGCTCCAAGAATAATAGAATGAAGCTGAATCAATAACCATGGATTGGAGAGCCTAGCATCTGGAAGCAATAAACTAAGTGTATTTGTTTATTTACTTGTTTGTGGGAAGTATTTAAGCTAAATTAATTAAATTGATTCTCACTGAAAAGGAAAGACTATTCTAACAGGTTTACATGAAAACTGAAATTTATTCCACATGTAACTAAAAAAAATCCTAAGCTGGATTTGGCTTCAACTTTGGATGAAATTATGTCTTTCAACAAAAGTTGTCATTCTGTCTTCTCCAGATTTTCACCTAACTTTCTTGTTGGGTTTCCATGTTAGTCAGGTTTCCCAACTTGTTGGCAAAGATGATCGTCACCCCCTTGTAGCTTATGCTCAACAAGCTTTGTAGCCCCGATGGAAAATACATGCTTCTTAAATTTTGACTGGCCTGGCTTGGGTTACAGGCCCACCATGCAGCCAGGTGGGGTGATTAGCCCCATCTAAATCATATGGCAAAGTGGTCTTCTCCAAAGGGAAGGAATGAATTTTGTTATCAGCAGAAGTGATGCTGCATAGACAAACACCAAGAATTACCACTACACAGATCATTTAAGTATCTGAGTATCTGATGAAAGGATGAGCCTTCTATTTCTAGAAAATTGCTCGTAAGCACTTCTCCACATTCAATAATTCTGCTTATAATTATTAGAGTTCACAGAGCTTCTGAATTTGCATATCTGTATGTACCCTAGAGTTCCATAAATCCTAGCTTCAAAAAACTCAATAGCATGAAATAATTGAGGGCAAGCACTAGGACTTTTTGTACATGATATCCACAGAACAATGTCAGAAGAATGAAATGAAATAACATATACAAAATACTTAGCATACTACCAATACAGCAGATCACAAAAAAATGCTATTTGATTGATTGATTCATTCATTCATTCAGTGTATTCAGGGCTCAGTATGAACAAGACTGTCTATGAAACAGGAGTTATCCTGCTCAGACCCTGAACTGAGAAGAATAAAGTAGCCAACTATACTTTTCAGCAAATCATCTCACATGGGAGGAATGAGGGAAAACTAATATGCAAATTGCAGGGAGACAGTGGTTATGTTCTGATTAGTTCCTACTGATTTGAATCCATGCATATATATGAACTGTTGATATCAATATGGACAATACGAATGTTTACATAAATAGATATGAAGCTTTATTTTTTTCCCATAAGGACCTAGTACTTACTTCTTTCCCCATTAATTTTGATGAGCCTCAATCAAGCTACTTTCTTTTCTCCTATTCTTGCTCTTGTGAAAGATCTTTTTCTCTGTGTGTGTGTTTTTGTGTGTAGCTTTACTAACCATATTTTCTGGGATCTTGAAAAAGGAGATGTGGTACAGGTTACATTTGAACTAAACATTTGTTTATTTAGCAAGGGCTTCTGTTTAAGAAGGGGTGAGTTGGGTATGGGGTGGTGTGAGGAAGCAAGATGTTACCAGATGATTAAACACTTGCTGTGAACGTTACTTGATATGTCGAAAGAGTCTTTGCAGATATGTGTAAGTTAAACATCTTGAGATGGGGCATTTAGCCTGGATTATCCTCTTAGATCCAATGCAATCACAAGGGTGCTTATTGTTTTGTTTTTCTCCCTTTGGCTGCACATGCAGCATGTGGGATTTAGTTCTCTGACCAGGGGTTGAACCTGTTCCTCCTGAGAGGGTCAATTCCTAGGCAGGTTGATAAGAAGTCTGGGGGTCCCCAAGGAGAGAGGGGTCTGGAATTCTCAAGGAGGAGGAAAGGACAAACGTTTTTTTTCCTCTACATTCCTTAGTCTTAGTCGCATAAAACGTTTTTATCCTTAAGCCTGGAACTGATGATTACACAACAAACTCAGTTTAAACTCTGTACTAAGGATTATATAACAATGATGTATCCTGCTTTAGGACAGTTTCTCCTTTCTGAAAACCTTCTGGCTAATCCTGTTATCTTAAAATGTAAATTATGGGAGTGGGTCTAGTAAGATCTTTACAACCTCCAGACATTCTTTTGATTCATTGTAATAACTAATTAAAAGGTATATAACTCCATTGCTAGCACTAGCAAAGGGGGTATTCCTTCTGCTCCCTTCTGATGTCTATGTCAGAAGCTTTCTCTATCCCTTTTATACTTAAATAAAACTCTATTACACAAAAGCTCTGAGCGATCAAGCCTCGTCTCTGGCCCTGGATTGAATTCTTCTCCTCTGGAGGCCAAGAATCCCAGCTGTCTTTTGTGGTTCATCAACAACCTTTCACTCCTGCAGTGAAAGTGCAGAGTGTTAACCACTGGACTGCCAGGGACATCCCACAGGGGTCCTTATAAGAAATGGCAGGAGGTCAGAGTGAATAGTAGGAAATGTGGTGATGGAAAAGAAGGTTGGAGTGATGATCTTTGAAGATGGGGCCTCAAGCCAAGGAGTACTGGCAGCCACTAGAAGCTAAGGAAGATAAAGAAATAGATACCTTCTGAAACATCCAAAGGAACATGACCCTGATAAGACTTTGATGTAGAGTTGTGTTCTCCAGAACTGTTAAAGAATAAATTTGTGTTAGATCACTGTGATCGTTACAGCAACAATAGGAAACTAACACACATTTCTCCTAGGAAAGGAAAGAAAATTCCAGTAGACATTTAATCCAGTATATTAATATGTGTGTTTTTTTGCCTGCTATATACATATGGTAACTGCTTTTTCAGGTGCCAGTTACCAATATTTTCTTATCAGTTCTACTAAAAAATATGTATGATACTAAATTGAGTAGTGAATTTAAGGAAAGAATGGACAGTGCGTAAGGACACGTGCTTAGGGAATCAAGGGAGCTTGCTATGACAGGGCTTGATGCCTCTGTGTTGGTTAGAAAGGCTATGCCAGGCTGTGGTGAACAACCCCAAATCCTGGAGTGACAGAAGCTTCTTTCTTGTTTGTGCCAAGTCTGCTGCATGAACAGGTGACCTGACAGGGAGTTCCCTTCCATGTGGTGGTTCACTGTGTCACACTGTCATATTAACCTTTGCTTACATGCTAGCCAAGGCAGGGCCCGAGAATGCTAGAGGTTTTCATGCCAGCAATTAAATGCTTCTGCCTGAAAGTGACACTCATTGGCCAAAGGAAGCCATGTGGCTACATCTATGTAATTTCAAGGAAGTGGGAAAGTGTAATAATACTCCTCTGTGCCAATGGAGGAAACCTAGGGATACAGGGAATCAACTTATATGTCTAGTCTATGACCACAACTTTGTGGAGTATTTTAAATAATTTTGGAATTTGCATATGTCCTTCAAATATATAGTGATAGATACATGCTCAAATCTGAGTTATCTATCTTCTTTCTTAGAAGTGTTTTAAGTTCTGAATTTTCTCAGTATTGTCACAGATCCAGATTTCAGTTTAATAGTTAACGCTAAGAAATTGAATACTATAATTAATAAGCGTTAACAAATGAAGTTGATTGTTAATATTATATTCTTTTAAAAGGCTTAAAAAAGCACAAAACTAAACAAAATGAGTATAAGTAATCTAATAATGAAAAGAGAACCCAGGTGGTGCTGAATTAAGTATTTAGTAACATTTGTAAAGAAATGGAAAATCATACCTAATTATTTGATTGTGCCTACCTTTTCTCAGTTGGAAAGCCTTTGGCAGGCAGTGCATTTCTATAGGCATTTCATGGTGATTTAATATCAATTAACATATACTTGCAGCAAACTGTTGATAGTAAGTTTCTAAATTCACAGACTTGACATTTTGCAGTGTAATTGGGCATATGAAGGAGATTTCCAGGTTGCTGCTAATAGCACCTCAGAAAGATGAAAAGTGGATTTTAATCCTTTGCCAAGGAGGCCAGCGAATCCCCTTGCTGCAATTTAGGATATATTGCATCCAGAAATAGACAAAAGAATTGTTTATTCATTTATTTGTTTTTCCTTCTTACAAACTAACTAGTGTTCCAAGTTCAGTTTGGTTCAGTCGCTCAGTCGTGTCTGACTCTGTGACCCCGTGGACTGCAGAACGCCAGGCTTCCCTGTCCATCACCAACTCCCGGAGCTTACTTAAACTCATGGCCATCGAGTTGGTGATGCCATCCAACCATCTCATCCTCTGTCGTCCCCTTCTCCTCCTGTCTTCAATCTTTCCAAGCATCAGGGTCTTTTCCAATAAGTCAGTTCTTCGCCTCAGGTGGCCAAAGTATTGGAGTTTCAGCTTCAACATCAGTCCTTCCAATGAATATTCAGGGCTGATTTCCTTTAGGATGGACTGGTTAGATCTCCTTGCAGTCCAAAGGACTCTCAACAGCCTTCTCCAACACCACAGTTCAAAAGCATCAATTCTTCAGCGCTCAGCTTTCTTTATAGTCCAACTCTCACACCCATACATGACTACTGGAAAAACTGTAGCTGTGATTAGATGGACCTTTGTTGGCAAAGTAATGTCTCTGCTTTTAATATGCTGTCTAGGTTGGTCAAGCTTGCTCTTTGGGAGAAAAGTTAGACCAACTAGTGTCCCCAGCACACAGTAATTAGGCCCCATGTTCCTGACAAGGGCATTCTGCTTAAAGTGGCCTTTTTTTTTTTTTTTTTAAATGCCTCTTGGTGGAGTTATTATCTAATTCAGACCCTTTTTTTCCCCTTGGAAAGGAATCAACATGTTCTACAGGCCCTGCCAGCCAAGACCTTTAGTAGTTTGCTTGTTTGTTTATTAACTTTGTTTTAATCACCTTCTTAAAGACGTTCTCCCTAACCCCCTCAGGGCAAGATGTGGATTTGTTTACACCTCAGTCTTTAACTTCAATGTGTGGTTACTAATCACTAAATCATTGAATATATTTCAACTTTTCTTAGGTTGCTCAGTGTCTACTTGGAGAGGAGTCAAACCCAGAGTCCCTTTGAAATTAACAGGAGTGCCAGGTAGTCTGAAAGTCAAATAAGAAACAGGTTCCCTTTGATGTAGAATCAGACAAGTATGAGTGACCATTATTATTATGTATTTAATGAGCATAGAAAAACTGATCTATAGCCTTCGAGAGTGTACTAGAAGTCTGGAATATTCTTACTGTTGGCTCTATCTCAGATCAGTCAAAAAGTCAAATGGAACAGCAGCTTCAGGGTATTAAATTAGAGGTTTCTAGACTCATGCTCTGGGTAGACCTCATGATGAACCGGAATCTGTTCTCACCGGACCCTACAACCATTCATACCCAGCTCCTCTGTATAGTTCCTACCTCTACTTCACTTAATAAGGAAGTTGCCTCTTCTTGACAACTGAAACCACCAGTAAGGGTGGGAAAAGCTGTTCCTGGCTTGAAATACAAGATGAGAAATAATTTTCTCATCAGTGTATCTCCCTCGCATTGAGGAAGTGATTTCATATGAGTTATTATGCAAGATGCTCATCAGCAAATACTATCTGAGCACTAACTATGTGCCAGGCATTGGGCCAGGTGCTGAGGATTAAGCTTCAAACAGAATGGAATCTCTGCCCTCCTGGAAGTGACTGGTGTGAAATTTGGAACAAAAAATAGCCAAGAACAACACCATATGATAAATGAGATAAAGGGGGAGCACATGGACTCTGGGAATACCAAGGAGGGGCACATAACCTGTACTGAGGGACTGGGAAAGGCTTCTTGGACAAGGAGGAGATAAAACGAAGGATAAACAGGAGTTGGGGAAAAACTGGGGACTAGACTTAGAAGACAGTGTGACAGGCTGAGGAATGAGCACAAGCCAAGACTCGAAAATGAGAGGGAGCATTTGAGGTAGCGAAGATCTTTAGGTGGAATAGAAAGGTTAGAGTTGGGGCTGGCATGGCAGGCATGAGGTAGCATAGGCATTTGTAAGCCAAACTAAGGAATTTTGCTGCGTCTACAAGAATGAAATTTATTGAAAGATTTTTAGGCACAGGGTGAGATGATCAAATTTATATTTTAGAAGGATCACTCTGGTTTCAGATTCAAATGACCTGAAAGACTTAAAACCACACATCTGTGGAGAGACCAGTTAGAACAGGACTTCATTAGTGTGACTGATGGGCTTCCCTGATGGCTCAGCAGATAAAGAATCCACCTGCAATGCAGGAAACACGGGAGATGTGTGTTTGATCCTTGGGTTGGGAAGATCCCCTGGAGGAGGAAAATGGCAACCCATTCCAGTATTCTTGCCTGAAAAATCCCATGGCCAGAGGAGCCTGGTGTTCTATGGTCCAAAGGGTCACAAAGAGTTGGAAACAACTGAACACAGTGTGATGTGAGTGATGCTGTTGCCTGATTGAGCCTAAGGACCAGATGGTTGTTTAGACACTAAGTCGTGTCCAACTCTTGTGACACCATGGACAGTAGCCTGCCAGGCTCCTCTGTCCATGGGATTCTCTAGGCAAGAAAACTGGAGTGGCTTGCCATTTCCTTCTCCAGGGGTCTTCCCAACCCAGGAATCAAACCCAGGTCTTCTGCATTGCAGATTCTTTACCAACTGAGCTATGAGGGAAGCCTAAGGACCCGAAGGTAGTAAGCATGACAGCCGTTAAAGACTGGTGGTTAGCTAGGGCACAAGGTCTGGTTTAGGGAACTGGCTCGATGCTGATGCCATTTTCAGAGATCAGAAACAGGAGTAAGAGCAGGTTGAAGAGGGAAGCTGAGGAATGTGGTTTGGTCATACAGGGTTTGAGGTGCCCTGTGAAGATGTCCAGTAGTGCACTTGATTACATAGGTCCGGTGCTCAGAGGAGAGAGCTGGTCTGCAGATAAACTGGCAGTCACCAGCTTGTAGCTGGTAATAGAAAATGTTACCTGGAGTGATTTCTAAGATCAGCAAGTAGGCACAATGCCAAGGAGTACCCACAACTGAGAGATAAACCCCAGGCAGGAACCCACAGAAGAGATTGAGATAGGAAAGAAAGCCAAGGAGTGCTGATTCTACAGAATCATGACTCAAAGGAAGACCAAGATGAAACTAAACACAGGCCCAGTTCTTAATATATTTTAATATAAGAAATCAGGAAAGGTCAAGAAATGTTAGGAACTGAGACTAATGAAAATGAAAAAATACTTTTGCTTTAATATCTATAGGAGGGAAAGGGGGCAGAGAGAGAGAGTGTGTGTGGTTGTTTGGGATTCAGGGAAGGAAACGGGGAGTGTGGGAAATATTGTCAGCAGATATTACTTGTGTTCCCTTAACTCAGTCATATATGGAATGCTTATTCTCTTAACATACATTTAGAGCCTACATATAGAGCAGTTTTCCTATGGCAGTGGATGATACACAAGAAGTACGAGTTACATCTGCTCCCTGAATCTTGTGATCTTATCAGGGAAGCAACACCTGTATCATAACATCAGTAGTGGAGGAAGCATATGATGAGTACCAGGGGCTTATATAGAAAATAAGGTCTGTAAGAATTTGGAAGAGGGAGATATTAATTTTCACCATGTGTGTAGAACAAAAAGATAAGACACAGGGCCAGGCATCTAATGTTTGAACTGACAAAAATTTTTACAGGTTTTGAATTGTTAGAAAGCTACCTACAAGGAAGATAGGCTCCTAGATTTATTCTCCTCCATGTCCCTTTCTGAACTCACCAGGGTTAATGCTCCATTTTTTCAGAAGTGCCTCTGGCTTCTGAAAGCAACATTCATCAGGGGAGGAACAATTAGTCTTTGTCTCTCATTAGTAATAGAATCAACAGCTCAGGGAGGAAAAGCCAGCAGTGACTTTTCAGTCACCCCTTCAACCCCCTAGGTTGTTCTGAGAAATTCCCAAATATCTTGTAGGAAGAACATGCAATATATTTAGCAACAAGTTCCTCCTTGCCCTGAAGTATGCCAGAAACATACACTTTGAAAGCTCATGGAAAATACAGAGAACTTGTGGGTTTTGTTACTTGGCAACTGAGATCTGAGCTGTTAAAATAAGAAATTTGCATTATTTTACAATTTCAAAAATGCAACCCATGTTATTTTCCTTTCTAGAAGGGGAAACATAATGTAGAGTCAATATCCTATTGTTTCAAAAATCCACTTTTGTTGGATTGACTTTCCTGTGATTATATCCTTGTCATCCAAGTTAGATACCTCATAGGCTGGTGGTTTCCAGGTAAAGCTCAAGTCTGGCTAGAATTCCTAGAAATGCCATGGGAAAACCAAGTCAATATTCAGAGAATGAGGATCATTTTATCAGAGGAGTAGGAATGCTGTCTTGCATGTTGTGTTGGTGGGAGAAGACACTGAAGAGACAGAGATCAGAGCTATCATCCTGAGATTATAGGGGAGACTCTTGCATCTGCTCCCCTACTGGGAGTTACACCTTCCTTCTTGCTGCCCGGTCCCACCTCTCTTACTGCTGCCCTTACACTTTGGTTGTCCTTTACTCCATGACCAACACAGGAGAAAGTATCAGTGTGGCACCCATACTTCCAAAATCACACCTTGAAACTAGTATTCTAACAAGAGTAAATGAATGATGAGGAAAATGGACAAAATATTTGACATAATTTTTTGGAGAAAGTGAAATGGAGGATGCCTTTCTATATGGATTAGACTTGGTTGAATGCCCAACTTTGGGTCACCTGAAACTCTAAGGTGTATTAAATATGTTGAGCACTTCTGGATTCAAGGGTACATCTTAATACATCTCTTCTCCCATCCAGTGTTGTAATGAAAGTTTTGGTATTGTTGAAGAAGAGATCCTGCAATCAGATTGCACATCAGTGAGTCAATAAGAGGGGAACTCCTGGGGAAAATATTTTCTTTTTAAGCTGGAGTTACAGCTAATCACAACCTGGTTCTCTGGCAGGGGTAATTCTTTTGAGTTTAGAAAATGGAGAAGCTAAGTAATGATATTGAGATTTTGGTGTTAAATATTTCACAAGGAAATGGTCAATTCTGCCTTTACCGAGAACATCATAGAAAGCATTTTGTTCTGTATTACTTTATAACAATACTATAGTAAATTCATGAGGATGTACTTTTACTGTATTGACACATAGGCTAAAATATAAGCTTTGTTATTATTTTCACTGATATAGCCCCAACTACCCAGAAGAGTTTCTGGTGCATAATAGATTGGCAATAAATATTTGTTGAATAAATAGATTCTGAGTATATTATGTATAGATAGTATAAAATTGAGTATTTTTTCTAATATTTCATGGAATTAAATTCTCCTCGGAATGGACTGTATTTCTAGACAAAAGTCTCAAATTATGGCCTTTGTAAATCACAAATTCTGAAATATTAGGTAATTTTTTTTGGTCTGTTAACTGAAAGAAGTTTAACCATGTTCAATGAAATGTTATCTTTTCAATCTGCTGCTAAGTCACTTCAGTTGTGTCCGACTCTGTGCGACCCCATAGACGGCAGCCCACCAGGCTCCCCCATCCCTGGGATTCTCCAGGCAAGAACACTGGAGTGGATTGCCATTTCCTTCTCCAATGCATGAAAGTGAAAAGTGAAAGTGAAGTCACTCAGTCGTGTCCGACCCTCAGTGACCCCATGGACTGCAGCCCTCCAGGCTCCTCCATCCATGGGATTTTCCAGGCAGAAGTACTGGAGTGGGGTGCCATTGCCTTCTCCAATTTTTTCAATCTAAAAGCCAACAAATCTATGAATGTAGATTATTTCTCAAGCAGTTTTCACTTATAACATTCCATGATTTTTATAAAAACATACCCACTAGTTCTACTTGACACATATTTTATACCTTTGGAGAATGGTTTGGGAAATTCTAATCGAGCAGTGCCAACTCATGTTTGGTGGGTTGTCCAGGGCATCACCGCATATAGAAGAAATATGATTGACCTCTGAAGACTTTAGCTGACTATCTGTTCAGACAATCAATTAATGTGAACATACTGTTCATTAATCATCTTCCAAGCATTGTACTGGTGCTGTTGCATTGAGCATATAGTTGAGAAGACAGACAAAAAACAGTAACTAATCATCACAGGTTGTGAAAAATTACCATCACAAAAAGAAATGGGGCCAAAGTAGAAGGTGAGCTATTTTGATAGGGAGGTCAGGAAAGGCCTTTCCTAAAAGGTCTCATCTGACAGATGAGAAGGGTCAGCCGTATTCAGGAGGAAGGGGCAAGCATTTCAGGCAGAGAATACAGCATAAGCAAGTGAACCACACATTTAGAACTTCTTGTATTTTCAGATAGAATGATATGATTTCCAAGATTTGCTTTAAAATAGTTCAAGGGAAGGCTGGGGAAGGGGAGTATGTAGATAGAGAGCATTGGCCATATAGGGATGACCATTGACACGAGGTAACTTGTACGTAAAGATTTATTATCCTATGCTCTCTTCTTGGGTATGTTTGTAGTGTTTGACAATAAGATTTTTTTGAACTTCTTTTGTTTGTAGGTTGAGCTATTGTCTCATTTCGTTAGTTTCAGAAATAGGACCCTCTTTCATCATCCACTGTTTTTAAGAAAATTGGAACCACAGGTCTGAAGAGAGTCATGTTAGAAACATTTGACAGGGGGAGTTCAGTCATTTCTATAGCCCTTAGTATAGACCAATCTCTGTTCCAGAGGAGAAAGGTTTTCATATATTTTTATGAAGTGAGAGAAAAATAATATTTAAGAAAGTTTGGCTAAATTCTGCTGTTAAAATTCAACTTTTGGGAAGTATAATTTACATGAAATAAAGCTCACATATTTTAAATACACAGGTTGATGACACTGTGGAACTGTATCCTGATCCAAGTATAGAACACCTCCACCTCTCCAGGAAGTTCCCCTTTACCTTCATGCTCAAGTCTCCCCTTCCTCACTTTAGAAAACCACTGATTTGATTTTTATTATTATCTATTTATTTTGGTTGTTCTATAATTTCATAGACTGTAACCATACACCACGACTTTGTGCCATCTCCTTTCACTCAGCATACTGTCTGTGTGATTCATTCCTACAGTGACGTATAGCAGTCATTCATCCTTACTGAGTAGGATACTCCATTGTACGGCTGTGCCACAATTTATCCACTTGCTGCGGACATCAGGTTGACTCCTGGTTTGGACTACTGTGAACAACACTGCGTACAAGTCTTTTGTGTGCATATATGTTTTCATTTCTCTTGAGTAGATATTTAAAGAGTGGAATTGCTGGGTCAAATAGTAAGTGTATTTTTAACCTTGTAAGAAACTTCCAAACTGTTCTTCGAGGTAGTTGCATCATTTTAACACTCTTACCAGAAATGTATGAGAGTTCCTTTTGCTCCCCATCTTTGGCAGTATTTCATCTCGCCAGTCTTTGATTTTAGCCACTCTAGTGGATATGAAATAATGTCACAAAGTGGTTTTAATTTACATTGCTCAAATGACTACGGTTGAACATCTTTTCATGTGCTTATTGGATATTCATATATATTTTTGTGAATATATATGAATATTGGATATTCATATATATTAAAGCCTATTGACCTTTATGATAAGTAGCATTATTTGTCTTTTATTGAGGTGAAAAGTGCTTTTCATATTCTGGATATACTCCATTAGTAGTTATATGTGTAGCAAATACTTTTTTCTCAGTCTGCCTCTTTGCTTTCTTGATGTTTTCTTTTAAGGAGAGCAGGAGGATTTAATTCTAATTAAATCCAATTTAATTTATTTTATTTTATTTCTAGTGCTATTTCTGGCCTAACAAATATCTTTGCCTACCCACAAGGCCATCAAGTATGTTTGGGTTTATTTCTGAACTCTCAGTGTTATTTCATCATTTTAATTGCTGTAGCTTCATACTGAGTCTTAGAATTAAGTAGCGTAAGTTCTTCAATTCTGTTTGTCTTTTACAAAATAATTTTTTTCCTTAGATCCTTTGCATTTCCAAACACGTTTAGAACCAGCTTGTCATTTTCTAAAAAAAAAAAAAAAAAAAAACTTTCTGGGGATTTAAATTTGGTAAGACAATACTGAGTTTTTCAATCCATGATCATGGCATATATTTCCATTATTTGATTCTTTAAAAATGTCCCTGGCAATACTTATTGCTTTCTGCATAAAGATCATGGACAGCTTTTGTTAAATTTTTATTTCTGTTTTATTTCATTTGATCCCGCTGTACATGGTATTCTTTTAAAATCTTATTTTCCCCCATTTTTGTTTCTCAATTTCGTTTTTTAAATTTTTATTTCTAATTGGAGGATAATTGCTTTACAATAGCTTTATTATTTTGAGATGAATATATTTGCAAGCTTAATAAACCATGTCACTAGATTTTTCATGAATTATTTCTCACAAAACATGATTAAACTTACTCAATTTTATAGCAAAAAATTGAGATACCACGAGGTAAAATAATTTAAACAAGCTGTGCAATGCACACAGTCCTTCTCAGTCTTTTACCAGGCCTCTCTTAGATGGAAGAGAGTTGGAGAGATGTCACTGTGTTCCTATATACTGGAAATGGGAAGGCGATAACTTTCTCCTTTATACTGATAATGTCCCGAGAAGGGAACAAAACTTGAGGATGCCTGGAGGAAAAAGGAGCGAGCATTGTCTTGATTGTCCAGAGAACGGGCGCAGTAAGTGTGCTCCATTGTGTTTTTTACAACAGTCACCTTACACAGAGCCCACCTGGGGAGTCATTGTTCTTCCCCAGAAAGATCCCGATTCTCTGGGCTTAAGTCTGAGCATGTGACTTTCTAGTTGAGTACATTTATTTATTTATTTATTTTTTTGAGTTGACCAATTATTTCTACATGGGCTTCCCAGGTGGCTCAGGGGTATTGAATTTGTAGAAGATGCCTGGGTTGGGAAGATCCCCTGGAGAAGGAACTGGCAACTTATTCCAGTATTCTTGCCTGGAGAAATCCCATGGACAGAGGAGCCTGGCAGGCTACAGTCCTTGGGGTCCCGAAGAGTCAGACATGGTTTAGCAACTAAACAACAACAAAACTAGTTCTATAGGGGACTTATACTGATTTTTATTTTCTTCTCTAAAATTAAGATCGTACATTTTCTTGCTTTGATGTTTTGTAGACCTTTTTTCAAGGATCAAATGTTAAGGCTCACAAAAACCCTTTGTAAACAGCAAGGCTTTAGCAGAATGTCAAATATCAAATCTTTTAAAATGGAGCCCTTTTTTAATGTCTAGGCGGAGAAATTTAATTACTAGTGACAACTGATTGTTGCTGTTGTTGTTTCTAAATTTGGTACAGGAAGATGTGACAGAACAGGGCCTTAACATACACTGAATAAATAAGCATAATTATCATCCCTTTGCAAATAAGAAAACTGAAGTTCAAAGAGATCAACTTGCTCGAGGTTCTTCCATGGTTAAAACTTTGCCTTGTCTACAGAGCAAGTTGTCTAATTGAGAAGCTGAGTGTTGGAAGGGTAGCATGGGGATACTTGAATAGGGGATGCAAGGCAGTTTAGAGCTCAGCTGAGGGCCACTTGGTTTGCTCCCTACTTTTCTTTGTACCACCATCCCTGGGCACCACATCCATTTAGAGTCTCAAAGGGTTAAGGCAGTCCAAACTCTTTAACACGGCTGGAATCACACATCCCAGATTATTATTGAGGTGTTTGCATAGATTTCAGTTTATTTACAGTGTCTGTACTGAAATTTATCTTTGGAAGTTGCAGTCAAATAATGTTTCTTAAGTCTCTCAATGTATTAGACTGGTAGTAAATGCTGGGTAGGACGTCCATGATATAGCCACTAACCTCCAAAAGCCTTTTCTCTAGATATGGGCACAAGACATATCCTGGGCAGATAATTCCCAGCAATATATAGGTAGTGCTTTAGGATACATAGAATATTATGCTCCAGGATACAGACGGAGTTGAGAGCATGAAGGGGATTCTGCTGGTAGCTGGAATCTCACTTGGGCTTTGAATTGGAAGAAAACAGGGAAGATGTATCTCCTGATATGGAATGTGAGGGGATTGGGAGTATGTGTTCTCTGCTTGAAGAACCTGAGGAGGCGCATGTGGTAGGAGATGTGTCTATCATGTGGTGGTTAAGCACAGGGTTGGAGGAGACTACCTACATCTTAATGGCCACCAGTAACTGTCTTTGAGGTTCTGAATATCTTTAGTTTATTCATCTCCTATGGGCATGGGTGTACACACACACATACTTTCTCATCTGTGAAGTAACGGCAATGATAGTATTTATCTCCCCGTGTTATAGTGAGGATTCAGGGAAACAGGTCATGAAAGTGCTTAGCACGCTGCCTGATACAAAGCAAACACTGATGAAATGATAGCTGTTTTCATTACTTGGATGCCAAAGTAAAGCAGAATTTTGCTTGGCTTCTGTCCATCACCTTCCAAACTTATTTGCATTTGTAACCATGAGAAAACTAGGGCTGCCATGACAAGATAATGTAGACTAGGTGACTTAAACAACAGAAATTGATTTTCTTACAGTTTTAGGCCCTAGAAGCTCAGGATCAAGATACCGGCAGGTTTAGCTCCCCTAAGGCCCTCCCTTGGCGTGCAGATCGTCATCTGCTCACTGTGTCCTCGGTTCTCGCAGGGTCTTTTCTCTCGACACAAACCTCGTGGCTCTCTCTCTTCTTACAAGGTCACTTGTCCGATTGAATTAGGGTCCACTCGTATGACCTCATTTAACCTTGATTGCCTTATTAAAGGCCCTTTCTCCAAAGACAGCCACATTCTGAGGTCCTAGGGGTTAAGGCTTCAGCATACAAATTTGGAGGGGGCGGGAACAAAATTCAGGGCCTCGTGTTCTCTGCTTTCATAGTGTTATGTTTTCTTGTCAAGGTTAATCCTTCTACATGGCCTGCATCCCATCAGGTATTGCCTCCTTCTTTTCCAGTGCCTTGATATTTGGGGCTTCATATCTCCTTTTGCTATTCATTCATTTATTTACTTATTTTTTAAAAAGAGATGGATAACTATAAATCTTTCTGGCTTGCATATATACTATTTACTTCCTCCTTAGTTAAATTGAGAAAATGTTCTTTGTTTTAAGATTTTTATACAGGGCAGGTTAGGTAGTAGCAAGTGACATACTAGGTGTGTGTGGATGTGCATATATGTATGTGTAGGTGGGTGCATTTGGCAGTTAACATGACAATTTGGAAATCCTAATTCATATTTGGACAAACAATTTAAAAAATGCTTGCTCTTCAATTTAAAAAATGCTTGCTCTTCAATTTAAAAAATTATCAAAAATGGGAAACTCATCTAAAGAAAAAAGCAATCATTAAAATATAAATGCTGGGGAAGATTGCTTGTCTGTATTCAAAAGGCAGATCATTGCTTTTAAATAGAACAGAAAAGGGTAATGAATATTTCAAAGGGAATGTCAAATAAATGGGCACAAATGTATAATTTACAGCTCCAACATGGAAGAACAATTTAGAGTTTTCCTAGCAACAGGCGCTCTGATGAACTGTCAAGGGTGCAGAGATGCTGAGGCCTCTGCTCTCTCAGCTCCCCTCCAATCTCACTGAATTCCTGCTATTTCAGACACGCTGTAGACATGGTGTTAACTTAAATGGTACCCAGGGAAAAAAAAAGCGCATGCTGTGTATGGAGAAAAGCCCAAGTTCTTCCTCTTTTTATGAGCTGCCAAATCTTGCTGCTGGTGTTTACATTAAGAGAGAAATGTGATATTAATATTTAGCTCACTCTGCAGAAATATGCATTTAAATGGGGGCAATTTCAGCATGCAAGCTCCAGAGGAAGATCTCTGTCTCTGTCTCTCTCTCTCACACACATGCACACACACACATGCACAGAGAATGTTTTCTGGCTCCTGTGGCTAAGAACTTTCAATTAAATGTGGAGCATAACTCATGGCCAGCAGAAGGAGGGGACCCAGCAGAATGACAATGATTACGGCCTCAGGGTAGGCCCGGCATGCAGGAGAGCTCTGTGAACCCTGCTGGAGATGGAGGTCCCACATCCACAGCTGCAACATCAAAGAATCCTGGTGACCTAGATTCAGCTATAGATCGGGGACTGCTTTGGCCTGCGTGGCCACCACTAGGCCAGCAACCTGCTCGCAGTTTCACGGGGTTGCCTGGCAAACAGCGCTGACCCATTTCACCATGACAACTCAGGCTGCTCTGCTAAAGGCCAGTGCACAGGGTAACACTTGCTGCTGGCATTTTAAAGATTTCAAAATTAAGTTTACTCAGAGTTTCTAAAAAACACATTTAGAAAACCCAACCAAAACTGACATTCTGGTGGTGGGAGAGATGCAGAAATGTGAGAAAGTTGTGGTTAGTCTTTTATATGTTCTAAACTGTCGACAAATCTATCCATTTTATGTTTTACTCAGCCAATAGCATTGTAATAAATAAGTCTCCAACCAAAGTGAATTGATAAACAGAGAATAAGTAGGTGAAAAAGCTAAGGGATTAACTTCCAGGGCCATATATATCCTGGTCTGTTAAAACAGAGTATATAGAAACTAATAATTTAAAATCTCCTGATAAATACATGGAGGTATTTAAATGTGGATTTATTATAGCTTTAGCTCAATCTTGAACTGCACAGAATTGAGTTTCATTGGAGAACTAAAATAGTATGCCCCACAGGGGGGAATAAATGGGTCTGTGCTTTGGTAAATTCCATTTAGTAAGTGCAATTTAGGAAAATCATGGCCTGGTTTGTGCATGTGATTGCATTGAAACGCAACCTCTGCTTTTTTTTTTTTTTGACAAAAACCATAGCACAAAATTGAAAGCATTTTCAGGTCTTTATATTGAAATCCATGCACCATTCTCAGCACTGCTTTTTTGGTTGTTGTTAAAATTAGCTCAGGAGATTAAACCTCAGAACTTTCTCAGTGATCTTGGTTGTTCCCTATGCGGAGAAAACAAAATCAAAACAGGCCAAAGAATTGTTTCATATGATGCAGAGTCTGTTCCCAGTGACTGATCCTACCCATGAGCCGTGTAGGTTTTAACTTGAGGATGATAGTCATACAAAGACTTGACTTTCAAGGCGGGGAAGGGGAAGGGGAGCCATAGCTTCGCATTGGAGAATCAATCCAATATCATTTGTGGAGACATGGAATAAAACTATAGAGTATCTTTGTAAAATAAATGAACCATCCACTCCCTTCATAACAAAGACGTTAAAAACTTTTCCTCATTCTCTCTTACTCAGAATTTTCCTTCAATGCTTAAAAAGGTTTCCTTTTCCCTTGTAAGATTTCAGTCTACTTTCCAGATCCCTACTGTCTCAGAGTCATCCAGGAGCAGTCTCCATCCTGTGTGAAAGAATTGACTTCTTATTGGAAAAGCATCTAACTGTTTGCAATCATGCCACACTTAATCCCAAGGTCCCCTGTCATCCAAGGGTTTGTTAACTGAGCATCTAATACATTGTTGCAAACTAGATCAGAAATTAGAAAGCAAATGCTGTTTGAGGACAATAGTGGCTGTGGAATCAATCATTCAATTTTCAAGGACAATTAAAGATGAAAATTAATTATCCAAAATACCAGAAAGATATTAATAGTCCCTCGTGGGCAAAAATGGAGTTGTAAGTAGGATAATCATATGTTATAGCTTGCCTGTCATCCTGATAGAATTAGAAATGGTGGCCTTTTTGTATCCTCATTTGAATGATAAATTACATGGTCTTCCCAATAATTTTTCAGTGCTTCCTTCAGTGTATTTCTGCAGTTTAGTTTGCTGTCTTTTGTTGTTGTTGTTTAGCTGCTAAGTCATGTCCAACTCTTTGTGACCCCATGAACTGTACACCAGGCTCCTCTGTCTTTGGGATTTGTCAGACAAAGAATACTGGAGTGGGTTGCCATTTCCTTCTCCAGAAGATCTTTCTGACCCTGGGATCAAACCTGTATTTCCTGCATTGCAGGTGGATTTTTTACCACTAAGCCACTAGGGAAGACTTCCTGTCTACAACTAGGATTTTATCGGGAAGAGTGTTATCTTTAAAGCCTAAGGTGACCACCTCTTGGCAGAAGTTCCATCCACTTTCAAATGATACATTTGGTCATGATCTTGTATCCAAGAATGACCCTAACCTCCAATGAGAAGTCAGAAGGTTCAAATTAGTGTCTTGCTCTCTGTACGATAATCCTCTATATACCCTACTCTCCTCAATTACATGCATCCATTTAACCTTCCCCACCTTCAGGGCTCTTGCTCATCTCTCCTGTTCCTTTTCCAAGGCCTTATGTTCTCAGATTCTCCACTAGCACCCATCTGCAAATAATTGATAAGAGCTTTGAAAGTTTGCTTTTTGGAGGGGAGGGTTAGTTGAAATTGTAAAAGGAGGAAAGACTTGAAAGACAGACAGAAAGCTTCCTTGGTGGAATTTTGGCATTAATCCTTAAAATCAAACAGCTCAGACAGCTTCTCGTTTACTTTTACATCTAAGTCATCAAAGTCAGTGAAGCCAATAGACAGGTGGTCAGCAGAACTCCCCAGTGTAAATGATCTGAAACATTTAGGTAGAAAACAGCCTTCTCCTATAAAATATTTTCATTTCTTGGGCTATGAAGGCATGTTTTCAGTTCAGTTCAGTTGCTCAGTTGTGTCCGACTCTTTGTGACCCCATGAACTGCATCACCCCAGTCCTCCCTGTCCATTACCTACTCCCGGAGTCCACCCAAACCCATGTCCATTGTGTCGGTGATGCCATCCAACCATCTCATCCTCCTTTGTTCCCTTCTCCTCCTGCCCTCAATCTTTCCCAGCATCAGGGTCTTTTCAAATGAGTCAGCTCTTCACATGAGGTGGCCAAAGGACTGGAGTTTCAGCTTCAACATCAGTCCTTCCAATGAAAACCCAGGACTGATCTCCTTTAGGATGGACTGGTTGGATCTCCTTGCCAAGGGACTCTCAAGAATCTTCTCCAACACCACAGTTCAAAAGCATCAATTCTTTGGCGCTCAGCTTTCTTTATAGTCCAACTCTCACATCCATACATGACTGCTGGAAAAACCATAGCCTTGACTAGATGGACCTTTGTTGGCAAAGTAACGTCTCTGCTTTTTAATATGCTGTCTGGGTTGGTCATAACTTTCCTTCCAAGGAGTAAACATCTTTTAATTTCATGGCTGCAGTCACCATCTGCAGATTTTGGAGCCCAGAAAAATAAAGTCTGACATTGTTTTCACTGTTTCCCCATCTATTTCCCTGAACTGATGGCACTGGATGCCATGATCTTCGTTTTTTCTGAATGTTGAGCTTTAAGCCAACATTTTCACTCTCCTCTTTAACTTTCATCAAGAGGCTTTTTAGTTCCTCTTCACTTTCTGCCATAAGGGTGGTGTCATCTGCATATCTGAGGTTATTGATATTTCTCCCGGCAGTCTTGATTCCAGCTTGTGCTTCTTCCAGCCCAGCGTTTCTCATGATGTACTCTGCCTATAAGTTAAACAAGCAGGGTGACAATATACAGCCTTGACGTACTCCTTTTCCTATTTGGAACCAGTCTGTTGTTCCATGTTATATGTTTCTGAAAACGGCATTTATGAGAAAGCAAACACAGATCCAGAATGTGTTTATCATTTCATACTTGAAAGACAGGAAATATTTGAGATCAGTGTAATGTAATGCCAAGATTTTTTATATAAAAGAACAATGTATGCATGTCATATTTAAGTTACTTCCTTAAACTGGCATACAGCTAGCAATCTAATTGTATAGTAATTACTTTTTATTGTGTGAGGGGAAAAGTCTTATGATATAAATACGTTCTGGTGAATCGTTTCCCATAGAACAATTTTAGAAAAATATAGGGTAGAGTATTTCATTAGATCACTCAAAATCCTTCTAATGTCTGTGATATTATTTCCCTTCCACCTTTCAGTCGCTTATTTATTAGCTTTTATGGTTTCCCTTGCCTCAAGGTGTTTAAGAACTAGTGAAAACATTATCTTTGCAAACACTTTCAGACATCCAGCTCAGTATTTCTGCACAGTATTAATGAAATGCATTATCTAGACATGCACTGTCTTGTAGACTGAATCATCATTGTGAATTGACCGTGGGTTCATTTATGCTTTAACTACAAGCATCATTTAATGATGCAAATGACCAGTCCATTTCTGAAATACTGGAGCATCCATTAATGGTAAAGATTCATTTGCCCTGACTGGCAAAAACTATGGTATTAGGTTGAGAATATTTTATTCCTAATGCAAGTAGGATACATATGAGGATTTGCTCCTGGTATCATTTTCCCCTTGGAATTTTTATAAGAAATGGCTTATAGCATGATTTGTTCACAGTCTGTGTTAGTTATCTTAATGACAGAATGATTTTCCATTCTTTTAAAAAAAATTATGGTCCTTCTTGTTTTTTTCCTTAAATCTCTATTTTTATTGATATTATTAATTCAGTTACTCAGCGAGCATCCAATCAGTAACATCATTCTCTTTCAACATGACATTGTTCCAGATATTGTGCCATGCAAGATATGACTTCTGCCCTCCTCTGGGTTGCAGTCTGGTGGGAGGGTTAATACTTACACAGGTAGTATTCCTGGCAGTGATGAAGGGCTATACGAATACATGATGAAGACTGTATGCTCCAGAAATATGATATAGAAGGTATTCTGGCTTTAGCGGAAATAACATTTCAAGCTAAAGTGTGTAGACTTCCTTTTGGTAGTCTGGGCTAAGTGCTGGGCTAAGAAGCCACAGCATAAGTAACAATATGGGCACTAGAAGGGCATTCTGTGATCAGAAAAGAGTCTTTAAAAAGTTGCATTTAGAGCTCAACCTTGAGTAATAGAGCTGGAAACTGGAAGAATAGTTGGGAGCCAGATATTAAGGCTAAGTGGTTTGGTCTAAATTCTAGGCAGTGAAGAGAGAGTGAGATTTTAAGTAGGAGCTTGGTGACTTCTCTGTGCTTTAAGAGGATGATTAAGGGCAGTTTGCAGGATGAACCACAGGAGGGAAGAAGGTCAGTTGGGAAATTATTGCAACACTCAAGGTGTGATGTGATAAGAGTTGGAAAGGAGGTAGTAGCAATATGAATAAAAGGAGAAGATACGGAATGTGAGACTGTTATTTTATTTCCCTGGGGAATTGAGTTTGTGTTGATTAGTAAAGCAATAAAATCAGTTATGTTTTTTCTAAGACTTCAAAAAATGTACAACTTATTTTGCCCATGATTTACTTATGAAACGAATTCAGTCAGTGATTTAAAAAACATTAATCAAATGATAGGTAGTGATTATCATCTTAAGTCCAATATGCTTCCTTTTGCAACCTTCCACTCCCCACACTCTGCAAGAGCACGGGCGCATTATGCACATTCCCTGTTCAACCTTCCCCCATCACTCTGAGACTGATGAAGCATTTCTGTTTGAAGATAGAGAAACTACAGCACAGAAATTTTAAGTATACAGGGAGGCACAAAGGCAATATTCCCGCTGAACCAATTTTCTTTAGCATGAGACACATTAGGATGGCTTTAAGTGGCAGTTAGTTAATAGTGAAATAATTTGAGCAGGTCAAATTTTTGATGAAATGTCTAATGGGGGATAATTAAGGTTAAGTATATATGGAGGACCGTGGAAGGCAATGGCACCCCACTTCAGTACTCTTGCCTGGAAAATCCCATGGATGGAGGAGCCTGGTAGGCTGCAGTCCATGGGGTCGCGAAGAGTCGGACACAACTGAGCGACTTCACTTTCACTTTTTCACTTTCATGCATTGGAGAAGGAAATGGCAACCCACTCCAGTGTTCTTGCCTGAAGAATCCCAGGTGCAGGAGAGCCTGGTGGGTTGACGTCTATGGGGTCACACAGAGTCAGACATGACTGAAATGACTTAGCAGCAGCAGCATATATGGAGCACTGGGATCTGTCTTCTAACAAGGAACTGTCCTTAATTGCTAAAGCTGGCATGAATAATTTAGGATGTTTAGGACAATGACATTGGATTGTTGTCTTCAATCCTGTGGAATAATTTTTATCTTCTTAGTCAAATTTACACACCAAAAAAAGTCTTGTTAATACTTGACATTGCACTGAGTAGGTTCCAGTCGACTAGCTGCCTACATGGGACTAGGCTACGTAGGGATTATCCTTGACTCATCAATGGGAGGAGACAATCATGCAATCAGATAGAACATAAGCTGTAGTTGAATGCAAATTTTGAAAGCATTACTGAATATACATCCCAGTAAATTACACTAGGAAGCAATGATTTAAATGAACCAATTACTATAGAAATACACTAGTTATACATTGTGTATTTGTGTATCTATCTGGGTATATAAAACTTCTGATTTTGCATATGTATATGATGAAGTAGGAACAGGGAGAGAGAAGGAAAAGGAGAGATTTTACCCAAAAGTGGAATTTTCTGAGTATTTATGCTTAAACTATCTTTTCCTTAAACTACTTAAAGATCTATCCTTCACTGTTTGAAATAGATCTCATCCTTTAAAGGTTTTATTTTATTGTTCATTTTTATTTGTACAGAGTTGCCCATTAAGCTTGTATTCTACTGTGCTATGACTTTTATCCTAAATGACAGAATTACTGGACTTTGAAAGCTGACATGGGGGAAGAAGAAAAAAAAAGGAAATGCTTATACCTCCTCATTTTGACATGGCTCCTTCAGAAATCTGATACTAAATATCTTCCTGCATCTGGGGGAGGGAAGAAAGAGGCCATACAGGCATTCTGTACATAATGTTGAAATAAAACCCTCTATTGTCCACCAAGACAATAGAACTAGTCTATAATAATGTAGTACAAGTAGAGCAGAAACTACACAAACCAGCAATGCAATCTTTGTTCCGGTGTAATCTTCCATATCAACCATCGACAATCCCCAGAGGTAAGAGAAAGGCCTTTCTCCTATTTCCCATACAAAACTCACCACCCCTCCTCTCTCTCTCCTTGCTGTGTAGGAAGCAGTGTAATAAGGCTCCCTTTGGGGATGGCTAAACATGTTTGACAACATAGGAACTGTCCTAAATAATGGCCAAAGTCTCCAACTAAGCCCAAATGCTTTGTATGGATAAACAAAGTAGTTAGCTTCATTGTCTGTTTCAAAGTCTGCAGGTGTTTCCTTTGGTGGGAAGAGAAGTAGAGATACTGAGAAGTATGATGACCCAGGAGTGCTCACAATCAAAGGGCTTCTTGGGAAAATAGCATTTCAACTTTTATCTAGAAAGACAATATCTTTCTATAGGAGTATGAGGCGAAGACACAAACAAACCTAAAACAAAATATCCAAGAACGTCAGGAGGAAGGCAGAGCACTGAATACATTGAGGCTGACACAGAATCAACTGTTCACTAGCAGTTCACTACTCCCTGGCCTCTGCGAGGTAGAGGTACTGGGTGGCTACCTCACGAATGAATAAGATTAGTGTGCTGCCCTCCGCATGGAGCTTTCATTCATAGTGGGCATTTGACCCAAACACACAGACAGGTATCAGATAAATTGTTGTTACTGTTCAGTCACTCAGTCATGTTAGACTCTTTTGTGTCCCCATGGACTGTAGCTCGCCAGGCTCCTCTATCCAAGGGATTTCTTAGGCAAGAATACTGGAGCATGTTGCCATTTCCTACTCCAGGGTATCTTCCTGGCCCAAAGATCAAACCCATGTCTCTTACATCTCCTGCATTGGCAGGAGGATTCTTTACCACCTGAGCCACCACGGAAGCCCCATCAGATAAATATCTCCTAGAATTTTTCCTAAGCCTAACCACATTTGAGCCCCTAAAATTGCTTGAGTTTGTCTGTAATTAGTATTGCTGAAACCCATGACTTCAAGTTATATGCAAGAGTCAAAAACAATTAATTCCCAAAACATGTCGTGCCTTTTTACAACCATAAAATTAACCTTTTGTTTAAGAGAAAATTCAACCTGTTAAAAATGCTTTATGACTGAGAGAAACTAGTCTGTAAAGATAAGACCGTTAAGAATTGTGAAAGCAGTCACAAGAGGACGATTGCATATTCAGAAAAAGTTGAAAGGAGTTTGGAAGAAGCTTGTTTATGCTGTTATCTTTGCTTTATTGGAGAACAAAAGGGATAGAAAGGCTCACAAAGTTCATAATCTCTTGACATCCTACCCTCCTCATTCTGGGAAAGACTGGTCCCACATCTTTTAAGGGCACTTTTCATTTTGCTACATGTCTCAAGGGTCTGTCACATAGAGACATTCAGTACTCCATAAAAGGTGGAGGGGATATACTAGTGAGTGAAAACGAGGACCTGATCTCATAAACTTTATCATCAATAGTGAAGACATACGATATATACATATATATTTACATATATATATATTTTTTTTTTTTTTAGGAGAAGAATGTTGTAAAATCCAGGGTATATGGAGATACTTATGGAATTGTTAAATTGTTGAGTAGCTGTTTTACATAGAGCTATCAGGGAAAGCCTCTTTAGCCAAGGGGCATTTAGCTGAAACCTGAATGATATGAGGGAACATGCTAGGTAGATATCTGGGAACAGTGGCTCTAGACAGAATAAACAGCAGATGCAAGGGCCATGGGACAGGAGTCTCTAGTGTTTTCAACGCTCTGCAGTCAGTTTGCCTATAAGAAGCAGACAAAGGCAGAGAGTGGGAAGAGATGTGATCAGAGAGGTGAAAAAGATGAGAATATAGATTATGAATGGGTCTTTAGGGCAACATTAAGGAGTTTGAATTTTATTCTGAATGAGATGGGTAATTTTTCCAGAGTGTAAAATGAAGCTGAGAGGAGGACATCCATAGTTCGAAAATAATCTTGAACAAAGATCATTTTGTTTACACCAAGAAAGTTTGGGTTAGGTCTGCAAAATAATATTTGGATTTTAAGGCATTTAATCATTGGAAAAAATTAATCAAAAAACAATAATAAACCTCATTCCCTAGAGATATTTAGGAAAGGCCAGTGTTTATTTGACATAAACTACCATTTAGAAAACAGGATCAATGTGCTTTTCCCTCTCCTAGCCATTTAAGCTAATTCACAGTCAATTTGATTAACCACATAATCAAACAGATTTAGTAATTAAGACCACAGGAAAACTGGAATGCATTCAGCTCCTCAGCCTATTGTTTTTCATCAGTAGGTACTTCCCAGGGGAAATATCCATTTGACTGTCTCTAGAATGCTGGTTCTTCTTTACTTAGACTGTGAACAACTTCAATAGATCTTCAGTTATTTATTCTAAAAAAACAAAAATTGTTTTTGAGATAATACCATGAGGGGCTGGACATGATGGCAACTTGGAATAATGTGCAATTTAATACCAAATTGATATTTTAAAAATATTAGCCCAATACTCATCATAGTGAGAATTCAGAGAAACGAATTGTCTTTTATTAAATGTTATATACAAACCTATTTCTTACCAGTTACCTTTCACTGCTCAATAAGAACATTCTGCTAAAAAATATTAAGTAAAGCTTTTCTTTTTCTGCATTTTTTTCCTCCTTTCATCTGTGGTTTTTCTGTTTCTTTTTTTTTTTTTAACCTGTTTTTATTTATTTGGCTGCTCCGGGTTATAGTTTTGGCAAGAGAGATCTTTAGTTGCAGCATGTGGGAAGCTCAGTCCCCTGACCAGGGCTTGAACTCAGGCCCCCTGCTTTGGGAGCCTGGAGTCAGCCTCTGGACCACCAGGAAAGTCTTTCTTCTGCACTTTTTCAAAGCTTCAATTTGTTGATGGCATAGTGAAGTATTTAATATTTAGGTAATAAAACATTCCCATAAAGAGCACCATGCTGAACAATTTTTAATGTCAGAACTCAGCTCTCTGTGATCTTCAGTTGAAAACCACCATGCAATTTCTCCAAGATACTCAACTATAAGAGTTTTACCCTAGTAAGGAACATTTCCTTTTCTTTTTTCCTCTCAAAGGCAATGAGAATGGGATCAGTGCACATCTCAGCCCAGGCTAAGTCTCCAGCATGGATCCAGATCAACCAATTTGGTAATAAAATGAAGGGTCTCCCTCAGTTTGGTTCAGTTCAGTCACTCAGTCGTGTCCAACTCTTTGCAACCCCATGGACTGCAGCATCCCAGGCTTCCCTGTCCATCACCTGGAGCTTACAACTCATGTCCATCGAGTTGGTGATGCCATCCAACCACCTTATCCTCTGTTGTCCCCTTCTCCTCCTGCCTTCAATCTTTCCCAGCATCTTTCTTCCAATCAGTCAGTTCTTTGCATCAGGTGGCCAAAATATTGGAGTTTCAGCTTTAGCATCAGTCCTTCCAATGAATATTCAGGACTGATTTCCTTTGGATGAACTGGTTCGATCTTCTTACAGTCCACGGAACTCTCAAGAGTCTTTTCCAACACCACAGTTCAAAAGCATCAATTCTTCTGCACTCAGCTTTCTTTATAATCCAACTCTCACATCCGTACATGACTACTGGAAAACCATAGCCTTGACTAAATGGACCTTTATTGGCAAAGTAATGTCTCTGCTTTTTAATATGCTGTCTAGGTTGGTCATAGCTTTCCTTCCAAGGAGTAAGCGTCTTTTAATTTTATGGCTGCAGTCCCCATCTGCAGTGATTTTGGAACCCCAAAAAATAAAGTCTGTCACTGTTTCCACTGTTTCCCCATCTATTTGTCATGAAGTGATGGGACCGGATGCCATGATCTTAGTTTTCTGAAAGTTGAGCTTTAAGCCAACTTTTTCACTCTCCTCTTTCACTTTCATCAAGAGGCTCTTTTGTTCTTTGCTTTCTGCCATAAGGGTGTGTCATCTGCATATCTGAGGTTTTTGATATTTCCCCCAGCAATCTTGATTCTAGCTTGTGCTTCATCCAACCTGGCATTTTGCATGATGTACTCTGCCTATAAGTTAAATAAGCAGGGTGACAATATATAGCCTTGACATAATCCTTTCCTGATTTGGAACCATATATTAATTCAAGATGGTGGAGTAGAAGGACATGCACTTATCTTCTCCTGCAAGAACTCCAAAATTACAACTCACTGCTGAACAACTGTTGACAGGAGAATGCTGGATCCCACCAAAAAAAGGTAGTCCACATCTGAAGGCAAAAGAGAGTCCCCAGCAAGATGGTAGGAGGGGTGAAATCCTGTTTAGAATTAAACCCCATACCCACCAGAGATGCTCAGAGGAACCTTGTGGGCACCAGGACCCAGAGACCCCACAGAGACTAAGCCAGAACTGTGTTTGAGTGTCTCCTGCGGAGGGACAGGTCAGCAGTGGCCTTTTGCGGGGACGGAGGCTCTGGGTGCAGTAGACCTGGTTATGGCATAAGCCCTCTTGGAGGAGGTCGCCGTTAACCCCACCACAGAGCCATCAGAACTTACACTGGACTGGGGAAACAGACTCTTGGAGGGTACAAACAGAACCTTGTGAGCCCTAGGACCCAGGAGAAAGGAGCAGTGACCCCACAAGAGACTGACCCAGACTTGCCTGTGAGTGTTGAGGAGTCTCCAGTGGAGGCATGGATCTGGGGTGGCCTGCTGCAGGGTCGGGGCACTGAGTGCAGCAGTGCGTGCAGGGGACCTATTGAAGGAGTTCACCACTATCTTCATTACCTCCACCATAGTTTGGTCTCAGGTCAAACAACAGGGAGGAAACACAGCCCTGCCCATCAACAGAAAATTGTTTTAAAGATTTACTGAGCATGGCCCCGCCCATCAGAACAAGACCCAGTTTTCCCCTCAGTCAGTCTCTCCCATCAGGAAGCTTCCATAAACCTCTTATCCTTATCCATCAGAGGGCAGACAGAATGAAAACCACAATCCCAGAAAACTAACCAAACTGATCACACGGACCCACAGCCTTGTCTAACTCAATGAAACTATGAGCCATGCCATGTAGGATCTCCCTGCTGCTGCTGCTAAGTCGCTTCAGTCATGTCCGACTCTGTGTGACCCCATAGACGGCAGCCCACGAGGCTCCCCCATCCCTGGGATTCTCCAGGCAAGGACACTGGAGTGGGTTCCCATTTCCTTCTCCAATGCATGAAAGTGAAAAGTGAAAGTGAAGTCACTGAGTCTTGTCCTATTCTTAGTGACCCCGTGGACTGCAGCCCACTAGGCTCCTCTGTCCATGGGATTTTCCAGGCAAGAGTGCTGGAGTGGGGTGCCATTGCCTTCTCCGAGGATGTCCCTCAACAGACTCTAATGTCTTTTCGAGGTCATGGCCCTCAACTGCCTTTACCCATCACTACTCCCCAGAGGAATCACGTCCCTCATCCTTTCCCCAGACTTGATTTCCCCAACTCAGCTTTCTAACACGTTTTCTGTCACTTGTGGAGGTGGGGTGGAATAGCATGGAGGAGGAGGGAAGGGGCCCCTTCGATTGTTTTCCGAAATCACTTTCTCTGAAAGTTCTGTCCAAGCAGTAATATTTGCAGCGGGAGCATCTAGAGTTACCGTTTGGAGAGCAGAAGTCAGCATCGTAGCTCCGAGCGGAATCACCATGATGCTCCTCCTGAGGTCCCAGCCTTGTGAAGGGGAGGAAGGGTGGAAGGGACTGGATCCTCTGAAAAGCACATTTCCTGTTAATAATTTCCTCATACTGAGTGCCTATAAGGAGTTATTTAATTTAATCAGCCTAATCGTTCTATGATGTAGCTATTATTATCACTATTTTACATGTTAGGAAATTGAGATGTGGGAGGCTTAAATAATTTATCCAAGGTCACACAGTTAGACAGTAGAAGAGCAAGCAGTCAAACCAAGGGCTCTTTGTGTTCACAGTTTGTATCCTTTCCACTATATGAACTGCTTCTTGGTTCAGACTTCTCTGGGGGAAATGGTAGAATAATTCAGTCGTCCAGTGATTCCAGGCTTCGAGGCACAGAGAGTAACCTTTCCACTGTATGTGCAATTAGGGTGCTACGGATGTGGATAGGTCCACGTGTGGCAAAGAGAGAGGACTGATTATTCCTTCCCTGTGCCCCAAGAAGCTCTACGGTAGTCCATCCCACTCCAGTGGCATTGCGAGGCAGTGTTGGTGACCTTCCTGTAGTGATAGATACGGTAAACACAGACCCTGAGGGGAGCCTGGTTGACAGGTAACTCCTCTGTGACTCAGCCCCTTACTCGTTACATAAACTCAGAAGCCCAGACAAGCCCCCAGTCCTCACACATCATGGCACCAGGGAGATAACCCCATCTGAATCTGGAATCCCACTTTCTTGAGAGGAAGCTGATTAGCGCAGCACATTCCCAGTGCCTGACCAAGGCCACACAGAGGGGAAAATAACCATTCTTCCCTCAGCGGATGAAACCTGAGCCTTGTATTTCACTCTGCTAATCACCAAGTAAACAGGCTCTTTTATGCTAGCATCTGTGAGGGCTACTTCCCACACTGCCTCCTTCCTCCCTGCCTGCCTGCCTGCCTCTCTCTCCAAAATATCAGCAGCATCACAGGGCCACCGTAGCCCCAGAGAAGCCCCGCTATCCTGTGGCCTGTGCCATGTTCCACAGAGGCCTGGGCTTAGGGACTTCTATTTCCTCCTAGGGCCAAACCACCCCTTTGGTGTGCAATATCCATGAGCTGCTTTGGCAACTGCAGAGACTCTGTCAGTGGTCTCTGCAGAATTTTCCTGGATTCCAGAGTTTCCTACCCCTGCTGGTTCATGGTTAATTCACTGGCAGCACTGACTGCTTGAGAATAACTCTGTTTTCTTCAGGTTTCTTCCTTGCCCAACACAGGCCAGTTCATGAAGCAGTTCACACACACTGGTGCCAGATTTATAAAGTGTGAATTGAATTCTGCCCTTGGCCTTCTCTGCCCAATTCCCCCAACTTTCCTATTGTAGCTTCTCTTAAAACACAGCCACATTTCCTTTCTAAAGCTCTAGGAAATCCTGCCAGATTAACAAATGGGGGGAGGGGGAAGGATGATTTCTTATGCATTTTCACATGTAGGCTATAAACAGTCCCTGTTCTTTGCGATATTTCTTACAGAATGCCCGTGAACCAGGGTAGTTATGTTCCAGGTTTTCTAAGAGGAAAAGCAGAGACCATTCCATTTTTTTTTTTCCTACTGCCAACAACCAAACCAAAACAAAAAAACAAACCCAAATGAAGTGAATTGGAAATGAAGTCCAAGAAGCAGAGGCCTTCTGTCTTTTAGCTCAACACTTGGTGATTTGCTTGATTATACTTCCCTCGGCCTCTCTCTCAAATCTCAGAGGCGCAGACTCATTACCCCATTAGGATTTGGCTTCGGAGCCTGAAGGGACAACGAGAACAGAGACGAATCTGGTTAGGCTGCCAGAGCTAACAACCTCTTGTGTGCAATAAAACCAGACAGCATTTTTGATGGACCACATTCTCATTGCATTTGAACAGTCTTGGAAAGCTTCCATGGCTGCTGATTTCAAATAAGAAAACATGCCATAGGGAAGCAGGGCAAAGAAATGTCCCCCAGGCTCGCCTCTAACACATGTGGACCCCGTGTAAGCATCCAGTTGGAGGTGCACAAGCCATATGCTGAAATACTTAAAAGTTAGGGTTCAAGCTTGAACATTCTTTCGATAAAATGTAAAATATGCTCTACTCTCCTTCTGCAATAAACATGTTTTTATTGATAATCTAGTGGCTGGGTTAAAATTTGAATTTCTCTGACTCCTTGGAGTTTCATTCTGGATCACAGTGGTCAGGGAGAGCTGGCCTCTTAGTGCTCAACACACTGTCCTTGGTCCCAGGTCCATGCTCTTCTCTTCACATTCTGGCTCCAGATTGCAATGTGTGGCCTCTCAAACTCCTGCTGGACCCTCTACCTCAAGTGTCCAAGTCCCACCTACACTCCCACCAGCAGTACCCCCCCAGGGCCATTCCTTGGCCTAGAGATGTACCCAGTTGCATTCAGGTGCACAGACCCTGGAAAGAGGCCTCATACAGTTCCTGGAAATTGCCTCTGGCTGGTTGGAAAGCGAATTCCAGGGTCCTGGGAAACTAAAGTATGGTTGAGGGAGTGTGTCGGGGTTGGGGGGAAAATCTTTTTGGACCCATGGTCTCTTCATCCCATTAAGAGAGCTGCTGTTAAAAGATGAGGTTGGACACAATTGTAAGATACAGGGCACAGACCAGTTGGCCCTCTCGCTTGGATTTATGGACTGTGTGTATAACATAGGTCCTTTATAGGAGGATGTTTCCCTTAGAAAATGAATTCTTGCTACCATGACCACTACAGTATAGCAGATGGAGACTCATCAAAATAATGTGCTCTTAGCTTCATAAACTGGATTGAAATGAATGTATAGCTGTACTGGTTCTCCATTATGGATGCATAGTAATATCACTCAGGGAAGATTTCTATGACCCCACACATAAAGATTCTGATTTAATTTGGTTTAGGGTGGAGTCCAGGCACGTGTATTTATTTTTTAATCTTTTTCTAAAAATTGAAGTGTGGTCATACTCCATTTATAGTTATAAAAATATTTGCTGTATTTCTTGTAACATTTTATACAGAGTAGTTCGTACTTCTTCAGTCAGTTCAGTTCAGTCACTCAGTCATGTCCGACTCTTTGCAACCCCATAGACTGCAGCATGCCAGGCTTCCCTGTTCATCACCAACTCCTGGAGCTTACTCAAACTCATGTCCATAGCGTTGGTGATATCACTCTATGGTGATATCAACCATAGAGTTGGTGATACCATAGCAGCCATCCCATCCTCTGTCGTCCCCTTCTCCTCTTGCCTTCAATCTTTCCCAGCATCAGGGTCTTTTCCACTGAGTCAGTTCTTCCTATCAGGTGGCCTAAGTATTGGAGCTTCAGCTTCAAAATCAGTCCTTCCAATGAATATTCAGGACTGATTTCCTTTAGGAATCACTGGTTGGATCTCCTCGCAGTCCAAGGGACTCTCAAGAGTCTTCTCCAACATCACAGTTGGAAAGCATCAATTCTTCAGCACTCAGCTTTCTTTATAGTCCAACTCTCACACCCATATATGACTCCTGGAAAAACTATAGCTTTGACTAGATGGACCTTCCTTGGCAAAGTAGTGTCTGTTTTGTTAATATGCTGTCTAGGTTGGTCATAGCTTTCCTTCTAAGGAGTAAACGTCTTTTAACTTCATGGCTGCAGTCCCCATCTGCAGTGATTTTGGAGTCCCCCAAAATAAAGTCTCTCACTGTTTCCACTGTTTCCCCATCTATTTGCCATGAAGTGATGGGACCGGATGCCATGATCTTAGTTTTCTGAATGTTGAGCTTTAAGCCAACTTTTTCACTCTCCTCTTTCATTTTCATCAAGAGGCTCTTTTGTTCTTTGCTTTCTGCCATAAGGGTGATGTCGTCTGCATATCTGAGGTTATTGATATTTCTCCCAGCAATCTTGATTCCAGCTTGTGCTTCATCCAGCCTGGCATTTTGTATGATGTACTCTGCCTATAAGTTAAATAAGAAGGGTGACAATATATAGCCTTGACGGTCTCCTTTTCCTGTTTGGAACCAGTCTGTTGTTCCATGTCCAGTTCTAACGGTTGCTTCTTGACACTGCATGCAGATTTCTCAGGAGGCAGGTCAGGTGGTCTGGTATTCCCATCTCTTTAAGAATTTTCCACAGTTTGTTGTGATTATACTTCTTAATCCCTTAATCCCCTACTTTTATATTGTCCCTCCTTTCTCCCGTCTCCCCACTGATAACTACTAGTTTATTCTCTATATCTGAGTCTGCTTCTTTTTTATATTCACTAGTTTTTTGTGTTTTTTAGATTCCACAAATGTGATATCATACAGTATTTGTCTTTCTTTGACTTATTTTACTTAGCATAGTGCTCCCCAAGTCCATCCATATTGCTGCAAATGGAAAAATTTCATTCTTTTTGGCTAACTACTACTCAATTGTGTATATGTAGACACACAATTGAATTGATTTATATATATAGATAGATAGATAGATAGATACAGATATATCTACTGATGGATACTTAGATTGCTTCCATGTCTTGGCTCTTGTGAGTAATACTACTATGAGTGTCGGGGTGCATGTCTCTTTTCAAATTAGTGTTTTTGTTTTTTTCAGCTATGTAGCCAAGAGTGGAATTGCTGGGTCATATGGTAATTCTATTATTAGCTTTTTGAGAAATCTCCACACTGTTTTGCATAGTGGCTGTACCAATTTATGTTCCCATCCACGTGTTCAAGGGTTCCTTTTCCTCTACATCCTACTTAACATTTGTTATTTGTGTTCTTTTTGATGACAGTCACTCTGACATGTGTGATATCTCCTTGTGGTTTTGATTTACATTTCCCTAATGAACAGTGATGTGGAGCATCTTTTCAGGTGCCTGTTGGCCGTCTGCATGTCTTCTTTGGAAAAATGTCTGTTTTGTTCTTCTGCCCACTTTTTAATTGGGGTTTTTTTTTTTTTAATGTTGTTTTACCTGTTTTTATATGTTGGATATTAACCCACCAGTCATATCATTTACAAATATTTTCTCCTGTTTAGTAGGTTGGTTGTCTTTTTGTTTTGTCAATGGTTTCCTTTGCTGTAGGCGCAAATATTTTATAAAGCTCCTAGGTGACTTTATGAGCAGCCAAAATTGAGAACCATGTGGTCCAGTGTAATGATATTGCTTCCAAACCGCAAGAACATTCACCTTTGTGTTTACCTTACCCCTAAAAACTCAAAACCATCATGGCTCAGGAGATGTTCATTTCCAGAATAACAGGGCCCCTGTGTTGTAGCCTACAGTCAGTTCTCTGCTTGGAGCAATGAGTAAGACTGGTCTACATAGGTTCTGCCAGAGGGAGGCAAAGCTCTTAACTGTTTTCACCATGCCAGATGAAATTCAAAATATTTAACATTTAATAGGCACGGCAGCAATCCACTGTCTACAGTAGACAGACTCCAACTGTAGAATACTGGTTGGTCTGACAGATTCCTCTAATTACTCCTCCCAGAAACCCCTTAGAATGGATGTTACTGTGTACCTTTATTAGGAAGGTGGAGATCTGTGACCCAGATTCAGGTCTTCTGACTCCCAGTCTTGAGTTCTATCAACTGCAGCAGACAGCTTTTCTAGTTACCACAAACTAAGTTCTTTAGTCTATAATGCTGGCCTAAGCCAGGACACTTGAAGGAAGATACATTACTGGCTTCATATAAAACACTACCTACAAAATGGATTACCTAGTTTAAATCTAGACAAACACAAGAAGGGAAGCAACAGCTTAGAGCCTCTATTTGAATGACATTTATTTCTGACCCGAGTAGTCTGCTTTTTAATTCTGAAGTTTATGTATGAATTCCGACATATACTCAGAGCTGTGCTTACCCTTAACAACTGGTCACACTCAAATCTTACAAGTACAGGATCCACAGTTTTAAGGTTGTAGCTCCAATGTGACTTGTGTAAGTTTAAGTATCTGATACTTACATCTTATTTACTTAAATTCTCTAAACAGAACAGGATCTTTCGTGGCCATCTAGTCTACTTCTGTTTCTGGGAAAGTCTGCATTTAAAGCATCCCAGAGACAAAACTTTCCCACTTGAAATACAATTTCTTTCTCTACTCAGCAGGGGAGGCTTCTATTCAAAGCCCAGGTCAAGGCCTATCTTTGTGACAAAGTAATTCATTGCAAGTCTCTGTCCTCAGCAAGGCAGATTCATGTTCTGGGGAATGGAATTTTGTACAATTTGGAGAGTTCCCTTTATGATAAATAAAATGAACATTTATTTAATATGAGAAAATAAATCAAATATTGTATTGTTTACAAATATTTCCATGTATAAATCTTCTCTCTTCAATAAGACTATAAGCCTCTTGGAGGAAAGGATCATGTCTTATAGCTTTTTTCAATTTCTCTACGTTACTAAGCATGTTATAGATGCTCAGTAATTATTTGTGGATTGATTGGCTATCTACTAATTTTTGTAAATCTCTATAGAAGTTAAAGTGATGGATTGATCAAGGTAGAATGGATTTAATATGGGAAAGTTCCATATTGAGTACAGAGGTGTACTCAAAACTGATTTTTGAATAAGGAATACTTGAATGGAAAGGAGGGTGTTTGTATGTGGAAATGGGAAGTTAAAGGTGTTTAATGAAGCTTTTTAATTTATTAAAAGAAATATGAATTTCTAATAATTATCTTCACTGAAACATAATCCACTGGGTATAGAAACACATTTAGATTCATCGAATGAGGTATTTTGGGTAAATTTTTCAAAATCAATGTTGTGGTTTTTAAAGTAATTGTAGTGATATCTAATTATCAACAGACAAGTTGCCCATTTGTTTCCATATATAGAGGGAAGGAAAAGCAAACAAAGTAACAATAGGAAATTCCCTGGTGGGACAGTGATTGTGGCCAGAAAGAAAAAAAAAAATTCTACTCATAGACAAAATTAAATGATACAGAAAATCATATAAAACAACAACAAAAAAACATCATCCCCCCCCCCAAAAAAAAAAAAAAAAAACCAACCCCACAAACAATGAACAAGTGATTGAAGTGAATCAAAATTTCAAAATTTCCTTAGGGTCTTCAAAATTTCCTTAGGGCCTTGACGACTCTCTAAATATTATCCAAAGAATGGCGACTCTTCATGTCTGCACAGGCCTTTAATGAGTGACAGAATGGTTTACAGGCTCACTCTGAGGATATGCTTTATGTTTTCACATCCATGATTTCCATTCCCGCCTGCTTGTGAGGGGACTGAGAGGGTGATGAAATGCCATAAAGTGGGAAAAGAGCTCTCTTACCCACTATCTTCTCTCAGATACTTAATAGGTGAAAGCTATGAGAACATGAGGCTACAAAGAAGTCCTGGCATCTGTCCTAAGTCCCGTGGAATGGTAACAAGCAGGCAGGAGATAAGCAGGGTATTTTACAGATTCCTTATCCCAATCCCACTTAAGCCGAATCCTGCATCTCACCTCTGCTCCTGGGGGTTGATCAGCAATCCGAGGATCCAGAGATGTCGAAGGGCAGCAGGAGCGGAGCATTCTGAACTCAAGCCTTTCTTTATTTAGACACGGGCTAACTCATTGCCTTATGACTTTCCTATAGATTGTCCTGGTTTCAGTTCACCTTCAGTTTACCCTCCAGGCTGTATGTTAGGTAATTATATGTTACTTCTATCTTCTGATAGCCTGAATGTTTCTCATTTTTCCTTCCCCTGTGCGTGAAACATAGTGTGTGTTACACGGTAGGAACTAAGTAAGTGTCTCTTGAATGATTTTTTAAGTGGGTCATCTCAATAAAATTGGGCCTCCACCATGTCTCCTTATCACTGGTCCATTCCAACTTGTTCAGAACTTCACACTGCTACATAAATTTCCATTGAAGGAAATTTTGATGTTACTCACTCTTCTGGTAATAAACACACCTCTACTACCTTCATTAGTTCAGATGACACTTCCCTGGTGGCTCAGCTGGTAAGGAATCCATCTGCCATGCAGGAACCCCAGGTTCAATCCCTGGGTTAGGAAGATCCTTTGGAGGAGAAAATGGCAGCCCAATCCAGTATTCTTGCCTGGAGAATCCCATGGACAGAGGAGCCTGGTGAGCTAGATAGTCCTTAGGGGTCACAAAGAGTTGGACACAAATGAACAACTAACACACACAAGGAAGCTTATTATTAGAAAACCTTACTTAACTTGAGCTATATTTCATTTCAAACACAGAGGGGTAAAGGCCTGTGTAGAATATAGGTGACTATTGATTTTATCTATTCTCAAGAAGCTTTCTTATCTCTCTTATTGCATAACAGATATTTTACCTCTAGCCTTAGGAGTAGTCAGTAACAATACTGGCCAAATATTCCCCTAGCTAGAAAGTTGTAGTTAAAATTTGGGCACATGAACCAGACAGACTGTTTCCCTGATTTTGCCATATGGGAACCAAAGGAGAAAGGAGTCACCACTTTGCATTGGGGTTACTGAATAGAGAGTGGATGTGAAGTTCCTTCAGCTATTTTCTTGAGCTACTTAGAGGGAGTCTTGACTGTAACAGAGCATAAGGCAGCTCTTTCAAGGGAAGTGGGGCCGAGAGATGAAGGGAAAGAGGGAGGATGGAGAGAAAAGGTCAGACAAATAGTGGACATTTATTGACCCCGAGATTTAATCATGCTCAAAGTCAGTGCCTTGCTTGGATTTCCTAGTTACAGGAGTCAATAAATATCCTCCCTCTTTACTTTCTTACTTACTCATCTGTATTGGTTGTTTGCCATCGACAATCAAACATTACCTGTGGAATATCCAAGGAAGTTGCCCAAACCAACTTGGTCAATTTTAGACAAAGCGTATTTTACCAAACGTCTTTCCCTAAAAGAACTTTTTCAGTTGAGCATAGTATGCCCCTGGATTGTAGAAGTGATCAACTTTTGCTCAGATGAGTTTTATGAGCATTAAATAAGTCAATCATATAAAGCTTTTACCACTTGGCAGATGGTTCTAGTTGTTGGTTAAGTCTCATCATCATCATTATGTTCAATGAAAGTTATTGAGATGGGGACTAGGTTGAGATATTGCTTGGAAGCCAGATAAGTGGTAAATCTGTGTTATGCAAGAATATTTTACAGGTAGTACTTGGGGTTTAGTCCGTGTATATGTAGTATACAGAGTATAATGTGCTTCAGAAATTTTTGTTGTGTTTGTTTAAAAAGTCTCCTGTCTTTCTCAGAGCCTTTCCAAGTCAGTTACATAAGTGCATTTGGGGGGAGTTGGCAAGGTTTATTTTTACATGGAAAAACAACGTATCACTTTGACTACAAACACAGGGGGAGACAAGAGGTAGCTTACTGATATGGGCTAGAACAACTCCCCAAACCAAACAGGATCCTATCCTTTTTTCATGAGCTGCAGTCTAGACAATAAGATCACTTTAAAAAAAAAATCTTATGTCATTTCTGGATTAAGGTGAAAATTTTAAAGAAATTAAAAAATTATTTTAAAGACAAATGAGAATTGCTCATCAAAATTAACCCTAAAGTAAACAAAAGCTGTTGACATAGTACTTGTGAAGCTTGCGTTTCTGTCCTCTGACTCATGAGGTAATTAAAAGCAATTCTGGTGAATAAATTGACTGTTAACGAGGTAGGAGATGGTAGTAACCATAATCTGGGAAAGATTCCGTAAAAAGACAGAAATTGAGAAAATTCAAACTAAGAAAATCAACCATTTCTGCCCCAGAGAATGCAAGTTGAAAACATCTTTGTTTTTTCACCCACAATTTTATTTCTGTTCTCACACCCCACCCTCCTTTACATGAATATTAAGAACTAAGGCTTTAGCAACAGGCTTTGGTGGTGGGGGAGGTGGGGGTAAAGGGAAAAGTGCTGTGTATGGCTTTTCATATGTTAATAAGTTGATTCCATGACAACCATTGAAAAAGAAGGGCTCGAAACAAAAGCCGCTGCGAGAGAGGATCAGTGCTCTTTCATGGGCGCTGTAAGAATAACAGCCGAGACTCCCTCCGCTGAAAGGTATCTGATGGCCGCTCGTCAAAGGGCTTTGTTTTAGTAGCGCAGAGTCAGTATATAATTAATGCAGAGTTTTATGAGTCCAAATTGCACCCTCAATGATGCTTCCCTTTTAAAAGATTGTGAATAAGAATCTGAAACCAAGAGGATTTGCTTCCAGGAGGGACCTGAGCTGTACGCAGACTATCAGTTCCTGTGATCATGCACTTCAGTTTTAGGTAAAAAGGTCAAGGGCTTTTTATCTCAGAGTCTAAGAAAGCATTTAGAGTTGGGCCGCTAGGGGAGTGCGATGAGAATGTCTTGCTCTGCTCTCCAGGCAGCCTTTGAACATAGGGCCGAGTTATCCCAATGACGTGGTGAAAGTGCTGCGGCCTCACACAGGAGCCGCCCTGCGACACTGGCATTCCTGGGCTTCTGGGACCAATGATAAGAATTCCCAACTTGCTGTTTTTCCTTCCAGAAACATGACCATGACGTGACACCCTCATGACAGATTTCCTAATGCTTCTTACAGTTAAATTTTTGCTTTGACTTAAGTAGCCACGCATATCAATTAGCTGTTGTATCAAGTTAGCACAATGCATTCCTTCTGGTTAGTTCTAAAGCATTGTAAACTGCTGCATTCAGGAATAATGCTGACTTTACTAATTTTCTGTTCAGCCCTGTTTTTCTGTCCTGTGTATTACCCAGTTCTTGATTGAATTATATTGTTCCTTTTATTTGTCCCCTTTAAGTAGTTGCCAAAAACTTGCCATGAGTAACTTGTGATACAGTGTTTTCTCTGTTCCGATGGACACAAGAACTTTCATCACAATGGAATGCTTATGGAATTACATGTTTCAAAGGACACATACGAAAATACGACTTCATTCGGAGTCAGGTCACAATGATGAATAGTAATGCCAAAATGATTACTAGAAGAATTTGCAATTTGCTTTTAAAGTATTGGCTTTGGTCTTCCCTATAATTCATGTTTTTTTCCTTATAAACTTATGAACTTATGTCAATCTTGCTTTCATGCAATTAATGTCTATAGTAGTGTTGTTTGATGAAAAGAAAAGAGATATTGTAGCTCTGATGAATCAGAATTTGAGATCTGATGATATTGTTACCAAGACTGTATCCAAAATGTGCCAGTTTTCTTAAAATCTTATTTCCAGATGCACATTTTACTCAATAAATATCTGCAGTGTGAAATTTATCACTATCCAGTAGTTTGGCAAAAATCATTAAACCATTCATTAGACAAACTTTAAAAAAATTTATTTATTTTTAACTGAAGGATAATTGCTTTACAGTATTGTGTTGGTTTGTACCAAACATCAACATGAATTTGTCATAGGTTTATCTGTGTTCCCTCCCAATTGAACATCCCTCCCACCACCCTCTGCATCCCACTTCTCTGGGTTGTTACCAAGCCCCAGTTTTGAGTTCCCTGAGTCATACAGCAAATTCCCATTGGCTATGTGTTTTACACATGATGATGTTTCCATGTTATTCTCCCCATACATCCCACCCTCTTCTTCCACCCCAGCTGTGTCCGAAGTCTGTTCTCTTATGTCTGTGTCTCCATTGCTGCTCTGCAAATAGGTTTATTAGTATCATCTTTAATCATTCAACAAACTTTTAATGTCTATTGCAGACCAGAACTGGATTTACTTCTATTTGTACACAGATGACAACATTTTTGCTTTTCTTGAAAAATTCATAGTTTAGTGAAATGGATAATTATGTTAATAGATAATCACAGCATTTTTATATCTCATCTCTTTTGAAATTAAGATTTGAGATGGCTTAGTTATATATGATAAAAGATAAAAGAGGATGTATAGGTGAAATAAAATGACAGGAAAAGAAAATGAGATCAAAGAATAGAGTGTGCTCTAGAAACAGACCCGAAAATCCTGTATTGTTGCCAGAAGTGATCCACAAATTTAACCTTGAATTTTTTAGCAGCCAGTCCAAAGAATATTGTTTACAAAATTCATGGTGTTCATAAGGGCAGAGCCAGCAATAACAAATGATAAGACAAACTTTTACTTGTATTGAGATATGAGAGAAATTTCCCTACCGGATCTGTGAAAAAGTGTGTACAGTGGCATGGTGTGGTGCGTTCTCAATACCATGCTAAAATAAGTGCAATATCATGGCTCTTATAAGTATTTTGGGTACTATTCCTCAGCTCAAAACAAGACAGACTGAGATTCAGAGTGCTTCCAATGACCACAGAGCTCCTCTAAAAAAAGGAAAGTAGCCAGAGTTGGCTTGACCACAAATAACTGTTCTCTGTACTATGTAGCCTCCCTTCTAACACACACACACACACACACACACACACACACTCACAAACCTCCCAATTACAAACATCATGGCCACAGCTAATTGGCCTGGGGAAGGGAGGAGCACTTGACTCAAGAGGAACTAATGTTTACAGACTGGCCAGTGGCCTTACAAGGCCATCTGACAAAAAAGGTTTGCTCAGAAAGGGTGATTGAAGTTGAGAGGAAACAATTGGATGTTTTCTTTTGGAGTGTTTGATGTTAAGAGACACACAGAGGGAGGCAATTATTTGGAAGTGTGAGTAGGAACCAAAGGGCACAGAGAGAAAAGTTAGGTTGCAAAGGGCAAGAGGCAGCTGAGACAATAAATAGGCAAAAAGTGAAAGGGACACACAGAGCGAGGGATGGGGTGGTGATTTCGTGTGGACAGAAATGGTGTCATCAATAAGCTCCTGCTGCTGAACTGGGGCTGGAGAGCCCATCCCGGGAACTGTGGCGGTTTCTGAATGACAGCGGGTTTTCCTGGAGCCTGGCTCTACTGTGTTCTGCTCTTCCTGCAAGGGGTGGGTTTGTGCTATTAATATAGCTATCCCGAGAGAATCGCTGACTTTTGTCACTGACAGAGGAAGCCAAGTACGTAGCTGATGGCACAATTTGAAGTGCAACTCAGTATTAGAAATCTTACAAAGGAGTGAACAGTGTGGTGCAAACATGTAGCACTCAAGGTCTGTCTTGATCCAAGGAAAAAAAGACATGTATAATGGTGGGATTGCACGTCCTTCAGAAAATCTCCCATAAGTGTTACTACTATAATTTGTAAATAAATTCTTCACAAAGATTAAGTGGCAGAATTTCTAGTGTTGCACCTGAAAAGAATGAATGCAGATGTTGCCTCTAGTTTGATTAACAGTGTGTTAGTCACTCAGTTGTGTCCAACTCTTTGCTATCCCATGGACTGTAGCCCACCAGGCACCTCTGCCCATAGACTTCTCCAGGTGAGAATGATGAAGTGGGTAGCCATTCCTTTCTCCAAGGGATCTTCCCAACTCAGGGATCAAGTTGGGAAGAAGAACTCATCAGAAGAAAAACTCATCAGAAGAAACTTCCCAGAGTCTTTACCCTCTGGGCCACTAAGGAACCCCCATGGTCAATTTAAATCTGGAGCATAATGTTGATATGCTTTCATGCTGCTACTGCTGCTGCTAAGTCGCTTCAGTCGTGTCCGACTCTGTGCGACCCCATAGACGGCAGCCCAGCAGGCTCCCCCATCCCTGGGATTCTCCAGGCAAGAATACTGGAGTGGGTTGCCACGCCCTCCTCAGGGGTCTTCCCAACCCAGGGATCAAACCTGTGTCTCTTACTGTCTCCTTCTGCATTGGCAGGCAGCTTCTTTACCACTAGCATCACCTGGGCTAAGGCAGTATTGCCTAACAAAACAGAACAAACTCCCAGTTCTAAATCTCAAACACAAATAAATGCAAATCCAGAAACCCACAGCTCTGTTCCATAAAACAGAGCTACAGAGATGTAAACATTTTAAAGTATGATTGACCATGATTGTTCCCCATGACCATAACAAAATTTCCATTATAATCTCTTAGAACATCTTGCCTGATACAGCATTGTTAGAAAGAACCAGTTGAATTTTAAAGTTCAGCTGCCCATGACAATGGTTTTAGTTTTATTAATAACAGAAATGTCCATTGCATATTGGAGACCCTCTTGATCATCACAATGATCAGTATAGGAGAGGTATGAATGGAGGACTGGGAAGATGAAGGGAAGAAAAAACTCATCAGAACTACAGGGCTTTAGGATGTGGCACTGACTGAACCTTGACAAATAGGGGCAACACAGAGAATCCACAGACTCTGAGCCCCTGATGGTGGAGGCCTAGCTGAAAGCCTAACCTATAGCCGGCTTCCAACTCCTCCCTTCTACTATGCATGCAGGAGTCATTGCAATGCTGATACAGTCACATGCAGAAGTGGCTAGGGCAGATGAGGGGCTAATATAGAAACAGTGTAAACACATACACACACACACACGATGAAAAAGAGGGGCATCTGGACCACCGTCATGGAAGATACTGACTTCTCTAGCAAATTCAGGTTGATACAATGCTCAGTAGTTCTTAACTAAGATGGGCATTAAATCATACAGTATACTGAAAAATTTCATGATGCATTTATGTCCAAAACACATCCTAGAGGAATTGAATTCTGTAAGCCTAGGATAAAATCGAACTGGTGTAACTGGGTAATGCTTTCCAAGTCGTCCTGATCTGTTTCCTGATTAGTAGGATCATAAGACCAACCCTTTTTGAGAAACGGATTCCTAGATATAAATGTCAGAACCCCTTTGGGATCTTACTCCATTTAAGTTGGAGTTTACTTTGTATGTACCTATGGTTCCTAGGTGGCCCTAGTGGTAAAGAACCCATCTGCCAATGAAGGAGACGGAAGAGATGTGGGTTTGATCCCTGGGTCAGGAAGATTCCCCTGGAGAAGGAAATGGCAATCCATTCCAGTATTCTTGCCTGGAGAATCTCATGAACAAGGGAGCCTGGTGAGCTACAGTCCATGGGGTTGCAAAGAGTCTGAGACAGCCGAGAAACTAAGCATATGTGCTTCATTTAACTATTTAGACAACTATATGTAGTACATTTCAATGTAAGGATTAGGCCTAACACAAAATGGGAAAAACAAAAACAACTTGTTGGATTTAATTGATTTTGTGAAGTAAAATGATTCTCAAAAATGATTTTATTATTTTTTCCTATTTTCTCCCTTAATTTCCCTTTGGTTCGCTAAGTCAAGTCAATTGATTTTCAGAAGTAATTAAGACTTCTAATTTATTATATTTATTGAGGGACAGAACTTGAGAAAGTTTCCAAATGTTTCTGATATTACTATTACTGATTTAGAGAACGTTACCTAGTTTTTAGAGACTTTACATTGAAAAAAAGAAACTGCCAAAAAGTGCTATTTTTCAATTGCCTGACTGGTAAATTTTCTCATTTATGTGTCTGCAGTAGATAGCTTTTTGGGCTTGATATCAAGAGAACAGTTTGGTTCTTTATGTTGTCGGGCAAATTTCTTATCTTTTAAAAATTCTTGACTGTATCTGTCTGCAAAATAGATAGAAATACATCTGCTATACAGAGGATTTTCTAAAATAAGAATTAAATGAAATAAACTATAGTATACTGCCATCCACAGTCCTTGACCTAGTCAAATAGTTATTTTTCTTTGCCTGTCTTGGTAAGTTGGATAAAAACAGAGCATTGTGAATGCTAAAATTCGACTCTCTCATTCTTTGAGCAGGATCCTATGAATAGATTTGGTTTTGGTTGTTGTGGAATGATCTCCCTCTTGAGATGACGTCTCCAGGCTGACAAGTTTCATGTTTTGAATAAAATGTGGAACTGTGCATTTAAAATTCCAGCTATGAGTTTTCCTTTTACTTTGAAATGTTCCTGTATGTGGAAAGTGAAAGAAAAAATTGAGGCAGCTGCCTGAATAATTTCAGCGAAACCAAAAAGAGGCTATCATTGTGTGGATCATTATACATGGAAGTGGTCCTTAACCTATCTAGAGAACAGCTACAGTTCCATTCTACTTTGATACAAGTACATCACCTTAGAATTGGAGAAATGTGAAGGATAGTATTTTAGCCAAATTTTAATTTTAAACTATTCTTTCATGAACTTCCTTGCTTCATTGGTTTAGTAACTTCATGGATTTATCTTATTTACCTTATTCTCTTCTACCTTTGTCCCTACCCTATTGGAGGAGGCGATATATACTATTTTATGCTGAGTTTCAAAAAAAAAGATGACTAGTACTTTGAAAATACTTCTTGGGGACCAAGCTGTTTGTATTTTCCTGGGGAGCTAAGAATAAGTGATGGGAGGATTTTGTGATCTCAATTTCTTTTTCATGAATCTCAACATAGTACTCTTTAAAAAAAAAAAGTCAGCTATAATGTTTACATTAATTACTCAGAGAAATAGAGTTTTTCTGAAGGAAAACATTGAAGATTATCTACATAACAACTAAAACTTTGGAATGGAAATGAAAAATACTGTCAAATATTTGGATATTGTTTCTACAAAATAAAAAACATGAGGTATTTAAAATATTTAGGAATTTGGACCTGTTATTGCTAGAGCACCCAAATCTTCTGTTAGAACATCAATGTATTTGTTTTGTGAGGAATATCTATCCAAAATGAGGGTATTTCAAAAGAGCAGCTTCTGTGGAAGATTCTAATCAGATATGTTGTGAAGTTTTTTTAAGATGTGGATGCCTAACATAGGAAGGCATTTGGAAATTCAGAGAAAATGTTTGGTTTGTTGGACCAAGTCTTAGGCTGTGACATATAAAACCTGGGATTCTGTGCTGATGAGTGGTGAGACTTTGGAAAAGATGTTTCTCTTGTGCCTTAGGATTGTCACCTGTGGTGTGTAGTCGTGAGAGAGGGCTCTGGATTCAGAATTAGCCAATGGGAAGAGAGGTGGGGCCTCGTGTAACTGTCAGTGTGCGATTATTGCCACTTCATTTTTCTCCCAATGCTGCTATGCTCCCGACCCCATTGTGATAAGAACACTTTCTCTTCCAGGTCCATTTAATTTAAAATATTTGTTAGAGTTGAGGACTGTGAGACCAGGTAATGGGTCATAAAAAACTCAATTGAAAAAAAGTGGAGAGGTTGAGAACATCAAAACTGTGGGAATACTGGAATAATGAGTTTGGATACACATGTGCATATTCACACTTACTCAAGAGAGCTTCCAAAAGAGAGAAATGAAAAAAAGCTGAAAGGAATAGCTGAAGATTAGGGCAGAATAAAAGAGAAAGTGATGCAATGGAGGAAGAGAAAATGACCAAGAAGAAAGAAAGAAAGAACTATTAGTTTTTCATCTTCTTCAAAATGGAATATGCAAGGAGAGAGAGACTAAGAAGGAAGAAAAAGAGTAAGAATTCCCTACATTGTCTGAAAGGAGAGATAAAAGTAAGATCCTTAAAGGCAGCTTCCAAGATAGGAGCTCAGAGAACTGAATATTGAACTCTATATCTTTTTAAAAACATTGAAGCGTATTTGATTTACAATGCTGTAAAAGGAGGGACGAGGTAAATTAGGAGTTTGGGATTAACATATACACACTACTATATGTAAAATGGAGAAGGCAATGGCACCCCACTCCAGTACTCTTGCCTGGAAAATCCCATGGATGGAAGAGCCTGGTGGGCTGCAGTCCATGGGGTCACACAGAGTCGGACACGACTGAGCGACTTCACTTTCACTTTTCACTTTCATGCATTGGAGAAGGAAATGGCAACCCACTCCAGTGTTCTTGCCTGGAGAATCCCAGGGACGGGGGAGCCTGGTGGGCTGCCATCTATGGGGTCACACAGAGTTGGACACGACTGAAGCGACTTAGCAGCAGCAGCATATGTAAAATAGATAACTAACAAGGAACTATTGTATAGCACAGGGAACTATACTTAATATTTTGTAATAACTTATAAGGGAAAAGAATCTGAAAAAGAATATACATTTTTTTTTCCCTTTGCTATACACTTGAAACTAACTCAGTGTTATAAATTTATACTTCAATAATATTTTTAAATGGAGTTAGTAGTTATACTGGTTAGTGTCAAATGCTATGGCTCAACCACAAGTGAAGTTTATTTTTCACTCCATCCAGAATGGATGTTCCTTTTTTCAGGTTGGGAGGAGGAGGGAGAACTCTATGTTGTCTTCAGGGAATCTGGATGACAGTGACTGTCATTTTTAATATGTGAAGTGTGCTCATGCTCTGGTTATCAACATCTCGTGCAGTGGAAGGGGAAAGTTTCTCAGGACGTTTTATACTCCAGGCCTGGAAAGAAAAGGCAGCAATCATTTCTGCATACTTGCCATTGACTGGAACCCAGTCTTGTGACCCCATCACAAAGCAGAGGGTCTTGGGAAATGTAGTCTAGCTGAAGAGGAGAACATACTCTGATGATAGCTAGCAGTCTCTATCATAGTTGCTGACATTTAAAACTCACAGATTTCTTACACACACACACACTCCAATTTCTAGCTTCCCCTAAAATGGAAAGACCTGACAATTCTGATCAGATTCCACATGACAACAATTGGATGGAACCAAGTAGTAGCTCCCCTTTGGAAGCAGCATCTTATCTCCAGGTTGCAGTCATCCTCACCACTTCTATTTTTGTCCCAACCCTGGTCCTACCTCATTTCATCCAAGCATGATGGACTCAAGCATGAAGGGACTATACAGTTAGAGGCCTTCTTATAGTGTAGTGCTTAGTCACTCAATCGTGTCCGACTCTTTACGGTCTTGTGAACTGTAACCCACCTGGCTCCTCTGTCCATGGGATTCTCCAGGCGAGAATACTGTAGTGGGTTGCCATTTCCTCCTCCATGGGATCTTCCCAACCCAGGGATGGAACCCACGTCCCCTGTGAGTCTTTCATTGCAGATAGATTCTTATACTGCTGAGTCACTGGGGAAGTCTTTGGTTCATTAAAACAAATGAAAACAACAGCTAAAACAGGAAAATTTTAAAAAGGTTCTTTAGACTTTCTATACTACCCTAAGTATGATAATTTACTTTTTTTGCTTGATTGTAATCTTGCATCAAAGTCTTTTCTTTAAACATATGTCTTCTGATGGAACTCAGAATTATCTTTTTTCTATAAATCTCACAATATCACTTCTATAATGTTCAACTTTTTTTTAAATAAAAGGAGCATTTAAAGACATTTATAAAGCACCTTAAAGGAAGAATCCTTTAGATTTTGATGACTTTGTCCCCAACATCCCAGCTATCTCATTCACATCTAATTTTTAGTGACTCATCCTTATCAAATTGTTCCAAAGTACTCGTTAGTTTTTACTGAGATAATAACTTCTATTTTACATTCCTATTTTGTTGGGTGAAATAATATTTTGAAAAATCATATAATTTACAATAACAAATACATTTGTCATAAGTAAGTTTGAAGATTAGCACAACTGACTTTTGGTAAGTATGTTAGTTCAAGTAAGAATAAGTTGCTATAACAAAGAAGTCCAACATAGAATAGCTTTACTATGATAGAAGCATTGATATGTTTTCACAGAAGGTTTCAAAAGCAGGTGAGTAGTTTAGGGTGAGTAACCCTTGATGTGATTCTTTTTTTGTTTGTTTGTTTAGTTAAAGATAAACTGTGATATACCTACCTTCAGTCCAAAAATTAGAGAAGGAGAGAGTCCAATGCAAACAATACTATAAAGGAGACACCTGTGAGGTTGTACTTTTCATTACTACTCACATTCTATTGGCCTAAATCTGGTCTCCTAGCCTTGGATAGCTACAAGATGGCTGGAAAATGTAGCCCATAGCTGGCCATGTATTAACAGAAAGAGGAAACTTCTACTACTGAAAGGAGAGGATGAATCTTGGCATTAGCAGTCTCTGACCCCATAAACATGGAAATGAGTCTTGTGTACTATTGTATCAGTTAGATTTTGCAGCACAACAAACCTTCCCAAACTTAGCTGTTAACAACAAACATTTATTATTCCTCATGATCCTATGGGTTTGTTTATTACTTCTGGTCTGGTTGGCTTAATGGGAGCTGCATGATCTAGGGTGGTCTCATTAAGATGATTTATTTTTGATTTATTTGGTCTCTCATCCCCTGATAAGCTGGCCCAGGATTCTTTTTATAGGTATGTTAAGTGTATAATGGAGAAGGCCCTGGCACCCAACTCCAGTACTCTTACCTGGAAACTCCCATGGACGGAGGAGCCTGGTAGGCTGCAGTCCATGGGGTCGCTGAGTCGGACACGACTGAGCAACGTCACTTTCACTTTTCACTTTCATGCGTTGGAGAAGGAAATGGCAACCCACTCCAGTGTTCTTGCCTGGAGAATCCCAGGGACGGGGGAGCCTAGTGGGCTGCCATCTATGGGGTCGCACAGAGTCGAACATGACTGAAGTGACTTAGCAGCAAGTGTATAATGCAAGAAGAGGGCAAGGTTCACAGAATAAGCAGTTTTCAGCTTCTGGTTGTATATATTTGCTGAAGTCCCATTGACCAAGGCAAGTCATATGGCAATTCCAAGATGCAAGGAGTAGAAAAATAGAGGCTTCCCTGGTGGCTCAGAGGTTAAAGCGTCTGCCTCCAGTGCAGGAGACCCCTGTTCAGTCCCTGGGTCGGGAAGATCCCCTGGAGAAGGAAATAGTAACCCACTCCAGTATTCTTGCCTGGAGAATCCCATGGACAGAGAAGCCTGGTAGGCTACAGTCCACGGGGTCGCAAAGAGTCAGACAGGACTGAGCGACTTCACTTTCACTTTATGATGACAGAGGCAGCAATATCACATTGCAAAGAAGAGTACACACAAGAAAGGGAGGAATCTGTGAACATTTTTGCAATTTACCACAACAAAGAAGCAATCTGTTAACTTTGAGAGTTCAATTTTTTTTTTTTAATAGAGAGTATTGTATACCCAAGCTAGTGTGTTAAATGAAAATTAGACAATAAAGCTTCTGTCCCTTTATTATGATGTTTGTTCCTCAAAAGAGAAACAATTGTTTACCTCTACTCCTACTTAGAAACGGGGAAGGATTTTTTAGGTAAGAACACCAAAGTGCAAACCACAATAAAAAGGTTGATAACTAGAATACATTGTGATTAAGAACTACTTTCATTAGAAACATAAATAACATGAAAAGCCAAGTACAGACTGATTGTCTATGCAGCATATTTAGCCAGAATGGATTATATACCCTCAAACTCCTGAAAATCAATAAGAAAAAGATAAATAACTCAATAGAAATATGGGGAAAAAAATACCCAAAGAGTCATTTCAGGGAAGAGGAAACTCAGAAGCCAATAGACAAATGGAAAAAGGCTCAACCTTATAAGACACTGAGGAAGTGCCCATTGAACTCTGAATCAAATACCATTTCAACTCTTAAGATTGGTAAAAATTAAAAAGCCAGACAATGAATGTTGTAAAGGATATGAACCAATAAGCACTCATGTATTTTGGACAGGAAATAGTATAAATAGTTTGGAAAATTACTTGGCACTATTTTGTAGAGTTAAAAATATGCATATCCTATGACCTAGAAAATTACTCCTAGATAAATAGAGTAATTTCTACCCATGTGCACCAGGAAATGTGTACGATAATGTTCCCAGCAGAGCAATGCATTGAAAGTAAATGTTTGGAAACAACCTAAATGTTCATTGATATGAGACTAGATGAATATTTTTTATCTTTTTCATGCCATGTCAATTATACAGCTGTGAAAGTCAGTTAATCATAGCTACTATATATATGTATATATACAGAATAAACAATAAGTATCAGTGTGAGTGGAAAAAACCTATTTCAAAGGATAAATATAAAGTGAGCCTCTTTTATATTTTTAATTAATTAATTTATGTTTAATTTTTTGCTTGCATTGGGTATTCGTTTCTGAGTGCAGACTTTCTCTGGTTGCCAAGAGCTGGGTCTAATCTTCGTTGCGGTGCATGGGCTTCTCACTCTGGTGGCGTCTCTCATTGCAGAGCACAGGCTCTAGGTGCAGGGGCTTCAGTAATTGCAGCTCTTGGGCTCAGTAGTTGTGGCGCATAGGCTTAGTTGCTCCATGGCATGTGGGATCTTCCTGAACCAGGAATCAAACCTGGTGCCCTGCACTGGCAGGTAAATTCCTGTCCTCTGTACCACCAGGGAAGTCCTCCAGTGTGAATACCTTTTATTTAAAAAAAATGTTTTTGTATTAAAAAAATATAAAAGCAATATATTGCTAAGGGATACATGTATACATCATAAAAACATTGAACAAAAAATAGAATGAAGAAAATTTCAGGATGGTGGTGTAGGGACAGGATGGGATGCATGAGAATGTGAATGGTATTGCACTGTGTGTTCTTTGGTGTGTATGTACAATTTATAGTTTTAAGAAAAAGGATGGTGGCTTGTTGGCTAGTATTTGCTTAGAGTTTTTAATCAGAAAATATTTCATTAAACGTCCATTACTCCTGAGGGTTTCAGGATAGAATTAACGCCTCTTGCTTTAAGCAAAGAGGGCCTTTGAATTCAGTGTCTTAAAACATATTGACCATTAATTTTGCATTCTACTTCATATTCCAGTGATTATGTTAATATTAAATTTACGCCATTGCCATAAATATTAGTAGAATTTAAGTTTTAAGAAAATTAACCATTTAATTCTATGGCTTTAAGGACTCCCCAGCAAACCATAGTATATTTCACATGGTAAACACAGGTTTACTATCCTATAAAAAGAGACAATATTTAAAGTTTTAAATTCTGTGGTGGTTGTAGAACAACAAAAAGAGTGAAGTGGAGAGCCTTAAAAAGGAGAGACAAAAAATTGCTATACTTTTGAAGGCATCAAAGAAAGACAGACCCTCACTTTGCACATAGTATTATCATGTCAGGTATGACACTATTATAATTGCTTGTTCACGGGCTGCATGCCCTCCTAGAATGTAAACTCTTTCTGGTCAGAGTTGTTCATTTTTTTATCCTTGTATGACAGCAAAATGAGCAGCACACAGAATGCTCTATAGGAACTCTCTTGGCTCGCTTTCTAATTGCAGACTATCAGATTGCAATTTTGGCAGACAAATCCTGGTGGAGGAAGGACCATGAGCTAGCCCCTTCCTTTGAGATCTCATCAGTAACAATTGCCGTTTCCTTGTTGGCATGAGGGAGTGATGCGCTCTCCTTAGCTCATTCTGAAGTGAGTGGACATGAGCCTGTCCCTTAATACCACCCAGAGTGACTAGTAGCTTTAACAGAATGTAGTGGATAGCAACAGAGTATATAGCTTACTCAGGAAGTAAGTTAGTGACTGGTTATTCTTGCCATCCAGTCACCAGTTCAAATGTATACTAACTGCTTTGCCAAATTATCATTCTGATTTCAATATGGCAATGGCCATCTTTCTCCTACCACCTTATAATAGTTCAAGGATATCTTGATTCTAGAGTCAAGAGATTGTGGCTGCAGAAGTGAAGGGAATCAAGTTTATCCACGGTCTGCATTCTGCCTTTGAAGTCATAATTTTCCATCTTATGATCTATGTAATTTCCATATAATTAACAAAAGGACCACCTTCCCCCTTTAGCGAATACCAGCTCCAACAGGACAGTCACATAGCGACAAAAATGTTTAGCCTCAGTACAAGAGATAGACCAATTTGGGGAGAATAGGGGCTGGAGGGAGCATGAATAGCATGATTGGCAGGGTGGGGGCATTTTCCATAGAGGTGGTTTTGATAAATGTTTGTTGAGGAAACAAATTTTAAAGGGCTAGTCGAAAGTATTGAGTACACTGCAATGATCAGATGCAAAAGAAAACTGAGGAATGAAAACATATGGAGTAGAAAAGTAAGCAAACCAAATTTTAGAAAAGAGAGTAATATTGAACAAATTATTATTATTAATTTTTTTGTTGCCAACTTTTTTAAAAACCATAGTCTATTGTGATTCTACTAATGGGGTGTACCAGCCTTCTGATGGGGACTTTTTCATGACCTAATGAAAGTGAAAGTGAAGTCGCTCAGTTGTGTCTGACTCTTTGCGACCCCGTGGACTGTAGCCCACCAGGCTCCTCCGTCCATGGGATTCTCCAGGCAAGAGTACTGGAGTGGGGTGCCATTGCCTTCTCCATGACCTAATGAAACAGCACTGCAAATAGGAAAACAGCTCTCAAGGTGGAAAGAGAGTCTAGGCATACCAACTTGGATGTTTTTCAAGTTTGATGTGTATATTTACTTTAGAAGTCTGAACACATGAACAATCAAGAGCGTATTCCTCAGATTTGGCTTGAGGCTAGTGATAGCCTCATGTCAAGAGGCTAGTTAAATGGGCACATCTCTTATAATGTTTTGTTTGTTCATTTTTTTTTAATAGGAAGGGAGAATTATAGAAAATCTGGGGATAAGAATTATTCATTCACCCAACACACATTTATTGTACATTTCTACATGAAATACTCTGTGGGGTTCTGAGGATATGAGGACTATTTAGACATAGTCTGCAATTCCCAGTAGCCTAGCATCTCATGCAGATAATGTACACTAGCGTGAACATAAAGGACCTCAAAAGGGTTAAATAACAAAAACAAACAAAAACTATGGGAATGTGCTATGGTTAAGAGCTATCAAATCTGAACAGTAATTGTAAAATATAAATTGATAGACTTGAGGGTTAGAATACTATAATGATTGACAACTGTTTGTAAGAAATCTAAAAACTGATACAAAACAGATATCAGTGGAATAGATTATGTAATAATTTCTGATTAAAACTGTGTACAACTCTGTGGTTGCAGAAATGGTATGTTCTCAGAGAAAGGTACAAGGCTCATGGCAAAGAGCATTTTCTGAATGTACTTTGTGGAAACAGGATCAAGAAAACTGAGATAATTGGAGAGAAGAGAGAAGGAAAGCCAGGCAGCCTATAGTTATAGAGGGAATGCTTACAGTATTTTATCCTTATTGGTATAAGGAATAACAAGAGATCATGATATTGAGGTGATGATTTTCTGGAACTGTAGTAAAGTCCAAGTACATAGGTGGGTGAGAGAGTCAAGAGAACTGGAAAGCAGAGCAGAATGCTGAGAAAAACTGACAGTGAGACTGATGGGGGGCAAACCACAAATATTTCAGAGTAAAACTTCTATGCAAGTTTGAACTGTAACATCAGTGGACATGCTGTTTGCTTTGCTGGAGAAATGACTGTACCAACTTATGATTAATATTTAAATAAAAACCTTTTATAATTTCATATTTTAAAAGTTGAAATTGGAATGTGACAGAGCATTTGGGGCTAACTCTATATGTAAGGGGTTATTACTATACCACTGTCATTGGTTCCTCCCTTCCCATCTGAGGTAGAAAAAAATAAACCCAAAATGCATCTACTGGAAAGTAATGAGAGTTCCAATTCATTCTGTACACATTCATTAACGGCTTGTTATGGGCAAAACATTGATCTGGATTAGGAAGCTACTGTAGTATTACGTTACTTTAATTCTTCTTAAGCATTTTGATGTCTTTCACTTATGGCTACTGTATCGCTAGCGCTTTTTATGAAGAGAAGGGTATACAACACACGAGTGTTTGGTAAACATTAGTTTAATTCCCAAATTCTACCCAAGTTCTCAGACTAAATAAAATAAAAATTGTAGGCCTCCGTGGGCATGTGATGATCATACTAAGTCATACTTTAAAATTTTTCAGGTCAGAAAAGTTGCAGGTAGATCTAGTTTCCTACCAATGGCTATCTTTCTCTTCTATCCAAGTTCCAGCTAAAAAACATTTCTCTCCTTAGACTCTTTTGAAAATAGAGTTGGTCATATAATCACTGTTTACCAATAAGACATAAGAATAAATCTGATGGGAAAGGACTGAAACTTCTATGGTGTCTTTTAGCCTTTGTTTTCCCCTATTTCCTCCCAGGAATATGGCCATAATGCATTGGTCATCTTGCAACCACGAGGATGTGACAGCATTTGAACCAGGGCAGAGACAAAGACAGCAGGATGGGTCTCTGATGGCATTGTGGTGCCACTTACTCCAGCCCTTCCACCTTGAGACTAACATGTTATGTGAGAAAAATAAATTCCTATTTGGCTTGGTCTCTGTGGTCAGGTTTCCATTTCATGGAATTTAAGAGAGGGACAAAACAATTCTAGAGGAAGAAATGGGAAAAAAAGAAGAAATGGGACAAAACACAACACAGTAGAAAACTATTTTCTCATACTCCAAATTCATATAAATTTTTATGAAGTAGTAAATATTTCTACCTAATGAGTTATAGCTCATTCAGTAAGTACTGTAGCTCACTGATTCTAAGATATACCTTTTTTCATATTTTTATATATTTTTATTACTGACATTGGATGTTTTTCAATTGCTGTTGGCTAGGTGGCACTCCTATTGTGGAAGTTATTATTTGCACACCTGCAAAAGAACTAGCAGAATTAGTGTTAGGGGCTTGAAAGAAATTTCTGACCACAATGATAGAGCTTTCTTGTAGGAAATTCTGCATCATCACGTCTCTCAGTTGCACAGATGATGCCACTGTGGGGAAAACAGAGGTGTTAACAATTCTCATACAAAACATGGTAAGAGAGTTGAACTATGCAAAAGCTTTTCAAATGCCTTAACCTATCTATTTTGCTGATGTTTTCCTTCTTATAGATGCATACGAGTAATGTATGATCCAGAATAAATTTAAATGGGCTTGTTTAGTATGTATAAAATTAAAATTCTAAGAGAAGAAAAGAAGTAAGGGTAATAATTTAATTTGCAGTTTTTAGTCATTTTTTGTTGTATTAGTTACCAAGTTGTGTCTGATTCTTTTGTGACCTCATGGACTGTAGCCTGCTAGGCTCCTCTGTCCATGGTATTTCCCAGGCAAGAATACTGGAGTGGGTTGCCATTTTCTTCTCCAGGGGATCTTCCCAACCCAGGGATCGAAATTCCATCTCCTGCATTGGCAGGCAGATTCTTTAATTCTTTACTGCTAAGTCATCTGGGAAGGCCCACTCAATCATTCTTGCTGCATCGCTTCAGTCGTGTCCGACCCTGTGTGACCCCATAGACGGCAGCCCACCAGGCTCCCCCGTCCCTGGGATTCTCCAGGCAAGAACACTGGAGTGGGTTGCCATTTCCTTCTCCAATGCATGAAAGTGGAAAGTGGAAAGTGAAAGTGAAGCCACTCAGTCGTGTCCGACTCTCAACAACGTCATGGACTGCAGCCTACCAGGCTCCTCCATCCATGGGATTTTCCAGGCAAGAGTACTGGAGTGGGGTGCCTAGTGGCATATAAAATCATGAGTTGTTTTATAAGATATCACATCATAGGTTTGATAACATACCATAAAGGTCTGCTCAGCCTGGAGTAATGATTGGGCTTTATTTTCATGGCATGATGTTGTATTAAGGACAGAACATACGCCTTAGGGAAAAAGAGGCCAAGGTAACAATGTCCCAAAATAACATTTTGTGGCTATGTGCAATGGGCCTAGCAGACTGCCTGGCAGTTATATTGCCTTAGAGACTCATCCTGTGACTTGCTCTAAATTCTGGGCTAAATCCAGATGCCAGATCCCAAACTTGACAGGCAAATGATATATATATTTGTAGGATGAAGTGATTTCTAAAAATTCAAGTCAGTTTCATATACCATGCAGGTTTGTCTGGTATTTTTAACTTCTCTTCAAGTGTAATGTTTTTGGATAATATATTTATACTTTTGCCTTTTAGAATTTGTGCATCTGAACTGATTTTCAGTAACTATATTGACTTTTCTCATATAGAGTAGGTTTTAATATGCTTATTTTAAAAGGGAGAATCTGAAGTGTCAAGAGGTAAGTGACTTGCCTAAGGTCACATAGCTAGTAAGTGGCATAATAAGGATTAGAATTCACATTTATCTGTTTTAAAAGTCCATGTTCTTTATACTGTGTGTAAATTAAAGTAAGCCTCCCCCTCTCTAAATCACACCTAATAAAATACTGGAATCATAGAGTAAATTGCTAATGTGCTATGCTTAGTAGCTCAGTCATGTCTGACTCTTTGTGACCCCATAGAAGAAGCCAAATATCACAACCAAACTGTGCAAAGTTCAACTGTAAAAATTAAAGCAAAACAAAACAAAGCTAGTTTGTACTAGAAAAGAAGAGGAAAGAAATGAAAAAGAAGATGGAATGGAATAAAATTTCCTACATAATGAATAGAGAATAAAAAAGTTATGGTTATGAATGATAAAAAAAATATTTTTTAAATGTTTTTGACAAGGACAAAAATGATAATTTGATTGCCAAGATGCTTTTTTTTTCCCTTTGGTTAATGACCTTTTAAAGGAAGTCAACATGGCAGAATATGTTTTGGATGATTACAAAATTTCCTCAGTAAGAGTCTGATTTCCCAGTTTCCTGTCAACTTAAAAGTGATGATATAGAATCATTGGCTTTACCTGCAGTGGCAGCAAAACCAGGTATGACAAAGACTTGTTTAGTCTGACTGGCCAAAAGTTATTAAGACGATCAGGGAAATTTATGATGTGTGACTGTCTGAGCTAAATGTCTAAGCCAGTCTTTAGAAATTAGTTTCATTTGAAACTAACAAACTGATTTTTTACATATGAAACCAAGCCTTCCCATAAATAAGAACTTCATTCCCAGAGTCTTGAAAACAACGAGAGAGGTCCTCTTAATGGATTAGAAAGAAGATCCTGCTGTGCTCCTGAGAACAACACAAACCTTTAATTTGATTAGAGAAAGAATTGAAAACTTGAGAAATTTTAGAAAAGTATTCAAAACTGCATAATTGTATTTTTTAATTTCTTTTTAGTATTTTGAGTTAAATCCAGACAATGCATATCCAACAACAAATGGATATGCATTGTTAGCTATGGCTTTTAAATTTCTAATATTTCTATTTCTGTGTTGTTGATATTTAACCCATAAAACTATTGTTTGATACAAATTATCTGACATATAAAAGATACTTTCTTTTTTTTTTTTTGATACTTTGAAATGAGAAGGAGTTATTTTCCAAACACAGAAAATTAACCATAAAGGCTATGGTCTACTCCAGCAAGATACATTATTTTGTTTTTAAGAATTTTTTAATCATACACTATTATCTGAAGCAAAGGACATTTTCCCTCTATTATCGTTCTCTACAGAACTAAGCAAGATGTAACTTGAACCTGGGGAAGCTAACCAGACTCTGCAGTCTGAGAAATGGACTATGGGTCACTATGTGAAAGCTATAATCAGGAGGCTTTTTGTTTGAACAGAAGTAAATATTTCAAAAGCTTCTCTTGGCAAAGCTTAATATTAGGTTAAATCATTATGAAATTTCAGTTTTATAGGCTCAAAAATGGACGAATAGCAATAATGTTACATACTTCCACATAATGCATTGAGATACTGAAATTTGCTAAACATGTAATGATTATTGGCTCAAGACACAAAAATCAACTTTGGGAATAAAAAACTACGTTGCCTGTGAGAAGATAAATATTAAGTGAAAGTAACTATGTCAAGTCTTGTCAAAGTGAATCCCTGGACCAGCAGAACCTCATCACTTGGGAATTTAAAAATGCTTACTGTAACTCCTCCCTAAATCCTATACTGTGGGGTGGGGCTAAGAAACTTGTGCTTGAATTAGCCGTCAGTTGACTTTGATGTACGCTAACATTTAAGAACCACTGGACTATGTGTTTCCTAGCATAAACTATGTCCTCACTATCAGTGAAACGAATTGAGTTGAACTTGCATTTATTAAGTTTACATGCCAACTGACAGAGAAAACACAACAATGGCAATCTTTTTACTTTATACATCTGATCATTGGTATTACTATATGTTCATAGTACTGTCTTTTATGCTATCCTTTCATTCTCCCATCTGGAAAATCTTTGATGGTAGTAGGAAATGCTACTTTTGTCTTATCAAAGGAAGTGAAATTTTGAAGACAGAAATAAAGCCACTTGGCACATATTTAATCATAGTTGTAAGGTTTTTAATTCACAGAAGTAAAGACCTAAATGTAAGAGAAGATGGCTTGCTAACTGGAAAAAAAAAATGATAAGAGAAAGGAACTAGGGAACAGAGATTTGTACAGCGTCCGGTGTTTTGAGGAGTTTTAAGGTAGTAGAACAAACACAGGAATGCCGGTCTCATAAGCAGGTCCAAGACTGCTGCTCAGAGCGTGAAACCAGGATTATAGGTTCCATGAACGTGCCAAGGTGGAGTATGTTAGCTCCTTTAGTGTAGGGTTATAGCAGAGCAAATGCTTGTGTTTTGAAACATATTTTTTCAAGTGAGAAGCAAATGAAAGTAGTGGATAGAAAATACCGTTAAAATGATTGTTGGATTTATATCTGAAAAAGTGGGTTTCAATAAGATAATGGAAAGTTTCTGACATTCTTGATTGCTAATATTTTGAGATTCACCATTTTGTAATGTTCTATTATACTTGAAAGTGTAAAATTTTATGATTTTAAGCATCATCAAATAATTCGAACCATTCCAATTCGTGAGAAGGATTAGATATGACACACATTTTGTCATGTGTGTGACAAAAAGCCTACAACAAATATCAGCCCTAACGGAAGAGTTCCAGGCCCAGTTCATTTATGGCTGAGGAGAAGACAAGAATGGTCACATTCAACCCTGCTGCCATAACACTGTGGGAGCTTTTAGGCAAAGAAATGAGTAAAAGAACAAATAAGTACTACAAGGGTAGAGACAAAAATAGCCTTATACTATGTACCGGAAAATTTAAGAGGATCAATATATTATTAACATAATAAGAGGACAAAAAGAGACTTGAATAAATGTAAAGATGTACTTAATATCACATATATTTCAATTTTTCAGAATTTAATATATAAATTATATCTTATCCAGTCAAAATCCCAAGAGAATTTTTGAGTAACTTTAAAAATTGATTCTAAAATATGTGTACAAAAATAAAGGTCCATGCATATTTATAGTAATTTTTAAAAAAGAAGCCAAGGAAGGACTTGTCTAAGCAGAACTTCAAGCATATTACAAAAATGTTTAAAAAATGTACTAAAAAAATTTTTTTTTAATGTGGTACTAGCATAGGAACGTATAGGTAGATAGTGGAATGGAATAAAGTGAAGAAAGAGGAGAAAAAAATATGATTGAGGTGACACTGGAAATTAGCAAGGAAAAGATGGATTCTTTAATATAAGCAATAGAAAAATTAGGTCAAGACATGAAGAAAAATAACTTTGTAATTTATGCTTCATATTGCACATATTGCAAGAAAAGAAAAGGAATCCACTTCAAGTGAATTAAAGGCCTAAATTTGAATGGCAAAAATTCAAAGCTTTTATGGAAGAAAATACAGGAATTTATCTTTGTGATCTCATTTAGGGAAACCCCAGCAATATCCCAGAGCACAAGTGAGAATATCTAAATATAAACATTGTTTTTAACAAAGGATTCCATAAGCAAAATTAATTGGCAGGAACGGATCAGAAGATATTTATAATGTGAAAACAAAGTACATATACAACGTGTATATTGGTTTCCTGCAAATAAGGAAGAAAGTTTGTAAACCCAATAACACATGAATGAAATATATGAGTAAGAGTTCAGGAAAACATGGGATAGGGATTGAATAGTTAATAAATAACATATACTTACTAATTTAAACAAAAATGAGTTATTGTCAGATAGACAAAGATCTGAAAGCCTCATAACATCAAGTTCTCATAACATCAATTGCTAGTGGAGTAAGGTGATGTAGTCACCTGGGGCAGTAATTCACCAGTATTTAGTGAAATTAAATATTCGTGTAACTATGATTCAGCAATCCCACTCCTGGTGAACCTCTCACAGAAACTCTCCTCATATTCATAGGAAAATCTGTTTCTTACAGTGTTAACTATGTTAGCAAAAGAGAGGGAGGCAACTGCATGTGCCTATCACCAGAAGAATATGTAGGTATCATGTGAAGATGCAAACTGTAAAAACTAGGTTTACCAAGGCTATTGGGGTCTTCAAGGAGATCCCCAATAAAGAATGATCCTCTTCCTTTCTTGGATTCTGAATAAATGGAGTAATAAAAGCAAGACTCCATGGAAGTCTAACTATTATTCTTATTGTTGGATAGTGCAGCATTGGAAAATATAATTTAGTGTGAGAGAAAAGGGAACCATTACCTGAAAACCAGAGTAGGCAGAGTCTCCACCTCTGAGCAGAAAAGTGGACCCCCCCGCAGGCAGCCAGGACCTGTGAGAAAATAGGCAGAACAGAGCAGAGCATGCCAGCCAGCCAGTCTCAAATGTACCAACGGAGAAGTCACTCTACCTCTCAAAGGCAGAGTGAAAAACAAGGCAGAATGGGCTTTTTATGGGAAATTGACATTCCTTGTGAAGAAGATTAACAATAAGGATAGATCTAAAGGCATAATATTGGTGAAAATGTCAGGAATGAGACAATTTATAGTTCAGTAAAATATACACATGTTATTTTTTAAAAGTACACAAAGAGCATATTTTTGAAGGTTGCAAATACAGGAAATATACAGAAGGTAGATTAGAAAGGTGGGGAGTACATATATTTTGTAGATGTCTATGGGAGATTAAAAATTTAAAAAAAATAGTAAAAGAGGAGTTTTGTACAGATAAAGGAAGATAGTGTCACCTGAATTTAGGTATATGAACAATTTACTCCTGTACTACGATTAAAAAGACAACATTAGGGATACAGAGATGATATGGCATTTTTTATTATGCTGTTATTTGCATTCGTATATATGAGCAAAAAAAACCTACCACAAAAATAAAGTTAATAAATGATAGCAATTATCCCAGAACTCAAGGATGGACAAAGTATTAAGCTTTCTCTAGAGTTTAGAATCTTTTGAGAGACAGCTTTCATTTTTACACAAAACTTTTGCTTCTAAGGAGAGATGATTATTAATCAGACGATGTTTGTAAGAGAGAAGGGAAATCAAACAAATCATTTTGATGTTCTAGGTACTTTTTTTTACACTTCCTGTGCTTTTCACTTCCGGAGCGTGCTTTCTGCTATTGTGTGTCCCACTAGTGATTGACTGAGACATGTCGTTAATTCAGATTATCTTGTTCCCAGAATCTGAGGGGATAAACAGAACCAGTTTTGCTATTTTTGTTACATAAATATCTTATGAGAAATCTGCTAGCAAACTGCCCCGCCGTGGAGCCAGGCAGGGGCCAGGCCAGGGAGGAGGGGGATTGCCAGCTGGGCTGGGCCTCCCTGGCTCAGGGATCCTCGAGACTGGATGCCATCTTGAGGCAACTCCTGCTTGGGCTGTGCAGACAGCACAGGGCTGCTAAGCGGCACCCACTCCGGGACTTGGAAAGTACCCCTCAGCCCCACAGTAGACAGATGGTATTTCTTCTGCGTTTGTGTGGAGGGGGTGGGGGAGTGGTGGTAACAATGAGCAGCAGTAGCCACTTGACAGGCTCCCTGCTGCCAAGAATTTGCATGACGAACGCTTGCTGCCATCTGGAGAACTTCAGCTCATTGAGGAAGAATCAGCATCTCAGCCTCACGATTCTCTTTGCCCCCGTCTGTGCCGAGAATCTCTTTTCCCAGGGGAGGAAGAGAGCAAAAAGGCAAATCAATCCGACGAACGGAACCTGGCCTGAGGGAGGCAGGCTGCGCCATTCCTTAGGGGAAGTCCCGGTGAGCTGGACGTTGCTGGTCTAGTTCAGGGGGCGTGTGGACCGGGCTGGCATTTCAGAGTGGATTAGGTCAGTGGAGTCCGTCACCTTTTGAACAGGGCTTTGTTTATCTGCCGGTAGTTGGTGGAGGAAGTGTGGAACTGAGAAGGAGAAAACTCAAATAAGGAACCCCTTTCCCATGACCTCCAGCGTGGAGTTCAATGAGGCAAAAGACTGACCGTACACCCTGGGGATCTGGTCACAGACCACAGTGTGATGTACGATAAACACATGTGTGGGCCATTTAATTAAACACATAACACAGCTTTCCAGCTGCTGAGATACTGCATGTTTAAAACAAAAGGTATTTTTCAAAGTATGAAAAAAATTCCACTTAATATTAGTTATTGTACTTTTAATATCCTTTCCTTCCTTGTTATGGGAACCTTATGGTTATGGTATTTTTTCTCTGAAGTTTTTTCTTTAAAAGGTATTTTTTTTTCCTCTCCAAAATATCTTTAATATTTAAAATTTATTAGGATCAAATGGTATCTTAAATGAAACATTTTATTAGGAGATTATATCCTATAAGGGCTGTATATAATACATAAGACCACATAGCTTAATGTCTTAGAGTTTCTAACCTTAAACAACACCAAGCCAATTCCTCATTGGAAAAAAGAAACGGACTCATATATTAATTATGGAATTATCAAATAAGTGGGAGTAATACCACATTCAGGGGCTTCCTCGGTGACTCAGATGGTAAAGAATCTGCCTGCAGTGCAGAAGATATGGGTTTGATCCCTGGGTCAGGAAGATCCTCTAGAGAAGGGAATGACTACCCACTCTGGTATTCTTGCCTGGGAAATCCCATGGACAGAGGAGTGTTGTGGACTACAGTCCACGGGATTGCAAAGAGTTGGACAGGACTGAGTGGCTAACACTTTCACTTTTAGTGCCACATTTACCACTGATGCTCTGTGAGCTTTGTGAAAGTGGAAATTGTATTCTGTTTCTCCTCAGCACCCTAGCACCCAGCACAGTTCCCACCTTGAGGAGAGTCTGTTTCTGCGTTGGGTATTAGGAGGTATGAATTACAAATTAACAGCAAACTTCAGCCCAGTGGAGGACTTGCTGGAAAGGTGCTGAGCCATCATATGGACTGTAAAATGGTGAAGAACCAAGACTAGAAAGGAAGGGCCAGCAGGAACGTGGAAATTGCTTTAATGATAAGTAGGCCTATATTCTGGTGACCTCCAGCCTTTGAATCTAAATTTCAGATTCTCTGAAGGTGAACTCTGATGGGCCCAGCTGGGGCCTGTGTCAGGTGATTGCTCTGGGCCAATCAGAGTGGGGAGGAAGGTGGCAGGCACAAGTAGCACAGCAGTGCTGTTGGCGCTGACTCCGGGCGTCACAGACAGCTTCCACCCAAGGGAAAGACGTGTCTCCATCTCATGTCCCAGCTGCACCATGAAGTCATTGAGGAGCCACCTGGCAGTATCAGAGCGGAGGCATTCTGGCTGACTATATATTGCTCGGAACATAAGCTTAATGCTGTTTGCCGGAACTTAAAATTTAAATTATTTAAAACTTGTCAGTGTATTTCCCTATCTTATTCGATGCAATTATTGAGGTAATTTAGTGTTCCAGTGATTCAGAATTATAATTATGCATGTTAATTTTTATAAACTATTGTAACATGATTCTCTCTCAGGAACCACTGAGGGATAGAAGGGACGGGCCTGGACTAGAATGAAGAGGGAGGCATCTAGGCTGTAATGTTTAAGAAGGCACTCAGGCCAGCATGAGAGTAAGTTAGGAGTGTTTCCTTAAATGCTGCATCCTTGGTGACTCACTTGCTGTGCCCTACTTTGGGCACTGGTCAGAGGGTATATTTAACCTTAAACAAAAATGACTTCATACTATTCACCTAGGTAGTTTTGTCATCTGTTGCTTCTGAAGAAACCATTGTTTTGTAGGGCCCTCATTACAATCACTCTCACTTCCCCACCCATTCAGACTTGTCTGATCTTCTTTAGTTTGTTATAACCATGGTGTTCTAAGAGCCCTTTATTCCCAGCCCAACACCAGTCTAGGGAAATCCTGATTTAAAAATTTCCATCCTATAGTTCCATTGTCACTATGAATGTCAATGATCTGATATTCATATGTACATAAGTATTCAAATCAATTTGAAACTTTCATAAAAGGGTCATTTTGAAATAATACTAAATGAGTAATCATTATGTACAGATGTATTGAAATAAACATGTTTCCTAGTAGGACATGTATCCTGATTTTTACATATGAAAATCCAGCAATTATAACCATAATCTAGAGAGAACTAAAGCTTTAAAGGTAAAAAGCAGACAGCTACAATAACAAAATTACATACTGCACTTTAAATCTCTATAGCAACACAGTTTTTGTGTGAGTCCTTGAGGGTGATTCTAGTTCTGACCTGTGGAGAAATAGCTCATGACATTTATGCCAGATTCTCAGCTTTTTTTCTAGGCTCCAGGTAGCCCCCGAGAGCCTAGTGCTGAGTATAAGAGACGATTGCCAGACAAAGGTGATGTGATGGTGAGACAGAACATCATTAACCTGGAAGGAAAGTCAAGTCTTGAGTTGTATTCTTGGCTCTACTCTAACTTGTGAGATTACCTTAGATAAGTCACTCACTCTGTCACAGTTTTCAGGTCTGTAATTGAACTAGACAAATTTGAAGTCCCCTTTGGATATAATAGTTTCTATTTCCATTATTTCAAATAAGAGTTGACTGAACATAAAACTTGAAAAACATTTCTACTGTTTCAGGTGATCTATTGAGTTGGCCAAAAAGTTCATTTGGGTTTGTCTGTAACATCTTATGGAAAAACCTAAACGAACTTTTTGGCCAACCCAACACATACATCAATGAAATAATTAATTTTAAGGGTTTTCTTTGTGGTGCCTGCTTGATATTCATCACAAGAACAAAATGCTGTGCCTGTGTGACCTGTGATTATAGCTGAGTCATTCCAGTGGTATGACAGTTTTCGTTTTTTCCAGTAGCTGTATACAACTTTAGGAAAATTGAAGTAAAAAAATTAACCAGTGGGTAGTTTGCCTGCAAAACACTAGGAACTAGCTCAATCTGAGGACAGAATTAAAATGCCCATGTTTTCTGGTATTATAGAGAACTGTGTATATATGCTCAGTTGTGTCTGACTCTTTACAACCCCATAGACTGTAGCTCGCCAGACTCCTCTGTCCATGGAATTTTCCGGGCAAAAATACTGGGGTGGGTTGCCTTTTCTTTTTCAAGGGTATCCTCTTGATCCACGGACTGAACCTGTGTCTCCTGTTTCCTGCATTGGCAGACAATTTCTTTACCAATTGTAGAGAACTAGTTTTTGTTTAATTAAAAAAAAAAAAAACTAAACAGAAACAGACATCTAGTTTGGTTAAATGGTCTTGCTTGCTTTTGTATCTTTTACTCTATCAGTGTAATTTTTCTTTTAGGGGATATGCTATTGGTTCAGTTGTATCTCCCCCAAAAGACATGTTGGTATCCTAACCTGACTCACCTCAGAATATAATGCTATGTGGAGATAGGGTCTTTGCAAAGGTATTCAAAATAGTCTTTATGATGGGCGCTAATCCACTGTGACTGATGTCTTTATAAAAAGGGGAAATTTTAACACAGATGTGCACACATGAAAAATGCCACGTAAAGAAGGCATAGATCTAGATTGGGGTAATATTTTTCTGAGCCAAGGAATTCCAGAGATTGCTCACATGCCACCAGAAGTTAGGCAAGAGACATGGAACAGGTTCTTCTTGTCTACCTTTAAAGAAATCAACCCTTCCAGCACCTTAATACTGGCCTTCCAGCCTCAACTGTGAGATAATAAATTTCTTTTTTTTTAATTAATTAATTTTTTTACTTTAAAATATTTTATTGGTTTTTTTGTATAAGCCACCCAGCTTGTGGTACCTTGCCTATTAAACTAATGCAGATACCTATTAGTGTATCTATGTGTAGATAAAATCCCATTATTAATTTCAGTTTTGGTTTTGAACACACACATTCACATGCACAAAGATTCTAAAATTACATATGTAGTTTTTAAGGTCTCAGAGTGAAACAAAAAAAATGCCTTAAAGGAGACCCCACAGAATTTGCACTTTATACACATATTCACTAGTAGCTTGGAAACCTAATTGCTTTCTGTGTCTTATTTTATTATGAATCTCATTTATTCAGTAACCTCATTTATTGATTATGATTGGAATAATTTTCAGGATCATCTTGCTACTCAAAAGCACAAAGAAAATTAGAAATTTAGAGCATTTATGAACCATTACTAGGCAAAAATTTTCTGCAACAGAGTGGTCCCATCACCCTCTTAAAATGTACAGTGTCATGCCATTAGTGAATTTATGAAATATAAGAGAATTCATATCTTTCTTTGGGAAATATTGATAAACTATCCTTAAAATTGTGACTTTCTTCTTTATAATCTCATAAAATAAGATTCTGTAACTTCCTTGTTTTTTTCTTCCAGTATTTCAGAGTCCCCTAAAGGAAGATTATTCTTTCTAATAGCTAAGTAAAATTCCCCCTTTTTGGGATTTATGCTTGAACTTTTTTACATACAGTTAGTTAGAAATAAACAGCCAGTTACTAAAACTACTACATATAATCTCATGGAGGTAATGAATATGGAAATCAAAGATATAATATTTTTAGTTACTTCTATTTGCTTCGCCAGTTTTAAAGTAAGATTATATGCTTATAGAAATGTTTTCCTTTCTGGCTCACTAGATTGTATTTTTTCCCCACTCTTTGATATACAGGGAGCAGAAGTAGGGCAATTTAAATATACCTTTTGAGCCAAGGAAGTTAGCAAGAAATAATCACAATTTTAAAGAAAAATAAGAAATTGTAACAGTGTTTAAGTGGGAGATTGCATTTTATTTGGATTCTGTTAATTACTGCTACCAGTCCACAAGCTGTTGCAAAAGTCCCCTGGAGATTATTTCCAGTCTATTTATAGAATCTTCAGAGAAGAAGCTATGAGAATGTCTTTTTATGATACTCTCTTTAGGCTTCCCTTTTCAATAGCTCACAATTAGTTGTCTGGAATGAGGATGTACGTTAGGCTAAATATGCAAGGGTCATAATTTTCTGACCCACTTCCTTCTTCATGGCCAAATACATTTGGGAAGAATTTTTTCCAGATTCTGTTTGTTGTATTAACTTACAATGACATCTTTTCAACTGTCTTGGCTTTAGAAGTGTCTTGTAGCTTTAAAGAAGCAATTTCCCATTTTAAATGATCCATTACCATGCCTACAAGAATGTGGGTAGTTACCCACAGTGGTGAATATACTTGTGGAGAAAGCTTAGAACTGAGATGAGCACACAGATTAAAGATGGGAGAAAATTAATGCCTAGAAAGGAGGTGGATTGTAAAGGGAAGCTGGGGGTAGCTTCTTGTAGAATGGACTCATTTTAGCAGTTTTCTCTTTCTTCAGGTAACAGTGGAAGTTATTGTCTTCCTTATTAGCAAATTGAAATTGATTGTTTCATTTATTTATAGTTCCTCTCTAAGAAAGAATTCTTTATTTGGTTTTACTGATCAGTTTCCACAGAGTAGAATTTTGTACCTTTCTCTTTGGTATCATCTGTCCGTTTGAGAAGTACAGGGCTTCCTTAATTCCCTAAAATGTGTTTTGTCTGTGCCAGAGGGCAGCATGTGACACTCGCCCATCTGGCATGAAAGTTGCCACTTGGCTGCCACCTGTGTTGCCACCCAGGACCCTTGCCACTCCTCCTCCATCCAAAGCATTAGACTCCAAGTCCCCACAGCCCCTTGCTGACTGCTGTCTCTTCTCCCGTGGCAGATGTCAGGGTGGGAAACACTTTGAGGGCCAAACATTTGCTATTACCAGCCTGGCATAGACTCAAATCCTCCTCTACGGGCAAAATATAACAACATTGAATATGTTTGCCTCTTAGTCTACAATCACTTCCCTCCTTTACCTCAATCCCAATTCCTAACTTAATTTGACTCATTGCTTTAACTCGGAATAGATCTGGTAGCCCATCGTGCTTGCCATCCCCAGTCCTCACTAAAGAGATCTTTGGGTGAGGAGGAGGACTGATTCTTTAATCAGCTGAGCTTAGAGCCCCTTTTGAAATTTTCCTGGTCCTTGGACATGCAAATCCCAAACCATTAAGTTTTTGCAGTCTGAATAGATTACTGAGCTAGTGGAAGTGCCACAGAGGCCATAGAAGAGGCAAGAGGTGTGAATGGATTTGATCCCTCTAATGATGAAAGATCAGCTTTGGCATCATAAGCTCATACTATTTTTAGAGCAGGAGTTATCTTAGAATCGTTCATTTACATATTTTACAAATGAGAGAACCAAAAGTCCTATGGCTTGGTTATATATGGTTTGCATATTGGTGCTAGTCTTATGAATTAATTGATATTCTATAAAAACATATGTCATGAAATTTATTATTATAAGTATTTTGGATTTATGTCTATTGTTTATGCACCTAACGTTTGAATGTGGGCAATCTTAGGAACAAAGCATTTCATTTGAATGAGACCATTGAGTGCTAAGAGTCTTTCCTAGGCATGGCATTGAGACGTTTCTCAATTACACTCTGAGAAAATGTTTTTCTTTCACTATTTGAGTTTATGGGAATAGCTTTAGAAAACATCATTCGTATTCATAACTGTTCGCTTATTCAATGAGGTACTTATTGAATATTTATTGAAAACTGGTAGGCACTAGACTAGGTACTCGGGATATAGTGAGGAACAAAACAAATAAGATTCTAGATGTTAAAAATGAATGGCTTATATTTTTATTTAATGGGCAACTGAATGTGGTCTTAAAACTGTAAATCTAGTTGTTTGTTTTTTTTTTCCTTGTGTGTTTTCCTTGTCTTTAATATCACCGTCATTGCAAAGTGTTTGTTAGGTACAAAGGGTATTAGGTAGAATGCATTTGGCTGTGAGGGAAAGAAAAATCAATCAGATTCAAACTGGCTTAAATAATAAAGGGAATTTATTGGCTCTGTAACTTAAAAGTCCAGCTGGAAGGTGGGCTTCCAGCATGGTTTAATCAAGGTTCCAGGTCAATTGCTCAGTGACTATTCCAGCTCTGTCCAGCACCATGCATGTATCATGTTACTCCCTGAAAGGCTTCTCTTGTGGTTGCAAGATGAATACCAAGAGAAAACAGGGTTTGATTTTTCTCACTCATAAAAAGGAAAGAGTATTCTTAGGATTCCAAGCAAGATATTGAGATGACTCAATGAATTTGATTAGAGCATATGTGTACAACTGAACCAATTATTGTGGCCAGGAGAATAAAATATGTCATTTGAAAATCCCATGGACAGAGGAGCTTGGTGGGCTGCAGTCCATGGGGTTGCTAAGAGTCGGACACGACTGAGCAACTTCACTTTCATTTTTCATTTTCATGCATTGGAGAAGGAAATGGCAACCCACTCCACTGTTCTTGCCTGGAGAATCCCAGGGACAGGGGAGCCTGGTTGGCTGCCATCTATGGGGTCACACAGAGTTGGACACGACTGAAGCGACGTAGCAGCAGTAGCAGCAGGACCTAAAATTGAGAAATCTGTGTGCAGGTCAGGAAGCAACAGTTACAACTGGACATGGAACAACAGACTGGTTCCAAATAGGAAAAGGAGTACATCAAGGCTGTATATTGTCACCCTGCTTATTTAACTTATATGCAGAGTACATCATGAGAAATGCTGGGCTGGAAGAAGCACAAGCTGGAATCAAGATTGCCAGGAGAAATATCAATAACCTCAGATATGCAGATGACACCACCCTTATGGCCGAAAGTGAAGAAGAACTAAAGAGCTTCTTGATGAAAGTGAAAGAGGAGAGAGTGAAAAGTTGGCTTAAAGCTCAACATTCAGAAAACAAAGATCATGGCATCTGGTCCCATCACTTCATGGGAAATAGATGGGGAAACAGTGGAAACAGTGGCAGACTTTGTTTTTTGGGGCTCCAAAATCACTGCAGATGGTGATTGTAGCCATGAAATTAAAAGACACTCCTTGGAAGGAAAGTTACAACCAACCTAGACAGCATATTCAAAAGCAGAGACATTACTTTGCCAACAAAGGTCCATCTAGTCAAGGCTATGGTTTTTCCAGTAGTCATGTATGGATGTGAGAGTTGGACTATAAAGAAAGCTGAGTGCTGAAGAATTGATGCTTTTGAAGTGTGGTGTTGGAGAAGACCCTTGAGAATCCCTTGGACTGCAAGGAGGTCCAACCAGTCCATCTTAAAGGATATCAGACTTGAGTGTTCATGGAAGGACTGATGTTGAAACTGAAACTCCAGTACTTTGGCCACCTGATGCGAAGAGCTGACTCATTTGAAAAGACCCTGATGCCGGGAGGGATTGGGGGCAGGAGGAGAAGGGGATGGCAGAGGATGAGATGGTTGGATGGCATCACTGACTCAATGGATATGAATTTGGGTAAACTGTGGGAGTTGGTGATGGACAGGAGGCCTGGAGTGCTGGAGTCCATGGTGTCGCAAAGAGTTGGATACAACTGAGTGACTGAACTGAGGACCTAAAATTGGAGATAAGGGTAGGATCGGTTTCCCTCAAAGTAGTTTAGCTGGAAGAAGAATAGGGCCAAATTTGAGGGCTATTTAAAAAAATGTGAAATAAATAATGAATACCAAGTAGAAAATCATCAAATATTTACTAGATAAATTTTGGGATACTACATCAGGTTCTGTGATCTTGCTGGTTACCACACATGGAGATTTATTTAAAAAGTTGAAAATGAGTTTACATTTTACATTGTTCAAAGCAATAAAGAAGAAAAAGTTAACAAATTAAATATTCAACTCAGTAAGAAAAACTTTAATAAAACAAACCAAAAAAGAAATTAAAGGAATTAATAAACATAAAAACAGAAATTAATTACTGAGAAAACATAATGAAATTCTTCCTTTTGTGATCATAGAAGACTGTTTACTTTTAAACCAGTTCAACACACTGAGAAAATCCCATGGACAGAGGAGCCTGGCGAACTACAGTCTGTGGGATTGCAAAAAGTTGGACTGAGCGACTGAGTATGCACGTGCGCGCACACACACACACACACACACACACACAGAAAACAGAAATAAACTAACAAGAACAACAAAATCTGTTGGATGACACTGAGGAGCTACCAAGGTAGCAAGGACTTGAGGGCCAGAATTCTGGAGAGAAGAAGAGCCCTAAGAGATGAACCCCATTTCTGGTGCCACTTTTCATCTTAAGGCATTTGCCAGTTAGAAGCATAGGTGAAGGCTGAGAGGCTAGAAGTTTTGCAAAAAGTAATATTTGAGAGGCATAGAGGCTCAGCAGATTTTAGGGTAGTCTTATGGGGCTGGGTGCCCCAAACTAAAATTGAGAGCCAACTTGAGAGTCCCTTGGACATCAAGGAGATCAAACCAGTCAATCCTAAAGAAAATCAGTCCTGAGTGTTCATTGGAAGGACTAAAGCTGAAATTCCAATACTTTGGCTAACTGATGTGAAGAGCTGACTCATTGGAAAAGACCCTGATGTTGGGAAAGATTGAGGGCAGGTGGAGAAGGGGACGACAGAGGATGAGATGGTTGAATGGCATCACCGACTCAATGGCCATGAGTTTGAGCAAACTGCGGGAGGTAGTGAAAGACAGGGAATCCTGTTGTACTGTAGTCCATGGGGCCGCAAAGAGTCAGACACGACTTAGTGACTGAACAGCAACAAGCAAGAAGAGCTGCTTATAAATACCCAAGGTTTTCAACTGGGGCTCCCAAACAGTTACACCCTAGGAGTATGGACTAACTCTCACAGGGAAAACAAAGTCCCAGTTTTGAGTCATTTCAGGTCTTCCCTGATAGCTCAATTGGTAAAGAATCCACTTGCAATGCGGGAGACCTGGGTTCAGTCCCTGGGATGGAAAGATCCCCTGGAGAAGAGAAAGGCTCCCCACTCCAGTATTCTGACCTAGAAAATTCCATGGACTGTATAGTCCATGGGGTCGCAAAGAGTCGAACGCGTACTGAGTGACTTTCACTTTGAGTTATTTCAATCAACTTTAATCAATTATATTAAAGTGATAATCCTTTGCCTTAATTTTCTCTCAGAAACAAAAGTAAGTCCCATCTGGACAAAGACACCATTGTCCAGAGTTTCAAATTATTTTTTATATACAATGTCCAGCATTACATTAAGAAATTTCTGGTCATGTTGACCAAAAACTAAGAGAGAAAAATTAAAACAAACAATAAAATCAGACCTACAAGAGATCCAGATATAGGAATTATCAGGCATGGGTTTTAAAATATTTGTGACACATTTATTTAAAAAAAGGATGGAAAATGTTAGCAGAAAACTGGAAAAAGCATAGATAAGTTAAAGCATATTTGAGAACTGAAAATTTTTTAGTAATTCCAAGTAAGAACTGGATATATAGGTTTCATTAAAACAGATTTAATGAATTAGCAAATTGGTAAGAAGAAAGCATCCAGGTATTCAGACCTAAGTATCAAGAAACAAAGAGATGGAAAATACATAAACAAGCATCAGAGACCAGTGAAATATGGGGAAAATATCTGACATATGTGTACTTGGAATCTAAAAAAAAGAAAGAGAATGTGGTAGAAACACGAAGAGGTAATGACTTAGAATTTTCCAGAAAACAGATGGCAGTAGATAAATGATTCAAAAGCTGTTTATGAACAAAGCAAAACAAATAATAACAATGACAATAACAAAGTTAGCTAATATAATCAAGGGAAAAACAAAATAAGATTCCAACAATGAATATAAACTATAGATATAAAGGATATTGAAATTATAATAAGTCTGTACTTATAAATTTACAAGCTTGATTAAATGAATAATTTCTAGAAAAATTTAATGACACTCATAGAAACTCTAGAAATTAATGATAAATTACCTCCAGAAAAACATGGCTTGAGTGCTTTCATGGATGAAATTCTATAAACTATTAGAGAACAGATGATTCACACAATATATAAAATTGTTTAAAAGCAGAGAAAGAAAATATAAAACCTTCCAATTTACTTTCAGTGCTTATGATGATAACAGTATGAAAATCTTCCCCCAAATGGCATAGAAATCTACAAAAGATCTCATTTAGAAATAGATACCAAAAGTTTCACAACTGATATCTGACAATTTATTAAGAAAAAAGGCAATCATATTCTGGCAATATAAGAAAAGTTTAAATCGTAGAGTTAAACTGATACATTTCTATCACATTTATAGATAAAAGAAAAAAAAACAATATTGCCTGCTTGGTGGTCATCAGATTTCTTTTTTGAATTAAGTTTTACTACTTTGAGAGTTAGCATCTTGTGTTAGAAAACTAACATCATCTTTGATTCTAAAATAGGAGAAATCCACACCATACCAGTGTCTGAAAAAGCAAAAGACCATTAGGAATTTTATATTTCTTGCCTTCTTTAGAATCTATAATGATATGTTACTTCATTATTCAACTTTTGCACACTTAAATTTCCAGTTGTTTTGCAGAAATGCATCATGTATGAAAATAATGCAGAGGATGCATTTCAATTCATCAAAGGGGTAGATAAATAATTTATAGTTCAGTTCAGTTCAGTTCAGTTCAGTTGCTCAGTCATGTCTGACTCTTTGCACCCCATGGACTGCAGCATACCAGGCTTCCCTGTTCATCCCCAACTTCCAGAGCTTGCTCAAACTCATGTCCATTGAGTCAGTGATGACATCCAACCATCTCGCCTCTGTCGTCCCCTTCTCCTCCTGCCTTCAATCTTTCCCAGCTTCAGGGTCTTTTCCATTGAGTCAGTTCTTCACATCAGGTGGCCAAAATACTGGAGCTTCAACTTCATTATCAGTCCTTCCAATGAATATTTAGGACTGATTTCCTTTAGGATTGACTGGTTTGATCTCCTTGCAGTCCAAGGGAGTGGTTTAGTTGCTAAGTCATGTCTGACTCTATTCCTGGGTCAGGAAGATCCCCTGGAGAAGGAAAGGGACTCTCAAGAGTCTTCTCCAATACCACAGTTTAAAAGCATCAATTCTTCAGCACTCAGCTTTCTTTATAGTCCAACCATCACATCCATACATGACTACTGAAAAAACTATAGCTTTGACTAGACAGTCCTTATAACGTCTCTGCTTTTTAATATGCTGTCTAGGTTGGTCATAGCTTTTCTTCCAAGGAGCAAGCATCTTTTAATTTCATGGCTGTAGTCACCATCTGCTGTGATTTTGGAGCCCAAGAAAAAATCTATCACTGTTTCCATTGTTTCCCCATCTATTTGCCATGAAGTGATGGGACCGGATGCTATGATCTTAGTTTTTTGAATGTTAAATTTTAAGACAGCCTTTTCCCTCTCCTCGTTCACTTTCATTAAGAGGCTCTTTAGTTCTTCTATGCTTTCTGCCATAAGGGTGGTGTCATCTGCATATCTGAGGTTATTGATATTTTCTCCCAGAAATCTTGATTCCAGCTTGTGCTTCATCCAGCACAGCATTTTGCATGATGTACTCTGCATATAAGTTAAATGAACAGGGTGACAATATACAGCCTTGATGTACTCCTTTCCTGATTTGGAACCAGTCTGTTGTCCCATGTCTGGTCATAACTGTTGCTTTTTGACCTGCATACAGATTTCTCAGGAGGCAGGTAAGGTGGTTTGGTATTAACATCTCTAAGAATTTTTCACAGTTTGTTGTGATCCACACAGTCAAAGACTTTGGCATAGTCAATAAAGCAGAAGTAGATGTTTTTCTGGAACTCCCTTGCTTTTTCTATGATCCAACGGATGTTGGCAGTTCATCAAAGGGAAGATACAAAATAATTTGCACTATTGCAATATTGTTAGACAAGATTTTTAACACTTTGTTGTTGGTGGTGTAAAACTGATGAAGTCTTCTTGGAGGGTAACATGGTTGAATGTACTAGAAGTTTAAAAAATATTAATTACCTATGTTCTATCAATTTCATTTCTAAATATTTATGTCAAGGATATTACTATGGTGTATAAAATGATTTATGTTACAGGATATCCTATTCATTGCAGCATTATTATGAAAGTAAAAAATTGGAAACCACCTAAATGTCAACAAGACATTAAGTAAATTATGATGAAGCTGTGATTGGATACTATGGCTTAAAATATTTTAATGGCATGAAAATATCAGTTATGTATTGATAAAAAAAGTCACACCTTTATAAACAACAAAATGTATATTATACACATGCAGACAGAAGAGATATCAATCAAAATCATAGCAGGAATTATTTCTTTCAGTAGTATTGTTGCAGTTGATTTTCATTTTCTCCTTTGAGCCTTTCTATAATTCCACATTTTCAAATTTCCACAATAAACATAAACATATCCTATTTTTGTAACCAGAAAATATTATTTTAAAAGTTGTGCTTGAAGTAAGGCAAGAAGGAGAGGTTATTTCTTTTCAGGAGAGCTGGAAACTTTGTAATAGTTTCCAGCATAACAACTATGACTGGCAAAATCATGTTATTTCCTTTTCCCTCCTTAGTTAAGCACTCCTGAGATACTAATTTTGTCCTCTTAAATCTAACATTTAATCAGAAGAGGGTCCAATATGGCAGTATCAATTCAGTTCAATTCAGTCGCTCAGTCGTGTCCGACTCTTTGCGACTCCATAAACTGCAGCACGCCAGGCCTCCCTGTCCATCACCAACTCCCGGAGTCCACCCAAACCCATTTCCATTGTGTCGGTGACGCCATCCAACCATCTCAACCACTGTCATCCCTTCTCCTCCTGCCCTAAATCTTTCCCAGCATCAGGGTCTTTTCCAATGAGTCAGCTCTCTGCATCAGGTGGCCAAAGTACTGGAGTTTCAGCTTCAACATTAGTCCCTCCAATGAACACCCAGGACTGATCTCCTTTAGGATGGACTGGTTGGATCTCACTGCAGTCCAAGGGACTCTCAAGAGTCTTCTCCAACACCACACTTCAAAAGAATCAATTCTTCGGCACTCAGCTTTCTTCACAGTCCAACTCTCACATCCATACATGACTACTGGAAAAACCATAGCCTTGACTAGATGGACCTTTGCTGGCAAAGTAATGTCTCTGCTTTTTAATATGCTGTCTAGGTTGGTCATAACTTTCCTTCCAAGGAGCAAGTGTCTTTTAATTTCATGGCTACAATCAGCATCCACAGTGATTTTGGAGCCCAGAAAAATAAAGTCAGCCACTGTTTCCACTGTTTCCCCGTCTATTTGCCATGAAGTGATGGGACCGGATGCCATGATCTTTGTTTTCTGAATGTTGAGCTTTAAGCCAACTTTTTCGCTCTCCTCTTTCACTTTCATCAAGAGGCTCTTTAGTTCTTCTTCACTTTCTGCCATAGGTGTGATGTCATCTGCATATCTGAGGTTATTGATATTTCTCCCGGCAATCTTGATTTCAGCTTGTGCTTCATCCAGCCCAGCATTTCTCATGGTGTACTCTGCATGTAAGTTAAATAAGCAGGGTGACAATATACAGCCTTGACATACTCCTTTTCCTATTTGGAACCAGCCTGTTGTTCCATGTCCAGTTCTAACTGTTGCTTCCTGACCTGCATACAGGTTTCTCAAGAGGCAGATCAGGTGGTCTGGTATTCCCATCTCTTTCAGAATTTTCCACAGTTTATTGTGATCCACACAGTCAAAGGCTTTGGCATAGTCAGTAAAGCAGAAATGGATGTTTTTCTGGAATTCTCTTGCTTTTTTGATGATCCATTGGATGTTGGCAATTTGATCTCTGGTTCCTCTGCCTTTTCTAAAACCAGCTTGAACTTCTGGAAGTTCACGGTTCACATATTGCTGAAGCCTGGCTTGGAGAATTTTGAGCATTACTTTACTAGCTTGTGCTGCTGCTGCTAAGTCACTTCAGTTGTGTCCGACTCTGTATGACCCCATAGACAGCAGCCCACCAGGCTCCTCTGTCCCTGGGATTCTCCAGGCAGGAACACTGGAGTGGGTTGATATTTCCTTCTCCAATGCATGAAAGTGAAAAGTGAAAGGGAAGTTGCTCAGTTCGTGTCCGACTCTTCGCAACCCCATGGACTGCAGCCCACCAGGCTCCTCTATCCATGGGATTTTCCAGGCAAGAGTACTGGAGTGGGGTGCCATTGCCTTCTCTGACTAGCATGTGAGATGAGTCCAGTTGTGCAGTAGTTTGAGCATTCTTTGGAATTACCTTTCTTTGGGATTGGAATTTAAACTGACCTTTTCCTGTCCTGTGGCCACTGGTGAGTTCTCCAAATTTGTAGCTGCTGCACTTGTGTGCCGTCGCAGCCACTGGGTTCGTGCGTATGGCGGTACAGGAAGACCCTGAACTCCCTTCCTTCCATGGACATACCAAATCTATAGGTATTATGAAATAATTTTTGCTGAAAGAGAACTGTGGACTAGCTGAACAGCTCACAGCACAATAAGAGATAAAAAAGTCACAAAGAGATGGGTAGGAGTGTCAGAGATGTAGTCTGTCTCCAAACCCTACCCCTGGCAGGAGTATCTCCCTGAGCATGAGGGGTGCCTACCTCACACTGGGCCTGAATGAAGAGATGAGGTCCTCAAAATATCTGGCTTTAGAAACCAGTGGGGCTGACATCCAGGGGATCTGAGGCCTGTGGGACCTGGGATACTTCCTTTGAGGGACTCAGGAGTAGACTTAACTCATCCTGGGTCTCAGTGTAGTGAAGGCTACAGTTTGAGACGTGACTGTATGATATGTGAAGAAGGTTCATTTGCTAATCTTAAAGATCTTAACCATAAAGCATAGATGCATAAAAAATGAGAAAGAAATCTAAACATAACACTAAAGAGAGTCATAAAATCACAAGAGAAAAAAGCAATAGAAGAAAAAAGGAATAGAGGGAAACTACAGGATTGTAGAAATGAGGGAGCCATTGACAGGAGAGAGGTGAAGGCAAGTTCTAGGATGATAGCGCTAAAGCTATGCAGTGGGTCTGGAAGAGCATGCAGTCCAGAATGGAGAGAGAGTGAAAGAGGTCTCAGAGGGAGAGATTTCCAGGAAAACATATGCCATGGTGAGACTCTCTGATGCTTTTGATCATGTGAAAAATAGTATTATGAAATGTCTTATGTGTTAGGTTTACACTTTTGAGGCAAATGAGATATAGGTTTTATGTATAGAAGCCTAAGTCAATGAAGAAGTGAAACCATTATACTGTTTTAGAAATAGTAAAAATACTACAGAAATGGAAACATAATCATATTATGCTACTTGGCTCAGCAACAAACAATAATTGAACAGTTATAATAAAGTATCTGCATTCAGGAATTTAACCAAAAACTGTTGTAAACATACACTAGGAAGATGGTGGGAACAGGAAGTGATTAGTAGTGTAAGGGAGAGGTTTAGTGTAAGAGAGAAAAAATATCTGCCGCAATTGGCAGTCAGTAGATAAAATAAGATCTTCACGACCCAGATAATCACGATAGTGTGATCACTCACCTAGAGCCAGACATCCTGGAATGTGAAGTCAAGTGGGCCTTAGAAAGCATCACTATGAACAAAGCTAGTGGAGGTGAAGGAATTCCAGTTGAACTATTTCAAATCCTGAAAGATGATGCTGTGAACGTGCTGCAATCAATATGCCAGCAAATTTGGAAAACTCAGCAGTGGCCACAGGACTGGAAAAGGTCAGTTTTCATTCCAATCCCAAAGAAAGGCAATGCCAAAGAATGCACAATTGCACTCATCTCACATGCTAGTAAAGTAATGCTCAAAATTCTCCAAGCCAGGCGTTAGCAGTACGTGAACTGTGAATTTCCAGATGTTCAAGCTGGTTTTAGAAAAGACAGGAACCAGAGATCAAATTGCCAACATCCACTGGATCATCAAAAAAGCAAGAGAGTTCCAGAAAAACATCTATTTCTGCTTATTGACCATGCCAAAGCCTTTGACTGTGTGGATCCCAATAAACTGTGGAAAATTCTGAAAGAGATGGGAATACCAGACCACCTGACCTGTCTCTTGAGAAATCTGTATGCAGGTCAGGAAGCAACAGTTAGAACTGGATATGGAACAACAGACTGGTTCCAAATAGGAAAAGGAGTATGTTAAGGCTGTATATTGTCACCTTGCTTACTTAACTTATATGCAGAGTACATCATGAGAAACGCTGGGCTGGAGGAAGCACAGGCTGGAATCAAGATTGCCGGGAGAAATATCAATAACCTCTGATATGCAGATGACACCGCTGTTATGGTGGAAAGTGAAGAAGAACTAAAGAGCCTCTTGATGAAAGTGAAAGAGGAGAGTGAAAAAGTTGGCTTAAAGCTCAACATTCAGAAAATTAAGATCATGGCATCTGGTCCCATCACTTCATGGGAAATAGACGGGGAAACAGGGGAAACAGTGTCAGACTTTATTTTTTTGGGGTTCCAAAATCACTGCAGATGGTGATTGCAGCCATGAAATTAAAAGACGCTTACTCCTTGGAATGAACATTATGACCAACCTAGATAACATATTCAAAAGCAGAGACATTACTTTGCCAACAAAGGTCCATCTAATCAAGGCTATGGTTTTTCCAGTAGTCGTGTATGGATATGAGAGTTGGACTGTGAAGAAAGCTGAGTGCCAAAGAATTGATGCTTTTGAACTAAGGTTTTGGAGAAGACTCTTGAGAGTCCCTTGGACTGCAAGGAGATCCAGCCAGTCCATCCTAAAGGAGATCAGTCCTGAGTGTTCATTGGAAGGACTGATGTTGAAGCTGAAACTCCAGTACTTTGGCCACCTCATGCAAGGAGTAGCCTCATTTGCAAAGACCCTGATGCTGGGGAAGATTGGGGGCAGGAGGAGAAGGGGACGACAGAGGATAAGATGGTTGGATGGCATCCCTGACTTGATGGCCATGGGTTTGGGTGGACTCTAGGAGGTGGTGATGGACAGGGAGGCCTGGCATGCTGTGATTCATGGGTCGCAAAGAGTCAGACACGACTGAGCGACTGAACTGAACTGAGATGATTAATAACCCTATTAATTAGAAGTATAGAAGAAGAAGTAGAAGTCAGAAAAAAATAGCTGAGACATTTTTGCAAATATTTGTGTTAGGAAGTAAGACTAGGTTGGAGGTGTGCAGTGGTAGATTCTAGTTTTCACTGTGTTTTCTGAACCTACCTGACTTTTCAAGTGATGTATTTGAATTACTTTGATAAAATTAAACACCAGTGACTTTTAAGAGAGCATTTGCTAGTGAGGGGCAAAGCTAGTATGGGCAAAAGAAAACTAAGATCATTTACTTGTATTTCTAGGTAGGCATATCTCCAGAAGTAAGAGCATTTAGTCTGCTCTAAGCTCTTTTAACATCAGGGCCCTTGTGGTCTCTGCCTTAGACTTGGAAATGGTCTTCAAATTCTGCACACTTGCCACTCTACCATATCATCTCAAAATCATTTGGAACATCAGTTGATGTAAAAACAACTTGACTTCAATTATTTCCTTGAAAGGATTTTCCTTTTCTACTCTTCTTGGCAATGAAGACTGGACAGTGCGCTTTCCCAGAACTGGCTTGGTGTTACGCAGTCCACCCAGTCAACAAAATTAAACATAAAAGTGTTTCTCATGTTTCAAGACCTAGTCTTTGCTCTGACAGCTTGTTGATACCGCACCACTGGATTGATAACACTTAAGTGTCTGGCTTTGATTGTGGTAAAATGCAATCAGCTGTTGACATAGAAAATATGAATAAAAATCCAGAGGGCAGATTTAGAGTATATTTATGTGTGGGGTTGGTTTGGAGGATGGAGTGGGAGGAAAAGAATTTGAGAGGAGACAATGGAGAGAGACTTGAGGACACAAGTATATAAGCTCTGCAGCCTCCAGTGTTTGTCTGACAGCCCTAACCTTGGAGCAGGCTTCTTCGAAACCTCTTTATACTTATGATAATGGCAAAATAAAAAGAAAAGCATATCATTGTTTTGACTTAGATTCTTATCCACAGTGGAGAATGTGATAGCTTATTTGCAAATCATTTGTTCTCATCTGAAGGGGTTCCCATTGTTAATGCTTCCCAAGCTGAAACTGAATACTCTGGGATTTTACCCACTGCCACTTGCCCAGCTGCAGGGAGAAGCATTGACTTAGCTTCCAGACCCCAAGGCAAATGTTCTAGGAAAGCCTGCTTAGGTGCATTTTAAGAACCTCTCAGTTATCACTTCTCTTTCTCCTCAGCCCTTCATGGTAGAGTTCAGAATAGGTTGGAGCTCTCCTCCATTTTATGCCCAATAATTTAATGGAGGTTAAAGTGCAGTTAATAAAGGTAAATGACTAGGGAAGTAATAGCCAGGCCAAATTCTCCCAACTTCATCAGCAAAGGGGAATTTGCAAGATATTTTAACAGCTGAATAGTCTAAGTCAACTTCTGGTGGGTATGAGTGATTTCAGAAAGGATGTCTCATGGCCATTAAGAATTAAGGAAACCAATTAATCATGTGGTATTATTTAATTCGTGACCATCTTGAAAGTTTTCTTTGTAATCTGGGTTGCAACCATTCACATGACAATTTGATTTTAAAGAGTTAGCATTCCACTAGTCAATTTTCTTTCAATTCTTATTTTTATACTCCTGACAAGTGAATACACTTAGTTGAGGAAAATTAAGTATTTGTGTAATTATGTGTTTTGTTATTCCTCATGGTCGATGACAGCATTTCAGGTCTTCTAAAATTCATCATCTAAGAAGAACTAATAATATGTTCTAGTCTCCATTCATTTTCTTAATAGCCACAGGCTACTCTACATCACCACTCAGATTTCTTCAAGTACTAATGGCATTTGCTGCCTAATGATCTGTGATGCTAGAGCTGAGCTAATGACAAGGTGAAGAGCATTTGTCAAAATACAGTGTCAAAAAAGACATTGTATATTGTTACAGTGGTATATAAGCCTTAAGGTTTCAAATATTTTTCCCCAATTACTTTAAATATTTTAGTAATAATATAGCCAAGTTTTGTAATACACTTCTATGCTTTCTATAAAATAAATACATGTATATATGTATATGGACTTCCCAGGTGGTGCTAGTGGTCAAGAACCCACCTGCCAGTGCAGAAAATGTAAGACATTCAGGTTCTGTCCCTGGATCAGGAAAACTCCCTGGAGGAGGACATAACCCACTCCAGTATTCTCGCCTGGAGAATCTCGTGGACAGAGGAGCCTGGTGATCTACAGTCCATGAGGTCACAAACAGTTGGATGTGGACATGACTGAAGCAATTTAGCATGCACGCATATATGTATAAACATGGGTAGGAGGGAGTGAGTGGGTTTCAGCCCTGAAAACATTGGTGGAAAGGTATATTAAATTGGTGATGTACAAAAGTCATTTTATATTCCCCTTCTTACTCTCTCCCTTTGTCCCTCACTCTCTCTAAATATGTATGTATGCCTGTGCACACATATGCATTAATAGTGTATATAAATACATACACATACACTCCCACATGACTATTCCCTCTATTATGTCTCACACTATGTATGTCTGATAAAATGCAAAGAGAGAAATAAGGCTGGGAAACAATAGGGTCAAACACTAAAATTGAAAACTCCCTTTTTTTCTCATCAGAACATTGTCAATCTTTTTATCTTCCAGGACAAATTCATTTTGGTTTTCCCTAAAGTAAAAATGAGTGGTTATCTATAATTCTTTTCATATTGAACTCAAAGTTCTTCCCTCCTTGGCCTTATCTGGTTTCAACTGCTCTTTAGAATGAACATTGTATATTTTCTTAGTCCACAAATACAGACAAAGCTCCTACTCTTCTGATTTGCCCTAGGGCAATGTGGTCTAAGTCTCAGAGCTGTGCTGTAATGTATTTGTATGAAAAAGAGCATCCTTGAGTGAGTCACTCTACCTCCCACAGACCAGTGAGTCGCGCATGTAGTTTCAGAGCCCTGGTCAGAGAGGCCAAATTGAGCTCACTGTGAACCCTGAAAACAACATCAGTGCCTGGGGTTATTTTAAACTTCAGCATTTTAGTGTCCATTCTTTTTCACTACCATGAGTAATTTAATGAGGGTTAGTTTTAATAGACTAAGATATTAAAGAGTCTTTTGTATTTATGAATGAATTATTTAAAATATACTCCATCTTTAAAGCAAGTAATTATCTTTTTTCTAAAGACAATTTCTAAAAACAGAGATTTAAAGATTTAAGTGTATATTTTAACTTTTTGAATCTATAATGAGTACCATTCTGGAAACAAATAATTATTTCTGAAAAGAAAATATAATAAGCAAAACAAGCATGTTATTTATAAAGTTTTTTTTTTTTTTAATTTATCCATTTGTTAAGAATTCTTTCCACAAGAATATTTACACTCTTGATGAATGGAGTATCAAACCCAATTTCAAGTTGTAGATTGTCCCTAAAACATGTATTTGGTTTAATGGTCTATTAACACTTACTTCTAACAGTAGTTAATGTTTTCATTAAAAGTATGCATCACTGTATTTTTTCATCAATACAAATTGGAACAGTATTTTATATTAACATAAAGATAACCATTTTGAGTTTCTGTTATATGCAAGGTGCTCTATTATTTATTTAGGTTTCAAAAAGCAAAGACTATTATACCTATGGGGCTTCCCTGGTGGCTCAGCAGGTAAAAAAAATCCTCCTGCAATGCAGGAGACACAGGAAATGAGTATTTGATCCCTCGGTCGAGAAGATCCCCTGGAGAAGGAAATGCAATCCACTTCAGTATTCTTGCCTGGAAAATCCCATGGACAGAGGAGCCTGGTGTGCCATAGTCCATAGGGTCACAAAGAGTTGGACATAACTAAGCATGCAGGCATAGCCATTATACCTATGACAGTGTTAGTCACTCAATCATGTCAGACTCTTTGTGACCCTGTGGACTGTAGCCCATCTAGCTCATCTGTTCAGGGAATTCTCCAGCAAGAATACTGGAGTGGGTATTCACTTCTCCAGGATATCTTCCCAACCCAGGAATTGAACCCCGGTCTCCTGATTGCAGGCAGATTCTTTACTGGCTGAGCCACCAGGGAAGCTGCATTATACCTATAGTGGCATTTTACAATAACTAACTCTTAAAGAGTGTTGATGTTATAACTTGGTCCCTTGAGAGTCCAGAAAAGTAAGAGCTAATTATGTTTGTTTGTTTTTGAAAAACACAGAATGTTTCAGGAAGTGGTAATAGAATGACTAAAGTATGGAAGAAAAAAAAAGAGTTGTTGTGGAATGCATGCACACACGCATGAATGATTATATTCCCCTCAAATTCATATGTTGAAACCCTAACCCTGTAATGTGATGGTTAGGAGGTGGGCCTTTGGGAGGTGGTTAGGTTTAGATGAGGTGGTGATGGCAGGACACGGTGGTAGTGTAATCTTATAAGAGGAGGAGACACCAGAGTTCTTCTCTCCACCATGTAGATACAGCAAGAATGCAGTTGTCTGCAGGCCAGAAAGAGGACCCTCACCAAGAACTAAATGTGGCTACACCTTGATCTTGAACTTTCTGGCCTCTAGAACTGTGGGAGATGTGTCTATTGTTTAAGCCATCTGGTCTATCAGTTCAGTTCAGTTCAGTCGCTCAGTCATGCTCAACTCTTTGCAACCCCATGGACTGCAGCACGCCAGGCCTCCCTGTCCATTACCAACTCCTGGAGCTTACTCAAACTCATGTCCATTGAGTCAGTGATATCACCCAACCATCTCATCCTGTCGTCCCCTTCTCCTCCCACTTTCAATCTTTCCCAGAATCAGGGTCTTTTCCAATGAGTCAGCTCTTTGCATCAGGTGGCCAAAGTATTGGAGTTTCAGCTTCAGCATCAGTCCTTTCAATGAATATTCAGGACTAATTTCCTTTAGGAATCACACTGGTTGGATCTCCTTGCAGTCTAAGGGACTCTCAAGAGTCTTCTCCAACACCACAGTTCAAAAGCATCAGTTCTTTGGCACTCAGCTTTCTTTATAGTCCAGTTCTGACATCCATACATGACTGCTGGAAAAACCAAAGCTTTGACTAGATGGACTTTTGTTGGTGAAGTAATGTCTCTGCTTTTGAATATGCTGTCTAGGTTGGTCACAGCTTTTCTTCCAAGGAGTAAGCGTCTTTTAATTTCATGGCTGCAGTCACCATCTGCAGTAATTTTGGGGCCCCACAAAGTCTCTCACTATTTCCATTGTTTCCCCATCTATTTGCCATGAAGAGATGGGACCAGATGCCATGATCTTAGTTTTCTTTCCTTTTTTTTTTTTTAATTTTATTTTATTTTTAAACTTTACATAATTGTATTAGTTTTGCCAAATATCAAAATGAATCCATCACAGGTATACATGTGCTCCCCATCCTGAACCCTCCTCCCTCCCCATACCATCCCTCTGGGTCGTCCCAGTGCACTAGCCCCAAGCATCCAGTATCGTGCATTGAACCTGGACTGGCATCTCGTTTCATACATGATATTTTACATGTTTCAATGCCATTCTCCCAGATCTTCCCACCCTCTCCCTCTCCCACAGAGTCCATAAGATTATTCCATACATCAGTGTCTCTTTTGCTGTCTCGTACACAGGGTTATTGTTATCATCTTTCTAAATTCCATATACATGCGTTAGTATACTGTATTAGTTTTCTGAATGTTGAGCTTTAAGCCAATTTTTTCACTCTCCTCTTTCACTTTCATCAAAAGGCTCTTTAGTTCTACGCTTTCTGCCATAAGGGTGGTGTCATCTGCATATCTGAGGTTAATATCATTAAATAATGATATTTCTCCTGGCAATCTTGACTCTTGTGCTTCATCCAGTCCAGCATTTCTCATGATGTACTCTGTATGTAAGTTAAATAAGCAGGGTGACAATATACAGCCTTGATGTACTCCTTTCCCAATTTAGAACCAGTCTGTTGTTCCATGTCCAGTTCTAACTGTTGCTTCCTGACCTGCATACAGATTTCTCAGGAGGCAAATAAGGTGGTCTGGTATTCCCATCTTTTTCAGAATTTTCCACAGTTTGTTGTGATCCACATAGTCAAAAGCTTTGGCATAGTCAATAAAGCTATACATATAATAAGCTAGTCTATAGTATTTTGTATAGCAGCCTAATCTAAGACAGGAGAGAGGAAACAGGTTTGACCCAAGAAGATAGTTTAAATTGAGGATTGTATTACTTGTCCATTGCTGTGTAATAATATTAGCACAAGCATGGTGGGTTAAGACACATGCATTTTTATCTCACAGTTTCCTGGGGATTCAGATTTGAGGCACAGCTTAGATGATACCTCTGCTTAAGATATCTCACAAATGCTGTAATCTCTGCTGACTGGGATTGGGGGTTTTATCTGAGGCTTAATTGAGGAAGGAGCCAGTGCTACGCTCAGAGGATTACTGGCAGCATTTCAGTCCTTGTGGGCTGTCAGATGGAAGGCCTTCATTTTTTGTTGGCGGTAATGCCCAGCTCTTTGCCTTGTGGACTTTCTAAACATGGCTTCTTGCTTCCTCAAGCCAGGAATGAAGGGAGAGTCTCCTAGTAGGAAGGACATTACAACTTTATGTAATGTAATCATGTACATGTAAACCTGTATGGGCTTCCCTGGTGGCTCAGCGGAAAAGAATCTGCCTGGCAATGCAGAAGACATGGGTTTGATCCCTAGGTCAGGAAGATCCCCTGGAGATGGAAATGGCAACCTGATCCAGTATTCTTGCCTGGGAAATCCCATGGACAGAGGAGCCAGGTGGGCTACAGTCCATGGGGTTGTAAAAGAGTCGGACATGACTTAGTGACTAAGACAACAAACAGCAACAGTCCTGTACACCATGTCAGCTTTGCTGTAATCTGTTGGTAAGGCACAAATTACAGATCCCATCTACACTCACAGGGAAAGATTACACATGGCTGTAAATACAGGTGTAAATTACACAGGGCAATAATCAAGAGAGTCACGTGAGGGTCTTTTCGCCACAAGGAACAAAGCCGAAAAAAAATCAGGAAATAAAAAAGGGTCCTTGTTTAATGAAGATATGGATAAATGTAAATGATTATCTTCATTGTGAGTAAAAAAAAAAAAAAAATCTAATTTCTTATGTCTTACTGATTGAATTTCCAACTTGAACTTTCCATTGTGATATACAGGTTATTGACAGTACCCTGAATTTAGGAATAGATTCTGTCCAACTCTGTGTAGGCTGTTTGATAAGCAGTATTGATAAATATTTTCCCTTCCCTTGTAGATTGTATGTGGTGCAGCCATGAGATGTTCAGCTTAATGAAGAGGAAATGTGGTGAGGTTTTTGGAGAGGATCTGGTTACTGGAGGGGAGAAGATCCATTTGGGGAAGAATTTACCACACTTGCATCTAGCAGTTTGATAGAGAAGAGGTCATATTTGGGCAGAGAATAATGAACAGATTACAGAAATTAGAGCAGGGGAGTGGCAGAGCCAAGAGGTCAAATCAAGCAGCTTGACCGCAAAGCCTGCTGTCTTTAACTCTCCGCATCTCCACCCAGGGTCTCTGAAGTGTCTGGGTTCTCGGTGGAAGGGAAATCTCAGAGGTCATTCGGTCCCAGCTCCTCAGCTTCAGATAAGGAAATTGAGGGGTTAATGAGGATTAAGTATTAGCCTCGAGTCATGAAATGGTCTTCCCAAAAATTAGAGCAAAAATCAAAGTACTGGTTTGAAACTTTCTTGGATTTTAATTCTTATTTTATGGGAGGAGGGCCCTCAGAATAGCATTGACTGTCTCTTATAGTTTCTAAAGAAGAGGTTGAAAAGAACTGAGTATCTGAAGAATTCCTTCAGTCCTCTTCTGCTTGGGGTCTTAGGATATAAAGTAATTCCATTAAATCAATGTTGTAATAGCAGCAGCAGCATGTCCCTGGAAAGAAGGGATACATATCAAGCATATCATTCCTCAGCCTTTTTTTTCTTCTTCATTCCTCTACCTCTTCAGGACAAATCTAATGTGAGGCTTTTGAAAGTGACATGGGATGAGGGCTGGGGAGAAGCTTAACTAAATCTAATCAAACTTCATTGTCTACTAACTTCAAAGGGAAGCCAAGTATGAAGGACACGTGTGAAGAATCAGCAGGCAAGAGGCTGTAAGATATCTTATGACAGTTTGCTTGAGTATGTTGCACTTCTAAGTGTTAGGAGCATTTAATCAAGCCAGAAGAAGCCTTGAGAGAAAAATAGGTACTACTACTAGAATCTAAAGAGGTTCAGGTATGTTAGTAGTAATCAAAGCAGGTTGATCGGTTATCTGAAAACTCGGTGCAAAGTGTTTGATACTCAAAACAACAATCTGATTACGTCTTTCTTGGTTGGAACCAATCGATTACTGTCTCATTACTGTTCATGTCCAATCAATCAACAGGATGACAGGTTTGGGAACAAAGACCAGATACCGAACAGAAGATGAAAAGCTAATGTGGAGAACATGCATTTGAATTTTCGTGCAGCTGTTTGCTATGTAATCTTCCTTTCATTCACAATTAGTTCACATCTATGTCCCTATAGATACTCTAACCATTAATCCCAGTGGTCTCAAGTTCTTTAAATGTACACACTGAGACCCAGGAAGGTGAAGTGGCTGAACTTGGCCACAGGTCTCTAGGTAGCTACAAAGCTAGAGTGTTAGCCCAGGTCTTCAACACTTTGCACATTTTGTCAAGACTCAGTTTCCAATCCGGTTCATCGATGTTGATTTAACAAAGGAAAAAAAAAGTTAAAATAAGATTATCACATACACCTAAGGAGAGGAATGAACTTTAGTGATTATTTCATTTCCATTGAGGCATTGATTTTTAGCTTTGAAATGCTGTAACTTTTCTAAAATTTAGGAGGCTGACTAGATGCTGAAAGACTTACTTATTGCCTAAAATCTATTTAGAAATCCTTAGATGAAAAGGCGCTACATAAAATTATTCTTATGACAGAGTGACTGTGTGGAGCTGGTTTTGTGTTTGGCTAGGATGCGTCTCACCTGGTTAGCCGGCAGCCAGGTTCTTTGGGGAGATGATGTATGCCTGTTGTAATAACAGGGCCAGAGAGAGGGAGGCACTGGCACCAAGGCTTCTTAGAAAAAGCCCCAGGGTAAGCCCAACCCAGCCTCTCCTCCCACTAATTGTAAGTTTTATTATTATTATTATTTTACCTTTTATGTTTTAAGGTCAACATCTTCATATTTTAAGGTTATAAGAACTTATGGGGTCACAGCACTTTATAGTTAATGAAACTTTCATATAGGTTATTCCTTTGGAGAGGCTTGAAGTCTGTAAGATATGTAGGTAGATATCACTATCCTCTTTGGATGTATAAGCACAGACGATTATTAGAATCATACTGTCAGAAAATGACATTCTGTACCAGAACAAGGCTGCTTCCCTAGCTGAGCTTCAACCTTAGCAGAGGTAACATTGATGTCATCTCTCCCAGGCGTGCTGGGGCATCACTGCTGAGTGGGAGGTTGGCAGCTCTGGCAGGATTACCGAGAGGGATTCAGGTTATCCTAGTCAGAAGTGCCAGGAAGTTACATCTCTGCCTTTGGTTTTATCACTGTGGGTTAGGAGGTTTTGTGGAAGAGTTGCCTCATTCCTCTGGGCTTCAGGTCCATGCCTTACATCATCTAGGTGACTGTGCACTGGAGTAGAGGGAGACAGACACCAAGGCTGCTTCCCAAGACTGCTGTGGAAAGTCGTGCAGGCTGTGTACTACCCAACTTTAGGGGCGCCATTCAAATCAAAGATGTTATAGATGCTCACATTGACTATGATACTGTTCCAACAGAGAGAAGGAAAGTTGGGGAAAAGGTGTTTTTCTAATTTATACAAAAGTTGAAGGCAACTAGGGCTCTAAATCAGGGCAGATTTATGGAAAAAGATGAGAAATAAGCAAAGAAAAAAAAAGTTATTAGACTTTTATTCACAGCCAATTAATCTAGGAGGCAATTTATGAGAATACACCCCAATTTATATTTAAGAGCAAAAAGAAAATCAGTAAATTCTACATATTATAGGTGTCTCATCAGATAACACTGTGAGTATAGAAACTTCAGACAGCAGGCCTGATTTTCAAAGAATTAGATTTAATTAGAAAATAAATCTACAAAACTTCAAGCATCAAGCAATTTAGGAAAAGATGAATTTTTTTCTACCTTATTTCACAGGTGACTGAGAGATCTAAAGATTCTAGGTCATTCTAGGTCTAAGAATTTGCCCAAAGTATTATTTTCATTTTTCCCTAGCTCTTTTTGAGACTATTCTCATACTCAGTACTTCCTCAATTTATATCACAGTGAAAGATGAATCAGTTCTAAGGAGCAAAGGTTTAAAATATTTTACTTAGCTTGGATGGGATTTGATTGAACTCAAGCTTGACTAACAGGAGTTTGAAGTTAAAAACTGAGTGCAGTTATACGTCAGTAAACCAAGGAGAGCCCAAAGGAACCGGAAGTGAGAGTATCAAAGAAGTAAAATAATGCGTTCTGCATGTTGAATGCAACAGTAAATAAATGCAACAAAATAGCAACCATTATGCATTTTTCCAAAATTCTATAAAATTCCTATTTTCTAATTTTATTTCCAATCAGTTTCTTATATTGCATGGAAAGAATTGCAGGTGTTTCTCAAAGAATTTGTAATAGCTCTCTTTTTTTTTTTTTATAACCACGTAAATAAAAATTAATCTCTGGCTTCAGTTGTTCAACAAAACCTCTTGGTGAGGTCCCTCAAGCAAAATCTACTATCTTTCTCTTTCTTTTCAAAGTCTTGATGTTGTTCTAACAGTACTGGCCACCTTCTCATCTTGGGTCCTCTTGATTTCTAAGCGTATGTGCACCTTTCACCATCCTCTCACTTATTTCTCCTTTTGTTCACACTTTTCTGGACTCTGCTATTTCCCCATCTTATATTCTGCAAAAATATGTGTACATATTTTGGCATGTGCTTTCTGAGCATCTTTATATTGACATTTCTCCAGGTTTCTTTTTTGAACTCTTTCCCCGTCCCTACATTGTTGGTCATATCACTGTATTGTTTTGCTTGACTGGCCTACATCAGTTTACCATCCGTCTCATGTTTCTTTCCCTTAAATATTTCTAAAGTCCACTCTTGACATCTTTTCATTCTATAGTCACACAGCCTCCAGCTTGCTGCCTTTAGCAACCCGTTTGCTAATTTCCTTGTCTTTAGTCTATCTTCATCTGAACAGCTGCATTCACACAAAGAATATCATTTTCTTTTCTTCTAGTAACTTCCAGTAAACTGTCACATCAAATTTATGTATCCTCTCAAGCAATTCTGGTCTTTCCATGGCCCTCTTCCCTCTAATCTCACTGCCCTCTGCTCTGTGTAAGGAATTATATAACATGGTTCACCCAAAATATTCTTGCTTTGTTCCTGTTACTCTAGAGCAATTATTAATTATGTCTTCTTACTCTCTGGTGATTGCAGCCATGAAATTAAAAGACGCTTACTCCTTGGAAGGAACGTTATTCCAATCTAGATAGCATATTCAAAAGCAGAGACATTACTTTGCCAAAAAGGTCTGTCTAGTCAAGGCTATGATTTTTCCAGTGATCATGTATGGATGTGAGAGTTGGACTATAAAGAAAGCTGAGCGCCGAAGAATTGATGCTTTTGAACTGTGGTGTTAGAGAAGACTCTTGAGAGTCCCTTGGACTGCAAGGAGATCCAACCAGTCCATCCTAAAGGAGATCATTGGATGTTGATCTGGAGATGAACTGGGTGTTCATTGGAGGAACTGATGTTGAAGCTGAAACTCCAATACTTTGGGCACCTGATGTGAAGAGCTGTCTCATTTGAAGAGACCCTGATGCTGGGAAAGATTGAGGGAGGGAGGAGAAGGGGATGACAGAGGATGAGATGGTTGGATGCCATCACCGATTCAATGGACATGGGTTTGGGTGGACTCCAGGAGTTGGTGATGGACAAGGAGGCCTGGAGTGCTGTGCTTCATGGGGTTGCAAAGAGTCAGACATGACTGAGTGACTGAACTGAACTGAACTCAAAATTGTCCTCTTTAGATATTAAATTATAAGGTTATCCTATCTTAATGGGACCTTGGTCATGACTGTGTCTACTACACAAATATACTTTGCAATTCTCTGTATTTGAGTTGTCCTTATGCTTTTCAGTAATGATATATAAGTCTTTGTGAAGTTTTTTTTTCCCCCTCATGTTCTTATCATGACTCACATTTATCAAAATGCGCTCAAGATTGCATGCAGTAAAGACTTTTCATTCTCTCTTCTAGATTCTCCCCAGAAACCCTTATATATTTCATCTCCTATTTGTTGTTATTGTTCAGTTGCTTAGTCATGTCTGGCTGTGCAACCCCATGGACTGCAGCACACCAGGCTTCACCGTCCTTCACTATCTCCCAGAGTTTGCTCAAACTCATGTCCATTGAGTCAGTGATGGCATCCAAACATCTCGTCCTCTGTCATCCCCTTCTCCTCCTGCCCTCAATCTTTCCCAGCATCAGGGGCTTTTCCAATGAGTTGGCTCTTTGGCCAAAATATTGGAGCTTCAAGTCAGCATCAGTCCTATATCCCAATTCATTAAGGCTTCACCCCTCATGTTCACAGAGAATGCCTGGAAGTTCTACTTTCTATTCTGATTAACGTGGCTATGTAGAACCAGGATCCATTTGTTTGGTATCATCTAGTGTTTTGTTCTTCACAACCAAGATAATCACGATGGTGTGATCACTCACCTAGAGCCAGACATCCTGGAATGTGAAGTCAAGTGGGCCCTAGAAAGCATCACTACGAACAAAGCTAGTGGAGGTGATGGAATTCCAGTTGAGCTACTTCAAATCCTGAAAGATGATGCTGTGAACATGCTGCACTTAATATGCCAGCAAATTTGGAAAACTCAGCAGTGGCCACAGGACTGGAAAAGGTTAGTTTTCATTCCAATCCCAAAGAAAGGCAATGCCAAAGAATGCTCAAACTACCGCACAATTGCACTCATCTCACACACTAGTAAAGTAATGCTCAAAATTCTCCAAGCCAGGCTTCAGCAATACATGAACCGTGAACTTGCAGATGTTCAAGCTGGTTTTAGAAAAGGCAGAGGAACCAGAGATCAAATTGCCAACATCTGTTGGATCATGGAAAAAGCAAGAGAGTTCCAGAAAAACATCTATTTCTGCTTTATTGACTATGCCAAAGCCTTTGACTGTGTGGATCATAATAAACTGGAAAATTCTGAAAGAATTGGGAATACCGGACCATCTGACCTGCCTCTTGAGAAACCTATATGCATGCAGGTCAGGAAGCAACAGTTAGAACTTGATATGGAACAACAGACTGGTTCCAAATAGGAAAAGGAGTACATCAAGGCTGTATATTGTCACCCTGTTTATTTAACTTATATGCAGAGTACATCATGAGAAACGCTGGACTGGAAGAAACATAAGCTGGAATCAAGATGGCTGGGAGAAATATCAGTAACCTCAGATATGCAGATGACACCACCCTTATGGCAGAAAGTGAAGAGGAACTAAAAAGCCTCTTGATGAAAGTGAAAGAGGAGAGTGAAAAAGTTGGCTTAAAGCTCAACATTCAGAAAACGAAAATCATGGCATCCAGTCCCATCACTTTATGGGAAATAGATGGGGAAACTGGAAACAGTGGCAGACTTTATTTTTTGGGGGCTCCAAAATCACTGCAGATGGTGATTGCAGCCATGAGATTAAAAGACGCTTATTCCTTTAAAGGAAAGTTATGATCAACCTAGATAGTGTATTAAAATGCAGAGACATTACTTTGCCAACAAAGGTCTGTCTAGTCAAGGATATGGTTTTTCCAGTAGTCATGTATGGATCTGAGAGTTGGACTATAAAGAAAGCTAAGTGCTGAAGAATTGATGCTTTTGAACTGTGGTGTTGGAGAAGACTCTTGAGAGTCCCTTGGACTGCAAGGAGGTCCAACCAGTCCATTCTAAAGGAGATCAGCCCTGGTATTTCTTTGGAAGGAATGATGCTAAAGCTGAAACTTCAGTACTTTGGCCGTCTCATGCGAAGAGTTGACTCATTGGAAAAGACTCTGATGCTGGGAGGGATTGGGGGCAGGAAGAGAAGGGGACGACAGAGGATGAGATGGCTGGATGGCATCACCGACTCTATGGACGAGTTTGAGTAAACTCTTGGAGTTGGTGATGGACAGGGAGGCCTGGCGTGCTGCAATTCATGTGGTCGCAAAGAGTCAGACATGACTGAGTGACTCAACTGAACTGAACTGAACTGAATGGTACAAATATTTACGGGTCATTTTTGATCCATATCTTAATTTGTAATGTTACCTGGCATATTTCTGTATGAAATACTATAGATTATATTTCTATAATTATTATATTATAGATCTGAGCTCTCTTATTTCATTTCCTCTGGAAAGGAATTCTGCATCTTTTATAATATCCCACCTAGAAAGATTTTAAAAAGAAAACTGCAGTTTTTCCATTTCTAATAAATAAAGAATGTTAAAGTTTTTACTTATACAAGTGGTCCCTGACTTAACTATGGTCTGACTTTACAATGGTGTAAATGTTATTTGCATTCAGTAGAAATTATACTTCAAATTTCGAAATTTTGATCTTTTCCTGGTTAGTGATATGCAGTAGATATTCTTACAATATTGGGCAATAGCAGTGAGCTGCTGCTGCCGGTCAGCCACATAATCAAGAGGGTAAGCAACCCACACACTTACAACCATTCTGAACCCATATAGTCATTCTGTTTTTTTACTTTCGGTACAGTATTAAACACATTACATGAGATATTTAACACTTTATTATAAAATAGGCTTTGTGTTAGATGATTATTGCCCAGCTATAGGCTAATTAATGTAAGTGTTCTGAGCATGTTTAAGGTAGGCTAGGCTAAGCAATGATGTTGGGCTAATTAGATGGATTAAATGCATTTTTGATTTATGATATTTTCAGCTTGTGATAAGTTTATCGGAACCTAACCTCTTTGTAAGTGGAGGAAGACCTGTACAAAATTTAGGGATTTTAGCATGTTTAATTTTTGCACATTGATCTAAGGTCAAAGATTATCTGGAAGTGTTCTTGCTTCCCTCTTGGGTTCTTGCCTTTAAAAAACAGCATGTTGGCAAGTATTCAGGTAGGATCATACAGATTTATCATTATCTACAAAGTGTTTCAGTGGAATTCAGGACAAATGTTAGTCAGTATTAGGGAGAGACAGACGACAGAAATCAAGTTTCTGTCTCTTTTCTTGTTCCTAAAGGAATGTTGGGCTTTATCAGAGTTGCTGAAAGAAAACAGCTGAGAATTGAGCACAATGAATGAATTTCCCTACGTCCTTCAATAAATGGTAGTTGGTGAAAAGGAATGTAAACATTCTTACAGTAAAAGAAGTTCAAAAAGAAACCCTAAATCCTTAAAATTAATAAACCAGTAAACCAAAACTTAAAATTGTGCAACTATTTGCATCACGATAAGCAAAGAATTTCAGGTATCTTTTTGAAGAACAACAGTGTATTAAAAACTAAAACAGTGTTAAATACTATACAATAGAAAAAATATTGAAGGCACCAAATAAAAGAAAGTAAATATAAGCTTCTGTTGACAGAGAGTGATTTTAAGAGTGATGATTCAAGTTGTTGACTTCCTTTCTTTCCTGACCCCTTACCCAGAACTTACCCATTTTTTCCTTAAGCTTATCTTGTACCTTTCACCTTTCCCTGTTACCAGGGCATTTCAGAAAGCTTCCTTTACTGTTACTTATTCCTTACATGCTGCAGCTGTGGTTACATGTTTTTCAGTTGTTAGCACCTTGCACTGATCTCTTAGCATCCCACTTCTGTTTTTTGTTTATTTTTAAAATAAAGTTACCCTTCACTTTACTAAGACGATATTACTGATTAGCCAGCAATATTAGATATTTCAGGTTGTTTTCTGGAAGTGATGATGGATTTATATTGCCCACTTGTATTTTTCCAACATGGTTCCCTGGCAACTATGGGCATTCATTTAAGTAAGGGTTTTTCATGGTAGAGGTTGCAGTTTAGGGTCATAAATAGAACTGTGCCTCTTATATTATTCTGTGTATCAAAATTATGTAGGGAACTTAAAATCTTGAATCTAGGTCATATCATATAACAATTAAATTCAAATTTCTGGGTGAAGGAACTTGAGATCTGGTTCTTGTTTAATCTATGTTCATGAGGGACTTGGGTGTGTAATTTTGTTTTCTTATCTTTTTTTTTTAAAAGAACAGCCTTTTTGGTTATCTTTAACAAACAATGAGTTTTACCATATATGTTCACCTGTGAAACCATCACTACAGTCAAGATAATGGATATAATCCTATGATTCCTCACGCACCGGTGTAAACTCTTCCTTCTCCTGCCCCTCCCCTGCCATTCCCAGGCACCTGCCAGTCTGCTTTCTGTCACTATAGTATGCATTTTCTGTAATTCTGTAGAATAGAATCATACAGTACATACTCTGTAAGGTCTGGTTTTTTTAATTTTTTACCAGAGAGAAATCGTATGTATCAATGGCTTCTTTTCTTTTTTTTTAATTGCTGATTAGTACTCCATTGTATGGAAAAACCATAATTTGCTTATCAGTTCATGTATTGATGGGCATCTGAGTTGTAGCTATTACAACAAAGCTCCTATAAACATTCGTGTACAAGTCTTTGTGTAGAAGTAGGCTCTCATTTTTCTTGTATAAATGTCTAAGAGTAAATTGATTGGATCATATGATAGCAGATGTTTTTTAAGAATCTGACAAACTGTTTTTCAAAATGGCTGTATCATTTTGCATTTTTACTAGCAGTATAAGATTTCTAGTTCCTTCACATCCTTGCTAACAATTGATATGGTCACTCTTTTTAAATTTTTACTCATTTCTAATTGATCAATAGTGATGTCCCATTGTGGTTTTAATTTGTGCTTCCCTGGTGGCTCAGACAGTAAAGAATCTGCCTGCAATGCAGGAGACCCAGGTTTGAGTCCTGGGTCAGAAAGATCCCTGGAGAAAGCAATGGCAATCCACTCCAGTATTCTTGCCTGGAGAATCCCATGGACAGTGAAGCCTAGTGGACCACAGTCTGTGGTGTCACAAAGAGTCGGACACAACTGAGCTACTAAAAACACAGTGACTAATGATGTCAAGCATATTTTCATGTGCTTATTTGCTAATTATACATATATACTATTTCAACTTTTAGAAAATCAGGTAATTTTTCCATTTATTATTGAGTAGTAAGGATTTTTAAATGTGTTATAGATAAAAGTCTACTCTGAGGACTTGCCTTTTCAAATTTTTAACAGTATATTTTGAAGAACAGTTTTTAATTTTTATGAAGTCCATTTTATTGACTTTTCCTTTTGCGGTTTGTGCTTTTGCCAGATTCAAGGTCATTAAGATTTTCCTCGATATTCTAGTAGTTGCATAGTTTTAGCTCTTATATTTAGGTCTATAATTCATTTTTAATTGGTTGTGAGAAAAGGGTCAAGTTTTATTTATTTTTCCATATGGACATCTAATTGTGCCAAAGCCATTTGCTGAGAAAATTATCCTTTCCCCAGTTGGATTATCTTGGCGTCTTTATTGAAAACAAACTGACTATATATGTGTGCATCTATTTCTGGACTCTACTCTGTTACACTGATCTATTTGCTTATTTTTATGTCAATTCCACACTGTTTTGATTACTATACTAAGACTAAGTCTGGAAGTATAATTCCTCTATATTTATTCTTTTTTCAAAGATTTTTGACGATTCTGAGTCTTTTGAATTTTCATTGAAATCTGAGAGATTGTCAAATTTTACCAAGGAGGGAGGGAGCCTGTTTTTATGGCATTATGTTGAACATATAGATCAAATTAGGATTTATGTTAGCTCTATTTGTTTTTTGGTAGATTCCATAGGATTTTCTATGTAGAAATTGTGTTCTCTTTGAATAGATAGTTTTACTTATTTCCATATTCTCCCAATATTGTTGCCTTTGTCTCTTTTTTCTTATCTTATTACACTAGCAAGAATCTCAGGACAATGTTAAGTAGAAATAATGAGAGTAGACATCCTTGTCTTACTCCTCATCTCAGAGGAAAAGCTTTTTGTCTTTTACCATTTAAACATGATATTAACTGTTGTTTTTTTTTGTAGATGCATTATCTACAAAAAAAGGGAAAGTTTTCATTTCAAAATACTTTCCCTTTTGATATTTCTTTTGTATCATGGGTTATTTAGATGTATATTTGATTTCCAAATATTTGGGGATTTTCCAGATATTTTTGCTCTTAGTGGTTCCTCAGTTAATTACACTGTGGACATAAAACAGATTTTGTATGATTTGAATCCCTTTAAATTTATCTAGACTTACTTTATATAATCTGTGTTAGTAAGTGGTCCATGGACACTTAAAAAAAAGAGAAGTGAACATATTCTGTGTTCAAGAATCTATGAGTGAGGGAACTAGGCATCAGTGTTTTTTCTTTAATGCTTTCCAGATGATTTTAATGTATAGCCAACTTTGAGAACAGATTAGACCAGGGGTTCTCAAATTTAGTATGTGTCAAAAATCACTAAAGTGACTGGCTAAAACACAGATGCTGAGTAATACAGAATTTCTGATCCAGTACTTCTGAAATAGAGTCCAAGAATTTGCATATCTAAAAATTTCCCAGGTGATACTGATAATACTAATCTACAACAACATTTTAGGAATGACTGGACTAGATTCTTGATATTCAAAGTATAGACCAGAGACCAGCAACATAAGCATCATCAGTGTGCTTATTAGCAATGTTGAATCTCTGGTCCACTCTATATCTACTAATAGAAATTTGCATTTTGGTGAAATCCTCTGGTTATTCTTTTACACATTAAGTTTATGACTCAATGGACTAAGACACTGCTTCTTATTCTGATTCAGTAGGTTTCATCATGGGGCCTGAGATTCGGCATTGCTAATAAGCACCCAGGAGATGTCAGTGTTGTTGGTCTGTAAGTCACACTTTGTGTGTGTGTGTGTGTTAGTTGCTTAGTCATGTCTGACTCTTTGCAACCCCGTAGACTGTAGCCCACCAGGCCCCTCTGTCCATGGGATTCTCCAGGCAAGAACACTAGAGTGGGTTGCCATTTCCTTCTCCAAAAGGAACTATAGAAAGAAAGAAAGTAAAGCCACTTAGTTGTGCCCGACTCTTTGTGACCCCATGGACTGTAGCCTACCAGGCTCCTCCATCCATGGAATTTTACAGGCAGGAGTACTGGAGTGGGTTGCTATTTCCTTCTCCAAGTCATACTTTAAGTAGTGTTAAATAAAAATCCAACTGAGTGAATTTTAAAGATCTTATTGGCTTTGTTGAACAAGGTATGGATTGGTCAGCATCCCATCTAGTGAGTAGAAAAGAGTTCTGCCACACTGTAGAAAAGAAAAGTCTCTTAAAGGTGGAAAAAGGGGTGGCAAAAGGACATTATTACCAAAGAACACATTGTTTCAGTGGCATTCTGGCAAAAATGAAAAACCTTAATCTAATAATCATAAAACAAAATGCTCCCAGATTGAGGAACATGCTACAAACCAACTGGTCAGTATTTCCTAAAAGTGTTAAGGTCATGAAAGACAAGGAAAGAATGGGAACTGTCACAGATCAGAGCCGAGGCTGAGGAGACACGACCGCTAAATACAATGTGGGATCCTAGACTGGATCCTGCAACACACAAAAATGGACATTACTGTAAAATTACTGGTAAATCTGATTCATATCCGTAGTTGGGTTGAAGGTTTTGTACCAATATTCATTTCTTAGTTTTGAAAATTATACTACAGTCTTGTAAGATGCTAACATTAGGGAAGGCTGTCCTACTTTTGCAACTTTTATGTAAGAAGTCTAAATTTATTTCAAAATGAAAAGTTTAAAAAGTGTTTTAGGGACTTCCCTGTTGGTCCATATACAGGCTAAATGGGACAGGAAAATGGGGTATGCTATTTTTCTGGGTGGAAAGTGAGTTTTTGAAACGCCCAAACTCTTAGATGAATTTGTGATCTTTCCAGTGGAACTTCTAATCTAAGAGTTAGTCAAGTTCTTCTGGTCTTCCTGGGAAAAAGATAATGCAAGGCAAGATAACTTCAGAGCAATGGAAAAACAATAATGATTTATGTATTGCAAAAGAGATAGAAAAGGATTTAATTGACCTCTGCATTGTCAGGAGCCTGATGACTCATTATCTTATAGTTAACAGAATGGAACTCTTTTTGGAAAATTTGTTTGAATGGATGTGTCAAAATACTAATCAAGCCATACCTTAGAACCAAATTCATTAGTTAAATTATTTGTAGAGACATCTCAGTCTCAGTGAAATGGCATCAAAACCATTTTAAAATCTTTAAATTTCATCTATGCCATCCAGGTGAAAATAGTCAAACTATATGTGGACAGCGCCCCTCCCCCATCCCCACCAAACAAAACCTAAACCAAAAATGTTGGCTTTAAACTAAATAACTAAATATTGTATTTTCAAATGCTTTTCAGGTCAGTCAAAGATTTTAAAGGGGAATGGAATTTCAGAAGTTTTCTTTTGCATGGTAGGCAGTTAGTACACAAAGAGGTAGATAGATTTTTTTCATTGTAATAGATGAATTGAATGTGGAAGTTTTAGGCATGTCCTCAAATTTTTCGACATTCTTCCCATGGAGATGTGAGATCCATGTCCTCTGCTGTGGAATCTGGGCTATCCATAGTAACTAGCTTGTAAGCAACAGATTAGGGCTTCCCAGTGGTAAAGAACCCGCCTGCCAATGCAGGATGCTGCTGCTGCTAAGTCGCTTCAGTCACGTCCAACTCTGTGTGACCCCATAAACGGCAGCCCACCAGGTTCCCCCGTCCCTGGGATTCTCCAGGCAAGAACACTGGAGTGGGTTGCCATTTCCTTCTCCAATGCATGAAAGTGAAAAGTGAAAGTGAAGTCACTCAGTCGTGTCCGACCCTAGTGACCCCATGGACTGCAGCCTACCAGGCTCCTCCATCCATGGGATTTTCCAGGCAAGAGTACTGGAGTGGGGTGCCATTGCCTTCTCCGGCCAATGCAGGATACCCGTGTTCTATTCCTGGGTTGTGAAGATCCTCTGGAGAAGGAAATGGGTACCCACTCTAGTATTCTTGCTTGGGAAATCCCATGGACAGAGGAGCCTGGAGGGCCACAGTCCATGGAGATGCTAAGAGCTGGATACGACTGAGCATGCGTGCAAACAGTTGATTATGGTGGAGGTAACACTGGGGAACTTCTGAAGTTTGTTCAGAAAAAGTCATGCAACTTCTTCCAGTTTTCCTTGGGAAACTCACTCCAGGGGAAGTAGCTGCCATGTAATCCAACCCTGAGGCTGTCATGGAGGAGAGGCTATGTGCTGGCACTCTGATTGGCCCCGGCTCAATGCCCAGCAGCAGCCAGCTTCAGTTGCCAGCCCTGTGAGGAAGACATGTTGGATGGCCAGCCCTGTAGAGCCTTTCGTTGATCCCGTCCCAGCTCACACCTCATTGTCACCTCCTGAGAGACCTCAACTGAGAACATTCTAGACACGCCCTTCCTACATCACTGATCCACAAAATACTACCCTCAATAAAGCAGTTATTTTAAGGTGATAAGTTTTGTAATGATTTCTGACACAGCACGTGTAACTAGAAAAGTACCAGCACATTTATGTGAAATCACTGATTTATTTATTCATTTATGTATTTCTGGAACAGATTTGTAAATTTGAAGGTCTTTACCAGTTAGAATCACACACAGTCCAAAAAAATGATTTACAGTACTGTCCGGGTTTTGTCCAATTTTAATTGTGTATTCTATATTTTCCATGCATTTATCTGAAAGTAGTCACTGATTAATTGTATTCTTAGTGGGGAGGATTCATGGTTTATGCTCAGAAGGGCAGCTGTTGCCAGGAAGGAAACAGGTTTCAACAGGCTGAAGACATAGGCCCCACTTTTTCTGGCTCCAGCCACCTGTTTCAACTGAGCTAAAATAGCCTGTATGCAGAGATTTTGGAAGTAGTCATTAGGAAAGAAAATAAACTATACTCATTTTGAAAACTCAATTTTATGGAGAGGAAAAAATTTGAAGGCCCAATTTAGGGTATAGATATGAAAGCAATTTACAAATGATTTAGGATTTCTTAGTGGAGAATTTCTTATCCAAATGGCAAAACATTTGGCACTGCTGATTGCAGCAAGAATATGAAGCTGCTTTGAGTGAGGAGCTTGGTGAGGGCTTATGATGTTGCATTGTTGAAAGTGATGTAGTCTGAGTGAGTCAGTATGCATATAAGGCTTATACATCTTTGGTTCTCAGAGAGTAAGTCCTCTAAGCAAGGCACAGGATACAGTACTTCATACAAAATCAAATAAATTCACTGTTGTATGAAAACGTATCCATAACTAAGTTATTATAACTGCTATACCCTATGAATTTAGGAACCGTACTAATTTCCTGAAATTTTCAAACTCCTGCCTTTGTTATTTGTCCTTTTTTTTTTCCCTTTAATTAAACTATTAGAAGCAGTAAATTATAAAGGTGAGAATCTGAGAAAGGAGAAGGAAGAGAGAAACTCAGGCATTTGCCTAAGAAAGAGAAAAAAATAAGGTGTGAGATAATATCAATTTAATTTTTAGTTAACAGATAAATGTTCTGAGGAGAATGTTAGTACTTTATATTATAAGATTTTATATTATAGTACTTCATATTATAAGATAGATTTCCTATCTTTTTTTTTGTAATGTTTCAAGTGTTTTGTCTTTCGAATCAGAATTCTTAAAGTTATGTAAATGATTTATTAAACAGGTGGGACCTGACAGGGTATAAAGGAAGAAAACTTTTTTTCTCCTTCTATCTTTGAGAGTTCCCTTCCCAGGAGCCAAAGGCCCCATTGCTTTTGTAGTTGCTTTTAGGTGTTAGACTGTCTTTTTTTTTCCCCCTAGCTATGAACAAGATTAATTTAAAAAATTAAGCTGGCACTCAAGTCAGAGGGGTATCACTCACTTCTCCCTAACTAAGGCCTAACTCAGGCATGGCCTCTGCTTTCCCAGGCATCAGAGGAAAAAGAAGTGACCCGCCTCCCCCGGCCCAGGGATTCTTGTGCACTAGTCCAGTTGTCAGTCTTTTTTATGGCAGATGCTCTGTGCTTACTTTTCTGCTGATGCACTGGTGAATTCTTTGGGGAGGCCCCTCTGCGGATGTCCACGCAGCAATTCTCTCACAGGTGAGGCTTCTTCTGGTTCAGTTCTCTGAAGCTTCCTCCTCTCCTGTTTCAGAGGTACACTCTGTGATGTCCTCCACGATATGGCCTGCCCTCTCTACTGGAATCCTTTGAAGATGCCTGGAGCCTGGCTACCTTTGCAGCTTTCTCTTGGCCTAGAGGAAAACTTAGGAAGTGCAGGTTACCCCCGCGATTGCCCTCTCTCCTCGCCCTCTTTTCTAGTTTCCTCCAGACAGCCTCCCATCCTCAGTCTTCTCTGAGAGGCAGCCATTGGTATCTCTCTTCATATATACCCCCAAAGTTCTGGAGACAGTTGTCAACATGTCAGGTTTTCTCCAGTCCTCTCTCAAGGATAAGCAGCCAAGATTCTGCCTCTGAGCACATACCTAGTTGGAGGCTGAGGTACCCACTGCTTCTTAGAGAAGATAATTTCAGTCTCTAAGAGAGTTGCCCTCAGGGCTTTTTTCTTTTTGTGTGTGCGTGTGTGCATGTGTGTACTTGATAGTGAAAGAAACCAGTTTGACCACCTCTTAGTTAAGTTGTGTGGGGATGTTTCTAGAACGTCTTTTGTAAATGCAAGAGGGGATAATAGTCAACTTTGGTCATTAGATTTGAAGTTGAACTTCTGAAACAACAGGAAAAGCTTAATTTCATATCTTGTTACATTTGAACTTGGATGTACTCTAGTAGGGATAGATCATGAACAACACACCTGGAGGGCATTACTCAAATTTTTGCAATTATATTATTTCTACATAATTCAAGTCCATAGTGATCTGTACTTCCTTTTCTACGACCCTTTGACTGTTTGAATCCTGTGAGAGGCTTCAGTTTATCACTGTAAGAATATGTACCCCCCCTTTCCTTGTCTTGCACTTCCCTTTTTCCCCTAAATTCCTCCCTCCCTTTTTTCCTTCTTCATCTTCTCCCTTCTACCCTAATCTGTGCCCCATCTCTTTTTTCTCCAGTCTCTCTTTTCCTGATATTTTCTTCCAACAGCCACTGCAGTATTTCACAGTGAGATATAAATTATAAGTAGTTCAGAAAAGAGAAAGCAAGCTAGAGCGAAATATAATACGGAGCTAAGAACAAACCAAGTATAAAAACACATTCCATAAAAGCCTACATAGTACCTACAAAAGGACCATGAATCTGATACTAATTGGCATCCTAGCAGCCAAGAAAAAAACACTGCTTGATCAATTATATAACTTAGAGAGTCCTTGACATAAAAAGAGACTAATTGGACAGAAAAAAACCTTAACTATTGCTGGTAATAAGGACAGACAGGAATTTCTCCTGAGGGTGTAACGTTATGAACAAAAAAACCCAATAAACCACCTCTTAGTAGACACAAGAATATTTTGTGTGGGGCTATTTCATCCAGCAATTCTTGGTGTGAGCAGATGGCATCTTGCCAAAACTCTGGTTGGTAACAACAATTTGATGAGCGCTAGTCACTGCTTAGCCTCTTACAATGTGCTCCGTGAAAAAGTGTGCCTTACAAAGCTCAGGAGAGGAGAGAAGGCAATCAGTGTAGACAGCCTAGTTGGAGGAGAGGCCGACACCTACATCCCCATCTACATGGAATGTAAGCTGACGGAGCCATATTCCTCCCAGAGAGGAAGTGAATACTGCCTAGAAAATTCAGTTCCAGAGAAGATAAATTGTGCTAGCATGTTTTCATATACAATCTTTAATTAGCATTAGCACACTAGGGCAGTAAACAATTCCCCAAGTCCAGTTGGTCTTCCTGTGGTGCAGAAAGGCCAGGTCCAGCCTAAAGCATACTGCGTGGTAACGTTCTAATTCTGGACCTGAAAGTGGTAGGAATAGACAACTACTGTTGCCCTACATTTGAGTCTAAAGAATATACTTTAAATTTAATAACATCAAGAAGACTTTCCAAGAAGTACTTTTTTCGATGGCAGCTGTTATACAAGAGTCAGTTTCTAAAATATTTTAGATGTTTTGTAAATCTCTGTAGGATGTCCCAGAGACCAGAATTCCTAAGGGCAGCATCTCCATCTGATATTTCAGATATGGTGGTGGTCTCTCTCTTCTTGGTGTTCTTGACCTGTTTCTTAGTCTTGGTTGCAAAAGACATTCTGACTCTTGGGCAGGATTTTTCAATACATCTGTGGAAAGGGACCAGGGTACCTACCCCCACCCCACCCCAATCTGTCATGGACTCATATTTTTATAAGTCCAATGCAAATGACTAGAAAAATGGTCATGCATTTAGATATTGTTGCCACAAAATGTCAAATTATTAAAAACATTTCTAATGTTTACTTTCATTTTCTGTGTTCAGCTCTTTGAGGGTTGGTAACAGTTTGCAGATGGGCTTATAGTATCTGGGCTCTACTTGAAGAAGCACAGCTCTAAGGTATTAATTAACCTGATGCCATTCAAAGTTGAATTCTAGCTGGTGTGTGATCAAGCTGAGATGCTGTTTGGCGTAACATCTTCTGACAGTTTTAACTCGCTTTCTGTTCCTTTAGGAGGTATTTTGCTGACTTAGCAGATGAGAAGATGCCAACCAGCCACCTGGGCCAGTGCTGGCAATACAGTGGGCGGGGCTCAGTATTAAATGAAAATACAGGGCTCCTTATTCAGGAATTATTAAGAATTCCAAGACAGCAATGGCAGGGAATTAAGTTGCAGGGTCCTTCTGAGGGTAGCAAGTGGTCTGTGCAATTGCCAAGGTCACACACCTATGATGTTTGACTGGCATACTCAAATTGCTCCTACTAAACTTAATATCTTAGCAAGACACTGTGTGCTTGCACTGCCAGATGCTCTAGGAGGGATCCCTCTGAAGCTCATTCTAGGGTGTCCTCAGGCCCATGCTGCCTCAGTGTTTGAAGATATTGCTGCTGTTAACAGAGTTGTCCCTTGACATGCGTGTGTGACCTAAAAAAACCATGAACAAAGTCCTTTTGATATTACATTCTGGTGAAGCCAGATGTGTATTAGAGACTGCTACTGCTGCTAAGTCACTTCAGTCATGTCCGACTCTGTGCGACCCCATAGACGGCAGCCCACCAGGCTCCTCCGTCCTTGGGATTCTCCAGGCAAGAACACTGGAGTGGGTTGCCATTTCCTTCTCCAATGCATGAAAGTGAAAAGTGAAAGTGAAGTCGTTCAGTCGTGTCCGACTCTTCGAGACCCCATGGACTGCAGCCTTCCAGGCTCCTCCGTCCATGGGATTTTCCAGGCAAGAGTACTGGAGTGGGGTGCCATTGCCTTCTCCCGTGTTTGAGACTACTGTCAGTGTAATTCCAGCTTCTTAGCCCTTTCGAGGGTATTTACTTAAAACTGGCTTTTGGTTTTCTCTGGTTTCTGAATGCTAGGGCAACAAAGGTAAATAAAAATAATCACCCTGCTGGCAAGTGACAGGATTAATCTCAGGGCACAAGCTATTTGGTTTTTTTCTTTCTTTATAAACAAGGTTAAGTGGTCCAATAGAGTGTGAAAAAGAGGCCCTAGGTTCTTTCGGAAGGTTCAGTCTGGAAAGTGAGAACAGAAAAAAAAAAGGCCTTTTAGGTACACTGGTGTTTACAATTCAATTTTGTTTTAATAGCTGTAAGGCAGACTTGTTCCGTCCACTTCCTTAAACCTTTAATAAAGTCTGCTACATAAAGGCTTTGCGTGATCATTTTTTACTTTTCTTTCTCTGTCTCTTTTTAATTTTTTTGTAAATCAAATAAAGAGTACATTCCTACTGTCCCACATCTGAAAGACAGGACAGTATTAGGTCAGCAAAACTTACTGGACGAGAACTTGGGCTTGGGAACCAAACTGCCTGGGCTTGGATCTTAGCAACAACACTTACCAGCTTAATCTCAGGAAGTTATTATCTTTGTGCTTCAGTTTCCTCTGATAGTAGTAGTAGTTCCCCTAAGGTTGTTGTGAATATTAAACCAGGTATCTGTAAAGCTCAGAGAACAGAGTTTGGTTTGGTAAGTATGTTAGCTATTATTATTAATCCATAAGATACATTAATTTGATAAGTACCATAAGAATATAAATCCATTGAAAAGGGGCAGAGATCTTAGGAGCACACTGGGTCATAGGAGTTTATATCAGTCTGATCTGGATCTTAAGAGTCCAGGTTACAGCAGTGGCCATTGTGATTGTTCTAGGTTGGACTCTTTCCTTGTTGAATTCTTAATGTCTTAGCAGCACCATCTTGATGAGGCCATGCCCCCATGTGATAGGCCTGTGTTTGATCCCTGCCATTCATTCTGATATCCCTGGTCCTCCCTCCTTCATTTCAGCATTACCCCTCCAGCTGTAGAAAATATCTTGTTTGGGTCTCCACAGTTAGGCTGCTGCTGCTAAGTCACTTCAGTCGTGTCCGACTCTGTGAGACCCCATAGACGGCAACCCACCAGGCTCCCTCGTCCCTGGGATTCTCCAGGCAAGAACACTGGAGTGGGTTGCCATTTCCTTCTCCAATGCATGAAAGTGAAAAGTGAAAGTGAAGTCGTTCAGTCGTGTCCGACTCCTAGCGACCCCATGGACTGCAGCCTACCAGGCTCCTCTGTCCATGGGATTTTCCAGGCAAGAGTACTGGAGTGGGGTGGCATCGCCTTCTCCAACAGTTAGGCTACATGGCTTAATTTTATTTATCTACATAGATTATTTTTTTAATGTGTTTTTCCCCCAGATATAAATTTTATTTGTTTATTTATGTTTGAGTTTATTTTTAATTGAAGGATAATTGCTTTACAATTTTGTGTTGGTTTCTGCCATACATCAACATGAATCAGCTGTAGGTATACATATGTCCCCACCTTCTCAATCCTCTCTCCCACCTCTCCCCCATTATTTTTTAAACGTGTCTTTATCACACTTCCCTTAGCTGTTTGGCATCCATCTTCCCCAGTAACTGAGTGCCTGTTTAAGGGCTCTGACATTGTTCACCTGCTCTCAACATCTTGTCCAGGAAGACTGGTTTGTCATCACTCTCATAGTAGGCCCTAAGGAGAGGACGTTATCAGTGGCCTGTGGTGCTAGGCAGTAAGAAACCTGTGTGGAGCCCACCTCAGGTCCACAGGCGTACTATCAGTGCAAGGTGTGCAAACACTTCCTCTCAATAAAGAATTTAAGAGCAGATAACAGAATCAAAGTTCAGTTGTCCCAGCATAGTTTTTGAGTTATTCTCATGAGCTATTTCATGAATAATGCTACCGTATAATGGTAGTGATGATGATAATAATCTAATATATGGGGACACATATGTGTCAGGCTTTGTTCTAAGTATTTCATATGTACTCACTAATTATCATAGGAATCTCGTGAAGTGTTTTCCCATTTTTACAGATGATTAAACTCTTGATCTCTGAAACTGGGTTCTGTGTTTGTGAAAAGAAAATGCTGGATTTCTGTAGTCCTGTTTACTTCAGAGGATAAGAATGATCTGGCCAGGGAATGCAGTAATGTTGAGCTTTAAACCAATGATCCTCAAACTTTGGCATGCATCAGAATTACATGGAAGGTTTGTTTAAAAAAAAAAAAAAAAAAAAAAGATTTCCAGGCTCTACCACAAGAGTTTCAGATCTAGTGGGTCTAAGTAGTACCTAAGAATTTGTGTTTCTTTCAAGTTTTCAGGTCATGCTGATGCTATGTTGGGCTGAGCCCAATAAGGTGAGGTTGTGATGTCATTATTCAGAATTGGGGAGCACGAAGGCACAATTCTATGACTATAGGATCACCTCCCTTACAAATAATTAAACTCTGCAAGGCCAGTAATATATGCACATTTATATATACTTATATATACATTTCTATTTATTCCACTGAAATGAGAAAAATATCTTTTACTTCTCTTGAAATCTACAGAGTACATTTATTTGTGTCATGCCTACTGACTTTAAAAAATATTAATAACTATTTTTAGAGCAATTTTAAGTTCACAGGAAATGGAGTGCAAAGTACAGCGTTCTCATAAAGTTATTGTCTCCAACATGCACAGATTCCCCCACCATTAACATTTCCCATGAGAGTGGGATGTTTGTTACTATCAATGAACCTACACTGACACATCGTTATCATCCATAGTTTACATTAAGGTTCACTCTTGGTATTGTACATTCTATAGGTTTTGATAAATGTATAATAACATTATCCAAAGTCCCACTTTTAAAAAATAAGTTATTTTTAGCTATTACTAAGCAAATAAATTTTAACATTTTCTTTGCCTTTATGTTTTAGTTTTCCTCCGAGGTAAAATAATATTCATTTTGCTGAGAGGATCCATCTATTCCTTGCGTCCCACTTCCCCAGCCCTGCCCTCCCAACCACACACACACTCATATACTTTTATTTTTTTTTGAAAGGTAAGGAAGGGGCAATAAAAAGATCTTATTGGTTAATTTAAATTTTTTTTCAATGTTAGAAATTCCCAGTTAAAGAAGCTCTGCTTCAGATTTCAATGGCAAATCAGCCATGGGATTAAGTGGATTAATGTAAAAAGCTTTCTCAAAAAGAACAAGAAAATCCACTCATTTTCTTCTGAGTGAATGTGTCTGTGATTTCAGTGACCCTAACAATGCAGCATGAAGCAGCCACCACACAAATGGATGGCGACAGCTGTACTCTAACACCAGGGAAGGCAGTGAGTGTACGCGTCCTGCACAGTTCTAAGAAGCTGGTCCTTATGTGACCCCCTTTATTGTAGGTGGTCGGGCTGTCCTTTCAACAATGCTTCACTTTATTATGTTAGCAAAATGTAAAAGGCACTGTGTTATGGCGGGAAGAGCTGTAGAGTTTTTAAATTCAGTCAAGTGTGAGTTTGAATCCTGGCTTGAGCAAGTTCTTCATCTCTCAGAGACCATTAAAATGGTGGCGATGGAGGACAAATTCTATCTTTTCAGGTTACTGGGAAGCTTAGCAAAGGGCTATTAAAAATGCCAGTGAGTACTCATCATTTTTGGCAAAAGCACTATGTTAAAACAACCATTCAATATTCTACAAAAACGATTATTCATAAATCAGTTCAGGCAATCATTCATTCATTCATGTTTATTGAGCACTTCTGTAAGTGCTCTGTATGAGGCACCATAGAGTATCAGTAGTTTTTTTCTGTTACTGCTTTCTTCTTTGTAATAATCTCACTAAGCAAGATATCAACATGAACTATTTTAGATGGTTATAAAAATATAAGCATAGTATATTTTCTTTAAATGTTTAAAAATTAGAGACAGAAATAAGAACCATCTCCAAATATGAAAGTGATTTTCAGGGAAGTGAAATTATGTATGTCTTATGTTTTCTTCTTCATGTTTTATTTACATTTTCTAAACAATTTTTACAAATTTAAATGATTTGGGGATAATAAAAAGGACAACAAATTTTATTAGAATTTTAACAGTGTTTTGCTAATTCTGATAATCATCATTGCAATAATCAGTAATTGATTCCCACTGTACACTATTAGGGAGAAGGAAATGGCAACCCACTCCAGTGTTCTTGCCTGGAGAATCCCAGGGACGGCAGAGCCTGGTGGGCTGCCGTCTACGGGGTCGCACAGAGTCGGACACGACTGAAGCAACTTAGCAGCAGCAGTACACTATTAGGGGGCTTCCCAGGTGGCTCAGTGGTAAAGAACATGCCTGCCAATGCAAGAGATGGAGTTTTGATCCCTTGGAGGAGGAAATGGCAACCCACTCCAGTAATCTTGCCTAGAAAGGGAAATGCCACGGGCAGAGGAACCTGGAAGGCCACAGTCCATGGGGTCACAAAAAAGCTGGACACAACTCAGTGACTGAGCATGCACACATGTGCATTATAAATTGGGGGGCAAAGGAGGAATAAGGGAAAAAAACCCTGTGCTTGAGAGTCTTTCAACAAACTTATGAAGGGAGATGCTTCTTTTATATGTCAGTGGTATCCTGCTATCTTTTTAATTTTCAAAAGGACAAAGGATAAAGCTTAAAGTTTAGAAATAAGGGACTATCAAAATCATGAGAAATAATAACATATATCTTTCTGAAGAGAAAATGAAATTCTCTTAAAAAAGGAAAAATTCTTAGAAATCTTCCTCAGGCTCCAAAGTTAAATTTTATATATGTTTGCTCTCTTTGGATAAAGAGTTTTAAAAACTTAGTTTCATTTCAATTCTTTTCAATTCTAGTCTAATTATACTTCATGCTGACTCTAATTACCAGGTTAATGTGAACACTGATAGGCTTGTCCTTTCCAGGAATATTTACCATGTGACTGATAAGGTCATTTCCCAGATCTGTGATTATGGGACTAATATCCAAAGTAGACCAAAGATGAAATTGTGTAGAGATCTCCACCGTTATGGAATCTGTGACAAATGGCAGGTTGTCCTTATGTAAAGAATTGTTGCTGTTTAGCTGTGAGATGTCAGATGTCAATTGCTCTGAACCACAAATATAGAAACATCCTGAACTTAACAAAAACATTTTCTTAAGTATAAACTAATTCAGCCAGACTCACAGAATATTTCAGAATGTTGAGGTGTATCCAGGGTTTGGGAAGCTTCAGCAGAGCTGTGGGTTCTGAAGACAAAATATTAGAGTTATGGTATTCAGCCACAGTGGGGGTATTTCTACCTATTGATGATATTGGACACCTGAATTGCCTTCTTTGTCAGTGCTGCAAAGGCCTCAGAACTTATATTTGTAGTCTGAGAACTGAGAAGGCTTGATGACAACTTGTACCTTTTTTTTTCCCAGCATGAAACCCAATTATACTTCAAGGGCTTATACCAGCAAAAATAATTATTTCTTTTCCAAAGTTGATTCAAATCATTATCATAGCTGTTGGGCCTGAAGTGGGGAGAAAATTACATAAGGTATTATTACATTTTTTAAAAGGAAAACAAAATGTAATGAATACTATTTACTCCCCAATTCCCTATCTTTGAAGACAAATTTTATATAAAAGGTATGCTTCTTATCAAATTAAAGTGTTTTTTATAATGGACTTGATTAGTTAATTTTAAAAAGAGGAAAATATACTTTATGTAATATGTATATGCTGATGTAAAGGTCCATCTAGTCAAGGCTATGGTTTTTCCTGTGGTCATGTATGGATGTGAGAGTTGGACTGTGAAGAAAGCTGAGCACTGAAGAATTGATGCTTTTAAACTGTGGTGTTGGAGAAGACTCTTGAGAGTTCCTTGAACTGCAAGGAGATCCAACCAGTCCATTCTAAAGGAGATCAGTCCTGGGTGTTCTTTGGAAGGAATGATGCCTAAGCTGAAACTCCAGTACTTTGGCCACCTCATGCGAAGAGTTGACTCATTGGAAAAGACCCTGATGCTGGGAGGGATTGGGGGCAGGAGGAAAAGGGGACGACAGAGGATGAGATGGCTGGAGGGCATCACTGACTCAATGGACGTGAGTTTGAGTGAACTCCGGGATTTGGTGATGGACAGGGCGGCCTGGTTTGCTGCAATTCATGGGGTTGCAAAGAGTCAGACACGACCGAGCAACTGAACTGAACTGATGGTAAGAATGCAGTGTTATATAAAATGATCAGCAGGCAGTCATTTAGGTAATTCGTGGTGGTCAAACGAGGGTGGTATGGTGGACATCCATACCCTGCACTCAGGGATGCAAGCAGTGATGATTCCAACTCTGGGTCCTGGAAAATGTAAGGCCTACCTATTAAGTGGTGCTAGTGGTAAAGAACACGCCTGCCAGTTCAGGAGACATAAGAGATGCGTGTTCGATCCCTGGGTCAGGAATATCCCCTGGAGGAGGGCACGACAACCCACTCCAGTTCTTGCCTGGAGAATCCCATGAACAGAGAGGAACCTGGTGGGCTACAGTTCGTAATGTCACAAAGAGTCGGACACAACTGAATTGAATTAGCATGCATACGTTGCAGTACAGTTTATTCCACAAATATTTCTGAGACTCTCTGGGCCAGGCTTCACACTTTATTGAGTAGATACCACCACAGAGGCAAACCTCTACTATCAAGGGGTTTGCAGCACAGTGGGGACAGTCATATACCAGCACCCTGATAGAGGCTACTATATGAGCCTTGAATAGGGGGTTCCTGATGTCCCTTGGGCAGTGGCATGAGGTTTTGTTTTTGTTGTTTTGTTTTCAATAGAGAGGACACTGAGGCTTAGAGGAGTCATACAAACAACAAGAGACAAAGCTGGGACTTGGAGCCCATGTCCTTTGCCCATAGTATGCCAACTCCTCTAGGGGTGGGAAGGTCTTGTTGAGCCATGAGGTGGACAAAGGAGGACAGAGATAGGTTGAAAAGATTTTTTTTCTTTTTTAATATAAATTTATTTATTTTAATTCGAGGCTAATTACTGTACAATATTGTATTGGTTTTGCCATACATCAACATGCATCCGCCATGGGTGTACACGTGTTCCCCATCCTGAACCCCCTCCCACCTCCCTCCCCATACCATCCCAATGGGTCATTCCAGTGCACCAGCCCCAAGCATCCTGTATCATGCATCGAACCTGGACTGGCAATTCATTTCATATATGATATTATACATGTTTCAATGCCATTCTCCCAAATCATCCCACTCTCTCCCTCTCCCACAGAGTCCAAAAGACTGTTCTATACATCTGTGTCTCTTTTGCTGTCCCACATACAGCTAAGATGAGGTGGTAGTTCTAGAAGACCTTGTAGGTCTTCATAGAACCATTCAACTTCAGCTTCTTCAGCATTACTTGTTGGGGCATGGACTTGGATTACTGTAATATTGAATGGTTTGCCTTGTAAATAAACAGAGATCATTCTGTCATTTTTGAGATTGCACCCAAGGACTGCATTTCGGACTCTTGTTGACTATGAGGGCTACTCCATTTCTTCCAAGGGATTCTTGCCCACAGTAGTAGGTATAATGGCCATCTGAGTTAAATTCATCCATTCAAGTCCATTTTGGTTCATCGATTCCTAAAATGTCAGTGTTCAGTCTTGTCATCTCCTGTTTGACCACTTTCAATTTGCCTTGATTTATGGACTTAACATTCCAGGTTCCTGTGCAATATTGCTCATTACAGCATTGGGCTTTACTTCCATCACCAGTCACATCCACAACTGGGTGTTGTTTTTGCTTTGGCTTCTTCTCTTTATTCTTTCTGGAGTTATTTGTTCACTGGTCTCCCATAGCATGTTGGGCACCTACCGACCTGGGGAGTTCATCATTCTGTATCCTCTCTTTTTGCCTTTTCATGCTGTTCATGGGGTTCTCAAGGCAAGAATACTGAAGTGGTTTGCCATTCCCTTCTCCAGTGGACCACGTTTTGTCAGAACTCTCCACCATGACCCATACATCTTGGGTGGCCCTCCATGGCATGGCTCATAGTGTCACTGAGTTAGACAAGGCTGTGGTCCATGTGATCAGTTTGGTTAGTTTTCTGTGATTTGATTTTCATTCTGTCTGCCCTCTGATGGATAAGGATAAGAGGCTTATGGAAGCTTCCTGATGGGAGCCACTGACTGAAGGGGCCTTGTTCTTATGGGCAGGATCATGCTCAGCAAATCTTTAATCCAACTTTCTGTAGATATGTGGGGCTGTGTTCCCTCCTGGTTGTTTGATCTGAGGGCAAACTATGGTGGAGTTAATGAAGAAAATGGTGACCTTCAAAAGGTCCTGTGTACACAATGCCACACTTAGTGCCACACTCAGTGCCCTGGACCCTGTAAAAGAAGCAGAAGATATTATGAAGAGGTGGCAAGAATACACATAAGAACGATACAAAAAATATCTTCATGACCCAGGTGACCACGATGGTGTGATCACTCACCTAGAGCCAGACATCATGGAATGGAAAGTCAAGTGGGCCTTAGGAAGCATCACTACGAAAAAAGCTAATGGAGGTGATAGAATTCCAGTTGAGCTATTTAAAATCCTAAAAGATGATGCTGTGAAAGTGTTGCACTCAATATGCCAGCAAATTTGGAAAACTCAGCAGTGGCCACAGGACTAGAAAATGTCAGTTTTCATTCCAATCCTAAAGAAAGACAATGACAAAGAATGCTCAAACTACTGGACAATTGTACTCATTGCACACGCTAGCAAAGTAGTGCTCAAAATTCTCCAAGCCAGGCTTCAACTGTACGTGAACCATGAATTTCCAGTTGTTCAAGCTGGATTTAGAAAAGGCAGAGGAACCAGAGATCAAATTGCCAACATCTGTTGGATCATCGAAAAAGCAAGAGAGTTCCAGAAAAACATCTATTTCTGCTTTATTGACTACACCAAAGCCTTGGACTGTGTGGATCACAACAAACTGAGGAAAATTCTTCATGAGATGGGAATACCAGACCACCTTACTTGCCTCCTGAGAAATCTATTTGCAGGTCAAGAAGCACCAATTAGAACTGGATGTGAAACAACAGACTGGTTCCAAATCAGGAAAGTGGTATGTCAAGTTTGTATACTGTCACTTACTGCTTATTTAACTTATATGAAGAATGCATCATGTGAAATGCTGGGCTGGATGAAGCACAGCTGGGATCAAGATTGCCAGGAGAAATATCAATAACCTCAGATATGCAGATGACACCACCCTTATGGCAGAAAGGGAAGAAGAACAAAAAAGCCTCTTGATGAAAGTGAAAGAGCAGAGTGGAAAAGTTGGCTTAAAGCTCAACATTCAGAAAACTAAGATCATGGCATACAGTCCTATCACTTCATGGCAAATAGAAGGGGAAACAGTGGAAACAGTGAGAGACTTTATTTTGGGGGGCTCTGAAATCACTGCAGATGGTGACTGCAGTCATGAAATTAAAAGATGCTTGCTCCTTGGAAGAAAAGCTATGAGCAACCTAGACAGCATCTTAAAAAGCAGAGACATTACTTTGCTAACAAAGGTCTGTCTAATCAAGGCTATGGTTTTTCCAGTAGTCATTTACAGATGTAAGAGTTGCATTATAAAGAAAGCTGAGCACTGAAGAATTGATGCTTTTGAACTGTGGTGTTGGAGAAGACTCTTGAGAATCCCTTGAACTTCAAGGAGATCCAAGGAGTCCATCCTAAAGGAAATCAGTCCTGAATATTCATTAGAATGACTGATGTTGAAACTGAAACTCCAATACTTTGGCCACCTAATGCGAAGAACTGACTCATTGGAAAAGACCTGATGCTGGGAAGGATTGAAGGCAGGAAGAGAGGGGGATGACAGAGGATGAGATGATTGGATGGCATCCTCAATGGCATCATCAGTGGCATGAGTTAGAGCAAGCTCCGGAAGTTGGTGATAGACAGGGAAGCCTGGTGTGCTGCAGTCCATGGCCTCACAAAGAGATGGACACGACTGAGTAACTGAACTGAACTGTGAAGATGAGGTGACCAACTGAATGCTGATTATGACTGAAGGAATAAGTAGGGGTGACTCTTGGATGGAACTCTGCCTTGGGCAAGTAGGAAGATAGTGACACCCGCTACCAAGAAAGGGAGATGGAGTGGTGAGAAGTGGAACAGGAAATGTAGTAATGTCAGCTTTAGATCGATTGTGTTCCTACGGCTTATGCATCTAACTGATGTTTAAAGCTGACAGGAGAGGAGCATGAACAGGCAAATGGATTTTAAAAGCCTTTGGCGTGCAGTTGGTGGTGTAAACTGTGTGCGAATATGACATTTTGTGAATTAGAAAAACCAGGATAAGTGGAACAGTCTAATGAGTTTCATCTTATCTAGAATCAAATATTTAAGGCAACCAAATTCTTTACTTTCAAAACTAAATGAAAACTAGTGATATTTAACATAAGATTTAACAAATGAACATTATTCAGGTAAAGAATTAAATACTTTCTTATTTATAAAGCTGGGAAACTTTCTTATTTAAAAAAAAAAATTCTTCCTCCTTCAAGTGTCCTTGTTCCCCACCATTTCCCTGCAAAGGAATTCAGATTTGGTCATTTCTCATAGTACAGTTGTAAAGAAAGTGACCATCTGGTGATGTCCATGTGTAGAGTCTTCTCTTGTGTTGTTGGAAGAGGGTGTTTATTACATGTTCTCTTGGCAAAACTCTATTAGCCTTTGACCTGCTTCATTTTGTACTCTAAGGCAAAATTTGCCTGTTACTCCAGGTATCTCTTGACTTCCTACTTTGCATTCCAGTCCTCTACAACAAAAAGGACATCTTTTTTGGGTGTTAGTTCTAGAAGGTCTTGTTGGCATTCATAGAAACGTTCAACTTCAGCTTCTTCTGAAGGCATACATTTGGATTCTTATGGTATTGAAAGGTTTGCCTTGGAAACGAACAGAGATCATCCTGTCATTTTTGAGATTGCGTCCAAGTACTGCATTTTGGACTCTTTTGTTGACTATGATGGCTATTCCATTTCTCCTAAGGGATTCTTGCCCACAGTAGTAGATATAATGGTCATATGAGTTAAATCCACCCATTTCAGTCAGTTTTAGTTCACTGATTCCTAAAATGTCAATGTTCAGTCTTGCCATCTCCTGTTTGACCACTTCCAATTTGTGTTGATTCATGGTAACATTCCAGGTTCCTGTGCAGTATTGTTCATTACAGCATCGGACTTTACTTTCATCACCAGTCACATCCACAACTGGGTGCTCTTTTTGCTTTGACTCCTTCTCTTCATTCTTTCTGGAGTTATTTGTTCACTGATCTCCCATAGCATGTCGGGCACCTACCAACCTGGGGAGTTCATCTTTCTGTGTCCTCTCTTTTTGCCTTTTCATGCTGTTCATGGGGTTCTCAAGGCAAGAATATTGAAGTGGTTTGCCATTCCCTTCTCCAGTGGACCATGTTTTGTCAGACCTCTCCACCATGACCCATACATCTTGGGTGGCCCTCCATGGCATGGCTCATAGTTCACTGAGTTAGATGAGGCTGTGGTCAGTTTGGTTAGTTTTCCATGATTGTGGTTTTCATTCTGTCTGCTCTCTGATGGATAAGGATAAGAGACTTATGGAAGCTTTCTGATGGGAGAGACTGACTAAGGGGGAAACTGGGTCTTGTTCTGATGGGCGGCGCCATGCTCAGTGAATCTTGAATCCAATTTTCTGTAGATGGGCGGGGCTGTGTTTTCTCCCTGTTGTTTGACCTGAGACCAAACTACGGTGGAGGAAATGAAGAAAATGGTGACCTCCTTCAAAAGGTCCTGTGCAGATACTGCAGCACTCACTGCCCCCGACCCTGCAACAGGCCACCGTTGACGCACGCCTCCACCGGAGACTCCTGGACACTCTACACATGGACATCACCAGATGGTCAATATCCAAATCAGATTGATTATATTCTTTGCAGCCAAAGATGGAGAAGCTCTATACAGTCAGCAAAAACAGGACTGGGAAGTCACTGTGGCTCAGATCATGAACTTCTTATTGCCAGGTGGTCGTGAAGTCACTCAGTCATGTCCAACTCTTTGTGATCCCATGGACTGTAGTCTACCAGGCTTCTCTGTCCATGGGATTTTCCAGGCAAAAGTACTGGAGTGGGTTGCCATTTCCTTCTCCAGGGGATCTTCCTGCCCCAGGGATCGAACCAAGGTCTCCTGCATCACAGGCAGACGCTTTGAGATGCTTTATCCTCTGAGCCACCAGGGAAGCCCAAATTCAGACTTAAATTGAAGAAAGTAGGGAAAACCACTAGACAATTCAGGTATGATCTAAATCAAATCCCAAATGAGTATACAGTGGAAGTGACAAATAAATTCAAGGGATTAGATCTGATAGAGAATGCCTGAAGAACTATGGATGGAGGTTCATGACATTGTACAGGAGACAGGGATCAAGACCATCCCCAAGAAAAAGAAATGCAAAAAGGCAAAATGCTTGTCTGAGGAGGCCTTACAAATAGCTGAGAAAAGAAGAGAAGTTAAAGACAAAGGAGAAAAGGAAAGATATACCCATTTGAATGCAGAGTTCCAAAGAATAGCAAGGAGATATAAGAAAGTCTTCCTCAGCGATCAATACAAAGAAAAGAATAAAATAATAGAATGAGAAAAACTAGAGATCTCTTCAAGAAAATTAGAGATACCAAGGGAATATTTCATGCAAAGTTTGGCACAATAAAGGACAGAAATGCTATGGACAGAAGCAGAAGAAATAAGAAGAGGTGGCAAGAATACACAGAGGAACTATATAAAAAAGATCTTTATGACCCAGATAATCATGATGGTGTAATCACTCACCTAGAGCTAGACATCCTGGAATGTGAAGTCATATGGGCCTTAGGAAGCATCCCTATGAACAAAGCTAGTGGAGATGATGGAATTCAAGTTGGGCTATTTCAAATCCTAAAAGATGATGCTGTGAAAGTGCTTCACTCAATATGCCAGCAAATTTGGAAAACTCAGCAGTGGCCACAGGACTGGAAAATGTCAGTTTTCATTCCAATCCCAAAGAAAGACAATGACAAAGAATGCTCAAACTACTGGACAATTGTACTCATTGCACACGCTAGCAAAGTAGTGCTCAAAATTCTCCAAGCCAGGCTTCAGCAATATGTGAACCATGAACTTTCAGATGTTCAAGCTGGATTTAGAAAAGGCAGAGGAACCAGAGATCAAATTGCCAACATCTGTTGGATCATCGAAAAAGCAAGAGAGTTCCAGAAAAACATCTATTTCTGCTTTATTGACTACACCAAAGCCTTGGACTGTGTGGATCACAACAAACTGAGGAAAATTCTTCATGAGATGGGAATACCAGACCACCTTACTTGCCTCCTGAGAAATCTATTTGCAGGTCAAAAAGCACCAATTAGAACTGAATGTGGAACAACAGACTGGTTCCAAATCAGTAAAGTGGTATGTCAAGTTTGTATACTGTCACTTACTGCTTATTTAACTTATATGAAGAATGCATCATGTGAAATGCTGGGCTGGATGAAGCACAGCTGGGATCAAGATTGCTGGGAGAAATATCAATAACCTCAGATATGCAGATGACACCACCCTTATAGCAGAAAGGGAAGAAGAACTGAAGAGCCTCTTGATGAATGTGAAAGAACTAAAGAGCCTCTTGATGGAGAGTGAAAAAGTTGGCTTAAAACTCATCATTCGGAAAACTAAGATCATGGCATGCAGTCCCATCACTTCATGCCAAATAGATGGGGAAACAGTGGAAACAGTGAAAGATTTTATTTTGGGGGGCTCCAAAACCACTGCAGATGGGGACTGCAGCCATAAAATTAAAAGATGCTTGCCTCTTGGAAGAAAAGCTTTGACCAGCCTAGAAAGCATTTTAAAAAGTAGAGACATTACTTTGCCAACAAAGGTCTGTCTAGTCAAAGCTATTGTTTTTCCAGTAGTCATATATGGATGTGAGAATTGGATTATGAAGAAAGCTGAGCGCCGAAGAATCAATGCTTTTGAACTGTGGTGTTGAAAAAGACTCTTGAGAGTCCCTTGGACTTTAAGGAGATCCAAGGAGTCCATCCTAAAGAAAATCAGTCCTGAATATTCATTAGAAAGACTGGTGCTGAAGCTGAAACTCCATTACTTTGGCCAACTGATATTTAGAACTGACTCATTGGAAAAGACCTGAAGCTAGGAAAGATTGAAGGCAGGAGGAGAAAGGGATGACAGAGGATGGGATGGTTGGATAGCATCACTGACTCAATGGACATGAGTTAAAGCAAGCTCTGGGAATTGGTGATGGAGAAGCCTGGTGTGCTGCAGTCCATGGGGTGGCAAAGAGTTGGACATGACTGAGCGACTGAACTGAACTGAAGTAAAAGAAAGTGAAAGTCACTCAGTTACGTCTGACTCTTTGTGACCCAATAGACTGTATCCCTCCATTCTTCTCTGTCAATGGAATTTCCAGGCAAAAATACTGGAATGGGTTGCCATTTCCTTCTCCAGAGGATCTTCCCAACCCGAGAGTGAACCCAGGTCTCCTGCATTGCAGGCAAATTGTTTACCATCTGAGCCACCAGGGAAGTCACAGTGATAAAGAATCCACCTGCAGTGCAGGAGATGCAGGCTAAACTCCTGGGTCAGGAAGATCCACTGGAGAAAGAAAGGACAACCCACTCCAGTGTTCTTGCCTGCGAAATCCCACGTCCAGAGGAGCCCGCCAGGCTACAATCCACGGGGTCGCAAAGAGTTGGATACGACTGAGCGGCTAAACAGCAACATCTACAGATGCTGCTGCGTTTCTTTTGTCACTTTATTTTTAGTTAAGACCCCATTTTTTCTATTTTCCCCTTTCTATCATTTATACATTCTAGGTAGTAATTATCTTATTTTGTTTGTACCTCTCAAAGCCTCTTTTTTGTATGTTGTTTTGTTTTGTTTTTATTGCTGTTTTTGTAGGTCTCTCCAGATAGTTCTGTTGTCTGTGCCTCTTTGCTCATCTTAAAAAGCATTCACATCCTATTCCCTGAAACTTGCAGTTTCCGCAGACTTAATCACTCCCTGTGAAACCTGCCCATTGTGACCTTCATCTCCTCTGGCCGACAGCACCCAGATGCTTCCTGTGAGACAAAGCGCAGGCACTGACTTGTGAGCTACAGGAAGCACTGTTCTTTTTTTTTTTCTAGTTGAAAATGCTAAAATAGTGTAAAAATGCACTGTGTTATCTTTTGATTATTGGAAGGGTGGTTCTCATGCTTTTATATTTTCCTTCTCTTTGGTGACGAACTTCCTAACCATTCACATCAATTGCCAGCCCCATACCAGGGTCTGGATAGAAACCAGACACACAGGTGAACTTGGTCCTGCTTGTTGGTGTCTCCAATGAAAAATTTGGAATTTATAGACATAAAAACTGTAGACAAACTTTGATTGTGTCCTCTATCGGAGGAAACATTACCTATTTTTGAACAATGAGACCTATTTTAAAATTATTATTTAGAAATATAATTTGATGGCCACACTTAGATCTAAATGTGTCTGATATTCTACAAGGCTTTAACACTTCCTGCACAATCGTGAGGCTGAACAGTTAAGAGGAAACGGTGATGAAATCATTTGTCACACTCCCCTGCTTAGGCTCCTCTACCCAGGAAAGACGTGACATCACATCTTAGGCTGATACAATGCTAAAAGCACAGTCAGCAGGATGTCAACCTGTTTTTTCACACTCATTCATTCAGTAAATATTCATGAGAGCCAATTTTTGTCAGGCACTATGTTAAAGACTGGAGAAGGCAATGGCAACCCACTCCAGTACTCTTGCCTGGAAAACCCGATGGATGGAGGCGCCTGGTAGCCTGTAGTCCATGCGGTCGCTAAGAGTTGGATACGACTGAGCAACTTCACTTTCACTTTTCACTTTCATGCATTGGAGGAGGAAATGGCAACCCACTCCAGTGTTCTTGCCTGGAGAATCCCAGGGACAGGGGAGCCTGGTGGGCTGCCGTCTATGGGGTCGCACAGAGTCAGACACGACTGAAGCGACTTAGCAGCAGCAGCAGCAGCAGCATGTTAAAGACTGAGGATGAGTACAGTACGTTGGAGAGCTATGCAAGACATTGTGAGATCCTGGAGGAGAGAGATTCAACTCCACCTAGGGTATGGAGGGGGTTGCTGCTGTCAGAAAAGCTTTGGGAAATTATATTTAGCTCGTTGTCAAAGGTTGAGTAGAAGCTAGGCAGGGAGGCAGAGGTGAGGGGTTAATAAGAAGAGATAGGAGTGGAGAGAGTCTGAGCAAAGTATGAGGGCAAAGAATTGAATGCTGTATGGGAAACAACAGTCATTTCAAGCTTTCTGAAATGTGGAGTGTGAGATTGAATGGTGAAAAATTAAAGGTATGAGATTGCATGGCTGGAAATGAGGGCATAGAAGTGGGCAAGGGACCGTGTTCCATGTCAAGAAAGTTGGACTTCATTCTGAGGAGCTAGGGCTCCATTAAAAAGACAGATATTTTAGATATAACTCTAGGGCTAGAGAAAACAAAATAAATGTAAATGAGGTGAGAGAGGAGGTTGCCACTGTGTTTAAGCGGAAACAAGAGACCTAGTTTTAAAGTCGTAGTTGAAACAAAACGGAGTTGAGGTAATGCAAAGTGTTTAAGCAGAGACAAGAGACCTAGGAATAAAGTAGTAGTTGGGGTAATACAAACAATTTTAAAAGTATTTTGAGGTAAAATCATCAGAGTTTTGTGATTTCACTGATTACATATGAAAATTAAGATAGATGGCAAAGTTAAGAATGATACCTAGGTTTCTAGTTTAAATATTTGTTTGAACAGCAGTATCATACACTGAGTAGAGAACATAGAACAGGCACAAAATTAAGGGAAATCTGATGAATTGTTTTGGACATGTTGAATTTGAAATTTTGTTGTTCATTCTTTGGACTTATCCAACCTATAGTTCATCATATATATCCACTGGGAGATCAAAACCAAGAGTTTGAGCTTGGAAGCCATTAGTAGACATATGGTTCTTAAAACACAGGTGTGGGTGAAACCACAGTAGGAAGAGAACGTTGTAGATGGAGAAAAGTGCAGTAAAGCTCTGGATCTGAGCAATATTGAATGCTTGTGCAGAGAAAACAGGCAAAAGGAAGACTCACAGGAATAAGAAAGATCAGGAAGATGGCTCAGAGACCAAGCAGGTAGAGTTTTAAGAAGCAGGAGAGAGATGACCAACAGAATTAAAACAAAGTTGCCTTCCACAGATAAAGACTGAAAAATAGCCCTAGGATGTGGGAACTCAGAAGTTTCTTGGGAACTTAGGGAAGCAATGAGAACAATTTCAGTCTAGTCATGAAGCAGATGTTAGATTTTGCTGAGTTCTCAAGCAAATGGGAGTGTATGTTGTGCTTTTGAGATATTTGGAGAAAGGGTAAAAAAATACCAGAAAATAGAAGTTGGACCAAAGGAGATTAAAAAAAAAAAAGATTATGGAAGAGTCTTGTACATGTTTGAAGAATATTGAAAGAGGAAGAAGCCAGAAACTCACCCAAGCCTTCAGTACCTTTGCTGTGCCACCTGACCCTACAGTGCTTCACTGTGAACAGAAACTCAGAAACTAGGGCCTCAATAGAGCAGAGTCTGGTTGATCCAGTTTTGGCAACCAGAGATGCTCACTAATGAAATATGTTGTGTTTCTGGTTAGCACATTGCTTGGGGGTGAGTTGGGTAATTAAATGAATTAGTTGAAGTGGTATAATCTAACTTCTTCATGTCTATAGAATGCTGCTGGGTTTTTAAAAAAAAAAAAAAAATTAGATGGAGATTGCTTCCCTTGTGGCTCAGCTGGTAAAGAATCCACCTGCAATGGATGAGACCTGGGTTCGATCCCTGGGTTGGGAAGATCCCCTGGAGAAGGGAAAGGCTCCCCAGTCTAGTATTCTGGCCTGGAGAATTCCATGGACTGCAGTCCCTGGGGTCACAAAGAGTCAGATACAGCTGAGTCACTTTTACTTTCACTTTCCTAAGTGAAGGTATTAATGAAAAAAATAAAAGCAGTAAAAACTGAATGTGTTGTCTAAAATGAAGATTTTTGGATTAAGTAATCTAGTTTTGCCCCTTATTAACATAGATGATTGAGGGTGACTTGCTTCTACTGTTTTTTCCCCTGTATTTTTGAAATAAAATTTCAACCTTAGGACTCCCTCTTAGAGTCTACTTTCTTTCATTTCTTTTATCTAAAAGAAAGGAGGTTTATCCTTAAAAAATATATATATAGTGATTCTAGATACCTAGGTGTCAAATCTAAGCAAAGGACTTTGGGTTACTCCTGCTTGGGCAGAGCCATAGAAGGACTTTGGTTGGGGGTGGGGGCGGGGGATGAGGGCATTTTCTATTTTGTGAACAAGACTAGTAATATTCACCATTTTTTAATATGCTACCTAGGCAGGACTTTAGGTTTTTAAGGATATTCTTATGCAGAAATATCACATTTTATCTGTGATAGATATATTCTTGAAAATTAGTAGATAAAATCTTGCTCAAATGCAGCAAAAGAGTTATTTAAAGAAAGCCTATAGCAAATCTTTTCTTAAACCCAAGGGGCATTTTTAAGTGGATCTATTGAGGAGATAGGCATTTTTGTGAATCGGGCTTTGTCACATGGAGGTTGAAGGACATCTGCAGTAGACAAAGCCCCACCACATACAGAAATCAGAGAACTTTAATCGGAGTCACCTCTAATTTACTTCAGTGAGTCAAGCTCTGATTAGCAGTAATAAATTCTGAAGATCAGGGCTGAGGTCTCCTGCATCCAAGGGTAATTCCACTGAGCTACTGGAGGATAAAGAAAGTAGGATGCCCCCCAGAATGTTTGTAAGGGGACTAAACTGGGGCCAATATAGTCTGGAGCACAGATGATCCTCAGCTTGGATGCAGACGATAAACAACCATAGCACAGAACAGTCTGAAGCACAATCACTGAACAGCTCTTGGGTCAAAGCTTCAAGATGATTCCATAGCACAAGGGCTGAGTGTTAAGTAGGGAGAGATTTTGCAAACATCAGATATATGTGTAAAGAGAACTGACATAGTTCTTTGATTTTATGATCTCTAAACATTGCTTTAATGTATATTTTAGTAGAATTAATTATCATATACTCTATCAGCCTTATAGCTAAATTTTATGAATGTAATTACATATGATTTGTTTGTGTTATCACTTTTGTATCACACCCTTTTTTTTAGCTTTCCTAGTTGCCCTTCCTTTACCTTTATTCTTAGCTTTAGTGTTAATGCCACCCTTTTCTGTTAGACATTGTCTTGGCATACCTTCTGTCAGCACCCTCTCTTTTGGACATTGTTTATGTTATGTTTCTCATTGACATGAAATATAAAACGCATAGAGAAAAATTTTATTCCTACCTTCAAATGCAGACGTTTAGTTGATACCCTGTTCTAGGCATGCATTTTGGTTTTTCTGCTTTTAAAGAATGACAGGCAATATTTTGCCATGCCTTAAAGTTAATACAAGACTTTCATATTCACTAGTCTGTTCGCTTTTCACAACTATCCTAAGACGAAGAGTTATGAGTTTTGTTTTTAAGAGTAGGAAACTGATGCTCTTGAAGATGATGCAACTCTGCATGAGTGGACAAAGTACCATGTCGTCAAAAGAATACTCTTGGGAAGTCTCTCAAATAGACTTAATGAATTTCCATGGTTTGAAATAACAAGAAGGAGTGTTGGAAAGCAAGTGAGTTAAGGAAAAATAACAAAAAGCAGCAGCAGCAGTTACAGTCACATCTCAGGCCACCATGAGTTCCCTACGCAAGTGTCTTTTGACTGCCAGACATTACAGAACCCAGCCCCCCACCAATTCCCACTTTTTATCAGAAGCCTTTTTTTCCCCCAGAGTTCAAGATTGCAAAGAAGAGAATGAACATTTTGTATTCATTTAGTTTGTGCAAGGACAAAGATGGTGGGGCTTGGCTTGCAGCATTTGGCAGGTTGAGGGCTCCTGACTTCATTAACTATGAGGCTTTCACATGTGTACAAACATACACATATACAAACACGTGTCTGCTGCTGCTGCTGCTGCTAAGTCGCTTCAGTCGTGTCCGACTCTGTGCAACCCCATAGATGGCAGCACACCAGGCTCCCCCATCCCTGGGATTCTCCAGGCAAGAACACTGGAGTGGGTTGCCATTTCCTTCTCCAGTGCATGAAAGTGAAGAGTCAAAGTGAAGTTGCTCAGTCGTATCCGACTCTTAGCGACCCCATGGACTGCAGCCCACCAGGCTCCTCCGTCCATGGGATTTTCCAGGCAAGAGTGCTGGTGTGGGGTGCCGTTGCCTTCTCTGAAACACATGTCTACAGATACATAAATCAAGTTAGTGAAAAGAAAAATTAGACAAAGTTGGTTAATTTTTTGTGTGTTCAGTCACTTAGTTGAGTCCAGCTCTTTTTGACCCTGTAGACTGTAGCCCATCAGGCTCCTCTGTCCATGAGGATTCTCCAGGCAAGAATACTGGAGTTGGTTGCTATGCCCTCCTCCAGGGGATCTTTCCAACCCAGGAATCGAACCTACGTGTCCTGCATTGCAGGAGGATTCTTTACCTGCTGAGCCATCATTTTAATTCATTTTAAACTTAACTAATAATTACCTTACATGTATCTAATCCTCTTCTTCTGAATAATTTATTTAAAAATATATTACTGTTACAATGGAGTATATCCAAGGAAATAATCCCTAGAAAATATTGGGCAAAATCATGCACTTCACATATTAATGAACCTTGAATGCCACCAAGACACAAAAGAGTAAAAGCAAACCTAGGCTGTGCTTCCTTGCATGTGAAGAATTCCAGTGAAGAAGGTGTGTATGGAGGGTGTCTGTTTAGTTAATTATAAAAACAAATTCTCAAGAAATTATCTTCTCCTTAAGTTCTTTCACTGTGTAACTGCTGATCTGGGCCCTGGCTGAGCTGGTTATGAAATAACTAGCCCAGAAGTAAACAGCACATGGCAGCTGCGGATTCTTTGGTAAATATCGCCGCATATTTGAGATGTGCTGGGGAACACAGAGCTCAGTGATTGCACCTCCAGGTGGGAAATATCTTTCGCTGTGATTTTCGTGCTGATCTGGAACATAGTTCAGGCAGAACAGTGAACTGCACATCTAGGCACCTCCTTTGGGAAAACTCATAATCACGGTAGCTATTTTTGCTCAGCACCCATCAACGACTGTGGAGTTCCATGCAGGATGATAGCACTTTTATCTCCTTAGCTTAGAAAGGCTGCCACGTGAATGCCAATGGATATATGAAATCACAAAATACCCTTCAAGGGTGAGGAATTCTGAAAGTGATCAATCAGGCGATAGATACATCAAAACAAGATTAATAACTTCTCCTAAAGGCATGCTCAGCAGTAGTAAACTATAGAGAGAAATTTTATTTGGATGAAAGATTCCAGGCTTTTACTGTGATGTTTTTTTCCCTAACTTCAGAAAATTAAAATCTATATTGAGCTTCTAGTGTTTAGAAATTTTTAAGCCTATAGGAATCATCATTGTTTAATTTGAACACAGGAACTGTGTTATGTTTGCCATAGACTAGGTTGGATTTGCTCACAGACTTTCAGGAACTCATAGGAAAGACAACGAAACATCACTTCACATCTTTCCGTATATGAGCACCTGGATTTCTCAGCATTACTAGTGGGAACATAAAGTGGTATACCATTTTGTAAAACTGGCACTTTATAATAAAGAAACACCCTTCTTTCTTTATAAAGGGTGTTTATAAAGGTATATGACTTTGTAAAACTGGCAATTTCTAATAAAGAAACACCCTTCTTTTTCTTTACGAAGAAAAAGACCTTCATAAACCTATGAATGAAAAAAATAAATAAATAAATAAACCTATGAATGGTGGCTTTGTTCATAATGGCCCCCCTCCGTGGAAACAACCTAAATGACCATTACTATAATAGTGAATAAACCATCTGTGGCATATATATATATATATATATACACACACACACACACACACACATACATATAAATAAAATGTGACTACTACTCAGCAATGAAAACTGCTAATTTACTAATAAATTATTTGAACACAAGAATCCTGATGTAAAAAGTGAATGGATGATTCTGTTTACATAAAATTCAAGAGTAGGTCAAACTCATTTATGTTGATAGAAATCAGGATAGTGATTGTCTGCAAATGTGGGATGTTATGGATGGTGAAGGGACTGAAGAAATTTTCCAGAGTTGTGAAATACTATTTTAATCAGGTTACATTTGAAGTATAATGCACACTGAAGTTCATCAAGCTGTGTAACTAAGGTGTTTTATTGTTCAATATATAAATTATACTTTAAAGTACTATAAATACAAATTTAGAAAAACTCAAGATATTGTAAAGAAAAGAGAGATTATAATGGCAATTTATGTTGAATCCTCAGGGGGGAAAACCTGAAGAAGTGGTAGAGGTGTTGAGGAAACAGTTTAATCTGCCTTTTGGTTGTGGTATTTTGGTTGAGGAGGAGAGAGCTTGTGCATCGCTGCTGGGAAGAATGGGAGGATGGAAATAAAGGTAGCCGAGGGTGGCATATGGATTCAGATCTCTAACTTAGAGAGAATGTGAGCACAGATATGTTTCTATACCTTAAGGGCCATATGATTTCAATACATCAAAAGAAGTACCTTTAGCAAGACAGTGTCCTCTAGAAGTAATAGAAATAATGGTGGACACGGGGGATGCTTGTCCTATATAAGGCTGGGAAAAGTTGTCCAAGTTATGTACAAGTCAGACTTGATTCAGAATGCATCTTTGGGGCAGGGATGTTATTTTAAAGAGGACTAAAAATTCTATATGAAAGAGTAATAGATGAGTCAGAGACATTGAATATTAAAATTACTGTGGCTTCAGCTTTCTTTGAAATTGGTGAGTCTAAGGCTTTTGGGTTACATTCCAAAGAAGATAGTATGTGTGTATTTGTTTTCATTGAGTGCTCTTAGGCCCCCAAATCAGTGCTTAATGAGTTTGATGGGTTTGAGCATCAATTTTATTGCTATAATCTGTTAGAAGTTAGAACCTGACTTTCAATTTCCAGACTTTCAAAACAGTACAGGTGAGCTGGCCAGAAATTTTGTAAAATCCTACAGCCAGTCCAGCAGTACCTGTTGAATGACTGAATCTCCATGACAGTAAATGACTATGCTCAGTAGGAGCTGATTCTACTGAATAGAACGGGCCATTTCTTTTAGAAAGTCTTCCTGATGGTCTCTGAGTCACCTTCAACAGTAGGACTGAGATATTTCTACCCACAGAGTGGCCTATAGCACCTGGCCAAGTTAAAAGCAGAAACCTTAATAAAGCCTATTTCCTTATCTATAAGAATGGTTTGTTTCCAAATAAGAAGTGACAAATACACATTAACTCAATCAATCTTCCCAAAGCAAAGGGGCAGGGATTTTGCCCAAATGTGGGTTTTCTCTCTGGACACTCAGGTAGTAAAGCTAACCCAATACATGAATTCTTAGCTCAGCATCAATCTGCAGGCATGAGTAAGAATTTCCAGGGTATTAGATTAAATGTGTAAAATTATTTATTGCATAATAGAAGATATGGAAGTGATGGGAACACAAAGGACTATTGCAATTTTATATTTGAAAAATACCTCTAAACCCTAGGGACTTCCCTGGTGGCTCAGATGGTAAAGAATCTGCCTGCAATACAGGAGACCTGGGTTCTATCCCTAGGTCAGGAAGACCCCCTGGAGAAGAGAATGGCTACCCACTCAAGTAGTCTTGCCTGGAGAATTCCATGAACAGAGGAGCCTGGTGGGCTACGGTCCATGCGGTCACAGAAGAGTGGACATGAATGAGCAACTTTCACTTTCTGATCCACCACCAAGACTATTGTTTTGCTATAAAATTTTTTCTCAGTATAAAAATAAATTTCATCAAAATAATTAAAAACCTAAGAGAAGACAGTATGATGTAGTGAAAAGAACATAGGCTTTGGAATTAGCAGATCTGGATTTGAATTTTGTCTTCACCAGTTATAGTGACTCCGTTAGCATCAGTGCAGGTTACAATACTGTGTACTGTGGCCAGATCCCCCAGTAGCTGATGGCAGCAAACATTAGTACTCACTTGTGTTGCATGTTTTATTGGGTGGCCATGCCTCTGCTCTATAGTTTCTTTATAGCCCATATCTTGAGAGCATTGTTGGCCTCACGGGAGAGGGGAAAAAAGAGAGCCCATGATAGACAATGTTAGATTTCTACTCACTGGCTTAAACAAGGCACAGGGCCAAGCCTGACTCACTGTGGGTAGGATTGTATAATAGACTCATTGGAAGTAGCAGAAAATGGTCTGAATCTAATCTACTACAGTGATCTTAGTGAAGTTACTTCTCTAAATCTGTCTCCTCAGACTGTCAAACAAGGCTAATGATCCCTGTCTCTGCTGTAGTTCTCAGTAAACAGTTGTAAATTAAATGCTCTGAACAAACCTAGCTCTTTTTTTTCTTCTTTTGTGATGTTTGTGGATGAGCACTGATTTGCATTACTGTGAATTTCAGAGTTTAGAAATTAATTAATCTTCACAAGCTGTAATTTAGCAACTGTTTTTTTGGCCACATCTTACTATGTGCCCTGAAAATCATTAATTTGAAAGAAATATAGACCTTGCCATTTTTCTTTTAAAGTTTACTAACATAGCATTAGTTGCTCAGTCATATCTGACTCTTTGCGACCCCAAGACTGTAGTCCACCAGGCTCCTCTGTGCATAGGATTCTCCAGGCAAGAATACTGGAGCGGGTTGCCATTTCCTTCTCCAGGGGATCTTCCCAACCCAGGGATCCAACCTGGGTCTCCCATATTGCAGGCAGATTCATTACCATCTGAGCCACCAGGGAAAACCAGAATGAGCCCATGGGATTTCCCAGGCAAGAATATTGGGGTGGGTTGCCATCCCCTTCTTCAAGGGATCTTCCTGCTCAGGGATCAAACCTGAGTCTCCTGGATTGCTGGCAGACTCTTTACCATCTGAGGTACCAATATTAACAATTTGAATTACAAGTATGATAGTGTTTCCATTATGCTTTGTGTTTGAGAATATGGGAAAGTAAAAGTGTTCCCATTATGCTTCATATATGAAAATATGGAAAGGAGATTAGCATTATTAGTCTCACTTTATAAATGAATTAGTTAAATGAATGAGTTAAATGAATGAGTTGAATGAATTAGTACAATAATTTAAAAAATTCGTTAATTCATTAGCAACATTTTAAGTTTTTTCTTCTGATTATAAAACAGTAATATGAATATATTATAGAAAACTGAAAACACAAAAAAAGATTTAGAAAGAAAGTAATCATGCATAATATTCCAAGAATATCCTAACATTTTGTTATACTTAGATCATTGTTATCTCGTTCTCTCCATGTGTATTATGGCTATAACATTGCACAACCAGAATCATAAAGCATAGGTTTCTTTTTTTTTAATACTTGATTTCTTAATATGTTTTACTTTTCTGTCCATTAAAACATCATTTTCAAGGATGTTTAATATTCTTCTGTTACATACATATCATACATATGATGTTTCCACCATTGGAGATTTCATAAATTATTCAGCTTTCTACTCTTGATTATTTATCATTGTTTTTTGTTCTATTTTGTTTTGCAGTCAGTGCAGCACTGGATTGAACATCTTTGCATATATGTTTTTGTTTGCATTTAGAATTGTTTATTAAGTCTAAGGTTCTACAAAAATAATTAGGTCAGAGAATGTTTGAAGTACTTGATATGTATCACTACTGTGTTTTCCAAAAATTTTTGACAAACATTGTTGACTTTTTACCACATGCATATTACTAGTGGGACGAAGTTGGCAGTAGGTAGTGATGAGTTGAATTGGAAGATGGGATTCAGACATGAACAAGACCTCAAAGCAAATCTGGCCTAGGAAAGAAAATAAGGTTATAAATAAAAGTGGGGCATTGTGGAAATAATTGAGTGTGGGTTAAAACTGAGAGCAGCCAAGGTCAAGTTACTAAATGAAAACAGTAGCATTTTAAAATCCTAGCCCTAAGGAATGGTGCAAGGTTTTGTGTCCTAACAGGTTTGGAAGACAGAGAACAGACTAGTCAGTGGGAGTGGTCTTGACCTTCCCCAAGGTCACAGAGTTTGATAAGGACCCAGGATCTGGGCCTTCTGATCCTGTGGTCAGTGTACTTTTCACCACATCACAGTGACTCTCACGACAAGGCACACACGCGTGCATTGAAGAGTCAAATTACCACACCAGACATGGTGTAACTGAGTGACGAAATGCATGACATAGACTCGTGCTTCCTGAGTCAGTGGTTCTCTATCCAGGGACTATGAGCTGGGTCAAGTAAATTTCAAAACAGTAACCGAAAATGTGCTTTTGCTTTGTTCCCATAACCTTCTGCAGATTGGCTCATTGTTTCCCGCTAACCCCACCTCTGACCCAAGTCATCCATGAGAGGATTCTAACAGGCTGTTGCATCCTCAAAACTGCTGTTTCTTTTGATGTTCTCTTCCCCTTGCTCTCCAACAAGTCTTTTGCATGTGCCTCCTCACGTGTTGTGGGAGGCTCAGCACTTATGAGTCAGTTTTAAAAACTGAGCGTTACTCTGCACCAGCTCCTGGAAGCAGAGCTGTGAACAACAAAGGCACGTCTGCTCCTCAGAGGCTGAACTCTAATGAAGGGAGATAGACAAAAACTGAGCAATTTAATAGACACAGGAACTTCAGATAGTAAAAATATTTTAAAGAAAGTGACGACAAAGGGGATAGAAGGGTGGAGTGAGTTGGGAGATTAGGATTGACATACCCATGCTATTGATAATGTGTATAAAGCAGATAGCTAATGCAAACCTCCTGTATAGCACAGGGAACCTTACTGAATGCTTGGTGGAGACCTAAATGGGAAGGAAATCCAAAAAAGAGGGGATAAATATGTACATTTGGCTGACTCACTTTGCTGTACAGCAAAAAATAACACAACATTGTAAAGCAACTATACTTCATTAAAAATGTTAAAATGTAGATTAAAAGAAAGAAAATAAAGTAAACCAGATAATATGATAGAGGTGAAGCTTGAACCTTATCTCGGTCCATGGACAGGAAGGACTCTTTGAGGAGATGCCTTTTAGATGAGACCAGGATGGCAAGAAGGAGTTACCTTGTGAAGACTGGGGAAGAGCATTCTGTACAGGAAGGATGCCAGCTTCAAAGGCTCCAAATCAGGAACAGGCTTGGAATGTTCAAGAAATAGAAAAACAGTCTGTGTGCCTATAAGGTAGTGAGTGAGGCGGAGTAAAGGAAAAGACAATCTTAGACCTGGGCCAGGTCTAAGACATATCAAGTCTCTCTAGGGTAGTCTGAATCCTTCCTGCTAACATCAGATTTCCTCACCTTAGTTCACTCCCAGGTTAACATAGGAGGGATGTTTCTAAATGCAATCTGACTATACCACTATAGATTTCAAGTAACATGCAAGAAAGCCTCCCCAGAGCAAACAAAACCTCTCCTTATCTGGTCCAGCCTTGTTTCTTACCATCCTCTTCTCCTGTCTTCACATTCCTTCCCTCTTTATTCCCCCTTCTCATATTCACTTTTTCTCAAGCTGTCCAGAGCTTCTCCCTGCAAACAGATCATGCTTATTTTTGCACTTGTACCAGCATCCCCCTATGCCATGCACACGTGGTCTTTTTTCCCTCCTCTCCATGTCCCTTTAGTGCCCCTGATGCCGTGAGGGATGGAGCCAGCTGCCCTCCTGGGTGCCTTAGCAACTATTGTTGCTTCTGCTACACACATAGGACTTCTTACATCTCCCTCACTAGGGTGAAAGTTCTTGCAGGTAGGGTTTGAGTCTCATTTGCTTTTCTATTCCCACAATTAGAATGAGGGCAGTGCCAGGCACAGAGGAGGTGCTCTGTGAAAGTAGGTAAGAGGTCCTCATCTACTGTGGGTCTCAATAGGAGAAATATTTGGGCAGGAGGGGCTTTGAGGAACCCTTATGCCTTCTTCTGATGTGGAGGGCTGTGGCAATTTCATGGTCCCAGGAAATCTACTCAAAAAATGATGGTAGTGTCAGTCTTGGTTTATGAAGAAGATACTAAAAATCTCCCTAGTGCTCTGTCTAGACATGCGTGCGTGCTCAGTCGCTTCAGTCATGTCTGACTCTTTGCGACCCCATGGACTGTAGCCCGCCAGGCTCCTTTGTCCATGGAATTCTCCAGGCAAGAATGCTGGAGTGGGTTGCCATGTCCTCCTCCAGGGGATCTTCCCCATAGTTATTAAGGCTAAATAAATATTTCATAAATTAATGAATGAGCAAGTTAATGACTTCAAAGAGAAATTCTTTCCAAATCCAGATAACCTTGGCAAGGAATACAACCCTGATCCTCCCAAGAAAAGGAGTATATTTTTCAAGGTTTTTTCTTATAGCAACATCAGAATTTATTTTGATATTTGGATTTTTCCCATTGAACCTGAGGCATTTGCTTGAACACTTCTCAGGGCACTTCACATATGGATCTTAAGTATATTGTGTATGTGTGTGTTTGTGTGCCTGTTTATTTTCTTATGTTTGTGAACAGGAAATATTGTATTTACATGTCACTTAAGCTTTCTCAGAACTCCCTTCCTACAGTCCCAGGAACCTGCATCATACTGGAATGAACTATTTCCCGACAAACCCAGAGAACATACTGTCATGCTGACCCTTTTGTTTGTGTGAACAAACTATTTAAGGTAAACGTATCAGCACTGAGATGTCATTTCCTCAAGACTCAGGCTTTTTGTGTGGTTGATGTGCTCATATCTGAGTGGATAGACTTTTAAAAATTAAAATACTGGCTAAACAAACCAAAGAAAAATATTTTGAGAAATATTAAGATTAAAGCTGATTGATTCATAAATATAAGAACTTGATCAAATATAATGTATCATTATACATTATGATCTATTCAAAAATTCATCACAAAAGAGCAGATGTAATAGATATGATTGATATTACTTACCATCATCACATTTTTAAAAGTTCTGGAGATGAATTGAAAAAAGTGAGTGACTGAAGAAATGTGAAGGATGCTTTTATTCTTATTGTGACTTGGATGTTATGTGAAAATTGCAAAGTTATGACTAGTTCTCTGAAACTGGCAGAATAAAGATGATGTGTCTTGTATATATTATGAAAACCACAATTCTTGTAAAATGCATAAAACACTCAAATATGCAAGTGAATGTGGTGTTTCTTTTTTCTCCCATATTTTAGTGTCAAGCAATATAGATTCTATTTTTTTGGGTACACATACCCAAGCAGATCTCTCTTGGTGTGCAAATATACAAAATTATTTTTTAGCATTAAATAATATTGATCAAAAAAAAATTGCCACATCCATGACTGGAAAGTAGGAAGAGGTAAAAACAAAGGAAATTCTAAAAATACAATTTAAAGAATCCAATTCAATACCATAGGGGTGTGCCCAGGAATTAATATTTTTGTAGTGCTCCCCAGGTAATGCTGGAGCATAATCAGGTTTGGGAGGCACTGGCAAAACCTAGTTCTCTGTTCCTGGAATTAGATTTAACATCTGTCCGCATACCTCTGTACTAGGTAATAGTGCTAAACGGAGTCCTTAGCCCACAGCAAGAGAGAAGGGAGCAGGTACTTCTTACTTCCCTCATATAATGATAGGGACGTCTATGGTACATGGACATCGACTGGCTGCAACACCTAGCTTTCCCTGTTGGAACTGTCAGCTGACAGAGTTGTTGAGAAACATGGAGATTATTTTAGTGTAATTTGTCATTTCACAGTTGAGGATACCTATAGATAGTGAGGCAAGGTCACACAGATAGTTCTGGAAAGATTTGGGAGTAGAACTCAAGTTTCCTGAGACTTCAGTGCTTTTCTCATTAGGGAAAAAAAAAAAGCTGTTTATACTGAGACTTCAAAGAATAGACCTCTTTCCCTATCACTTTACTAGACGTGCTGTTACCTATCCTCGGACCTCAGGTATTTCCTAATGTGGTAGACACCAGTTGTAATGCCAGCCTAATGCCTCTTCTTCCTTCTTTTGGTAAACACCCTTGGCTAGTGATTGTGAAAATGCTTTCTTCACTCTCTTCTGGTTTGAGTGCGTTCCCCCCAGCCCCTGGCCTGAGGGACGGCATGAGAGAGAGGGCATATCACCCAAACCAGAACACTTGGAGATTGAGTGTTTAGTTCCAGGAGGGTTGGACTTATCCAGGCCAGTGAGCATCAGTCAGGGAACTTGTTGGAACCACTGAGAAAGAGCTACTCTCTCCTCTGTGGTCCTTGTGGGCAAGAGTTGAGCTCCTGCTGCTGGTGGCCAGATTGTCAGCGGCTGGGGACACCCTGCCTGAGAATGAAGACAACATGGAAGAAAAAGTCATGTGGAGAAAGTGAGACTGATCCCTGGTGGCTCAGCCAGAGTACCTGGGTCCCGTTACACCATTTCCACATCTACTCCTCGAGTTTTCACTTCAGTTCAGTTCAGTTCGGTTCAGTCACTCAGTCGTGTCCGACTCTTTGCAAGCCCATGAATTGCAGCACGCCAGGCCTCCCTGTCCATCACCAACTCCAAGAGTTTACTCAAACTCATGTCCATCGAGTCAGTGATGCCATCCAGCCATCTCATCCTCTGTTGTCCCGTTTTCCTCCTGCCCCCAATCCCTCCCAGCATCAGGGTCTTTTCCAATGAGTCAACTCTTCGCATGAGGTGGCCAAAGTATTGGAGTTTCAGCTTTAGCATCAGTCCTTCCAATGAACACCCAGGACTGATCTCCTTTATGATGGACTGGTTGGATCTCCTTGCAGTCCAAGGGACTCTCAAGAGTCTTCTCCAATACCACAGTTCAAAAGCATCAATTCTTTGGTGCTCAGCTTTATTCACAATCCAACTCTCATATCCATACATGACCACAGGAAAAACCATAGCCTTGACTAGACGAACCTTTGTTGGAAAAGTAATATCTCTGCAAATATGCTACTGGAGATCAGTGGAGAAATAACTCCAGAAAGAATGAAGGGATGGAGCCAAAGCAAAAAGAATACCCATTTGTGGATGTGACTGGTGATAGAAGCAAGGTCCAGTGCTGTAAAGAGCAATATTGCATAGGAACCTGGAATGTCAGGTCCATGAATCAAGGCAAATTGGGAGTGGTCAAACAGGAGATGGCAAGAGTGAACATTGACATTCTAGGAATCAGTTTTCACTTAGGTGTTGATAAATTGACCTATGGCTTAAGCTGATTTGATTGGGTTTCTGTTAACCTGCACAAGAGAGAATTCTGCTGATACAATGGGTTCTGTCATTTTGCAGCTATTTCACCATTTGACTGTAATACTCATTCTTTATTTTTCCTTTTTAAGAGCTTTTTATTAGAAAAGACATAAAGGATTAGTTAGCCATGGTTGTCCTGTTTATCATTCACACAGACCAGTTGCCTGGTTATCAATAGCCCTGTCCTGACATGCATTACATTAAGCGTGAGGGAAAGTTTTTTTCATAACTGTTTACACATTGGGCTAGGCCCGGGAAATGTCATCAAACAAAGATTCTTGCTTTTTTGGAATTTAACTTTTTGTGCAGGGAGTGATAATTAATGAAGAAAAATCAAAAATTAAACATGTAAATTGTCCTGTGGATTAGAAGGTGAGAAGAATTATGTTAAAAATACACCATCAACAAGAAAAAAACAGACTAGAGGGTACTAGAAATCCTGAGGGTGTGAGGATTGCAATTTAAAGTAAAACTCATTTACTAAGTTACAACCTAGGAAAGACTTAGTGGTAAGGGAGTTGGGCAGGTGGCCACCTGGCAAAAAGGGTGTTTCAGGTTTTTAGGATAATCAGTGCCAAGACAAAAATGGAGTCTACCTGTAGTCTAGGACCAGCAAGGAAGCCAGGGTAGCTGCAAGAGCTAACAATGGAAAAATAAAGTCAGAAAGATCACAGAAGTCAGTTACATTTCATTTGCAGTTATCTATGAACACTGTCTTTTACTCTCTGAAATGGAGAGCAAGTGAAGTTTACTTTACTTTATTTTTAAGTTTTTATTATCCTATCCTACCCTATTCTATTTGATTCTTTTGGAGGAGTGACATGGTGTACTTTGCATTAAAAAAAAAAAAAAGCCTGTGGGTATAGAGTGGAGAATAGGCTGGGTGTAAGTGTGGAAGCAGGGAGACGAGCTAGGAGGCTGTGGCAGAAAACATGCACAGATGCTCGGCTCCACACTCAGTCTTCTAAACATTCCTCAGTGCCATGTGTCTGGAAGCTCACAAACTATTTTCCTCGACTCCCTCGCCAGCTGGTTTCCACATAGGAACTGCCAATGGAAAGCACGGTGGTAAAATGAATGTAGGAGGAAGAGAGCACCATTTATTCTTCTGCTTCTGGTTGCAGCTCCAGTCGAGATGGCAGTAGGAAACGTGGGTAACAGCACAAAGAGGAGGGAAAGACCATCAGCTGATAAGGAGAGGAGTGCAAATGGAGCACGTTTAGGGCAGAAGTGGTGGGTGAATAGGAATTCAAGTTTGGGCATGTGAAGTTTGAGATGCTGTCCTAGCAGAGTTGTCAGTAAGTGACTGGACAGTATGGAATTCAGGAACGAGATCTAAGCTGCAGATGTTACTTTGGAAGTCAGTGATGTTATTTAAAGCCGTGAGATGAAGATGACAGAAAAGGAAAATCACTGCTGGGATCCTGAGGCTCTCTAACATTCAGAGCTCAAGGAGAAAAAGAGAAAGCAGAAAAAGAGATAGGAAAAAGAATGAGTAATGATGATGAAAGCCTCAGACCTTGTCAAATCAGCTGATGAGTCAAAAAGATGAGGACCGAGAATGGAAGCTGGATTTAGCTCTGTGGGGTGATTGGTGACCCTGATAAACGTAGTTTTTAAAGAGTGTGGGGGTGACAATCTTGGCACTGGTTTATTCATTCACTAATTCATTCAAAAGTACTTATTGAGCATGAGCATCTTCTTTGAGCCAGTCACAGAATTTGAGGTGAACATGAAAGACATTGCCCTGACATCTCCAAGTTAAGAGGATTCTACTGTAATTACAGGCTATGATATCAGGCAGGGATCAATTTCAAAACAGACCTTTACTACATGTGTGCGTGCTCAGAGGCATACACACCCTTGAAGACTGAAGATAGCAAGAAAGACACAGGTTAAGGGAAGTTTACTGTAAGCCCGTAGGATGTATGAGAACACTCCCTGCCTCTATGGGCTAGGACTTGTTAACTACTGTTTATCTTGTGAGTGGCTGCATCTGGCATCTTTAAAAGGGGATTATCGACTCTCTTTTTGTTTTTATTTTGGGAAGTATTTGACCGGGTGCCATAATTTGATTTTAATCTGATTTTATCTCTGTAGTGCTTAGATAGTTTAATTGCTGGTTTGATCAGGCACCTAGAATGTGAATTGTTGGAAAAATAACATGCTGCATTCTTATAGTCAGGACTGTTTCCATGGATTCTTTTTCCTGAATACAAGCAGTTATTCATGACTCTCCAGGGACTAAAACTTGCAAAATAGTATTTTGTTCATCTAAATATTGTTTAATAGAAATCCTGTAAAGCAATATCTGAAATCCTAATATTTTCTTAGGTAAGTTTTGGCATGAGGTCCTATGCAATAGAATAATTGAAATTGAAACAAAACTTAAATGGTAGACATCCTAATATGTTTCATTATAATATGGCTCTTAAATATTAATCTCCTGTAATTTTTAATAGCAAAGTAATCACTAGGATATAATAAAAATGTTAATATAGCTTGAAAGTTATTTCTCTGTAGATAGGAGACCTCTGTAAAGAACAGAGAAATATCATTCTTGCAAATATAAAGCACATTAGTATTTTGGGTTTTCTGTTTGAATTCTGTAAACACTAGTAATAACCTATAAACAAATGCTCTTGGGCCACGAGAATATCAAACTGTGATAAAGTGTGTATATTTTGTTCATTCAGGCAATGAGATTGATCTCCAAAGAACTTGCCTTAACAAGCATCGGTATGACCCATTTTAAACTCGTTCCTGGTGTCCTAGCAAGCAGCTGAATACAACATACTTCTACATTCAGAAACCTGAAACACAAATGATTTGTATCTTAAACATATTTATTTCAAGAAAGGGATTCTTTCGCTGGGAATTTTTATCAGGAAGTGGGTGAATAGATGAGAAACTATGGCACTGTTGTAAAAAAATCAGTTACATATTTTTAAAAAACTGTCCATAATCAAATGACTTATTCTATTTTATAACATATCTAAAGTAAACTATAAGCTCCAAGTGATAAGAGCACACACATTAAAAATCAGAAAGTTCATGGCCTGGTTTTGGCTCAAAGAACTTGAAATAGCCAAACACAACCTTATATGGCCAGAGTGTTTGCCGTGTTTTCTTGGATTTCTTGGATTTCTTGGATTGGGCTTGTAATAGAGCCCTGGAATTAGTGACTAGAATGAAAACTTCTTAGTTCCCTACCCACCCACCACCCCCACCAATTTATCCCTTCACTCATCCCCCTTTCTCATTTGGTAACCATAAATTTTTTCCTATGTCTGTGAGTCTACTTCTGTTTTGTAAATAAGTTCATTTTTTGTATCTTTTTTTTTTTAGACTCCACATATAAGCAATATTATATAATATTTGTCTTTCTCTGTCTGGCTGACTCAGTATGAAAATCGCTAGGTCCATCCTTGTTATTGAGGTAGAAGAGGGAGAAATCAAACAATTCCTAATAGAAAAGTCAACAGAACTGAAGAAAAAAACTAAGACGTTTTTCTCTAGGTCATCTATGGTGAGAAAAGTTATTTTTTGTTTTGCTTTAATTGTGTTGACTTTTCTATTGCTTCTTTCTGTCCTCTACTCTTGAAATGAAGATGAAAAATTTTTTCTAGGAGTATTAGGCATACTTTTAGCTTATTTCTACCCTCACATGTAACTCCAATCTGGACAGTTTATTAGTTGATGAGACATAATATTGCCTCATTTGTCAAGATTAGATTTGTGGGGGAGAATTACGGAAATATCCTCCCCTTTTACTCTTTGCATCAACGTGATTGTTAATTCACGTTTGGCAGTGTCTTCTGCAGGTTTAGAAGTGCTCTCAGAACACGCTGGGAAAGAAATGGCTCAGCATTCACTTCCATGTGTGTTCACTCAGCTGACAAAATTGATATAAATCAGGATCAGAAGAGGACTTTTCATTATTTAAATTAGAGAGAGTGATGTTCATTGGTTGCGCTTAACTGCTGAGGAGGCTTGGCTCAGATGGTAAAGAATGTGGGAGACCTGGTTCGATCCCTGGGTTTGGAAGACCCCCTGGATGAGGGCATGGCAACCCACTCCAGTATTCATGCCTGGAGAATCCCTGTGGACAGAGGAGCCTGGTGGGCTGTAGTCCATGGGGTTACAGAAAGTCTGATATGACTGAGTGACTAAGCATGCACACACACTGTGAGAGCTTTCTGAATTTTATTTCTTAGAATAACAGGTCTCCCACAGAGTGGAGTAGGAGTCAGAGAAAACCCAGAGGCTCATTCTAGCCCTTTGCTTCCTAATTACAACCAAAGGAGCTCTCCATTCTGCTCTTTTAATAGCAATGTGTTAAATTTGCAAACAGCACTACAAAATGAATTTGCTGTTTTAAAACTTAGCTTAGCATTTGAAGAGATAGGTCTTGTTAAATGAGCATCATAGGAGTGGGGGTCTGAACCCAGATGTGCTAGAGTCTGATGATGGTTCCCACAAATCCATTCTCCCTTTTTTCTTTCCAGTGGCAGAACCCTGAACTCCCTCATCTCCTTCCATTTTAAAAGGCTGGCACAAGGCCACCCAACTAGCTTTATTTTCCAGTCTCCTTTGAACCAGCCCTGTGTCATACGACTAAGTCCAGAGGAGTGAGGTGTGAGCAGAAGTGAGGTGTGAGCAGAAGTGATGTGTGCACATTCTTTAAAATATGTCAATTCTTTAAAAAAGGAAGTCCATTGCTATCTATTCTCTTCCCTTTCCAAGGGGACTCTCATAGCCACCTTAATCTCTAAAATGGAAGCTATAAGTTGAAGATGTCAGTGCCACCCCAGCAGATCTTAACTGCTTCTTTTGAACTATAACATGAGTGAAAAATAAAATTACATGTTGTCATGTGTGTGTGTGAGTGTGCTCTCAGTCGCTCAGTTGTGTCTGACTCTTTGAGACCCCCAGGGACTGCAGCCCACCAGGCTCCTCTGTCCGTGGGGATTTTCCAGGCAAGAATACTGGAGTGGGTTGCCATGCCCTCCTCCAGGGGATCTTCCCAATGCAGGGATCAAACCAAGGTCTCCAACATTGCAAGTGGATTCTTTACTGTCTGAGCCACCAGGGAAGCCCATCTATTTTGAAGACCATCAAGTTCCTCTATTTTGAAGATTTTGCTAAGCTAGTAGTTCAGCCTTTACCCAAAGTAAAGTAACAAAGGTCATGCAAGATTCGTGAGGTCAGTTTCATTAGAAAGGCTGACTTTAAAGAATTTAATCTTCAATGTAATTGAGTTTTATCTCATGAAATAACATGGTACAGAGGAATAGCACAGCAATCAGTGCTCTGCAGGCCAAAATGGATAGATTCCGGTCATTACTGTCCTTATTATTTGACACAGCACAAAAGAAGGGCAGGATGAAAGGCAGAGACACATCTAAACAAACAAACATGGGCAGGAATTAAGTGGAGGCGGTATTACGACACACAGGCCTAGGAGTTAGTGGGAACTGAGGAGAGCCTGGAATAAAGAGAAATGTCCACAAACGGCATCTGAGGGAACTCTCATTATTTATCATTTTGTACTTTTGCTGCATCTTTCCTATAGGAAACTTCTGAGTCTTTACACAGTAATAACAGTTATCTTACTGACACCCTGGTGCTTCGTACGCTCTCCTGCTGCACAGGCATCTTCCTGTGGTCTCTTATCCAAGTGCTCCTTGCTGCTGCTGCTAAGTCACTTCAGTCGTGTCCGACTCTGTGAGACCCCATAGACGGCAGCCCACCAGGCTCCCCCGTCCCTGGGATTCTCCAGGCAAGAACACTGGAGTGGGTTGCCATTTCCTTCTCCAGTGCATGAAAGTGAAAAGTCAAAGTGAAGTCGCTCAGTCGTGTCCGACTCCTAGCGACCCCATGGACTGCAGCCCTACCAGGCTCCTCCGCCCATGGGATTTTCCAGGCAAGAGTACTGGAGTGGGGTGCCATTGCCTTCTCCAAGTGCTCCTTAGGGGTTATATTAAACTCACCCTCAGGAGCCCTGCCATGGCCCTACACTGAACACATTAAAACCAGAATTCCCTTTCTCTTCATAGAGGTTGCTTCCCCTATCTATTCTCTGTTTGTCAATGTTACTTTTTTTTTTTTTTTCCATTTTTCTCTGAAGTTTTTTTGACTGCATGCGGTCTCCGTTATTTTGCTGGGCTGTCTCTTGTTAAGAGGTACAGGCTTAGTTGCTCTGAGGCATGTGGAATTTTCCCGGACCAGGGATTGAACCCATGTCTCCTGAATTGGCAGGCAGATTCTTATCCACTGCACTACCAGGAAAGTCCTGAGATCTTTTTTTTTTTTTCTTTTCTTTCTCTTTCATCTAGCCAATGTCAATATACCCTCCTCTTCTTTCTTTAAACTGATTTTAGATTTATCCATTGCTTTCTGTTCTCACAGCCACCTACTTGGTCCAAGACCAGAACACATCAGACCCCACAGCCCCACAATCTTCTGTTTGGTCATAACCAGATTTTGTTTGTTCTCATATATTAAGATTGGAGAAATTACTCTGGAAGCTGCTCTTAGCATTTACTTCCTTCCTCACCACCCCATTACAGTTGGCTCCCATTTGTCTATTGCCTATAAGCCATATTTGCCTTCTTGCCAGGCCTTCCATAAACGGTGCTGATGAAGTGTGTTCTGGGGTAGTCAGTAAGCACAGGTTTTGGTGTCCTCCTGACCTAGCTTCAAATTCCAGTGTCACCACTTAATTATAGGCTCTGTGGTATGGCCATTTAAGCCTCAACTTATTATCTGAAAAGCTATGATAATGCCCCCTTGATAGGGCTTCCTGAGACATCTCAAATGGAGTGATATCTGGGATGTGTATGGAATAGTCCACAGCACACAGCGGGCACTCAGCTCATGTACTTCCTGTTGCCTTGCAGCCAGCACTCCCTCCCCCGTATCGTCCGCATTAGATTCCTCCTCTCCTGGACCGCATCGTCTCCATTCCTTCCTTGGCATTTTCAGTGCCCTTCACCCTTTAACCCCTGCTGAAGTCCTACTTTCCTCCCAGATGCTTGTCTGAATTCTCACTGCTTCTGTCATTGACCGACATAAGTCATGTATTTTCTTCAGCTACAGTTCAAGTGCACCCCTTGAAAGGCAGGAATCATTCTTATACTTGGCTACTCTCTCCAGCATCTGGCTAATGTTGATCACCTATCATTTGCTCAACACTTAGCAATAGAGATATTAACATAGATGGGTTTACAAATATCACAAAAATAACACACTCATTTGATGTACTAGTTTACGAAATGTTTTGGAACACATGTGCCTAACTAGCCTTGCTGTTGTTATGGCCTCACATTCCTGTTTCTTTGCACTGTCTCCCACGGGACTTGACTTGAAGCAGTAATGGGAAGGCTATTTGGTGATGTGGGACAGAGAGAAAAGGTGAAACCTAAGTGTTCAAGGGAAAAGGGGCAAAGGTAAGAGTAAAAGATGTGAAACCGAGAGAAAGGAATGAAGGTCATGGAAAGGGCAGTAAGGTGAATTTATATAAGGCTGTCTCAGCATCATGCTGAATCCTGGATATCAACAGTTTCATCAAATTCCGTTCATAAACCTGAAAAACTGGTGTTATCCTTGTATTAACAGATCTGTTATAGGTGAACTATTACACACATATGAAAGGTGGTACAAAAGTTTGCATTATGGATGAACGTGCATTGAGCCAATACTGACTCAGACACGTGAGGCTCCCAGAAGCCTTAGAAGAACTCTCAATCCCAGTCCAAGGCCTGGGATAGCCTGGGATAACCAGAGCACTGCAGATCTGTGGGCAGACTGGGTGACTTCGGAGTTTGGGAAGTCAGCCTGACGGTGTAGAGTTCCAGGTTAAACTGGGAGTGATTTATCTGAGTCTCCAGCTTCAGTACCCTCTGGGCTTTACCTTTTCACTCTCTAATCTTTAAGGGTGACAAAAGCTCAGCTCAGTTTTGCTGCTATTTTATTTTTTCTAGATCAGCAAATGACTTCAGAGCAACAGTAGCTTTGTGTTTTGGTCTCTTACCTTTCTGGAATCTTGTCTTTCAGATTTTGGTCTAGTAATTCCTCAGTATCTTGTTATCTTTTTGATTATGATTATAAATATTTTGTTTGACTATTTTGCTTGTTTTTAATAGGAGTGTAAGTCTGAATTACTTACACTAATTATTAGAGGAAAACTTGTCATTGCATTTTTTTAGATGTAGAAATTGAAGTTTAAAGAGAAATATATATCCAGTAGAAAGAACCAGAACTTGAATCCAGTTTGGTCTTATCCTAAACTTTTTGCTCATTCTGTTCTGTCATTTAGACTAATAGATGAATGTAGTATAATTGCCTGTAATTACTGTGTTGGGTAAAAATTATAAGAATTAATTTCTTATTTGCCTTCTTAGTTGTCTGCCTTTACTTCACTTTTAACCTGGGTTCACAACACTCTCTCCTCTAATAACATTAGTTACTAAAGTGAGTAAAGAAAGAAGTTTAATAAAGACTGCTGGCAGTTACTGACTCTATGCATTGTGCATTAAAGAAAAATGGATTTTGGAGGGGGGGGGTTGTTTTAATCATGCACCTAGGAGATAAAACGATGGACTCAATCTCCATGGGGTTTTGAGCACTTAACCAATGTGATCTCGTTAATCCTCACAATACTACCTTGATGTCTCTGTTTCATAACAAGTGTAATTTTCCAATAGAAAGTGAGTGACTTGAGTCTTGATTTTAAAAACTCTTCTTTTTGGATCCCCTGGCTGCTATCCACATGTCTGGGCTGCCTCTCCGTATTGACAGTTTTGCCATTTATCTAGCATGGCTTTCAAAAGTAAGACTTTATAAGGCTCAAGGTAAAAAAAAAAAAAAAAAAATTAAAGGTGTGAAGCTAACAGGATGTATTAAAGGGATAGCATTAGGATGGTGCTTATGTATTACAGGTGAAATGGAAATTTCTCCTCATCTGATACAACGTGAATGTTGAACTGGAGACAGCTCACCCAACACCTGTCTTTTGATAAATATAGAAAATTGTGATTATAGATTTTCTGTTTCTATTATGTAGATAATTCCCTTAATTTTAAGCTATCACTTTTCAGTAATAAACAAATTGCAAGCTGTGTGTGTACTGTACTTTGAAACTGAAGAATTATATACTTTAATATTGTTTTTCATAATTAGGCAAGGAGAATAGACAGTCCCGAGATTGAAAAGGCTCACCCAATGCCAGAGTTTTTCATAGTTCTAAAAAGGGTCAATAGGAGTATCTTTCTCAAACTTAAAAATCACACAAGCTCTTGTTCAAAGCTTGCTTGCGTGCCTTGTATCTAGATACCAGAACTGGTATATACTGCTACTGCTAAGTCGCTTCAGTCGTGTCCGACTCTGTGCGACCCGATAGACAGCAGCCCACCAGGCTCCCCCGTCCCTGGGGTTCTCCAGGCAAGAACACTGGAGTGGGTTGCCATTTCCTTCTCCAACGCATGAAAGTGAAAAGAGAAAGTGAAGTCGCTCAGTCGTGTCCAACCCTCAGCAACCCATGGACTGCAGCCTTCCAGGCTCCTCTGTCCATGGGATTTTCCAGGCAAGAGTACCAGAGTGGGGTGCCATTGCCTCCTCCAGAACTGGTGCATACTGGAGTCAGAAGTTTATCCCTGACCAACCCCCCAAACCCCTGCCACCAACACCCAGAACTTTTGACAGGAAAAGCCCCATATCCAAACCACGAAGAAGCAGGAAGCTCAGATTGCTTTTTTGCCACATCCTGGTAGTTGCAGTGTGAATCTTTTGTTAGGAAAGCTGGAAGATCACAATGGGATAACGCGTTAATTTCATAATGCTTACGCGACAAGAAAAAAATGACCGTTGCACTGGTTGAGGGCCTCTCTAACAAAGTCAACCTGAATTAAGCATAATCAAATGATTAGGACAGCATAAAACACATGAACCAAACATTTTCTACCACCGAGTCCAACAGAATCTTGCTCCTCCTCACTATTTGTGAGTGTGATGGACAATACCAGAGCAAGATCTCATGATGAGATGAGGTTTGAAATAACATATTGTGGGGATTCAAACTTGCATTGTCTTTTTACCGGGGAGTTATTCTTTCTGTTTCTGTTGTCAGGGCTTTGAAACATTTCTATTTCTCAGAGATATCATAGTTGCTATGGGACATTTCAGAGTTTAGATAATGGACACTGGAAGAAGCACACTGAGAGAAAAGATGGCTTCATGTCAAGACAAGGCCTTGGGAGTGAGCAGAAACCACCGTGTGTTTGCATGTTAATGAGAGGGAACAGGTGAGCACTGACAAACGGGGGCACAGAGGGTGGCTGGTGAGATGGCTGAGGGCTATGAAGCCCAGACGGTTTGCTATTAAATACAAGCTAATGGAGCGCTCCTTTAAGATTCTAACAGGCACCAGCGATCCATAGGAACCTAGGGGCTAGAAGTATTCACTTCCTTCCTTTTTTATAGTAGAATATTTCAGCTGGCGTTATAAAGTAATCAATGCTGAATTACTAAATAGAAACATCATTAATTTCAACATAAAGCACTTTAAGAGTAAGAAGTTGCTAAGGAATATTTAGATTTCAATAAGGTTCAGTGTCAGAATATCATCAAGAGTGCAGGGGTAAAGTCAGTGTGGAGACAAACAGCATTGGTTCAAGTCAGCCTCTCTAAGCCCTGGGACTGCAGGAAGTGACTCGTGCCCTTTCTGAGGCTCAGTTTTCTCAGTTATAAAATGGGGTTAATGTAGTTTTCCCCTCATTTGTTATAGTATAATCTTACATAGGTAATTTAGTGTTGTAAGCAAAGGTGAATAGATAAAAATCTGTGTTAAAAAATAATCTTCTCCCAAAGATTTCTAATTTCTGTCTTTTAAACAGCACTTTTTTGGCATATTTGAAATATACAAGTCTTGACATAGGCACATTCTAGCAATCTACGTGTAATCATATCAAGTATTTGCCCTGTTCCCATGGTCTGTGTTTTTTCCCTCTCTTTTTTCTGTCAAGAAGCCTCAGGCCAGAACTAGGAGTCGCTACATCCCTTTAGGGAGACTCAGTCCCTGGCAGAGAGGAAGGCTGTGGCAGAGGGCATTCTTCAGGCCCCCCGCTTCTTTTTTTAATGTATTGCTTTTATTTATGTATGCTGGGTCTTCCTTTCTGTGCACAGGCTTCTCTAGTTGCGATGCACTGGCTTCCGGTTGCGGGGGCTTCCCTCATTGCACAGCGCAGGCTCAGGCGCGGGCTTCATTAGCTGTGGCATGTGGGCTCAGCAGCTGTGGTGCACGAGTTTAGTTGCTTCCTGGCGTGTGGGATCTTTCCAGATCAGGGATGGAACTTGTGTCCCCTGCACTGGCAGACAGATTCTTAACCACGGTACCATCAGGGAAGTCTAGCCTCTTTCTGTTGGATTCCTGCAACATGGGAAAGGTATGACTCCAAGGGTATGTGTGGAGTCAGGAGGAGCAGATGAAGCTCTAAGGCAGACACTGGGGAATTTTAGTAGCACTGTAGAAATTTAACCAATTGCCCATTCTCTAGTATGAAAATGATGTGGATATATTATAGGGCAGAATTCAAAATTCATATAAAGGCTTTAAAGAAAATTGGTATTTGAGGTTGGGATAATGTAAAATTCATAATGCAAAATTCAGAAGTATTTTACCTTGACATTGAGGTTATGTGAGGAAACTGTACAGCAAGTCAGTTAGCTCTCTATTCCTAAAATCAGCTGCTGCCTCACCTGCCGTGCAGGACTACTCTTAGTTTTGTTGGGCTTTTCTAAAACTCATCTTAAGGAAGTACATGGTCTTTGATTTCTTTTTCTGATGAAACAGAAATGAGCTTTTTGCTTCCAATTGTGCTTTTTAAGATCTAACATGTCTCGCTGAATTGTTATTGCTATTCTTTATGCTTGCTAATTTAGTGCTTTATAATATTGTTTATTTTTCTCATCTTCTTTCCCTTCTCCCCCTTTTTATAACCAAACTGAGAATTAGCACTCTCCTGGCACTTATAGGAAATATATAATTAGCCATCTAATGCTATATTAGGCAACCGTTATTTTTATTATATATTCAGGGATTTTAGATAAGTAGATAAATTAAGGAAGAAAAATTCCCTACTTTTGAAGCTACACAATTTTAATTTGACCCTACATTCATTTTCTCAAGTTTAAATATTTTTGAGATGGAGGAGGAAAATAAAAACCAACAAATAAGTAAGCCCATTTGACTTGACATCTTGGATTATATTTGAACCATGTAGAGGTTTTAGCACATTTGAACCATTATGTCATTGAGTTATTTTAAAACAACTAGGAATCTTGATTTAAATTTGTATTTAAAAAGAAAGGATTGATTTTAATTGCTGGGTATAAATTATTTAAAGCATGGGTTGGCAAACTTCAGCCTGTGAGCTAAACCTGGTATGTGTTTTGTTTATGTACAGCCCAAGAATTAAAAATGGCTTTTACATTTTAAAGTGTTGTAAGAAGAACAACCAAAGGACAATATTCTATAGAGACTGTATGTGGTCCACAAAGCCTAAAGTATTTGTTATTTGGTTTTTTACAAGGAAAAGTTTGCTAACCACTGGTCTAATAGATTGCACAATATATTTTCTTTTAATTCCTTTTAATGCTCTCTGTTCCTTTTAACGTCCTCATCCTTTCTGGGACTCACTGCTGCTTGGTTGTCCAAACTGTTCATGGAGTATGTTTTGAGTTAATAAGCACAATGCATCATTACTCACAGAAAACCTGTGACTTCTGCTCCTTTCGTGGCTTCTTACAGTAACATTTCAAACCCAATCTCTAAGCTTTATGCTAATTGCAATGACTCTACACTGATCTTGAAAACAGTCTTGTCTTCTGGCCATCATTAATCGAGAATGTTATTAAGCAACCATTCTCATTAGTGAGTGGTAAAGAAAAGCAGTAACACTAAAGTTTGGAATACTGGTTAGTCCTCAAAATATATACATGCATGATGAAAAGAAAATCTTTTTCATAGTGAGGAAGAAGACATGAGAGAAGCTCAGGAATTAACCAGTTAAATAAAAAGCTTTTTTGCTTTGAGAAAGGAGGGAAACAAGGGCAATCCAGTGGTTTGGGAAATTGTATTGCTTTTTTCTTAAGTAGAAATGGACAGGTGAAAAACACAATCCTCTTTCTACATGAAAAGAGAAAACCAATTCTCAATTTCTCTTCCCCTCTCTCTCTTTTTTCTCATAACTAGTGGTTATTTACCCCTCAGAGTCCAGAACATGGGCTCCTGTAGACATTCTGGCTCCCAGATATCTGACTTTGATTTGTACCATTTCATGCAGGATTTCTTTGTTAACTGAAGAAAGGCAAACGGTCCAGTGCCAAGGAAAAGCAGTAAAGCTCAGAAAATAGATCTAAAGTAAGGTGATACTGAAACAAATAATAATACTTTTAAAAGCCAGAATAGTATTATAAACTATTATCATACACTTTCCCCACCCCACGCCCTGCCCTTGTTTGTTTTTTAAAAAAACTTAGAATAGCTTTATGTGTGTCTACTATTAGGTAATAAATTTTACTCAGGAATTGGTTAAGTTCCAGATCATTCCATTTGCAGTTCTCCTAACTGCCTAGTGATGTTCTCATTTTGACATTGATTATATGTGGAAATGAAGAAACAATGGGTCAGACTAATAGTTTTTACATAGACAGGCAAAGTTTGGGCAGGTTCCTTAAAAATTCCCTTCAGACTGCGGGAATAGTACAACCAACCACAAAGCCATTCCTGGAATATTTACTCTTGTCCAGCTCTGGAGAATTCTTGGTTGTCACATGGCCTTGGAGAAATGCGTGGTCTTGTTTCTTTGCTTAGGGGCCCCTTCCCATGGTGCCGGCTGCAGCTCTATGCTGACCTTTGATGGATGGTGACACCCATTTCCTGGCTGCCAGCTAACAACATCCTTGACTCTTCTTTGAAAGAAGCAAATCTCAGGGAGTGAATACTCAGCCAAAGGAAGTCAAGAGGAAAGGCAGAGATTGTAACAAAAGGAAAAAGTAAATTTGGTTACTTTGGGAAGAATACTGTAAAGCTGCAGATTCTGATGTATTCCATTTACTGCCAGATAAATGTTCAGAGGTGGGTAGTGTTAGAGAATGTATGATTAGCAAGATCAATCACTTATTTTCTTTAATATGCAATGCTACATTGCAACTGGCAATGTACTAGGCTTGGAATCAAGAGATCTGGATCTGAGTCTTTGAATAGTTGTTCAAATAATAGTACATATGTCTGAAGATGTGCAGGATATTCTCTCCTCTCTAAGTTTCAAACTCCCTTTGAAGGCATTGATGTGAGACTGGAAATTTGGAAGAGTAGGGGAAAGGGAGAAGTTGCATCGCCTCTATTTGTTCCCCAACCACACAAATGAACGTGTGTGTGTGCGTGTGTGTGCACGGGCACACACACACACACACACACACACACACACACAGTGCTTCTGGCAGCCCCTCCAGCATCATTTGCTTATGAAGGTTTTTAGAATAATGCTTGCAGCACAGAATGTGCTCCAATTGTTGTTAGCTATTATTTTTCTTGTTTTATGCACAAAAATGTTTTGGCATTAGATTAATTTGGAAAGGCTGCAACCTCCCTCTGTTTTTCCCATGAGATTTATAATAAACGTGCTAAAGAGTTTTTTTCATTTAAAAAATCAGTTCAACTTTAGTGATTCCAACATTCTCTAAACCTATTTGAACACCAAACTTTCCCCCCTCAAATACACCAAATATTGTCTTGTAAAAGTGGGGTTCTACAGAAGATATTTTAGAAAATGACAACCTAGTGAGACATCTGTGGAGAACTGCCTCTTTACTTTCTATATGACCTGAATGGGCTTTTAAGCTTCAATGATCCCCATTTTGGTTTCTTCATGACACTCAGTTTCTGTGGCAGATGCAGTTCAGGGCTACCCTCTATCATCCATGGCCTTGTATGATCCCCTCCTCATGAGTATGGCCAATAGAATATGGCAGAGGTGATGGATTGTCACTCCTGGGGTTATGTTTCATTATGAGACTCCATTTTAGCAGATTGGAGACAGAGAAAGAGACTGTCCCACTGACCTTAAAGAAGCAGTTGCTATGATGTGGCAGGGCAGTGTGAGCAGCTTAGAGGACCCAAGGGCCTCAATGATAGAGCAGATAGGAATCTAATTCTGCCAACAACCACGAGCTTGGAAGAGGATGTTGAGCTACAGAAAGGAACATGGCCCATCTGACACCTGCATTATGAGACCCTAAGCAGAGGACTCCGTTATACCATACCCAAACTCCTGACCCATGGAAACTGAGATGTAATACATGTATGTCATTTTGAGCTGCTAAATTCAGTAATTCTGTAATTAGAGTAGCAATAGAAAACTAGTATAGTTGCCTACCAAAACCCATTCCCCCTGTTTTTTCATTAATAATAAAACCTAAATTTCCTTCAAAATGTCAAGCTGTTCAGAAAAATACTTTACACTCCTGAATCTCTTTGCTGAAAAGGGAACAAAGGGAACATATCTAACCTAGGAGTTCCAAGTGGAAGTCTGATAAGGATTCTTGAAGGCTTGTTTTTCTAATGAAAGGGAAAAATACCCTGGTGTCTCCTTAGTTTTCCCCTTTGAACATATATCCTATGTAGGGAGCTGTGGCAGTCATACTGGGGCCAGGGATACATAGAGGTGACGGCCTTGACCTTGTTGAACCATTTAATCAATACTAGCTTCCGCCTAATTCCATAAATCTTATTATTTGAGAAAAAGAATTTCATGTATTAGTATGTTTAAGCTATGGTTTGTTGGGATTTCTGTTATGGTCGTATAAACACATTCTTTAACGGTTAATATACTATATGATTTTAAAAAGAACCAAAAGACACAGACAAAACATAGGACAGTGCCTGCCAGAGCGGCCCTTTCTCCCTCATACATACATGCACGTGTGCGTTTGCTCTCCTGCTTCTCTGCACTTTTACCCTCTTTCAGTCCTCTCTCTCATCCTTGCTCTATCTCCATTCATTCGTTCATTCATTCATGCAGCAAATATTTACTGAGCACATGCTAATTTCTGGTACTGTGCTAGGTCCTGAGGATGCAAACATAAATAAGACACACAGGTTTCCATTTTAACATTTCAGTCCTTGCCTCATTAGAATGAGAAGAGTTTAATGACTGATTGGCTGATAACATTTTAGTATGATTGAGTTCCATCTGCAATCTCAATATGTTTACGAATGAATGATTCTTGATCCAAATTGCCACAATGTCTTTACTCTCAGATACAAAAATCCCAGGTATTAGTAAGCAGATGATGGAGGTTTTCTTGGTGTGGGGTTGGAGGAAATATGTGCAAGCAGATGACTGACCTTGGACGACTTGTTATTAGTAATTTCTGGAGCCTTCCATGTGTTTTCTGATAGCTCTTTCTTATTCTCCACTTACCTGGCCACAGGACATTCTCTTTCTTGTCTTAAGGTACTCAAACCCTGACTCTTTCACCTCCCTTTTGGCTTCAAAATTCTCAGAAACATATCCTGATTTCAAGTAGATTTTATGTACTTTACTGCATAACAGTGTTGTTGTACTATGAACCTCTTTATCTGGAAACACCACTATACAGGTCTCTAACTTATTTCTACTTTTGGTGATAATGACTCAAACCAGTAGTGTAACAGTGGAATGCACTCTCTTTGTTAAGATATTTCTGTGCCCTTAACTAATCATTTGCTACTTGTTTCATGTTTATGTGCTTTATTGCCCTTTATATATTGATTTGACCTATCTCAGACCAATTGAAGAGAGAAAGTCTGATGCAATTCCTGTCTTGCTGTATGCTGGAAGAAAATGAATTGTGATAATGGTGGTGATAGACTTTCTCTGAAGCTCTTGGTCACTAGACTTACCATCATTTAGGGTCTAACTAAAATATGCCCAACTCTTCTTTCAAGTACCAATTACAGAATGAAGCAGAAGTAAACCCAAAAGGGCATAAACTGTGTTGGAGATTATTTTTAGTTTGTGAACTTAAGCTAATTAACATTTGAATGGCCCAACCCTGATCATCTTAAAGACAAATAAAAAGGAGAGACTGAGGCACACCATCTGGCTGCCAGGAGGCCACTGTTATCATGGTCAGGAGAATGCACACATAGGGGCTCTGATGTTCTGTTTGCATGTCAATGGAATCAACACCAACCACTCTTTTCCACCTGCATTCAGAATCTATTGAGAAAGACACTCACCCATAGAAGTCAGGCAGTTGGAGCTGGAGAGCAAAATGTCACCCTTATCGCCAAGGCTGCTGCTGGGGTACCTCACGCTTAGTCTGCCAGGGAGGCCGGCTTGCTAATAACCTCAGAGCCTCTGTCAGCTCTGCTTGACTGCAGCCCCTCCTTTCTGGGGCCCACCTGAGTAACACTTACACAGCAGAGCAGGGCAGGCTGACAGATTTTGAAGGAAGAGCATACTCAGACCCTTCTCTCAAACCCACCAACAGAATACTCACTCCTCTTCCCAAGGCGGGAAGCTAAATGGGGCCATAGCTAGGGCGAAGCAAGTGAGGGCAGAGTTGTTTTTATGGAAGATTTTTATATTTTGTTCCTCTTGGATTTTTTGCATTTATTTTGATTTTTAAAAATATTGCATTAAATATTATTTTTCTCAATTATTGAGTTTTTGAGTGCATCCTTAAATTTCTTAATTGAGGTGAGTGCCTCAGTAGCCTTGTCTGAGTCTGAACCTTGCAAGAAGATAAAAGGGTAAATGGATAGAGACCCTTCCAGATAGAAATATCAGGAGTAGGGACTGTATTCCTATCTGGTCGGATGTTTAGATAGAAATATCAGGAGTAGGGACTGTATTCCTATCTGGTCGGATGTTTAGGAGCTTGATCAACTCTATTATCAACTCTACTGTAATTGTGCAGATACTCATAGTCACAGAAACTCTTTTTTCTTTAGTAAATATGTTGGATCTCTGTTGTTATAAAAGGAGAAGCAAAATAAGACAGGTATCGGAGATACTAGAAGATGATTATAATGTTCAGTAAAGCTACCAAATAACATTGGTTCTAATGGGCTTCAGAACCAAGTTGCCCTTTAAAACAAATACTTGATATGTCTTGCTTTTTCCCTAATTAGGATTCAGAAAATATTTGAGTGTGTATCCGAACATTATGAAAAATGTAAACACAGATTTGAACTTGTGGAATTTAATGCATGAATGTGTCCAACTAAGTCTTCAGGCTCTGACCATCAGAGGAACGGCCTGTTCTGTGACAAGTGTGTGCCTGCCTCTGGAACTCACAGCACATTCCAGGAAAATCATATCCTAACTAGTTTGGTTGTTTACGCCAAAGAGGGCATTTTTGCACTTCATTTTTCAACTCTAGTTTGTTTATATTGAGACAAAACATTCTCACACAGGAAGACACTAGACACTCTTTCTCAGTGGAGGGAGCATTCTCTTTTCGGGGTCAGGAACTTTATGTCTGCAAAGTTAATTATCACGAGACTGTAAACCAGGCCTTCAGGCTCCATGTCTGTGTCTCTGACCTTTGCCAAGGGCACAGTGCCACCAGACATACCACAAGATATGCAAAGGACGGACTCTAACTTGAATAGCCTTGTTAGCTTGTTTTCTGGTGCTAATATGAAGAGTCTCATCATAAACCATTTTGATGCATTTGAGAGAGCTCAGTTCAAAAGGTGAAATCACCTAGTATCAAAAATATTACCTTATTAATGGCCACATCTTAAATTCTTTCACTGGGACCTATAAACATTTAGCCTTTCAGGTTTAGACAAGATCTAAGCAAGGCATTGGGCCAGGTTCATCAGTTTTGTAGTCTTATAAGCTTTGACAAATCAAAAACATTATTTCTGATTTATAGTTTACCTTTAGGTAATATCTAATATCATGGCAATTGGATGGGTTTAATCAATTACAAAAGTGTGATGATTCAAAAGAATTATTCTGAGTCTATAGCTTAGTTCTTGGTGGCTTTCACTAACTGACCACCTGGACCTCTGTTGTTCAATGTGGCAGCACTAGCCATGTGTGGGCTACAGAGCACTTGAAACATGGCTTATCAGAACTGAGATATACTACGAGTATGAAATTCACAGGGGATTTATAGACTTAGTTGATATTTTGATTTTGAACAGTTAAAGAAAAATCTATCCTAATTTATAATACCTGTTAACTTAATATTTGTGGCCAATATTCTAGTTCTGTTGGACAGTGCCATTCCTGATGTTTTGGAAGTAAACATCATGGAGAGAGACACTCATATACTTTGTACACTTATACTTCCTTTGAGTATTCCAGAAGCAGCACTAATATACACAAAACCCCTGTTAAAAAGGTAGGAAGTACCTTTTACTAATGTTTCAAAAGAGAAAAAAAATAAGTTCGAAGAATGTTGTTATCATGACTGTGATTCATAAATCAGAAAAAGTTTGAGCTCATGCTTCAGAGAGTAAAACATTCAGGGTCAGCTGTTTCATGTATTACTAACTCTTCTTTGGGTCCAGTTTGAAAACAAAAATCTTGGGGGAAGGGTGAAGAGTGCTGTGGACTTGGGAAGCTATGTATAGGTAATAATTTTTACAAAATACCTAACATACAGTCGGTCCTTAACAAATCTTTGCTCAATCAAGAAAAAAGGGCTTGTGAAGTTAGATTACACCAAAGTTAGAATACACAGAAGAACTGTACAAAAAGATCTTCATGACCCAGATAATCATGACAGTGTGATCACTCACCTACAGCCAGACATCCTGCAATGTGAAGTCAAGTGGGCCTTAGAAAGCATCACTACAAACAAAGCCAGTGGAGGTGATGGAATTCCAGGTGAGTTATTTCAAATCCTGAAAGATGATGCTGTGAAAGTGCTGCACTCAATATGCCAGCAAATTTGGAAAACTCAGCAGTGGCCACAGGACTGGAAAAGGTCAGTTTTCATTCCAATCCCAAAGAAAGGCAATGCTAAAGAATGCTCAAACTACCACACAATTGCACTCATCTCACATGCTAGTAAAGTAATGCTCAAAATTCTCCAAGCCAGGCTTCAGCAATACGTGAACCGTGAGCTTCCAGATGTTCAAGCTGGTTTTAGAAAAGGCAGAGGAACCAGAGATCAAATTGCCAATATCCTCTGGATCATCGAAAAAGCAAGAGAGTTCCAGAAAAACATCTATTTCTGCTTTATTGACTATGCCAAAGCCTTTGACTGTGTGGACCACAACAAACTGGAAAATTCTGAAAGAGATGGGAATACCAGACAACCTGACCTGCCTCTTGAGAAACCTATATGCAGGTCAGGAAGCAACAGTTAGAACTGGACATGTAACAACAGACTGGTTCCAAATAGGAAAAGGAGTCCATCAAGGCTGTATATTGTCACCCTGCTTATTTAACTTATATGCAGAGTACATCATGAGAAATGCTGGGCTGGAAGAAGCACAACCTGGAGTCAAGACTGCTGGGAGAAATATCAACAACTTCAGATATGCAGATGACACCACTCTTATGGCAGAAAGTGAAGAGGATCTAAAAAGCCTCTTGATGAAGGTGAAAGAGGAGAGTGAAAAAGTTGGCTTAAAGCTCAACATTCAGAAAACGAAGATCATGGCACCTGGTCCCATCACTTCATGGGAAATAGATGGAAAAACAGTGGAACTAGCATCAGACTTTACTTTTTGGGGCTTCAAAATCACTGCAGATGGTGACTGCAGCCATGATATTAAAAGACGCTTACTCCTTGGAAGGAAAGTTATGACCAACCTAGATAGCATATTGAAAAGCAGAGACATTACCTTGCCAACAAGGTCCGTCTAGTCAAGGCCCTGGTTTTTCCAGTGGTCACGTATGGATGTGAAGGTTGGACTGTGAAGAAAGCTGAGTGCCGAAGAACTGATGCTTTGAACTGTGGTGTTGGAGAAGACGCTTGAGAGTCCCAACAGACTGCAAGGAGATCCACCCAGTCCATCCTAAAGGAGATCAGTCCTGGGTGTTCACTGGAACGACTGATGCTGAAGCTGAAACTCCAATACTTTGGCCACCTCATGCGAAGAGTTGACTCACTGGAAAAGACCGTGATGCCAGGAGGGATTGGGGGCAGGAGGAGAAGGGGATGACAGAGGATGAGATGGCTGGATGACATCACCGACTCGATGGATGTGAGTTTGGTAAACTCTGGGAGTTGGTTTTGAACAGGGAGGCCTGGCGTGCTGCGATTCATGGGGTCGCAAAGAGTTGAACACAACTGAGTGACTGAACTGACTGACTGACTGAAGTTAGATTAAAAGCCTCCTGTTGCCAAGTTACAATTGGCTGTACTGAGGGCCATGGCACAGTATGACAATTCAGCATCTCCTTCCAGTAACAGTGGTCCCCATTTTACCATGGCATGGCTAGGCTAGGTCCAATGGCAGCCACAGAGTATGGGTTCACTGGCAAACGTCAAACATGAGGAGTCCAGGAAATACTGGTGTAGAGTTGTGAGAGAGTAGAAGAGATGAGAGATGAGAGATTGGATGACATCAAGAAAGCATTCAAAATGCATTCTGTGTCAAGGATTCAAAAGGGCTGGGAAGTGAGGCTTCAAGCTGGTGAGCTGCAGGTTAATGGAAGAGCCACTTGCAGAGGTCAGTGTAGGCACAGCACCTTGAACCTAATGGAGGAGTAGGTGCCGTGAGCTGAACTCTGGGAGGCAGAGCCTGGCTCAGCCAGGTCCTCTGGTCCACTTCTTGCTGAGCAGTTAGTGGTTCTGGGTCATGTGCAGATTTGAATGTCCCAGTGTCACTAGGAGCTGACATCACTTGATGGCAGATTGGATGAGAGAGAGGCTGAACTTAGGTTCTGACATACCTACTGGTTCAGGGTTTTACCATCCAAGATGTAAGCCAGGCTGCTTTAGTTGCTCAGCTGTGGTTCTGGATTAGAGGGAAAGGAGCAGAAGTGAGGGGCTTTGATACTCTCATGACTCTTTTCACCGCTGATTAAGAGAGCAAAATTCTCCTTTTCCATATTATTAGATACTCAGCACAGGCTACTAGGTGATCCAGATGTGTGGTAGCATGCCAAGTATTGTCAGTCACTCTAGTCACGTCCAACTGCTTTGTGATCCCATGGACTGTAGCCTGACAGGCTCCTCTGTCCATCGGATTTCCTAGGCAAGAATACTGGAGTGGATTGCCATTTCCTCCTCCAGGGGATCTTCCCAACTCAGGGACTGAACCTTTGTCTCCTGCATTGGCAGGCGGGTTCTTTACCACTGAGCCATCTGGGAAGCTCTAGATGTGTGGTTAAATACTCCTTTTTTTCTTTTTGGTCTTGGCTACTTGGAGGAACAGAAACAAAAGAAGGTATTGTCTTGTTTTATCATATGCAAGGACTATCTGCTTTTACTAGAAACAATTATCAAATAAGCTTAATTGAACTGATCTTGCCTCAAAATAACTGTAGAATAATAAACTTGAAAGCTATTTTATTTAACTTTGATACTGTAATATCTATATAATATCCAATAGACCAATGTTTTTATGGATCTCATCATGTGATCCTAAATTGGATTGAAATAATGACTTTGATGCCTTATTGATTTTTTCTTCCAGTTTTATTGAGATATAGTTGATAAATAGCACTGTGTAAGTTTAAGGTACGCTGTTGTTCAGTCACTCAGCTATGTCCAACACTTTACAATCCCACGGACTGGACTACAACACACCAGGTTTCTCTGTCCTTCACCATCTCCCAGAGCTTGCTCAAACTCATGTACATTGAGTCGGTGATGCTGTGCAACCATCACATCCTCTATCATTCCCTTCTCCTGCCTTCAATCTTTCCTAGCATCAGGGTCTTTTCTAACAAGTAGGCTCTTCACATTAGGTGGTCAAAGTATTGGAACTTCATCCTCAGCATCAGTCCCTCCAATGAATATTCAGGATTGATTTCCTTTAGGTTGACTGGTTTGATCTCCTTGCAGTCCGAGGAACTCTCAAGAGTCTTCTCCAACACTACAGTTCAAAAACATCAATTCTTTGGTGCTCAGCATTCTCTATGGTCCAACTCTCACATCCATACATGGCTACTGGAAAAACCATAGCTTTGACTATATGGACCTTTGTCTGCAAAATAATGTCTCTGTTTTTTAATATACTATCTAGTTTTGTCATAGCTTTTCCTCCAAGGAGCAAACACTTTAATTTCATGGCTGCAGTCCCTATCCACAGTGATTTTGGAGCCCAAGAAAATAAAGTCTGTCACTGTTTCCATTGTTTCCCCCTCTATGTGCCATGAAGTGATGGAACCAGATGCCATGATCTTAGCTTTTTGAATGTTGAGTTTTAAGCCAGTTTTTTCACTCTCCTCTTTCACTGTCATCAAGAGGCTCTTTAGTTCTTCTTCACTTTCTGTCTTAAGGTTGGTGTCATCTGCTTATTTGAGGTTATTAATATGTCTCCCTGCAATCTTAATTCCAACTTGTGCTTCATCCAGCCTGGCATTTTGCATGATGTACTCTGCATAGAAGTTAAGTAAGTGGGGTGACAATATACAGCCTTGATGTACTCCTTTCCCAGTTTGGAACCAGTCCTTTGTTCCATGTCCAGTTCTAACTGTTGATTCTTGATCTGCATACAGGTTTCGCAGGAGGGATGTAAGGTGGTCTGGTATTCCCATCTCTTTAAGACTTTCCCTCAGTTTGTTGTGATCCACACAAAGGCTTCTGGCATAGTCAATGAAGCAGAAGTAGATGTTTTTATGGAATTCTCTTACTTTTTCTATGATCCAGTAGATGTTGGCAATTTGATCTCTGGTTCCTCTGCCTTCTCTAAATAGAGCTTGAACATCCGGAAGTTCTCAGTTCATGTACTTCTAAAGCCTTGCTTGGAGAATTTTGAGCACTACATTGCTAGCATGTGAGATTAGTTCAATTGTGCAGTAGTTTGAGCATTCTTTGGCATTGACCTTCTTTGGGATTAGAATGAAAACTGACCTCTTCCCATCCTGTGACCACTGTCGAGTTTTCCAAATTTGCTGACATATTTAGTGCAGCACTTCAACAGCATCATCTTTCAGAATTTGAAATAGCTCAGCTGGAATTCCATCACCTCCACTAGCTGTGTTCATAGTGATGCCTCCTAAGGTCCACTTGACTTCTGACTCCAAGATGTCTAGTCTAGGTAAGTGGTCACACCATCATGGTTATCTGGGTCATTAAAATCTTTTTTGTATAGTTCTTCTGTGTATTCTTGCCACTTCTTAATCTCTTTTGCTTCTGTTAGGTCCATACCATTTCTGTCCTTTATTTTGCTTGTCTTTGCTTGAAATTTTCCTTTGGTATCTCTAATTTTCTTGAAGAGATCTCTATTCTTTCCCATTCTATTTTTTCCCCTCTATTTCTTTGCATTGTTCACTTAGGAAAGCTTTCTTATTTCTCCTTGCTATTCTTTGGAACTCTGCATTCTGATTGGTATATCTTTTGCCTTTTGCTTCTCTTCTTTTCTCAGCTATTTGTTAGGCCTCTTCAGATAACCATTTTGCCTTTTTTTGCATTTCTTTTTTGGGGATTGTTTTGATCACCACCTCCTGTATAATGTGACAAACTTCTTTCCAAAGTTCTTCAGGCTATCTGAAGAACTCTGTCTATCAGATCTAATCCCTTTAATCTATTCTTCACTTCCACTGTATAATCATAGGGTATTTGATTTAGGTCATATTTGAATGACCTAGTGGTTTTCCCTTCTTTAAGTATATATACGGTATAATCATGATGATTTACATACATCATGATTATCGCAGTAAGTTTAGTAAACATCCATCATCTCATATAGAAATAAAATTAAAGACATAAAAATTATCTTATAATGAGAATTCTTAGGATATACTCTTAATAAGTTTCATATATAATATATGTAATGTTAATTATATTTATCATGTTGTACATTGTATCCCTGAACTTTCCCAGTGGCCCAGTGGTAAAGAATCTGCCTGCAATGCAGCGGTGGCAAGAGACGCAGATTTGATCTGGGTCAGGAATATTCCCTGGAGGAGGGCATGGTAGCCCATTCCAGTGTTCTTTCCTGGAGAATCCCATGGACAGAGGAGTCTGGCAGGCTACAGTCCATAAGGTCACAAAGACTTGGACACTACTGAAGTGACTTAGCACACGCATGCACACATACACATTGTATCCCGAATGCTTGTTTATCTTATAAATGGAAGTTTGTACCCTTTGGTGCCGTACTGACTTTGACTAAATAGCAAAATGAACAGTTTAAGCAGTAGTTGTTTAAGAGATGTGACCACCTTGTTGCTCTGTGGGAACACATGGGGTCTTTATGCCATTCTTATTGATTTGAAATCGAATTTGTGACTCATATTAGTCTAACAACTGCTCTGGGACCATCATTAATGACTTAGTAATGGAGTTCAAATCAGAAGCAGTATTTTTTGTTTTCTCCAAGAATCTGAATTATACCTTCCTCCTAAAGAATTTGCATGCAGACTCGGTCTTTCTTAAAAAGATGGACTTGTCCTACTGCATTACTAGAAATGTGACAAGTTATAAAAATAGATACAGATCTGAGATTCTGCCACAATTTTCCTCAGTACTGGATTTATATCAAAAATGGACCTCTTCAAATTTTTGGTTACGGAACATCTGAACAAGCACAAATACTTCTACAACCCATAATTGCCAGTTTGGACCATAAAAAATGTATGGCTTTTTGTGGATTAAAGACTTAGATTTCAATACTGACTCTCCCCAACCTCCACTGCAAAATCCAGCAGTCTTATAAATACAACATAAATCCACATGCACTATAATTATTGTGGTCAATTATGCTAAACCAAGCACATAGTTTTTCCTCAAACATTTTCATAAGCAAGGAAAAAATTGCCTTCACAACTCATTTTTAGAGATGGGCTAACAAGTTCGGGTCATTTGAGAGCTGACTCACTTTTCTTTTTTGTCTCTACACTTAAGCCATGTTCACGTTTAGAGGAACCTAACTAAACTAGCTTTCTGTTACCTTGATTGGGACCAGATGAAAAGAGACTGAAAACAGGTCAGGGTTTTTACATCCTGAGGACATCTTTATAATAAGTAAACCCCTTGTAGTTTATGACCAGATACCTTCTCATGTAATGTAATTTTTTAAAAAACAGCTTTGAGGGAATATAATTTACATACCATAACACTCACCTATTGTAAGTGTACAATCTAAATATTTTTAGTAAATTTATACAACAGTATAAACATTACCATATTTCAGTTTTAGAACATTTCATTACTCCTATAAGTTCCCTGTGTCCATCGACAGCTCACCTGTTTCTACTTCCAGTTCCAGACAACCACTGACTTGTGTTCTCTCCGTAGATTTGCTTTTTCTAGACATTTCACATAGGTAAATTGTATAGTAATTATGCCTCTTGTGTTTGACTTCTTTTTGGGGTACTCATATATGTTATAGCATGTATCATTTGCACCATCCTTTGTTGAATAACATGCCACATTAAAAAAAAATCCATTTACTAGTTGATGGACACTTACATTTTTGTCCAGTTTTTGGCCATTCTGAATAATGCTGCTATGAACATTCACTTATATGTATTTGGATGGACATATGTTTTCATTTCTCTTCCATGAATTCCAAAGAACTGACTCACTTTGCTCTATAGTAAGTTTGTATTTAAATTTTTAAGAAAGTATCAAACATTTTCTCAGTATGTAACTTGTTACACCCCCACCAACAATACATCCCCACTTGATATTTCCTGTATTTTGATTATAGGTTCTAATGGATGTAGAGTGGCATGTCATTGTAGTTTTAATTTGCATTTTCCGACAAAGAGTGTTTAACATCTTTCATGTGCTTAATCAACCATTTATATATCTTCTTTGGTGACATGACTTAACATTTTTGCCCATTTGTAAATTAGAGTGCCTGTCTTTTTATTATTAAGATGTAAGTGTTCTTTATATATGTTGGATACAGGTCCTTTATCAGAGAAGTTTTCTTCTGGTCTGTGGCTTGCCTTTTTATTTTCAAATTCACTTGAGACAGTGAAGACAAGAAAAGATACGAATTCTGAACCATCCAGGCATGGAAATGCTGCTTTTACCCTTCATTTTTCCCTGTAAATGGTAGCTAGCAAACAGGAAGAGATAGTCATGTACATGTGGCTTTGCAGACAACTTAGAGACCATGACCTGGACCTGGAGTGATCAGCTCTTTGGCCATGATATTTGTCAGGTTGTCTAAGCAATGTCTATATGTACTATGGCATGCTTAGGAAATAGTTGAGGGGAAGGAAAATTGAGAAGAGGCAAGAAGGGGGTAGGAAAATAGAAACTGTTATGGAGAAGAGAGAACAAAGATAGTCATTGGCAGAAGCACAGTATGAGGAGCCTTCCTCTGTATCCTGACACTCATACGGGACCAGCCCATATTGTTCACTACTGTAAGACTTAGGACCTAACAGAATGCTTATTATTTAGTTGGCATTCCCTAGCATGTGTATCAGTCGCTTGGTTGTGTCTGACTCTTTGCAACCCCGTGGACTGTAGCCCACCAGTCTCCTCTGTCCATGGAATTCTTTAGGCAAGAATACTGGAGTGGGTTGCCATTTTCTCCTCCAGGGGATCTTCTCAACCCAGGGATCAAACTCGGGTTTCCTGTATTGAAGACAGATTCCTTACTGTCTGAGCCACCAGGGAAGCCCTGGCATTCCTTAAGTGTTTTAGAAATATGACTTACTGGAAGAAGCCTATCCATTAATTAAAAAAATGTCTTTGATTGATGTGATATCCTAGCCATGGTGTGAGGTCTTGGCCTCTGCCCTCAAGAAATACATAGAATACTTGGGAGGGGAAACATAATCAAATTATTAAAAGGAAAGCATGTTAAGTTCTGTAATAGATGAACAAAATCCTATGAAACAGTAGAAGAAGCTACTTGTGTTGTCTCAGGGCTTGGTGAAGAGTTCATAGAAAGCATGGCACTTGAGTTGGGAAGGCTGTTGAAAGCATGGTGTGAAGAGTCATTTGAGAAAGGATGAGAATGGCGTAGTAGCTAGAGATACAACACATGGACAGAAAACATTGGGCACACATGTGGGGCTTTCAGGTCAGGCTAGAGGTTTCTTTCAGAGAAGGCAATGGCACCCCACTCCAGTACTCTTGCCTGGAAAATCCCATGGATGGGGGAGCCTGGTGGGCTGCAGTCCGTGGGGTCGCAAAGAGTCGGACACGACTGAGCGACTTCACTTTCACTTTTCACTTTCATGCATTGGAGAAGGAAATGGCAGCCCACTCCAGTGCTCTTGCCTGGAGAATCCCAGGGACGGGGGAGCCTGGTGGGCTGCCATCTATGGGGTCACACAGAGTCGGACACGACTGAAGCGACTTAGCAGCAGCAGCAGAAGTTTCTTTATAGCCTGGGGCACTTGAAAAGCATTAGGGGTCCCTGTAAGTTCACCCTCTACCTTGCTATTAGAGCAATTTTCTTTAATATGTAAGTTTTATGATGTTAATACCCCTTGTAAGCCATAAAGCCACCCAACCATCACATGGGATTATGAAATATGAGCTTCCATAGACACCAGCATGAAAGTCCTATTGTGGAAGCATCAGTTCACACAGGTCATTGAACTTCTATGGTGGCCTAAGCCCCACCTCCTGATTTCCATGCCCTGGTGTAATGCCCTCCTATACCATATTATTGATCTGTGTGACCAATAGAACACAGAGAGAGTGATAATATGTCACTTCTAAGGCTACATCATAAAACACACTGTGGTTCTGTCTTGGATGATTTGCTCTGGGAGAGCCAGTCACCATGTTGTAGGATATTCAAGTGGCCTATGGATTTCCCCAGGTAGTGAGGAATCTTAGTTGCCAGCAATCATATGGGTGATTCAGCCTGGAGCTAGCCTGTCCAACTCGTCACGTTGGATGGTTCTGGCCCCAGCTGGCCTCTTGAGTGCAACCTGACGAGAGATTCTGAGTCAGAGCCACCAATTTCTAGACCCACAGAAATTTTGAGATAATAAATGCTTAAGTCATTAAATTTTATGATAATTTTTTAGAGCAGTTGATAATAATACAGTCATCAATCATATAGTCAGAGTTAGAAGAAATACTAGAGATTAAGTAAGGCAGGTGCTGATAATTGGGTTCAACATTTCCAATGAAGTTTGAAGAGATTTGTGGAGTCTTCCTCTACCTGCACTGAACATATTGAAACCTCCTTACTATCCCTGACTTTAAGAGATATGGTGCTTGTCCAACCTTGCCTGTCTAATTAATGATAAGAACTCCATTTCCTGAACACAAGTCAGACTTTTACCACCATATTGTGCTAATGTCCATGAAAATGAATTAATTTAGGTGCCTCTTTAGTTTATAAGGGATACCCACCCATTTGCTGAAGATTAGTTATTGAGTTTGTTAAGAATTATTCATCTAGGAAGAAAATATTATACAGCTGAAGAGAGTGGGAGGCAGTTTGAATATTAATTGTGGTAGCTGAATAATGGCCCCCAAAGATAGGTAGGTTGTATCCCTGGAGTCTAGGAAAGTTGCCTTATCTGGCAAAAGAGATTTTGCAAATGGAATTAAATTCAGTTAAGTCAATCAGTCATGTCCAACTCTTTCTCACTCCATGGACTGCAACATGCCAGGCCTCCCTGTCCATCACCAACTCCCGGAGCCTACTCAAACTCATGTCCATTGAGTTCGTGATGCCAGCCAACCATATCATCCTCTGTTGTCCACTTCTCTTCCCACCTTCAATCTTTCCCAGCAACAGGGTCTTTTCAAATGAGTCAGTTCTTCACATCAGGTGGCCAGAGTAGTGGAGTTTCAGCTTCAGCATCAGTCCTTCCAATGAATATTCAAGACTGATTTCCTTTAGGATGGACTGGTTGGATCTCCTTGCAGTCCAAGGGACTCTCAAGAGTCTTCTCCAACACCACAGTTCAAAAGTATCAATTCTTTGGCACTTAGCTTTCTTAATAGTCCAACTCTCACATCCATGCATGACTACTGGAAAAACCAAAGCTTTGACTGCTGCTAAGTTGCTTCAGTCATGTCCGACTCTGTGCGACCCCATAGGCGGCAGCCCACCAGGCTCCCTTGTACCTGAGATTCTCCAAGCAAGAATACTGGAGTGGGTTGCCATTTCCTTCTCCAATGCATGAAGTGAAAACTGAAAGTGAAGTCGCTCAGTCATGTCCGACTCTTCGCGACCCCATGGACTGCAGCCTACCAAGCTCCTCCATACATGGGATTTTCCAGGCAAGAGTACCGGAGTGGGTTGCCATTGCCTTCTCTGAAAGCTTTGACTAGACAAACCTTTGTTGGCAAAGTAATGTCTCTGCTTTTAATATGCTGTCTAGGTTGCTCATAACTTTCTTTCCAAGGAGTAAGCGTCTTTTAATTTCATGGCTGCAGTCACTGTCTGCAGTGATTTTGGGGCCCCCCAAAACAAAGTCTGACACTGTTTCCACTGTTGCCCCATCTATTTGCCATGAAATGATGGGACTGGATGCCATGATCTTAATTTTCTGAATGTTGAGCTTTAAACCAACTTTTTCACTCTCCTCTTTCACTTTCATCAAGAGGCTTTTTAGGTCTTCTTCCCTTTCTGCCATAAGGGTGGTGTCATCTGCATATCTGAGGTTATTGATATTTCTCCCAGCAATCTTGATTCCAGCTGGTGCTTCCTCCAGCCCAGCATTTCTCATGATGTACTCTGCATATAAGTTAAATAAGCAGGGTGACAATATACAGCCTTGATGGACTCCTTTTCCTATTTGGAACCAGTCTGTTGTTCCATGTCCAGTTCTAACTGTTGCTTCCTGATCGGCATATAGGTTTCTCAAGAGGCAGATCAGGTGGTCTGGTGTTCCCATCTCTTTCAGAATTTTCCACAGTTTATTGTGATCCACATAGTCAAAGGCTTTTTGGCATAGTCAATAAAGCAGAAATATATATTTTTCTGGAACTCTCTTGCCTTTTTGATGATCCAGCGGATGTTGGCAATTTGATCTCTGGTTCCTCTGCCTTTTCTAAAACCAGCTCGAACATCTAGAAGTTCACCGTTCACGTAGTGTTGAAGCCTGGTTTGGAGAATTTTGAGCATTACTTTACTAGCGTGTGAGATGAGTGCAATTGTGCGGTAGTTTGAGCATTCTTTAGCATTGTCTTTCTTTGGAATTGGAATGAAAACTGACCTTTTCCAGTCCTGTGGCCACTGCTGAGTTTTCCAAATTTGCTGGCGTATTGACTGCAACATTTTCACAGCATTATCTTTCAGGATTTGAAATTGCTCAACTGAAATTCTACCACCTCCACTAGCTTTGTTCGTAGTGATGCTTCCTAAGGCCCACTTGACTTCATGTTCCAGGATGTCTGGCTCTAGGTGAGTGATCACACCATTGTGATTACCTGGGTCATGAAGATCTTTTTTGTATAGTTCTTCTGTGTGTTCTTGCCACCTCTTCTTAATATCTTCTGCTTCTGTAAGGTCCTTACCATTTCTGTCCTTTATTGAGCCCATCTTTCCATGAAATTAGGAATTAAATTAGGGATTTAAACTGGGGAGATTATCCTGGATTATCCAGGTAGGACCTAAATGTGTGCACAAGTGATCTCTTAAGAGGGAATCAGAAAGTGATTTGATAAAGAAGAGGAGAAGGCAATGAGATGGGAAAGAGGGAGAAAAAAGATACTGTGATTCAGGGCCATGGGCTAACGGAATGATGCATCAATCCTAAAATAGATGATTTTCCCCGTGAAGCTCCAGAAGGAACAAGCTTTGCTGCCCCTTTGATATTAGCCCACTGAGGCTGATTTTATGATTCTAACCTCCTGAACTGTGAAAGAATAAATTTGCGTTGTTTTAACCCACCGGGTTTGTTATAATTTGTTGTAACTGCCATAGGAAACTAATACATTAATCTTAGCTTCATCATGTCCTATTTCTGTTAGTTTATGTAAGACAATCTTTCTAAGACTCTGTCTTCTCATCTGTAAAATGGAACAATAAAATGTCTATTTCAAAGGTTTGTTGTTAGATTGAATGGGATCATTCATGCAAAATGCTCAGCATTGGACTTGGCACCTGGAGAGTTCTTTATAAACCTGGCTATTGGTTTAATTTGGTCTAGACAGGAACACTGCAACATTAAAAAAAAATTATTGAAGTATAGTTCATTTGCAATGTTATTAATTTCTGCTCTACAGCAAAGTGACTCAAGATATACATATTCTTTTTCATATTCTTTCCTGTTATTTGTCACAGGATATTGGATATAGTTCTTTGTGCCATACAGTGGGACCTTGTTGTTTATCTATCCTATATATAGTTTTCCTCTGCTAATCGCAAACTTCCAATCCTTCCCTCCCCTCCTCGCCTCACTTGGCAACTGCAAGTCTGTTCTCTGTATCTGTGAGTCCGTTTCTGTTTCATAGATAAGTTCTTTTGTGTCATTTTAGATTCCACATATAAGTGATATTATATGATATTTATCTTTCTGACTTACTTCACTTAGCATGTTAATCTCTAGGTCCATCCATATTGCTGCTAATAGCATTATTTCATTCTTTTTTGTGGTCGAGAAATACTCCATTGTATGTCACATTTTCTTTATCCATTCATCTGTTGATGGACATTTAGGTTGCTTTCATGTCTGGGCTATTGTAAATAGCGATGCATGAACATTGGAGTGCATTGTCTTTTTGGTTTTCTCCACATATATTCCAGGAGTGGAATTGCCAAATCATATGGTAGTTCTGTTGCTTTTCAAATTACAAAAGCGGCAACATTTTTTGTCTCCTTTTGAAAACTCAAGAAGCATACTAAATAGTCTTGGAATATAGAAAGGGTTGAATATTTATTAACTATTCTATTGGTACTGGCTTCCCTGGTGACTCAAATGGCAAATGCAATATAGGAGACCCTGGTTCAATCCCTTGGTGGGGAGATCCCCTGGAGAAGGAAATGGCAACCCACTCCAGTATTCTTGCCTGGAGAATTTCATGGACCGAGTTACCTGGAAGGCTACAGTCCAAAAGATCACAAAGAGTCGACACAGTTGACAGACTAACTTTCACTTCCATTCTATTGTTACTAGTCTATCAGGAACCCTAAAGTCTGTTTATTTTACCCTCTCCAATTGTTCTTTCTCAAGGGTGTTGACTGCAAGATGAGGAAAAAGCACATAGATGGAATGAGTGGAAAATAAACCACGAATGAGAGATCTAACAAGGGTTTTGGAAAGGTTTCTCTGTTTATTACTTGTTTTCAGAGAACAGCACACAGAACAGGTGAAAAGTTATCCTATTTATAAAGATCTCCAGAGAGGGAGAGTCTGCAAGTTTTCTTAGTAATTTCCCTTGGTACATATGAAGACTGCTCTTGATTTTCAATGACTGCACTGATGGCTGTACTTCTCTACAAAAATAAATTCTCCTCTACAAAAATAAAAAATAAACAATGATTTTGTTTTTGAAAGCTGCTTGATATATAATGATGCCTTAAAGAGTCTACTACCAGAGCAGCCGTGTGTTCGTTACCTGGCCATCTGTCTGGTGCAGCTTCAGGACCACTGGAAGTGTGGAGCAGCCTAGATGTATGAGCCTTTCCTCTCCTTATTCTGGAATAAATTTCAAAGTTAAAAAAATGTGTAGTCATCGTATTTACTTATATTATTCATTCCTACAACTCAGTTTTCTGGAGGTGCTTGTGTTTCAGATTTCTACTGATTTAGTCTTTGTATTCTTTTGTTTCAATGTACTGACCACATTTGCATAGATTAAATGCTTTCTGTTTCTCTCTGAGCCCTGGTAGACTGGAATAAAATCTACATCATTCTCTTGGTAGAACTTTTGTGCCTCATGATAAAGATGGCACTATAAAATGAAGCAAGAGGAACATTTTTTAAAATAGGGTCTGATCCGGTTAGACCTTCATTAGATATCCCTGCATTTACAGAATAATGAACTGAGGAATGAATCGTATCAGCATGACAAACAACGGACATAGTTGAGCCAGTGGTTTTTAAAGTCCCACAAAATCCTGGTCCTTTTAGTTGGAGATAACTATAAAAATAAATGAATTGGGCTCACTGACTGAGCTTCTAGTGCCTGACTGAGGTTCACCGAAAGGGCTAAAGTTCAACTTCTCTTCTATCTCTGAACATGCCTCAATCCTGGACATTAGTCCTCAGTCTCTGAATGCCAGGCTTGCCCGCTACTACTATGGTTAGCAGTACCTTAGAGGAGGGAGCACCTTTTTCCTAATTTGACCTGGGTTGGTTAATACCTGTTGAGCTAGAAAGATGTATTACCTGGTGCAAGATGAAAGGCAGTCTGAAGTTAGCAGACCAGGTAGTCATTCTCTCTAAATGCAAAACCCCGACTGCCTAAATCAGTAATGAAAGCAGACAAGCAGACAATTGAAGTGAACTTGTTTGGTCAACAGAGATAGACAGCTGAGGCGGAGTTCATCCCTACCTTACTGGTGTTTACTGCCTCCCAGGTGCCATCTAATGGTGGCTGTTTACCAGTAACCTTAGTAGGTCTTTTATGACAACTTTAAAGCAACAGATTCTAAACCATACAAAAATTACTTTCCCTCCTGTAGATGCTCTTAGTCTAAGGCAGGCAGGGGATGAAAACAGACACCTCCAGAAGGTGGTGTTTGACCTCCCTGCGAATAAGAGGCTCATGCCAGCCTTTCGCTTTTGTGAGGAATCAAAATTCAATATATAACCTGAAATCTCCTCAGTTTATTAAAGTCAGATCACAGGTTCCAGAAGGGAAGATGAAATTTTCATCTATCTTCACTCTACACTTAGATACTGTGTACAACTGCCTCAGCCAAAATCTTGTAGATTTTGATGCATTTTATCTGTTTACACAGATCAACAATGCTTGGCTACTCTCAACGGTAAACACTAAATCCTGTTTACAGAGGAAGGGCAGTGTCTGTGGGAAGCATGCGCACAGTGCTCCAGGCTCCTCTTCTTTTTCCTTTTTCAGAGACTCCAGGGGAAAATGGGTCTTTGCACCATTTTACCAGCAACCCTAAATCATGATTAATTTAAAGCCCTTTCTCTCCTTGGTTAGGCCTGACACAAGCAACTGCTTTTCTGTCACATTGATTTTTCTGTCCTTGCAGATTCAAAGCCAGGGTTGAGTCTTCCTAACAGGGTGAATTCTCTGACAAGGAAGTTTTGCAACCTAATTTACCGCTGGAGTCAAGCTTGTCAGTGAGTGCCAGAGGGGAACTGTCGCAATCCACTGGTTAAGTATGCATTTAATAGTGTTTATCCAAGCAAGTTTGTGATTTCTTCACTCTCTCCAACAAATATGTTATTTGTAATACCTATCTTCTGTAATCTAGGTGTTTGAAAAATGTCTCTAACGTGTGTGGGCTAGAATGCATTTTGTTTTTCTGTGAGTCTATTCATTGAACAAGGGCAGTCTCTGAGGAACCATCAGAAACTGCTTGCCATTTTTCCAAATCCTCTCTCTCTGCAGTGACCATGACTTAATCCTGAAGGAAAACAAGGTAATCTTTTCAAATAAACATTCTCAAGGATGTTTAGAGGGAACCCAATTGCTAGTATGCAGAACCCTCCCAGTGATTGAAAATAGTTACATTGAGGGAGTACAATTACAGTAAGCTGGAGTGTTTGTAAGCATTCGGAATTTTCAGATGATTAACAATAATAAGTTGAATTGCAAGAAAAGATATGTGTGTATGTGTGTGTGTGTATGTGAGTTCAGAGTCATCCAGGGTTTTTTTACTCAATGCTGTTGGTGGAAAATGAGGCAGAGGGAAATTAAAAGCTTTCACTAGGTAAGGAACATTGGCAATGTTTGAACCTAAGCCCATTAGGTTTCACTGGACTAACCTGCTTCTTGTGAAAGTAAATAAGAGAAGAAACATTTGATCATTAAGTGGAAAGAGAGCACTGAAACAAACACACTTGGTTGCATGCAGTTTATTAGTGCAAATTCCCAGTCTCAAGGAGCGTGGCCAGGAGCAGTGAAGACTTAGAGGAAGGGTTGAATAAACTCAAAATTACCTGGATGATAAAATCAACTAAATCAATGCAGAAAACATTTGCTGGAGTCTATCATATTACTTAGAACATGATTTTGTATTTTTATAATATTCAAAACATTTGTCAAATACCTTTCTCTTTCCCTCTTTGGTCTATAGGCTTTTGAAAGATAGACCTCGTTTCTCATTTGGGCCTGAAGTCTCAAGATGGAAAGCTCATCCTGGCACAAATGAAGGCAGAAATGATGAAAGGGAATGAGTCTGGTCTTGATTTGACACTTTGATCTCCCATTGTTTGTGGCCTGATACTCTCTAATTTATTTATCTTTTGTTTAAGTTGCCTGTACAGTCAAAGCATCTTTTTATGTCGCTACCTATGCATGACATAAATGCATCATTACCTTGTTAAAAATCTTAGAGCAGTCTATTGTTTCTGTCCAGTAGAAGTGCAGTATGGGCCACATGTATAATGCAAAATTTTCTCATAGCCACATTAAAAAGTAAAAAGAACAATATATCTTATGTGACTCAACATATCTAGAACATTACCTTTTCAATATATAAATATAAAATTATTAAGATACTTTACATTCCTTTTGCATACCAATTTTTTGGAATTGGGTATATATTTTAACTAATTAGGCATCTCAGTTCAGACCTACTTTCAGGCTATAATGCTGATGAACACATTCCTAGTGATCAATGGATACACAAGGCCATTGTGGTAAGAAGAGCTCTGTAGCCATATGTAAATGTAGGGTATGTTTCTCCCTGCTTAGCAAGCAACTGTGGTTTGGAAACAACACCATCCTCAGTGGTCTCTATGAAAACTTGGATTGACCAACCATCCCAATCTGACCAGGGTTTCCTGGGACATAGGGCTTGCAATGCAATCACCAGGACAGACCTGAGTAAACTAGAAAGGCTGATCATCCCATATTTAACCCATGCTTGTCCAATCGACATATGTTATCATCCTGGCCACTGTGCTGCTTAGAATAGTGGCCACCTTTGAGGCAAAAAGGGTTGAAGGCAGTGAAGTTGCTGCCTCTTGGCAACAACCTATGGATTAGTGGGGATTTTTTAAAATAGAAAGCAAAGACCTACTATTTTTTCTTCTTCTCTTACTCTCAGACCTTTGTGCTTTGCTTGTGTTGTGGTTATTGTACTCCATTCTAAATGACTCTCCTGATGGATTATGACTCATTCTAGGTATTGGAAAAATCTGAAGTTCACAAGATTTCCAACCTGTGGATTTAGGGACCCTTGGGAGATTGCAGAATTGCAAAATCAGGCATCTGAAAGTGCATCCATCCATTTATCTCTTCTTAATCAATGGATTCTAAAAGTGAAGTCATAGCATATGGATTATAACACTTTTTGACAGTTCCAAGAGAAGGAATGAATAAGCATTCAATACATGTTATTGAACTGCTAATATGTAACTTGACAAGGTTAAGTGCCCTATGTGAAGCACTTAACATATTGCATAATATTTGGATTTCACATCAATCTTACAAGGTTGGCATTATTATCCTTGTTGTTTTGAAATAGAAAAATAAAATATATATAATTTTCTTTATTCATTATTCATCTAAAGTTCTTTTAAAAATTATGTTCTCAATGGATTTAGCATTTAGTGGAGAAAACAGGCTTCTGGGCATATGGCTGTTATGAGTATCTAAAGAGATAAGAAATACCCCTGGAGAGGAGAGAAGAGCAAGAACACTTAAGAGCAGAGGTTGGGAGTGGGCATGAGGCATAGAGGTGACCAGTGAAACTCCCCGGAAGCATTGTGCCTGATGCCTGACACATTAGTTTTTCTGCTGTATCGTAAATTTCTCTCCCTTGCCCAAGAGAGTTCCATTATTTTACAATGACAAATTTTTAGTTTATTTTTCTGCATCATAGTGACATAAGTGACAGAGCTCTGAATTATGAAGCAAAAGAGTTGGGTTCTCCACTAGGTTCTTGCTGGGGTCCAGCCCCGGCTGATCCAGGGTATTCGAAGGGGAGACAGTGTCAGCGAGGATCAGGATACAATAGCTTCAATTAGATATTAATTAGAGATATAAAGAGTAATAGAATGAGGATAGCTCAGTAGGAAAATTCAGTGGAGAAAAGAGGCTGAGTAGCTTGGTTTACGCGGGAGACCAATAAAACTTCAAGACAAGAAGTTTGCACCACTTACGTAGGCCGCAGGCATCCTTCTGTTCTCCCGAAGGAGAGGAGACACTGAGGCCTCCCTGGTTGGATCTTAGAAGCCCAGGCATAATTAGTAAGCATGGCGGGTTCTGCGCTCCAGATGGAGACTCAGCCAGAGTTTGAGAGAGAGAGTGACATGGGGAGACCAGTATTTCGAGAAACTGATCCCAATTCTTTATTTTCCAGGGTCTGTTTTTATACACCGAGGTGTTATACAAAAGTCACGTGGGGACAGCAGTCCTGACTTTTATTAAAGTCAGGTGCTTCATACAAATGTATACAGAGGTCTTAGGGGTGTTACATCATCTTCTGGCCAGGGGGGCCTGCTGACAATTTATGACCCTCTCCTTGTGACAGCTGTCAGTCAACCAGGACACTTATTTCTCCAGGGGTGATTATTCTTAAAACAGATGCCACCCAAATAAAGTTACATTCCTATAGGGTGAGGGTGTAGTGGGTTTTAGTTAAGGAAAGAATTTACTTAGCCTAAGGTCTAACGTGATTTATATCAAAGGTTAATACTTATTTCTTCTATATATTCATTAACGTGTGTAAGGGCAGGGGATGTGGAGACTTAGCAGTAAACATTGGCTCAACAAATGAAAAACCCTTCACCAATACAATTTCTAATCAGCCCATTATACTTATACTAATAGTTTTCTAACTTCTCCAAAGAACCTGTTTTTAGAAGGTTTAAAGCATCTCGTGCCTCTCACGGTTGGGAGGCTGTGAGCAATCACATGTGGCCGGACAAGCCTGTCAGGCAGGCTAGAGAACCTTCAGAGGAGTTTGTAGGTTGAAACACTCCTATCACGCCCAGGAATTATTATTAACTGGAGCTCTAAGTTAACTACTTCTCTGAAAGAAGAAGAGGTGGTGGGGGACAGCTCCCCGTAAAGTCAGAGGTGTAGGTGAGAGCACAAAGTAGTAAAGTAGGCAGGCTCTGGTTATGGGGGTAGATGCTCGAGAATTTCCAGGGGGACTCCTGAGGCTCGATCCTGCCTTTGCGTATATCGAGGTCCTTAGGTGAAGTCTCTTAAGTATTTGGGACTAGAGTTTCTTCACTTGTGAAGTAAGGCAGATCAGCCATTTTATCCACAACACTCTCCTTTCCAAACTTAAGACACTACGAGGCCTTCAGATAGTCTTCCTTTTCCACTTTTACTGTTCTTCTATTAAGAATCATTACATGGAAACCACAGTTCAGAGGCATGAAATTGCAGCTGTGTGTAAAGGGAACTCAGCTAACAAGGAAAGTGTTTCATTTTGTATTATTTTTGCCAAGGTCAAAAATTCCTTCCATAGTCCCTGCAGGGTTTCTTCACTTAAGTATGGCCTAGGATGGACTAGTGAAGATTTGGCAAATCAGAGGAATAATGGCAAAGGGACAAAATTTTACCAAATGCCTCAACCTAGCATTACCAGATTCACAAGTGAAGAGTAATGAATTTAATCCACCATTTATTAGTACCTGAAAGTTTCCTATACAGAAGCCAAAACAAACAAACCTCACATTCTCACATGAGTGTACTTTGGTGACAGACCAAAATCTTAATCTTAGAATCTGGATTTTCTAAGAAATCAGCTTTCTTCTTGTGCTTAGCTGTGTTGTGCCTGGGAATGCATTTAGGTATCTAGCTATAAAATCAGGACAGAGGGAGAGAGAGGGAGACAGAAAGAGAAACTGTTGTGTTGTGTTCCCGATTTTAGCATAGTTTCCAGCTTGAAGATAGAAATCATTTATAAGATTACATTAAAAAATAGGAGGATGGAAAGGGAAAAACTATTGAACATGATCATATTTGTACACTTAGCCTTTCACACTGAAGTTTTTTTTTGGGCGGGGGAGTTTCAAAAAACTTAATGTTAGTTTTATGTTTTGATTTAAATGAAATGAAAACATTCCATGTTTTATGAACAAACATGGTAATTAACTTCCATTGTGTATTAACATACAAAGTAATATACATTAGTTATAGAAGACTCTGCTTTCATAAATGGATATTTTTCAAATGGAATATTGAAGTTGATAGCTTTTTTCTCTGCCACTAACCATGTGATAGATTTGGCCACATGTAACTCAGCAGAAAGGTCCATTTACTGACCATATCATGATGCTCTTCCATATCCAGCTGTTTCTTAAAAGGATACTACTACAGGTTTAATATTTACTATATAGCACACTGAATATTTAATATGGCACACTTGGAAAGTCATCCAACTCCCCATGACAGAGTTACAGACATGGTGCACACTTATCCAGAGTCAGTACATCCAACATCTGTTTTCACCAGTTACTGGAAAACACAAGCATGAAAGTCTCTGGCATTTTCCACCTGAACTTTGCTACTGTAAATGTGGCCAGCCCACCTTCACACGACATTGTGATTGGCATATAGGAGCCAGTGGAAGATATCATCAAGCCTTAGCAACAAGTGTCACCAACAACTTCCTGTTTAGTATGAGTACCACTTGTGACTACCACATTTATAAAGAACTCCACGCTTTCACCATACCGGAAACAGGTGTATCTCTAAGACTTGACTTCCTCTCTACATCTTGCCTTCCCAACTCTGTCCCTTCTCATCACCCTGCACCCCCACAGCTTAGGCTTGCTTCTCTTAGCTCAGGCTGCAAGTGGGCTCACTTTTATCTGCTTATAAAGCCAAGCATTAATTTTGTAAAACTGTTCTGCCACATATTTTAGCCTCTTCCTGTTTGAAATTAATCTGTATGTTAACAGCTTGCAAAGCCTTTGAAGCCAAGCTTTTGCACAAACTTACATCCACTGTGTTGCTAAGTCACCATATCAGTGTTATCTGCCTTGTCACCTAACCCACAAAGCAATAAGCAACTTAAACTTAGAAATTTAGGGTTCTTTCTTCCTCCATCTAAAGTACCAGATTTATATGCAAGAAAGGTGGCTTGGAGGCCTGGTAGTATGAACCATGGGATTATTAACTCTTGAGAGTTGCAAGAGTTACATGCATGCACATTGAGGATTACAATTTGCAATCGCATGCAAATTCCTGTTGCAAATCCTTTAAAATATTTGCCTTTTATACCTTTTGTCTGTTCCCTCCTGAAACTTTCTGCCCTCCAGCATATCATTTTTACATACAGAAAGGATGGTATTTGACCTGTTGAAAGGCTGGCCATGATGTTTAGTTCACTCATCCTGAGGCTGGTACAAAGGGAAGATCAAGCTTGCCCTTAGCTCTGCTGGGTCAGTCCCTGTCCCTGCTGCCCACTGTTCAACAACCTACCCTGACCCATCCCTTAAGGAACTTGGCAGAAAAGCCTCCCTTCTTTGTCTTGTGTTCATTCATTGGAGGTAAACTGCAGACCTACTAGCTACACAGCACCTTGCTTCACTATGAGAATCACAGATAAATATGACATCTGGTTCCTGTTCTTAGACAGTCACCTCTGTTCATGCCCTTCTTGCCCTCGGGGCTCACAGTCTAATTGGCAATCTGCAGAAAGAGCTTTCTCTTTCTGGAACCCTCTACTGAATTATAAAAGTAGTTGGACTTTACCACCTTTTCTAGATTTGCTTTCGTTCATTCCCCTAAGCCCACCTATGTGGCAGCCAGATTGTACTGTTTAATATCCCCTGAACCCACCCTGCCTACAAAATTCATGGAAGAATTTTGGTCACTCTGTTGCCCATCACTAGGGATATAGTCCTTCTACTTAAAGGTCTATTTTAAATATATTTTCTTTTTGCCTGGATTAGATTCTTTTTTGCCTTTTTTGACTCAGAGTAAGTGACAGGGAAAAAAAAAAAAAAACAATAAACTTTAGAGTCTAAAGGATCTCATTCTGCACTTGGGGTCTACTGCTTACTAACCATGCCCCATTGGAAAAGTTAAGGGGCCTCTCTGGGCCTCAGTTTCATCATCTGCAAAATGGAGAGAATAATACTGCAAAAGAGTTAAGGCTTTTTAATGAGGTAGTTTGCATAAACAGCTTAGCACAGTGTCTGGCACTTAGTGGGTACTTCTCAAATGCTAGTCAGCATCCCTTCTTGGAAACCTCCACTATTTTGTTTTGGGTCTAAGTTTGTAGGATTATTTCCTACAAGTTGCTTAATAATCAGCACTACAATTTATTCACATGGGATTCCCTGTAACTTTGCACAGCAGCTTTGTACCCAGCAGATGCTTAGGCACCTTAGAAACATCACTGTGTTACTGTAAAAATACAGATAATTCTAGGTCTGTAAAGAGCAAACCTGTGCACAAAGCTCAAGCTCTTTAAAGCCTTTGCTGTGCCCAGCAAGGTTCCTGAGTGTAGGACAGTTACAGGGAGAGAGTGGCAGCTATATGTGCAGGCTCACGTAATTTAGGGCTGTGTGGTGACCTCTCCCTGAGGTCACACACGAAATGAATCGGGAGAAGAGAGAACAGAGGCACAACCAGCTGCTCTCAGATCCCTAGACATTCCAACAAGAGGGAGAGACTCAGTCTTCCCTGATTAATCTCTGATGATTTATTCTTTAGACGTCATTTAAAAGGAACATTTTAAAGTAAATTAATTGAACTCCCATGACCTTTTACCCTACTTGTATCATCAAAAGAAACTAGATCTTGAATTTTTTAAAATACCCTGTTTTCTGTGACTTACAAGCTACTGAGGAATCTCAGTTGGGTTTTCTTTCTTTCTTTCTTTTTTTTTTTTTATAAATACAAATCCAGCTTTCTTGGCTGTAATTTTCCAAATTTGAAAATCCCATTTTTTGGTCAATAGGTGTTGAGGGAAGGGTGTCATAGGGGTGAATAAATGATAAATATATAATCTAAGACACATAAAATGGGAAAGTATTAGGTTGGTGCAAATGTAATTATGGTTTTGTACTGTGAATTATATAACTAGGCTCAAACACACATTTTTGCCAATGAGAAATAAGTTTTTGTTTATTCCTGTAACATAAAAATCCATGCTTTGGACTTTAACGAACTCTTGGAAAGCATTTTATGCCTCATGCTGGTTGTGGGAGAGTTTTCTCTGCAAAAAGTTGTCAAGATGCTTGAAGAAGTGGTAGTCGGTTGGCAAGAGGTCAGGTGAATATGGTGGATGAGGCAAAATTTCCTAGTCCAGTTTGTTCAACTTTTGAAGTGCTGGTTGTGCAAACTGCAGTCAGGCGTTGTTGTTGAGAATTGGGCCCCTTCTGTTGCTCAATGCCAGCTGCAGGCATTGCAGTTTCCAGTGAATCATCAATTACTGAGCATACTTCTCACATGTAATGGTTTCCCTGGGGATTCAGGAGGCTGTAGTGGATCAGATGGGCAGCAGACCACCAAACCGTGACCATGACCTTTTTTTTTTTTGGTTCAAGTTTGGCTTTGGAAAGTGCTTTGGAGCTTCTTGATCCATCCACTGAGCTGGTCATCTTTGGTTGTCATATACAGTCCACTTTTCATCGCACATCACAATCAAGAAATGGTTTGTTGTCATGCAGAATAAGAGAAGATGACACTTCAAATCCATGATTTTTTGATTTGCAGTCAGCTTATGCGTGCATGCATGCCAAGTCACTTCAGTCGTGTCCAACTCTGCCACCCTATGGACTGTAGCCCACCAGGGGATTCTCCAGGCAAGAATTCCGGAGTGGGTTGCCATGCTATCCTCCAGGGGATATTCCTGACCCAGGGGCTGAATCTGCATCTCTTATGTCTCCTGCATTGGCAGGTGGGTTCTTTACTGTTAGTGCCACCTGGGACCCACTTAAGAGCTTTTTCACCTTTCCAATTTGCTTCAAATGCCAAATCACCCCATTGAGTTCTTTGGCAACTTCTTATGTAGTTATAAGATAATCAGTTTTGACGATACACTCAATGCTGCTGCTAAGTCGCTTCAGTCGTGTCCGACTCTGTGCGACCCCATAGGCGGCAGCCCACCAGGCTCCCCCGTCTCTGGGATTCTCCAGGCAAGAACACTGGAGTGGGTTGCCATTTCCTTCTCCAATGCATGAAAATGAAAAGTGAAAGTGAAGTCACTCAGTCGTGTCCGATCTTAGAGACCCCATAGACTGCAGCCTACCAGGCTCCTCCATCCATGGGATTTTCCAGGCAAGAGTACTGGAGTGGGTCGTGAGTTTGAAGATACTACAAATAAGCTTCTAGAACTGCAGCAGTAATGAAAGCACTGATATCCTACCAAGCACGGCGGGCTCTTTGGAACAGGCTTTTAAGACTTTGATTAACAGTCTGGAATCCTATGTTGGTGCTATGCAGCTAGCTCTTAGTGTAAAATATCACCTACCCTACACAATTTGCTTGCAGTTTAGCCCAAAGACTACTTCAGGCAGAGTCTTTAAAATGACACTCTGAGGAACCCATTCAAAGTTTGATTCCTCATTTTTATGAAATAGTGAAGAATTTTCTCTGGCCTTTAAAGAGTTATACAGACGGTCCCCAACTTTATGATGGTTCAACTTATAATTCCTTGACCTCACAATGGTACAGAAGCAATATACCTTCAGTAGAAACTGAACTTGGAATTGTGAATTTTTATCTTTTCTTGGGCCCAGCAATATACAGTAGATACTGTCTCCTGATGCTGATCTATGGCCATGAGCTGTGTCTCCCAGTCAATCAGTGGTCATGGTGTAATAAAACCCATATATCCTAACCTTTCCTAACCATACAGCCACTCTGATTTTTACTTTCAGAACCTTATTCAATAAATTACATGAAAAATTCAATACTTTATTATAAAACAGGCTTTTTTTTTTGTTAGATGATTTTACCCAACTATAGGCTAATGTAAGTGTTCTGAGCATATTTAAGGTAGGTGAGCCAATGATTTTTAGTTAGTTAGCTGTATTAAATGCTTTTCAACTTATAATAGGTTTATTGGGATGTAACCCCATGGTAAGTCAAAGAAGATCTGGATTCCTTTCCATTTCATCATCTTTGCCTGATACTCATCGGCTCAGGGTCAGCCAACAAGTTTGAGGCATCAGCTGCCAACGCTGCTCATTAGAGGAAAAGCATCCTTCCCAGATCAACTATGCTGCTGCTCACAGAAAAAAATACCAAACAACTTCAGACATTTATCTTCCTTAAGAAGCTACAGGAAGGTGGGGGGTGCTGTTTTCTAAGTGGGAAAACAAACAAAACTATGGAAACACCATGGAGTCAAGAGTCAATGGGATCTGCAAAACAGATGCCTTAGTAATAAAAATAAATACACTTGAAACATATCCTCTGTTGAAATTTGTTTACACCAGGTTTTAAGAATGTAAGACTTAATTTATCTTGTAATAATACATGGCAAAATAGAAGGCTATTTTCAAAATTCTTTATCTGAAGTCAGGTTAGCTAGGTTGAATTCCGGCCTTGTCACTTATTGGTTGTTAAATTTAGGCAACTAAATCACTATATCTGAGTTTCTTCTATAAACTGGGTGTAAATATAGAAATCCCATAGGGCTGATGGGAGGGTTAAATGAGATAATGTATGTAGAAAGTATAAATATGTCTGTCCCACCATAGAAAGGGACAAATAATTTTTATATGCTGTTGCTATAACGAGTTTGAGTGAACTCCGGGAGTTGGTGATGGACAGGGAGGCCTGGCATGCTGCAGTTCATGGGGTCGCAAAGAGTTGGACACGACTGAGCAACTGAACTGAACTGAATAACGATTATTGTTATTTATCACCATCATCATCGGTGTTATCTTCTTGTGATATATATATATATATATATATATATAGATATATATATATATGAAATTATAGCAAACCATAAGGAGCCATAGCCAATGTGTTCCATTATATAGGTAAAAGAAAATGGTGTCCTTATGATTTAAAAAAAAAAAAAAGGAAATTAAGACCTCCCAACTAAATAGAGCAGAGCCACAGCTAGAACTCTGAACTCTTTCCATGGGGAGTGCCCTCTGGAGCTTGTGTCGGGAAACGAACTCCAGCATCACTTCAGTGCTGCTTTCACTGATACTCCTGCACCATTTTCCTGAGTCACGGGTTGCAAGTTACAAGCCTGTTTTCTCCTCACTTTCGCCTGAAGGCATTAGGTGTTGCAGGACAAAGTCACAGCCTGCACTTTCCTTTGTCCTGTAGATAACTACTTACTCATGTCTGAACTCACATCTTTTGGACTCCAGTTTACATACAGATTACCTCCATACTCACTCCTGTTTTTCTTCCTTCTCTTACCCTCATCCCTCTTTCTCGTTTTCTTCCTCCTCCTCCTTCCTCCTTTCTCTCTCCTTAACTCTTTCTCTAGACACCTTCAGCTATTTTCTAAGCTATTTTCAAATTATTTTCTTTTCTTTCTACTGTAAACAAGAAAAGATCTCCCCCTTCTTGTCAAATCTTTTCTTACCATTGAGACCTTTTGTTAATAGTCCACAATTCCTCCTCCACTGACTCGTATATCTTATAATCTAGCATATATGTTTGCCAAACTTATTGGGATCTCTTGTTTGAAAGCCACCAAAAAAAAAAAAAAAAAAGCCACTTCTTGTTGTACCCTTTTCTCAGCCCCTAATGCTCTTAGTCTCTCAAGCAGCATCATTATGGAACCTCATCTCTTGCCACACACTTTTCCCTTGGAATTCACTATATCTGGACCATCCTAATTGTCCTCCCAGTCATTTTTCATACTTCTCTGTATTTAGTACTTACCTATTCTTTCTCACTCCATATTTTATTTTCAACTGATGGCTTTCAAAAAAGCCGTCATTCTAAAAATATCTCTATTTAAGCCCTATCCACAATCTCTCCTGTATTCCCTATCTGTATTAAGCATCTATAGTTTGAACTTTGTCTTCTCCCTAAAACCTTTTCATTTCCTTCTGATTTTTCTATTTCTTGTCCTGGTCATGAGTGGCTCTCAAGATATTTGAAGTGAAAATGGCTGGGACTAAATTTTGGCTTTGTCATTGACTATGTAGCTTAGGAGAAGCTCCTTAACTTCTCAGAATTTTGGCACATCGTACATAAAATGAGATTTCAGATGAGGAGTTATAACCAAACAGAGTGCCAAACTCACAAAGAGGATCTTGGGAAGTCATTTCCCCTGCCCACTCCCTATCCTTACCACACTAGACCTCCCTATTCCTTCCCCACTCCAGACTTCCAGTGCTGAAATCATATGGCGAGATTTGACTCCTTCCTCAGCCACATCTCCCATATGCAGTCTATCACCAGGTCCAGCCTCAGTAATTCCTTCATCCTTCCATTCCTATTTCCTTCACCATCTCCAGAGCATAGCTCTCGTTCTTCATTACTGGATCGTCACACCAGTCTTCTGACCAGACTCACTGACACCAATTTCTTCCAACTTTCAGTCCACCGTGCACAATGACACCACATTAACCTTCCAACATTACTGCTTAAAATAATCATTTTCCCAAGGTAATTTAGCTAACAAGCAGAAAACAAAGATTGAGCCTAGACAGACAACTCTAAATCTATACTCATAGATATAAGCCTGTACTGAGTCAGTACCAATGTTTGGGCCTGGAATTCAATATCCATCATGATCTGACCCAGAGTACCTTTTCAGACTTTCTTTCCACCAGGCCTTTACATGAGTGTTTGATTTACTTTTACTACCTAAAATAACCTGTCTTTATCTCTCAGGGTTATTTATGCTGTAACAAGAAACTAACTCAGGTGGCTTAAAAGGTAAAGGAATGTAATGTATTGAGTTGGCCAAAAATTTCATTCAAGTTTGTCTGTAAGATGTTATGGAAAGCTCAAACAAATTTTTTGGCCAACCCAATATTATTTCATATAACAAACCCAGAAGTAGAATAGTTGTATGTTTAATATCATGGCTTAAGACCAAACCTAGGACCCAGATTCCTTCCTCTTCTTACTCCACTATGTTCAACATGATTTCATGTGAGATGCTCTTGTGTTTGCCAGTTGGTGCCTCAGTTTCAGGAAGCATGTACAGATATAACAACATCCAATGAAATGATTGAGTTGTGGCTCTTTCCTATAATAATTGGATAAATTTAGGCAAGTCATTTGACCACTCAGAACCCTATTCTGATCTATAAAATGGAAATGGATCATACCCTAACTTACAGTAAATACTTTTAAGCTTGGAGCTACTTAACAAACTCTCATGACCAGAAATCACAGATACTCTGCAACTCCATCTTGGCACACAAATCTACATATCAGCATTCTAACGTCTGTTTATCCAGAAGTTAGTGGATGGGCATTTACAGATATGAAGGATGGAGAGGAAGAAAATAAGACATAGGAGAAAATGTCAACTAGGCTAGTGTGACCAGGGAATGGTAGTCCCTGGTAGTGAGCTGTACACTTACCTTTGCAATTAAGATCATTAGGAAATTGTTAGCACCAAATAGTAAATGATCAAATATTGTAATTTGAAAAAAAAAAAAAAATGGTGGAGGGGGGCACTTTTGTGAGGATATAATAATTAGGGAAGGAAGGAGAGAATCTTCCTGTCTTGTTACTGTTATTGACAACAATTCTATGGCTATGAGGCAATGGTTTCTGAACTTTCCTGGGTTAGGGACTTTTTGGGGTCTCTGATAAGAGGAATGGATCCTAGAAAAATTCCATGTATATGTGTGTGGGCTAAGTTGCTTCAGTTGTGTCTGACTCTGTGCAACCCTGTAGACTGTAGCCTGAGGGTATCCTCTGTCCATGGGGTTCACCAGGCAAAAATACTGGGGTGGGTTTCCATGCGCCCTCCTCCAGGGGATCTTCCCAACTTAGGGATTGAACCAGCATTTCTTGCATCTCCTGCATTGGCAGGCAGGTTCTTTACCACTAGCACCACCTGGCCAACCCCGACCATGTATATATTCAACCCCATTTTTGTCTACAGATCATCTGAAATCTTTTTAGAGAGGTGGTGATCCATGGATACCAGGGTAAGAGATCTGGCCATAAGGCAGAAATTGAACTTCCTTTATATATCACTCTGTTTTCTATTTTGTTTTGTTTTCATTTAATTTTCAATGGGATTGTCTCCCTGGGTCATAAGCAATCATGAGGGGCCTGGCATTGTTCTAAGAACTTCCTTAACTGTTAACAGCAATCCTGCAGGCTAGTGGGCTTCCCAGGTGGTGCAGTTGATGAAAAGCCCACCTCCCAATGCAGGAGACAAAAGAGATGCGGGTTTGATCCTTGGGGATTCCCTGTAGTAGGAAATGGCAACCCACTCCAGTGTTCTTACCAGAAAGATTGGACAGAGAGCCTGGCGGCTACAGTCCATGGAGTTGCTGAGTTGGACACAACTGAGCATACACACGCAGGAGAGTTTGTGGTGTTTTTTTATGAAACACTAATAACCAAGTCAAGTGTTTTGAATTGTTTCTAGATGAGTCTGGGGAGCCTGATTATAGGTTCTAATAGGAGACCATCAGCTACTTGATGCCTTTCACAACAGATTATAATGTACCCCCTGGTCAAGGCTGCCCTTTTCTCTAAGGTGTACCCCTTCCTTAGTACCACCTGGGAGGGGATGACTGCACAGCACAGAGGAAGAAAGATTACTCTTAGAGTCCTCTCACATTCAGGGTGCCTTACAATATGTCAGACCACTATTAAGCCCAAGGTGTGTGGGTGTGCGCATATTTTTAAAAAACATACAAAGAGTTTTGCTATTCAAATTGAAAGAATGACAAAAAAAGCCAAGTTTTATTGAGATCAGAACAATTTCACAAAGATTTGTTTTTCCAGGTTATTAGAATTTCAATTCCTGATCTAGAAAAGAAATACATAGATCTATATTTATTCTGCTACCTCTTACAATAATAGATATTTAACTTTGATAACACTAGTAATCAATTCCCAGGAAGCAAGCTGTTTCTAGAACATCAAAAATTGCACAAATATTCTTTAAATAGGCTTCCCTGGTATCTCAGCTGATAAAGAATCTACCCGCAATGCAGGAGACCCTGGTTTGATTCCTGGGTCTGGAAGTCCCCTACAGAAGGCATAGGGTACCCACTCCAGTATTCTTGGGCTTCTCTGATGGCTTAGTTGGTAAAGAATCTGCCTGCAATGTGGGAGACCTGGGTCCAATTCCTGGGTTGGGAAGATCCCCTGGAGAAGGAAACAGTTACCCACTCCAGTATTCTGGCCTGGAGAATTCCATGGACTGTATAGTCCATGGGGTTGCAAAGAGCTGGCCATAGCTGAATGACTTTCACTTTCATTCTTTAAATAAGCTAAGTGTATAAATGGTTGAAATGCTAAAATTGAGGGATTCTGGGTTTATGATTAATGCTAATATTTGAAGCAGTTTTACAGAAGTGCATATAATTGGAAAAGCAGATTTGTTTGGGTAAAATCAAAGTATTTATTAGTAAAGTTCTCTGAGATACTTAGATGAAAGACACTGTAGAGGTATAAAATACCATTATCATCATCATCATCATTAATAGCCAGTCTAGTGCTCTAATGATTTTCTTGAAGTTGCTTTGTTGGTTTTTCATGCATTAACTTTTTGGACATGATTGCAATTAAGGCATTAGAAACTGATGATTTGGGTTAACTCTGAGAATAAGAAGAAAGCAAATTAGGCAAACATCACCAAACCAAAAAATTCTTTAAGATGAGCAAATTTTCCATGCCTTAAGAGTACTTTCATATTTACTTCTAAAGCTACCCTTTCATATAAATTAACATCCCAGAATGGGAGGTTGGTTACATCAGAGAAAAACAGAAATTATGGTAGATCTCATAATACAAGATAACTCCAGTATTTATGGATAATGATGATAGTTCAGGTTGCATTAAATTTGAATTTTAGCAAATCATGTCAAAAGAAATGACATTATCTTGTCCAAAATCAGAAAACCCAGTGACTCTGAAATTGGTTCTTGGAAATAGGTCCATATGGTTAGTTAATGTGTTTTGATGCTATCTGGGTGGTGTTCTGGAAAGCAAACTTGCTTTTTGCTGCGAAGAAAAACCAGATTCCAAATATTTTCATAGTTCTTTTACTGAACATTGATATTTTGCTCTGCTTTCAATTTTTTTGTAGACATAGCCATTTTGAATGATGACATGTTCAGATAAAGTAATAGTTTTCCTGAAAGAATGATTATACCTCCAACTGAAAAATCAAATTTGGAAAAAAGAAATAGTCAGCAATAGAAAGAAGCCAATATGGCTTTTAAAGGAAAGTTTTGAGTCACTAAAAAAGGACTAGATATTTCCTATTAGTTACAAAGTGATTTTTAAAAACTATGTTAAAAGAAGCATAAAAAAACTGAAAAAAATGTTGCAAGCCATCTTTCATGAGCTTCCTTGTTATCAGGTCTTGGATGGATGATTTTACTACTCAAAAGCTGCATTACAAGTCTTGACAACTAAACTCCAGTAGAAAAAAGAAAAAGGTAAGTGGACCATATTGATAAAATAAAATTTCAAATTAAACAATGTTTAAAGGAAAAACTCCACCTTCAATTTAAAAAATTGTTTTAAAAAGACTTTCAAACATAAGCCAAAGCATTTTCCTACTTTAGAAAATAAAGTCTGTGTAGTCAAGAGTTTCTTTGATCATTGAAATGTCTAAAAGTATCTAAAGATCATTATTTTAAAAATAAGTTTAATGTTCAAGATGGTAAATCTATTGCAGCAGTTTTTTTCAAATTGGAATGTTCTGATGTGTTTTTCAGTGTGTGTAAGTTCTATGAGAACTTTTTTTTTTGTGATTTTCTGTTTTCATTTCACTAAATTAAAAATGTATGTTCAGTGTATGCCAGATCACCTAAAGATTGCTGTATGGACTCAGGGTTTCTATTTGTGTTACAACTGTTTCAACATTGAAAGTTCACCTAAGTAGTCAGTATCTAACTCTTCATGTCCTGTGACCAGTCTCATGGCAAAACAGGAATTGTCCCCAGATAGCCATTGAGATGCTTTTTGCCAGTTGTAACGTCAGAACTTTTCTTTTATGATAATGAATTACAATAGAAAAACCTTTTTATTGACTAAGCTTTTTAACAAATCATGGTTGTTTATTTGATATTATAAAACTGGAGTCATGAAGACACTAACAAGAGTGAACTTACTACATAAATGAACTTGATGGTTTTTGCTATATGGAATGCTACGTCAAAGATGATTTTACCATAATTGGTTACAGAGAAGTGGTGGCAGTTTGGGACCTTCCCTTTTCACATAGAGGAGTGGACACACGCAAATGAATACAGCCTGAGAGGATGCAGTCAGAATACTCACCATATTCAGGCCAGGAGTGAAAGTCAGGTGTGGATCTGTCTTGTCTGTGTATGTTCAGGTACTTCTTGTTCAGTCGCTAAGTTGTGTCTGACTGTCCCTCACCATCTCCCGGACTTTTCCCAAGTTCATGTCCATTGAATCGGTGATGCCATCCAAACATCTCATCCTCTGTTGCCTTCTTCTCCTTTTGCCTTCAATCTTTCCAGCATCAGGGTCTTTTCCAATGAGTCGGCTTTTTGCATCAGGTAGCCAATGTGTTGGAGCTTCAGCTTCATCATCAGTCCTTCCAATGAGTATTCAGGATTGATTACCATTAGGATTGACTGGTTTGATCTTCTTGAGGCAGCTTGTAAATGTTCAATATTAGTAAATACAGAAGCAAATATAAGAAAAATATTTTTAAAATTCAGTGAAAATTTATTTTTTTTACATTATTTTGGGATTTACTGTTGCATTTTACCAATAATGGATTGATGGTAAAGATAAGTTAATGATCAAAAATTTCCCTTTTGATTGTACAATACTCAAGGTTGAAAAAATTGATATAGAGGAATTCAATTTAATTTAGACTCACTGTTGAACAAACTGTCAAAGTTATTTTTGAAATAAACAGCAAAACTTGATAACAGCATCTTCCCTCCTCCCACTCTCCCTCTCTCCCTTCCTTCCATCTATCCTTCTTCCCACCTTTTCTCCCTCCCTTCCTTCTTGTCTTTTGATCTATCTCACCCTCTCTTTTCTCTTCCCTTCTCTCCTTTTTACCCTTTTCTCCTGAAAGTTGAGAAAAGCAAGATAATACCCAGTTATTAATTCTGGATAATTGAGATATTATTTATCAAACTAAAAGAATTTCTAAAGCAAAAGTCATATACATTTTCTTTTTCCTTGAGTCTTTAAGTATCAAGAATGGTTTGAGTTTCAGGACATTTGGGCCATATTTTTTTCCCCTACTGATTTATTCAGATCATATTCATGTGAAGACTTAGCAAGTCGGTGTGAAATTAGACCCTAAGGCTGGGAAAGACTGAAGGCAGGAGGAGAAGGGAGCAACAGAGGATGAGATGATTGGATGGCATCACTGGCTCAATGGGCATGAGTTTGAGCAAACTCTGGGAGATAGAGAAGGACAGGAAAGCCTGGCATGCCGCAGTTCATGGGGTTCGCCAAGAATCGGACATGACTTAGCGACTGAACAACAAAAGTGAAATTAGAGTTCACTACTCTTCAGAGACCTAGGTGTCCCTGGAAACAACTTCCACTGAATTCTTCATTCTTTAAAAAGAAATTAAAAAACTTAAATCTTTAAAAAAATTAATTCTTTAAAAAGATTAATTCAGCTCAGTTCAATAAATAATATTTGAGAATGTACTATATCCAAAACACTACACTAAGCCCTGGAGGTAAAAAGATAAGTTGGAAATTATTTCAGCTCCCAGGGAACTTAGAATCTGGTGTGGGATGTTAATATGGAGAATGGAAAGGTAAACATTAATTTAAAAAAAATTATATATTTTATGTTAATCTACTAGTGCTTCTTAATACTTTCTATAAAAACTTTCCGGTATTTTTTTTTGAACTAGATTTCTGAACTTATGAAAGAGTTACTTCTATTTTACTGGTTTCACAATGTGAGAGAAGAGGCATCATTATTACATATGATATTCTTTGCAATATGAAAATGCCCTCAGGCTGGGATTCATGGATAATAGTGAAAGTAAAATAAGTAAAAAGTGAAACTGTGTTGAAAGAAGGCTGAATCCCACATGGACACATTAGCTAGTGTTGAGTGACAAATGATAGCAGTGTTTGGTCCTTTTCAGTCCTGGCGGCAGCAATGAGGAGCTCAGGTAGCCAAAGGTGGTATGAGCCATTAAGGAGATGTTTCTGGAACAATCTCTGTGTTAAAAATAAAAATATAAGCCCAAACAGTACAGATTTAAGATAAAACTAAAAGTTAAACCTTAAATAACATGGCTCTTGATTATTTTGCTTTCATTTAAAAAAGTGCTCAATATTAATGGAAGGTGGAATATTTAATCTGCACTTAGAGCAGGACACATAACTTAGTAAAACAGCTATTCAGAACCAGAAAACAAAACAACAGCAACAACAAAAAACAACCATTGTGCTATCATTACTTATGTAATCAGATGTGAATAAGGACAAGAATATTTGCAGGGTGGGTGGTAGAGTGAAAGTGATGAGCCCAGAATGTCCTCTTTAGATCTGAGTTCATCAACTCTGTCTTGGTGGGTGGTAGTATCATGGAGAAAGTCTGTGGTCAAATAAGTTTGAGGAGCATTGGGATAAATACAGCTAAACAGACTTGTTTATTGTTGGACATTTTCTAGCCTTGCTGATGTGCCCTGTAACTCTCCAGGAGGGGAACATTTTAGAGAGAATTCCCTAAACGCATTCAACTATGAAACACTTCTAGAAGAACTCACAGGGGAAGTGAGTCCTTGGAACATAGTTTTAGAAATGTCTATACTAGTGTAGAGCATGTGGAAAGCACTATTATTATTATTATTATTTTTTATTTTAAAAGAAAAGAAATGAAGCCAATTTAATTATCTCCTGGGTCCAGCATGAAGTTAGGTAGGTGCTTGATATGTATTATCTCATTTCATCCCAATCCCTGTGATATATTGTTAATTTTCCCCTGCCATGCCCTTGACCATCCCCCAATTTCCAACTGCAGCTTAGGAAACTGAGGATCTAAGAGGTTTACCTGGTAAACCAGTAAGATTTAGGCTGGGGTTAAAATTTATAGTTTTTTAAAAGCTTGAATTTGGAAATTTTGACTTGCACCTGAAATAAGTTGAGTCATGAATTGCATCACATGATTGATTCATTGCTGAACTCAAGACACACTATGATGTGAAGCTCTGGTGGTACAGTGATGAAGATATAGCTCCTTCCTAAGAACTGAAAGTCTGGTGGGGAAAAGCAGGCCCATGAATAAATAGTATCAAGGCAGTATAGTAAGTGATCAAAACAGACTCGCACGCCTCTTTGCCTTTGTTCATAACATTTTCTCTCCACAAACTGCAGTGAACCTGAACCCTCCATCCCACCCTTTAACACCCATGAGAAGCTGTAAGACTGAATGGCAATGCATGTTCTCTATGAAGTATTTTCTAGGCACCTTGCCCTCTTCTCCTTTGGAATTAATTGTTCTTTATACTATGTTCCCGTTGCATTTTGCTTTTCCTTCACAAAAACTTAGTTTTCAAAGTGTGAACTGAGATGTGTCTGATTATCTTTCCCTAGATTGGCAGTATTTTGAAGAGTGATATTATCTCAGATATTCTTAGAGCCACCAGTGCCCAAAGTAGTGCTTTGCTTGAATATAGCAGACCCAAAGTAAGTGGTTTTGTTTGGTTGCTTGACTGTTTTGAAATAAAATAAATTCTTTTTTTTTTTTAAGTTAAATTTTACCATTGTTGAAAAATCATTAGCAATGTGAACTTTAGCATCAAGAAAGTTCCTAGAGACAAAAAACTGTAGAATGTTCTTCCTGTTTTATTTTTTACTTCCGATCATTTTGTCATTAACTCATAGACTATGAGGAAACATCAGAGGAAATACGGCATGGACTATGTTGCTCATTAGGAAACCCACAAGAGCCTTCTCATGAACTATTAATAACAATCCAGTTCGATTATGAGGCAATTTTAGCAATTATGGAGAGAACATGAAGACTAGGAGGAAATCCCTCATAGAGCCTTTAGCATCAGTCTTTTTTGAAATCTTGAGTTATAGACAAGTCCCAGGGGCATCTAAGGCAAGCCTGGGGAAAATACAATTATTTTAACTAGTAATAATTAAATTAGCAAGAGTGTAGGCATTTACTTTTGTCAAATCTTGTTCAAACTTTAGAGACTTTGCAAGAGATTTAAATCTATGAAAGGATCTTTCTTACCTGTTTGTAATCTGAAATTAGTTGCTTATTTAAAAAACAGTTGAAGTTGGGATATATGTGATTCTTGAACAATCAGCATAATGGGAGCCTAGTTATTTGTTTATTATAAATTATCAAATCTACATGGCAAGTTTAAAGCATAAATACATTGCCTCATACGTTTTAGCTTTTAAAAAGAGGAGGTATAAACAGTGAAGTATCTCACAGTAAGTACAGGAATAAATACATAGAAATATAGGAAGGGGAAAGGTTTGTCAAACCTGTAACCATTTTGGTTTTACTTCAGCCATATTTTAACTCTAGATATTCCCTGAGAAAATTATTTAAAGCAGGAGTCAGCCTATTTTTTCTACAAAGAGCCAGATAGTAGATAAAGGCTTTGCAGGCTCCTACAGTCTTTACAACAACTATTTAACTCTGCCATCGCAGGGGGAAAAACAGCCACAGATTACACATAAATGAATGGGTCTGCCTGTATCCAATGAACAGTATTTACAAAAGCAGCCAGTGGGCTTGATTTAAAGCATTGACACTGCTCCACATCAAGGTTATCTGTGGGAAGTGACTGAATCTCTGAGTAGCCATCTCTAGCTTTGCAAGCTCAGAACAGGAACAGCTATCCCCTTCTTCGGAGAAATGCTCACCCCACATTCCCACTGCTATGATGTCAGAGTTTGTGTTCCCCTTTGACTGAGGGTCTTCTTTGGCTGATTCAACTCTTCCTCATTTAATGGATACATGTGTCATTGTCCCATTGTCCCATGCTAACGTGAGTTGTCCTTCTGTGTCTTGGTCCTGGGAGGGTCTTGCCAGTACAAATGAGTAGGCACCTCGCTGCTGAAGATGAGCCTAGCAGGGAAGAGGGGCAGCTGCCACCTCTTTGGCTTCACTGGTGCTCCAAGCTGAAGACTCCATCTTTTCCTCAGCTGAGGTCTTCCTGAGCTTGCACAGCTGTGGGAAGCTGAGATTCCCCCAAATGGACATGATTGTCAATGAGCAGTCATCTTCCCCTCCTTATAAAATCCCCCCGAAGTGGGATCTCTCCAGCTAATGCCACTCTGGGGGAGATATTTGGCACGCTCGCCCTTGATCCAGCCCACAGGTTGTAAACTTGATCACTTCTCCATGCTGTGCTGGAATTTACTCCCACTTGGCTGTTCTCCAAGTGTTGTAAACATCCTAATCCCTCCGGGAAGCTTTTGTAAAAAATATTTTGTTTCTCAAAGAAGTCATTGGTCCCCTTTCACAATCCTGAGCAGCATGGTCTTTGGGGAAACTTTAGCAGAAATGAGCGGGAGACACCCAGATGGGCCTGTTTCTTCTTGTCGCTTGAAGCATTGTCCGCTCTTGCCCACTGTGAGAGCCCTCCTCATGCTCCCATGTGGCTGGTGGATTTTCTGGTTGATGTTAAGCTTTGAACAATCCGAATCCCTCCATGATTTCGGGGGATTGTTTGAACTGTGTTATGGCGACAGGGTGGGCCCCCAAAGAGGATGTTCTTGGTCAGCATTCACAGATTCCTAAGGGCACACAGCTCAGCATGCTACATGTTTACTGAAACACCCCTGTGGTTTGTCAAACTGCAGTTAAGTTGATGTTGACTATTTTCCCGGGCACTCCCACTAAAAACAAAAACTGGGCTGATGGCTCAGAAACCAGTGACTCATGTGCATCCAACAGGAAGGAAACTAAAGGCAAGTCAAAATGAAAGCTGGAGAGAGCTCTAGTTATTTGTAAGTCCCACTGTATGATTATTAAACTTGTTCCCATTAATGAGATCTGTTAGTCCTGATTGAATTTGTGGTTTTATAAAAAGGGGATTATATATCTACCTCATTGAAGCTGAATATGAATTGTGCCATATAATAACAAATGATGATTTATGAGGGAATTTCCAAGCATGGATACTAAGATAAGTGGTTTTCTTTGATCATTATAACAAACTCTCAGGCAGGTATTGTCCCCATTTTGTGATGAGAAAAACTGAGGCTTAGAGAGGTCAGATAACAAGGCCTTGGTCAAACCAGCAACAAATGATGGAGTCAGGACCAAAATCTGTGGAAGTACCACACATAGCTCTAAACACCTGAAGGGAATGGGAGAATCATGAACTTACTGTCTTTTTTAGTGGGGGCCAGGTTTATGTTTTCCTGGACTAATGGAGTTTGCACCCTTGTTGAATACATTTGCAAACATATAATGCACAATTTCTCTGAGAACCCTAAATTAATGTTTTATCCTCCAAGACAGTGGATCTCAGCCAGGGGCAATTATTTCGAATCCCCATCCCCTTACCCATGAATATATGGAAATGCCTGGAGACATTTTTGGTCCTCACAACTGGGTGGGAGCTGCTATTGGCATGGATACAGAGGCCGCAATTGCTGCTAAAATCCCACAGTGTACAAGATAGTCCTTCTCTCAGCAAAGAACTAACCTTGCAAAATGTCAATAGTGCCAGGTTTACGAAACTATTTTAGGGTGCTCTGGAAACTAATAGATTCTTGGAAAGATCAAGAACTTGGATAAGCAGAGCTAAACAGCTCATATCCATAGAGAATTCTATCTCTAGCAGTTTTCACATATCAGCCCCTTTAGCACGTCTCCAGCTAGACTGGTCTGTGATGTCACTGAATATTACAAAAAAGCCAAACTGATATCAAAATGGAGCTCCAGTGTTTCAGAGAAGATAACTTTGGCAGCCATGTTCCTTGTTTCTTGTTCTTTGGCAGCCATGTTTTTAAATCTTTTTTCATTCTTATGCTGGACATTTTTTCCAAAAAATGGCAATGTCTGAAACTATGCCTCTTCTTTTGAAATACAGCATATGCTTGTTTAAACGCTCCATGTAGCCAGAGTTCCAAACATGGGGCTTTTCACATTTGTTTCTCATCATTTTTGACAATTAGCCTCCCTTATTTCAATAAACACCTCACTCTTAAAGAGTAGTTCTTGAGTACCATTTATCTTTTCCTGGGTGGAGTTAAGATTTCCCATGAACAATCGTGTCACATTTTTCTTTGCAAAAATGTTTTTCCAAGTGTTTAACTCTGTGGGCAAACCTACAGGGTAGACAAAAAAGGATATCTTGAGAACTGAAAGTCTTCTCTAAGCTCCTGATGCTAATCCTTTAGTTTCCACATTAAGGAAACCCCCACCTCTCCCTGCCTCTGAAAGAAGTCAGGACTTAACATTAGGGATATAGTTTCACTTCAATACAGGCAAATAACATTCTTGTTGGCAACTATCCAGGAAATTTTAACCTAACATATATGCCTCTGAGTTCAATAATCTTTTACTATATCAACTTCGGAATTTGAAGAAAAACTAATAAAAAGTTAAAATAATTAACTTATAAACCTGTTGTTGCTGCTGCTGCTAAATCGCTTCAGTAGTGTCTGACTCTGTGCAACCCCATAGATGGCAGCCCACCAGGCTCCCCTGTCCCTGGGATTCTCCAGGCAAGAACACTGGAGTGGGTTGCCATTTTCTTCCCCAATGCATGAAAGTGAAAATTGAAAGTGAAGTCGCTCAGTTGTGTCCGACTCTTAGCGACCCCATGGACTGCAGCCTACCAGGCTCCTCCGTCCAAGGGATTTTCCAGGCAAGAGTACTGGAGTGGGGTGCCATTGCCTTCTCCATAAACCTGTTAGAAACACATAAATATTGATTGATACACTGTTACTGTCATGGGACCAATCAATTTAATTAAATAACATCATTTCTAAGTCCTGAAAAAGTTTGAAAATGGCTGATTGTTTTTATTGAGTTTTAAAATTGTGTTCTAAAAGTCATATTTAGGATTACTCATAGGTTATGAAAAAAAAATTGAGGGGCACTTCTACATTGGTGTTTGAGAGACTGTTTTTAAGGCAGAAGGAGACTGGCTTCCAAGACTTCTATGCCAAAGACTTGCATAGAAAAGATGAAACCATAGTTTCCCCACTTCATCTTAACTTCATCAAAACCAGACAAAACCATGAAATTGAGTTTTCCTCCTTCCTAGTTCTTTACTGTCACATATTAGAGTCATCGTTTGTGTCTATATTCCTTTTTAAGTGGAAAAAATCCAAAATTTACAAAAAAAAAATGGAATTGATCTCATTAGGAATGGGCATACAGAGCCATACTAGGGACGTATTGCCCCCAGAGTTGGCCATGACAGTATCAGATGAAGGAAATGCCCTTTAGCTTATAAACATAGAACGCTGGTCTAGTCTGAGCAGTAATTGTTTTTTGCCCCAATTCTCTGACAGCTGAGAAACAGAGTTCCTGGATTTGTGTTGTTTTCCTTGCTAAACCAAAATTGTGTGTGTGTGTCTATAAAATGCACAATCAATTACGTGGTTTATAGACATATAGGCAAACTCAGACAGCAGGTATAATATGTACCAGGGTTAGACATACCACTTGTTTTCCAAGGAATTTCTCAATTGGAAACTTAAGTTTCTCAGTCTGCCTTGTAAAGCTTCTTTCTCCTCTTCTTCCACTTCTTCCCCTCCATTTCCTCCTCCTCCTCCTCTTTGCTCGACTGCAATCAAAATGAGAAGATTTAAGGATAGTTGTTTACCTCCATCAGAGTGTGAATTTTACAAAGAACTATTTTATAGTCTGGATTTCTTGGTTGCGATTTTATTGGCTTGCCTAGCAGGCTGCTTCTCCCTGGAGAAATGAAGTCTTCAGACTTCTGGTTGGCAAAGTCTTTGAGTCCCTCTGCTGTGCTCCCCTTGGGGGATGGAAGTGTCTCAGGTTGGTCTACAGTGACTTTGCTCACTGAGCAGTGTGCTACTGTGCCATGGGGAGATGCCAACTGGCAGCCAGGCATGAGTGGTCTGGACAATTAGCAGGCTTCTGTTCAGTTGTTGGGCTTGTTGACTACAGAGCAAGCATGTCACTTAGATGAGAGGAATTTGGGCGTATGAAGGAACTGGCCAGGATCCAGTGGCAAAGGACTGGTCCTACCCCAGTCTCCATAAGCCCTCCAAATATACCAAATACATAAGACTCTGAATCAAAACAGAGAGCTTGCTCTGCATGCAAATTCAAGACAAGAAGGGTAGTACTTCTATTCCAAATAGATTTTGTCTGTAAGTCCCTTTTGATGTAGGAATGCTAAAACTGTTCATGTCAATAACTTCGGAAGGACTATTCCTAGATTTTAAAAAGTGAGTTACGGTTGGTGTTAAGCTCACTTGCTGATGTTTCTGTAGTAATGTTGAGCCTCCTTGGATTATGTAGCTCTTGAGCAAAAAAGTTTACAAAAGTTTCTGGGATTATAAGGAGTTGAGCAAACACTGACTAGAGGCATCTTGGATAACCAGAAGATACATTTAGAGTTAAACTAGATTATTAACAGATGGTTGGGAAACATCTAGAAAAAGAAGCCGTGCTAGCTCAGAAATTCCGCAGATTCACTGAAAACAAATCGTACCAAAGAAACACCATTTCCTATTTAAATCAGCTTTGTTGAGTGGTAGATAAGAAAAATATTATAAGTACAGTGTTTCATTTTAGTAGGACATTTGATAGAGTCTCAGTTGAGACTGTTTTGCAATGAAACAATCATTGGATTTGGAGTCAGAAAACTGACCTGACTCCCACTTATCAGTTCCATGAACTTTCACAAGTATGTGGCTGTTCTGAAGCTAAATTTCTTCATCTCTTAAATTGGCGTATTTACTTATGTATTTTCAATCTCATTCCAAAATTAATGAATGCTTGAGAGCAAGGTTAATAACTGTGGCTTGGATGAAGCTCTACTTAGATGATGAACTCACAGTGAGATAAAGAACTAGACTCATCAGTTATACCTCAATTAAAAAAGTTTTTTTTAATCATTAGGAAAGAGAACTAGGTTTAAAGGCTATTGGTCAGTGGATCAATATTGGCTTTATATAAGGATCTTATTGAGGGTCCCACACAACTCTAACTTTTGTCTTGTTCAATGTATTATTGAAACATTTTGTAGAAATATAGAATTGATTATTAAAGTATACATAAATATGGGAGGATAGCTTCCAATTATAGAAACAAATTATCAAAATATTTTATACCTGCCAAGGTGAGCTAAACACAATGCCAGGTTTATTACACATAGACACATTATGCATAGATATATTTTTAAATTATAAAATGTCAGTAACATTATTATAAGATGGGAACTGACTACAATAGGAAATCAAGAAAAAAAGCACTGAGGAATTAAATTGAAAATAAGACAAACAGCAGAAAACTTCAGATGATTTCCTCCACTTGTGCAAAAATTTCACCTTATATCAATTAAACAAACATTCACTAAATTTTCCCAGTCCCTGACTTTGTGGAACTCATACTGAGCTAGGATTTGATACTATGATTTGATCCATGTTGTGATAAAGGTATGTAAAAGGGACAGTTGGAGCTGAGAAAGTGACATGGCTGAGACATTTTACTTGTGGTGTGCATATATATGTTTAGGTGTGAGTGTACCTGTATGGGTCAGGGGAAGCTCAGCAGGTTGTGCTGAGCTGGATTCTGAGGAATTGGAGTTATCTAGTTGGACAACATGGGGAAGAACATCCTGTATTAAGGAGATCATGGCATGGAAATGCATGGCATGGTTTAGGAGTATTAAAAGTTTTATATGACCAAAGCTTGGATTTGTGTATGAGCCAAGTTATGAATGGCTTTTTTTCAGTCATATATATATTCTCTTTCACATTCCTTTCTGGTATGATTTATTATAGGATATTGAGTATAGTGTCCTGTGCTAGACAATAGGACCTTACTGTTTATTTTATATATAGAAGTTGTATCTGTTAATCCCAACTCCTAATTTATCCCTTTTCCATCCTCTCTTCCCTTTGTTAACTACAAATTTATTTTCTGTGCCTGTGAGTCTATTTCTGTTTGTAAATAAGTTCATTTGCATCATATTTTAGGTTCCATATATATATATATGTTATTCTATGGCATTTGTCGTTTTCTGTCTGACTTCACTTAGTATGATAATCTCTAGGTTCATCCATGTTGCTATAAATGGCATTATTTTACTCTTTTTTATGGCTAAGTAGTATTCCATTGGATACATATACCACATCTTCTTTTTCCATTCATTCATCATGGATATTTAGGTTGTTTCCATGGTTTGGCTATTGTAAATAGTGCTGTAATGAGCATTGGTGTGCATGTATATTTTCAAATTATGATTTTCTCTAGATATATGCCCAGGAGTGGGATTGTTGGATCATATGGCAACTCTATTTTTGGTTTTTTAAGGAACTTCCACACTGTTTTTCATAGTGGATGCACCAATTTACATTTTAATATACTAAATTATTTGAACTTAATCTTACAGGTGATGGGGAAAGCCTCACTGATTGGTGATCACTTGGTGGCATCACTGGATTTGTGTTTAAGAAAACAACTTTAAGGACTCCGTGCTGCATGGACAAGTCAGAAGAAGCTGGAAGCAGGGAAATATTTTAAGCAATAGGTTAGTTATGAGCTTTTGGTTGCAAAGGATAGAAATCTAAACTGATCTAGTTTGAGCAAAATAGAAAGTTGATTGGATCCTATAACCAAGTGAAGATGTAAAATAGGCTTTAAAAATGACTGTAAGAATCAAAGACCTGAGCACTATTTGGATTTTCTTTTTCTATCTCTTGTCTTTAGTTTTTCCTGTGTCAGCTTCCTTCTCTCATGTGAAATTCTTTATTAGGCTTGATTTGTGACTACAAGCGGCTCTCTTCAGGGAGTTTCAATAATCTTGTATAAAGGCAAAGTTGGCTAGTTGGGTCATGTGCTCATCTATGGACAAATCACTCAGGCATGTGATGGGATATTTTGACAGGCTTGGAGCTTACCTGCCTATCTAATGCCTACTTCTTATTGAGAACAGAACCCTGAGTTTGTTTTGGGATGTAGTGTGTCCAGCACCGTGCAATTTATCATGATTAGTTTAAGCCAAGCATTACAATTTTATTCTATATTTTCTTCAATTTTTATGTTTGCATGTGTATATTTTGCAACTGAAGATATCCTTGAAACCTACTTCATTCCAATGAGATTTCCAGGAAAGTACGCTGCTTAAGTTTCTGGAAATCCATTTACTTTCTTGATAAAAATGATTGGAATTAACTGGGGCCCTCTTTTCTCCTCCTGCTTTTTTTTTTCTTGACTTTAGAACACATATATAATTTGAGTTGCAGGAGCCAACTGGTGACCATGAGTTAACATGCCTGTGGGAAATGCCAAGAGAATTACAAAAGCATAGACCCAAGTTTTTTTAGCCATTAAAACTAATGTGAGCAACTTTCTACCTCCAGCATTATTATTAGGTCAGAAAAACAAATCCTTGTTTGCTTAAGCTACTGTTAAACAGTTTTAATTACTTGCAACCAATTACCTTTTAAGTGTTATAGTACTTTTAGTCAAATACTTTGGCCATGGAGTAAGGTCAAGCGAGAAATTGACAACTGCTATTCAGAACACATCTAATAGGATGAGGGAGCAGAACCAGTTCCCCCCAAAGACAAGAGTGTGTGAAATTGTGATAGAAATTGTCTCTGTAGGGATCATTTTAAGTGTGGTGGAAAGAATGAGTGACAGGGTGAGCATGTCTCAAATATTCAAAGACATATGTATGGAAGAGGAATTAAACTGACTTATAATCTTGGTGTCATTTTTATCTCAGAGTAAGGCAGAAACATAAGGAGACCCTAAGATTTTGAGGTAGGATGTTTATAACTGAATAACCACCAGGTAGAAACGTTAAAGGTGAGTTTATCCTTAATTTTGTGGGATGTGGAGCTATGTTCTCTTGGGTATAGTGAAGAGAGCTTATAGCCTATATTTTATCACTGCCTTTTTGTTGCTTAGTGGCTCAGTCATGTCTGACTCTTTTGGGACCCCATGGACTGTAGCCCACCAGTCTCCTCGGTCCATGGGATTTCCCAGGCAAGAATACTGGAATGGGTTGCCATTTCCTTCTCTAGGAGATCTTCTCAACACAGGGACCAAACCCATGTCTCTGCATCTCCTGCGTTGCAGGCAGATTCTTTATCACTGAGCCACCAATGCCGCCTCCGTTTAATGCTGTCTGCTTATGTGCAAGGATTGTTGTTCAGTTGCTAAGTTGTGTCCAACTCTTTGTGACCCCATGGATTGCAGTGCATATACAGGTGGAGGGTGCTTGTTTGGTGGCCATGCTAAAGAGGAAGAAACTTATTCAAATTCTTTGCCACCTTTGACTATCTGATCTTCCAGATAAAAAATTTTTAGAAAACATAGAGAAAAAACCCAACATTTTCCAGGTCTTTCAACTTGTTTTCCATCTTTGTTTTTTTTTTAAATTTTTTGTTTTATTTTATTTTTTTTTTTTAATATAAATTTATTTATTTTAATTGGAGGTTAATTACTTTACAATATTGTATTGGTTTTGCCATACATCAGCACATATTTGTGGCTGAGTGAAGAGCTGACTCATTGGAAAAGACTCTAATGCTGGGAGGGATTGGAAGCAGGAGGAAAAGGGGATGACAGAGGATGAGATGAAGGGATGGCATCACTGACTCGATGGACGTGAGTCTCAGTGAACTCCGGGAGTTGGTGATGGACAGGGAGGCCTGGCGTGCTGTGATTCATGGGGTCGCAAAGAGTCGGACACGACTGAGCTAGGCTCAGGAGCTAGGTGCTCTGAGTTCAAATTTAACTTCACTTACTTATTTTGTGACCCTGGGCCAATTACTCAACATTGTGTATCTCAGTTTTATCATAAGTAAAGGAGAAATAATAACAACAACAAGAATACCTATTTATATCAAAGGGCTGTTGTAAGGATTGAATAAGTTAATTCATGCAAAGTACTAAAAATAACATTGACTCACTGATGCTTTTCTTTCATTGACTTTTGCTATGTTTTATATAAAATAATTCACAGTTTAAAATAAAATTGGGAAATATTACTTCATATCTAGTATGTTTCAGACATTATTAGACCATATACAGAATATTAACCTTGCCCACCAAGAGTTCATAGTCTACTTGTGGAGACGAAGTACAAAACTCACAAGAAAAAAGAACACATGCGATTAGAAAGAGGAATGTGTATAACAGTGCAAGCAATGTCACATGGTGGTAACATCGTAAGGCAAATTATTGGTGTGTGGGCTTTTTATGTTTGCTGAATGAATTTGTGAAAAAACATTGGTAAAATTTAAGTGCTCATTTGATATCTCATTATAATTGATGCTGGGAGATGGCTTAAAAGAAAAACCAAATGTGAAAGGTAAAATAGACAGAGATTAAGGTAGACCTAACGTCTCCTAACGCATGAAAAATTACAGATTATGTGGGTCATTAATAAATAAGTAAAACATCAAGCAGCCTTCCAGCATTTGTGAAGAATTACTCTTGGAAACAGATAGGCTGGAAATATGGTCTGAATTTATGAGAAGTTTATGTATATATCTGATCCCAGGCCAGGAACAGATTCCAAGCATGTCCACAGAGTTGGTTGCACATGTGAGTGTCCTGGGAAGCCCAGCCATAATTCTCTTTCCCTGAGTTGTTCAGTCTCTGACTGAAATGTTCTTGGAAATGTAAATATGCCGAACAGTGTAGAAATCAGAATGATTTATATGATTATTTTTCTATAGAGCCGTGTTTTAATCTTTATAGCAAATAGGGTTAGTATTTCTCAAGATTTGTTCACTCAATTCTGATTAAAGTTCTAATAGTGTTAAGAATCATTTACCTTTCTTCTAAGGCATTTTAATAGCTTTCACACTACTCAAAAATCACAGTTTACTGTGCTTCTGCAAAAGGAAACAGAAAAATAAATGGAAAGAGCCAGGCATGAAGTGAGTTAAACTGGAGAGTCCAGCCCCTAAATTCCAAGTATTTTAATGGATATTCTTGTTTTTCTCTGTGTTTTTAGGAAAAACTTGCTATCTCGAAATCTGAAATCACATTAGTTTGTAAAGGCTATTCTGTTAGAACTGGAGGTTCAAAAAGTCTTGGGTGAGAGGAAGCTTTTGAAATTCCACCTGCACAGAAATCTTTTCCACAGCCTGGCTGAGTTGCTTGTCTCATCTCTAGCTGAGTCTTTCCCATAACAAGTACCTTATTTCTATACAAGTCCATTCTACTGTTGAATATCTGGTATCAAGTCTTCTATATACAATCCAAGTGTCATTTGCCTCTTCAGTCTCTGAATATTTGTAAGGTTATGTTTCTATTAAAACCCAAATTATGATGACCTTGAGTATCTATGGGACTTTGTAAGAGTCCGAGTCTTTTTAGAAAACTTGGGTATATTTTTCATTGCCCCCCACCCACAATGGCGTTGTTTCACATATGTTCTCATACAGATCCAGTCTAGTTCTTAACTCTGCCCCTTTAATCAATGTGCTACATTACTGGCTTAAACCCAGATGGTCCTTATAAAGTATCCACTCATTCAGGCCCAGCTGTCTGTTACTAATGATCACTACTTTGGAACTCCCATTTTTCCTTTGGCCATCCAACCTGAGTACAGAACAAAATCTTCATGTAGTTCTCTACAGCACAGGCTGTCATTTTCATGAAGATTTATCAACGATTTGGAATTATTTGCCATTAGATATACTTACCCTTGAGCCTGTAGGCCATAAAAGTCTCACAAAACACACCCTATGTAGCCCCTGGCTTTCTTCCTCCTGGCCAGATCAATTCATCTCCACCAGTTGGAGCGTCCTCGGGTGCCCCAGTCACTAGGCCAAGAGAGAAAAAATTAACCTTTCACACCACTCTCAGATCTACATTATTCTGTCCTCACACCTGCTTTTTTCCCTAGGTAATTATCCTGTGAGATTCAAGGACAATTATGTTAATATGTAACAATCCAACATCAGTCATTTCCTAAAGTGTGAGTTTTTCAGTTTTATGAAATGTTAAGTAAAGGACCTTCTATCAGGAAAGGTTCTTGTTGGAATCAACAGAATGCAACTGTGGGTGACTTAAACAGGAAAGAACTTTGTCAGAGAGAAATCAGGTGGCTCTCAGAATCAGGCTTAGGTAACAGTGACCTGTGAGGTTAAACTGGAAGAAACAGTTCAGGCCCAGCTACAGTTGGGGTCTGCTTAGGAAGTTGTCCCCGGCACAGCCATCTCTGGACACTTGTTTTAGCCCTCAGCGTCAGACTCAGTCTTCTCTTACTTTTAGATGCTAAGCTAGTGCTATCGACTAGAAGTCCCCAGCAGAGTGACAGTATGTCGTCACTGTTCAACAAGTAGACACTAGTCAGGTGTAGTTATTGAGCACTTGAGATGTGGCTAGTGTGTCTGGAGATCTAAATTTTTAATTTTATTTGACTTTAACTAAAATAAATTTAAATAACCACATGTGGCTATTAGTTTACTATATTAGCTCAGTCCTAATCTATCAGAGCCTGTTATCTTGGGATTGTCAGTCAATTTTTTTTCCTGAAGCCACATTTCCAGGTGTAAAAAGAGCCACCTATATTTCTAATCCTTGACTCTCAGACCTCTGTATTTGACCTATGTGAAAAATAAATAGCATCCTCCCATAAGCATTGTGTATCAGCCATTGCACAGGGGTGGCATTAATGGGCTCTTCCAGCATTTAACAAGGCCAGGTGCACCTAGTGATCAGATAATGGTAAGATCAGTAGATCTGTCCATGTTCATAGGTCTCAGTTAAACATTATAGCTCTGAAGTTAGACTTTCTAGATTAGAATTCTGGCTCAGCCACTTGCCCACTTGGTGACTTAAGTGACTTCACTAAAGCGTTTGTGCCTCGGTTTCTTCATGTATATGATGAGAGTACCCAACTCAAATAACACATAAATTCATATAAAATACAGAAAAACATCTAATACACTATAAGCTCTCAGTGATTGTTGGCTATTATTGTTATTAATGCTATAGATATCAAAATGATTTGCAACAAAAGTGGATACTAATCCATTAGAGACATGAATGGATATATCTATGGAGCTACTGTGAATCAAAACACAGACTGGAAAGTTAGGGTCAAAAGACATGGTTAACTCAATGGCCTGACCTCTAGAAGGGAAATCTTTACCTTCTTAGTTGAGAATCTATCTTGTATTGTAAAATTATGCCTTTAAAAACAAGTAGTAAATTGTTTGATGATAAAACTTCTATTCTGTATGTTGAGAGATTTAAAAAAAATTGACTGCCAATTTAGAGTAGAGTGTAGAAACACACACAGTGAAGGAAACAGTGTCAATAAGACTAATCTGTGCTGACTCTGAAATACACATTAGCAGCTTTAGGAATTTGGAGAAGGCAATGGCACCCCACTCCAGTACTTTTGCCTGGAAAATCCCATGAACGGAGGAGCCTGGTGGGCTACAGTCCATGGGGTTGCAAAGAGTCAGACACGATTGAGCGACTTCACTTTCAACTTTTCACTTTCATGCATTGGAGAAGGAAATGGCAACCCACTCCAGTGGGTTGCCTGGAGAATCTCAGGGACGGTGGAGCCTGGTGGGCTGCCGTCTATGGGGTCGCACAGAGTCGGACACAATTGACGCGACTTAGCAGCAGTAGCAGCAGCAGCTTTAGGAATTATTCCTGTCGTTATAGTGAGGGTTTTTATTTTTATAAAAACAGAAACCAAAAATGTAGAAAAGAACTCCAACATTCAGATTACTACATGGAGCTTTGCAGTGGTGAAAGAAATTGTGCTTGTCCTATGTTTAAACATTTATTTCAGTCTTGAACTCTGCTTAAACCTCACCATGGGCCTTCAGCAGCCAGAGTTTAGAACCACGCAGTCCTGTCTTAGGCAAGCTTTTATTGTTTCCTTTGCAAGAAGAAAAGAAACACAATAATTCCAATCTCTCAAAAATGGTTTCTTTTGTTTTTCTAAAAATTTTCAAAAAAAAAATTGAAGGAAGTATCTTGCTGTAATTTTTTGTGTGTATCCCTAGAAGACACTGTCTTAGCTAGCCAGCACAATTTTCCATCTGGTTTTAAAAACTAACAGAACTTATTTTAGAGAACTACCATATTAGAGGCAGCAAATGAAAGACTTATAATATGACTTATTCCACAGGAAAAAAAAACAACCTGGAGATTCTACTTCCTCATATGAGATCAATACAAGCGCCCCCACGTGCGTGTGTATATAAATTTTGCAAGTCTTCCACACATGTGTTTTTCAAATGCCACTAGCTTGTAGAAAATAGCAAATCCCCTAGTTTTCTAGGAACCAAATCAATAAGATGTGGAATCTTCATCAGTCAAAAGCCAAGTACTTTGAAGTATTCATGCATACCAGCTGGAAGAAACATACCATTGCTATACTTAAACCTAAACACATGTACTGCATGATATTATTACTAAATTGTGTATATTAAGGTTCACAAATTCCTGGGTGCAACTATACATGTTTAGGCAATTTCTAGGCTGATAAAAAGTAAAAAAAAAAAGAGAGACAAGTGATATATAAATTGATGTTTTAATTTTTTTGTAGTGGATCTTCTAAATTAATATGATTTATGCTGAATACTTTAAAAATTGTTTTGAGTTGATTTCCTGATAATGAAGACGAGTTTTTCTCAATCCAGTTGCCTCGTGGTTTCATGAATGATGGCACTCATTTGTGAGACAGGTGGCCAAGGTGAGAGGAACTTTCATTTATGCAAAATTTTAGTTCTGTCACACTAATATGTTCATAGTATGAACCTTAAAAACGTTCACACTAATGCCATGTTTTACCCAACCGTATGCATAAACCATATTGGAGAAGGAAATGGCAACCCACTCCAGTGTTCTTGCCTGGAGAATCCCAGGGATCGGGGAGCCTCGTGGGCTGTCGTCTCTGGTGTCGCACAGAGTCGGACACGACTGAAGCGACTTAGCAGCAGCAGCATGCATAAACTTAAAGCTGGAATATTTATATTTACTCACATTTTTCACAATTGTCTTTTGAAAGAAAAATTTACCTTTACACACAGAATATTCTGTTTTGAAATAGTAACTGCTAGAGTCAACAAAGTGTGTCCTATTAGGGGATCAACTTGTCCTTATCCAGGAGGGTCAAGGGTCAAGGGAGCTAGTGGAGAAGTAACTAAGCAGACTCGATTTGTCTCTTCTCTTCCACTGAGTGGTAATGAGGTCCCTTCCCATCTCACTTTGTGTTAGAGACACAAGACTGTTTATCTCACTAGGGAATCTTCAAAAGACAAGGGGCTATTCTGGGAGAGCAGAGCAACTGATGGCCCTTTTTCCCTTAGATTTCTCTGGACATAAACTCCAAACATGAAACTTTCAAAGAAAAATAATCCTCTGAAACTGCATATTATTTGCTTACAAATATCTTCTTCCCTCCTCTATCCCATCACTCATGGCTAGAACAGCCTCTTAGTACTGAAGGAAGGGATTGGAATGTAATTCAAAAGAGTTAATTCTCTGATGAATGAGAAACAGAATCTCAGAGGTTAATGAAGGCTTCTGGGGTTATTTCTTCTTGTTTTGGAAATAAAATAATAAGGGCACATTATCAAAAAGAATTATATAAGCATGCTGCTAAGTCGCTTCAGTCGTGTCCGATTCTCTGCGACCCCATAGACGACAGCCCACCAGGCTCCCCCGTCCCTGGGATTCTCCAGGCAAGAACACTGGAGCGGGTTGCCATTTCCTTCATATTCTATTAAAATACAAAGGACCTGATAGAAATCCAACTGACCAAGAATCTTCCAAATAAATAGTAACCCTGGCAGCTGGGAGGACCAAGTCTAAATAGCTTTTGCGAGTACACACTGAGACTCTCTTCATGAGACAGCTTTATACAGTTTTAGCTGTTAGGTGGCTATTTTCTTTATAAAATCACAAATCAAGTGTTTTGCTTGAATGTCTAATTAACCTATTCCTCTCCTTTCATAACCCATGTTTTCAAACACACATGCAAACACAAATACATACCACACATAAGATTTGGTATGATACTGGTGTCACGTTTGAGTGTGAATAGCTAATTTTGGGAATCATTTAGCAAATCCATCATGAATAATGTCTTAATCCAGAGGGTTTGTTTTCTTTTTAACATTTTTTCTTTTCCTTTTTTTTTTTAAACACAAGCATTTAATTTCTGGTTTAAACATTACATGTTCTTGAGTAGGAATGAAGTGCCATGTAGCCTTTCAACACAGTTCTGAGTGTTTGACCTACCCTAGGAATATCTCCCTACTCCAAAGGAAAGGGTGGTCAAGATATTAAATTTATTCTTTAGAGGGTTAGTTGAGGTTTATTCTCTATCTTTTCCTCCCATGAAAATCTCTGGTGTCTGCTACCCCATGCTGGGGACCAGTAGACAAAAGCCTGGTGGTGAATCAAAAGTTGCAATTCAAGCCCTGAGAGAGAATTTCTATTAAAATGGACAACAGATGTGAACAAAGGAAAGAAATAGATCAAAGATGTGAACTCCATCCATGAGATTATTTGCAAACACAAAGCATGTAGGGTTTTTGTTATTTTTAACTTTTATCAATGCAAACTTCTGGGTGGAGGAGGAAATAACACCAAAAAAAAAAAAATAATGAAGGGAATAAGCAACCATAGAATAGAAAGAATCATGTCTGTGGAAAAGAATGGAATTTAAAAGAAAACATTTTTTGAGCACCTTGTTTATGTAGGCACTGGAGGGGATGCTGAGTAGAGACGCTTATAGCTTGACATGAGCTCTGCTTTGGAAAATCCAGAGTCCAGTGGAGAAGTCAAAATTAAAAAATAGCTTTAATGTAAGAGAAATGCAAGAATCCCAGAGGATGCAAAGTCAAATTATTCATTATATATGTTGATATAAAACTTTGGTATCCTTTTAAGAATTCTGAATTGTTTTCATAATTAAATAATGACCCAGCAATGGTTAGCCCTTGCATAAGAATTGAAACAATTTGGAAACAGCTCAAGTAATTGTTGGCTTTTATGACTTATTCTTGTGCTGGAGAGTCTGAAGCAGTTCTGTAGAAGAAACAGTGGAGGCAGAGGATAGTGAATTCTAAGCCAGTGACTTTCAGCACCTTACCAGACTGCTACTTACACTTAGTCATTTCCTATAACTTCAAACTTCACCGCATCTCTCATTACTTCCTGACCAATTAGCATTCACACCTCGAGTGACAATGCCTTTTATTCGCTATTTGGCATTCACAACCCCAAGTAAATACTCGCAAATCAGTACCTCTTAGTCCAGACTTCACAAGTCTTTGGATGCAATTTAGAGGTTTCTTTTGAAAAGTTATTGGGTACTTGTTGATATAGCTTTCATTTCTATAATAAAATGTTAAGGCTGGTGACAACTGTATCTTAAAATAGTCCTATAGCAATGATGAATGACACGATGATGGTGCTTACTTCAAATGCTCATTATGCAGATATCAAAAAATTTGGGGGGAGAAACTACCTGAGTTAGTAGAAGAAAATGGGAGAAAGTATTGGGCTTGTCCTTTCTTTAAAAATTTGTTTTCATTTTAAGAAGCATCAAGTTTAAATACACTAACTGCTTATTTTAGGACCTTGAAAATGCTCTCAAGTCTATAGAATCATTTTGGAAGTCTCTTTTTTTGATAAGGATATTCACGTAAGTGTGGACTAAAAAAGATGCACAACTTGAGAGTTGTTAGTTAAGTTTTATTTGGGACAAAATGAGGACTGCAGCCCAGGAGACAGACCTCAGATAGCTCTGAGAAACGGCTCCAAAGGGGCAGTCAGAGGAGGTCAATATATAAGATTTGGGGGAGGGGGGAGTTCAATGCAAGCACTTACTATACAAAAGGTTTTCTGCTAGTCAGGAGAAGCTGATGTCACCATGAGGGGACTTAGTGATTTTCTAGATATGAAGAGGTGGAAGGATTGAAATCACGAAATCAGTTCTGAAGATATCTAACTATCTAAAGACCTGTTTGACCAGAGTCCCTTGAGCACAGAGTGCCTCACTCCACCCTGAAATCCCTCAAGAGGTGTTGGAGGTCAACTGCAGCAGCACAGAGTTCAGTCTCCACAGAGGCAGATGGCAAACACCATTGTTGTTCAGTCACTGGCAAATGCTCTTGGCAAGTGCCGATTTGTAGTTGATAGGCAAGTGCCAATTTGTCGTTGACATAAGGAAAAAGAAGTCTGTAGTTAAAACTTTCCTGAACAGTGATCTCAAATGGCAGGGATCCCAAACCAAGTAAAAAAATTGTTTCAAATTCTAAATTAGAAAACAAATTAATTATTCTTCAATTTGTAACAAATTACAGTGACTCTATTGTAGCATTCAATTGTATTTTTATGTGCTAATTTCTTTTTTATGGTAGGCATTCACACTAATATTATTCAGTAAAGAGCATTGCCCTAGGAGGTTAAATGATTGTAAAGGCTGCTTCTAAAATTTTATATGTCCAAAGTTAATTCACAAAGTGGAAGATAAATTTATTTTTGATTTCTCTTATTCTGAGTAGCTAGGGCTAGTAAAAACAGAGATATTTAAACACGTGGAAGAAAAATAAACAGTATGATTTTCATTTATTTCTATGTAAAAGTAGATTTTATTTAGAAATCATCTGTTTTGTGACACAGTTTCCAAACATATACTGTGGTAAAAGTTAAGTTCTTACCTTTAAGTAATGTAACTTCAGGATAAACACCTTAATTAATTGGAAAGGGTAACATCCAGTTTTCCTACCCAGATAGAATGAAATAGGATATAAAGTAAAAAATCAATAGCACTTCAGAGTGATCAAATTATTTTCACAGTGAGTAGATGGATTCATGGGCAAAGTCAGCTTTAAAAGAGATAGGCAGCTACTTAAGGTTCACATGAAAGGAAGTTAGAAAGGGAATCCAACCTCACAACACAGTGATTTTAATTATTTGTAATTATGAGGGATAGACTGAGGAAGAGCCTGTATAAAAGAAAATTATAGAAAAGAACCCCCCCAACCAACATTTCTTTTTCTAGTCACTTTCAACATACATCTTCTCACCATATTTTTTCAAAATTCCTATCTGCCTATAGGCAATGAAATTGTCCAAAGTCAGAATAACCTGTTCTTTTAATCCTCTTGATCTGATGAATATAGCAATATATCAAAGAGAAAGACCCAGTTTGTGGGAGAGAAGCAACATTCTGGAATAACATTTAATATGGATGATCAGTCCTTGAGAAACTAAAGACTAGTTATGCATAGTTATCAAGGGAAATTTGGAATGACAGGAATATCAGAAGAGTTTAAAGACCATTAAGAAAAGGTTGATGCACAATAGCTGAGTGTTCCATAATAGACTGGACATCGATGAAGTGGGATGATTTTATGCCTGATTCCCATATGTTCATAAATGAAGCAAATCACACAAAATAAACAAATTGCTTTCCCTCTTAGTGGATATCGTGGGTCCAAAGCCTGGGTTCCATAAAGTGTATTTTCTTTTTCTCCAGTTCCACCTTCTCTCATGTCCTGCCTTGCACGTCACCCTTGAGAAGCCCTGAAGTGTTCATTATGTCCTTATTCTCTTCAACCATTTCCTCCAGTACACATTTATGCCACGCTAATCCTTAGGAAATTCTCTCTCTATGAAAAACTTTCCTGTGTTTTATTGCCACTACTCATTTTTAATGTATGCAGTTCAGTCATTATATTATATAGCAAAATTTCCCTGATCTCCTATTTGAACTTGGTTGCATCTTTGGGAACTCTTAAGTAAATCCTATGCAATTGCATATATGAAAATATCATCCATTTCCTTGTCTGTCTTCTTAAGTAAACTTTTAGCATGTCTCATATAGGTATAGCACATAGTACAAAAGAGTGCTCAGCATACACATGGTGAAATAAACCAAATATAATTGAAAGTTGCCCTGTATTAGAGTTTGTCAAAATGTTGTCCACTACCTGGTGGGTGTGTGTGTGCTCAGTGGCTTCAGTCGTGTCCAACTCTTTGCAACCCTATGGACTGTAGCCCATCAGGGTCCTCTGTCCATGGGATTCTCTAGGCAAGAATACTGGAGTGGGTTGCCATGCCCTCCTCCAGGGGATCTTCCCAACCCAGGGATTGAATCCGTGTCTCTTATGTCTCCTGCCTTGGCAAGTGGATTCTTTACCACTAGCTCCACCTGGAAAACTCCTCCCACTCCAGTGTAAGTAAGTGTTAATTGATCCGTCAAGTCTCATGCTTTTTGGCTTCCCTGGTGGCTCAGGTGGAAAAAAAAAATCTGCCTGCAATGCAGGAGACCTGGGTTCGAGCCCTGGGTTGGGAAGATCTCCTGGAGAAGGAAATGGCAACCCACTCCAGTATTCTTGGCAACCCACTCCAGTATTCTTTGCAACCCCATGGACTACAGCCCACCAGGCTCCTCTGTCCATAAGATTTCCCAGGCAAAAATTCTGGAATGGGTTGCTAGTCCCTTCTCCTGTAAATAGTATTTTATACTCTGCAGTGAAATTATGTACAAAAATTGAGTAGGCGTTTAGAAGCTTCAACTACAATTTAATATTGTTGCAATATTTGAAGTCATGACTTGTCTCTATGAACAGGGTACAGTTCAGTTTGACTACTCTCAAACTTCTATGGTGTATAATATATGGCATGATGTGCATAATAATCATGTGTTATAAGAATGCATGACAACTGGGTTAGTCAACTGTAACCCCAAAAGGTAGAGAAATATGAGAGAACATAAATATGTGTTTATTCTTACAACTTGTCATTTTCAATAATTATATTTTAATCAAGTTAAATTTCTAATATAATAACAAACAAAATATATTATTTATATATATTTCTCATTAATGTATGGTAAAAATAAGCTTCCCTGGATAATTTTTGGTTAAAAAAAAAGCCTTTCTCTAAATATGGCTATAGAAATACTTGAAATGATGCTGCTGATGATGGTGGGGATTCTACAGAAATAAAGATTGAAAGAGTTTCTGCTGCCTTTATTTGGAATAATGATTTGTCATATGCTGAGTTCCATTTTATAGCCATAAATGATTGTGGAATGCTGAAATCACAGTTGTTTATTAGTTAATATGTTTGGCTAAGGTAAAGAAATCATTCAAAGTCAAGTCAATAACATATGAATCATAAACCATAGGTTTAAAGCCAAAAGGATTCTAGAAAACAAAAGCTTAGAGAAGCAGATGTTTAATATTTCACATCTGTGTATTACTGATTTTAAGTCTTTTTGTAAAGTAGCACTTTGATAAAAATAAGAAATCATATACAACTACTGAAGTAGTAGTGAAGGCTGATTCAAAAATGCTTTCTTAGAAACATTGGAAAAATCTGCAAAGTAAGATTATGCATCTGTTTTTACTGATGTTTTTACTGATCTAAGTTTGATGTTTTCAGGAATTGCTTAATTCTATGGAAGGCCTAAGCATAGAATAAACACAACTCTCAGGGTATTTTTTTTTAATTTGCCCTTGACAAATGGACATATTATTAAAACAGCAATAAATTATTTAATTTATTATTAAAACAGCAATTCCTTTAGTATCTGTGCAATCTGAACATGTTGATAACGTGAAGGAAGAGTTTTTTTATCTTCATTAATGACAGTTAAATGCTAGCTCTAAACTGTATAAAAGTAAAACTACAATAGATTAAATTTTAAACAAATCTGGTTTGGGGTTTGTTTTGCAGAGGAGCATTGATATGATGATGTGTCCATTGTGGTAGAAAAATCTTCCCGAGTCACTATCTAGATTAGGAGCTTGGGTTAGGATGTAGGTAATGCACACAGAAGTCTTGCCATTAAAATAAAAACACATCTAGTGTAGACTCTTAGTGTAAGAGTACCCTAGCAATGGAGTAAGATTTGCAAGTTAGGTAAGTTTAATGTACTAAAGTAGAGACTATTCTCTTTATTATGATAATATGGAAACTGATTGTAAAGTACTGTTAGTGTACCCTGAGGTGAGAGGATGAAAGGGAGGAAATTCTGCCAAGACAGCTTAAACTATGAAATACATTCTTTGTGCATCTGCAAGATAAGAAACAGTTTGGTCCCAAATGTTTAAAGATGGGAATCGGACCACTGGAATTTCTTGTCTCTCTGTTTTTGTATTTTCAAATGATTTTAATACTTGCATGCATGTGAGGAAGGTATGCAACCTGCTTTTCAGTGGCTGATAAAATTGAAAAGCAAAAATAAAAGTTAAAAGCTTGAAAAGAATAGAACTTCTATAGATTATAATAGATTTTATGAAACAACAATTATTAGTAAAGCAGACAATGATCTTGATATTGCACATCTGTGAAAAGTTATCACCAAACACCTTACAAATTTAATAGAATGTTGCATTGTCTGTGATTCTGATAATCAGTTCAGTTCAGTTTATTTGCTCAGTCATGTCTGACTTTTTGTGACCCCATGGACTGCAGCACACCAGGCTTTCCTGTCCATCAACGACTCCCAGAACTTGCTCAAACTCATGTCCATCAAGTCAGTGACATTATCCAACCATCTCATCCTCTGTTGTTGCCTTCTCCTCCTGCCTTCAATTTTTCCTGCATCAGGGTCTTTTCCAATGAGTCAGTTCTTTGCATCAGGTGGCCAAAGTATTGAAATTTAAGCATCAGTCCTTACAATGAATATTCAGGACTGATTTCCTTTAGGATTGACTGGTTTGATCTCCTTGCACTCCAAGGGCCTCTCAAGAGTCTTCTCCAACACCACAGTTCAAAAGCATCAATTCTGTGCTCAGCTTTCTTTATGATCCAACTCTCCCATCCATACATGACTACTGGAAAAACTATAGCTTTGACTAGATGGACTTTTGTCGGCAAAGTAATGTCTCTGCTTTTTAATATTCCGTCTATTTTAGTTACAGCTTTTCTTCCAAGGAGCGAGTGTCTTTTAATTTCATGGCTGCAGTCACCATCTGCAGTGATTTTGGAGCCCAGAAAAATAAAGTCTGTCACAGTTTCCATTGTTTCCCCATCTATTTGCCATGAAGTGATGGGACCAGATGCCATGATCTTAGTTTTCTGAATGTTGAGCTTTAAGCCAACCTTTTCACTCTTCTCTTTCACTTTCATCAAGAGGCTCTTTAGTTCTTCTTCCCTTTCTGCCGTAAGTGTTGTGTCATCTGCATGTCTGAGGCTATTGATATTTCTCCCGGCAACCTTGATTTCAGCTTGTGCTTCATCTACCCCAGCATTTCACATGATGTACTCTGTATATAAGTTAAATAAGCTAGGTGACAATATACAGCCTTGAGGTACTCCTTTCCCGATTTCGAACCAGTCTGTTGTTCCATGTCTGGTTCTAACTCTTCCATGTTGGTTCTAACTGATTCTAATAATAGAAAAGCCAGAATTATAGTTTATCTGTTTATATTTCTTTCATTATCCTAGTAATTTATCTTTATTTTATTGTTCATGTAAAGTTATAAATAAATTACTAATAGAAACAGTTCATTCACCATGAATCCTATGAGAACTGTTCTAGATCTGTGATACTCAAATTTGAAGGTGCATTTGAGTCACCTCAGGACCTTGTTAAAATCCAGCCTCCAATTCACAGATCTCAGGTGGGGTTAGGGAATCTGCATTTCCAATAGCTCGCAGTGATACTGATGCCCTTCCTTGGTCTGGGGACTACATTTCAAACTGCAACTTTCCAGATAATAGCTCTTGTCTTTCTTCAGAGAACATTTTTAGCTATTAAAGTCACTGCACACTCTTGTTTTATGGGAAAATGGTATTTAATTTTTGATTAAGCATTTAAAGTATAACAGGAGTATGTAGGGAGCTCCTAGGGACCAGGCAGTGTCTCTGCAGTTACCACAGAACCTGGTGGGCAGTGCCTCTGGTCTGATGGTGCGTAAGCTCAAAACTTGCTCAAGAGAAAAAGGAGGCCAGGGGAACTTTGCAATTTATCGATAGCATTTCCCTGGGAACTTAGCCACACTGTTTTTAAGTGAAGATATATCAAGCTCTTCATACCATATTTTCCCTAGTTTTTTGATCTGCTTCAAGTCATGCATGGGATAGGAGTCCCTCCACCCTGCAATTTCACTGAAGGCAAACTGGACATGGGTTTTTTTCCTATTGATTTATCCGTGTAAGTATCAGTGCAAAATGTAGAAATTTAAGGCTCTCTATGTTACTCACTTTTAGAGATTAATATATGATAAAATCCAGAAATTTCTTCATGAATAGTTGTATCTTCTAATGAGAATGAATGAGACTATGGTGTTTGACCAACGTTATGTCCCTTTAGTTCTAGGTAGTTTGCAGGCTAATGATATCAGTATTAAATATGTTAAATATAAAAATACAACCAAGATCCTTTGACATGAAAAGAAATGAGAGCATAAATCTACATAGTCTACAATCAATATTTTAAAAAATAGTCTTTGTTGATTCGTAAACACAGTACAATGCACTTATGCAGAAAACTATGTGGAGAGCTCATGACTTTGAATATGAATAAATAAATAGATAAATGCAGATATAAAAAAGTATCCTAGCATAGTATCATTATGATTCTTCCAAAGAAGTACAATTTCTCAGTGTTATGCCAATTTATGTAAGTTACCTTGTTCTAGAAAACACATTCTTATCATTCCACCCTTATACTGATATTTGGTAGTGTTTATTATAGAAAAGGTGTTTCCCTGGTGGCTCAGCTGGTAAAGAATCCTCCTGCAATGCAGGAGACCTGGGTTTGATCCCTGGGTTGGGAAGATCCCCTGGAGAAGGGAACGGCTGCTCACTCCAGTATTCTGGCCTGGAGAATTCCGTGGACTGTATAGTCCATAGAGTCACAAAGAGTTGGACATGACTGAGAAACTTTCACGTTAAAGGACACTCTGATGGCAGATCCCAGACAAATATTATACATGCAGATAAAAGATCATTAAAATTTAAAAAATCTCATTTAGAATATTTGAAGAATGTTTGATACTATGAAGTAAAAAACTTTTCTTTTTACTTATCATTGAGCTTTTGTATATACCATTTGTATGTATCATTGAGCTTTTATATACCACATTTGTATACAAAGAAAGCTTACCAAAGAGCTTTCTTTGTATACAAATGTGGTATACATCACAGAATTAAACTTAAATGGTTATAAAAATGAATTGTGCCACTTTATAATAATTATCAACTCTCAAAGCAAAGTTAAAATTAAATTATAGCATGAAAATTCATAAAAGTATGCATAAATGTTAACAAATGTAATTGATTTATAGAAATTATATGGTCTGATTTGAAGAGAAATTCTAAAATAATAATGATAATAAAGAACTTCTAGACCTTTCTTTGTTGGCTAGCACACCAAGAAATCCCCATTCAACAATGCAACACTTAATAAAATGTCCAAGATGGACACATGGCTTTATTTTTCCAGCTCTCTCAAAATGGCATTTGAAGTTTTCTATATTTTTTCCCGAAATGTTTAAGACGAAATCCCTTTTTAGTCCGCATCATTTCCTATTTTTTCCAACGACAGTAAAATCTGATTATTAGCAAAACAACAGAGTGCTTTCTGGCAACCAGCTGTCACAGAGTCATGCTGGGCACGCCACAACACAATTGAATTGTAACAAGTAAAGAGAATATCTTTAAAAACTTTTACTTTCATAATGACCTTAAGTGATATACAAAGCTAAATTTAGAAATACTACATGAACATTGATCTAGGATTGAAAAATCTCTGAAGAAAGGAATTGTTTGTTGGATTGAGTGAATAATAATAAAATGTTACTTTCAAATAACTATCCACTTCCTTTGCATGTGTATATTTTTTTCATATTGTTAAATAATCCATCCCTTGTTTTTAAATACTCTATAGTGCTGGAATAGGGCCCATCGTGCTGGAAACTGGGACAGCGAAAAATGAACTCAGCAGAAAGCTCACACGGCCCAGTCTCAGATTCCAGAAGACCTCTGGTTAAGAAACTTTGGACCACTGGACAAAACCCCAAGAGGGATTGTCAGAAGATCCTCTGACCAATCCTGAGGAAATCTGATACACTGATGGAAGCAACTTTGTCTTGGATGGAAAAAGAAGAACCGGGTATGCAGTAGTCTCCAATTTTGAGACCATAGAGGCTAAGCCTCTGCCACCAGGTCAACAAGCTACAACATGCAGTGCCAGTTCAACAAAGATATAAACTACAGCCGACCATGGAAAATATCATACACCCTTGGACACCGCTATAAAGACTCTGAGGCTTGAGACTAGCAATTGGGGGAGGCCCAATACCCCTCACTGTCCCAGTTCAGCAGGAAGTAGCCAGAAAGACCTTGATGCCCCTATTCCCAAAGAATTGGGCCTCCAATCTCTTGAGGGGGGAATGTTAGGTAGGTAGAATAGGGAAAAGGAGTCCAAAATGACGGTAGCTAAAAGACAAGGAAGGGAAAAGCCCGTGAAAATAGAATAAAAGAAGGTCCGAGGACCGGAGTGAGGACCTCAGGTAAAACAAACAAAACTCCTGGCTGGCCCAATTTATATAGGACAGGCCCAGGGAGAGATAAACATATAAATAGAAGAACCAAAGCCAGCTCTCTCTCTCTCTCTCTCCCGCGCACTGGGGCGCTCTTCTTGTGTCTTTGGATCGATGTGCCCTCACGCCTTGAAGATTGATTTTCCTGCTATCTTCTAAATAAAATAGAGCTGTAACATTGAGCTGTAACACTGATTTGTCTAAGAGCTATAACACGGTCCATTCGAGACCTGAGAGCTATAACATGGTCTATCCAAGACCTGAGAGCTGTGACACTCTGAGGGGGCTTTAATGTCCGTCACTCCAAATCTTTGTTGTGACAAGACAAAGAGCCGAGGAACATACACTCGCGTGACAGCTCTTTGCATCAGGTGAAAGTATTGCACCAGGGTAGTACATCCTAAAGTGTGCCTTGGTGGCATATTGATTATTTTGAATTAAAGTTACTTAAGAGGTAACCACGGAGAAGGCAATGGCAACCCACTCCAGTACTCTTGCCTGGAAAATCCCATGGACAAAGGAGCCTGGTAGGCTACAGTCCATGGGGTCGGACACGACTGAGCGACTTCACTTTCATAGTTATTTTCATGATTTAATATTAAAATATGGCTTCCAGAGATCTCTGTTTTGTCAAAATTGATCCTTAACTTCTGAAAAGAATTGCTTTTTTTTTTTTTTTGCAGTTATCCAATACAGGTTGTTGTACCTATATGAATTTCTCTTGGGTTGACCAAAAAGTTCATTCAGAATAATTTTTTGGTCAACCCAATATCTGTTGGGATTCTCTGTTGGATTTTTATATTGTTGCAAATGCAATCATTCTTAAAGGAAATGTTGGGATATCTTTGTAAGAATGCTTCTCTATGGTGACAAACTTGTTGATGTTTCCCTTTATTTCCAATCTGACTTTAAAGTCTCCAGCCTTATTAACCTCATGCTTTGGATGTTGTAATTGTTGTGAAAAAGACAGTAGAGGAAAAGACCACTATGCATAATTAAGGTAGATAATAATGGACAAATAAGTGCCTCCTATGAACTTTGAGTGTGCCAGCAAACATGTCATTCACCATTTAACTGATCCCTTATAGAACAAGATTCTAAAAGTGGAACTGATGTTAACTGAAAATGGGTGTTTAGATATAGATTTTGTGAAAATGATTCTTAAGCTCCAATTCTCTGCTAATTTCATGTTAATTCTTAGTATTTGTGCCAAACTGGGGATAATTTAAGTCTACCATTTATGAATGTTTGCCATAAAGCAAATACTAAGTAAGTTGGTCCAAACATTATGTATTGTGATTTTTTTTCATGATTCATTTTTTAAGGCTACTGTGCTATGTACACATATTTTGAATGAAATAACAAACATGGATAGGCATTTCATTTATACAGGCTGCCTTAATTCAAGATGTGATATCCATCCATGGTAAACATTTACATTGTTAAACAGGCCTTTCCCAACATTTGAGGGGCAAGGATAAGAATAAAATTGTATACTAGACATATACCATGTGTCTAAATATTTAAAAGGTATAAACTGAGGTATCAACTTTTTAATTTATTCAAACTTCATACTCTGTCAAATATACTTTTTTATCAAAAGAATTTCTGCAAAGCTATAATTTTTTATATGCTGAAAGTTGAGATATCAAAGAAAATTGAATTATTATTGCACATATTTGAATATTCTGTTTATGAACCAAGTATGTTTGATGGCTAATAATATAAATACATGTTATTTATTTTAGCACATTTCTGCTCTAATGATGTTGCTATTATCAACATTTTTACATTATTTTTGTGTATTGGCAGTCACTATCTAAAGCCTTAAAAGTATACCCATTGAAAACATTTTTATCAAGATGCAAATTAAATATAAAATATTAAAAGTAGTTTTTATGTTTTCAAGAAAGTATATTTTCCCAAAATATTAAATTTGTCTACTAACATAAAGGCAAGTGCAATTTTTCATTTTCATATATCAAATGTAATAAGTATTAAAATATTTAAATGTTTATTTTTTAAAATATATTTTAAAAACTGGTCTTTAAAAATTGAAATTTGTTAAATATTTTTGTTAAAACGTTCTAACATTCAGTGTTCATCTAGTTGTCCTTAAATAGTCCTGTAAATAGTCAGGACTATTAGGTACGTTACTTGACCACAGATACATAAATTTAAGGGTGATAGAAATTGTTTAATACTGCAAAAAGTTTATGATCATCATTGCAACTTTTGTGTATCCAAGGTAATCTCTGAGTGCCTTCAGAACCACAAACTGAAACACAAAGAGAATCCTAAAAATGGATGCTTTCAGTGCTACTGGAAAATCATCATGCAAAACTTACTGCTTTCATACTATGTGAGAGGAAGAATTTAGTTAATTCATTTTTCTACTTTCTCCATGTGTTGGCCTCCCAAATCACTTTGAAGCAGTGTCCATCTCCAGTGTTGGCAATGACACATCTCACAGATATTTAAGCACTGTGGACTTCCATTTTGAGGGTATAGGGCAAACGATGGGTTAAAGTGTTTCCCTGGCACTTAAATGGTGCTGGTCAGGAAGACAGTTGTTTAGGGTTCCAGGTATAGCTCAGGGGCTCCAACTGAGCTCTGCCTTCTGAGTGACATAGTCTCTTATGTTCCTTTTAATCTAAGTTTTTTTCTGTCTGTGATATGCAGAATTTTTTAAAGTATATCTCCCAAGGCAGGGCCTTTCCTGCCCAGTTTTCCAGAGCAGAATTTCATTTTTTCCCAAGTATGATGCAGAGGGCCTAAGAAATCAGCTTGGGAATTCAGCTAAAAGTCGTACCAATCAAGACATTTTAATGATGGAGAAGTTCAAACTCACCTCAACTTGGATTTATTAACATTTAAAGGAAGAAAAGATACTTTGCAGGGTACCTAGTCTATGATTTGCATTTATATAAAGTATAATTTGCATGTTTTGGAATTAAATGGGCTGTGTGTAGAACATGGCCATTTACAACTAATATTTGTAGTTCCATACTAGTCACCTTCCTGTTAGAGGTGACCTGACATGACCTTGAAAAAATTCTCCTGCAAGAATTCCATGTGCTTTGCAAACTATTTTGTAGACTCATGTTTTAAATTAATTATATATACTTAACATGATATTAATTACCTCTATGAATTATAATTCTGTCAAGGGCAACACATTTTTATATTTAAAACAAGTAAAAAGAGACAGAGATGCTATCTATCCAAATGGCAAAAGTCTGGCAACTGGTAACTTATAGTATGAACCTGCCAAATATGTCCTGCTGCGTTACCATGTGGCCACCTGCCAAATAGCTCTGCATTGCATCCTCAATAAGTTTAACAAGAGGAAGTGGAAAGGGACTCAACTATAGTGCTATGGTTCAATTAATAAGCATTTGTTCAGAAAATCTTAATGATTTAAATTGAATATCCTGTCCAGTAGAATGTGCAGGCTTACAGCTTGACAAGAACACAGCTAATTCTATTTAGATATTTTAAAATACCTATTTTAAGGACATCACTTATTTATTAATTACATGCTTAGGATTCATATTTTAGATAAAGGGCACATGAAGTACAAGTTATTGAGAGTTGAGTTAATAGGAAGTGGAGCATACGCATAAATTCCTCCTCTGTTCCATTATTTATGATTTGGGGTTTAAACAAAGTGAATTTCTCAGAAGTAATGCTTCCATCAGAGTCTAGTGCTCCCATTCTTAAGTCACTTACATGTAGGTATGTTTAAATGTCTGTAGTAAAACACATCACTCTTTTTGTTTTTCATATCCATAGGTTAAGAGAGTCCCTAAGTGAGGGGAATGAAAGCCTTATAGAATTGGGCATTTGGAGGAAAAAAAAAAAACAAGAGAAATCATATAAAATATCCAAGAGAAATACATAGGATGGGAGTGGGAGGGAGGCTTAAGAGGGAGGTGATTTATGTATGCTTGATTCATGTTGTTATGCAGCAGAAACTAACACAGCATTGTAAACTAATTATCTTTCAATTAGAAGTTAAAGAAAAATACATAGAACAATAGGAAAGTTTAACTTCGAATCATGGCATATTTATGGTGAAAGTTGCCTGGTTATTGTTCAGTTGCTAAGTTGTGTCCAACTCTTTGAGATCCCATGGACTGCAGTATGCCAGGCATCCCTGTCCTTCACTATCTCCCGAAGTTTGTTAAAACTCATGTTCACTGAGATGGTGATGCTATCCAACCATTTCATCCTCTGTTTCCCCCTTCTCCTTCTGTCCTCAATCTTTCCCAGCATCAGGGTCTTTTCCAATGAGCTGGCTCTTCAAGTCAGGTGACCAAAGTATTAGAGCTTCAACTTCAGCATAAGTGGCCAAGTACTTGAGTTTCAGCTTCAGCATCAGTCCTTTCAATAAAATATTCCGGACTGATTTCCTTTCAGATGTCTGGTTTGATCTCCTTGTTGTCCAAGGGACTGTCAAGAGTCTCCTCCAATACTACAGTTCAAAAGCATCAAAGGAGAAAAGGAAAGATACACCCTTTTGGAACTTTGAAAGCAGAGTTCCAAAAAATAGCAAAGAGAGATAAGAAAGCCTTCCTCAGTGATCAATGCAAAGAAATAGAGGAAAACAATAGAATGGGAAAGACTAGAAATCTCTTCAAGAAAATTAGAGATACCAAGGGAACATATAATGCAAAGATGGGCACAGTAAAGGACAGAATTGGTATGGTCCTAACAGAAGCAGAAGATATTAAGAAGTGGTGGCAAGAATACACAGAAGAACCATACAAAAAAGATCTTCATGACCCAGACAACCACAATGGTGTGATCTCTGGACTAAAGCCAGATATCCTGGAACATGAAGTCGAGTGGGCCTTAGGAAGCATCCCTACGAACAAAGCTAGTGGTGGTGATTGAATTCAATCACCAACTCCTGGAGCTTGCTCAAATTCATGTCCATTGTGTCAGTGATGCCATCCACCCATCTCATCCTCTGTCATCCCCTTCTCCTCCTCAGTCTTTCCCAGAACCAGGGTCTTTTCCAATGAGTCAGTTCTTTGCATCAGGTGGCCAAAGAATTGGTTTCAGCTTCAGCATTAGTCCTTCCGATGAATATTTAGGACTGATTTCCTTCAGGATGGACTGGTTGGATCTCCTTGCAGTCCAAGGGACTCTCAAAAGTTTTTCTCCAACACCACAGTTCAAAAGCATCAATTCTTCTGTGCTCAGCTTGCTTTATGGTCCAAATCTCCCATCCATACATGACTACTGGAAAAAACTAGCTTTGACTAGACAGACTTTCATCAGTAAAGTAATGTCTCTGCTTTTTAATATGTTGTCTAGGTTTGTCATAGCTTTTCTTCCAAGGAGCAAGCATCTTTTAATGTCACGGCTGCAGTCACCATCTGCAGTGATTCTGGATCCCAAGAAAATAAAGTCCATCACAGTTTCCATTGTCTCCCCATCTATTTGCCATGAAGTGATGGGACCAGATACCATGATCTTAGTTTTCTGAATGTTGAGTTTCAAGCCAGCTTTTTCACTCTCCTCTTTCACTTTCATCAAGAGGCTGTTCAGTTCCTTTTCACTTTCTGCCATAAAGGTGGTGTTATCTACATATCTGAAGCTACTGATATTTCTCCCAGCAATCCTGATTCCAACTTGTGTTTCATCCAGCCTGGCATTTCACATGATGTAGTCTGAATATAAATTAAATAAGCTAGTGACAATATACAGCCTTGAGGCACTCCTTTCCCAATTTGGAACCAGTCTGTTGTTCCATGTCTCGTTCTAACTGTTGCTTCCTGACCTGCATACAGATTTCTCAGGAGGTGGTCTGGTAGTCCCATCTTTTTCAGAATTTTCCAGTTTGTGGTAATCCACACAGTCAAAGGCTTTGGCATAGTCAGTAAAGCAGAAGTAGATGTTTTTCTGGAATTATCTTGCTTTTCGATGATTCAGTGGATGTTGGCATTTGATCTCTGGTTCCTCTGCCTTTTCTAAATCCAGCTTGAACATTTGGAAGTTCTCAGTTCATGTACTGTTGAAGCCTTACTTGGAGAATTTGAGCATTACTTTGGTAGCGTATGAGATTAGTGCAATTGTGTGGTGTTTTGAACAATTTTTGGCATTGCCTTTCTTTGGGATTGGAATGAAAACTATCCTCTTTCAGTCTTGTGGCTGCTACTAAGTATTACAAATTTGCTGGCATATTGAATGCAGCACTTTCAAGCATCATCTTTTAGGATTTGAAATAGCTCAGTTGGAATTTGTATTTGTATTGATGCTTCCTAAGGCCCACTTGACTTTGCATTCCAGGATGTCTGGCTCTTGGTGAGTGATCCCACCATCATGGTTTTCTGGGCCTTGAAGATCTTTTTTGTATAGTTCTTAAGTGTATTCTTGCCACCTCTTCTTTCATATCTTCTGCTTCTGTTAGGTCCATACCATTTATGTCCTTTATTGGGCCCATCTTTGTATGAAATGTTCCCTTGGTATCTCTAATGTTCTTGAAGAGATTTCTAGTCTTTCCCATTCCAATGTTTCCTCTATTCCTTTGCAATGATCACTTAGGAAGGCTTTCTTATCTCTCCTTGCTATTCTTTGGAACTCTGCATTCAGATGGATGTATCTTTCCTTTTCTCCTTTGCCTTTCACTTCTCTTCTTTTCTGAGCTATTTGTAAGGCCTCCTCATACAACCGTTTTGCCTTTTTGCATTTCTTTTTCTTGGGGATGATCTTGATCACTGCCTCCTACACAATGTCATGAATCTCTGTCCATAGTTCTTCAGGTACTTTGTCTATCAGATCTAATCCCTTGAATCTATTTGTCACTTCCACTGTATACTCATTAGGGATTTGATTTAGGTCATACCTGAATGGTCTGAACTTCCCTAATGGCTCAGACAGTAAAGCGTCTGTCTATAATGCGGGAGACCCAGGTTCAAGCCCTGGGATGGGAAGATCCCCTGGAGAAGGAAATGGCAATCCACTCCATACTATTGCCTGGAAAAGTGGTTTTCCTTACTTTTTTCAATTTAAGTCTGAATTTGGCAATTAGGAGTTCATGATCTGAGTCACAGTCAGCTCCCGGTCTTGTTTTTGCTGACTGTATAGAGCTTCTCCATCTTTGGCTGCAAAGAATATAATCAATCTGATTTCAGTGTTGACCATCTGGTGATGTCCATGTGTAGAGTTGTCTCTTGTGTTGCTGGAAGAGGGTGTTTGCTATGACCATTGCATTCTCTTGGCAAAATTCTGTTAGCCTTTGCTCTCCTTCATTTTGTACTCCAAGGCCAAACTTGCCTGTTATTCCAGGTATCTCTTGACTTCCTACTTTTGCATTCTAGTCCCCTATGATGAAAAGCACATTTTTTCTTGATGTTAGTTCGATAAGGTCTTGTAGGTCCTCATAGAACTGTTCAACTTCAATTTCTTCAGCATTATTGGTTGGGACATAGACTTGGGTTACTGTGATATTGAATAATTTGCTTTGGAAATGAACAGAGATCATTCTGTCATTTTTGAGAGTGCACCCAATACTGCATTTCAGACTCTTTTGGATTATGAGGGTTACTCTATTTCTTCTAAGGGATTCTTGCCCACTCTTGTAGATATAATTGTCATCTGAGTTAAATTTGCCCATTCCCATCCATTTTAGTTCACTGATTCCTAAAATGTTGATTTTCATGCTTGCCATCTCCTGTTTGACCACTTCCAATTTACCTTGATTCATGGACCTAATATTCCAGGTTTCTATGCAACATTATTCTTTACAATATTGAATTTTACTTCCACCACCAGTCACATATACACCTGGGCATTGTTTTCACTTTGGCTCAGCCTCTTCATTCTTTCTGGTACTTTTTCTCCAGTAGCATATTGGGCACCAACCTGGGGAGTTCACCTTTCAGTGGCATGTTTTTGCCTTTTCATACTATTCATGGGGTTCTCAAGCCAAGAATACTGAAGTGGTTTGCCATTCCCTTCTCCAGTGGACTATGTTTTGTTAGAACTCTCCACCATGATCCATCCGTCTTAGGAGGCCCTGCATGGCCTGGCTCATAGCTTCATTGAGTTAGTCAAGGCTGTAATCCAAGTGATCATTATGGTTAGTTTTTCTATGATTGAGGTTTCCATTCTGTCTGTCCTCAGGGAAGCCTCTTGATGGCAGGGACTGTCTGTGGGGGAATCTGGGTCTTGCTCTGATGGGCAGGGCCATACTCAGTAAATCTTTAATCCAATTTTCTAGTGGTTGGTGGGGCTGTGTTTCCTGCCTATATTTTGGCCTCAGGTAGGAGTAATGGCAGCCTTCAAAGACTTATGCCAGGACTGTTGTATTCAGTGCCCCGACCCCAAGGCCAGCCACTGTTGAGCCACACCTCTGCTGGAGACTCCTGGACCCTCACAGACACGTCTGGCTCAGTCTCTGGTCATGTCATTGCTCCTGTTTCCTGAGTTCTGGTGAACACAAGGTTTTGTTTGTGCCCTCCAAGAGTCTGTTTACCCAGTAGTGTGGAAGTTCTGTAATCACATCCCACTGGCCTTTAAAGTCAAATTCCCTGGGGGTTCTCAGTCCCTTTGTGGGATCCCCAGGTTGGGAAATCTGTTGTGGGCCCTAGAACTTGTGCAGCAGTGTGAGATCTTCTTGGTACAACTGCTCTCCAGTTTGTGGGTTGTCTGTTCAGTGACTCTGTGTTGGGGCTTACACGCCATAGCCCCCAGTTTGGCTGCAGCCAGAAGCCCTGCTCCTGGGGCATGCCACTGTTGACCGTGCCTCTGCAGGAGACACTCCGCTGCTCAAAGGCAGGTCTGGCTCAGTCTCTTGTGGAGTCCCTGGTTTCTGGTGCACACATGGTTTTGTCTGAGCCCTCTGAGTGTCTCTGGCGGGTACAGGGTTTTATTCTAAACATGATTTTGCCCCTCCAACCATCTTGTTGGGGCTTCTCCTTTTCCCTTGGATGTGGGGAATCTTTTTTTGGTGGGATCCACCATTCTCCTGTCAACGGTTGTTTAGTGGTTAGTTGCAATTTTTTTGGAGTTCTCACAGGAGAAGATGAGTGCATGCCCTTCTACTCTGCCAACTTGGGAAGCCATGAATAAATGTTTTCTAAGGGCAATTGAATTTACCCAGTGTATAGAAGTTGGAATTAAATTCAACAGACTGGTAAATTCTTTTGTTCCCAGACAATAGCCTTAGGGAGTAAATGGCTCAAATGGGAGAGAAGAGTAGGGCTTAGGAAGCACAGAGGAGTGGGTGTGCTGCCCCAGCTCTTTTTTTCTGCAGGCATTTACCCAGTTAAGGATATAGATAGAGGGATGAAGTCAATTTGGGCTCATCTTATGTATATTATCTCTAGCAAAATGTCACACACACGGCAGGCACCTGCATGGTGCTTCCATCTCTTTTAGTAGGAGCCTTAGGTGAATGTAGTTAATGGGGAGGTTTGGTATTAACTAAAACAACTTTTAGATTCATTTAAATATTTTCTGCTGTAATTTATTTATAACACCACATCTCTAGATTAGCAGCTAGAGATTGGTATTAACTTACTAGTATTTTTTGTAGGGTAACAGAGAGGGACAACAAGAGCAGCTATGTTTACATTTTCCTTTTTGTAAAAGTACTTCCATGATGAAATGATCAGATCTCAGTAAGTGCTCTTTCTATACTTGGATACCAACAAAAATTAATTCTTCATATGTGAAATATGAGCAATGATGTAGCCTCATAGGGTCTTGAGGGAATTAAACAAGACAGTATCTAATGTTAGCATAATTCCTGGCTCAAAGTTGCAGATTAATTAATGATTCATTATGGTTGCAATATATATATATGTCTTGTTAAGAATAAACAATAGCAAAAGCAATAGTGGGTACCCACATTCCTGTGATGCTTTATTGAGTTCTTTAGATAATGAAGGAAACATGCTTAGGATTCTCTATATGATCAACATTCTTAGGATTTTCAAATATGTGGGTAATTGAAATGTTTGTATTTGAACCAAACAAAGAATAGAACAAACAAGTATTGTGTATTTTAATAAAGTGTTATCTAATTGATTCCATACCAAAATAGTTGAAGACTAGATAATGGATTCAAATAGCCTAATCATATGATCATCTTGATAAATTTGCAGAAAGAGAAGTTGATAAAATTCACTGTCCATTTATGATAACAAAGTGGATATGGGGGAACATGTGTATGTGTGCTGCTCAATCATGTCCAACTCTTTGCAACCCCATGGACTATAGCTTGCCAGGCTCCTCTGTCCATGGATTTTTTTCAGGCAAGAATACTAGAGTGGCTTGTCGTTTCCTCCTCCAGGGGACCTTTCTGACCCAGGGATCAAACCCGTATCTCCTACATTGGCAAGTGGGTTATTTACCACTGTGCCACCTGGGAAGTCCACGGCAGTGGGGGGAGTATACCTCACGATAATAAAGGCCGCGTTTGACAATCTCACAACTAACATATTCAACCGTGAAAAGCTGAATACTTTACCTCTAAGATCAGGAACAAGGCAAGTATACCCATCCTTGCTATTTTCATTCAACATATTATTTGGAGCCCTAGCCACAGAAATCAGACAAGAAAAAGTGATAACAGACATCCAAATAGGGAAAGAAGTAAAACCATTGTCATTTATAGATGACATTATACTATATATATAAAACCTTAAAGACTCCACAAAAGAACTATTAGAGCTAATAAATGAGTTCAGTAAGTTGTAGGATATAAAATCAATAAATAGAAATCTGTTGCATTTATATACATGAAATATATATATGTATATATATATATATATATATATATATATATATATATATATAGTGGGATATTACTCAACAATGAAAAAGAAGGAAATCTTGTCATTTGTGACAGTGGGTAGACCTAGAGGGTATTATGCTAAGTGAACTAAGTCAGAAAGTAAAATACAGTATGATTTCATAGAATCTAAAAAACAAAGTAATGAACAAATAAAACAGAAAGAGACTCAAGTATAGAAAACAAGCTAGTGGTCACCAGACGGGTGAGAGTTGGTGGGTCTGGCAAATTGCTGAACGGGATTCAGAGGTACTCCAGTTACAAATAAGTCATAGGAATGTAATGTGCAGCATAGGAAATGTAAACAAAATATTGTAACAAACTTGCATGGTTACTGGACTTGTTATAGCAATCAATTCTTAATCTGCATAAGCATTAAACAGCTATGTGGTACTTGAAGCTAACAATATTATATGCCAACTATACCACAATAAACTTTTTTAAGAAAAAGAATTCAAAATGACTTTAAGGTGGAATTACATCTTTTTTTTTTACACTTTGGAATAAAAAAAAATTATTGAAATATAGTTGATTTGCAATGTTGTGTTAGTTTCAGGTATACAGCAAAGTGATTATTTTATATAAATATATGTATCTTCATTTTTAAATTCTCTTCCATTATAAGTTATTAGAAGATATTGAGTATAGTTCCCTGTTCTATATAGTGGATACTTATTGGTTATCTTGGTTATCTATTTCATTTTTAGTAGTCTGTATGTTTTAATCTCAAATTCTTAGTCTATCCCTCCCCCCATCTTTGGTAACCATAAGTTTGTTTTCTGTGTCTGTGGATCAATTTCTGTTTTGCAAATAAGTTTATTGGCGTCATTTTTCTTAGATTCCACTTACAGTCAATATTGTGTGTTTGTCTTTGTCTGGCTTCACTTAGTATGAAAGGTCCATCCATGTTGCTGAAAATGGCATTATTTCATTCTTTTCTATGGCTGAGTAGTATTGTATATATGTACCACGTCTTCTTTATCCATCTGTTGATGGACATTTAGGTTGCTTCCATATCTTGGCTTTTGTAAACAGTGCTGCTGTGGACATTGAGGTGCGTGTATCTTTATGGATTATGTTTTCCTCCTGATAAATGCCTAGGAGTGGGATGGTAGGATCACAAGGTAGCTCTATTTTTAATTTTTTTAAGGAAACTTCATACAGTGTTCTATAGTGGCAACATCGATTTACATTCCTCCCAACAGTATACAGGGGTTCCTTTAAAGTCACTGGTTGTTAGCTGAACCTGAAGTTCTTTAAAACATTTTCTACTTATCTTTGGAACTTGTAATATATAAATGATAATATATAAACTAGACATTTGAAATAAAAACTTAAATACAGTTAGTCTTTACTATGAACATGTACACAGAAAATCATTGCTGTGTAATTTCTGAAGCTAGGAAATTTTTGTATTGCATTTGCTATAGTGAGAAGGGCTCTGCGGTCAGCATCACAAGGCATGTATTGTCATGATCATTCTACATCTAATACGCTTACCAAACCTGGTTCATTTGCCCCAAGCACAGCAAGGCAAACCTGGAGGTTTATAGCAGATAAAGGAGTCATTCACAAGGCAGCTAAGCTAGGAGACCAAAAAACATCTCACATCTACCTCTCCAAAGGCCAGGGACTCAGGATGCTTATGGGATAAAGCTGGGGTGTAGGGAGCAAGACTGGCAAAAGGTAACTGGAGACAAGAAAAAAGGTGGGCAAGGAGACTTCTGTGTAGACCCGCAACTGAGCTCTGGCTCCTTCAAGGTACACTTGCTTGGAAAATGGCAGTGTTGGTGTGCTCTGAGGGTGGGCTTTTGGCCCTCTGAAGTCAAAAGTTCACCAAGTGGACAATTGCACGTGGACAGATGGAGGGCTCGTGGGCTTACCCAGTCTTAAACAGCTGGAGCTCCAGCAGGATGCTGCCAGCTCCAGGTTCTTAAAAAACAAGTTGGGCAAACGGCTTGGCACTTGGATAGTATGCCTGGAGAGCAAGTTTTTTATAAAAACAACCGAAGTGTGAGTGAGTGAAGGCAGGTTATAGGTGTAATGGATTTAACTGATGATTAACCTGGGCTTCAATACCAGGTAAGTTTCTTACTCTGAGACTCAGTATTCTTATGTTTAAAATGAAATCTGGTGCCTTTGTACTTTGCAGAATTAAATAAGATCATAGATGTGGAATGCTCTGAAAAAGGTGTCAAGTGTGGTAAAAAGGGGTTTACATGAGTGTTACTATGCTCTTGTTCAGCTCCTGCTATGCCAACTACTGTTGCAATGAAACCTAACTAGGCAGCATCATGGTTACCTAATTTTCAGGAACTGACTTCCCCAAACCTAACAAACATGACATGAAACACAATGCATATTGAGACCGTCTTGCTTTGCACCTCACTGAGAAGAGCATAATTTGGTCCACACACTAATTACTATCTTCCTCTTTACATATCAAAATTTGGCCCAGCCTATGAAGCCTGCGTGTTCCAACTGAAATTACCTCATTTTTCTCTGTTCTTTTCACAGGTGTTAGTGCAACTTGAGGACTAAATTATTTATCCTTTGCTTTGTATGCAAGCAAACTTCGGATCCTTAAGGGTAAAGTGTGTATTCAATGTATGATTTTACACCCAACAGAGTCTAGCAGAGTGCTTGGCCCCAAGTAGGCAGTGATGAGCAGGCATTTCTTTAATGGTGAGGATATGTTACAGGATTTGAAATCTCATCCAGCATACAATTTTTGTTAAGAGAGAGAGAAGCAAGGGAATGTTGGGGCAATTAGAAGATAGGAGATGAGCAAAAGATAAATTGAAAAAAATGGGTTTAACCAGTTTAAACAAGGACAGGGAACAATATTTTGTAATACCTATAAGGGAAAATAATCTGAAAAAAATGTATGTATGTAAAATTGAATCACTTTGCTGCATACCCAAAACTAACAGAGCATTGTAAATGAGGTATATGTCAATTAAAAAAAAGAGAGAGAAAAAACAAAACTAAATTTCAGATCAGAACAGTTGCTCAGTCATGTCTGACTCTTTGCGACCCCATGAACCGCAGCACGCCAGGCCTCCCTGTCCATCACCAACTCCTGGAGTTCACTCAGACTCATGTCCATCGAGTCAGTGATGCCATCCAGCCATCTCATCCTCTGTCGTCCCCTTCTCCTCCTGCCCCCAATCCCTCCCAGCATCAGAGTTTTTTCCAATAAGTCAACTCTTCGCATGAGGTGGCCAAAGTACTGGAGTTTCAGCTTTAGCATCATTCCTTCCAAAGAAATCCCAGGGCTGATCTCCTTCAGAATGGACTGGTTGGATCTCCTTGCAGTCCAAGGGACTCTCAAGAGTCTTCTCCAACACCACAGTTCAAAAGCATCAATTCTTCGGTGCTCAGCCTTCTTCACAGTCCAACTCTCACATCCATACATGACCACAGGAAAAACCATAGCCTTGACTAGATGGACCTTTGTTGGCTAAGTAATGTCTCCGCTTTTGAATATGCTATCTAGGTTGGTCATAACTTTCCTTCCAAGGAGTAAGCATCTTTTAATTTCATGGCTGCAGTCACCATCTACAATGATTTTGGAGCCCAGAAAAATAAAGTCTGACACTGTTTCTACTGTTTCCCCATCTATTTCCCATGAAGTGATGGGACCAGATGCCATGATCTTCGTTTTCTGAATGTTGAGTTTTAAGCCAATTTTTTCACTCTCCTCTTTCACCTTCATCAAGAGGCTTTTTAGTTTCTCTTCACTTTCTACCATAAGGGTGGTGTCATCTGCATATCTGAGGTTACTGATATTTCTCCTGGCAACCTTGATTCCAGCTTGTGTTTCTTCCAGCCCAGCGTTTCTCATGATGTACTCTGCATAGAAGTTAAATAAGCAGGGTGACAATATACAGCCTTGACATACTCCTTTTCCTATTTGGAACCAGTCTGTTGTTCCATGTCCAGTTGTAACTGTTGCTTCCTGACCTGCATACAAATTTCTCAAGAGGCAGAACAGGTGGTCTGGTATTCCCATCTCTTTCAGAATTTTCCACAGTTTATTGTGATCCACACAGTCAAAGGCTTTGGCATAGTCAATAAAGCAGAAATAGATGTTTTTCTGGAACTCTCTTGCTTTTTCCATGATCCAGTGGATGTTGGCAATTTGATCTCTGGTTCCTCTGCCTTTTCTAAAACCAGCTTGAACATCAGGAAGTTCTCGGTTCACATATTGCTGAAGCCTGGCTTGGAGAATTTTAAGCATTACTTTACTAGCGTGTGAGATGAGTGCAGTTGTGCAGTAGTTTGAGCATTCTTTGGCATTGCTTTTCTTTGGGATTGGAATGAAAACTGACCTTTTCCAGTCTTGTGGCCTCTGCTGAGTTTTCCAAATTTGCTGGCATATTGAGTGCAGCACTTTCACAGCATCACCTTTCAGGATTTGGAATAGCTCAACTGGAATTCTATCACCTCCACTAGCTTTGTTTGTAGTGATGCTTTCTAAGGCCCACTTGACTTCACATTCCAGGATGTCTGGCTCTGGGTCAGTGATCACACCATCATGGTTATCTGGGTCGTGAAGATCTTTTTTGTACAGTTCTTCTGTGTATTCTTGCCACCTCTTCTTAATATCTTCTGCTTCTCTTAGGTCCATGCCATTTCTGTCCTTTTTCGAACCCATCTTTGCATGAAATGTTACTTTGGTATCTCTGATTTCCTTGAAGAGATCTCTAGTCTTTCCCATTCTGTTGTTTTCCTCTATTTCTTTGCATTGATCGCTGAAGAAGGCTTTCTTATCTCTTCTTGCCATTCTTTTGAACTCTGCATTCAGATGTTTATATCTTTCCTTTTCTTCTTTGCTTTTCGTTTCTCTTCTTTTCACAACTATTTGTAAGGCCTCCGCAGACAGCCATTTTGCTTTTTTGCATTTGTTTTCCATGGGGATGGTCTTGATCCCTGTCTCCTGTACAATGCCACGAACCTCATTCCATAGTTCATCAGGCACTCTATCTATGAGATCTAGGCCCTTAAATCTATTTCTCACTTCCACTGTATAATCATAAGGGATTTGATTTAGGTCATACCTGAATGGTCTAGTGGTTTTCCCTACTTTCTTCAATTTAAGTCTGAATTTGGCCATAAGGAGTTCATGATCTGAGCCACAGTCAGCTCCTGGTCTTGTTTTGCTGACTGTATAGAGCTTCTCCATCTTTGGCTGCAAAGAATATAATCAATTTGATTTCAGTGTTGACCATCTGATGATATCCATGTATAGAGTCTTCTCTTGTGTTGTTGGAAGAGGGTGTTTGTTATGACCAGTGCATTTTCTTGGCAAAACTCTATTAGTCTTTGCCCTGCTTCATTCTGTACTCCAAGGCCAAATTTGCCTGTTACTCCAGGTGTTTCTTGACTTCCTACTTTTGCATTCCAGTCCCCTATAATGAAAAGGACATCTTTTTTGGGTGTTAGTTCTAAAAGGTCTTGTAGGTCTTCATAGAACCATTCAACTTCAGCTTCTTCAGCGTTACTGGTTGGGGCATACACTTAGATTACTGTGGTATTGAATGGTTTGCTTGGAAACGAACAGAGATCATTCTATTGTTTTTTGAGATTGCATCCAAGTACTGCATTTCGGACTCTTTTGTTGACCATGATGGCCACTCCATTTCTTCTAAGGGATTCCTGCCCTCAGTAGTAGATATAATGGTCATCAGAGTTAAATTCACCCATTCTAGTCCATTTGAGTTCGCTGATTCCTAGAATGTCGACATTCACTCTTGCCATCTCTTGTTTGACCACTTCCAATTTGCCTTGATTCATGGACCTGACATTCCAGGTTCCTATGCAGTATTGCTCTTTACAGCATCGGACCTTGTTTCTATCACAAGTCACATCCACAGCTGGGTATTGTTTTTGCTTTGGCTCCATGCCTTCATTCTTTCTGGAGTTATTTCTCCACTGATCTCCAGTAGCATATTGGGCACCTACTGACCTGGGGAGTTTCTCTTTCAGTATCCTATCACCTTTCCTTTTCATACTGTTTTTGGGGTTCTCAAGGCAAGAATACTGAAGTGGTTTGCCATTCCCTTCTCCAGTGGACCACATTCTGTCAGATCTCTCCACCATGACCCGCCCATCTTGGGTTGTCCCACAGGCATGGCTTAGTTTCATTGAGTTAGACAAGGCTGTGGTCCTAGTGTGATTAGATTGACTAGTTTTCTGTGAGTATGGTTTCAGTGTGTCTGCCCTCTGATGCCCTCTTGTAACACCTACCGTCTTACTTGGGTTTCTCTTACCTTGGGTGTGGGTATCTCTTCACAGCTGCTCCAGCAAAGCGCAGCCAATGCTCCTTACCTTGGACGAGGGGTATCTCCTCACCACCGCCCTTCCTGACCTTCAAGGTGGGAATGCTCCTCTAGGTCCTCCTGTGCCCTGCGCAGCCACAGCTAAACTAAGTTTAGACATGATGAATATGAGAGAACTGAAATGAAGGATTAATTCAAACCTGCAGGTCAAATTCAAAGATCTGTAACAGATTTTTTTTTTAAAACCAGGAAAGAACATATACTTTTATTAAACTACAATTTAAATCAGTTGTACAACAATCAAGTATCAAAGATGCAGTAAGATATGTGAAAAGAATGAAGAGAAGGGAACTATTATTTCACGTGCATATTATGTGTCAGCATCTGGAAAAATGCTTTATATAAACTCCAATTTAAGAGAAAGGATGTGGTTTTCCGTTAAGCTATAGATAATGCAAGGGTGAAAGCAACTCTAGGGATGATATTTGGATTAAGGAAGATGGTGCATTTCTGGGATTTAAAAGTTTTGTGGTGTTTTTCCTCCCTCCATATTAGGAGTTATAATACAGGACAAAATATCTGCCATTGCTTATTAAAAGAAAGCCTCAGAGTGCTGAAAAGAATAGCTAGTGACAGATACCAGGAAATATTTTCTATATTATTGTAAGATTTGCAAGGCATGTGCATGATCTCTGCAATTCATAAGCAAACAGAGAAATCATGCTGGGTTCTTTGACTTCTATCAAGCTCATCAAAGAAAGCAGAACAAAATGAATTGCAAAGACATATTTTTGAGGAGAGATGTTTGAACAATATATGAGATAACAAAATGAAAGGGAAGTTAATAGCCATGATTTTTTTTTTCCCCCCTAGGAGGGGGAAGTCAAATAAATAGTCTTTTGTTTTTTTTTTTTTCTAAGAGAAATGTGAATTCTAATGAATCTTAAACTACATATCACCTTTGGGGAGCTATTAGTTTTTGAATGGAGTGGTTGATAGAATGACATTTTCCTATTGAATCTAGATAAGAATAGGCCAACACTGTAATTGTTTTCAGAAGTTTGAAGTCATCAGAAACGTATTTCAGTAGAGAATGTAAAAGAAAAATTATGTTTAAACCGTGGGAAAAAATACAGAAGTGACATTTTGAAAGGGAATGGGGTGTCATTTAAAGTTATTTCAATGATAGAGGAAAATTCCACTGGCTTTGATTCTCATAGCAGATTCTCTTTCCTCTCCTAGTCTGTGTTATCTTTGGGTTGGTTGGTATGCAGGTAAATTCTTGCTGTTTTCATCCTTGACTTCCAATCAGTCTCAGGATTTGTTTTCACGTGTACTATCAATCAATACAGTAAAAGGCACACATTAATAAATAACTTGAACTTTCTTCTCCTCCTGGAGATTTAAGAAACGAACTAGCTTAAAAAATGCATAAGCCTGTCCATACTTGGTCGATATCTCTTTTATTTCCTTAAGTCAATTTTGTCAACTGCCAAACAAAAAAAATTATGAATTTATTAACACTTGAATGCATAATTTAGTCTCAGGCATGGAATGATCCAAAACAAACAAGCCAGTTTGTTTTTAGTTATATGAATTTTTGAATATACTACCTCATAAATCTAATACATTGCTGAACTTAAGAAAAAAAAGTGTTGACACTTAAGGGGTCCACCATTAATTATCTCCCACTGCAGACATCATGACCTCCCTTTTTTCTATAGGATTTTTTTCCTCCTTATGGTGCTGTAAATATTTTGTGTATTTTTTTCTCCTGTTAGGCCTGTGGTGCTCCTCAGTGGTTATGGTCTCAGTAACTTTTCTAGGATATTCTGCCATTTCTATAAAGATGTTTGCTGTTACTTGTTTTCTAATATAAATCTGTGGTTGGTATTAGTATATTCAACTCTGCTAATGAGGAAATAGAGCTTTAGGCAGGTTGATTTGTGGACATAGTCATCTGAATTCCCAGTGATGCACTTGTTTTGGGGGATTGGCTGTAAACCGTGTTCTTTGCCTCTGCTCGTTCCTTTGCTGCAGGCTCATCTAGTAGGAATGATGCCATTTTCTGTGACTTCTGCCTTCATGATGCCTTGCTTGACTCTCCAGTCTAAACTGGGACCTCTAAACTCTCTTTTTCACCTTATACGTTCTCCTCAACATTTATAACATTTTGGAGTTTTACATTTGTGTGGCTACTAATGTGTATGTGTCACAAACTCTCCTATAATCCACGAGGGAAGGAACTGTGTTTCTAGTACCCACCACAGAAACAGATGCAGAGAGGGTGCTCGGTAAATATTCTTGAAGGTATGAGTTAAGGTGAGATTCAAACCCAAGTCTGTAGTACTCTAGAGTCATGGATTTACCCATTAAGGAGTGGTTGCAGGGCTCCCATGGTCAGTCCTTGCATGTGGAGTTTTGAGGGCTGGTGGCTACCCTGTATGCTGTATCCTGAATTGTCGTATTGAGACTAGATTGGATGCTCATTGAGCTCATGCCCCATAGTTTACATTTATTGTAAGTAAAACATACAGTTGGTTGGTCTGCAGTAAATACTGAATGTCAAGAGCTGATCTTAAAGTGTAGGCTATCACAGAGCATTCTCTCTTTCATTAACAGTGTATTCCTACCACTGTTCCTTGGCATTCTAACTGATGATCATAATCATGATTGTGTCACCAGGCTGTGCATGGTGTTGTTTCCTTCTTTCTCCTTTATTTTAAGACATTTGGAGTGATCAAGCTTTCAAATCCTTGAAAAGGTGAACGTCACTGTCTATGGCAAGCTGCATATTTTATAATGTACCACACAACTTTGAAAGCAACACAGAAATTCAGAGTACTCAGATTGAAAAATGAACACTTTCTACGTTTAAAAGTGAATGAGTTTTACATATTTTTGGAGTTACACACATTTTTCTTCCCATTTATAAGAACCAGAACCCGTAGCTGGGCACAAAGCAGGAGATTTAATACTATTCTGCTTTGGGTCTTTGTTGATTTTTCTTCCCACCCCCACTCCATCCCATCTACTTCATTCCTTTTGTTCTTCACAGTTTCGTGCTAACTTTGGGGCTGCAGACATGTCAGAGATCACAGGGTTTTATATATGAGCTAAGAGCAAGAATGCTAAAATAATTTCTTTCTCAGGCCTTAAAGATAGATGGCAGGTCAAGACACTTGAGTTCATAGCCAAACATACTGAGGCACAGAGCAACATGGCAGTAATTTGAGTTGCAAGTGCCAAAACTGCTTGTTCAGCACTAACAAGAAATAGGAGAACAGGATCAGTATAATCTCATATTCTTATTAAATTAAAAAAAAAAAAAGCAGAGTAATGCCAAGGTTATGACATGAACTGACAAGACCAAAAAAAAAAAAAAAAAGAAACTCAGAAAACAAAACACACACAACTCAGAGTTTTTCAGATGCTTCATCTTCTATTTGCAGGCATGTGAAAGAATAAAAATAAGCCCCATGGCATGAGTTACAGATGAAGTATCTGCCTTTAGCTTGGAATTTCCTGGCATTTTTCAGCTTGTGACACAGACTTGATGTGATTAAACAAGGGCTTTTCTCCAAATGTAAAGTTTTTTTTCTTCTTGTTTCAAAGCTGAATCTAATATGCTCTAACTTTTTTAAATGGGAGCAGATGCCTCTGTTCTGTGAGCTGGCTACCAGACTCTCAGAAATAAGTGGCGAGTGGAGGCTTGTTCTGGTAGAGGTTAAGGAAACAGTCCTCCATATTTGTCTTTTAGAACTACACATTACCCTTGAGCTCCCAAGCAACAGGGCCCATGTCCCTCCGCAAGATGAGGCTGGGCAGGGGGTGGCTTCCATTGGATTGGATTTTCATTGGACTCCCTTGGAGAAGTCTCTGAAGAAGCACAGTCTTGGGGCCAAGCTCACCAGCGAGCAACAGCATCGCTGTCCCCAAGAGATGATAAGAAAGAGGGTCAGGGGTCACCTCTAGTTGGGGAGTACAAGATTGTCAAAATTACTGTTGTCATTTTCTTTTTCCTAAGCTGAAGGCATATTAAAAAGCAGAGACATTACTTTACCAACAAAGATCGATCTAGCCAAAGCTATGGTTTTTCCAATAGTCATGTATGGGTGTGAGAGTTGGACTATAAAGAAAGCTGAGAGATGGGCTCGATAAAGGACAGAAATGGTATGGACCTAACAGAAGCAGAAGATATTAAGAAGAGGTGGCAAGAATACACAGAAGAACTGTACAAAAAAGATCTTCACGACCCAGATAATCACGATGGTGTGATCACTGACCTAGAGCCAGACATCCTGGAATGTGAAGTCAAGTGGGCCTTAGAAAGCATCACTACGAACAAAGCTAGTGGAGGTGATAGAATCCCAGTTGAGCTATTCCAAATCCTGAAAGATGATGCTGTGAAAGTGCTGCACTCAATATGCCAGCAAATTTGGAAAACTCAGCAGTGGCCACAAGACTGGAAAAGGTCAGTTTTCATTCCAATCCCAAAGAAAGGCAATGCCAAAGAATGCTCAAACTACTGCACAATTGCACTCATCTTACATGCTAGTAAAGTAATGCTCAAAATTCTCCAAGCCAGGCTTCAGCAATATGTGAACCCTGAACTTCCTGATGTTCAAGCTGGTTTTAGAAAAGGCAGAGGAACCAGAGATCAAATTGCCAACATCCGCTGGATCATGGAAAAAGCAAGAGAATTCCAGAAAAACATCTATTTCTGCTTTATTGATTATGCCAAAGCCTTTGACTGTGTGGATCACAATAAACTGGAAAATTCTGAAAGAGATTGGAATACTAGACTACCTGACCTGCCTCTTGAGAAATTTGTATGCAGGTCAGGAAGCAACAGTTAGAACTGGACATGGAACAACAGACTGGTTCCAAATAGGAAAAGGAGTACGTCAAGGCTGTACCTGTCACCCTGCTTATTTAACTTCTATGCAGAGTACATCATGAGAAATGCTGGGCTGGAAGAAACACAAGCTGGAATCAAGATTGCCGGGAGAAATATCAATAGCCTCAGATATGCAGATGACACCACCCTTATGGCAGAAAGTGAAGAAGAACTAAAAAGCCTCTTGATGAAGGTGAAAGAGGAGAGTGAAAAAATTGGCTTAAAACTCAACATTCAGAAAACGAAGATCATGGCATCTGGTCCCATCACTTCATGGGAAATAGATGGGGAAACAGTAGAAACAGTGTCAGACTTTATTTTTCTGGGCTCCAAAATCACTGCAGATGGTGACTGCAGCCATGAAATTAAAAGATGCTTACTCCTTGGAAGGAAATTTATGAGCAACCTAGATAGCATATTGAAAAGCAGAGACATTACTTTGCCAACAAAGGTCCGTCTAGTCAAGGCTATGGTTTTTCCAGTGGCCAACTCAGACTCTTCCAAAAAATTGCAGAGGAAGGTAAACTTCCAAACTCATTCTATGAGGCCACCATCACCCTAATACCAAAACCTGACAAAGATCCCACAAAAAAAAGAAAACTACAGGCCAATATCACTGATGAACATAGATGCAAAAATCCTTAACAAAATTCTAGCAATCAGAATCCAACAACACATTAAAAAGATCATACACCATGATCAAGTGGGCTTTATCCCAGGGATGCAAGGATTCTTCAATATCCGCAAATCAATCAATGTAATACACCACATTAACAAATTGAAAATAAAAACCATATGATTATCTCAATAGATGCAGAGAAAGCCTTTGACAAAATTCAACATCCATTTATGATAAAACTCTCCAGAAAGCAGGAATAGAAGGAACATACCTCAACATAATAAAAGCTATATATGACAAACCCACAGCAAACATTATCCTCAATGGTGAAAAATTGAAAGCATTTCCTCTAAAGTCAGGAACAAGACAAGGGTGCCCACTTTCACCGTTACTATTCAACATAGTTTTGGAAGTTTTGGCCACAGCAATCAGAGCAGAAAAAGAAATAAAAGGAATCCAAATTGGAAAAGAAGAAGTAAAACTCTCACTATTTGATGACATGATCCTCTACATAGAAAAACCCTAAAGATTTCACCAGAAAATTACTAGAAATAATCAATGACTATAGTAAAGTTGCAGGATATAAAATCAACACACAGAAATCCCTTGCATTCCTATACACTAATAATGAGAAAACAGAAAGAGAAATTAAGGAAACAATTCCATTCACCATTGCAACGGAAAGAATAAAATACTTAGGAATATATCTACCTAAAGAAACTAAAGACCTATATACAGAAAACTATAAAACACTGGTGAAAGAAATCAAAGAGGACACTAGTAGATGGAGAAATATACCATGTTCATGGATTGGAAGAATCAATATAGTGAAAATGAGTATACTACCCAAAGCAATTTATAGATTCAACACAATCCCTATCAAGCTACCAACAGTATTCTTCACAGAGCTAGAACAAATAATTTCACAATTTGTATGGAAATACAAAAAACCTCGAATAGCCAAAGCGATCTTGAGAAAGAAGAATGGAACTGGAGGAATCAACCTACCAGACTTCAGGCTCTACTACAAAGCCACAGTTATCAAGACAGTATGGTACTGGCACAAAGACAGAAATATAGATCAATGGAATAAAATAGAAAGCCCAGAGATAAATCCACACACATATGGACACCTTATCTTTGACAAAGGAGGCAAGAATATACAATGGATTAAAGACAATCTCTTTAACAAGTTGTGCTGGGAAATCTGGTCAACCACTTGTAAAAGAATGAAACTAGACCACTTTCTAACACCATACACAAAAATAAACTCAAAATGGATTAAAGATCTAAACGTAAAACCAGAAACTATAAAACTCCTAGAGGAGAACATAGGCAAAATACTCTCTGACATACATCACAGCAGGATCCTCTATGACCCACCTCCCAGAATATTGGAAATAAAAGCAAAAATAAACAAATGGGACCTAATTAACCTTAAAAGCTTCTGCACATCAAAGGAAACTATTAGCAAGGTGAAAAGACAGCCTTCAGAATGGGAGAAAATAATAGCAAATGAAGCAACTGACAAACAACTAATCTCAAAAATATACAAGCAACTCCTATAGCTCAACTCCAGAAAAATAAACGACCCAATCAAAAAAATGGGCCAAAGAACTAAATAGACATTTCTCCAAAGAAGACATACAGATGGCTAACAAACACATGAAAACATGCTCAACATCACTCATTATCAGAGAAATGCAAATCAAAACCACTGTGAGGTACCATTTCACACCAGTCAGAATGGCTGCGATCCAAAAGTCTACAAATAATAAATGCTGGAGAGGGTGTGGAGAAAAGGGAACCCTCTTACACTGTTGGTGGGAATGCAAACTAATACAGCCACTATGGAGAACAGTGTGGAGATTCCTTAAAAACTGGAAATAGAACTGCCTTATGATCCAGCAATCCCACTGCTGGGCATACACACTGAGGAAACCAGAAGGGAAAGAGACACGTGTACCCCAATGTTCATCGCAGCACTGTTTATAATAGCCAGGACATGGAAGCAATCTAGATGTCCATCAGCAGATGAATGGATAAGCAATCTGTGGTACATATACACAATGGAGTATTACTCAGCCATTAAAAAGAATACATTTGAATCAGTTCTAATGAGGTGGATGAAACTGGAGCCTATTATACAGAGTGAAGTAAGCCAGAAGGAAAAACATAAATACAGTATACTAACGCATATATATGGAATTTAGAAAGATGGTAACAATAACCCTGTATACGAGACAGCAAAAGAGACACTGATGTATAGAACAGTCTTATGGACTCTGTGGGAGAGGGAGAGGGTGGGAAGATTTGGGAGAATGACATTGAAACATGTAAAATATCATGTAAGAAACGAGTTGCCAGTCCAGGTTCGATGCACGATACTGGATGCTTGGGGCTAGTGCACTGGGACGACCCAGAGGGATGGTATGGGGAGGGAGGAGGGAGGAGGGTTCAGGATGGGGAACACATGTATACCTGTGGCGGATTCATTTTGATATTTGGCAAAACTAATACAATTATGTAAAGTTTAAAAATAAAATTTAAAAAAAAAAAAAAAAAATTTACATATTAACAGAAAGCTGAAAAAAAAAAGAAAAAAAAAAAAAAAGAGAGTTGGACTGTGAAGAAGGCTGAGCACCGAAGAATTGATGCTTTTGAACTGTGGTGTTGGAGAAGACTCTTGAGAGTCCCTTGGACTGCAAGGAGATCCAACCAGTCCATTCTGAAGGAGATCAGCCCTGGGATTTCTTTGGAAGGAATGATGCTAAAGCTGAAACTCCAGTACTTTGGCCACCTCATGCCAAGAGTTGACTCATTGGAAAAGACTGATGCTGGGAGGGATTGGGGGCAGGAGGAGAAGGGGACGACAGAGGATGAGATGGCTGGATGGCATCACTGACTCGATGGACATGAGTCTGAGTGAACTCTAGGAGTTGGTGATGGACAGGGAGGCCTAGCGTGCTGTGATTCGTGGGGCTGCAAAGAGTCGGACATGACTGAGTGACTGAACTGAACTGAACTGAGCACCGAAGAATTGACACTTTTGAACTTGGTGTTGGAGAATAATCTTGAGAGTCCCTTGGACTGCAAGGAGATCCAACCAGTCCGTCCTAAAGAAAATCAGTTTTGAATATTCATTGAAAGGACTGATGCTGAAGCTGAAACTCCAATACTTTGGCCACCTGATGCGAAGAGCCTGATGCTGGGAAAGATCGAAGGTGGGAGAAGAAGGAGATGACGGAGGATGAGATGGTTGTATGGTATCACTGACGTGATGGACATGAGGTTGAGTAGGCTCGGAGAGTTGGTGATGGACAGGGAAGCCTGGCGTGCTGCAGTCCATGGCGTCGCAAAGAGTTGGACATGACTGAGCAACTGAACTGAACTGAAAGCTGAAGGGGTGCTAGAGAAAAGGGGAAAGTTAGGCTGAGTGAAGTGGTGAACAGTCTGGCAATCTCCTGGATATGCCTGGGTTTGTTCCTGGGGCAGGGGCAGCCAGGATTCTCTGCATCCTTGGTATTTTGTGGGATGAGTCATGTAGGGATGGGAAATAGGGCCAGCCCCTGGTAAGATCAGCCCCACCCCTGAGGTAGTGACTGTCATCATCACTGAGGAGCACGGACTGGACTAGGAAACTCCGTCCTGAGCAGCCAACAGAAAATCATGGGGGGATGCAGAATGGGACCAGAGACAAACCTTACACGAGTCCTTCCTTCTACAGGGAGAGTGAAGGGAGCTAAGGAATACTCCTTGCTTTCATTTCAGCTGCTGTGATCTTGAACATATGCAGTGAACGTAAATATGTGCTTGAAACCATCTGAAGAAGGTCCCCGGCCCCTAAACTGTTCCAATGTCAAATGTCACCACTTAGTGATATATTTGCAATCATAAATAATGCTTTCATAATATTAATAATAATTAAGTATTATACTTGAGTTCTCTTGGTTTAGGTTTTTGTGAATCTATTGTGTTTTTGATTTGTGGTTTCCCTGATTTTTTTAGGATGTTAACCCATTACTATATCTACTTGCTTTGGGAGTTATACAGATTCAAATACCATTCTTCTTTTTACCATCTTGATCTCTCTCTCCAATAATAATCAAGCAATAATTCAATTAATCTGGTGAGGGTTGGAGGGAAGGAATCTATATCTCAGGTTAGCTATAGATTGTTGTTTAATAAAATTTTCTCTACCTGTACATCAGCTCTATAAAGGAAAGTAAACTATTGATTGATGGAAGGATTGCAGATTTATTTGAGTGGTCTATGACTAGGATCTCGAAGAATTCTTATCCCACTAATGTGACCATGCACACATCACCAAGCTTCCTGGGGCTCAGATTTGTTGTCTGTGTAAGAGAAGTGTGGACATGGTGGCCAACTTGGATGGTTTCTAAGGTTCTTTCTGGGTCTGGGTCTGATATTCTATGGGGAAATGATTCTGAGAAGGAGGCAGGGGGCTTGAGAAGCACAGGACGTGGGGTCTGCAAGGAGATTCGAAGTGGTGCAGAGTGTTTCAGGTAAGTGGTTTTCTATTGATAAAGATTACATTTCTCTAAAAAAATTTGACTGGAATCTATACTTCTTTGTTTTCACGTTCTTTTGGGCTTACTCTTTACAAAGAAATACCATCCACAGTCCTGGATGGTGTGTGTGTGTGAAACAGAATAGTATAAATGTCATGCAGAAATGTGCTAAAATTGATTTAAGGCCATGCTCTAGTATATGACCTGTAAAAACATTTGAAACCCCTAAAATATGAAACCTGAAAGTCCACAGAAGCAGCTCAATCTAACAACACCTTCACAGACAATATTTATCTTGGTAAAATGTTGATAACATTAAGGAATTAGTCATGAAAACATCATTGCACTTTCCCTTAGAAGCTTTAAAAAATGATGGGCCTAGAAGAGTTAGACTCTGACACACAGGGACTGAGTGGGAAGGTAGAGAAATTTTCCAGAAGAGCGGAGTCACTTAAGCAGTAGGCTATCAAAGGTGACATACAGCAGAATTAGTCACTCCCTTTTAATGCTCCTGAAGTGTTTTCTTGGGGCCTGTTACAGCCATTACCAAATATCTCACCTGTAATACATTCAGCTGTGAACATGACTGTCTCTCCTATCCTCTGATGACTCCTCAAGGAAGGGAACATGGTCATTTATTTCTCTCCCCTCCAGAACTACTGTTCCAAAGACTAAAACTCAGACCACTGAAACCACTCATGCCTGTTAGTCTCTGAACTAGCTTGCCCAATTACCTGAAATTTTCACTCAGAAGTATAATTATCATCTCAGACTTGACGCTCTAAACAGAGCTCTTGCTTTCTACCTCAGCTTCTTCTGAATTGGCTGTGTCTCCATTTCAGTAGTTGGCATAACTCTCCACCTAGTCATTCAACCCTGGAGAAGGCAATGGCACCCCACTCCAGTACTCTTGCCTGGAAAATCCCATGGATGGAGGAACCTGGTAGGCTGCAGTCCATGGGGTTGCTAAGAGTCGGACACGACTGAGCGACTTCACTTTGACTTTTCAGTTTCATGCATTGGAGAAGGAAATGGCAACCCACTCCAGTGTTCTTGCCTTGAGAATCCCAGGGACGGGGGAGCCTGGTGGGCTGCAGTCTATGGGGTCGCACAGAGTCGGACACGACTGAAGTGAGTTAGCAATAGCAGCAGTCATTCAACCCAAACCCCCCAAACTATCCTTGATTCTTTTTGCCGTTTACAGCCTGACCTCTGATTCTTCAGCACCATCAGCAAAACTTATCCTGAAACCACCCACTCGTCTTCCCTTCTTATGACCACTTTAATTCAAGCCAAATTGAAGACTACTATGACAGCATGTTTCAGTTTCTATGCTCAGCCCAAACCATTCTCCATGTAGCAGCCAGAGTGATCTTTTGAGAAGTTAGACCTAAGTAGGTCACTTTGGTGTGCCCTGGATTCCTGTTGCATTTAGAATAAAATATGAAATTTGTCCCGGAGGTGTGCTCTGGCATGTCTTGCTGTGTGCCCTGGCGGTCTTAGTTCTTTGACTTCCTCTTGAGCTAGTCCACCCGTCACTCACTGTCCTTTATTCACACAGGCCATCTCTGGTTGTGAACATAGCACTCCGCCATTCACTTGTTTTCTTTAGCAGCAGATTCTCTGCTTCATGAACCTCAGGGGGCTGGCTCCTTCATATCAGTCTGCTGTCAGCCCAAACGTCTATTCTTTAGTGTGTTCTTAACTGACCATCCTGCCTAAATTAGCATCCACCCCTGATACCTCTTATCTCTATTACATCATCCTGCTTTGTTTTACTTGGAGCATTTATCACTAGTAAACATTATTATTTGTGCATTTTTTATGTGCTTACTTATTATTTTCAGCTGTGTCCCTCATGTGGAAGGCCTATATGAGCAGGAAACGTGCCTGTTTTGTTCTTCATTGAAGTCAGTCCTAGAACAGCACCTAGGTCATAATTGTTCAGTTGCCAAGTTGCGTCCAACTTTTTGTGACTCCAAAGACTGTAGACAGCCAGGCTTCCCTTTCTTTCACTGTCTCCCAGGATTTGCTCAAATTAATGTCCATTGAGTCAATGATGCTATCCACTGGAGGGGGTGCCATGCCCTCCTCCAGGGAAACTACCTGACCCAGGGATCAAATCACCGTCTCTTATGTTTCCTGCATTGGCAGGCAAATTCTTTATCACTAGAGCCACCTATGAAGACCTTAGGACATAGTAGTGCTCCATAAATAAATGACGACTGAATAAGTGAATCCATCCATATTTCTAGCTCCATTCCTGAACTCTGCCTTTAGTGAGAAGTGTATGATGACCCTTTTGATATGGAAATCAGTGAGGGTGGTGAGAGAAGACAAGAAAGGCATAAAACGTGGCCTTGCTTCCCTTACCTGTCTCACCCCTCCTCAAGACATCAGAGTGTGTGGGAGGTGAGCTACATGCTGTTGCTGGGAGGTCTGAGCAGCCCCTTCTATTCCCACTTTTGTTAGCGTCATAGTTTGATCAGTGAAATCAGAAGTGACACATTAGGAGTAGAAAAGGAAACAGGAAGTTTAAAGTTCATGTCCTGAGCTTCTCAGGAGTTATTTTACTGGGCTCACCATTCTTACTGGTTTAGACGAAACTGAGGGTGTTTTGGAAGGCTGATTTTGTTCTTGGGCCTCTGGATAAAGGGAAATGGCTTTGGTGCATTGAATTTCTCTGATCTACACACACATGCACATGCATATGTGCGCACGCGTGTGCACACACACACACACACACACACACACACACAGTATGAGGCCTTGACCTTCAGAGGGCACTCATATCTATGTAATTTGGGACATACCAGGACTCTCTCTCTGATATCTAAAAGCTTGAAATATATTTGGGAAGGTGACATATGCACAAGGAATATGAGATACTTATTTAAGGAAAAGACTTAAATACTACAAATTGTTACAATGTATGTGAACAGTGATGATTCAAAAAGCAAAGAGAAATAACTATGAGTAAAAATTATTAAGTCTTCATCCACATTTTCCCAAGCTATGTAAAACCATAGGGGATTCAGTGAGGCTGCAGAAAAAAGTTTTCTCAATACACTGGAATTAAATATTCACCAGGGTTTTTTTTGCAACTTGTTGCAAGATCTGAAGTTGAATCACATTCAATTAGTAACAGTTAACATAACCAATATGTCAATTAAATTTTAAAATAATGAACTAATGGATAGAGTGTTTTTACATTCTTAAATATTAAGATTTTTAGAACAAAAAAATGAGTATTTGTCTTTCTGCAGACATATTTATCTCTTTGCTTTTTAGAACTTATTTTCCAAATAGAGATCATATAATTCCTTTATTATTTTTCTCACATACCCTGCCTTTCTTTACCTTTTATCAACTCAGAAAGAAAGAGAAATCAACATACATTTATTTTCTTTTAAGTTCAGTGGCTCTAATGAAAATCTTGGAAGGAGAGAAATTTGAAACCAATTGTTTCATGGTAATTGTAGGTTTATCTGGTAACTTTCAGGGCTCTCCAGGTGGCTCAGTGGTAAAGAATCCACCTGCCAATGCAGGAGACACATGAGACACAGTTTTGATCCCTGGGTCACAAAGATCTCCTAGAGGAGGAAATGTCAACCCACTCTGGTACTCTTGCCAGGAAAATTCCAAGGAGAGAGGAGCCTGATGAGCTACAGTCCATGGGGTTGCAGAGAGTCAGACCAGACAGGCTCGTGCTGTGCTCTTGGTAACACGCAAGATCACTTTGCACATAAATGTACATAACTGTGGGTACATAATTGTGGATGAGATCCTGACTGGCTCTGGTTTATCAAACAAGCTTTTGCAATGTGCTATGCGCTGTTCTACACAGCTCTTCTGTAAGCTGACTGGCCCTCAAGAGCTTCCTTTCCAAGTTGCACAGGCTCTTTCGAATCATTACAGAACATTGTTAGTCTTGTATGGACTTTGCCTTCATGCTCTTTAGGACTTTATTGCTCTAATATGATCTATTTTTTAAAAGGAAAATCCCTGTGACTTGAGAAAATACAAAGTAAATGCAGGACAAAGTAACTTGGTTAATATAAGCTCTTCTCTGAAAAAGATGATGAAAACCTGCCATTTGATTATTTAGGCAAATTTGACGTATTTCAGCCTTCATTCATTTACACTTCTTCAATAGGTAATTTTTTATCAAAGACTACTAGGTCAAGAATTTCTAGGGTCATCCCTGCATAAGACATTTATGGGTTGAGTAGCTTTTATAACTGACTTCTTTATCAGAAAGACTTCATAGGCAGCTGCATATTTTATTGCCTTTCCCCATTCTAGTTAACAAGAGAGAATAATCCATTGAGAAATGCATAAATACATATTCAGCTTATACTGTGGCAATTTAAAAAGTGTTTCTGGAAATGCCATGAACATTTTATGGATTGTGAACTCTTTCAATTTCCAAATTTATAACATAACCGTAAAAGCTTTGAAGACCTTTAGGGGGGGAAATAAAAGCTCACTTCTTCCTTAAAACTTATGTCTGAAACTGATTAGTCTCATGAAATGCCCCTTTATGTAGGAGAAAACTTTAGAAAACCTAGGACTTACCATTGAGTCAAGACCATTTATATCTTAAGCTATGTTTGTTTATACCTGGCATAGTCACCCTGGCTTAGACATCTCTTTCATGATCCCTGGTTTTAAGTGGTTAGTGTACAGAGCTGCGTGTATAGGAGAGCATTCAGTGTTTATGTTTGTCCTGGCATGTCACTTCAGTGAATTCTCCCAGGGTAAGTGGGGAGAAGGACCTGAGGCCTTTACCTGATGTATAACTAACCTGATCCCAGAGCAGACAGGGCGCCTTTTAAGGCAACTGCTGAGATGTATCCTATCAACTCTTACCACAGCTCAGTACTGCTTGTTAGTTTCCAGTATTATTCATTTGATATAATGCAATGATATTCCTATTTTACTGCTTCCTGGAGCTATTCCAAGCAATAGCTTAATTTGCATAACAAGTATACTGTTTCATCTTTATGTGACTTTTCTTTCCCTTTGTGAGGTCCTTCACATACATAGTGTGCTTGAAGATTAAAAATCTCTTGGCACAGCAAAGCCATTGCTGTCTATTTACTTTAAACAGAAGCTCAAGAAAAATATTGATTAACTACAGTGGGACTGTCTTCCTATTTTAGCATGACTACTAATATGACTATTAATGTTAATAGAGAGTTCCAGAAAAACATCTACTTCTGTTTTACTGACTATGCCAAAGCCTTTGACTGTGTGGATCGCAACAAACTGGAAAATTCTTAAAGAGATGAGAATACCAGACCACCTTATCTACCTCCTGAGAAATCTGTATGCAGGTAAAGAAACAACAGTTAGAATTGGACATGGAACAACAGACTGGTTCCAAATCAGGAAAGGAGTACATCAAGGCTGTATATTGTCACCCTTCTTATTTAACTTATATGCAGAGTACAACATGTAAAATGCCAGGCTGGATGAAGCACAAGCTGGAATAAAGATTGCCAGGAGAAATATCAATAACCTCAGATATGCAGATGATACCACCTTTATGGCAGAAAGCATAGAAGAACTAAAGAGCCTCTTGATGAAAGTGAAAGAGGAGAGTGAAAAAGTTGGCTTAAAACTCAACATTCAGAAAACTAAGATCATGGCATCTGGTCCCATCACTTCATGGCAAATAGATGGAGAAACAATGGAAACAGTGACAGATTTTATTTTTGGGGGCTCCAAAATCACTGCAGATGATGACTGCAGCCATGAAATTAAAAGATGCTTGGTCCTTGGAAGAAAACTTATGACCATCCTAGATAGCATATTACAAAGCAGAGACATTACTTTACCAGCAAAGGTCTGTCTAGTCAAAGCTATGGTTTTCCAGTAGTCATGTATGGATGGGAGACTTGGACCATAAAGAAAGCTGAGCTCCAAAGAATTGATTATTTTGAACTGTGGTGTTGGAGAAAACTCTCGAGAGTCCCTTGGACTTCAAGGAGATCAAACCAGTCCATCCTAAAGGAAATTAGTCCTGACTATTCATTGGAAGGACTGATGCTGAAGCTGAAACTCCAATACTTTGGCACCTGATGCGAAGAACTGACTCATCAGAAAAGACCCTGATGCTGGGAAAGATTGAAGGCAGGAGGAGAAGGGGATGGCAGGAGGAGAAGGGGATGACAGGATGAGATGGTTGGATAGCATGACTGACTTGATGGACATGAGTTTGAGCAGGCTCCAGGAGTTGGTGATGGACAGGAAAGCCTGACGTGCTGCAGTCCACAGGGTTGCAAAGAGTCAGACACGACTGAGTGACTGAACTGAACTGAGTCTGACTACAAATGTATGTGTGTAAGTTTTTTCTTTCTTCCTCTATCCTATAGTAGTAAAAATAATGTAGACTTCAGAATACAGAAAGAAATCCTTGGTAATTTAAATCTTGCTCATCTTAAATTGACTTTGCTTGCTAGTTTTAAATTGGTATATGTAATTGTTAAAGTGCAGGATCATTATATAGCTCCAATCCATGAAAAACATGAGTTCCCGTCAGAAACAAGTGAAAGATAAAGAGAAGGAACTGTTTGATAGAGGACAGCTGATGTGACCAGTCTTAATATTTCTATATTTCAAAATCCTAAGAGATCTTTGGTTCAAGGGTTCCTGCATGGTGGCAGGCTTATGTTTCAGGCAGGGTGGCACTCTTTGTATTATTTCTATAATGAAAGGTGTTGTAGTTCCCAACTTTCCTTATCCTTTGTGAGTGAAAAGAAATGGGACTTCTATTTTACACATTTATTCATTCCCATTATGTTTCTAATGTTTTTGTTAACTGTTAGACAATGTAGTCAGTCATAAGGTACACATAATTTCTATTTCTATTGCAGAAACTGGGGTTCAAAGAAGATAAGCAAATGTTCATGGGCACAGTTATTAAGAAAAAACTGGAATTTACATGTAGGTCTCTGACTATAAAATCCAGATTCTTTCTTTTGTGGGATGCTGTCAGTGAACCCAGGGTCTTTTGCCTTCTTTCAGTATTCTTCGTGCTTTAAATATTTAATCATCCTTTAACATTTTTCTGAATGCACTCCCAAGTTTTCTAAGTTCCATTACGGGTGAGACCCAGGTCTGTCGGAGCCCTCTAATAAAGGAAAAATTCATCTCTGAAAGAAGGTCCTACCTGGGGCAGAGAACACCATATAACATAGTTCTCCAAACATTTTCAGTGAAGCAGAGTTAATATAAGTGCCGAGGTCAGGCTTAAAGTGGAGCAGCAAGGGAATGAATGTCCGCATTGGCCATCTGCGGCCCAAGGAAAGTGGGCAATTTGGCTTTAGCCATTGTGTTTGTAACTGTATATAGAGTCAGAGGATCTGACCTGAGGAAACTCAAGGAAACTGAGACTTAACTGGATTTAAACTGAATTTATCTGATGAGTTTGGGGAATCAATGTGCCCAGTTTGATTTGCCTGTAGGTTTATTTAGCTTCAGGGGTGGGTGACAGTGTTAGTGCTAGAGCCTTTGTGTGGTGGAAATTTCCCTGAACTTACCTGCTGTACAGGGTGCACAGAATGAGGGGCTGCAGCAAAACTGAAGAAGCTGGAAGATCTCAGCGAGCTCGTGAGAGGGAGGGGTAACAGGGTTTGCAGTGACTCCGTGTGGCATGGTGTGGGGGTAGAATGGCCTCCCATGTCTGTGGGGAGTGTAGCACGCTCTGGCATATGCAGCTGGCAGTGCCAGGGGCATCAGGGCCTCTTTCCAGGAGCATTGAAGGTACTGTCAGCAACGGTGGAGGCCTGGCATGTTGGTAAGGGATAGAGGAGCATTAGGAAGGAATGCCCTGGGGCCTATAGTCCATTTGAGTGGCATATCTGAGATGGCTTCTGGAACCCCCAGAAATATTTGGAGGAGATGTTGCAGGGACATCATCACCCTGTGTGTGCAGGTGGGTCAGGTTTGGCTTATTACTTTTATCTCCTAACCTGACCACAGCTGCATCCATGATACAGTGAGCCAGAGGAACATTTGGGTCGTAATTAATGGAGAGTGTTAAGAATTCAAGGAAACCAGAGGGTAATAGGTCTTCACATTGCAAGGGCCGGACCCACTGTTTTCTGACCATGGTTTGATGCTGGTGATACAGCACAGTGACGTGTCACATGGCTTCTAGGACTCTACCCTGAAAGCCTTAGTCAGCTCCAGGTTTCCTTCAGAAGGGAAAGAGTTTGTATTATTTCTTTTGTATTTTTAAGACACTCAAACCAAAGTCTTTTCTGTTTTCTGTCTTGTGCTTTATGTAACCAGAAATTACTACTGTGTCAGAATACATTAATGAAGAGAATACCTTTAAGTCTGCAGTTTTTGCTGTTGATTGATTTTGTGTGTGTGTGCCTCAATTCAGAATTCCTCCTGTGCAGGTTCTATGTAGAAGAGTTTTTTTTTTTTTTTGTATGTTTTTTTCCTTTTTTAAAATCATCTGTTCTGTACCTTAAATGTTGAATACAGTGTAGCTTCAATCATCTCATCAGAAATTCTGTTAAAAAAAAAAAAGAGAAATTCTGTTGATTGTTGGGGAAGAGTTAGTCCAGCTTATACCTTGTTGACCTACGATCAGGACATCAACTACCTTTGCAAAAGGTCCAGTATAATTACAGATTCAATAGAAAACCTAAAATAAAGAAGAAGAGGAAAAGTTGGAACAGGGCAGAATGTGTGTATGTGGAGACATAAGTTGTATATCTCCCTTCTCAGTTCCAGATGGCAACTAGAATCCTCAGTCACATTTTTTAACATGCATCCCTCCAAAATGGATTAAAAGAAATGATGTATAGTTAGAGTATCTAAGACCAGAGCTTTAGAAATATGAGTGAGAAACCCGCGGTTAGACAATGGCAAATGACTCTAGGATGAAAATATGACTGTTTATTTCAGTTATACTTCATGTAGGAAAAAAACAAAACAAAACTGTCTCTCTTATTTTGGTAAGGCAAAATATTTAACCCAGCACTTTCCAAAATATGTTCTGAGAAGTATCAATCTGGCCAGATGCCAACCAGAAACCAGTTTTTCAGAGTTTTATGGCTTCATAAGTTTGGGAGGTACTGTTACAAAAAGCAAATCACATTTAGGAACTCTTAGAATTTGCAACGGAGAAGGCAATGGCACCCCACTCCAGTACTCTTGCCTGGAAAATCCCATGCATGGACGGAGGAGCCTGGTGGGTTACAGTCCCTTGGGTCACTAACAGTCGGACACGACTGAGTGACTTCACTTTCACTTTTCACTTTCATTCATTGGAGAAGGAAATGGGAACCCATTCCAGTGTTCTTGCCTTGAGACTCCCAGGGGCGGGGGAGCCTGGTGGGCTGCCATCTATGGGGTCACACACAACTGAAGTGACTTAGCAGCAGCAGAAGCAGCAGCACAATTTGCAAGACTTTAATAAACCAATATATTCTATAACCCCCAGTCAGGGGAAATAGCTCACACACACTGTGCTTTTCTCTGAGGTCATTTTTTAGGGGAGTGAAACCACTTTGAGAAATGTGGGTTTACTCACTGAGAAGGAGTAACTCAACCAGGCAAATTAAGGATCAAGACAACTAACAGAAAAACTACCTTTCCCATTGAAATCATTAGCAAATTAAACAGTGATAGGATTCTTCATGGCTGCGTATTTTCGTCTGAGTTAGTTTCCAAAAAGTTACCGAGAACAAGTGCCTCTTAAATATAAGATACTGGTTTTGGTGCTCATAAAAACTTCCTAGAAAATCAAGCTTTTACACTAAAACTATACAATTGACCTGAAGAAGTTACTGTTCCCTCCTTAAAATGAAAGTTAGTCACTTAGTCGTGTCCTACTCTTTGTGATCCCATGGACTGTAGCCTGCCCAGCGCCTCTGTCCATGAAAATCTCCAGACAAGAGTACTGGAGTCAGTTGACACTTCATTCTCCAGGGAATCTTCCTGATCCAGGCATAGAACCCTGGTCTCCTGTATTGCAGGGAGATTCTTTACCACCTGAGCCTCCTTAGGAGATCTAAGAAACAAAGAAAATGGCTGAGGATGTTTCTAGCTGATAAGAGAATTAGCAGGTGTTGTGTGAGTGCTGACATTATCTCTTGATTGCTGAGATGTCTATTTCAGAGACATCCACCTCAAATAAACATATTGCCAGCTATATGACACAGTGACCGATAAAACAACTAGGAAGAAACAAGGTTGCCCCACTCATTAAGTTCCCCTTTTAGAAAGCCCTGTATAACTTAGATAGCTATCTACTTGAGTGACCCTGCTTATCCCTTCTTGCATTCTAGGTACCCCCCACCTTTTTTTAAATCTGCTGATAAAGAATGAACCTATGACACCCTGAAAGAAAATGAAAGTTGTTCATTTGTGTCCGACTTTTTGTGACCCCATGGACTATACAGTCCATGGAATTCTCCAGGCCAGAATACCAGAGTGGGTAGCTGTTCCTGTCTCCAGGGGATCTTTCCAACCCAGAGATTGAACCCAGGTCTCCCATATTGCAGGTGGATTCTTTACCAGCTGAGTCACCAGGAAAGCCCAAGAATACTGGAGTGGGTAGCCTATCCCTTCCACAGGGGATCTTCCCAACCCAGGAATCGAACCAGGGTCCACCTGCATTGCAAGCAGGTTCTTTACTAGCTGAGCTCCCTGGGAAGCCCTTGTGAAATCCTAGGTGCCCCATTCTCCAACCCCAGTAAAAGGCAGAGACTTAAGTTTCCACTGCCTCAGTTTCTCTCTGTGACCTCACTGGCTCGTGGATGTTCTAGGTACTCCTCTGAATAATCTTGTTCTTCAGTTTCCTAATGATTTTTTTGTGTGGGTGTGTCTTATAGTCATAATGATCTCAGCGACTGGCCCAGCCACAACATTGGGAAAAACTGTGGGAAATGTCTGTTGGAGGCTTGCCCCAACATGTATGGTCCAAGGGATACCCCACGATTTCTAGTTGATAGCATTGCTATCAATAGGCTGAAACTTCCCCTGTGGCTCAGCAGTAAAGAATCCACCTGCAATACAGGAGACGCTGGTTCAGTCCTTGCGTTGGGAAGATCACCTGGAGGAGGACATAGCAACCCACTCCAGTATTCTTGTCTAGAGAATCTCATGGACAGAGGAAGTTGGCAGTTTATGGTCCATGGGGTTGCAAAGATTCGGACACAACTGAAGCGATTGAGCATGCACAATGATGGTAAGTAACGTGACTTAGGAATTCTCTGTCTACATAGGAGTCAGTCCCTCCCAACATTTTCAACCCCTCATATTGGGGCACATCCTTCAGAGCTGAGAACACGGAATTTCCAGGTTCTGCTTAGTGCTTGTCTAGACAGACTGCCACAGGTGCTGAATGCCAGGCTGGGTTCAAGATTTGTCTTCTGGGGAATCTGTAAACATTGCTCTATGTACCAAAAAAACAGAACTTGATAATGTCCAAAGACAGCTGAAGTAGAAGTTTATTTAAAAAATCCATTATGCAAGAAATTCTAACTCAAAAGCAATAACTAAGAAACATTTAGAAAATCAGGCAAATGTGCTCTGTAAGACAATGCAATAGTAGAGGCATCTTCATCCCCTGGTTATGGGGATGGGACTTTGAAAGGTGTGAACATTGCCTAATTTGGAGAAAGTGTGGCAGTCCAAGCTAGGAGCACAAATAGAGGCTATGGAGCCCTCCCCTGGGCCTTAAAGCAGGAAGCAGTGGAGACAGACCATGTTCTCCATCATTTCAAAGGCCCCGAGTTCACCCTCAGAAACTCACTGGAGGAAAAGCCAGGAAAATGCCTACGTCTTCACCCTCTCTAGTTTCTCATTATAGTTTTCTATTTTTTCCTCTCTCAGGTCATAAAATATAATGTAAAACCAAGATGGATTGTAACAGAGGATGATCCAGATATGTAACTAATTCCTGCAACTTAAGATCTTTAGACTTCCTAGAAATAAGTTTTCCACTTTATTATATGAAAAATTAAGGTAATGTAAAATTTATGCTTTACAGACAATTCATAATTAGCTGAAATTGTGACCTTTTCTAATACTCACATGTGAATGACATCATTCTTAAAACTACTTAGGGTTTGTCTTAATGTTTTTCTAGAGGTTAGTGGTATAAAGCATTGTAGGTCATGCGGAATTTTAATTTTGAATCATGAGAAAAAATATTTTGCCTATAATAGGATCATTACTTTTTTTCTTTCCTTTGAATATGAGCTACAAGGAGAATAAGAGAAAAAAAAACATGTTCAATGTTCTGTTAGTGAAAATAATTTTGATAAACATTATAGCTAAAGATTAGAATTCTGTTTAATACCTTTAATACAAATTGAGGGTACTTTAATACTTTTGCATATCATTATTCATTGATATTTCTAAATGTAATTACGTGAAAGCCTGTTGCCATCTAAGAATAAATAATGCAAGTATGTTTGAATTTCTGTACATTTCACACTTTACCAAGTGAGTATATTTCAAATGACAACAACTCTGTCCTAGAATAAGGAATACTCAGATTGATGGAAATTTGATTTTAATTGTAAGCATAACATCAAGGAATACGGACACATTTTATAATTGTTTTTATATCACTCAGGAAGTCCTGAATGAGTCTCTGGGAAAGTGTGCAAGAGACAAAGGAAGACAAGATTAATAGTGTTTTTCAAGAATCTTATGGCTCAGTTGGAAGAAGAAAAAAGTGTGTGGAAAGCTAAATGATTAACAAGAAGAGTAAAAGGTAAGATGAATAATAAAGACATGACTTATTAATGGAGTTCAGAAGAGGGAGAAAGAGGACCACATGAGAGTGAAAGTGTTTGAACCTGACAAAAAGGATAGGAAAGATTGTATAAGAGAGGACCACTTCCAGTCTTTGCATGTGTGAGAGAGTGAGACTATGGAAAGATTGTAGCAGCAACAGGACACTCTGATTTTAATGCAGGGGCTAGTGAATAATACAGTTTCTTTGGAGTCAAGAATGTTTAGAGGTGGAGAGCTATATTTCTGAAAAGGAAAATGAGGTTGGATTATGGAGAATCTTGAGTGCCAGACCAAATTTAAACTTTGTAATATAATGTGAGAGCACGGGAATACAATGACATCAGTTGATTTTAGGAAGAGTGACTAATGTGTGGGAGAAGAAGGGAAAACTAGAGGCAAGGGATATAGCTATTTGTCTGCTGGTGTTGGCCGACCAACCGCTGGACCACTGAGTTAGATGGTGGTCATGGAAGAATGGGAGGGAAGCTGAGACTGCATGATTGTAATTGAAAGTGGGAAATAGAGGAATCAGTGATAACTGTTTCTGAGGACACCATGAACTGGCTCTCTTTAAGTACCATAGAAATGAAAGTTGCAGTGCATTTTGACCATGAGTGGACACATTAACTGGCTCTTAGGGGTAAAAGTGAGATCAAGTAACTTTGGTCAAGTCTTCTGTTTTTAGTGAAGTTTGTGTATCCCTAATTTATGGACATGGTCATTCAAAATCAAGGAGACTGAGGAGTCACATTGGCAGCAACTCGTTGTCTGGGCTCTGAAAGCATGGCCCTGGGCCCTGCCATATTGCCTTTCCCCAGAAGAGGCGTTATTACAGGTGGGAGCAAAGATCTTAGGATGATATTTTAAGTGTGTGGATATCAATATCTGGAATTTTATTGCAATAACTTAAAATATAAAATGAAAATTGCAGCATGCTCAGCTGCATATTTCCAGTCGAATGCAATGCTTTTGCATACCCAAAGGATTTGAGGACAGTTTTCTATTTCAAAAACATATTTTCTTAGCAATTTCATGAAAACTTAGTGTAGCGATGTCTGTCTGTCTATCTCTCTCCCTAAAAAATATCCTGATCATTTCTGAGTGAATTGTTTCTGAGAATGTAAAGCAGCTCAATCTTGTTTATGAAAAGAATGTGAGAGAAGTTCTAAATTTCTCCAAGGGTTCTGCACAGCACTGTTGTATTATTACAACCTCAATATCCTGTGTTAGCAACACTTACTGAACTCGTCACATTTTAGTTTTATGGGAGAGCAATGAATGTAAAAGGCACATAAAACCCACAGCCAAATGGTTGACATCTGACCTTTAATCATCTCCTAGACTCTCCCTTAGTAACATACGCCTCCTCTTCTCTCCATACACAGTGGGTATATTAACTGCTTCTTAACTTATTAAGCATCATGGTGTTGTTTAAAAAAAGAAATCACTGGCTTTCTTGATCCTGGGGCCTTCTGCACCCCTCTTTTTTGTTTTTTACCACTTCACTTATTTTCTGATGTTTGGCCCTTCAAATTGCCACTTCCTTTGTGATTAAAATTAAGATTTGGAACCTCAAGCAAAGGTATTAAAAATAACATATTGAACACTCACAAGATCAAGAAGAAAGTGAGTAGTTTGTCTTGAATTTTGAAACTCTGTCACCAATTATATAGTTCTTAATTTTTACTAATATATGAATAATTATATAACTTGAAATTAAGAAGTATATATATATATGTGGCAGAAAATTTAAGAATTCAAGATGGCATTTGTAGGAAGGGACCTCAGAAAAGCCTGTCCATCCATCACTTGACAGGGATGAAGGTTGAGAAGTTTGGAGGTTGTCACTAATGTCATATGGCTACTTATGGTTGAGCTGGGACCAGAACCCTCTTGAGCCCAAAACTGCTCCCATACAACTTTGCCCTCAGATATGACATCTCTGTCAGATAGACAATGCTGTGCCTTAACTATACAAAGCTTGAACAGGAGTGCCACACTCTGCAGAGTAAACCTGGAACTAGATCCCATCTATGAAGCAAATCTCTTGTTTGCTGTCTCAGTTTCATGAATGTGCATGAAGTATGGCTCGCAGACACTCCCACCTGCCTTGGTTTTGCCTCCATGGGATGAGAAGGGGTATAAAAGTCTGGAAACCTGACCCACCTCAGTCCATAAAAAGGCTTTTGTCTGGGAACCTAACCACAAGTGATTCATTAATAGGCGATTGAAAGATTTTTTTTTTTTTGGTCAGGAACTCTCCTTTTCCCCCCTTTTATAGAAATGAACAATTTGAAACACAACCAAAGTATAAGATTGTATCAACCCCCACTTCAAAATAGTTCTATCTGCTATACATAAAGATATTTATTTCTTATGATGAAATATTTGTTAGCTCTTCCATAAGTATCCCCTTAATTAAATATACCATTTGCTTTGTCAAAAGTGCAGTACAAAAAGTTCTTTACAAAATATTTTTGTGCATCCAAAAATAGTAGTTCAGTTAGTTAAAAAAATTTTTTTAACTCTAATTCTGTGTTTCTAGTAGATGAATAATTATATGCTTCAGGTCAGATGGTGTTGTGATTTCATTTATTGATGTTCAAAATAAATTAGTAACTCAACTTGGGATTTTTGTCATTTATTCTTTAATGCTTACTAAAGATAAATACTAGCATTTTTTAAAAAGTGCTTCCTTATGTGTGGGTTACGTTTCACTTCTATAGCATTCTTCCCAAGGATCATATGTTATGTTTGACCTTTTAATAACTGACTTCAATTCAAATAAGAAAAAGTAATGGCATTAAACTACAATCAACATTTATTAATATAGCATTTAAACTCAAGGAAAATGCCAGACTCCAACATTCTGACAATGAAAATTCATCCTAATCAGCCTTTGTCTCTACCCTTTGTAAGAAAAGCAAGAAACTGGGACACGTTCTATGTTACTCTGAATCACAGCAAGTACCACCCGCTTGTGAAGTTAAAAGTCTTTTCATCATATTTACTTTGTATTTAAAAAACAGGTATAGGTTCTCTCCAATTGCCTCTCCAAGTTGTGGCGTGAAAGAATCAATAGACAAAAACATGAATCATCACCAAGGGCTTGATCCCATTCACAAGGAAATATAAGATAGATTATATTTAGTGGTGGTGGTGATATTTATAACTGCCTCAAAGTCACTCAGGTAGAATCCCCACAAACATTTTAATATTAAATTTCAACTCTCTTTATAATTGCTTATATGCCTTTAAGACTCTACCTCACTTGGTAAACACAAGACTTAAGCCTTCAACCTTCTCAAAGTAGCCTGGGCAAGCGATTCAGATGAAGGTCTTGATTAACACACTCTCTCTCCAGGTCTGCTCTAACAAAAAAAGCATTTCCTGGAAACCCGCCCACAGATTGTGGGACTATTTTTAGTAGCTCACCTCCCAGTAAAGGCAGCTATTAGATATCCTGCCCCTTTCAGGTGCAGTAAAATAGAACATAAAAGAGTGTAATTGAATGATTACAGCTAAGGACTGTAACCAGGAGCCTAGGGTCTCTCTCCTGCTGGGCACTCTGGGACATGCCTCTGAGAGCCTTCCTCCACCCACTGCCAGGTGAAACCTACACAAGGCACCGCCTGTGCCCTGCAGAAGTGATGCCACCTCAAAAAAGGCACTGCTGGGCTTGTTCTCTGTTCACACACATAGCATGGAAAAGAAAGGAAGGGGAATTTGTTTCTTTAGAGAGATCCTGTGCATTCCTGTAATTATCTTAACAGTCTCAGGAGGTAGCTGGGTAGTATCATTCTCTCTACCACGCACAGAGCTCATCCATCAGTGGTTTGTGTACTGCTGAAGGACACATGGCTAACACGCAGCAAAGCTGAGTTTAAGCCCAATCCATGTTATTCCTCTCTACTTTTGCAGAGGAAACTGACAAACAAGCCCTAGAACAAGGTGATTGAATCATTTATTGTCCAAAGCAGAACGGGAGGTGACATAGGAAAGAAAAATTTTCCCATGAAAAGCCTCATCCTCTAGGAGGAAAAAGAAGGTGGGACTTCCAGGGAAATATGTAGCTGAGTAGGAGGTAGTGAGTGTCCAAACATTGACTCAGAGCTGATGCTGATCATTTCTGTTTCCCCCGACTGTGGGCTAGTTTGGACTTTAGTCACTGGAGCAGAGAGCTGTGATGGAAAATGAACTTTCAAGGGCTGTTTATCTCATTAAGCAATGTTTCTTCTGCCTCCTCATACTCTAAATGTTTTGTTTATTTTAGGGGAGAATTTTTTTTTTAATTCAAGCTGAAAAAATTTGGCTTGCAAACCTTTGCATGTTTATGAAGGGCAAAGACTATATACATTTTGAATCCCTGTAGCCTCTATGACATAAAAATAGTTAACCAAGTATGAGATGATCTCCCCAGTCACAATGCAGGGAAAGCATTGTGGATACCTAGTAACTAGCCAACATTAGCAGTTAGTCGGAGAAGGCAATGGCACCCCACTCCAGTACTCTTGCCTGGAAAATCCCATGGACGGAGGAGCCTGGTGGGCTGCAGTCCATGGTGTCGCTGAGAGTCGGACACGACTGAGCGACTTCACTTTGACTTTTCACTTTCATGCACTGGAGAAGGAAATGGCAACCCACTCCAGTGTTCTTGCCTGGAGAATCCCAGGGACAGGGGAGCCTGGTGGGCTGCCGGCTATGGGGTCCCACAGAGTCGGACACGACTCAAGTGACTTAGCAGCAGCAGCAGCAATTAGTAGCAATTAAGGCGTGGTGGCATCAAGTTAAGGCTTTAAGCATTTGGAATCAGTCTGGTGCTGGTACTCATAGGCCCTCAGATCTCTGAAGAGAAGGAACAGCTACTTTGTGGTTACTTCCTGGAATGGAATCATTTTAGAACCAAAGATTTGTTGAACATTTTGCACATAGTTTTTTGTTTGTTTGCTTTTATACCAGTTTGTGTCTTGTTGCAATTGCTTCACCCATGCAGAAGACACCCTTTTATTTAAACCATGAAATCTGACTGTAGTTTTGAAAGTGAGTGAAAATAATCTGCTAGCAGAAAAGAATTCTCAACAAAATCGATGCTTGTTTTTGTTTTGGCCAGAGCCCTTTTCAGGATGCACTGTGTATGATAAGGCAGAGGTTAATGGAAGCCTGTGCTTTAAAGGAGACATTTAGAGATAACAGAACGGGAAGGAATCAAGAAAATGTACCCGCCTAGGACCAAAGAAAAATGGATATCCACTTGTTAAGGACTGTTGAGGGCCTCAGTGTGGTTGGAGTCTAGATCAGTCAACATGGGCTACCTTATGCCATGATGCCCAAATATTCGAGAACCTCAGTGCGTGAACAGGAAAACTTGACTGATCAGTCATATTGCCCGTTATTATTGACTGGGCTTTACTCTGCAGAATCCTAGTCATTCCAGGCAGAGCAGCCTCTACCTGGAAACATGCTAGTGACCACAGCAGAGGGGAAAAGTGTGGTTCTGCGTGGGAGTGACCATGTTGCTTCTGGTTGCTATTGACTTTTGTAAATCGTACGTCAAGCCTCATTTCCAAGGAGCCAGGAAGCATAACCCTTTCCCAGGGAGGGAAAGCGAGCCTCAGTAACTGATGATACAATCTATCACAGAGTCCAGTAAATAATTGATGCTTAGAGTTAAGCAGTCTGAGTAATGAAGAAGTTAAATGAGTCTCTATACACTTCATTCAACAAATATATATTAGATTCTTTAAATATTAGGCAGTGTACTGAGTACTATTTTATAAGGCAGGTAGATGATAATATGTGTTCATCAAGCATTTGCACTTAAAGGAATACATTTTATCTATCTAAGAAGAAAGTTTGTGTGGGTTAGCTCATTTCCCTGAGACAAAGCAAAGACATAATACGAACTGTTTTAGTTCTGTAGTGAGGCATTGCAGATTACTATAGGTTATAAAAACTCAAGTTGCTTATAAAACTCAAGGTTGTTACGTCACAGTTTCTGTAGGTCAGTGTCTTAACACGGTGTGACTGGCTTCTCCGCTCAGTGTCCCATCAGGCTGAAACAAGGTGTCAGCTGAGGTGCTCATTTGGCGCTTGGGGTCCTCACTGTGGTTAGCAGAAGCCATTTCCTGTGGTTGTAGAATTCAGGTTCTGGTTTTCCTGCTGGTCATTGTCTGGGCCCCTTTCAGTCCTAGGGCCCACCCTGGGCTCCCTACCCTGTGGCCTCCACAGGCCATTCACATTTGTTTACTTTCTGCCAGGCCAGCCGAAGTTCGTATCCCTGACTTCTTCCGGTTTGACCAACTGGAGAAAAGGTTCTGCTTTTAAAGTGCTGTGTGACTGGTTCAGATCCACCTAGGTAACCTCACTATTTTAAGGAGAGCTGATTTGGGATCTTAATGACATCTGCAGAAACCCTTCATGGATTAACCCTTCACTAGATGAGTATTTGATTGAATTATTGGGATCTATGTTATGTGAACACTAGACTCTGGGCATTAGGGCGCCTGGTCCCAGGGCAGGGACGTGGGGGTTAGTGTGACTTGCGTGGGGCAGGACAGATGAAAGGCCTGCTCTAGTGTCATGTGGTTCTCCTGAGTGAGAACTAGACTTATTTAGATTGATATCTAATTCAGGGCATTTTGTGATTAGTAAAAGCCTGGCTCTGCGCTTCTGATGTGGTTTCTCTAAGAGTTGCACTGAATGTAATCCCTTAAATGCTAAGAGGGTTAGCATCTGGAAAGGGTAGCAACTGAAGTAGTCAAGAGTTCTGGCAGGAAACAGACAGTGTTCTCAAACTTGGTAATTGGGGAAAGTTTAATGAAAAAGGCTTCCCCCGCCCCCGTTCTTCCTTCCTTCCCTCTCTCAGCTGTAGGCAGAGTTTAGGAATCAACAAGCTATAGTACAGTACCTCCCCGGGGCCAGAAGGGAGAAGGAGGAGGTGTGGGACCAGAAATCTGGAGTGGTGAGACAGGTGGAGAGGGACACCTGACTGGAACTGTGGCCTTTCGTGGAACGATCCAACCAATCCATGGAAATTGAGCAGGGTCTTGGTGGGGAGTAAGTAACTTGACTGCATTCTCCTCTCACCCTCTTATATTTAGCCAAGAGGGCAAAAGAGGCTGTTGGTTCAGTCCTCAGAGCCCAGCCTCCTGGGGCAAGAACATGGTGGGGAAGGGAGCAGATCTAGAAGGACGAACAAGAAATATGCAGCCCAGTTACCAAAGAATGTTTCTTGGCTGTGATCAGGGTCACGGGCTCTGTTGTGACTTGCAGCTGTAGGGTTTCTTCATCTGTGTTTCATAGAATGCTTTGGTGAGCTTGATTATAACTCACATCCCATTAAGCTCACTCATTCGTATGTATGGGTGTCTTTCTGCTATCTTGAACTTACTGAGTGCAAGGGTCATATCATATTCATCTTTTTACCTACAGTACCTGTGTGCTTGGCTCAGAGGCGGTGATTAACAAATGCTTGTGGAATTATATGAAACCAGTGGTAAATTATTATCAAAGACCTACAAATCGATTTGATATTAGAGGTCTAAACAAATATATACTGTTTCAATTGCTCTCTAAGATGTTCTAGTCCATGTGAGCTGAGAGAGAAGGTGCGCTTATCATTGTTGCAACAAGTCTTACCCTATGACAAGTTGATGTTCCACTTCATTCTCTTCTTAAAGGTCAGCAATTCCAGACTATCCTACATACACATATTCCATTCAATAAGTATTAAAATCGATCAACACAGAAGGACAAGAAAAGGTAGGGTAAATGAGATAGCTTGGAGCTACTTGTAATCAAATGGCAGCTGGCTGTCTATCTCTTGATGGCCTTAGAATGAGAGGGTTGATGTCCTGTCTTCCTGCCATTATCACATGTGATTCTGGCTGCCAGCAGGGAGGGGCTATGCTTAGTCTATGGAAAAACTGTTTTCTCCTGCTTTATTTTTTAACATTTTTTCAAAGCTAGGTAAACATAAATGTGGTCAATTTGATTTATGATCATTGTTTTGATTCCTATAGAATCACATGCTGAAGAATCTCAGGGACTGAGAGTCTGGAGAAAAATGTAAATGTCATAATTTTGTTAATTGTTTTAGCATGTGTTTCTTCCACATGTCTAAAAGCAACTGTAATTGAGGATTGTGGTTTCTGGGGCACAGCCAAAATTACAATGTGACTAACAACTGAGGAGAATATTGTGGGATGTCATGTGCTATTGGATCTTTTGTCTTTTTTTTTTTAAATTAACCTCTGCCAAAGTGAGTATTTTCCAGTATTTAAGTATGTTACTGGAGTATGAAAAGAAGAATTGTATGAAATTCTTTTGTCTGAAAATACAAATTGAATTCTTAGATTGGTGTTTTTCATCAGATAAAAAAATAACATATAAAACTCACTTTTAAATTCTGTGGCTATTCCATCCTGGAGTTTCCTATTTCAAAAATTGGATTTGTGGAAAAAAACCCAGCTCTCATTAAACATTTCAATGATAAGAGTCTTTCTCAAGGAAACAAATATCAGGAAATTCAAATACAGGTAAGAAACCATAATCTGCCCTCACCTTCTTGCCCCAAAGCGTAATAACTCTATTGAGAATGCCTGAAACCAGTGGGTGATCTGACCCTGAGGCTTCATATACAATTTCTTATTTTTATGACAGGAATTTCACAACTTCAAGGCAAAGTTGAAAAACAGTCTATTTCTCCACTTAAGCAAGTGATCAGGTTGCTGCAGGAACAAAGCAAAGGGCTGAGCTCACATGCTCAGCCAGGAGCTCTCTTGCAAGCTTCCTGGTTTGGGATAGACTGCAAATGCTATTAGTATATTTCCTGGTATTTCAGCCTTCTGCGAATTGCACAGTAACTAGATCTTTGAACAACGAGCATCTGGTAGCCAGAATCCCACAAAAACGTTCCCATATTTTTCAGAACTGTCTGCTTGTTTGGGGGCTGTTGTCTCATTGTTTTATACTATTCCTTCTGTTTCTCTCCCCACATGTCTGTAATTCACAAATATTTTTGTCACATTTAAAACTGACTCTAAATAAGTGACTAAGCTGATTGTTGGTGCGTCCAGCAGGTCATAGGAAGCTGTTGCTGACATGGTCTCTTCATTTTCCTGACACACTCACACCCCCTCCTTTATCCAGGCCGACTTGCCCCACAGCTGCTGTGAGCTGCAGAAGCAAATGGAAAGTCTATCCTGTCAGTGGCTGGAGAAAAGGTTCCAAAGTATCATCTGGAGTAAAATCAGATAGAAAATCAAAGTGCAGAGAGCAGAGGAAGAAAGGACAGCTAAGATAAGGGTTCTAGTGTCTTCATGGAACTGTGTAAGGGCTTTGAAGAGCTTGAATTGTTATGTAAAAATCTGCCAGATGATCATGTACAATGTTTTTTTTTTTTTCTAAAAAGAGTTTACATTATATGCTCAAGGAGTTTGGTTAATATTAAATTTTATAATCAAGAGAGAAGGAAGATTAAAGATCAGTAAGAAATAATAAAAGTAGGCTACATAGAAGGAAATAAGGACAATCAGTTCAGTTCAGTTCAGTTGCTCAGTCGTGTCCAACTCTTTGCGACCTCATGAATCGCAGCACGCCAGGCCTCCCTGTCCATCACCGACTCCGGGAGTTCACTCAGACTCACGTCCATCAAGTCAGTGATGCCATCCAGCCATCTCATCCTCTGTCGTCCCCTTCTCCTCCTGCCCCCAATCCCTCCCAGCATCAGAGTCTTTTCCAATGAGTCAACTCTTCGCATGAGGTGGCCAAAGTACTGGAGTTTCAGCTTTAGCATCATTCCTTCCAAAGAAATCCCAGGGCTGATCTCCATTAGAATGGACTGGTTGGATCTCCTTGCAGTCCAAGGGACTCTCAAGAGTCTTCTCCAACACCACAGTTCAAAAGCATCAATTCTTCGGTGCTCAGCTTTCTTCACAGTTCAACTCTCACGTCCATACATGACCCCTGGAAAAACCATAGCCTTGACTAGATGGACCTTTGTTGGCAAAGTAATGTCTCTGCTTTTGAATATGCTGTCTAGGTTGGTCATAACTTTCCTTCCAAGGAGTAAACGTCTTTTAATTTCATGGCTGCAGTCACCATCTGCAGTGATTTTGGAGCCCAGAAAAATAAAGTCTGACACTGTTTCTGCTGTTTCCCCATCTATTTCCCATGAAGGATAGCCCTTTACTCTTCTCATCAGTTACTTTAGACTTGACCTTGTGAGCTGGCATGTAAGGATACCATTTATACAGCAAACACACATCTAATTTAGAGATGAGAAAATGAAGGTATAGAGAGGTTAACAATGTGTGTGCAAGCTCAGTCACTTAGCTAATAAGTATCAACCATAGGCTCTGGGGGCTGCTCTTAATCACTAGTTTAAACCAAGAGGCTTTCTCTTTTTTTCTCTTGATATGTGTTATAGCATTTTTTTTTTTATAATCTGGAGGATAAAGTTATACACCAAACTGTTATTCTGGGTGTCGCAATTATGGGTGATTTAAAATTTTATCCTTACCTGCATTTTATATAAAATTATTTTCTTATTTCTAAGAAATTAAAGTTCAAGATTGTTAATCCCTCATCAACAAAGGGCACCAAGACTATAAACAAGAAAGAAGAGTTTGGTATTAATCTATAATGACTACCATTATAGTGAAATGTGACTTGTTCATAGTAATTAGTAAGATGCTTAATGAAATCAGTGAATTATAAACATCCCAACAAAGAGTAATTTTAATGTAAATTCACAGTACTGGACTAAATAAATACCTTTTATTTCTGTAACATGTACACTGATGCCTCATGACCATGTGTCTTGGTTGTATCTTCATAGGCACCAAGAAATGGGGACCTGGGCTAGTTATGTGATAATTTCTGCTTTGAAAAATTTCCAGGTAAAACCCATCTTGGTGGAGATCTTAAGGAGCTGATTCATCCATTACTTATTTGCTACAACAGACTAAACTTCTGTTTAGGGACTTCTCTGATGGTCCAGTGTTTACAACTTCATCTCCAGTGCAGAGGGTGTGGGTTTGATTCCTGGTTAGAGAGGTGAGATCCCACATTCCTCATGGCCAAAAATCCAAAACATAAGACAGAAGCAGTGTTGTAAAAAAGTTCAATAAAGACTTTAAAAATGATCCACATCAAAAAAAATCTCAAAAAAAAAAAAAAAGACTTAAAGAAAATCTGCACTTTTCTATCAATTATCTTTTCAGTGGAGGCAGTTGAACAGTTCTTTGAGGCAGGGATCCTGGTTAGGCTTATTTCCACAAAAGGATCTAAAACTAAATAATTACCCCTTCCCAAATCCTGACGTGTAGGCTGCTCCTTCAACCAATCCACTCAGGATGTGGACCTTCTACTCTCCATTCAGACTTTGACTCTCCACAGAGAATGAAACTGGATGGCCTCCAGCCCCTTTCTCCAAAGCCCTGCTGAGGAAGTGACCCTTCGGAGGGTGGTTTGAAGATGATTCCCTGGGCCCTCAAATTTCTCTGCATGCATCAGGCCAGACCACTGAAGAGCAAGCAGTATCACTCAGACCACATTGTCTTACCCCATTCAGAATTATTATTCCCTAAGCTTTCGTGGCATGTCCTATGAAACTATCAGCCACCTGACTATGTTTCCAGATGTCATCTACTACTTAGGCAAGAGTACACTTCTAAAATATTACTTGAAAAATTGTTCAGATTTAGTACTAGGAATTTTTTTTTTCTTTGATGAAGTGATTTGTTTCTTTCTAACAATAAGAATATTTGTGGAGGGGGAGGCCTGGAGAATCCCAGGAATGGGGGAGCCTGGTGGGCTGCTGTCTATGGGGTCACACAGAGTCGGACATGACTGAAGTGACTTAGCAGCAGCAGCAGCAGAATGAGGTTGAGTGTCTCTGGGAGAAGCCAAGATGACTTTCTACTGAAATTCTCACTGAGTTGTCAGTGCTCCAGGTTTGATCAGACTCAGTGAAGCCAATTCACTCTGCTCAAACTTCTAGAAGTCAGAATCCTAATGTGGAATGCCATTGTCCTTCATCTGAGGTCTTTTCCTGCCATCTTTAAGTTTGCTGAAAAAACACAAGAAGCAGAACCAAGAGAGATGGACAATTTTAAGAGAAATTCTTTTGGGCTTAGGGTCTAGTGCATTGTCCTGGCCAATAAAACATTCATTTCTCCGTAATTCAAGGCCAAATTTTTTCTCCTTCCAGGGTGATGCTGGATAATCCTGTACCATCTTCTGTGTCATTAGCTTTCTCTTGAGTTGGTACAGGAGGAACATCCCCTTTCTAGTCATACAGTGGTTTTCCCAGGTGAACAAAATATATTGTTAGGATTCCTCTTAATATAGCCTATACCATCATAGATTTGCCTTGTTATGTTAAATTTTAGTTTAACCTTAGTTTGGATATTTCAAAGTCTTGTGTGTGTGTATTTATATCTATGTAAATGTAAAATTTATATAAATGTATCTCTCACAGCTGACAGATCACACTGATGGTTGTGAATTTTACTGAGCACACTCAGAGGGCAAACTTCTTTCAAAATCGGGGTGTTGAGGTGTGCACATCAGTATTTTCTTCATTACTACCAAAAAGATTATGTAACTCATTTTATCTCCTGTTGTTTCTACTCAAAAAAAAAAAAAAAAAAAGAAAAACCAACTTACAAGGAGTTAAGTTTAGATCATGTAGAAATTTATAAGCCCTTAGAACCCTTGTGATATTTATTGAAGTTTGGCCTTAAATAATCTATTCTCAGTTATATTTACTTTCATCTTTTTATTGTTTTGATTTTTGTAAGTCTATTCACAGTCATCTGTAAACAGAAGTGAGGCAAAGAACATAACAGACAAACGAAGGAACAAATCACCTGTTTACTCAGCCCCTCTATTTAGGATGTGGCAGTCTTCTATATTCTGTTGGGTAAAATCAGAAATCCTCACTAATATACAAATTTTCCATTGGTGAAATGAGAAATACTATAAACTTTTATAGTAAAATATAATTTAAATATGAATAAAAATATTAGAAGTCAAATTCTGCTCTTTAAAATGATCAGTTTATGGAGTATTCTAGTAATTAAATACATTATCTAAGAGTTATCTTTAATTTTAGGCATAAATTGTACGTATGTACCTATATGTGTATGTGTATATATATATATATATATATATATAAATAAAGAGAGAGAGCGAGAGAGAGAGGGGGTATATATAATGTCAGTAGTATGGGTGTGTATTCATATATAATAGAAGTAGATTTTATACTAAGATCTGTTCAGACTTTTTGCAGTTACTCTAAGCAATCAAGTATCATTGGTGAGAACTGCGAGGGAACTAATCCTCTGAACTTTTATATTCTTGTTTCAATTCTAGATAATGAGAGGTTGAAAACTTTAAGAACAGATGCATACCATGTACTATGTTCTGTGCAAAAGTAGACAAAAGTTACTGCGTGTGTCTACAGAGATAGAAATCGTACACCCCATTTTGTTGCTAATTAGACATGAGAGTAGATGGCTTTCATACAAACATCAAGTTCTTCTTGTTGCTTCCATCTCCGTCAGTGTCAAATTTCTGATTATTTCTAAGAGCTTCTTGAAGAAGGCATTAGGAACAGACAATTCATCACGTTCCCAGTATTAATCTGTGAAACAGTGATGGGACTGATGATCTAATACAGTTAGCAAAAACACCACCGTGCATTTTATCTTTTTTTCCCCCCCATCACAGGAAATGGGGAAGGGACTCTTTTTCCAGTAGTGAAGAACAAAGGCAGTTTCGGGGGGTGGGTTGGATTTCATATATTACCCTCTGCAAGGTTTTTTTTCCCTAGAAGACTGTAGTCAACACACAAAAATGCACAATGGGTATAATAGTTGAGCAAATTTATGTCTTTAATTATATATTTCAATAGAGTTTACTTTTAGGAATAGTTTTGTGAATGCTATAAATAAATTATAAATGGAAGAATTACACTGAGAATGAAAAGAACTTTGAAAATAAATATTGGCATAATCCAGCTATTATGAAAAAGGAATGGATCCAATTAAAAAATGGTGGCAGGTCTCATCTTGATATCCTATTCTTTTCTAAATTATATTTAATTCATAATGTGTTAGTTTCAAGTGTACAACAAAATAATTGTTACGCATATGTGTTTTCAGATTCTTTTACATTATAGATGATCACAGGATACTGAAATCAGTTCCCTGTGCTATAAGTAGGGCCTTGTAGTTTACCTCTTTTATATGTGTGTGTGTGTTAGTCGCTCAGTTATGTCTGACTCTTTGTGACCCCACGAACTGTAGCCTGCCAGGCTCCTCTGTCCATGGAATTCTCCAGACAAGGATACTGGAGTGCGTTGCCATTTCTTCCCCAGGGGATCTTCCCAACCCAGAGATTGACCCTGGGTCTCTTGCATTGCAGGCAGATTCTTTGCCATCTGAGCCACCAGGGTGATACCCTTATATAGAGTAGTACATATGTGTTAATCCCAAATTCCTTATTTATCTCTCCTCACACCAATTCCCTTTGGTAACTGAAAGTTTGTTTCTGTCTGTGAGTCTATTTCTGTTTTTAAAATAAGTTCATTTGTATCATTTTTTTATATTCCACATATAAATGATAGATATGATATTGATCTTTTTCTGTCTGACTTCACTTATGATACTTCACTTAATATAATAATCTCTAGGTCCATCCATGTTGCTGCAAATGGCATGATTTCATTCTTATGACTAGTATTTTATATATGTGTATATACACACACACACATGTGTATATGTATTTATACACCACATCTTCCATTCATCTGTTGACTGACATTTAGGTCCATTAAATCAGTGAGTACCAGAGAACATTGATCCAGTGTCTAGGGATGATGCCTGACCCATTTTCCTAAAAAATTTATCCCATAATTTGACAATTAATAGACCAATAATAGCAATGAAGAACATTGCATTTCTTCCTTTCCTCATAGCTAAGACTAGTGGGTATAGCCATGTAGAGGATTTTCAGGGCTGATGACTATCTTTAGAAATTTGGGGCCCATTCATGTCCTTTGTGCTTTCTCCACTGACAAAGTGAAAGTGAAAGTGAAGTAGCTCAGTCGTGTCCAACTCTTTGTGACCCCATGGACTGTAACCTACCAGGCTCCTCTGTCCATGGGATTTTCCAGGCAATAGTACTGGAGTGGATTGCCCATTTCCTTCTCCAGGGGATCTTCCCGACCCAGGGATCGAACCCAGGTCTCCCACGTTGCAGACAGACGCTTTACCGTCTGAGCCACCAGGGAAGTCCACTGACAAAGTACATACTTTTACATCTGACCAACAAGGGAAGCCTTTTGCAGGAAAAGGATGGCAGAGTGTGAGGACACTGGGAAAAGAGTGTTATGTGTGGCCAGCACGACCAAAGTTATCCATCTCTAAAATCAGATTGGTGTTCCAAGCTCTGCCAGTCCTAAACTGTGTGATTTCAAAAAGACTTTTTTAAAGTGATGTTTTTTTCCCTAACTAAGCTTCAGACATTTTGAAAATCAGAAAGAAGTATTTCTTTCTTCTGAATCATTGACCAACTACTCCCAACTGATTCAGCATGCAGAATGTGCTTGCTGTTTACTTGATCTGCTGCAGAAAAGCTCCCCTGGAAGGCTAGCCCCTTAACTGAAACTGGCTAGGAAACTATCACTAATCAAAGGAACTCAAGAAGTTATTACCATACTGTCATCATCCGTGCATTAAGGGGTCTATTAGCAATTGCTAAGGCATCTGTCTTTCCAGATTCAACACAAGCCACTCTGGCACTGGAAGAAATAGAAAACACCTGGATAACCAAGAGGGCATCGAGCAGTGCAAGTACCTATCTCCCTGAGACAGCGCCATTTGTATATTACTTTAGATAACTTTAGATAGCCACAATAACATAACCAATGGTTTGTGGTCATCACCACTTATGAGAAAGCAACAGTTCATTAAGGATTCAAGCAAACTGCCATATTGACTCAGGGATCAAGATGTGACAAAAAGTATACTTTCCTTCCCAAAAAAGCAATGAAGGATAATTTCTTTCAGTTGAAAAAACTGAGTATTTATTATGTTCAAAATACTATGTTAGATCATCGGGACTTACAGAATTCTGCAAAACAATTCTTTTTTTCACAACTTAACTGGTAGTTGTGAGAGTCCTAAATAATTTTAATTCCAAGTAAAGTGAAAGTAAGCATTACTGACTGGTTAGACGTTCAAAGGGAAGGCTGATCTCTTGGATTACTCTCATGAGTGTGGGGAACCTTGAAGAAGTGATGTTTGAACCAGGCCTTGAAAGATAAAATTTGGGAGGAGGAATGGAAGAGAGAATAAAAGAGTGAACTTGTTCTTAGATGGAGGGACCAGTGTAAACAAAGGCAGAGGGGCAAGGAAATTTAAGAAATGATAAGGTTAGTTTTCTGAAACAGGAGAGTTATAAAATGGGATTGAAAAAGAAAGCTAAATAAGTGGATTGTTTTGAGAGCATATGGAGCCTTGGATATTAGACTAATGAGTTTGTGATTTAGTAAGGAATTGTCTGTAATAGGGAAATGTTGAGAGGTTTTAAACTGTGGGAAGATGTGATAGCAACCCGTGTTGTAGTATTTGCAATTAGAGAGAGGCATATGTCAGTGTTCATCAGCTTTTTCTTCATTATCACCCTGATAAGGAGCATTTGTAGACATCAGCCTGATATTTCACAGGTTTCCCATACAGTCATGTTCATTGAGAGCAGATCTATTGCATCTTGTTTCCATCAATGGCCAGGATATTCTTTTTTTCTTATCTTTTTAAATTTCCTTTAGTGTGTTTGAGCCTTGAGTAGCTGTTGAGATAGAGCAATCTAACATCATTAGGTACTTGGTGAGTGTCATAGGAGTAAAATTGCAAAAATGAGACTTCCCTAGTTTTGAACCCAATGAAAAGCTGTGTAATGTTTGAATCAGATTTTTTAAAAAGAAGTTACCATTGTTATAAAAACATCATAACAAACAGCAGGTTGCAAGCATATTTAGATCATTCTTACTGAAGAAAATAAACATTTATTGCCAACTGTGTAAGGGCAGATTTGATGACTGATGGAAAAATCACAGTGCTTTGTCAGTTCACATAAATAAAAATTCATCAAAAGAACATGTGTTGATGAGTGCAGTCTGGTTTGAATTGAAACCGCAGTGCATTCTTGGGCAACAGCTAAAGTACCTGAGCCTCATTAAAAAATCTCCAGCACATTATCTAACCATATAAACAATCCTTCCTAAGCTGTGTAATGAATCTCATCAGAAATGCTCAGGGATGACTAAGGTGGCCTCTATTTACCTTGAGAAAAACATATCTGGGTGCCCAAGAAAGTCTGATGAGTACTTAAGAAATATGATCTGAGTTCACTTTTGCAATAGATGCTCAACAAATTGATCTGGGACCAGATGAGTGTGTACCAGACCCTAAGGAAAACAACAACCATTGGCTGCTCAGCTTTCTCTGATAATCATTGTTCAGTGAAAAAGGATAGAATGTGATATTTTCTCTGGTGAGGATTCCACCCTTGGGCCACCCCAATCTAAATGCCCTCTGTGCTGTCGATGAACTGATGAGATTTGGCAAGCTGGCGTGTGAATCTGGTGGCCAGGTGTCTTGGTGTGGTTGAGACAGGAGCTAACAGATTCGACATGCAGGAATATTGCTCCCAGATGCTCCCCCAAGGGAAAGAACAACTTTCTTTCAGTGACCTGTCCTTTCAAGATGAGTCCTATGGTGCAGGCGCTGCAATTAATTAGCTTTGTGAGAGGAAGCAATGCATCATGGGTGCCTTTCTGCCAGAAAAAATAAGCAGTTCCAGAGGGTGCTGCCGGTTTCTTAGTAAAATCCAATGGTCTGTGTCTGGAGGTTGTCCAAGGTAAATCAAATAAAGAAATCTTCAGATATTGAGGCGATAAGGAAGAAAGAACACAGTAAGGAGAGTGGTGCTGATTTTGAACTGAAGAGAAACCCAACAGGCAAAGCCATGTCACAGATAGTCATAGCCCTTGCTGCCAAAGTCTGCGGAAAAATACAACCATAATTCGATGCCCCTGATGTCAGTGCTGTGATGTCCAGAGCCCCATAGCCTGTCAGTTCTCAAATACTATTGTATCACTTGGAAACAAATATCTGTCTGACAGTATTTTGACATTTATATGTTTAAGAGACTTTGTTACTCAATATGAATTACATTAGCAAAGCTTTTTCAGCTTGTCATTTCAGCAGAGTTCTCAGCGTTCTTCCTGTCTTCCAAACTCTAGAATGAAATGCCTATCTTGTCAACCGCTTTCATGATTCCAGATTACACATCCTGAAAAATGAAACCATCTCTATGCAGAACTGGATTGACAACATCTGAATCCATGTCGGTAATGAAAGTTTAGGCAAAGTAACACAGATACTGGGCAGGCATGGGTTATGTTGCCCAGATTTCAGGGAAACGAACCCAAGTCATGACTCTCTCATCCTCTAAGGGTTTCTGTCCTATACCCAGTGTCTAAGAGGAAAGTTTGACTGGTCCCTTCTTGGAATATAAATGTATTTTATTCATTCATTCTATTACGTGGAAGTATTATTGTTTACTTCCCAAAAATTAGATTTCTGTGTTTCTATTTCTCATTGTTCATTTTTAGCCTTCTATATCATCTCTTCGGAGAAGGCAATGGCACCCCACTCCAGTACTCTTGCCTGGAAAATCCATGGACAGAGGAGCCTGGTAGGCTGCAGTCCATGGGGTTGCTAAGAGTCGGGCACAACTGAGTGACTTCACTTTCACTTTTCTCTTTCATGCATTGAGAAGGAAATGGCAACCCACTCCAGTATTCTTGCCTGGAGAATCCCAGGGACGGGGGAGCCTGGTGGGCTGCTGTCTATGGGGTCGCACAGAGTTGGACATGACTGAAGCGACTTAGCATAGCATAGCATAGCATAGCATATCATCTCTTGGAGCTTCCCAGGTGGCTCGGTGGTTAACACTCACCTGCCAAAGCAGGGGACAGAGTTCAATCCTTGGGTTGGGAACATGCCCTGGAGGAGAAAACGGCAACCCAGTGTTCTTGCCTGGAGAATTCCATGGACAGTGGAGCCTGGTGGGCTACAGTCCATGGGGCTGCAAAAGAGTTGGAAATGACTGAGCGACTGAGCCTGCACACATACATCATCTCTTTATTACTCTGAAAAGCAGTAAAGAAGTAACTCTGCTGTGTGAAAAATATGTCCTATTGCAGGTTCTGGTTAGGGTCATCTGGGACAATTCTGATAATATTTCAAATATTCCATACTCCTCATTTCAGGTTACATAAACCTTCCTTTTTATTAGATTTCAAAGAGAAAAAAGAAAAAGTAATGTGTTTAACTCCTGGGATTTAAAAACCTGTAATTGATTTGAACCAAGCTGTATTACTTTTTGCAAGGCTCTCTTTTAAAATTTTTGTTGGTTTATTAAAAAAAAATAAAAAAGACTTTTACAGTTTTCTTTTAGAAATAGTATGGATTAACTGGCCTTAGTACTTCTGTGGGGCTTCCCTGGTGGCTCAGATGGTAAAGAATTTGCTTGCAGTGTGGGAGACCTGGGTTCAGTGCCTGGGTTGGGAAGATCCCCTGGAGAAGAGAATGGCAGTCCATTTCAGTATTCTTGCTGAATACTGAATACTTGCTGAATACATGGAGAATCCCCATGGATAGAGGAGCCTGGTGGGCTATAGTCCATAGGGTCACAAAGAGTCAGACATGACTGAGTGACTAAGCACAGTACTTCTTTATTATATTAATTTTATATTATACTGTATATAAATTTCCATTCTTTAATTTTGCTTTGAAGCTTGTGTCAGTGATAATTTTATTGTGTTTCAGCTCTGAATCCACCCTTCTCTGCCCTGCTTTGGGAAAATGAACTGGACCCTGTAAACATTTTTCCTTTGCTGCTGGTGTGATGCTCAACTTTGCCAATAGAGGGCACTAGAGGGATACTACAAGTTGATAATGCCAGGTTGATACTTCCCTCCCGGTTCCAGGCTTCCATTTGTTATTCAGCGTGGAAGTCTGGAAGTTCCAGCTACATTCTCAGGGTACACTTTCATCAACCAGGGGCTGCTTCTGAGTACCTCTTATAGACCATATCTGTGGTAGCTTTGATTGAACTCTCAGACCACACCCTCTTTGAAGAAATCTGCATTTCAGTTTGGGGTCCCTTTCCCTCAGCTAAGAGGTAGTAGCTGCCTTTTTGCACAGCGAAACTCCAGACTGCTTAGAGTTCTCTTTTAGTCCTTTTAGTAGTTCACCTCCTTTTATGAATTAATAATTACTTATATTACTTTATTTTCTATTCAAACTACTGATCTGATTTCTGTCTCCTGACAGGACCCTTACTGATGCAAGTTGTTTACAGATATTCTTAATATATACATATCTAATCCATCTAAATAGTTTTTAAATTTTCCAAGAGAGGGGGAGACCCTTGCTTCTGTATTTGTAATTTTTTTATTCCTTTCAAAATTTTGTATAATATTCCATATTAATTGGGCTTCCCTGGTAGGTCAGTTGGTAAAGAATCTACCTGCAATGCAGGAGAGCCCAGTTCAATTCCTGGATCAGGAAGATCTTCTGGAGAAGAGATAGACTACCCACTCCAGTATTCTGGTCTGGAGAATCCCCATGGACAGAGGAGCCTGGTGGGCTGCAGTCCACAGGGTCGCAAAGAGTCGGACATGACTGTCTTTCACTTTTACACACTGACTTTCACTTTTGCCACATTAATTAGACTTCTGACCAACAATGATGAATAAGACATGGACGTCAAGAATCTCATTGTCCAGTAGGAGAGAGACACAAACAAACTAGTAACTTTAGAATGTGATAGATACGCCAGAGAAGAATGTGCCCGGTGTGGTGACCCCACCCTGGGGATGGGATGGACCTCACTGAGCAGTTCTCACTGAGCTGAGTTTTTGAGATTGAAAAGAGGGGTGGTCCCATAGATTAGGGAGGAAAGGGCAATACAGACAGAGGGAAGATGTCAAGTAGTACACTATTGTAACCTAAGGGAAGTGTGTGAGTGTATGTTTGCGGAACTATAATGTGAGTAGGGGAGGAGGCGGCATTGAGAGTGGTGGGAAAATGAGGCTGAGAGAGAGGAGTGGGTTAGCTCCAGACCAGACTGGACTTTGCATGTCCTGCTAAAAAGTTTGGATTTTATCATGGACAACTACAAGCTTAAAGAACTCAAGGAATATAAAGAATATAGAGACAAAGTTATTAGTTTTTTGCACCAAGTATATTTAATCCTTTACAATGTCGAATACATTTTTGAAGGATTCAAAGAAATTCAAATGTTTAGCCTCACCTTGGAGTTAAAAGAGGGAGATTTAAGTGTTAGGAAGGAATAAGAAGCACTAAATTGACAGCTAAAGAGCAAAGTGTGCCCTGGGGTGCCTTGAGGCAGGAGAAACTGGGTAATTAAGAAGTAGAACTGTCTGGTAGGGCCCTTGGGCACCTAACTTTCTTCCTCTGTCTCCATTGTCCTTTTCTCTACATCTGTAGGGACTGTTCCTCTCATCTTTGAAAACTCAGCTCAGTGACAACTGTTCTGTGAAGTGTATTCGATCCCCATCCCAGCCCCACCCGATATGGGGCCCCACCACAAACATATCAAGTACATTCTTCTATGGTGGTATCTTCGTACTTGAATAGTAAAAGGTTGCTTGTTGGTATGCAGAGTTACTTGCTTGTAGATATGTAGAGGGACTGCATTGTAGGGAAAGAACAACCTTTTAGTAAAGGGAAGCATGATCTCAGAGTGATTTTGGTAGCAGGAGAGAACTTTTGAAGCTGAAGCTCCACCTGATGCCGACTTATTGGAAATGATCCTGATGCTGGGAAAGAGTGAGAGCTGGAGGAGAAGGTGGCAGCAGAGGATAAGATGGTTAGATAGCCTCACTGACTCAGTGGACATGAATTTGAGCAAACTCTGGGAGATAGTAAAGGACAGGGAAGCTTGGTGTGCTGCAGTCCATGGGGTTGCACAACTTAGCAACTGAATAACAACAAGGTGGATTTTTACTGGTAGATTGCTGATTATAAAGATTTTTCTATGTTGTTAGCAACAATGAATGGAAGGGAAGAAACCAAAGATGAAAACCAGATGCTGTTGAAATGTTCTTTTGTATCGATTTGCAAAGTATATTTCAAGTGTTGAGATGCTACATGTTTTGGTTGTTGGTTGGAAAGATGTAAAGAGTATTTGTATTTAATTTTCATGGATGCTCTCTCCTTGGTAGCTCAGTTGGTAAAGAATCTGCCTGTAAGGTGGGAGGCCTGGGTTCGATTCCTGGGTTGGGAAGATCCACTGCAGAAGGGGTAGGCTACCCACTCCAGTATTCTTGGGCTTCCCTGGTGGCTCAGCTGGTAAAGAATCTGCCTGCAATGTGGGATACCTGGGTTCGATCCCTGGATTGGGAAGATCCCCTGGAGAAGGGAACAGCTACCCACTCCAGTATTTTGGCCTATAGAATTCCATGGACTGTATAGTCCATGGGGTTGCAAAGAGTTGGACATGACTGAGCAACTTTCACTTCACTATCTCCAAAAGAAACAAGCCACAACACACCAAATGTCATAAATCAGAATGTCATGCTGAAAAGTGTTTCACATTTCCATTTCTCCCTTAGGAAATGGTTGACCTCAGAATAGGAATTCAGAAATCTCCCTGCCTGCTTCTTTGCCACTAAGAAAACCGACACTGGTTCCCCAAACCCCTGATTAAGAAAGAAGCTGGAAGAACAAGCAGGAGTGTTTTGAGACTGCGAGTACCCCTGCCAAAACCCAGTGGGAGTGTCTCTGGAGAAATGAAGGTCATAGAAGTTTAAAAGTTTGATTATTTTTCAAAGTTTTTGCTACCTTCCCAGTAAATAGTACCTTCCATTCTTCATTCTTACTACCCAATTTTCATTTATCACCCAATAATTCTTTTATGAAGACCTAGAGGATTATTATTTTCAAGGATGGGTGAATTTAATTGCCTTGCTGTCTCCCACAACTTTGCCAAAGTATCTCAGGGGTCAAAGTTCTTCTCATCTCCCACCTCCCAGAATATATTCTCTTTTATTATGAAGCATGAAACCTGGACTACCTTGAATCAAATGTATGAGAGGAGAAAAATGCATCAGGGCAAAGTGATCACTCAGTTCTAGGCTTGTTTCTGTGAAGGCCTCACCAGTTCTGACCATTGGAAAGTTATTTAATCTCTCTGTCTTGTCTTTTTAATTAGTAACTGTGGATATTAACATTTTTCTCTGACTCCTTATAAGATTTTTGTCCAGATGAAATGAAATAATAGCCATTGAGAGTCATTTTGAAAAACTACGGTGTTACCAAAATGTAAGAAATCCTTCTGTTATCCTGGTTACAGTAACCCTCATGATTAAGAAGTGTAGATGGTAGAGTTTAGAAAGATTTGCTGGGTATGATGAGATGGGGCCTCACAACATACACAGGGGCCTGTGTGTTTTGCTTCTCTTTGTGCGTGTACAGTGACCTACCGGCTAGTGGACCAGTGATCTCCTGCGTGGCTGCATCTTCATCTTTCCTCATTCATTAACAACTATTTATTAAATGCCTATCGTGTACAAGAAGGACTTCCCTGGTGGCTCAGGTGGCAAAGAATCCACCTGCAATGCCGGAGATCTGGGTTTGATCCCTGGGTTGGGAAGATCCCCTGAAGGAGGGCATGGCCACCCATTCTAGTATTCTTGCCTGAGAATTCCATGAATGGAGGAGACTGGTGGACTTCTAGTCCATGGGGTCCACACAGAGTCAGATATGACTGAGCAACTAAGCACAGCTCAGTACAACATGTAACAGGAAAGGTTTCTAGATACTGGACATACTGCTTAAAGGAAAGAGACAATGCAGCTTATACCCTAATTAGAGGAGACATAAAATAAACAAGTGAATACACTGTATGGCAGATGGCATTAAGTGCTATGGAGGTAAATAAAGCAGGAAAGCAGAATGTTAGACAGGGTGTGGGGCATTACGGCCGACTAGCCAAATCTTGCCCATGGCTTTGTTTTGCAAATACTAACCATGCCCATTCATTTATATCTTGTCTGCTGCTGCCTTGAGTAAGTAGTTGAGATGGAGAGCAGTTTTTTGTTTTTTTTTTTTTTACCATGAAGCAAACAATATTTACTCTTTGGCTTTGTGCACAAACTGTTTGAAGCTCCTGGTATAGGCCTTTGTAGGCCATCTCGAAGACTTGGATTTTTACCCTGAGTGAAATGGGATACCCATGGAGGGTTTGTGGAGTAACATCATCCAGATTATGTTTTAGAAAAGTTTGTCCTGGTGCCTCTTATGAGACTAGATTCTGGGGGCAGGAATGGAAGCACAGAGACCAGTTAGATGGCAGTTGCAGTGATGTAAGGAGAGTGACTCGCTCCAGGGTAGAAAGCATAAGAAGGGGGCATGAGTATAAAGTTGGTTTCCAGATGAAATTTTAAGGTAATACAGTGATGGGTTTTGGCCTGAACAACTGGAATGGTGGAATTGCCATCAGCAGAAATGCAGAAGCTGCCAGAGGAGCAGGTCTGGGGATAGAAGTGAGGTTTGGTTTGTACATAGTGAGTTTGCACTATTGCACAGCCCTCGAAATAGTTGTGCCAGTGAGGCAGGCGACTGGATAGTGCTGGAATTCTGAGGAGAGGGCAGTGTTGGGGATAAAACAGTCTCACAGTTATCACTGTATAGTGGTTGATCAGTGCCATAGGACAAAGCAAAATCACTTCCTTGGCTTTACTGCTCTGCTGTGCTTTGGCCATTAGTACCCAGACAGACTCTGTATTTGCTGGAAAGATAAGGGAAAACTGTTTGGGTACAGAGTGTGGTGCCTGTGTATTTCTTGATAGCTCTACAAGTCATTGTCCTCAAGCTACATTTAGCTTAAAGGAAGTAGGAAAGGGAAACATGCAAAATTTTAAAATGATACATTGAGCTTAGCTTTGAAAAGCAAAAATCCTGCAAGATGTATGTCTGCTTCCAGCGTGCATGATGCTCAGTTTCTCGGTTGTGTCCAACTCTTTGTGACGCCATGGACTATAGCCCACTAGTCTCCTCTGTCCTTGGGATTTTCTGGGCAAGAATACTGGCGTGTGTTGCCATTCCCCTCTCCAAGAGGGTAGGATAATTTGTCCCAGGTGCACTTTTTCTCAGAATAGGTAAACAAGAGTAGGAGAAGTTCCATTTAGTTAAAACCTACTGGATTCCAGGAGTTTTACAAACAATAATTCATTCCACAGCTCTCCTGTTGAATTTTGAAAAATTGGGCTGGAGTTATTCCAATATATCTATCATTTTATTCCTCCAGATGGATATTCAGTGAAGATAATTTCTGGCTCTTACCATTTCACTCTCTCTTCTAACAGAGAGAAATTGAAAAAAAAGTCCCAAATTAGTGCAAACACATTCCTGACTTTCAAAAAGGTTCACTTTTAGGTCACTTCTAAATTAACTTTCTATTTAATTAGAACAGGTTGGTCCAGCCCACTAACTGCTGTTCTAGTTCCAAGGCTAAATATAGTTCCGTAAAGCATCAACTTAAAAAGTATCTGCAGTGTAAATTCCCTGATACTGTAATGATTATTTTTATTTAAAATAGGCACATTTGTAACCATGGTCTGTGTAAGATGAGGGGACAGAGTGTACATTGTTCAGTTCTCTAGGTTAAAGTGCATAGCATAGATATCTACTACACATGGCTGAGGACAGAAGAGAGGCAATCTGCTGACTGAGTCACTGATCTGGAATTGCTCCCTATTACCTAGAACCGGGTTTCTCAACCATGGCACTACTGACATTTTGGGCCAGGTAGTTCTTTGCTTGGATGGTGGGCTGTGCTCCATAGAATACTGAGCAACATCTCTGACCTCTACCCTCTTGCTACTGATTGCAGCCATTCGTTTTCTAGTTGTGATAACCAAGTGTCTCTAGAGATTGCCAAATGCTTCTGGGGGGCAGTGGGTGTTGAGAACCACTTACACAGAGGGTAAGTTCTGTTTCCTTAGTTTGGCATTGGAAATTTTCTGCGATTTACCTTCAAGTGTTTTCAAGCTTTCCCTCCATAAATCTACCTTAAAATGCCCGGTCTACTTATCATTCTCCTTAAAAGTCTTTTTCGTTTTGGAGTTGGTGCCTCTGTAAATGCTCACCCACTTCTTAGCACTATGGAATTCTATCCCTTTCTTCTAGCCAAATACTATCAATGCGTATAAACATGATGTAGTCCTTTGTGTTTCATGAAACGATAGCATCAAGTCATAGAAACTGAAGGAGGGTAGCCCAGTTATTTTGCAGGTGAGGACAATGAAGTCAGGGAAGCCACTGTTGACTGAGGTCACGGGGGCTCCATGGGGAGCAGGCAGTACACGCAGAACCCTTCCTCTAAGTCTGCTGTGCCTGCCATCCCACCAGCTTCCTGGATGTCTCTGGTCCCATTTTACTTTCACCCTGAAACTCTTAGAGATTTTGTTCTTATGATTCACTTTCGTAATCAGAGTCCTTTCACACTGAAACATAAACATGCCGTTTAATACATGAATGAGATACAAGGTTACACACATAGACATGATAGAAAGAAACAATTTCATAGATTTACCATAATTCAGTAGTAGAAATTATATTTTTGGAGATTTTTTTTTAAATAAATAAATTTATTATTATTTTTAATTGTCCCACAGGACTCTGAGGCTCTATTCCTTTCTTTCTTCTGTAACTTAAACTTTGTATTTGGTATTGGAGTACAGCCAATTCACAATGTTGTGGTAGTTTCAGGTGAACAGTGAAAGGACTCCCATGCATATCCATGTATCCATTCTTCCCCCAAACCCCTGGAGGGGAATTTTTTTAAACTCAATATTTTATTAAAAGTTCCTCACATTAGCACTGTCCAATAAAAATATGAGACAGATATGTAAAAGTAATAGTTTCTTGTAGTCACATTTAAAAAAAGTAAAAGGAAACAGGAATATAATTTCATTAAAATTTATTTTAATTAACCCCATTATGTCCAAAATGGCAAATAGATGGGGAAACAGTGGAAACAGTGGCTGACTTTATTTTCCTGGGCTCCAAAATCACTGCAGATGGTGATTGCAGCCATGAAATTGAAAGACACTTACTCTTTGGAAGGAAAGTTATGACCAACCTAGACAGCATATTGAAAAGCAGAGACATTACTTTGCCAACAAAGGTCCGTCTAGTCAAGGCTATGGTTTTTCCAGTGGTCATGTATGGATGTGAGAGTTGGACTGTGAAGAAAGCTGAGCACCGAAGAATTGATGCTTTTGAACTGTGGTGTTGGAGAAGACTCTTGAGAGTCCCCTGGACTGGAAGGAGATCCAACCAGTCCATTCTGAAGGAGATCAGTCCTGGGTGTTCATTGGTGGGACTGATGCTGAGGCTGAAACTCCCATACTTTGGCCACCTCATGCGAAGAATTGACTAATTTGAGAAGACCCTGATGCTGGGAAAGATTGAGGGCAGGAGGAAAAGGGGATGACAGAGGATGAGACGGTTGGATGGCATCACTGACTCAATGCACATGGGTTTGTATGGACTCTGGGAGTTGGTGATAGACAGGGAGGCCTGTTGTGCTGCAGTTCATGGGGTTGCAAAGAGTCAGACACGACTGAGTGACTGAACTGAACTGAATGTCCAAAATATTATTTCACCATGTAATCATCATAAAAATTGTTAATGAACTATTTTACATTCTTTTCTCTGTGTAAAGTCTTTGAAATCTGGTGTGTATTTTATAGTTACTCATACGTCAGTCAGAGAAGGACATGGCACCCCACTCCAGTACTCTTACCTGGAAAATCCCACGGACGGAGGGGCCTGGTAGGCTACAGTCCATGGGGTCACAAAGAGTAGGACACAACTGAATGACTTCACTTTCACTTTTCCCTTGCATGCATTGGAGAAGGAAATGGCAACCCACTCCAGTGTTCTTGCCTGGAAAATCCCAGGGACGGCAGAGCCTGGTGGGTTGCCATCTATGGGGTCGCACAGAGTCGGACACGACTGACTCGACTCAGCGGCAGCAGCAGCAGCCATCAGTACAGAGTAGATGCATTGAAATGCTCAGTGTGCTAGTGGCCTGTAGCATCCCGCAGTGTGCATTACACTCACATGGCTCTCCTCACCTCACGGATACTCTTGTGTATGAACTACTTGATTATCAGACCAAATGCAGTCTTTCCCCCATATACCTGCTCCTCAGAACTCTCTATCTGGACTAGTATCAGCCACCTTCATCTGAGCCGGACACCTCTGTACCATCGTGGCTCACGGTCCCCATCTTGAGCCTTTTTTTTTTAAACACTGTCATCTGATGGATCTCCAGCTGCTGTCAGTGTTGACACAAAAGCTTCTCAACTCACTCTCTCTCTGGTTTCCACCCTACCTGAGGTTATAAATGGCTTCCTAGTCCATTTCCATTTGTGTAGCCTCTCACCCTGTCCACCGGTCTCTACACTTATGTGATATGTAATCATTGATCTGACTATTTTCTTCCCCACATTTCCCATAGATTTAAGGATTCAGTCCCAGGATTCAGTGAAGCAAGCAAGCACCATGCAGTCAGCCTTCTCGTCCCCGGCTGCCCATGTGGACCTTGTTCCAGCACCGCAGGTCCCCCTCTGTTCCCTGACGACACTGTGCACTTGACTCACTTTTGCTTGCGACTTTGTTGCTCTGTCCTAGGCAGCCTTTACCGTCTTTACCTTGACTTTGATTGTGGAGACCTTAACTTGTGTAACTAAAGTCAAATGTACCTTAAATATAAAAAGCTTCCAAACTGCCTGAGAACACGCCATCACAGATAAAAGCATGTCCATTTCTTTTCTTATAATTACATGTATGTATGTCTGCTTTTGCTGGTAGGTTATAAACACCAGAAGGCTGATTTTGTTTTATTCATCTATATTTCATAAGATGTAGAATCTGAAAGTGGGATTGTCTCACAGTAGGAAGTCCCCCAGTTTCTTTTCAGTTGAGATGACTATTTCTGTCTTGTAAGATTCAAAACGAGTCATGGGTCATGGTCCAAGGGCCTCCTCTTCATCCTTGAGTCTGTAGTATGTTGCCCATCCTACACACCCACTCGCACCTGCATAGGGACAGACACCAGGACAAGACTCAGGCGCTTTCTCATGTGCGTGGACATAGATGACAGCAACTCGTTAGAAACGAAACCCACCTTAACCAACCCCGTGGAACTCTGGCTAGGAAGAAACTACTCAGCTGCCCAATGCTTGGTTTTAGCTAGTGTTGTAAAATCAAATCTTTTGAACAAAGTTATTGACAATTTGAAATATTGAGTCTTTAGGGTCTCACCGTTTCTAAATTGCCAGGCCTAAATTTTGGTGCTAGCCCATGGGCAGAAAAAAAACCCAAAAAGTTCATCAAAAAATAGGGAGAGGGAAGTTGTTGAAAAATATCACACGGAATCATAAATACCTATTTAATATTAAATTTTAGTAGTTATGTCTGTATTCCAGTAGAAATGATATTTTATTATTTAATTAAATGTAATACTATTTTTAGGCATTGGTTTGGGAGCTGGAAGTGTCAGGTGGTATATATTTAAGGAGTAATAGGGTTAAGTGCGGAGAAGGCGATGGCACCCCACTCCAGTACTCTTGCCTGGAAAATCCCATGGACGAAGGAGCCTGGTAGGCTGCAGTCCATGGGGTTGCGAAGAGTCGGACACGACTGAGCGACTTCACTTTCACTTTTCACTTTCATGCATTGGAGAAGAAAATGGCAACCACTCCAGTGTTCTTGCCTGGAGAATCCCAGGGACCGGGGGAGCCTGATGGGCTGCCGTCTATGGGGTCACACAGAGTCAGACACGACTGAAGTGAGTTAGCAGTAGCAGCAGGGTTAAGTGGGCTGTGACTTGCTTCCAGGTAATTTGGTGATGGGAGGAGGTATGGGTGACATTTAGTTGTTTATATCAACCAGCGTGAAAACCAAACATAAAGGTAAATTGTTAACTGTAAAAGATATTTTCATTCTTTAGGCATGTTCCTGTGGCTAAGGCTAAAATGAACCTATTTGAGATCTTCTTTAAATAGAAATTTTTAGTAATTTTAAATAGCAAGTACAATAGATATTAAAGGATGTCATGATTTCATATTATTTTTAATGGCTGAAAGAAAATGGTCTAATATTAAATTAATAGCATTCTATACTACGTCTTTCCTTTATTTAGAAATATTTTGTATGTTAAATATCAACCTGTTGTGTTATACTTGAAATTAGTAAAAGTCAGAAATTGATTCATAAAAGATGTTCCAGTTTGAATTCTGGATTCTTTTTAGACATGTTAGAATTTTCAAGATTATTTTTTCTAGTACACACCTATGACCCACATACAACCTTCTACTTGACCCAGATTCAAAACCCAGTCCTTTCAAAAGATTCAGGGAAGTTTGTTTTTTATCTGCACTTGATGTAAGGAGTGCTTCACTTAAATAGTAATTGCTCCTGTGAAGCAATCAATTTGAGGTAATTCTAGTTACTGCTCTTGTATGGAGAACAAAGACACACAAAAATACACAGACACAATCTGGGTGAGGTTACCTGGCTCAAGGGCTTTTCTGTATTACGACCAAAGGGGTTTTATTGTCTGTTCCCTTGGATAATGTATTTTTCCTCTAAGCATTGTAAAGACTAAAAAGGTTTAGGGAGAGGAGGAAGATAGTACTAGCATTACGGAATTCATGTGTTGTGTTAGGCAGTGTTTCGAGTTCTTTACGTGAATTACTTCGATTTATAAAAATTTTGAGTTAGGTATCGTTTTTTCCCCTAACCCTTAATTTAAAGATGAAGAAAATGAGGTTTGGAAAAGTTAAGACATTTGTCCAAAGTCTCAGAGTTAACATGCTGTGGAGCTGGGATTCAGCCCATGTCCCTACCGCAGCAGGCGACCTCCCCCATGACAAGATGAGGCTCCCAGAATGCAACGTGCCACTGACGTTTACTAAGGGTGAACTTTAGCAGGCTTAAGTAGACATACCCGGTGTATGCTGCAGCTAGCTTGTATCAGCCTACAAGAGCTGGTTGCTGAATTTTCAAGTGATGGTTGTTACATACAGACATGTTGTTGTTGTCACTAAGTCCAACTCTTTTGTGACCCCATGGACTATAGCCCATGAGCCTCTTCTGTCTGTTAATACAAAAACCCATAAACTCAAATTCTAATAAATTTTTTGAAAGATAGTAAAAACTAAAAACATGACTTCTAAATTACTTACCGCAGTTTGCCATTGCCTCTGCTTGAGATTACTTGTATCTGTCGCATGTGCGTGGAGGAGATGTAATACTATATGATGATGTGCTGCTGCGCTCTTGTCTCAACTCCACCTCCAAGGACCTCGTGTTGACTGCTCGACATTAACCGTGGGACCATTAGCCATGGGAGGAGCATTTGGACCATGGAGCTAAGTAAACACTACAGATCTGTACCTTCCACCCTGAGAAGGTCACTTGTTACTATTTACCAGCACACTACTGTGCACAGCACTTGGAGTTGATATGCACACCTCAATTCTTTGATGCTTTCTGTTTCTGTGAACTCGGGAGCATTCACTGTGTGTTCGTCAGCTGTTTACAGTACACACTTCTGCCACCCTCATTCAATATATACCTCTTAAAGTAGCCATAAGGTAGATGTCATCATTCCCATTTTGTAGATAAGAAACTGAGATTTAAAGTAAAAATAACATTCCCAAGTTCATACAATTAGTAAGTAGTGGAACATAAGCTTGATTCTATGCTTTGTGAATCCACATTTCACAATTCCGCAGCTATTGTGGGGACAGTCCAGGAGGCAGTTGTAGTCAAGGAAAAGCATTTTATTAATGCCATACATTTTCTTTCTATTTTACTACTACTGTATTCATTTGAATGAATAATCAGCACATCTGTTGGAATGCAACATGACAGTTTGTAATGTTGAATAGAAAAGTCAAGGCTAGAAGAGAGGATAAGAGGAGCTTTAGAGGAAAAAGCACAAAACACATGGCAATTCACACTAGCTGTCTCATACAAAAAAGAAAAGTTTATAATGTCCCTACCCTACAAACTGGGCTACACAACGCATCGCCCCATTCTGGGGATACAGTGTTCCAACAATAACTTTATTAAGGACAGAAAGAGCTGAAGGCATCTATTCTTGAGTCAATTTTACTATGAGATTCCCACCTGATACTTTGTAATATAGAGCCATGGCTTCTTTCCAAGAGGACATTTTAGAGGGGCTTAGTGGACAACCTTAGTTTTTATCATTTCAACAGGTAATTTTATAGGTCAGTAGCACAAACCCTAAAGTTTCAATGGTTTAATACAAGACCCCTGAGTGAACACAGTTTACTTCTTGCTCCCATCATAATCTGATACAGATCAGGTGTTTGTGGCTTAGTGTCCCTCTAGTTATATCTCTGGGAGTCAGCTACTTCCATTTGCAATGTCTCTATTTCAGAGTTCTTCACTTCCAGCTAAGGCGTCTATGGAGAATTCCCATTTTCCTTAGCTTCATGAAGCTGAGCTTTCACTCACATTCTTATCACTGTGCCCTCATTCACATGGCCACAACCTGTTTATAAGTGAAAGTCACTCAGTCGTGTCCGACCTTTTGCTACCCCATGGACTGTGTCCATGGAATTCTCCAGGCCAGAATACTGGAGTGGGTAGCCTTTCCCTTCTGCAGGGGATCTTTCCAACCCAGGGATTAAACCCAGGTCTCCTGCATTGCAGGCGGATTCTTTACCAGCTGAGCCACAAGATACAGTTAATTTCAGAGAGCACATTGATGGTTGGTGCTAGGGACCATCTTCTCCATGTTCCCTAGAGCCTAAAAAGCTTTCTTTTATTCCATCCACTTTTACTTTACTCTCAAGTCAAAGTAGATTTCTGTCTGCCAAACACACCAGAAGAAATAAAGCATGACATTAAGACTACTGTATTTCTGTTCCTCTTCATAATGGCAAGATTTTGACAATGTAGTCTGAAGTCAGTGTAGCTATTAAGCAGCTTTGCTTGCAGAGCCTTCTGTAACACAAAGACTAATCAGAGTTCTCATTATACTTGCTCCTTGGCATTTAAGTTCAGGAATTAAAGAAAAATATTGGAGAAATCTATCATACTGTTTTTATAGTTTAGCCAGTGAACCACTCAGTTGCTCACACTTAACTTTGTTCTTTATGTGGTTTATGTAAATTCTCGTTTCTTTTAATTAGTAATGCTAAATATTTTATTGACATGTTTAACTTCTGCCCATTTTGGTGGGTTCTTGTACACTATCTTTTGGAACTCCCGAGGCCCAGTATAAAATTTGCCCTTGTAGATTAATGCACAATCATCAATGGTTACTGCTTCAGAGTAGCCAAATAACCATTAAGTATTAATGTGAGGTTTATGAAAAACCATTTCTAATCTCTGCCTCAAATCTCACACAAAATACAATGAAAGGACAGAGAATGGTTTTCTGAGAACTAAGGAAATTCCTGGGACACAGGGCTCTGTAAGCTAAAACTGGGAAAGTTCCAAGCAAACCACAACCGGTCAGTCACCTTATGCAGGTTCCTCCTTGAAACACAGATTTGGTTTCTTCTAACTGACTTTGTGTTTTTATCTTGGGCCCCAGCCCCTGTCCTACAAGTGGGAAAGAGACTTTATAAGGTAGTGTCCTAGGCATATACAGGAGAAGAAAATCAAGCATTTCATCGAAGTAGATTCATGATGAATTTGTTTGGGTCACTGGAAGTTTCATCTTGGCAGAGAAGATTCACCATAAGTGTTTCAGCGGAGGAAGTTTCCAGTTTTCACAATTGGGTCTTTGTATCTAAAAAGTTTCTCTCTTGATTTTAAATTAAGATAATGTATGAAATTATTCTCCACTAGTTATTCCAACTTGGCTTTCAAACTAGCAATTTTTTTTTTTTTTTTTCATAGCAAAGAAGGAAACTAAATAACAACACAGAGAGAGGAACTTTTGACCTGACAATCAAAGCTTGTGCCATTCAAACCTCTCTTCTCCATCCCTTTTGATGGTAGCTGGCATATTTCAATTTTCTTTTCCAGTGGCCTCAGCAAAAGAGAAGAAAGGTTGAAACTGCTCATATGGCATTTAAAAATTATAACTTCAGCAAATTTGCTTAAGAAAAATGGACTTTGCTTTTAAAATGACCTCTCTTCCCATTTTAGTAAAAATTTGTATTACCCTAAAATATTCTGTCCCTTATATGAAATGTAAGGCCTTGTTGTCATTTCATCAGCCCTCGCTGGCCCTGCTCTGCAGAAATTCACTGACAGGTTATTTTCTCTCAGCAAACACGTGGCTCTAAGTTATAAAGATAAAATTAAATGTCATGTAAAGTCATAGGAAAGTCTAATTCACCTCCAAACAGTGAACAGAGGAAAGAAAAGTTAGATTTTATAGACTGCTTTGTGGTCCCTTAGGTATAGTTAAGTCAGATTGAGAATAAAGGGAGCCTCAAAGAAAGCAGAGTTGAGACAGATGGAAACAGAGGGTAGATGAAAATAAAGGGGCTGGGAGAGCCGGAGAGCCTGTAGTGATGACATCATTTGAGCATGGATCTCACCATGTCTAATCCACCCCTTGAACTTTTCAGATAACGTCAACTCATATTTCCTTTTGTTCTTAGCCAGTCTGCTTCCAAACAAAAGATTTCTGACTGACAAGCTCTCTCAGGAAAGGTTGCATTCTAATTGTTGACTTTTGTGCAGCTCTCCGGGACTGGAAGCATGATTGAGTGACACCCTCTCAATTTTGTTCCCTTGCAATGCAAATTCTTATTTATTCATTTACTCAAACAGCCTCATGCGAAGAGTTGACTCTTTGGAAAAGACCCTGATGCTGGGAGGCAGGAGGAGAGGGGGATGACAGAGGATGAGATGGCTGGATGGCATCACCGACTCGATGGACATGAGTTTGAGTGAACTCTGGGACATGGTGATGGACAGGGAGGCCTGGCGTGCTGCAATTCATGGGGTCACAAAGAGTCGGACACAACTGAGCGACTGAACTGAACTGAATTCAAACAGTAAATACACATGTTTTCTGAACCCGTAGAAGAGGCAAGGATAAGGGCTGATGGGGGGGATGAAGGACACAAGCTCTGGGGTGGACTGATTGCCCAAATCTGCAGTTTTTCTACTTATGTGACTTTGTGATTGGCTCGTCCCTCAGCCAACTGACTCATGACAAGATTGTTTTAAGAATTTAAAAGAATACTTGTAAGATATAAGGTATTGAAAATGGCAGGTACCTTATAACTGACCTATCATTAATAATTAATAATATTGATATTGTCATTTTGGATACGTACAAAATATTCAGCTAGTGTCTTCAAAGGAAAGGACACAGGTTCACAACAAGAAGTCGTAAGTGCAGGCTGTAAAATGAACACACTTAGTGGTTCATTCAGTTCAGTTGCTCAGTCGTGTCCGACTCTGCAAACCCATGAACTGCAACATGCCAGGCCTCCCTGTCCATCACCAACTCCCAGAGTCTACTCAAACCCATGTCCATTGAATCGGTGATGCCATCCAACCATCTCATCCTCTGTCATCCTCTTTTCCTCCTGCCCTCAATCATGATGCAATCATCTGCATATCTGAGGTTACTGATGTTTCTCCCAGCAATCTTGAGTCCAACTTGTGCTTCCTCCAGCTTGTGCTTCCTTGTGGCTTAGGTATAATTTCAAGTAAATTAGAGGTCCTTTTTATCTTTTTTATGAAGGCATTTCCCCACATTTTCTTCTAGTATTCTTGTGCTTTAATGTTTTTTATGTTCCAGTCCTCATTAATTAGGCATTGAACCTAATATGCAGTGGGAAGGACAGATCCATTCCCATATCATGTACTGATTTGCTATATGTAGTATATAATGAATTATCATTTGTATTTAGTCTATTTCAGGACTCTATCTCATAACTCTTTTTCCACATGTCAGTATGAAGCTGTTTTAAATATTAAATCTTTATAATCTACTTAAATAGTTGGTTTAATCTTTGCTGGTTGTCCTCTTTCAGAGCTTTGCTGGCAACTCGTTTGCTTAATTTTCTATGCAAAATTTAAAGTCATCTTGTCTATTTATACCCTCCCCATAAAGCTGATATTTTTATTATGCATTCTAAGTCACTTCAGTCCTGTCCGACTCCTTGTGACCCTATGAACTGTAACTCACCAGGCTCCTCTGTCCATGGGCTTTCCCAGGCAAGAATACTGGTGTTGATTGCCATTTCCTTCTCAGGGAATCCCCCTTCAGGGGATCTTCCTGACCCAGGGATCAAACCCAGGTCTCTCATGTCTCCTGCACTAGCAGGCAGGTTCTTTAACACTAGCCCCACTGACTGTATTAAATTTAGAATTAAGTTTGAGAGAATTAATATCTTTATTATTGAAAAGGCGGTCTTTCAGGAGCACACAATGTGTCTTTCTGTTTGCTTAAGTCTACTTTGAAGTCTTCCAGTGTTTTAAAAGTTTGCTTCATATAAGTGTGAAGCATTTCTTAAGTTTATTCCTAGGTTTTTTTCCTCCTGTGTTGCTTTTGTAAGATAAAGTAATGTCTTCAGTGTTCTAAGCATATAGCCATATATCTACAAATAGTTGAAAAACGAGCTCTTTTAAAACGTGTATACTTCTAAATTCTGTTTCTGTTTGTATTGGTCAGTGCCTCTATCACAGTGCTAAGTGATAGAGGGGTAAGAGAATCTTTGTCTGTCTCTAATCATTAAGAATGTGTCTAAATGAGCTGGCTGAGCAGTCTCTGTAAGACTAATGCTAGAGTTTGACATCCACAAATCAGACAGTCAGGTAGGGGAGCTGGATGTGAAGAAGGAAGAACGAGGACAAGCTGGAGTTCACAGGTACAGTCGGGGACCTACGAAGATGGACTGAGACACGTGTAATTCCAGGAATTGTTGGTATCCTTCCCTTCAGAGCTGAACAGAGGCCTGGCCCTCGGGCCACACTTAAAGACAAACCAGTAGCGAGGCTTACTATAGTCTATTATCTTATTATTAGTGACCTTATTTAGTGCTGTTTACCTACTTTGCACAACTGGGACGAGAAGGGAGCCTGTTCATGTATCTCACTCTTACTTATTATTCAGGACAGATTTGCCATTTTTTTTTCTTGCCATTGTATTCACCATTTCCCTTTGTTAATCTTCCTCTCTGCTTCCATCACTCTGGGAAATGTGTTCTTTATTACGCTGTTTAGCACTTGTTCTCCCTTCTGCTGATAACTGTACCCTGAATTTCATCTGGGTGCCACCTTTTCTCCCTTCCTTGGTCCCTGGACTTCAGGTCAAGTTGATTCAGGCTCCCCTGATTCAGGGTGAGAACATGGCTCATGTCTGGTCAGTCATATTCCCATGGGTATGGCAATTTACTCAAAGATGAACAACTAACCTAATCAGAACCAATATAATAGAGCAACATTTGATTGGAATTCTTGAAGAATATACTTACATTGGAAATAAAATTAAGAGAAAATGGAAGCTAACTTGTCTCCTGTGGAGCCTAGAAGCAAAGCCATCAGTTGGAAGACAGCAGAGATGAAAAGATCAGGATCTTTTGATTTTATTTGAGCCCTAAATCCAGCTATGTGTGAAGTAAGCTCCACCCATGAGCTTTTCAGTTATAGAAGCCAATAAATTTTCACTTTCCTCAATCAATTTTGGGTTAAGTTTTCTATCATTTCTGACCCAAACAATATGCCTAAGGCATATAACCAACAGATGCTCAAGTACGTCCATTGATTATAACTGTGATTCCCTTTTCCATGTTCATAGCTACTCCATATATACTTCCCTCTAGCCTTATTCTATGGAGAAGGCAATGGCACCCCACTCCAGTACTCTTGCCTGAAAAATCCCAAGGATGGAGGAGCCTGGTGCGTTGTAATCCATGGGGTGGCTAAGAGTCGGACACGACTGAGCAACTTCACTTTCACTTTTCACTTTCATGCATTGGAGGAAGAAATGGCAAGCCACTCCAGTGTTCCTGCCTGGAGAATCCCAGGACGGGGGAGCCTGGTGGGCTGCCATCTATGGGGTCGCACAGAGTCGGACACAACTGAAGTGACTCAGCAGCAGCAGCAGCAGCCTTATTCTATGAACACCTTTAGAGCAAGGAGTGATTTTAAATTTCTTATCCTCAGGGATGTTTATTAATATATTTTGCAAATATCAGAGACACAAATAATGTTTGTTGAGTGAAAAAAAAAATAAGTTAAATGTTCTTTTTGTCCAGTGAATTCTTTTGAGCCTGGTAAGTAGCTAAGTTAAACACCCACCATTTCCATGTCTTGCCAGTGTTCTCATCCTTTCTTCTTTGGGCTGTGTGCTTTTTAGTGTTTGTTTTAATTGATGAGAAATTGCCTGATTCTTTACCTTTCTATTTTTTACCTTCAGAAGCTTGCCCTTTTCTTTTTGATTTGTGTCACACAGCCACCTGTGTTATTACTTATTCAGTTTTTTAATCTTTGATTACATTATGTATTTTGTTTTCTTTCTTGATAGTAATTCAGTCATTTAAGTTGTTTTCTATGAGCATTTCCACCCACTTACAGGATCTCTTACTGAATTCACTTCCTGACACCTGGGAGTATTATTTACCACCTATCTTTTAATATGCATTTAAGGCTATTTTCTACGAAGCCCAGATGACAACTGAGTGAAATTACACCCTATGAATCTTCCTAAAGATGAGGGAAATAGACAACCCCCTCTTTGTGCAATTAGTTATTCACTGAAAATATGTCAGATGGGCATTGTGTGTCTGATTGTGAGCTAGGTGTACTGAGAGATATAAAGATGGAAAACACGGGCCCTGCCCTTTTAGAGCAAAGTAAATATAAAATGAGGCAAAGGGAAAAACTGCTGCACAAATGTATGAAAATTCAGTGAAGAAGTGAGAGAGAAATGAATACATTTGACTTGGAACTCAAAGATGATCCAACCCAGGCCATGAATTGTGAGTGAGAATTTTAACTGTGGGGCCTGACACCCCGTGGAGGAAATGGTAAGAATAAAGGTATGGAAGTCTCTGTTCTCAACCCAGTGCTTCATTTTTGCCATGGTAGATGCTGGGAAGAAAGTCGTTGGTAAAATGGCAGAAATTCCTGCCATCATGGCATTTATATTTCAGTGGGGATGATGGACAATAATTAAGATAACTAAGAAGGATAGGTAGCGTTTTAGACAGTGGTAAGTATTTAGCAACAAATAAAGCAGGAAGGGTAATAGAAGATGTTAGGATTTGAAATTTCTGATAAGATAGTCATAGCAAGTGAGAGAGATCTAAGTACTCTCAATTTTTGCAGTTGGAATCTGAGGCTTAGCAGGCTAACATTGACTGATACCAGTTTTGGCTGCTGGGCACTTCCTCTTCCTGACTATGAGCTGCCAGCCAGTCAGGAAGGGCTGAGGTGGGAGGCGAACATGGATATAATGCTGCCTCTGCCCTCGGGACCTTACAGGGAGGGAAGACAGAGCTCATACCATTGTCACCTATGATATAAAGTGATTATGAAAGTGCTGGGAAGGATGGTGAAACTGAGAAGTGCTTAAGTAGGAATTCCATTTATCACCAAAAGTGGCAAAGAGCCAGAAAAGTATTCAGTCCTATAGAATTCTAAAAACAGTTCAACGGAAGAAGAATAGCTAGCTGGTCACGGTGGCTTTTTGAATTTTCTTTCATTCTTTTAGTATGAATATGAAACAATAACCTAAAACAATTGAGAAAAAAGACAGACTTGCAGGTAGCATCTTGGAATATGTGTTACTTGAAGCTTGTGAGTGAAGTGAGGTACAGTCTTTGACTCCCTTGGGTAGTAGGATAGTGGTCACCCCAACACAGCGGCAAGCTTCACGTGGGCACTGGCAGCCAGAAACACAGGGCCCTTGTCTGGCGTCTTATTCCTGATGTCCTTGCCTGTCAGTCAGCCTCCAGCCACCTGGGTTCTTTCCATTATGTTTTTGTTCCTTGTAATAAAGTGGATTTTCTTTCTCAGAGAATGAGCATAAAGATACCCAGAAAATAAAGCCAGGTGCCCGTTCGCAAGGCTGTAGCAAGCCAGCGTGCAGATGAGGCTTCTCGGCCTGTCCTGTAATCTCCCCCAGAGGAAAATGCTGCCGCTGACATGAATAGCAGAGGCCAGACAATGATTCTTAGGGAAGATAAACAGGCCTGTGACTCCCTCCTGACGGCTCCCACTCCTCTCCTCAATGAGCGATCATGGACCAAAAGGTCAGGGGGATAATTCTGCACCTGCAGCCTGGGACAGCCAGGCTCAGTCCTCGCACAGAACTCTCCCATAATTGATGCTAATTATTATTGAACCAAATGCACCCTTTCATAGAGGGGCATGTGCGAGGCTCTGTCACTGTTGGGGTGATTTTACCAAGAGCAAGTTTACAATTCTTTGCACAGATGGACACACACCTAAGGAGACCCAAGTATTGCATAAAGGTTCTTCATAGAGAATATTATCATTAGAAAGTCCTGCAGCTTTATAATGAGATGTTCGGGACTCAGGTGAATGACAAATGCTACCCAGTACCAGGGCCAGAATACTGAGTGGAGGAGTATGATTTATTCATAGGGGCTTGAACTCCACTGCTGGGCCTCTGGGCTGCTTGTGAGATTTTGCACCCTGCCATCTGGACTCTGAGACAGGTTAACAACAACTTTGGAGACCTTGGAACCCACTGGGGATTTGCTTTTATGGACATCCATCTGCTTTCTGATGGCTTTAATGAGAGTAGGGGCCCAGTGAAGAGGATAAAGAATGGAAAAGAAATGGAAGGGAATTCACCCAGCTGTACATAAAGCAGGATTGACTTCAGCAGAACACCAGTGTGGAAGTGGGAACTTGCCCTTCACATTAACCACTGCCTGTTTTGGAGAAGAGTTTTAAACAATGTTACATTTTCTTTTTTCAATGTATCAGTTCTATTTTTCCTCTCTTTTGATGATAAATGAATGGTTTTTAAAGAGTGTCCTTACATATAAAAATAGTATTGCTTGTGAGAGTTTGCACCCTGCCATCTGGACCCTAAGACAGGTTAACAACAACTTTGGAGACCTTGGAACCCACTTGGCTAATTCTTCAAATATACTTTCACGCCCTACCCAGGAATTCTAATTATACATAAATGTGCATACAAAGGGATAGAGTATGCTCAAATTTACAGTTTTATTATAACCATACCCCTTAAGCCAACTATTGATTGGAGGGAAAAGAGTCACATAGTCACTCATTCATCAGAAAGTTATTGCACCCAGACTATATTCTGGGGCTTTTTCCTGGATTCTGAACCAAAGATGAGGAAAACCTTATCCTTCTCATTATTTTTCTTTCAGTATCAGAAAGATGTTCCTCCACTATCATCTAGCTTGCATTGTTTCCAGTGAAAACTGTCAGTCTTAGTTTTGCTCCTTTGTAGGTAGTCAGTGTGTCTTTTAATTTTTTTTCCTGGCTGCTTTTAAGATTTCTTCTTTATTCATTATAAGCAATTTAACTATGTTAGGCTTTGGTGTAATTTTTTTCAGGTTTCTTATGCTTGGGTTCATTGAACTTTTTGGATCTATTGTTTTATTGTTTTTTATCAAATGTGATAGATTTTTGTTCATTAATTCTTCAAATATACTTTCACCCCCTACCCAGGAACTCTCAGTTCAGTTCACTTACTCAGTCATGTCTGACTTTTTGGGACCCCATGAATAGCAGCACGCCAGGCCTCCCTGTCCACCAACTCCCCGAGTTCACTCAAACTCACATCTATCGAGTCGGTGATGCCATCCAGCCATCTCATCCTCTGTCGTCCCCTTTTCCTCCTGCCCCCAATCCCTCCCAGCATCAGGGTCTTTTCCAATGAGTCAACTCTTCGCATGAGGTGGCCAAAGTATTGGAGTTTCAGCCTCAGCATCAGTCCTTCCAATTAACACCCAGGACTGATCTCCTTTAGAATGGACTGGTTGGATCTCCTTCCAGTCCAAGTGACTCTCAAGAGTCTTCTCCAGTACCACAGTTCAAAAGCATCAATTCTTTGGCGCTCAGCCTTCTTCACAGTCCAACTCTCACATCCATACATGACCACTGGAAAAACCGTAGCTTTGACTAGACTGACCTTTGTTGGCAAAGTAATGTCTCTGCTTTTGAATATGCTATCTAGGTTGGTCATAACTTTCCTTCTAAGGAGTAAGCGTCTTTTAATTTCCTGGCTGCAGTCACCCTCTGCAGTGATTTTGGAGCCCCAAAAATAAAGTCTGACACTGTTTCCACTGTTTCCCCATCTATTTCCCATGAAGTGATGGGACCAGATGCCATGATCTTAGTTTTCTGAATGTTGAGCTTTAAGCCAACTTTTTCACTCTCCTCTTTCACTTTCATCAAGAGACTTTTTAGTTCGTCTTCACTTTCTGCCATAAGGGTAGTGTCATCTGCTTATCTGAGGTTATTGACATTTCTCCCAGGAACTCTAATTATACATAAATGCTCAAAGTTGGTCCACAGTTTGTTAATGTTCTGTGCTTAGTCGTTCAATCCTGTCTGACTCTTTGTGACCCCATGGACTATAGCCCTCCAGGCTCCTCTGTCTTTGATTGATTGTCTTTGAGGATTCTCCAGGCAAGAACACTGGAGTGGGTTGTCATGCCCTCCTCCAGGGGATCTTTCCATCCCAGGGATCAAACCGAGGTCTCCAGCATTGCAGCCCAATTCTTTACCATCTGAGCCACCAGTTTGCTCATACTGTATTCATTTTTTCAGCCTTCTTTTGCTCCATTTTTAATTTTTTGATAGTTCATATTGCCATATCTTTAAGTTCACTAATTTTTTTCCTACACTATTTAATCTGTTGTTAATCCTGTCCTTCGGATGTATTTTTCATTTCCAGAAGTTCTATTTGTACTTTCTTTGTATCTCCCATGTCTCTTTTAACAGGCTCATGCTTCCCTCTACCTTTTTTGAATATACAGAATATAGTTATAATAATATAACAATCCTTATATCCTTTCTACTCATTTTGTCATCTGAGTAATTTGAGTCTGTTTCCATTAATTAATTTTTCTGCTCTTGAAAGGCCTGATTCTTTGCAATTCTGGTGATTTTTATTTAATGAGTTTACTTTTTTGAGTAAGGAATATTTCTTTAAATGTTCTTGAGTTTTTTTGAGGGGATTCAGCCAAGTTTTTACTTGATTCTTTTAAACCTTTTTTTTTTTTTTTTTGTTAGATGGAACAAGAATGTCATTTGAGCTAGGAAAAATTTTGCTCCACTATTCAGGCAAAACCCTTCTGAGTACTCTATTTAATGTCCTATGTATTTAAATTTATTTATTTTAATTGGAGGCTAATTACTTTACAATATTGTATTGGTTTTATGGGAATTCTCCACTGTAGCTTGTGGGAACATGAACTATTCTTGGACTTGTGTAATCTCTAAAAATTGTTCCCCCTGCTTTGGTGAATCTTTCTCCAGCCAGGGTCAGTTTCCTCATAGGCGTGTGCCGATTAGTTCTTAGTTAAAGCCTTAAGGGTCTTCTGTATATCTCCAAAACTGTTTTTCTCCATTCTGGGCCTCCACCCTGGGAATTTTACCTACGTTGATCTCTCTATATCCTCAACTCTGTCCTCTCAATCTTTGAACCTGCTTCTGAATCACATGGGGTGCCTGCTGAAAAATGGAGATTCTGAGGTTACCCACATAAATTGAATTATAATTTCTGGAGATGAGGCCCAGAATATAGGTTGATCACACAATGCTATTGATTTCTGAGAACCACAACCCTGAGGAAATCTTTCTCAAGTTTATCAGTTGCCATCTCCAACAGTCTTCTCTGGATCTCAAGTCTCCTTGACTTTGTCTGATATACAGTCGTACTCATTCTCCCCTCTTGGATGTCCTCAGGATTGTAGTATATTAAAACAGCTATTTGAGACTTATCCTAGCTGAACAGTCAACCAATTTGGGGCCTAGGAGAGGAAAAACTTGGCCCATAACTTAAGAGACTCAAGTTTTGGACTGAGGGGGTACCACCGACTTGCCTCAATTACATTGGGTCTTTATTTATGATTCCCCATCTGAAAAATGAAAAATAACAATTATATCTACCATACAAAGTGGCTATAATAATCAAATTAAAATGGAAAGAATGCTAGACATACTATAAATACCTCTCAACTTTTTCTGTATATGTGTTTCAGCTCTTTGTCCTTTGTATCTACATTCTGAGTATTCCTTAAGGAGATATTCCAGCTTATGTGTTCTGTCTTCTTCTCCATCCAGTATACCACTCAGCACATTAACTGTTTTTATTTTTTAAACTTTGTGGTCATGGTTTTCTAAGATCTCTAGTTTTTTTTTTTTTTCATAGAATGAGTTAAATATCAACTAAAACCTCTCTGAGGATATAAATTATACCTATATATTGCATATAAGCTGTCTACTGTTTATTTTAACTCGGTTTCTGTGAGTGTTCTTTAATTTGGTGAATATGACACTTTCTGTGTGTGTGGTGCTGGTTTTCTTCGAATCTTAGTGAATCTTGATTGTTCATATTTGCACATGATAATCAATGTTTAATTGTGAACATATATTCTGATTAGAGTAGCTTTCTCTGAAAATCGTGTGGAAGGATAAGGAAGTTTTCTGCCACAGTGTGCGTCTGCTAAGTCAGTTGTGACTGACTCTTCACGACCCCATGGACTATAGCCCCCCAGACTCCTCTGTCTGTGGGAGTCTCCAGGCAAGAATACTGGAGTGGGTTGCCATTTCCTCCTCCAGGGGATCTTCCCAACCCAGGGATTGAACCTGAGTCTCTTATGTCTCCTACATTGGCAGGCGGGTTCTTTACTACTAGCGCCACTTACATCATTAATAGGGAGCTGCTACGGTGTGGAGGCTCCCTATTCATTCCACAGTCTTAAATTAGTTGGGGGTACTGCTTTATTTCTCTAGGTACAATATTTATTCTGGGAGTCTTTTATGTCAAAAACACACAGTTTCAGAAAATCTTGTATTTATGCGTTAGCACAGGAAACTAAAGTCTACTATCCTCCTTGTTTATTTCTTTCTCTGATTTTCTTATGGAAAGTGACATTTCATTAGTCTTTACTCTATTTTTCTCTATACTTTGATAAGAGTGCTAAAATTGCTAACCTGGACGATCATTCAAATTTTCAAGATCTAGATTTTCTTTGGAGGGAGTGCAAGAAAGGGTATTTGGAGGAATCATATCTACTATCTGTTGCTTAGCATAAGTGGGCATAAAAAGGGTCAGTGGATCCTAGTTATTCAGAATCTGTTGCTTCAGTTTCTCTGTTTATTTTCTAAGGTCCTGTTTTCTGTTGACTCTGAGCTTTGTTTATATGTGAAGTTGCTTAACAGTAATTTTCTCATCTGTGTGTTTGGACTGTTGTTTTCTCCAATTTTGTTTCTCTGACATTCTGACTCCATCTGCTTCCTATCTTTCAGGAATTCCTCAAAATTTCCCGGGAGCTGGTAGTGTTCTTTCTGTTTGTGACAGTTTTTGTTAATTTGTTTCTTTCAGAACATTTAAAGATGTATGTGCTTGGCCCCCGTCCTGAAGTAATCTTTACCATAGTATCTCTAGTTTTAACAATTTAGGAGAAAAAGTTCAGTAACTTAAATATGCTTCTAGAGATTTTTTTTTATCTTATATGTCCCCAGATTTTGAATTCACAGCTTATTTGGAACTTGTAATCATCTTTACATGATTGCCTTAAAGAATATCTTTTATCTGATTTCATAATTGGTTGATGAGTTAAAAAGTTGCCTGAAACACATAATCATAAAAATGATACATGGATTGATACATTTTGTTTCACTGTGGATATACACACCTACATTCTTGTGTCAGTCTTTTGATTGCCATCCATGTTCTTTTTGAGTATGTCAGTCAGTCAGTTCAGTCGCTCAGTCGTGTCTGATTCTGCAACCCCATGAATTGCAGCACGCCAGGCCTCCCTGTCCATCACCAACTCCCCGAGTTCACTCAAACTCACATCCATCGAGTCAGTGATGCCATCCAGCCATCTCATCCTCTGTCATCCCCTTCTCCTCCTGCCCCCAATCCCTCCCAGCATCAGGGTCTTTTCCAATGAGTCAACTCTTCGCATGAGGTGGCCAAAGTACTGGAGTTTCAGCTTTAGCATCATTCCTTCCAAAGAACACCCAGGACTGATCTCCTTTAGGATGGACTGGTTGGATCTCCTTGCAGTCCAAGGGACTCTCAAGAGTCTTCTCCAATACCACAGTTCAAAAGCATCAATTCTTCAGTGCTCAGCCTTCTTCACAGTCCAACTCTCACATCCATACATGACCACTGGAAAAACCATAGCCTTGACTAGATGGACCTTTGTTGGCAAAGTAATGTCTCTGGTTTTTAATACTCTGTCTAGGTTGGTCATAACTTTCCTTCCAAGGAGTAAGCGTCTTTTAATTTCATGGCTACAATCACCATCTGTAGTGATTTTGGAGGCCCCCAAAATAAAGTCTGACACTGTTTCCACTGTTTCCCCATCTATTTGCCATGAAGTGATGAGGCCAGATGTCTGATCTTCGTTTTCTGAATGTTGAGCTTTAAGCCAACTTTTTCACTCTCCTCTTTCACTTTCATCAAGAGGCTTTTTAGTTCCTCTTCACTTTCTGCCATAAGGGTGGTGTCATCTGCATATCTGAGGTTATTGATATTTTTCCTGGCAATCTTGATTCCAGCTTGTGCTTCTTCCAGCCCAGAATTTCTCATGATGTACTCTGCATATAAGTTAAATTATCAGGGTGACAATATACAGCCTTGATGTACTCCTTTTCCTATTTGGTGAGTATAGACAACCTGTTTATGGGTTTCCCAGGTGGCTTCATGGTAAAAGAATCCTTCCACCAATGCAGAAGATGTGGGTTCAATTCCTGGATTGGTAAGATCCCCTGGAGGAGGAAATGGCAACCCACTCCAGTATTCTTACCTAGGAAATCCCAAGGACAGAGGAACTTGATGGGCTGTAGTCCTGGGGGTTGCAAAGAGTCAGACACAACTGGGCAACTGAGCCTGCATGCACACAACCTGTTTATAATTCCAATCCATCTTTCTTTCATAAACATGCCCATAAGGTATCATCTGTTTTCCAGCTTCAATTTCTCCACAATGTACAAGAAGTTAAAACCATGTGAGTGGAGGATTCCTCTGTATCTATCCATCCCCTTCTCCCAATCAGTCATAGTTGCCTAGCCCACATCTATTTTACAATAATTATTTTAACAATTCTCCTTATTGCATTCCTTCAAAATAATCCTTATTTATACAACTCTTTGTACTGTTAAAATAATCCTTATTGAAACAACTCTTTGGACTCTTATTTATTTATAAGAAGAAAAGAAAGACAGATATTTATTTATATATTTATTTATACATTTGCCATAATAAGTATAGTAGGCATAAACAGTTTTGAAGCTAAAATAACTCTTATGAACATATACTTTAATTGATAGGTATAAAAATGCAAGGGACTTTTTAATAATGAAAAATCTCAGCTATGAGTGTTCAGAGATTGTGAGCGTGCTGCTATGTTTAAAACAGGAAGAGAACTCTGGTTGATCTGAAAATTATGTAAAATGGACACTTGTTAAAAAGGCTTTGTTATGAATGTGCTATCATCATTTATTTCACCAAAAGTTTTAGGCATTCTGCTAGGCTTTGGGGATATAGAGATCAATATGATGAAAAAAATGGATACAAAAAGAAATGAAATATAGCAACAGCCTCAGAGACAGGTTAGTGTATGCATATGTGATAAAGAGGGCATCATTATTAGTGGGAAAGGAACCAACTGTTTAGTAAATGATGTTGAGAAAATTATTCACTTTATGGAGAAAAATGAAATGGGATCCCTATATATTGCCACATACAATAGTAGACTACAGACGGACTGAAATATTTAAGTGTGAAAGACAGAATTGGAAGAATAAAAGAAAATATAGGATAATATCTTTGTGATTAAGAGACGGAGGAGGGGAAAAACTTCTTAAATAAAACTTAAAGTACAAACCATGAAATGAAATGTTATTTTATATCAAAATTAAGCATTTCTGTTCTGTGAGGCATTTAATGGGCTATGTAATAAACAGCAAAAATGGAAGGATGTATTTCAAATGCCTAAATCTGGGAATGGATTAATATGTAGAATACACAAAAACCTTCTGAAAATGATCAACAACAACAAAAATCCTAATAGAAATATGGACAATGATGTAGATAAGAGAAACCACCAAAAGACTAAGTATATGAAATGATTCTGAAATACAGTACTAATCCAAGAAATGCAAATTAAAAACAGAAATATAATTTTGAATTGCTGGAAAGGCAAGATTTGGGAAGTAAGCAATGCCAAGTGTTGGAGAGGATGTAAATGTATTGATAGTCTCATGTGCTGTGGGTAGGAGGGTTGACAGATTAAGCCATTTTGGAAAGAATATTTTCATACTCCTTAGTTAAATAAGAATGCAAAGTTCCTGTGACCCAGAAATTCATCTCTTGAAATATGTATATATTTAACATATGTGTATATACACACATACGTTATATATATGTGTGTGCTGCTAAGTCACTACAGTCGTGTCTGACTCTGTGCGACCCCATAGACAGAAGCCCACCAGGCTCCCCTGTCCCTGGGATTCTCCAGGCAAGAACACTGGAGTGGGTTGCCATTTCCTTCTCCAATGTGTGAAATTGAAAAGTGAAAGGGAAGTCGCTCAGTCGTGTCTGACTCTTAGCGACCCCATGGACTGCAGCCTACTAGGCTCCTCTGTCCATGGGATTTTCCAGGCAAGAGTACTGGAGTGGGGTGCCATTGCCTTCTCCATACATATGTGTGTACATACATATAAAATGTGGTAGCGGTATCGTTAAGTCATGTCTGACTCTTGCAACGCCTTGGTCTGTAGCCCGCTAGGCTCCTCTCTCCATGGGATTTCCCAGGCAAGAATACTAGAGTGGGTTGCTATTTCCTACCCCAGGGGATCTTCCTGACCCTGGAATCAAACCCAGGTCTCTTGCATTGCAGGTCGATTTATATGTGTGTAGATATATGTTTGGGCTTCCCTGGTGGCTCAGCAGTAAAGAATCTGCTTGGAATTCAGGACACCTGGATTCAATCCCTGGGTGGGAAGATCCCTTGGAGAAGGGAATGGCTACCTACTCCAGTATTCTTACCTGGAGAATTCCATGGACAAGGGGTCTGGCAGGCTATAGTCCATGGGGTTCATTGTACATATACACACGCTAAAGAAATTCTCATGAGGCCTAAAGGGGCTTGTAAATGAATGCATGTTGGTGTATTACTGTGGTGGTGAAGATTTGGAAACAACCAGTAAATGTCTTCGGAGAACAAATAGGTAACTTGTGGCAACTGTTTACCAAGAACATTGTGCATCAGTTAGAAGCAATTGATATTGTATGTACATGCGGAACCAGCAGTTCAGTTCAGTCACTCAGTCATGTCCAACTCTTTGTGACCCCATGAACTGCAGCACTCCAGGCCTCCCTGTCCATCACCAACTCTCAGAGTCCACACAAATCCATGTCCATTGAGTCTGTGATGCCATCCAACCATCTCATCCTCCATCATCCCCTTCTCCTCCTGCCCTCAATCTTTCCCAGCATTGGAGTCTTTTCAAATGAGTCAGCTCTTTGCATCAGGTGGCCAAAGTATTGGAGTTTCAGCTTCAACATCAGTCCTTCCAATGCACACCGAGGACTGGTCTCCTTTAGGATGGACTGGTTGGATCTCCTTGCAGTCCAAGGGACTCTCAAGAGTCTTCTCCAACACCACAGTTCAAAAGCATCAATTCTTCTGTGCTCAGCTTTCTTTATAGTCCAAGTCTCACATCCATACATGACCACTGGAAAAACCATGGCCTTGACTAGACGGACCTTTGTTGGCAAAGTAATGTCTCTGCTATTCAATATGCTGTCTAGATTGGTCATAACTTTCCTTCCAAGGAGTAAGCATCTTTTAATTTCATGGCTGCAGTCACCATCTGTAGTGATTTTGGAGCCCAAAAAATAAAGTCTGACGCTGTTTCCACTGTTTCCCCATCTATTTCCCATGAAGTGATGGGACTGGATGCCATGATCTTCGTTTTCTGAATGTTGAGCTAAGCCGACTTTTTCACTCTCCTCTTTCACATTCATCAAGAGGCTTTTTGGTTCTTCTTCACTTTCTGCCATAAGGGTGGTGTCATCTGCATATCTGAGGTTATTCATATTTCTCCCAGCAATCTTGATTCCAGCTTGTGCTTCATCCAGCCCAGACTTTCTCATGATGTACTCTGCATATAAGTTAAATAAACAGGGTGACAATATACAGCCTTGACGTACTCCTTTTCCTATTTGGAACCAGTCTGTTGTTCCATGTCCAGTTCTAACCGTTGCTTCCTGACCTGCATACAGGTTCCTCAAGAGACAGGTCAGGTGGTCTGGTATTCCCATCTCTTTCAGAATTTTCCACAGTTTATTGTGATCCACACAGTCAAAGGCTTTGACATAGTCAATAAGGCAGAAATAGATGTTTTTCTGGAACTCTCTTGCTTTATCGATGATCTAGTGGATGTTGGCAATTTGATCTCTGGTTCCTCTGCCTTTTCTAAAACCAGCTTGAACATCAGGAAGTTCACGGTTCACGTATTGCTGAAGCCTGGCTTGGGGAATTTTGAGCATTACTTTACTAGCATGTGAGATGAACGAAATTGTGCAGTAGTTTGAGCATTCTTTGGCATTGCCTTTCTTTGGGATTGGAATGAAAACTGACCTTTTCCAGTCCTGTGGCCACTGCTGAGTTTTCCAAATTTGCTGGCATATTGAGTGCAGCACTTTCACAGCATCATCTTTCCATGGATGGATCTTAAAAATATATTGAGTAAGCAAATCAAAACACAGAATTAGTTAACAAATTAAAACCTAGAATGTAACACAATATCACTTATAAAAATTCTAAAATACACATAAAACACGGAACAACAGAAACACAAATTCAAGAGTGTGCATTTTCACTTTATACAGTTGCCTATGGATGGTGGAGGAGTTGTAGTTCTATACAGAGACTAAGTAAATGAGTAAATAAATAGGTAAAATTTGGCAGTGGGTGATCTTAAGATGACCATGGGTGACAATGTATTCAGAAGCAGGATTAACTCAGCCTTCCTCACTTGAGATCCAAATTACTTAAAAGAAAAGAAACTCCTAGAAAACATAAATCTATTCCTCAGAGGACTCATGGATTGTCAAAGTCATCAGAATAATAGAATATAGCAATGATCCTGATAGAGAGAAGTGCAGCGTTTGGCCAAACATCACTAATGCAGTTAATTTTATGTCAAATGGACTGAGCCATAGGTACCTAGGTATTTAATCAAACATCTTAGAGTGTGTGTGTGTGTGTGTGTGTGTGTTTCTGGATGAGGCTAACATTTGAATCAGTGGACTGAGTAGAGCAGATTGTCCTCCCTGTTACGAGTGGACCAAATCCAATCAGTTGAAGGGCTGAATAGAACCAGAAAGCTGAGTAACACGGAGCCCCTTTTGCCTGAATGCCTTCAAACTGAGATGTTTTTTTCCCAGTCTTTAGACTCAAACTGAAACATCCACTTTCCTGAGTTTCCGGTTTGTGGACTATAGTCCTGAGGATTTCATAATCACATGAGCTGATTCCTTATATTAAATCTCTTTATATGTAATATGTTTACATCCTTTTGGTTCTATTTCTCTAGAGTACCCTCACTAATGTAGTCACAACTGTCCCAAGGTCCTTCTCTTGTATAGCGCTGACCTTATGAATGCTCAATTCTATCCTGGAAATCCAGCCCTCACATTTGTATTCCAGGCAACAAGCCAAAGAAGAATTGGAAAGCCAACTTCCAGCCAAGTTGACTCACCCTACAACTTGTGCCACTTGCTACTGGCCAGTTCTGTAGCTATTTTATCTGCAAAGGAAGGTGGGAAATGTAGTTTTTCAGTGTGGTACAGTGCCATGCCCAGGAGAAAGTAGGTTCTACTCTTTAGGAAGAAGTGGTGTTTGAATGGTGGATTCGTCCTTAGTGGTCTGTCTCAGCAACCAATGCCTTTGCACACAGTTGGCATTCCAGAAATACTAATTGAATCAAAATTTTAAATTTTCATAAAATTATCCTGTATCATAGAATTGTAGAGAAACAAAATACTTATCTTTGAGCCTTATTACTCTGCTTTTGTTTTGATTAATTCTTGCATGAATCAGTTAAAACATACATTCAAAAAAATGCTGTTGAGTGACTTTCATGTTGTTGTTGGTAGCAGTCACTCAGTCGTGTCCAACTCTTTGAGACCATGGTCTGCAGCAAAATAGTTTTCCCTGTCCATTGTCTCCTGGAGTTTGCTTTAACTCATGTCCATTGACTTGGTGATGCCATCCAACCATCTCATCCTGTGTCATCCCCTTCTCCTCCTGCCTTCAATCTTTCCCAGAATCAGTCTTTTCCAATGAGTCAGTTCTTCGCATCAGGTGGCCAAAGTATTGGCGTTTCAGCTTCAGTATCGGTCCTTCCGGTGAATATTTAGGGTTGATTTCCTTTAGGATGGACTAGTTTGATCTCCTTGTTGACCAAGGGACTCTCAAGAGTCTTCACCAGAACCACAGTTCAAAAGCATCAATTCTTCAGTCTTCAACCTTCTTTATGGGCCAACTCTGACATCTGTGCATGACTACTGGAAAAACCATAGCTTTGACCAGACGGACCTTTGTAAGCAAACTGATGTCTCTGCTTTTTAATATGCTATCTAGGTTTTCTTCCAAGGAGCAAATGTCTTTTAATTTCATGGCTGCAGTCACTGTCCACAGTGATTTTGGAGCCAAGAAAATGAAGTCTGTCACTGTTTTCATTTTTTCCCACCTATTTGCCATGAAGTGATAGGATCAAAAGCCATGATCTTAGTTTTTTAAATATTGAGTTTTAAACCAGCTTTTTCACTCTCCTCTTTCACCTTTATCAAGAGGCTCTTTAGTTCCTCTTTGCTTTCTGCCATTAGGGTGGTGTCATCTGCTTATCTGAGGTTACTGATATTTCTCCCAGCAATTTTGATTCAAGCTTGTACTTCATCCAGCCCAGCATTTCACATGAGGTATTCTGCGTATAAGTTAAGTAAGCAGGGTGACAATATACAGCCTTGTCTTAACTCCTTTCCAAATTTTGAACTAGTCCATTGTTCCATGTCCAGTTCTAACTGTTGCTTCTTGACCTGCATACAGATTCTCAGGAGGCAGGTAAGATGGTTCTGGTATTCCCATCTCTTTCAGAATTTTCCAGTTTGTTGTGATCCACACAGTCAAAGGCTTCAGCATAGTCAATGAAGCAGACACATGCATTTTTGTGGAATGCTCTTACTTTTTCAGTAATCCAATGGATGTTGACAATTTGATCTCTGGTTCCTCTTCCTTTTCTAAATTCAGGTTGTGCATCTGGAGTTTCTCGGTTCGTGTAGTGTTGAAGCCTGGCTTGAAGGATTTGAGCATTACCTTGCTAGCATGTGAAATGAATGCAATTGTGTGGTAGTTTGAACATTTTTTGGCATTGCCTTTCTTTGGGATTGGAATGAAAACTGATCTTTTCCAGTCCTGTGGCCACTGCTGATTTTTCCAAACTGGCTGGCCTATTGAATGCATCACTTTAACAGCATCACCTTTTAGGATTTGAAACAATTTAACTGGAATCCCATCACCTCCACTATTTTTGTTCATAGTGATGCTTCCTAAGGATCACTGGACTTCACACTCTAGAATGTGTGGTTCTATGTGAGTGGTCACACCATCGTGGTTATTTGGATCATTAAGACATTTTTTGTACCATTCTTCTGTGTATTCTTGCCACCTCTTCTTAATATCTTCTGCTTGTGTTAGGTCCATACCACTTCTGTCCTTTATTGTACCCATCTTTGCATAAAATATTCCCTTGGCATCTATAATTTTCTGGAAGAGATCTCTAGTCTTTCCCATTCTACTGTTTTCTCTATTTCTTTGTACTGTTCAGTTAAGAAGGCTTTCTTATCTCTCCTTGCTACTCTTTGGGACTCTGCATTCAGATGGATTTATCTTTCCTTTTCGCCTTTGTTTTTTGCTTCTCTTTTGTGTACTGTGAGTTTTTCAATTAAGTTAATGATTTATTGTAGAAGAATCTTTAGCAGACAAAAGGTAAAATTTTATCAGGCAGGTAGAAATGATATATACATATAAATTATGTAAGTGTAAGTCAGTACTTCTAAATGGTTCTAACATGTTTGAAAATACATACATTTTTAAGAAGTATAAATACTACCTCATTGATCTTACCATATTAACTGGCTGAGAAAAATTTTTTTTTGTTGAAAGTAAAAGCTAAATTTAATCCTCAGCTCTGAGTTATCATGAAATATAAACAAATGGACACTATGTGATGAAAGCTTTACCTGTACAAATATATTTACTCCCATATATATTATAAATGCATATATTTTATGCATTTTAAAGATAGTTTTTTTTTTTTCAGTGTTAGTTTGTGATACATTTATTGACTATTTTATACATTTTTGTACAAAATATACAAAATTCAGAGCAGAGAGAATGGCAGACTCCTTGACTTAATCTTGCAAATCAACATTGTATGCTTAAGGGATGGTATGGGGAGGGAGGTGGAAGAGGGGTTCGGGATAGGGAACATGTGTACACCCGTGGCGATTCATGTTGATGTATGGCAAAATCAATACAATATTATACATTAAAAAAAAATTGTGACATGACTGTAAAAAACAAAACAAAAAAACATTGTATGCTTAGAAAAGAGGTGGGTCAATACAATAATTCATTTGTCATATTGATGCACTAGAAGTCAGTTATATTTAAAACACACGCACACACACACAGCACTTAATGGCATAAGGTTAAAAGCAAAATCGGCCAAACTAGCTTACTCATGGAAAAGAGAAAACTCACTTAACCACTGCAGAAATGACACTTCCTGATTTTGCAAAGAGGTCACGAGTGGGCCACCTCAGCTCCTGCCTTGGGATAATTCCCTGTGAGTGACGCTATTGCTGGACATGCAAACTCTGGTAGAAGGGTCTCCTGGGCTATGGGATCCCATGGCAACGGGCTGATAGAAGCGGCTCGGCCCTCTGCTGCCAAAGCTCTTTGCCAGGCTGTGAAGAGTGAGAAGGGTGTATAAACTATGATTAGTTCTTGGTATTAATAGCTGGGAAATGTGTTGCTCATCTACAAATGCCACTTGTCCACTCTGCATATTTGCTGGTCTACTTTGTCGTCCATATTAGTCAACCATTGCCACCCTCTTCTTACCATCTCACAGAGAGAATGGGAATCTGTGACATAAGAAATGGTCACTGCAATTAGATTATTTCAAAAAACAAATAACACGGAATGTCATATGCAGAAAGAATTGATATAGGTATCTAAAATGTTTGTAATTTCTCACAGTTGAGAGAATCAGTTTTCTGACTTTAATATTAAATAATAGAAAGTAAATTTTAGCTTTTGATGACAATTTATTTTTCTACTCTGTAATGTATTTAACACTGAGAATATATTTGACTCTAAGTAAAATTCTAGTTCATGATCTGAGCCACAATCAGCTCCCAGTCTTGTTTTTGTTGACTGCATAGAGCTTCTCCATCTTTGGCTGTAAAGAATATAATCAATCTGATTTCGGTGTTGACCATCTGGTGATGTCCATGTGTAGAGTCTTCTCTTGTGTTGTTGGAAGAGAGTGTTTGCTATGACCAGTGCGTTCTCTTGGCAAAACTCTATTAGCCTTTGCCCTGCTTCATTCCGTACTCCAAGGCCAAATTTGCCTGTTACTCCAGGTGTTTCTTGACTTCCTACTTTTGCATTCCAGTCCCCTATAATGAAAAGGACGTCTTTTTTAGGTGTGAGTTCTAACAGGTCTTGTAGGTCTTCATAGAACCATTCAACTTCAGCTTCTTCAGCATTACTGGTTGGGGCACAGACTTGGATTACTGTGATATTGAATGGTTTGCCTTGGAAATGAACAGAGATCATTCTGTCGTTTTTGAAATTGCATCCAAGTACTGCATTTCGGACTCTTTTGTTAACCATGATGGCTACTCCATTTCTTCTAAGGGATTCCAGCTCACAGTAGTAGATATAATGGTCATCTGAATTAAATTATAGAAAACGCACTGGTCATAGCAAACACCCTCTTTCAACAACACAAGAGAAGACTCTACACATGGACATCACCAAATGGTCAACACTGAAATCAGATTGATTATATTCTTTGCAGCCAAAGATGGAGAAGCTCTATACAGTCAACAAAAACAAGACCGGGAGCTGACTGTGGCTCAGATCATGAACTCCTTATTGCCAAATTCAGACTTAAATTGAATAAAGTAGGGAAACCACTAGACCATTTAGGTATGACCTAAATCAAATCCCTTATAATTATACAGTAGAAGTGAGAAATAGATTTAAGGGCCTAGATCTGATAGATGGAGTGCCTGATGAACTATGGACGTAGGTTCATGACATTATACAGGAGACAGGGATCAAGACCATGCCCATGGAAAAGAAATGCAAAAAAGCAAAATGGCTGTCTGGGGAGGCCTTACAAATATCTGTGAAAAGAAGAGAAGCAAAAAGCAAAGGAGAAAAGGAAAGATACAGGCATCTGAATGCAGAGTTCCAAAGAATAGCAAGGAGAGATAAAAAGCCTTCCACAGTGATCAATGCAAACAAAAAGAGGAAAAAAACAGAATGGGAAAGACTAGAGATCTCCTCAAGAAAATTAGAGACACCAAGGGAACATTTCATGCAAAGATGGGCTCGATAAAGGACAGAAATGGTACAGACCTAACAGAAGCAGAAGATATGAAGAAGAGGTGGCAAGAATACACAGAAGAACTGTACAAAAAAGATCTTCATGACCCAGATAATCACGATGGTGTGATCACTGACCTAGAGCCAGACATCCTGGAATGTGAAGTCAGGTGGGCCTTAGAAAGCATCACTACGAACAAAGCTAGTGGAGGTGATGGAATTCCAGTTGAGCTATTTCAAATCCTGAAAGATGATGTTGTGAAAGTGCTGTACTCAATATGCCAGCAAATTTGGAAAACTCAGCAGTGGCCACAGGACTGGAAAGGGTCAGTTTTCATTCCAATCCCAAAGAAAGGGAATGCCAAGGAATGCTCAAACTACCACACAACTGCACTCATCTCACACGCTAGTAAATTTCTCCAAGCCAGGCTTCAGAAATACGTGAACTGTGGTCTTCCAGATGTTCAAGCTGGTTTTAGAAGGAAAAGGAGGAAGCAGAGGAAGCAGAGATCAAATTGCCAGCATCCGCTGGATCATGGAAAAAGCAAGAGAGTTCCAGAAAAACATCTATTTCTGCTTTATTGACTACTCCAAAGCCTTTGACTGTGTGGATCCCAATAAACTGTGGAGAATTCTGAAAGAGATGGGAATACCAGACCACCTGATCTGCCTCTTGAGAAACCTATATGCAGGTCAGGAAGCAACAGTTAGAACTGAACATGGAACAACAAACTGGTTCCAAATAGGAAAAGGAGTACGTCAAGGCTGTATATTGTCACCCTACTTATTTAACTTACATGCAGAGTACATCATGAGAAACGCTGGGCTGGAAGAAGCACAATCTGGGTCAAGATTGCCGGGAGAAATATCAATAACCTCAGATATTCAGATGACACCATCCTTATGGCAGAAAGTGAAGAGGAACTAAAAAGCCTCTTGATGAAAGTGAAAGAGGAGAGTGAAAAAGTTGGCTTAAAGCTCAACATTCAGAAAACGAAGATCATGACACCTGGTGCCATCACTTCATGGGAAATAGATGGGGAAACAGTGGAAACAGTGTCAGACTTTATTTTTCTGGGCTCCAAAATCACTGCACATGGTGACTGCAGCCATGAAATTAAAAGACACTTACTCCTTGGAAGGAAAGTTATGACCAACCTAGATAGCATATTCAAAAGCAGAGACATTACTTAGCCAACAAAGGTCCGTCTAGTCAAGGCTATGGTTTTTCTAGTGGATATGTACGGATGTGAGAGTTGGACTGTGAAGAAGGCTGAGCGCCGAAGAATTGATGCTTTTGAACTGTGGTATTGGAGAAGACTCTTGAGAGTCCCTTGGACTGCAAGGAGATCCAACCAGTCCATTCTGAAGGAGATCAGCCCTGGGATTTCTTTGGAAGGAATGATGCTAAAGCTGAAACTCCAGTACTTTGGCCACCTCATGCGAAGAGTTGACTCATTGGAAAAGACCCTGATGCTGAGAGGGATTGGGGGCAGCAGGAGAAGGGGACGACAGAGGATGAGATGGCTGGATGGCATCACCAACTGGATGGATGTGAGTTTGAGTGAACTCCAGGAGTTGGTGATGGACAGGGAGGCCTGGCGTGCTGTGATTCATGGGGTCACAAAGAGTCGACCACAACTGAGTGACTGAACTGAACTGAAAATTCTAGTGTTTTGTCCAAATTAGTTTAGACTAAACTAGAAATAAATTCTTAGAATTTATTTATAAAACAACACATTTTAATAATATTCCCTTTGTCTCTATAAAGAACAAAATATATAAAGAATGATAAAAGCTACGTTTAAATGGCAACAAATGAAAAAACTCCCAGTTCCTTACTATTCTGTAATTCAGTCAATATGATTACACTGTTTTTGAGATTAGCTCTTTGCAAACTTTCTCACAGAAACTATTACTTGAGAAATGAATATTGTAAGGTAACTACTATCAAAAAAGAAAGAGAGTTCCAGAAAAACATCTACTTCTGCTTTATTGACTATGCCAAAGCATTTGACTGTGTGAATCACAACAAACTGTGGAAAAATTTTTAAGAGATGTGAATACCAGACCGCCTTACCTGCTTCTTGAGAAATCTGTATGCAGTTCAGAAGCAACAGTTAGAACTGGACATGGAACAACAGACTGTTTCCAAATCAGGAAAGGAGAACCTCAATGAGTTTGTATACAATGAGTTTGAGTATGCTCCAGGAGTTGCCAATAGACAGAGAAGCCTGGTGTGATGCAGTCCATGGGTTTGCAGGGAGTAGGACACAACTGAGTGACTGAACTGAACTGAACTACTATCTGGTATTTGGTCCATAATTCTGGAAGTAAAAGACTGAAATCCAGCTTCGTGAATGAGTTTGACTAAAATTTGTAGCAAAGATTCAAGCAATAATTTTGTATTACTTTTCATGAGAAAGTGATGTATTTCAAAACACAATTCTCATAGCATTACCTTAGCAAAGCAGGGTGATATTTAGTGCTATCTTCCCCACGTTAAGTTCCAGAAGAATGAATCCAAATGGATAGTGAAGTGACCACCTAGGGTAGCTAAAACACATTTTTTTTTTTTTTTTAAGAATAATATCCCTAATGAGGTGGATGAAACTGGAGCCTATTATACAGAGCGAAGTAAGCCAGAAGGAAAAACACCAATACAGTATACTAACGCATATGTATGGAATTTAGAAAGATGATAACAATAACCCTGTGTACGAGACAGCAAAAGAGACACTGATGTATGGAAGTCTTACGGACTCTGTGGGAGAGGGAGAGGGTGGGAAGATTTGGGAGAATGGCATTGAAACATGTAAAATATCATGTATGAAATGAGATGCCAGTCCAGGTTCAATGCACGATACTGGATGCTTAGGGCTAGTGCACTGGGATGACCCAGAGGGATGGTATGGGGAGGGAGGAGGGAGGAGGGTTCAGGATGGGGAGCACATGTATACCTGTGATGGATTCATTTTGATATTTGGCAAAACTAATACAATTATGTAAAGTTTAAAAATAAAATAAAATTAAAAAAAAAAGAATAATATCCCTGGTATCTGGACTTTTAAGCTATAAGATTTTTTAATGTCCCTTTTGGGGTCCTCAATTAGAGAAGACAATGGCACCCCACTCCAGTACTTTTGCCTGGAAAATCCCATGGACAGAGGAGCCTGGTAGGCTGCAGTCCATGGGTTGCTAAGAGTCGGACACGACTGAGCGACTTCATTTTCACTTTTCACTTTCATGCATTGGAGAAGGAAATGGCAACCCACTCCAGTGTTCTTGCCTGGAGAATCCTAGGGACGGTGGAGTCTGGTGGGCTGCCGTCTATGGGGTCACACAGAGTCAGACATGGCTGAAGTGACTTCAATAACCTGTATGTTACGTGGCCATCTGAGCATTTCTTACCTAAAGACCGACCTTGCAACCAATTGCTCAAAACATCTGTGTTAAAGAATCACTGCTTAACATTACTTGAAAAGTGAATTATTTTGGGTACTTGTCATCCAATTAAGTCAGGTCTAATTAGGACAGCAGCTCTGTCTAAATTGGGTTGACTAGGATCTCTAGCACTGCCCTCTGGTGGCAAGCTTTGCTCACCCAGTCTCACAGGCATGATTGGTGGCTCCTGTGTCAAGTCAGCTGAGCGAAGCTTTTAGAATGCCTTCAAATTGGTGTCCTTATTCAATAGCTCTTCCTCTTGGGCACTGGATTTCAAAACATCATTTCCAGACTAGAAACATCAACATCACTTGGAATTTGTTAAAATCCTAACATTTTGGTGGGGCTACCGCATACTGTCTGAATCAGAAATTCTAGAGGTAGAGAACAGTGCTCTGGATTTCGTTTTAACAAGCAGTTCAGATGATTCTGATGTCCACTAAAGTTTGAGAACCACTGTCTTCCTGTTTTGTCCAGTGATTTGAACTCTTCAGAAACACCCAAACCAAAATGTTTTGCCAGAGCCCCAACTTCTTTCCCTTAGTCTCTTAGCCTTCACAAAGACCAGAATTGTATGTTTCAGTTCAGTTCAGTCGCTCAGTCATGTCCGACTCTTTGCGACCCCATGGACTGCAGCATGCCAGGCCTCCCTGTCCATCACCAACTCTGGAGTTTACTCAAACTCATGTCAATTGAGTCAGTTTGCTTAATAGTAAATTTAAGCAATTGTAACAGTGCTGTTTCGAGCATTTGTTTTTACGCATCTCTGCTTGTGTGTATATTTCTACAGTATAAATTTCTAGATGGTAAATTGCTGAGTCAAAGAGTATACATGTAAATATTAATATATTTACTCTTTGCAACCCCGTGGACTGTAACCTGCCAGGCTTCTCTGTCCATGGGATTTCCCAGGTAAGAATACTGAAGTGAGTTTCCATTCTCTTTTCAAGGGGATCTTTCTGAGCCAGGGATTGAACCCAGGTCTCCTGCATTGCAGGTAGATTCTTACCAATGAGTCACCAGGGAAGCCCAAAAAATAACAAATTAAAAATTAATATATTTCCTTATTTCCTGTATTCTTGATGCTCTGGAATCTGGAGCCTTTCTGAACCTGGAGAGACTATTCCTCCGAGGGTCATCTAGTTTCAAGAGAGAGCAACAATTTGCCTGCAAACTCACCTTTAATATATAAATCAATCAATCTAAAGCCCATTCTCTGAACTCTATTTTGTTCTTACACTCCAGCAGGAAACATTCCTCTGACTTGCTTATCCTATAGCACAGAACCCACAGAAAATTTTCAAACTATCCAGTCCTAAGTCTGCTCAGCTAGCATACTCTGCCTTGCCATGAACTCTGATACCAGAATACTTGGGTTTAAATTCCAGCATCTCTGCTTCCTGGGTATGTGGATTTTTTCCTTGGTAAGTTATTTGATTGCTCCATTGACTCAATTTTTTCATCAGAATATGGTTGATAATAACAAAATCTACCTCACAGAGTTTTAAATATTAATAAACATAGAATACTTTTAACAATACATAGCATGTAGTAACCACTTGCTATTATTTTTGGTCAACTTATTTAATCCTCAAAAAATTTGAAATAGTTTAATCTTCATAAAAAACATTTGTAAAAGCCTATCTATTATATTCCTAGCAAAATGGAATAATTGAACAATTTTTATTAAAATTGTATTTAAGTTAAACTGTATTGAGATTGAATAATATTTTGAATATTTTCCCACCTAATTGTTCAGTCTCTCAGTCGTGTCCAACTCTTTGTGACCATATGCACTGCAGCACACCAGGCTTCCCTGTCCTTCGCCAATTCCTGCAGTTTGTTCAAACTCATGTCCATTGAGTCAGTGATACCATACAACCACCTCTGATGCCATATAACCATCTCATCCTCTGTTGTGCCCAGCTCTTCCTGCCTTCAATCTAATAGATTTTAAAAATAATCTCTATTAGCCTTTTTTTTTTTTTAGTTATAAGGATGATTGAAAAATTTTAGGGTATTTTGAGGCTTTGATTACCTTTTGCTGTGAAATATTTATTTTTTTCTCTTTTTGTTATTTATTGTTTGACTAATGAATATTAGTCCAGTATTTAAAATTGAAGATCTTTTTGTGATTATATCTTAACATTTTTATACCAGTATTAGCCAAACATTTAAAATTTTATAGGGCCAACTGGTAATGCTTTTTATTTATGATTCCTGGCTTTATTTGTTTAAAAGTCTCCTATATTTTCTTCAAGTACTATAAATGAAGTATTCCTTCATTTACAATTAGGTCCTTTTAAGCTGGGTTTTGACCACCTTAAAGTTGCTTTTTTTTTTTTTCAATATTCCAACAAGCCAATGTCTGTATGGTCATAAAAATTCCCTGAAACTTTCTTTGTTAATTTGTTCCTAGTCTCACCTCCTTGAGAAGGCAATGGCACCCCACTCCAGTACTCTTGCCGGGAAAATCCCATGGATGGAGGAGCTTGGTAGGCTACAGTCCATGGGGTCACTAAGAGTCAGACATGACTGAGCGACTTCACTTTCACTTTTCACTTTCCTGCATTGGAGAAGGAAATGGCAACCCACTCCAGTGTTCTTGCCTGGAGAATCCCAGGGACAGGGGAGCCTGGTGGGCTGCCGTCTATGGGGTCGCACAGAGTCGGACACGACTGAAGCGACTTAGCAGCAGCAGCAGCAGTCTCACCTCCAATCCTTTTTAGCATTTTCCCATATGTGAAATATAGGATAGACTCTCTTACCTTGGGAATATCTCAAAAGAAATTTATTTAAGGAGTCTATCCATCTCAACCATTGACATAGAAATCTGTTTGCAAGTTAAATTTTCTGTGATGACAATGGTCAAATCTCTGTATGTCCTGGACTTCACCCACCTGACCAAATAGATAAATTGATTTCCAATGTTCTTTTCCAAGAGTCCCAGTCATGCTAATCACTTCTGCAAATCCAAAGACAACGTGTTCACCGCTGGGGCCTTCCTGCTTGGCTCTGCCTCAGTCTTCCATTTTTTTCTCTCACTGATGCTCATACTGTTATACTGAAAAGTGACTTCTACTCAGTGGGGATTTTTTCTGATCACTATCCAAATCCTCTTCTCTGCCTCATATTTCTACTGATTTATTCATTAATTTAAATATTACAGTACTGATTAATTATAAAGGGCTTTTCAATGGCAGGCACTTGCGATACCTCAATGATGCAAATCCCAATGGCAGAGATCCGTGTTCTTATGAAGATTTCGTCTCAGAATTGTTATGGTGTCTGGAACACAGCATGTACATGTATGTGCATAAATAATGAAATGTGCTTGTAGATAATTGGTTGGAAATGTTAACTGATTTGGATGCAGCTACGTTCTCTCTCTGTGTGTATGCTTTTTGATTAAATTAATAGGCTTAATTGTCTGAAACACTTTTAAGTTGCAGATAAATTGAGCTGATAGTACAGAGTTCACATATACCTCTTCTCCTGCCCCCATCATCAATTTTTCCTATTATTAATATCTTGCATTAGTGTGGTCTATTTTGTTGTAAGTGATTAACCCATATTGATATACTACCATTAAAGTCCATGGTTTATATCAGGGTTTACTCTTTGTGTTGTGCATTTCTACGCATCTTGACAAATATATATTGTGATGATATCTATAATTGCAGTATCATACAGAATAATTTTACTACTCTGAAAATCCCTTTTGGGAACCTATTCTTTTTTCTCTTCCTCCCCACCCTCAAACCCTTAACCCCTGGGAATTACTGATCTTTTTACTCGATGGTTTTGCCTTTGCCAGCATATTATAGACTTGGACTCAGACCATATGTAAGCTTTTCAGGTTTATTTCTTTCATTTATCAATATGCATTTATAGGCACTGGCACCCCACTCCAGTACTCTTGCCTGGAAAATCCCATGGATGGAGGAGCCTGATAGTCTGTAGTCCATGGGGTCGCAAAGAGTCGGACACGAATGAGCGACTTTTTCACTTTCATGCATTGGAGGAGGAAATGGCAACCCGCTCCAGTGTTCTTGCCTGGAGAATCCCATGGACGGGGGAGCCTGGTGGGCTGCCGTCTATGGGGTCGCACAGAGTCGGACACAACTGAAGCGACTTAGCTGTAGCAGCAGTAGCAGTGCTTAGTCGCTCAGTCATGTCTGACTCTTTGTGACCCCATGGACTGTAGCCTGCCAGGCTTCTCTGACCATGGGAATTCTCCAGGCAAGAATAGAGTGGGTTGCCATGTATCCTTTAGGGGATCTTCCCAACCCAAGGATAGAACCCAGGTCTCACACATTGCAGCCCAGTTCTTTACCATCTGAATCACCAGGGAAACACAAAGCAGTAGTACTGAGTCATCCCCAGCTCTGTGAAGTGAAAGTTGCTCAGTCGTGTCTGACTCTTTGGGATCCCACGGACTATACAGTCCAGGCCAGAATACTGGAATGGGTAGACTTTCCATTCTCCAGGGATCTTCCCAACCCGGGGATCAAACCCAGGTCTCCCACATTCAGTTCAGTTCAGTTCAGTCTCTCAGTCATGTCTGACTCTTTGGGACCCCATGAACCACAGCACGCCAGGCTTCCCTGTCCATCACCAACTCCCGGACTCTGCCCAAACCCATGTCCATTGAGTCAGTGATGCCATCCAACTATCTCATCCTTTGTCGTCCCCTTTTCCTCCCACCTTCAATCTTTCCCAGCATCAGAGTCTTTTCAACTGAGTCAGCTCTTCCCATCAGGTGGCCAAAGTATTGGAGCTTCAGATTCAACATCAGTCCTTCCAGTGAACACGCAGGACCGATTTCCTTTAGAATGAACTGGCTGTGTCTCCTTGCAGTCCAAGGGACTCTCAAGAGTCTTCTCCAACACCACAGTTCAAAAGCATCAGTTCTGAGCTCAGCTTTCTTTATAGCGCAACTCTCACATCCATATATGACTACTGGAAAAACCATAGCCTTGACTAGTTGGACCTTTGCTAACAAAGTAATGTTTCAGCTTTTAATATGCTGTCTAGGTCGGTCATAACTTTCCTTCCAAGGAGTAAGCATCTTTTAATTTCATGGCTGCAATCACCATCTGCAGTGATTTTGGAGACCCAAAAAATAAAGTCAGCCACTGTTTCCACTGTTTCCCCATCTATTTCTCATAAAGTGATGGGACCAGACGCCATGATCTTCGTTTTCTGAATGTTGAGCTTTAAGCCAACTTTTTCACTCTCCTCTTTCACGTTCATCAAGAGGCTTTTTAGTTCCTCTTCACCTTCTGCCATAAGGGTGGTGTCATCTGCATATCTGAGGTTATTGGTATTTCTCCTGGCATTCTTGATTCCAGCTTATGCTTCATTCAGCCCAGCGTTTCTCATGATGTACTTTGCATGTAAGTTAAATAAGTAGGGTGACAATATACAGCCTTGATGGTCTCCTTTTCCTATTTGGAACCAGTCTGTTGTTCCATATCCAGTCTAACTGTTGCTTCTTGACCTGCATACAGGTTTCTCAAGAGGCAGGTCAGGTGGTCTGATATTCCCATCTCCTGTAGAATTTTCCACAGTTTGTTGTAGTCCACACAGTCAAAGGCTTTGGCATAGTCAATAAAGCAGAAATAGATGTTTTTCTGGAACTCTTGCTTTTTTGATGATCCAGTGGATGTTGGCATTTTGATCTCTGGTTTCTCTGCCTTTTCTAAAACCAGCTTGAACATCTGGAAGTTCACAGTTCACATATTGCTGAAGTCTGGCTTGGAGAATTTTGAGCATTATTTACTAGTGTGTGAGATGAGTGCAATTGTGCAATAGTTTGAGCATTCTTTGGCATTGCCTTTCTTTGGGATTGGAATGAAAACTGACCTTTTCCTGTCCTGTGGCCACTGCTGAGTTTTCCAAATTTGCTGGCATATTGAGTGCAGCACTTTCACAGCATCATCTTTCAGGATTTGAAATAGCTCAACTGGAATTTCATCACCTCCACTAGCTTAGTCTGTAGTGATGCTTTCTAAGGCCCACCTGACTTCACATTCCAGGATGTCTGGCTCTAGGTGAGTGATGACACCATCGTGATTATCTGGGTCATGAAGATCGTTTTGTATAGTTCTTCTGTGTATTCTTGCCACCTCTTCTTCATATATTCTGCTTCTGTTAGGTCCATACCATTTCTGTCCTTTACTGAGCCCATCTTTGCATGAAATGTTCTCTTTTTAATCTCTAATTTTCTTGAAGAGATCTCTAGTCTTTCCCATTCTATTTCTTTCCTCTATTTCCTTGCATTGATCACTGAGGAAGACTTTCTTATCAGTCCTTGCTATTCTTTGGATCTCTGCATTCAAATGGGTATATCTTTCCTTTTCTCCTTTGCTTTTTGCTTCTCTTCTTTTCACAGCTATTTGTAAGGCCTCCTCAGACAGCCATTTTGCTTTTTTGCATTTCTTTTTCTTGGGGATGGTCTTGATCCCTGTCCCCTGTACAGTGTCACGAACCTCCATCCATAGTTCATCAGGCAATCTATCAGATCTCATCCCTTAAATCTATTTCTCACTTCTACTCTATAATCATTAGGGATTTGATCTAGGTCATACCTGAATGGTCTAGTGGTTTTCCCCACTTTCTTCAATTTAAGTCTGAATTTGGCAATAAGGGGTTCATGATGAGCCACAGTCAGCTCCTGGTCTTGTTTTTGCTGACTGTATAGAGCTTCTCCATCTTTGGCTGCAAAGAATATAATCAATCTGATTTCGTGTTGACCATCTGGTGATGTCTGTGTGTAGAGTCTTCTCTTGTGTTGTTGGAAGAAGGTGTTTGCAATGACCAGTGTGCTCTCTTGGCAGAACTCTATTAGTCTTTGCCCTGCTTCATTCTGTACTCCAAGGCCAAACTTGCCTGTTACTCCAGGTGTTTCTTGACTCCCTACTTTGCATTCCAGTCCCCTATAATGAAAAAGACATCTTTTTTGGCATGCGTTTAAGGTTCCTTGATGTATTGTGACTTGATTGCCTGTTTCTTTTTATCATCAAGTAATATTCTATTCTATGGATGTACCACAGTTTGTATCCATCCACCTATGCAGGACATATTGTTTGCTTCCAGTTTTTGATTATTACAAGTAAGCATGCTATAAACATTCATATGTTTTGTGTATATATTAGCTTTTTTATCATTTGGGAAAACATCTAGGCTGTGATTGATATACCACATAAAAAAAAAGAAAGCGCTAAGTTATGTCTGACTCTTGCAACCCCATAAACTGTGGCCTGCCAGGCTCCTTTGTCCAGGCAAGAATAGTGGAGTGGGTTGCCATTTCCTTCTCCAGGGTACCACATAAGACTATGTTTAAATTTGTAAGAAACTACCAAATTGTCTTCCAAAGAGGCTATACCATTTTTTTACTCTAATGAATGGAGTTCCTGTTGCTTTACATCCTCACCAGCATTTTGTACTGTCATTTTTAAAATGTCAGTCATTCTAATAGTTGTATAGTGATATGTCTTTGTGTTAATTTCCCTAATGATATAGCATCTTTTTAACGTACAAAAATTTAGAAAGGCTATTGTATTAAGCTGACGTGAATAATTAACATCACATTTTCAATTAAGAAAGAGACAAACATTATGTTACTTCCTCTTTTCTTCATTCAAATTTTTTCAGTGGGTCCAATCACCTATAAGATGACATATATAATTTAATATTAATTAAAAGGCCCATAGTTGTCTAACTGTAATTTTGTTTAGCCCAAGTTCCTATCCCTTCCTTTTGATTTTTGCTGAGAGGCATACATTCCTCTTTCAAATTTTGAAAATTCTGAAAGTAACGTGAAATGTTTGTCTGACTCTTTGTGACTCCATGGACTGTAGCATGCCAGGCTTCTCTTGTCCATGGAATTCTCCAAGGCAAGAATATTGGAGTGGGTAGCCATTCCCTTCTCCCAAGGATTTTCCCAACCCAGGGATCAAACCCAGGTCCCCTGCACTGCAGATGGATTCTTTACTGTCTGAACTGCCAGGGAAGCCCTGTGCAAATATGGGCTATGTTCGATCAAGGCCCTGTCCCTTTGGACAGGTGAATCCTTTTGTTGGAAATATCCTCTTGCCCTCCGTTTCCTTAGCCTTGCAAAGACAAAGTGCCTACCTATTCTTCTATATTTGACTTCCCTCTTTCTTTGATCCTTCTCTCTCTTCCTGATCCTACCTTGACTCACATAAATGGGTCAGTGCCCTTCAGAATTTAATGTGGTCTTTCAGGTTAGTACCTACTGATTGTATTGTAAATGTCCTCCTGGTTGGGAAAAATGTTTATGTGTGTGAAATTATTTCTTACTGAGAATTCCTAAAAAGGATTATTTGCTGACTGAATGAGTTGATGAGAGAAAGAAAGCAAATGTGAGAAGTTAGTTACATTCTTTGTTTTAGAAAAGGTTTTAGGAAGGCAAAAATTAAATGTGTGAAAGAATAGGGCTGGAGCCAAATAGGCCAAATTACTAAGGTATGAATACGTACATACGGGGCTGAGAGATAGCATAAAGTCAGGCGTCAAGCCTTAAATACCCAGTTCCTAGCAACTAAGTAGAACCATTACAGAAAGAACAACCTATTTAAAGGTGATTTTAGCATGTGGGTAGTTAATTTAAGATTTAATTTGAGTATTTAGTTCCACTCAGATAGATAGAGCCTCTGATTGTTTTTAAAGAGCTAATTCTGAAGTGGAGTAATTGGTAAGAATTCCTACCTTGCATCTCCATGTGGAGCTATGGCAGCAGCTTGAGAGGGAGAAAGATCCCAAGAGATGGTTGAATGTGGGCCTGATGGAGGCTGGATGTGGGCTCCCAGGATTATCAAAGATTTCTATACCTTAAGCATGGTATAGGACCTGACTGTACTCTGTGGTTTGAGATGTGGAGAATCTTGTGTCAGTGGTAGTTCGTGTGGACCTTAAGTGTTGACTAACAGAGGTTCCCTGACTCTTTGATTACATATAAGATCCTGGGCAATGGAATAATTTGGGGTGCATGAGTATAAGAGGGTAATGATCTATAACAACTGAGGCAGAATGTCCCACCAGTTTAGTAGGATAGAATCTCAGTCAAAATTAGTTTAGTTTAAAGAAACTAAAGAAATATAACACAAAATTGTCATTATCTTCTTGTAGTATATTTGTCTACAAAGAAAATACTAGATAATGGAGAGAATTTTTTTTTAGAATTGGCGAGTATTCAATAAGATTTTTGATTAATATTTAGAATTCAGTTGTGTTTTTATATACCAGCAATTATTGTTTTGAATAGTGTTTACAATAGCAATAAAAACACATATGGTACCTAATGAATAAATGTAACAAAAGATATGCAAATCTTCATGGAGAAATAGATAACATTTTATGGAAGTGTAGTAAAATGTAGTATAGAAATACAGGGAATCACCATGTCATGTATAGGAAGACTGTTGCCAATATGTGTACTTCTGATAATTATATATACGTGTGTGTGTGTGTATATATACATACACACACACACACAATGCTATATCATTCAAAATCTTAAATGTTTTTGAGAAAAATTAAAAGTTGGCTTTGCAGTAGATATCAGTTTATAAAAGAACAAGAGGTATCTTCCAAATATTGAGATTTTAGTAATTAGGTCAAGCTTAAAAATACAGCTGTACTAATTAGTAGGCATACTACTTGTGCAGTAATAGATAAAGAATAATGCTACTAGACAAGCAATAAATGGAATAGACCAATATTTATGGAAAATTGAGCTATAATAAAGGAAACATTTTTAAAAATGGTGGGATACAGGTATCAGAAGAATGAATGAACAAGCCTTCAAGATGACCCCTGACTATAATCTGAATCTAATAGAACCACCCTACTGAGCAGCTTCCAATATCTGAATCCACATAAATAGGAGAATTAATACATAAATACTGTTGCTTCAAGCCACCATGTTTTAGAGTGAATTGGGAGGCATTGCTAGATAAACAGAACAACTCCTTTGTTTCTCATCCAAGATGTAACTGCAATTACTAGTTGTGTGTGTATCTTTAAAGACATTTGGTTAAATTTTCAACAACTTAAAATACTAATGGGCTCATTTAAAAAATGGTGGGATAATATACTATTTATACAAAAATTGCTATGGGGAAAATGGATTATGTGGGAAAAGATAAAATGTTTCCTTATCACATCACGCACAAAGAAAATTCCAGAGAGATAAAATACATAAATGTAAAAAAGGAAAAAACTTAAAACCTTTTGGAAAAAAATATGGGGGCTATCGTTATGACAGTGAACTAGGGAAAAATCAAATAAGACACAAAAAGAATAAATCATAAATTAAAAAGTGATAAAACATACAACACTGAACCTTCAAAATTTTGTACTACAAATTTGATAAAGTAAAAGGATAAACCACAGGGATAGACATTTGCCATATTTATAATATAACCATTAAATAACTACTTCCAAATTCATAGGTAATGTCTGTAAATAAAGAAAGAGATAATGCAACACGAATGTGCAAGAGATATAGATAAGCAATTAATAGGAAATAAAATCTCAAATCATATAGAAAGATACTCAGCCTCATTAATCACTAAGGGAATGCAAGTGAATACATCGTGAAATACAATCTCATAACATTGGACTTCCAAAAACTAGCAAGTCTGGCAGTACCAAGGGTTGGTGAAGCTCAGAGTATTGAGAACTCTTAGATAATGTTGGTTGGATTATGAAATGGTACAGCTACTTTAAGAACAATTCACAACTTTAGAACATAATTCCTTTGATTCAGGAATTTCACTTATAGGTGGACAAAATATGCATTATATTCTTCATAAGTATTGCGTGCAATTGCAAAAAATTGGAAAAAAATTAGTCAGTTAGAGAGTGTATATATTTGGAGGTCCCATGACTACCCTCAGGTTTAGTAATTTGCTAGGAGTGAACAGAATTTAGCAAAGCCGTTATGTTCATGGTTATGATTTATTACAGGGCTTCCCTGATGGCTCAGGAAATAAAGAATCCATCTGCAGTGCAGGAAACACAGGAGTTACAGGTTTGACCCATGGGTTGGGAAGATATGCTGGCAGAGGAAATGGCTACCCACTCCAGTGTTCTTGCCTGAAAAGTCCCATGGACAAAGGAGCCTGGCAGTCTACAGCCCAAAGAATTGCAGAGTTGGACACGACTGAGCAACTAAACACACACACATGGTTTATTATGGCGAAAGGATAGAGATTAAAATCAGCAACAGAAAAAGGCACATCAGGCAGGGTTCTGGAGACAACAGGCATGAGTTTCTAGTTGTTCTTTGCAGTGTGGTAGTATAGACAGCACTGTTTCTTTTAGCAATGATGGTGACAATATATTCAACTAGGGAAGCTCACCTAAGTCTTAGTGTCCAGTGGACACTACTGGATTGTCACCTAAGCTTGGTGGGTGGCTTATATAACTGATCTTAGGCTGACCTTACTCTCTACCCCCTCTATAGATCAGACATTGCATGGTTCAGGCCCTCCACCATAAATCACTTTGTTAGCATAGACTGCCTGGCACCACCCAAGGGCCCTCAGTAAACAAGGACACTCTTACCATGCAGGACACTCCAAGGGCTTAGGAGATACCTCCCAAGAGCTGGACAAAGGTCAAATCTTTCCTTTGAATGTGCAGGTGTGAACAACTCACACTTGCTGAGTTGTCCTTTACTATACAGTGTATAGGTTTCCCTCATAGCTCAGTTGGTAAAGAATCCGCCTGCAGTGCAGGAGTGTCCCTGCAATTCATGAGCACCCCAGTTTGATCTCTGGATTGGGAAGATCCCCTGAAGAAGGAAATGGCAACCCACTCCAGTATTCTTGCCTGGGAAATCTCATGGACAGAGAAGCCTGGCGGGCTAGAGTCTGTGGGGTGGCAAGAGTTGGACACAACTTAGTGTTCAAACCACCATACAGTATATAAATAAATTGTATTATATATCTACAAATAACAGTATGGATAAATTTTATAAAACTACTGTTGAAAGAGAAAGTAAACTGGAGGAAATGGGTACAGTGCAAACTCATTTATATAAAGTTAAAATTATGTAAAATATTGCTTGATATGGTACATGAATACATAAAAGTGTAGAAAGAGTATTATGGACAAGGAAATAGCAGCCCACCCCAGTATTCTTGCCTAGGAAATCCCATGGACAGAGGAACCTGGCAGGCTACAAACCATGGTGTAACAAGAGTTGAACACGACTTAGCAACGAAACCATCACAACCAGAAAGAATGTTAAAATGTTAATGAGAATAATAAATTCTAAGTACAGGCTAGTTTTTAACTCTGGGGACAGAAACTGCAATGATCTTCTAGGAAGTACATGGTAGGGCATTAATTAAATCAGAAATGTTTTATTTCTCAGGCTGGGTGGTGGGTACATGGGTGTTTGTAAATTATTATTCAATGATTGGATATGTGTAGACTATCTCAAATTTTTAAAAAGAGTAAATTTTTCATATAATTGAGTTTGTTTAGTAAGCATAAGCATATTAGGTTGGTACAGAAGTAATTGCGGTTTCAGACCAGGGGTTTTAAAACTTTATAACTAGTCTCAGACACATCTCTATTAATCAAAATAGGAACCATTACAATCAACACATTTTTGCCAGTGAGACATAATTTTGTTTATTCCTGTAGCATGAAAATCTGTGCTTCAGGATTGGACAAACTCTTGGAAAGCATTTTCTGCATCTTGCTGGTTGTGGAAGTGTTTTCCCCGCAAAAAGTTGTTGAGATGCTTGAAGAAATGGTAGTTGGTTGGTGAAAGGTCGAATGACTATGGGGGATGACGCAAAACTTTGTAGCCCAATTTGTTCAACTCTTGAAGTGTTGGTTGTGTGGCACGCGGTTGTGTGTTGTCCTGGAGAATAATCGGGCTGTTTCTGTCGACCAGTGTTGGCTGCAGGCATTGCAGGTTTTGGTGCAGCTCATCGATTTGCTGAGTGTACTTCTCAGATGTAATGAATCCTTTCGCCAGGATTCAGAAAGCTGCAGTGTGTCAGACCAGCCGCAGAGTACCAGTGAACGTGAGCTCTCTTTGGTGCAAGTGTGGCTTTGGGAGGTGCCTTAAAGTTTCTCAGTCCAACCACTGAGCTGGTCTTCACCAATTGTTGTATACAATCCAATTTTTGTCGCATGTCACAATCCAATTGAGAAATGGTTCATTGTTGTTGCATAGAATAAAAGAACATGACACTTCAAAATGATCGTTTTGATTTGTGGTCAGCTCATAAGGTGCCCACTTATTGAACTTTTTCACCTTTCCAATTTGCTTCAAGTGCTGAATGACTGTAGAAGGGTTGTTGTTGAATTCTTCAGCAACTTCTATAGTTTTAAGAGGCTCAGTGTTGATGACCCTCTCAGTTGGTTGTTCTCAATATCTGAAGGCTAGCCACTATGCTCCTCATCTTCAAGGCTCTCGTCTTCTTTGCAAAACATCTTGAACTCCCACTGCACTGTACGTTTGCTAGCAGTTCCTGGGTCAAATATGTTGTTGATGTTGAGAGTTGTCTCCACTGCCTTATGACACATTTGAACTTGAAAAAAAAATTGCTCGAATTTTCTTTTTGTCTAACATCATTTCTATAGTCTAAAATAAATATAAAATAAATAGCAAGTAATAAGTAATTAGTAAAAGTACATAAAGTGATAAATGTGCATTAAAATGATGTATAACATAATCACATTTAAGAATGTATTCCAATATCAAATGGCAAAGTTCAACAATGCAAAACCGCAATTACTATTGCACCAACCTAATACTATAGTTACTTGCTACAGATTGATTTGATTTGTTATGATATTCTAAGGAGTCAGGTCTATTTTGAGGATTTATCATAGCTTTGAATCCAGCTTCAAGATGGGCAGAAATAAAGCAAGACAGAAATTGCCAAGTTAATCTACCAACCTCCTTTCATGTATCTTCTTCATCTTAACTTCTCAAGCACAGAGCCTATGCCTCATGTCTTTTCTCCTGGCACCCAATGGAGGAATATTGAATGGATTGATACATTAATTAAAAATTTATACATGAATTTTTCTAAAGATAACTACTCAAAGTAGGGTCCTAAGACAAGGGCCATTATGAGTCAGATTAGAAATGGGTTGATTTGGAGAGTATTTTCTCTGAATCTCAATGTTGCAGGTATCAAGGACCTTGAAGGATCTGGAACAGGGCCTGTTCATGACTCTCGGCATATGTTCTGGAATAGGGTTGAAGAGAGAAGCTCTTAGATAGATCTCATCAACTTCACATGTAATATGAAGCTAACCCTGGCTTATGCTGAAAATAAAAGGGCTAATAAATAAGACCCATTTTCATTGATGTTGCCAAATCACAGAAACTAAAGGAGTATTATATGGTGATAATTGTCCTAGGATTAAATTTAAAATCCACTTAGAACCCTTTAGACAGAAACCCCCAGTGAATTATAATTGGCTGCTATAATTGGCTAAGAGCCTAATTGGCAGATGTACATGGAGAAGGAAACTTCCAGTTTGCACTGGTGCCTTGGGGAATGTCTAGTTTAAAGTACCAGAAAAGAGATTACTTCAGTTCTGCTAACACTTGAGTTGCTGAAAATCAGGTGTGATTTGAGGGTTACCAGAAAAGCATAGTGTCCACCAACCACAGGAAAAATCAGACATTGCCCTAGAAGCTGAACCAGAGAGAATCCATTCCTGCCCACCACACAGGATTTAGTGTAAATAAATCAGGGCTGTTCTGCTAATCAAGAGGGGTACCATTTCACCTGTTGAGGAATGACATGTTATAATTTTAACTAACTTGGCACTAATAAAAAATGGTGGGTTATAAAATCATATATATAGTGGCATCTAGGATATTTAAATTCCATTCCTTAAGCTGCAATTGTGTGTGTGTGTGTGTGTGTGTGTGTGTGGAGGTGGAGGGTGGTGGTATGTAGTCTCAATTTTAACTTTCCTGTTATATGGTTGAAAGACTAGTCAGATTCTGTAATGGCTGTTGTTTTATTAGCATCATGACTGAGGAGAATTTAGGATGCTGCCTGGTAATAACATGTAAACCCATGGCTGATTCATGTCAATGTATGGCAAAAACCACTATAATATCATAAAGTAATTAGCCTCCATTTAAAATAAATTAATTAATAAAAAAAGAAAGATTGAAAAAAAAGGAAAAAACTAAGACGTATTGAATGCTGTCTATGTGCCAGCAGCCCGATAACCACTTTAGCCGTATTTTGTGGTTTGCTACTCGGAATAGCCTTATGAAGAAATCCAGAAAAGTTGAATAACATATCGCGTCTGCCTGCAATGCGGGAGACCCGGGTTCTATTACTGGGTCGGGAAGATCCCCTGGAGAAGGAAATGGCAATCCACTCCAGCAATCTTGCCTGGAAAATCCCATGGACGGAGGAGCTTAATAGGCTACAGTCCATGGGGTCGCAAAGAGTCAGACAGGACTGAGTGACTTCGCTTTCACTTTCACCCAAGGTAGCATAGGTTATGGATCTTTGAACCTATATCTGTCTGACTGTAAAACTCAGGTTGATCTTGATCTTAATGCCATGATGACAGTTTTCTCTTTTAGTCAATGTTGCTATTGGCAAACAAGCAGGACAATTTAGTTTGCTATATGTGCCTATTAGGAAATAGGACATTCACACTGGCCTGTTTACTTCAAAAAATCCTGTGAGAATGAATTAGGTTGAGTCATATTTTAAATTTTCCAGCAAGTGCAAAAAAATAGGAGAAATACGACTTATCTTTAATCTCCTGATTGAGCTTTGCACCCCATGCCCTGTTGGATACTGAGCTGAGCTCATGAATGCTGGAACAATAACCATTTCTTGCAGCATTCACTTTCAAAGTCCACAATATAAATGACTAAGAGTATAAAATTTCCAGGATTTTGCATTAGGAGGAGAAGAAAATTGCATTAAGAGAAGAAAGAAGATTGATGGTACTTTGTCATTTACAAGGGCCTTCGAACACGACTGAAGCGACTTAGTAGCAGCAGCAGCAGGCTAAGTGTTATCCATGGACTCTCACATTTAATCCTTGTTCTTACACTATATGTGGCTTCCCTGGTGGCTCAGATGGTAAAGAATCTATCTGCCATGTGGGAGACCTGGGTTCAATCCCTTGGTTGGGAAGATCCCCTGGAGAAGGGAATGGCAACCAACTCTAGTATTCTGCCTGGAGAATTCCACAGACAGAGGAGCCTGGCAGGCTATAGTCCATAGGGTTGCAAAGAGTTGGACAGGACTGAGTGACAAACATGTTCACTTTCATCATACTGTAAAGAGTGGTATTATTGTTTTATCATCACTGCTGATTAAACTGAGGCACAGAGAGGAAAAATGACATGCCAATGTCATGTCCCAGCAGTTCCACTCAAGAAGTCAGGCTCCTACCCACGTGCAACATGGTCTCCACTTGATCAGGCTGATCAAACTGCTATGAATGGAACATGGGTTTTAAGGGCGAAGATGAGAGCTGGAGAAAACTCCTAATTCAAGATATAAATGTAATCCTTCAGAAAGTCCTGTGTTAGAAAGGCAAAAAAAAACAAAACAAAACAAACAAACAAAAAAACCCCACAAAAAAACATAAATGACTTCATTGGTAATATATTGAATTAATTTTTTCATCATCTAATAAAAAACATAGTTATTTCAGAAGCTGGGGAAGCAAGCAAAGGACTGTCCACAAGGATGTCCAGTGAAGCAGTTGCTAGTTGAAAAAGAACAACTCTTGGGGTACTGGGTGAGTAACCATGATAAGACCCTCGGCTTAATTAACCAAGGAACAACAATCTTGAAAAGGGCCCTGCCCTTCCTCCCTAACTGACCATTTAGTAGACTTTCAATGTTTTTCTCTACTTTCTTTTTTCAATAGACCCTCAATCTTTTAATTTCTTTCATTTCTAAAGCTGTCTTGCCATTATGACCTATTCATAATGATATAGATTTGACAGAAAATGATAATTAAAAAAAAAAAACGACTCTTTTTTTTGCCATTATTATGGTTTCTACATTTATTGATATATATAACAACTGTTTATTAAGCCCCTACTTTTATGCCAGCCTGTCCTTTGCAAACTAGGAGTATAGAGGTGAACAAGGCAAAGATCCCACTCACGTGGGGCCTGTGTCTAATGGGGAAGATAGGAAATAAAATGCAAATTAGATACAGCGCCAGACAGGGTCAGGCATATGAAGGAAATACAACCATCTCTGTGGAGGAGGTATCTGAGCAGACTACATGTTGGATCATGAATAGGATCATATAGAGAGCTGGGGAAATGTGTTCAAGGCAGAAGGCATATTGTGGGTATAACTCAGGGCACAAAAGAACTTGATGAGTTCTCTGTAGAACAAGATCATGGTAATTGTCACATCATATCATGATTATTTGCTTACTTACTATCTGCCTAAGTAGGATGTTAGGACATACTTATTCATTTTTATTGTCAGTAGCTAGCAAGAGTTTGGAATCTGGTTGGCACCCAACACCCAACATCTACTAACAAATGAATGAGTCACCACAAAGTTTTCTGGCTATAAAAAGGTGAATAATCTTACCTAGCACTGTGTGTGTTTACTGATGTACACTGCATTTCCAACATTTATTTTTTTTTAGTAATTTTTGTTGAACATGGTTAAAGTGATGATGAATGTGTCCATGTTCATCAGCATTCTGATGATGATTTTGTTATATATTTTCATTTATTGGAGAAACTTGATATTAAATTCACTTTATTTAGAGATATTATTAAGAGCCATATTATGATCATTTAAGTTTTCTAATTAAAAATTGTCCAGAGTTTACATTCTAGGAGTACTTTAATATTCAAATGATCCTGTGAAAATGAATCTTAATGTCTGATCAATTTTTTATTGTGGTATTCAAAACTGAAATATTAAAGTACTTTGGTATTAAATATCATAAAATGAACTATAACATTAAATATGGATATTCTGAAATCGTGTATTTTAAAATTTCAGTACTCAATTTTGACTTCATTAGTGTATTTGTAAGTGCCAGTACGCTCTAGAACAATGATAAAAGAAATTTAGAGAATCTGAAAACTTACCATGTTTTACTGTACTGTTTGGGATTTTGGAATTAATTGAGTTTGGCCTATTTTCTGTGCTGATAGCTTCCATGTGGAAACACAAATATCAGTATTTCTGGAGCATCATCACTAAAAAGCAAAAATAAAAATCTATCAGAAGTGGACAGATCTCCATGAGATAAAATTTATTGATTAGTAACAGACTTAAATCTTTGTTTCATTCTGCTTTTGTCTTCGTGATACTAAGACAGGCGGCCTTGTCAAATAGCTAACGACACACACAAGTCTATGGTTTTGGTTTTAAGTCAATTTAATTATTTTCCTTCTGTTTTCTAAGCTGTTTTGGCAAACGCACAGTGAAGTCGTTGCTGTACAAGCCTCCCATATTTTCACAAAGCCTGACAGCATAGACATCTGTAACCATCCTTCCCATGGAAAGCTTTTTCTTCTAGAACAAGGACCCCCCAAAAAAGAGTCTGCTTCAAATTCCCATCCTCATGTCTTTTTACTCCCTTAGCTGAAACTGACAATAAGGAGAGGACAAACTGCAAGGATGACGTTTCTATCTAAACAGATTTACATCTTAAAGGAGAGAGCCTCATTTAAAATAGTAATTCTATTTATCTATTTTTTCCTTAAGCTTTCTCTTTCCTATTAAAAAAAAAAAAAATGAATAGCCATCAATAAGACTGAGTTTCAGGGAAAAACTGTTACTATAGAAGGCCAGCCAGATGACCAAGACTCAAATGGTTTTTAGAAACCCTTTATATAGATCTTGTGGTAACAGGCTCCTTAGGGAGCATCTCAATTAGAGATAAGTTCTGTTACTGTACTTAAGTCCAACATTGTTTCCACGCATCTACATGAAGAGCCTTATGCTCCCGAATTCCTCTGGGCCTTGGACTTTATTTTTATCTATTCTACATGGAAGACTTATTGTTATTATTTTTTTTTACAAGCTTCCACTGCTAGTAATTATTTTAGTGGTTTTATAGATAAAGATGCAGGAACACAATTCTCTTTATAGATTAAAAATTACCTTTTCATATTCTGAAATCACTGGAGAGATTGATTTGTATACCTTGGTTTTTTTTTTTGGTATTTAACTGTGGTCTAGCTGCTCAGGATTCATGAAAACAAAACAAAATGTTGTCATCCTTGATAGTAATTTGAAAGGAAAATTTCACATTCATGTTACATTCTTACAGAACCAAATAAGCCAATAAGCAAAAAGTCATAAAATAAGCTTAATAAACCTTCATATTAAGGCAAAGTTAACATTTGTCACTTGGCAACTGGATAAAAATTCAACTCACAAGACAGAATTTGGGCTGCAATCAATGCTTATGAAAACCACGTGCAGTTTGTGCAATCCCTGCTGGATTTGGCAGCGCTGGGAGTCAGCTGTGATTCCTGAGCATAATAAATGCATTGGTTTGAATTCTCCTGTCTGTTGTATGTGAGGTTTGTCTAGAGCTCATTCAGATTCAAGATGCACTTTAAGATAGAATTACAAGGGGGAACTGAAGGAAAGAAAAAAAAAACCTCTCATTTGAAATGCTTTTATTGGAGGATGACCCTACGAGGTGATTGTTCCTCTGGACATATGTCATTTTCAGAAATGAAAATAACATTGCCTACTTTGGTTAAGATTCCACCCACAGAAACTGCTCCATCCTTATCAGACTCAGCTTCAGCAGCGGATGAAATCTTAGTCCTTTATGGAACGGGAATCATCTGGTGTCCTATTGCTAAAATAGTCTAGAGATTACTCACTTACTTCTCTGCAATTATAGCCATCTGATCCTTTGATATTGTGGAAGGGTGAGATAATGACATGACTGTAACACAAATCCATATTGAAGAGCCCAGTGTTTAAAATTCCCTGGGTTCACACACCGGAGGTTTACTTGTGAGCTGATGATACTTGTGAGCTGATGGCACATCACAGATAATCATCAAATATGGTTATCAACTTAGTATCTGGACAAAGAATGAAAACAGGAAATAACATTCTATTACTAACTCCTAGTTGTTGAATATAGGAAACACTTAAAACATATCAAGCACCCTTAGTAATCTTTTCAATAAAGTATATACAACTCAGTGGAGCACCCTCCACAGAGTCCTTTCTAGTCAGATGAAAAGGTCATTTATCTTCTTTTAACAAATAAGACTTTGGAAAATTCAAGGCAAGTAGGCCAGATTATAGCATGATGCTCTGAAGACAGGGAATGGTGCTCCTCCTGTTTTTTCTGCTCTCAGACCACCTTCTCATCTCCTTTGCTTTTCAACAACAAAGCCCCAGCATGGTGAGTTGGAGGTTGATGAAAATATGTCCAGGAGCCGTAACTGCCACTGTTAAATCTGAATACTTCCTTTATAAAAGATATCTAAGGTGTCATTCCAGACCCGTCATTTATTTTTTTTTTTAATGTACTGATGAATAAAGAACACTAGATTAGGATATAGGAGATAGGTTCAATGTAGTCTCTGCTGTATACTCATCACTGAACTTTCTTATAGTCTGAGTGTTAGTTTCTTTTTTGGAAATTGAAGATACCTGCTAGACTCATGTCAAGAAGTTACTAGATGAATCCCAATGAGGTAGGTATTTTGTGAGTTGTGAAGTGCTATGTTTGTTTTTAGCTGCAAAGTCGTGTCTGACTCTTGAGGTCCCATGGACTATAGTCTGCTAGGCTGCTCTGTCCATGGGATTTTCCAGGCAAGAATACTGGAATGGGTTGCCATTTCCTACTCCAAGGGGATCTTCCTGACACAGGGATAGAACCTGGGTCTCCAGGATTGGTGGGTAGACTTTTTACTACTGAGTCACTAGGGAAGCCCAAAGTACTATAGAAATGCATTTTATTATTACGCCTGTGTCTAATAAATAAACCAGCGAACATGCATCACATGATTCAGGAATATTAATGCCTTTGTGCTTTTACTTTATGTATACTAAATCTTACCCTTTTCATTTCAGTTTTATCCATGTCTGGTGTTTTTCTCAAATGCTTTACCCCATAAAGATCATGTAAACTTTTAAAATTATTTGATTCCTTTTTTACTTTATTATTTGTCATTTGACTAAATATTGCTGTGCATTATTCAAAAGGTTCTTTTGTTGTAAATGCAGTTGCCTTCAATAATTTTGTAATTTTGCAACAACTTCATTTCTATTCTGCTGATATGATACATATGAATATGTAAAATATAGTACTGGGCAAATTTGACTTCTTTGTCAGGATGGTTTGCCACAAACATAGCTACTGTGAGCTAGAATCCTATATGTTGACCCCCATACTATGCTTCATATGCTTCTTGGGTCACTCTGGCCCAAATATCCTTCCTCCTTGGTTAATCATATCCTTAGTTATTTCTGTCTCTAGAACTTTGATTTTTTTTAACTTAGTTGACTATAGTGGACTTGAACAAGTCTTTCTTGGTATGTAAGCACAACATGCTGAAATAACAGGGAAAATACTTATGAGTGAGCAGTAGCTTACAAAGACAAGAATGTCTGCCCCTATTTTAATTCAGATTTGTGCAGTAAAATTGGTTTGGAAGGGGGAGATTGTCTTCAATTGCAAACAATGATATACATTGTCAAATCAAAAATAGATAAACAAATACAGCCCCGAGTCCATTAAGCAGCACACTGCTGAATGTGGAGTTGTATTAGAGGAAAGAATGTTCTGACCGGATTTTGCTGCACTTGTCAGTGTTGCGATCATGTTTCTTTCCAGTGCATGTGGTTGTGGTTGCCCAGAGGTCTATATTCAGATGGTTCCCTGGAAATTAAAAAATATTGAATTGAAATTACCATTTTCCAGTGGGATCCCCAGGCACAAACTCTGTTATTGACATTTAGCAGCCAGCATCTCTGTTCAAGCTTCTGTCTAAATTTGCAAACATCATACAGTTGCCTCTTTGGATAATTATAGAGCCTCAAAGTACTGAGAAGAGGTGGCACTTAATAACATACATTACAAAAGCATAGTAACTTAGGCAATAAAACACTGCCTAACAGACACCATTGTAATGGGAGCTGCATGGTGGGGCGTCTATAATAATCAGAATAGATTTAATGTACATATTTATGCCAACTGTAAAAAGGTTGCAAGCAACAGCAGGAGAGGCAATATGTTACAAGGGTGAAACACTGAAATAGGGAACAAAACATATTCTTAACATATTCAGGCACAATTTTGTTTCCTAAAGGATGATATAACACTGTGAGTCTATCAACAGAATCAGCTATTCGTTTTCAGTTCTAGTATGTTTGGGTTATGAATTATGAAAGGATTATCCTGATTCAAACTCAACTTTAATTAAATTTCAAAACATCAGGGTGTCAAACCCCGTTGCAACTGTTTAACTTGGTTGACCAAATATATTCAATTTATATATGTTTTCTTTTTAATCTTATCCCCAAAATTGTTCAAGACACCTAAGTAAAATCCAACTAATCTTTGGACATTATTGCATTGACTGTACAAGGATGTGAATTTTGATGGTAGGGGATTTCCTGGTACACCACAGTACTACCAACAATGCAGTTTTGCAGTGTTGAACAACAGAGTACTCAACTGCCTTTAAAAAGCCACAGACTGACTTCTTAGGCATAATGAGAACTAGTTTAGTAATTTCTTCATGTTGTATGAAACAGGGACCTTTAACAATCTCAGATATGTACACCAAGAAAAGATTTTTGTTAATAGAGAGTTGATATCCATTTAATAAAATTAGAGTCTTTAAAAGGTCTCCAAAAGGAGCTAAACTATAGTTTCTGTGTGTTTTTTAAAAAATGAAACAAATTTCTCTTACAAGAGCTATATCTTTTGCTGTAAGTGGCTCTTAAGTCTTTATATCTTTTAAATCTTTTGTGGGCTTCCCTGGTGGCTCAACTGGTAAAGAATCCGCCTGCAATGTGGGAGACCTGGGTTTGATCCCTGGGTCGGGAAGAGCCTCTGGAGAAGGAAAAGGCTACCCACTCCAGTATTCTGGCCTGGAGAATTCCATGGACTGTATAGTCCATGGGGTTGCAAAGAGTTAGACATGGCTGAGCATCTTTCACTTTCACCTTAAATCTTTGTAATGCTCATGTCTCTGTGTACCCCATTTACAAGCAGCAGGAATTCCATTTAATACCCAGATAACACTAATCCATGTTCTCTCCCTTCAAATCACACACAAAAAAATGTCCAGACAACTACAATGTAATATATGGTAATCCTCAGCAATGCTCGCATGCTTTACAAATCAATGCTGGCGCCATTGTCATTCCACCAGCTATATTGGCCACATTACATCTGCTCCAAAGCTTTGAGGTCATATTTTGTTGTCTTCCAAGATAGTTGCCTGTCCATCCCATATTGCTTTGTTCCAAATGTAGGTATAAATTTTCCCTCAATTTTCTAAAATATGGTTAATTGTGGGGTATAATAATTTTAATAGATTTATTGAGATGTAATTTATATATCATAAAGTTCATCCATTGTATTAATATTACTATTATTTTTTTTGGTGGGGATATACCACATAGCTTTCAGGATCTTATTTCCTAAGCTAGAGATTAAACCTAGGCCATGGTAGTGAAGGCATTGAATCATAACCACTGGATTGCTAGGAAGTCCCCCAAATTCATCCATTTTAATAGTACAATTCAACAAGTTTTAGTATGTTTATAGAGTTGTAGAGTTATTGCCACAATTTAATTTTAGAACATTTTCATCATTCTGAAAAAAACTTCTGCCCATATTCCTCATTTACACGTCAGCCCTAAACAACTGCTAATCTGTTTTAGGTCTCTATATTTCTGGACATTTTATATAAATGAAATTATGCAGTATATATTCTTTTGAGTCTGATTTCTTTTACTTAACTTATTTTCAACATGTATCCAGATTGTAGCATCTATCAGTACTTCCTTCCTTTTATTGCTGAATATTATTCCATTGTAGTGTACATTAAGTTTTGTTATTTGCTCACAGGATGTAACATTTTAAATCTTTACTGAAGGGGTACTTGTGCCATGTCAGAATAATACTACCAAATTTACCTCACAGTAGGAAATCATGATGAAACGTTAGCCACTACTACTACTGTTTTCGGATCTTAGTCAGTAGGCTCACAGGACTGTGATACCTGTCAGAAAAGAAACTAATGAGGTAAGGTCTGTCATGGCCCTGGTTTTCTCTCTAGAAGCACTTTACCGACTGTGGACAAATTAGGGGAATTTCAACTCAGGACAACAGTCTTGCTGAGTTGAACAGATAAGAGTTCATAGGAGAGGGAGCTTGGGTGCTAGGAAAGAGTACTAGAAAGAAAACTTTGCAGAAAAAGAGCTACAGTAATATTGCTAAAGTTTCTTTTGAATATTTTGGTAAGAGTAAGCATCAAAACCCTGTGAGGACAGGCAAAAAGGTACCTGAGAGCTGTAAATGGGACATTTCTCAGTGTTCATACAAATTTGGGAAGTGTTTAAATTTGACCAATCAAACTTGAGAGAACTCACTAAACACCTTTATATATGCAGTAAAGATTAAAGAAAGGTCATGCTTGAGGAATAGGGTTAAACTAGTCCTCATACAAAGGCAGTTCTGCATATTCCCTAGAATAGCTTGTGAACAAGTCTTGAAAGAATCATTATGACCCGAAAGTATATCAACTGCTACCTCAACAAGATTCAGCAGTCTTCAAGGGACTATAACTGAATCTGAACAGTCAGCAATGATAAGCATCCATTTAATAACAAAGGATTGATGCTTTTGAACTGAATTACTAGGTACATAAAGAAGAATTGATGCTTTTGAACTGTGATGTTGGAGAAGACTCTTTGAGAGTCCCTTGGACTGCAAGGAGATCAAACAAGTTAGTCCTAAAGGAAATCAACCCTAGATATTCATTGAAAGGACTGATGCCAAAGCTCTAATACTTTGGCTACCTGATGTGTGAAGAGCTGACTCATTAGAAAAGACCCTGATGGTGGGAAGGATTGAAGGCAGAAGGACAAGGGGAAGACAGAGGATGAGATTGTTGAATAGCATCACCAACTGAATGGACATGAGTTTGAGCAAGTGCTGGGAGATCATGAAGGACAGGGAAGCCTGGCATGCTGCAGTCCATGGGGTTGCAAAGAGTCAAACATGACTGAGTGACTGAACAACACTGAATATCTGTACTCCAAGAAAAATTCTTCAGATGGAAGAAGTGACTTCAAATGGAAACTTGGACCTACAAAGAAAATGGGAAACGTCCTTAAGTGGTAAGTAAATGGGGCTTCCTTGATAGTTCAGTTGGTAAAGAATCCTCCTGCAATGCCAGAGATCCTGGTTCGATTCCTGGGTTGGGAAGATCCCCTGGAGAAGGGAAAGTCTACCCTCTCCAGTATTCTGGCCTGGAGAATAAATGAATATATGTAAAAGTTTTCTCATTTTAAAATATCTTTAAAAGACAGCTGTTAAACACAGATTAGTAGCTATGGATTTGGGGTTTTACAGCATAATTAAAAGTATAATATATGACAACACTATCAGAAAGGATTGGGGAGAATATAAAATTCTGATATGTACACTAATAAAATATAATGTGAAAGTTAACTGTTAAAGGCTTCCCTGGTGGCTCAATGGTAAAGAATCTTCCTGCTAATACAGTAGATGTGAGTTCAGTGCCTCAGTCAGGAAGATCCCCTGAAGATGGAAATGGCAACCTATTCCAGTATTCTTGCCCAGGAAATACCATGACAGAGGAGCCTGGCAAGCTACAGTCCATGGGGCCACAAAAAAGTTGGACATGACTAAACAAAAGAATACTGAAAATTTAGCAATCATAAGTCACTTGATCAATCAAAGTTATATGCTAATAAATGAATAATGAGATATAATGGAATACTGAAAATTGCTCAATTAATCAAAAAATGGCAGGGAAAGAAGAAAGTGGGGACAAACAGTAGATGAAGCAAATAATATACATCTTCTAAGATGCTCAACTTAAATGCTAACCGTATTGATAATTACATGAAATGTAAATGAAAGCAGATTGTGATGTGAGTGAGAAATGAACTATTATTTTGTCAACCCCTTGAGATTCAAGATTGTTTGCCCTGGGTAGTACTTATATCTTCTATGTCATTACAGAAAGGCCAAGAACTGCTGGTATATATTTTTAACTGTAAGTTTACTCTAAAATTGTACTTTCTGACTCTGAAAAAAAAAATGGTCTAACCACTTAAATTAAAAGGTATAGTTTATCAAAATGGATAAAAAGCAAGATTCCATTTTATGCTATCTATAAGAAACCCCCTTTTGATATAAAGACACAGATAAGTTAAAGGTAAAATAATGAAATAGGTATACTGTAAAACTGCTAATGAAAAGGAGAATAACTATTTTGTTATTAGACTAAGACTTCAGAGCAAGGAATATTTATTTCCCATAATAAAGAAAAATTCAATGATAAAACGGAATTCATCAAAAGGCATAACTATCTTAAATATATATATGTACCTAATAACAAAACTTCAAAATTCAGGTACCAAAACTTACATAATTTAAAGGAAAAATAAGCAAATCCATTATTATCATTGATTCTTGTTGGAGATTTTCACTCTCTTCTTTCAGCAATTGATAAAATAATAAACTGAAAATAAGTAAAAATATCATAAGCAATATTATCAACCAGCTTTACTTAATTGACCTTTCTAGAATACCAAGCAGCATGATTCACATTCTTTTCCAGTATTAAAGCAAATTTTCCTAGGATAGAACATATTCTGAGATTTTGCTATGACAGTATCCTGGAACATAAAATGAGTCTTAATAAATTCAAAATACCTGAAAACATACAAAGTATGTTCTCTAACAATAGTTTAGTTAAATAGAAATTAAATCAACATTCTTTTAAATTATCTATAAGTGAAAGAAAAGATAACAAAGGACATTTAAAAGATTTTGAAATTAATGATAAAGAAAATACAAGATATCAAAATATTTGGGACAAAGATAAAGCAATACTTAAAAGGAAATTTATAGATTTACATGTTTGTCATGCTCATGTTAGAGAAAGATGATAGATCTGAAAATCAGTAGTGAGTTTCTACCTCAATAAACTAGAAAAAGAAGAGCAAATTAAATGCATCTTTCATTTAAATTTAAAAAATTAAATGAAATAAAAGACAATCAAATTCAAGGAAATAGTGGTAAATAATAATACCAATTAAATTCAAAACTTGTTATTTGAAAAGATCAATAAAAATAGACATGTAGCTAGACTCCAAAAAGAGAGGAAGAAAGATAAGTTGCTGCATATATTATAAGGATAATGAAGAAATATTATGAATACGCATGCCAATATACTTGTTAGCTTATAAGATATTAACAGATGCTTTTAAATATACAAATTAGAAAAATAAACTCAAGAAGAAATTGAAAATGTCAAGATTTTACCAGTTTAAATTCCATATAGAGTATTTGAGGAATCTATAATTTCCCTGAATTCTCTCAACTCTTGAAGGAAAAACTAATATCAATTGTATACATACTTTTTTTTAGAAAGTAGAAGAGGAATAATACTCATTAAGTCTGTAACTGAAGCTAACATTTCTCTGGTGCTAAGATCAAACCTACACATTATGGGAAAACAAACTATAAACTAATATTTCTCGGGAACATACAAGAAAAAATCCTTGCTAATAATAATTTAGTGGCATATAAAAATAATAATAAATGATGACAAGGTATTGTTTGTCTCTATGTTATAAGGTTGATTTAACATTTGAAAAACACTGGTTTATCTACATATCAACAGAATGAAGATGAAATACCATACGCGCATCTCAATAGATGAAAACGGACATCTGACAAAATCCATTTCCCATTCAAGATAAAATTTCTATGCAAGCTAGGGATAGAATGAAATTTCTTTATTCTAAAAAAGAACACTTAGAAATGTCAGCAAACAACATACTTAATGATGAAAACTTGACCGCTTTCTCCTAGAATTGGAACCAAGGCAAGGATATTCACTCTCAATTCTTTTCAACATTATACTTGTATTACTGGTCAGTACAATAAGGTAAGAAAAATAAAAGACCTCCAGTTTGGAAAAGAAAAAAATTTATGCTGTCTTTATTCCCAAACAAAATGACTGTGTAATACAGAGACTCCTAAGGAATGTACAGAAAATCTGTTAAAATTAATAAGGAAATTTAACAAGGTCTCAACACCAAAGGTCAATACAGCAAATAAAAACAATATTACATTGCCAATGAACAATCAGAAAGTATAATTTAAAATATTACATTTATAATAGTATCAAACACATGAGATATTTAAAGATAGGGTTAATAAAGCAAGACATAAACCTGTGCACTGAAAGCTACACAACATTTTGAGAGAAGTTAATAAGAATGGATTCATTTCAATATTTGGCAAAACTAATACAATATTGTAAAGTTTAAAAATAAAATAAAATTTAAAAAAATAAATAAAAGAAAATCCTTTGTAAGCTAGTATAGTAATACCACGTGACCCCTTTCTTCATTGTAGAGGATTCTTAAAGTTCCAATCAACCTAATGTGTGCCTCTGTTTCTCAATGATTCATGTGTGAGAGATTGTTTTATTTATGCCATTATTGTCTAATAAATTACCATGTCTTCAGAATACCAAATGGAACAAAAACGGAATCAAAAAAAAAAAATAAGAATGGAGAGATATATATATCATGTGCATGGTTTGACCAACTCAGTATTTTTAAGATATCAATTTTCCTTAAGCTCATCTATAGATTTAACACAATTGCAGTCAAACTTCCAGCAATCTCTCTCTTCTCTTTTTTTTTTTTAGAACGTGCCAAACTGATTCTAAAATTTATTTGAAATTGCGTTACAAACCACTTTGGTATATGGTCTCTGATCTTTCTGTAAACTTGCACTATGCCAAAGAGCTACTACAGTCAAAAGAAATCTTTCTGCCCTAAGCACAGCCACCCTCAATTAGATATAACCAAGCAGCAATCCTCTGATGGAATTAATTCACATAAATAGTGAAAGACAGAGGTTCACAAGGGTACCAGCTATATTTCTTAATAAGATGAATTGGTTGAATTTTGAGCATGCAGCAGATTAAGTTAAAATTCTGGTGGTGTGTATATGACACATTTGTCCAGGTATGTGTCACCATCTATTCAGAGCATTGCAAGTTGAGAATATGCCACAAAGGCCACCTCCTCCTACATTTCACAGCAAGTTTGGTTTCTCCTGAGACCACAAATGCCTCAAAAGCTTGAAAAAAATTTTTTTCACAATGCCTTCCTTGGCCCTAGTGGCTGTTTCTGAGGATTGTGAGAGGGATATTTGTAAGAGGAAGAACTGCTTACATTACAGAATTTTCTGCAGTATTTCACCATTAATAGCGGTGGTTTCTTTCTACAGCAACAACTGCTTACAGAAAGGCAGACTTCATTAACATTCTTCAGTCCTGCTGAGTCTCCCCTGCAGCTCTCAGCAGTCATTCACATTTCCAAAAAGCTTGAAGGTCAAAATTCTGCCTCTCCATGTGTCAGAATCACTTCATGACTTCAACTTATATTCAGACCACATCAATCTCCATTTTTGCTTCTGAAACCGAAACCCAAAAAAGACTCACTTTGCTTAGACCTGCCAGATTGCAAGAGCCAATGGATAGGACAAGTCTTTAGTCATTCAGGCAAATTAAAAAGGTTTCTTCTTTGAAGAACTAACCAGATGATGCACTAAGATATGATTATGGGCATGACTTAATTATTTAATTTGTAAATTATGATTTATAATCAACCTAATACCAAAAGACATTCTACACAAAATATGTTAAGAAACTTCTTAAGGACATGAAAATGAATATATTAAATTAGAGGTCAACACTCAAAATGGCCCAATTATTTTAATTTTAATTTATTATTATTTATTAATTTATTTATTTTGACCACTGTCCTACATATGGGATTTTTGGTCCCTGACCAGGGATTGAACTGCATCCTCAGCATTGGAAGTATAGAGTCTTAACCACTGGACTGCCAGAGAAGTCCCAGTTAAAACTTAAATTTTAGAACAGTTTTATATTCCTTTAGGGTTTGTGTGTGTGTGCGTTATTTGATGCTTTTTTTAAACATTATTCTTGTGTTCTTTTCTCTCTGTTTTTGTGTATTTTATTTGTCGTAGGCTTTGATCTGTGGTTACCACAGGGTTCATATGTGTTGCTCTGTAACTATATCCACTTGTTTTAAACTGTTAGTCATTTAAGTTCAAATACATGTTGAAAGAGCTGCATTTTTTGTTCCCCACTCCCACATTTTTTGTTTTTGGTATATTTTATACCTTCATGTTTATCCCTTTACTCTTTATTGTGATTATACTTAATTTTACTTTTTTTCCCTTTTAATCACTGTAATAGCTTACTTAAGGTCTTTATATTTGCCTTTACTAGTGGAATTTTTCTGTTCTTACAAATTCTTATTTTTGTAGCCTTTTCTTTTCCACTTAGAGAAGACCTTCTAACATTTCTTTTAGAGTTGGTTTAGTACTGATGAACTCTTAGTTTTTGCTTGTCTGATAAGTTCTTGTCTCTCCTTCAATTCTAAATGATAATCTTGCTGGGTAGAATATTCTAGGTTGCAGGGTTTTCCTTTTCAGCACTCTGAATATATCATCCCACTCCCTTCTGTCCCACAAAGTTTCTGCAGAGAAGTCAGCTGATAGTCTTATGCATCCATGCATGCTCAGTTGCTTCAGTCATGTTTGACTTTTTACAACTCCACAGACTGTGGCCTACCAGGCTCCTCTGTCCATGGGATTTTCCAGGCAAGAATACTGGAGTGGGTTGCCGTTCCCTTCTCCAGGGAATTTTAGTGAATCTTAGGTGGTTCCCTTATATATGACTTTGTTGTTTTCTTGCTGCCCTTGGAATTTTCTCCTTATCTTTCACTTTTACCTTGTTTAGGACCCTCTGTGTTTCCTTTTTCTCTTTCCTTCTTCAGATTTGGGAAGTTGACAGCCATGATTTTATCTAATACATTTTCAATTATTTTCTCTTCTTCTGGGACCCCTGTAATACAAATGTTTATATACTTGATAGTGTCAAGTATAAACTGTTGTCATTTTATTATTATTATTATTTTGCTTTTCTTTTTGCTGTTCTGATTGGGTGATTTCCATTATTTTGTTCCAGATCACTTAGGCATTTCTGGATCATCTAGCCTGCTATTCTGTCATTCTAGTGTGGTTTTCCATTTGCTGTTGTATCCTTCAGTTCTGACTAGTTCTTTTTATATTTTCTTGTTCTTTGTTAAAATTCTCACTGTGTTTGTCTATTATTTTCCCTGACTCAGTTAGCCTTTTTAATTAATGACACTTTGAGTTCATTATTTAATGAATTATTTGTTCCATTAGTTGTTTTTTCAGGTGTTTTCTCTTGTTCTTTTAATTAAAACAAATTCCTCTATCTTCTCATTTTGCTTAACTTTCTTGATGAAATTAGGTGAAACAGTTACCTTTCACTGTGTTGAAGGAGTGTCCTTGTGTAGGAACATTCCTATATAGTCTGTGTGTGTCCCTTGGCTATGGTAGAAAAGCTGGATATGGTATGAATCACATTTCTTCCCAGGGCACGCTGGTAGCTGTCTCCTTAGGAGGAGGTGGAGTGGAAATGGAGGGGCTGGAGCCACAGCCAGTCATGAGCCAGGACTTTTCCTGGCTCAGGACACAACACCACCTTGTTGAAGGTCAGGTCATGTCTCAAGCTGCTGGACCAGAAGCCCTGAGGGTCAGGTCTGAATCAGCTCCTTTTCTTCTAAGTGGCACCTTTGTCCCCGAGTGGGCACTTGGTGAGGGTATGGACTCCAGCTGTGGCGGTCCTGGTCCCAGTCCAGGCCACTCTCAACATGCTGTCTCCATGAGAGCCAATAATGGCTGTCCATTCCCTGTTCTGATGTTGTTCTGTGTCCAACCCCATCTTGCACAACTGAGCACTCTTCCTGCAGCAGTGCTCCTGACCTAGCATGGATCTGCCTCACAAAGCAAGCAGGGCCACTTTGGGAGCTTGGCTCAGGCTGATGCAAATGCTGGACTGATCACAGGAAACTGGCCAGACTCTCATGTGGTTCCAGTCTGCTTTCTCTGCCTTCATTTTGGAGTCAGCAAGCATGTCTGTGCTCTTCAGGAGTGGAGTCTGGGTTTCTTACAACCCTCCTGGTAGTCCCTCTGGTTTTCCAATCAGCTAAGTGGACTGATCTTCCCAGTGCTGGACTACAGGGCTGGGATGCCGAATACATGGCTCTAACTGCTCACTCCTCAGGATATTCCCTGAGGAGTGAGCAGGATATCCTTACTCCCTCAACCCATGGAATATCCCTCCTCTTCTGTGTCCTCTCCCAGGGTCACAAGTCTCAACCTGATAGCTTCTCTTCCCTTCCTACCCAATTCCATGTATATCTTTCTTACAGCCTTAGTTGTACAAGAATCTTTCTGCCAATCTCCAGTTCATTTTTAGCGAGAACTGCTCCATATATGGTTATATTTTCAGTATATTTCTGCGGGAAGGTAAGCTCTGTGTCCTCCTGCTCAGCCATCTTTATCTGTCCCCCTGAATAGTTTTAGATTTACAGAAAAATTGTGAAGGTGGTACAGAGTGTCCATACACAACAGAGAACTATACGGTGCACTTACACAGTAATAGTGTCCTTTATCATTAGAATCTAACATTATTAGCATCTAATATGGTACATATTTTACAATTAATGAGCCTTATTGTTAACCAAAGTTTATCAAGGCTGTATATTGTCACCCTGCTTATTTAACTTATATTCAGAGTACATCATAAGAAATGCTGGACTGGATGAAACACAAGCTGGAATCAAGATTGCCAGGAGAAATATCAATAACCTCAAATACGCAGATGACACCGTCCTTATGGCAGAAAGCAAAGAAGAACTAAAGAGCCTCTTGATAAAAGTGAAAGACAAGACTGAAAAAATTGGCTTAAAACTCAACATTCAGAAAACTGAGATCATGGTATCTGGTCCCATCACTTCATGGCAAATAGACGGGGAAACAGTGGAAACAGTAATAGATTTTATTTTGGGGGGCTCCAAAATCTCTGCAGATGGTGACTGCTGCATGAAATTAAAAGATCCAACCAGTCCATCCTAAAGGAAATCAGTCCTGAATATTCATTGGAAGGACTGATGCTGAAGCTGAAACTCCAATCATTTGGCCACATGATGTGAAGAACTGACTCTTTTGAAAAGACCCTGATGCTGGGAAAGATTGAAGGCGGGAGGAGAAGGGGATGACAGAGGATGAGATGGTTGGATGGCATCACCAACTTGATGGGCATGAGTTTGAGTAAACTCCAGGAGTTGGTGATGGACAGGGAGGCCTGGCATGCTGCAGTCCATGGGGTCTCAAGGAGTCGGACATGACCGAGTAACTGAACTTAACTAATACTTTATTCATGGGCTTCCCTGGTGGCTCAGACTGTAAAGAATCTGCCTGCAATGCAGGAGACCTGGCTTTGATCCCTGGGTTGGGAAGATCCACTGGAGAAGGGTGTGGCAACCCACTCTAGTATTCTTGCCTGGAATTCCTTGGACACAGGAGCCTGGAGGGCTACAGTCCATGGGGTTGCAAAAATCAAAATCAAACATGACTGAGTAACTTTCACTTTCTTACTTTATGCATATTTCCTTAGTTTCTACTTAATGCTCATATTGTGTTCCGGGATCCCATGCAGAATACTATATTTAATTGTCATGTCTCCTTAAGCTCCTCCAGACTATGATAGTTTCTGACTTGTTTTTGATGAACTGGATAGCTTTCAGGAGTACTTGTTAAGTATTGTGTAAACTATCTCTCATTTGGGATTTTTCTGATTTTTTTTTTTAATGGACAGACTGGGGTTATGGACTTAGGTACACTGCCATTTTCATCACATATCAAGGATATGATATCAATATAACTGCTACGGATTTGATATCAATATAACTGCTATTGATGTGGACGCTATCATCTAGCCTAGGCAACATTCATTAGAGTTTACTTCTGTAAAGTTACTCCATATGGCCACTTTTGGAAGGAACATACCTTTCCAAACTGTGCTCTTTGTAAGGAAGTGATGATGCACAGTCCATACTTAAGGGGTGAAGAGTTGTGCTCCACTTTATTTGGTATTCTGCATAAGAAACTTGTCTGAGCACATGAACAACACACACACACACACACACACACACACACACATGCAAGACTTGTCTCTTCCTTCTCATTTATTTGTTCAATCATTTATCTCAGTATGGACTCATGCTTATTTATTTATACTGTGAATTATAGTCTAATACTGCATTATTTATTTTCCTACTTAAATTATTTTTGCTTTAGCCCCCGGGAGTTCACTCAGTTGTCTCCTCTGTCCCTTAGAGGGACATTGTTTTACATTTGATTGTTTTATATTTGATCACTTCCTTACTTTGTGGCACTAGAAGATGCTGCAGACTTGTATTCTGCCTTCTCCAGTCCTAGAATCACTCATTTCTCCAATGACCTCTAGTTCCTTTTATTGGAGAATGTTAATAAAAACCAAGATCTGGATTCTGGGAAGACTTTCTAATTTTTGTAATAATAGTTTTCTGTATCTGACTGAAGGGACCTTCATGTCTATTTTACCGGTGGATATCTGGGTCATTTAAATGTGTTTTGGATAGGTCACTTAAAGAAGAGCATCAGGCTAAGTAACATTCTAGTTTCTGTTGAATAATTGAGGCAAACAGTACAACCGGGAGTTTAAATGTATGCAGACTCTAGATATTTAGAATCAATCAACATTAGAGCTGTGCTTCTCAGACTTTAATGTGAATGCTAATCACTTGGGCATCATTTAAAATGCAGTTTCTCATTCAGTGGGTCTGGAGTGTGACCCGAGATTTTGCATTTCTAACACTTTTCCTGGTGATACCACATTTTTATAGTAAGACCTTAGAGCAGGGGATTTTTTTTTTTCTCTGTAAAGGGCTGGATGATAAATATTTTAGGATTTGTGGGCCATGCAGTCTTTGTGACAACTACTCAACTCCACTGTTACAGAGCTGTACATGAAACATGGAGAATAGGTATGGCTACATTTTGATGAAACTTTATGAACAGTGACATGTAAATTTAATGTAATTTTCACCTGTCACAGAGTATTAAGGTAAAGGCTGTTCTTAACTCTAGGGCTATACAAAACAGGTGGCAGGCCATAGTTGGATGACTCTGTCTTGAGCATTTATTCCCAAATCTAGTCATATTATTAGTATCTTCAGCTAGGAAATTTTAAGAACAGTTGTCCAGATTTTATGCCACAGGTGTGCCATGATCAGTGTACTTTACAAGCTCTATACGTGATTGTGATGCACAGCCCGGTTGGAGAACCACTGCTGCAGAGGGCTTTGCATAGCTTTTGTGTCATAACCATTTTCTCTCAGCTTGCACACTTCTAATGAGAGGAAGCTCATCACCTGGCAGGTAGATCATCCCATTTATGAACACCTCTAATAATTGTGGGAGTGCTTTTCCTACCACTGCACCTCAGTTTGTCTCCTTGTTCAGTTCAGTTCAGTTCAGTCACTCAGTCGTGTCCAACTCTTTGTGACCCTGTGGACTGCAGCATGCCAGGCTTCCCTGTCCATCACCAACTCCCAGAGACTGCTCAAAGTCATGTCCATTGAGTTGGTTATGCCATCCAACCATTGCACCCTCTGTCGTCCCCTTCTCCTCCCACCTTCCATCTTTCCCAGCATCAGGGTCTTTTCCAATGAGTCAGTTCTTCACATCAGGTGGCCGAAGTATTGGGAGTTTTAGCTTCAACATCAGTCCTTCCAATGAATATTCAGGACTGATTTCCTTTAGGATGGACTGGTTGGATCCCCTTGCAGTCCAAGGGACTCCCAAGAGTCTTCTCCAACACCACAGTTCAAAAGCATACATTCTTCAACACTCAGCTGTCTTTATAGTCCAACTCTCACATCCATACATGATTACTGGAAAAATCATAGTTTTGACTAGACGGACCTTTGTTGGCAAAGTAATGTCTCTGCTTTTTAATAAGCTATCTAGGTTGATCATAACTTTTCTTCCAAAGAGTAAGCTTCTTTTAATTTCATGACAGCAGTCACCATCTGCAGTGATTTTGGAGTTCCCCCAAAATAAAGTCTGTCACTGTTTCCATTGTCACTGTCTCCTTGTAGCTTCTGTAAGGTATAATTTGGGCTGAGGCAGAAAAGGAGAGATGACCTCAATGGAGGTAGGTTACTTTTATTCAGTCAAGGAGGGGCGACAGTCAGTCTAACCACCAGTCTGAGTGCAAGAGGGATCAGGGAGGCTTAATAGTTAAAGGGAGGTTTGTGCAGGTGATAAGGGAAACATTAGTCAGGCGGGACATTTTGGGTACTCTTTAGTTGAGATGGTGTTTGTAGTTGAACAGGGGGTGGAAGGTGTTGGGCAGGGGGTGATAAGTCCCCTGGATAGGGGGTGATAAGTCCAGGTAGATGCAAGCTCCCAGGTAGGAGCATCAGGGTGGGACTTGAAGTTCAGTTTTGTTTTCCCTGAAGTTAGATGATTCAGCAAGGGCCGTTGAGACGGTTGTTCTCTCTTGTAGGCCCAAGGACTCCTTCAGCTTCTACTTATAAGCCCCCTCTTCCTTCCAAAGCCATGAGGAGAGGAACACATCTAATCCTGCTTCTATGTTTTAATCTTCTAAAATCTTTGAAGAAAGCTAGTTTTTTCACAGTTCCTCCAAATCTTAAACCTTCTCTTTTGCAGGATAGGATTTGTATTTCTAGCTTCCTATCTCTTAGATCACACTCCTCTGGAACACACTTTGTTCCATTTTACCGTATCACTTATTGTGTGCAGAACATGTGAAGTATGCAAGATGCTGGAGGAGTATTGGCTCCATTGTTTTGCCATCTCTACTTCCAGTACTGCCACTTAAGATTACACTAGCTCTTTTCTTTCTTTGGATGGTCAGTTCACAGTGCTCAATGTTGCCAACAAAAATTCCTAGAACTTTTCAATGTAAGTAAAGTTAAATCAAATTGCCAACATCTGCTGGATCATCGAAAAACCAAGAGAGTTCCAGAAAAACATCTATTTCTGCTTTATTGACTATGCCAAAGCCTTTGACTGTGTGGATCACAATAAACTGTGGAAAATTCTGAAAGAGATGGCAATACCAGACCACCTGACCTGCCTCTTGAGAAACCTATATGCAGGTCAGGAAGCAACAGTTAGAACTGGACATGAAACAACAGACTGGTTCCAAATAGGAAAAGGAGTACGTCAAGGCTGTATATTGTCACCCTGCTTATTTAACTTCTATACAGAGTAAATTATGAGAAACACTGGGCTGGAAGAAGCACAAGCTGGAATCAAGATTGCCTGGAGAAATATCAATCACCTCAGATATGCAGATGACACCACCCTTATGGCAGAAAGTGAAGAGGAACTAAAGAGTCTCTTGATGAAACTGAAAGAGGAGAGGGAAAAGTTGGCTTAAAGCTCAACATTCAGAAAACTAAGATCATGGCATCTGGTCCCATCACTTCATGGGAAATAGATGGGGAAACAGTGTCAGACCTTATTTTGGGGGGCTCCAAAATCACTGCAGATGGTGACTGCAGCCATGAAATTAAAAGACGCTTACTCCTTGGAAGGAAAGTTAGGACCAACCTAGATAGCATATTGAAAAGCAGAGACATTACTTTGCCAACAAAGGTCCATCTAGTAAAGGCTATGGTTTTTCCAGTGGTCATGTATGGATGTGAGAGTTGGATTGTGAAGAAAGCTGAGCACCGAAGAATTGATGCTTTTGAACTGTGTTATTGGAGAAAACTCTTGAGAGTCCCTTGGACTGCAAGGAGATATAACCAGTCCATTCTAAAGGAGATCAGTCCTGGGTGTTTTCTGGAAGGAATGATGCTAAAGCTGAAACTCCAATACTTTGGCCACCTCATGGGAAGAGTTGACTCATTGGAAAAGACTCTGATGCTAGGAGGGATTGGGGGCAGGAGGAGAAGGGGACAACAGAGGATGAGATGGCTGGATGGCATCATCGACTCAATGGATGTGAGTTTGAGTGAACTCCGGGAGTTGGTGATGGACAGGGAGGCCTGGCGTGCTGTGATTCATGGGGTCGCAAAGAGTCGGACATGACTGAGCGACTGAACTGATCTATACTGAGTTAAATAAAGTCTCTTTCATTCTCTACCTATGTAGGGGTGTTCTGAATGCAACTACTGTATTCTATATTTTATCCCTATGAAAATTCTCTTTAAATTTTTGGTTTGCCAATCTTGCCAATTAAAAAAAAATTTTTTTTCTGGGTTTTATTTTTTTCCTGAATGATCTCAATACTTCTTTGTTTTTACATTTTATTTTTTTAATTTAAATTTATTTATTTTAATTGGAGGCTAATTACTTACAATATTGTATTGGTTTTGCCATACATCAACATGAATCCACCATGGGTGTACATGTGCTCCCCATCCTGAACCCTGCTCCCACCTCCCTCCCCATACCATCCCTCTGGGTCATCCCAGTGCACCAGCCCCAAGCATCCTGTATCCTGCATCAAACCTGCACTGGCGATTCATTTCTTATATGATATTATACATGTTTCAATGCCATTATGTTGTCTACAAGAGACCCACCTCAAAACAGGGGACACATACAGACTGAAAGTGAAGGGCTGGAAAAAGATATTCCATGCAAATAGAGACCAAAAGAAAGCAGGAGTAGCAATACTCATATCAGATAAAATAGACTTTAAAACAAAAGCTGTGAAAAGAGACAAAGAAGGACACTACATAATGATCAAAGGATCAATCCAAGAAGAAGATATAACTATTATAAATATATATGCACCCAACATAGGAGCACCACAGTATGTAAGACAAATGCTAACAAGTATTAAAGGGGAAATTAACAATAACACAATAATAGTGGGAGACTTTAATACCCTACTCACACCTATGGAAGATCAACTAAACAGAAAATCTACAAAGAAACACAAACTTTAAATGATACAGTAGACCAAGTAGACCTAATTTATATCTATAGGACATTTCACCCCAAAACAATAAATTTCACCTTCTTCTCAAGCACACATGGAACCTTCTCCAGGATAGGTCACATCCTGGGCCATAAATCTAGCCTTGGTAAATTCAAAACAATTGAAATCATTCCTAGCATCTTTTCTGACCACAATGCAGTAAGATTAGATCTCAATTACAGGAGAAAAACTATTAAAAATTCCAACATATGGAGGCTGAACAACACGCTGCTGAATAACCAACAAATCACAGAAGAAATCAAAAAAGGAAATCAAAATATGCATAGAAATGAATGAAAATGAAAACACAACAATCCAAAACCTGTGGGACACTGTAAAAGCAGTACTAAGGGGAAAGTTCATAGCAATACAGGCATACCTAAAGAAATAAAAAAAAGTCAAATAAATAACCTAACTCTACGCCTAAAGCAACTAGAAAAGGAAGAAATGAAGAACCCCAGGGTTAGTAGAAGGAAAGAAATCTTAAAAATTAGGGCAGAAATAAATGCAAAAGAAACAAAGGAGACCATAGCAAAAAAAAAAAAATTCTTATTTATCATTTGTGGTAGATTGTTATGGTAATGGCCACAATGGCATTGTAACTTATACACAACAGCATCAATTTATTTATATTTCTCTTTATCCCCTGCACTTTGCTAGTCCCTCCTAACCTGATTTAAGGCTTGGCCCTGCAGCTTGTTTTAGCCAATGAGACAGTAGTAAATGTGACATAGTAGAAACCTGAGAAGTGATTGCTATAGGGTCTTGCATTCTCTGTTGCTGCTCTGTGGAACCATGGGACTACAGAATGAACAAGCAAGCTAGCCTGCTGGAAGGTGAAAGATCACCGGGAGCACTGGGCACTCCATCCCACAGTTAGCCAGTCCAAAGGAACGTGCATTTGATTGTGAATACACGAGTGAACATTTGACAAGACAAATGAAGCTCAACCCAGGTCAGCAGAACTGCGCAAGTGAGCCCAGCCTAAACCACAGAGCCAGAAAACTATGAGCTAATAAATACGTGCTGTTTTAAGTCACAAAGTTTTGGCTGATTTTTTTTTATGTAACAAAAATCAATTTATACATCATCTAATATCATAGCAGGCATTCTTTTCACTTGCATGTCACTCACAAATGTGGCATTTTTCTATCTCCACCTTATTGAGTAGATTCTGACTAAATAAAGAGCTCTGAGACATAACTGTAATGTTGACGCTGGCCAAGTCTCTTTGTGCAGCCGGATTTTCAAAAACCTTCTAACTACTTTTCATGCAGCCGACAATTTGCAAAGGAAAAGATTGCTCTGGACTAAAAACTGGGATTAGTTTATAATGTTAACATATTTCCTTCCTTCTGATTAGTCTGGAAGACAATGTTATGTTTTCTAATATCACAGTCTTATTTGTGGTCGTAATGTTTGAAGTATCTGAAAGTAAATTATCTTTGTAAGAAAAAGTTAAGCATAACTTTTCTGAGAAAAAAAAGAAACTGTTGGACATTTGAAGAAGTCATTCAAGTCTTCTCATATTGATGAATTTTATGTTTTCTAAATGAAATGCGAAGGGTTTCTTTTCTTTTCCTCCCCTCCTCCCCATTTTGATTCTGTATTTTTTGTTTTCCTCCTGAGGCCTGTAACTGGTGCCTTCAGTCTGAAATAGAAGTGCTGAAATCTTGAATGTGGAGATTCGGGGAAAGAATGAAAAAGACATTTCCTGCATGATTAGTAGCAGGAAATACCAGAAATTGCATCCAAAATATTCTTTTCCCTACGGATTTTTTTGTTCCATATATTATTTTTATTTTTGTTTTTTAAAGCAATATGTTATCTGTTTCAGTGCATTTATTCCATTTATATTTGGTTCAATTACTACATTTTTAAAAAGATACAAGACCTTAGAACATCCTGGAGTAATCAGAGACAGTAAATGATCTTATAATGAGACAGACTAATGCAGTGGAGAGTATACTCAATTGGTAATCAGATAGCCTGATAGGATTGTCTCATATACTAATTTCTAACTCTGTGACACTGGTCATCTTTCAGAAATTTTGTTTCTGTTTGTATAACATGAGGATGATAATAATATCTAACTTTCTAGATAGTGAGGACTGTCTGTGTAAGTGTCAAGTACATTGCAATAATAGCTTCTATAAACTAATAAGAAATAGAAAATATTTAATGGGCACTTGTTTTGTATGAGACACTGTGTTAAGAGGTTGGCTTGAATGGCATGGTAAGACATAGTTATTAGGGACCAAAACTTATTAGTTCTGCTCTTATTAGTCCTTATGTAGAATGTCAGGAGGGCTTATATTTTGTTGTCCACCACATGTAGCTTACATTCCTGGCCAAAGAGGGCTGCTTGGAATTGAATTATAGCATCTAAAATGGGGCAACTAAAAATGGGGATATATTTTCTTCCCTTTAAGAACACTTTCATCTTCCTCATGTGGCCATGCTTAGCTATAAAAGAGGCTGGAAAATGTGGGCTTTATTCTGAGCAACCACGTGCCCAATTAAAAATTTAGAATTCTATGATATTAGAGAGAATGGATATGGGGAGGGGATGAACTAAAAGTCTCTGTTATAGCATTGATGTGAACATGTTTTTCAAATGCATGATTTCATTTTTGTAGGTGAGTGGGAGCAAAAGTAAGGAGAGGTACCACTAAAACATACCCAGTTCCAAGTTTTGCCTATGGCTAGCCCAGAGGAGAAATCTGATTAGAGAGTGATTTTTTTTGGCAGCCTGAATATTAACATACTCTAGTTCTTCTCTTGTTCCCTCTCTTCTGTTTCTTTCTTTTTTTAAATTTCTTCTAGGACAGGAAAAGAACAAATTTCTAAAGATATTGACTCTTGAAATCTAAATCTAATTTATCTTTCCATTTAGGAGCTACACAAAATTTGGCTTTTGAAATAAAAGCATGCCATTCATCTGTAAAGTAAAAAATACTAAATTGAACCTTCTTTCATGGTGGATCAGTTAAATAAATTTGAAAGGCAGTCTCAGGGAAGACTGGAGGAAATGACAAAACAACTAATTTCTACTTTCATTAAGAACTATGGTTTAAAAAATCTTCATTAATTTTTACTTTTTTTCTTCCAGATCTTTATATTTTGTTCCCTGAAACTTTATAATTTCCTGCTCTCCGTATCTAACTTCTCCTTCCTTTTTTTCCCCCTTATAATACGGGGTAGTAAATACTGTAGACATGATATTCTAATGACAAAGTCTTTCCTGGTGGCTGAGATGGTAAAGAATCCGCCTGCAATGTGGGAAACCTGGGTTCGATCCTTGGGTCAGGAAGATTCCCCTGGAGAAGGAAATGACAACCCACCCTAGTATTCTTGTCTGGAGAATTACATGGACAGAGGAACCTGGTGGGCTATACAGTCCATAGGGTCTCAAAGAGTCAGACACAACTAAGCAACTAACACTTTTCTAATGACAAAAGTTCATATATCGATATGAAGAATCACTAGCTTAAGAATTCACAATATGTGCTGTAATAGCTGTATTCATTTCTTAGGGCTGCCGTAACAAATTGCCACAAACTTGACTTAAAACAACAGAAATTTCTTCTCTCTCAGTTCTGGGGACCAAAAGTTTGAAATCAAGGGGTTGGCAGGGTTGACTCCTTCTGGAGATTCTGAGGGAGAATTCCATGCTTCTCCTCCTGGTTTTAGTAGCTGGTGACAGGGAGGCCTGGCGTGCTGCTGTCCACGGGGTCGCAAAGAGTCAGACACGACTGAGCGACTGAACTGAACTGACAGTCCTTGGCTTGTGGCTCCGACACTGTAATATGTGCCTCCATTTTCACACTGACTTCTCTGTGTATGTCTTTGTGATGGCATTTAGGGCACTTCTGAGTTCATCTCAAGATTCTTAATTATATTTGCAAAGTTTTCTTTTTTTTTTTTAAAGGTAACATTTAAATATCCAAGCGTGAGGACTTGTTTTTGGAAGGCCAATACTCAACATATTACAATAATTTATAAATGTTGCTTAACACAATGTTTTGTGATGTTTGAATACTCAATATAAACAGAATTCAACTCCTTAAACTGGATGTAACAAGCTGTACATTTGGCAGACATTGTCATTTTATGAAAATTTTGAGTAAAATGTGTTTTTCATAGAACAAGTAACTTTTTGTGTGTGTGAGGAGGCACTTTAAGTGTTTATCATCTGACATCTAGTTTTGGAAGTAGAAAAGGGCTCCAAGTAGCTATTCTGAAAAAACATTGGCTCTCCTCCCCATGACTGCGTTTCACCTTCTCTTTCAAGTCCTATAACAAAGCTTAGGGTGTTGTAAATAATAGAAAGTGGCAAAGGTGGTACTGCCAAAAAATGTAATAATAATAACGTGTTACACTCACAGTCTTCATTCACTAGTCCTGGTTAGAATACTCAGCCTCTCTCTCGCTTACTAAAAGAGTAAACCTTTCCCCATTGAACTCAGGACACTTTGGTTCAGAGAGGCTAGTGTTTATCATTAACATATATGTTATTGGTAGGCGTTAAAGAAGCCCTTATACAAACTGCCTGCAAACAGAGCCAATTTCCGGGATGATAGATGGTAAACCTGGAGACTATCCTGAAGTAGCTATGTATTTTAACACAAAATTTAAATAGGCTATTTGATGGAATTTTCTTTTATTTTTTTCCTATTGGTTTATATGTGTATATTATATATATATTTCTATGATGTATAATTTGATATAGGTGAATATTTTGATGGCAGGGTCTCTGGGAGGTGGCAGAGAAGATTCATCACATGCATAATGTATTCAGTTGTACATCTTTCAATTCAGGCATTTGTTAATTTTCCTCTAGCTCTTCTCCCAAAACGATTTTATTCCTATTCAAAGAAAATGATGATGAAAATATAGATTTTAACCAAAGATTATCATTTTTATGATAATTTTGTTTGATCAAAAGGAAACACAGAATTCAGTGAAAAAGATGCAATAATTCAGGCCAGAGACAGATAGGATGAACTAGTCTTTTCACTATAGATTGAGGAGTAAGAGCACACTTTTGCAATAAAGTTGGAGAAAAAAATGAAATATGCTGAATACCTCTGATAAGAGTAAATGAAATTACATGGTAGGGGGGATAATTTTGTATTTTTTTAAGTTCATTTGTCCTTGTTACAGGCCAGACTTCATATCCGGGTCTTTTCTGCCAAAATCTTGAATCATATCAAGCTGCCATGCTTGGAATAGTTGAGCTAATAGCTGCTCGTACCACGGTTTTCACTTCTAAACAATGTAGTGGGAAATAATGCACCTTGATAAGAGCAGTAGTTAACAGTGTTATGACTTAAGAACCAATATCTCATGGAGTACTTACCTGAGGGGAGACAGGAAGATTTAAGGATTTAGCTGGCACATAAATAATGTATTGACACAATATCTCCTCTTGTTCCCCATTAATGTTCACATATTCCATATTTCTTAAGATAAAGCAAGAAATTCCATTTTCTGATTCGCCTCTTTGTCAGAGCAAGATTTGGTGAATTGATTCAGTTATTCTGCTGTCATTCTCCTTTCAGAAGCCCTATTTGAAAATGAAATTTCTGGACAGAGCTATGCACCAGACTGGCCTGAACACTGATGATAATATGTCTTTACCTCCAAATGACAAGTAGAAGTGATCTATGAGGAAAACATCTTGTTTTATATGCTTCATCTTTGGCAATTAGCATGCCATGAAATTAAGAGAAATACTATAACCTCTTTCAGAAGCAAACTCTTCTAAAGTATAGGACTCAGAGCACTAAGAAACTGAAATTCTAGATTTTAATTCTGACTCTGTTACTAATTAAGTGTTCCTAGGCAGATTATTTTCTTCTTTTACACTTACAAAGTAGAGATAACAATGAATATTTTAATTACTTTAATTACAGTAAATGGGAAGAATATGTATGTCTGTATTCATTTTGAAAAAAGTATATAGGAATTATACAAATGTAAGATCTTAAAATAAGAGTAATAAATACTTGCTTAGAGGAAAAAAGTGTATATACGTAGATATGTATACATACTTACAGAGAATATATATACAATATTTCAAGACACACATATGAGAACAGTGTTGTTTATTTTTCTTTTGGCCTCTGTTCCATGGACATCAGGCTATGACTTCATTTAAGTATTTCCATCTGGAACTAAAAAGTAAAGAAAAGTTGAGGAAGTCATATCATGCCTTCTCAATCTTCCAGACCACATCTCCCTAGAGTGCAGGTTCTGGTATGCTTGGGAAGAGTTAACAACATTCTATACCTTAAAAAAAAAATCCTCTTTCAACAATACAAAGTCCTCTGGAATAGGCATCCAGAGACAAAATTCAACATGTTTAGAAAAACACCTAACGTGTGTCTCCGTTACTGGAATGACCAGCAGGAACCCTGCTCTGCTGGAATATTGATGGGAAACACATGCAGAGAAGATGCTATTAATAATTACAGATCAGTAAGAGTAGTGAAACTTTTGAAAAAAATTTTCTCCAGATTAGACAGTGAGAAGCCATAGAAAAAAATTAACTCTTGGGCCCTGTAGGCAGAAACTACCTGTGTTGGGTATATTGTAGATTTCCAACAGAGAGGACCTCCCTTTTTTGGTATTCTCCTCTAATGAGTGAGCTTTGTTTGCTACTCTCTGAATAGCATTAGAGTCATTCTGAGCATTAGTTGTGTCTACAGAACTTTTAAACATTTTCAGTGAAAAATGATATTTTGGTCAATTACTCAGAAATGTGATGTGTACGATGCTAGGAGTTGTTTTCTAATAGTTTGTAGATGGTATAAAAAACATCCTAAATGTCACCAGTAGGGTAAACAATAAGTATACAGGAGCACTTTTATTGTATGATGGAAAGGAGAGAGGCAAAACCAAATGGGCAAGAACCAGGGAAATGAGAGAAAGGAAAGGGGAAAATTATGAGCCATCATCAAGTGTCGTAAATGGAGCATTGGAGTCCATGCCTGGTGCTGACAGGACTTCACACAGATCTGTGACCCTGGCTCTAGAAAACTGCTCTTATAGTTCTGTGCTTACAACTTAGCAAGTGAATAGAGAATAAAGTTAATATTCATATTATATGCAACAGTTCTGCAGCTGCTAACTAATGCCAGGACTAGCGCCATTCCATAAATATCTTGAATAAAAATTAGGGTAGGAATAGTACTAGCCAGTCAAGAAACTCTAGTGTGATATTATTAAACACAATTAATTGAACATTTGAAAGTAAAAAGGAGATAGCAAATTTTTTTCTAAAAGGTCAGTACCTTGTTATCCCATATATAATCATTTTATCTTTTAATATGACATTTTCATATAATTCCATTCTTTAGCAAAAGGCTGGACCCATATATGATGTCATAATTCTGTTCTGATTTAAATTTCATGATTGATTAGTTATTTGCATTCTATACATATTCTGATAAAATATAAATTTTAGAGGATCCTTATATTGTCTTAACCATTTCAATTTTTGTGAAAAACTATAGAATCTCATTATGAAGTTCCTAAAGTATGATCATTCACAAGCTTCTGTGGAATAGCTTTTGGTTAGTTCTACTACTCCAAATGCCTAGGAGATTAGAATAATATAGATAGCAAGTAGAAATAGTACATACTTTAATTTTTATCTTGAAAACTGCATGTCTTTTTATTTCATCAGCTACTAATAATTGCTATAGCATGTACATATCTTAAGCTATAAACTCTGTTTTTGTTTTTTAATTGAACTTAATCTTTGTTTTGAGCTCTCATTCTGCCAGGTGATGAACATTTTCCCCAAAGTTGTACCTCCATTATAGGAGGCTTACAAGGTTCCAGTATATTAAAGTTGATTTGAGCAAATTTATTCTTTGTAGATAGTGACAGCCTTCCAAGAGATTTAATTCAAGGTAAAAAGAAAGTCTTAGTAGACATTCCACCATATATATATGTGTGTATATACACACACACTATACATACATCCACAGACAGAGAGAGTAGAAGAGAGAGACAGAGTGCTCCATTAAACAAATCCTCATTAGTTAGCCAGTACAAACATAGACCTATTTTGCAGTCTCTATGGGGTCCCAGTTTTCTCATCTCTGTTCTTTAATGTGTTCCAACCACCATCTTACATTAAATGTGCCCTAAAGCATATATGATAATTTTCCAGAGGCTGGATTCTATAATCTTTTCTGTTCTCAACAGATGTCAAGAACTGTAAAGGATTTGAGATTTACTCTGCTTGCAAGCTCACATGTCAATCTACCACAGTTTTGTGAGTACTGGCAGGAGACATGAGACTCGGATCAGAGACAAAAAGCAGTTACTACTCACAATAGAAATAGCCTGAGTATCAGTGTTTACACTGGTTCTCACAGGCAATGTGAATAGGGTCAGATAATACATTCAGAAGGGATAGGCTACCCACTCCAGCCAGTATTCTTGGGCTTTCCTGGTGGATCAGATGGTAAAGAATCCGCCTGCAATATAGGCAACCTGGGTTCGACCCCTGGGTTGGAAAGATCCCCTGGAGGAGGGCATGGCAACCACTCCAGTATTCTTGCCTGGAGAATCCCCATGCACAGAGGAGCCTGTGTGGCTACAGTCCACGGGGGTCACAAAGAATTGGACATGACTGAGGGATTAAGCACAGTTAGGCAGGAGAGTAAACCCGAGTTACGATAACTCAGAATCATTTATAACTCAGAATTTTTTAATCTTTTATACTGAGTTTTGATAATTCAGACTGCTTTATGCTCTGGGGAGAGATAGTATCTTTATCTTTTTTCCTATAAAGTGATATTGTAGTAAGTAAAGGGTCAAACAGTAAGTATTTTAGATTTTCTTGGCCAAATACAGTGTCACTTTCATATGCTTCTTAACTTTGTCTTATAACACTAACAATTTAGAAGCCAGTTTAACTCACAGGACATTCAGAAATAGGCTGTAGGCTGAATTAGGCCCACTAGCCATCATTTGCCAATTTCTGCTAAAACAAATAAACAAACCAAAAAAACCCCAAAACTTGTCAACTTCCCAAGAGAGAAACCCATCTCTTTCCTAGGCCCTTCACAATACAATAAGCCATGAAAAGGTAGTCCAAAATGAAAATAGTCAGTGCCTTTCTTCAAAAACATGCAGAAACATGAAAGACCATGGAAAATTAACTCTAAGTAATGTCTGCCCCTCATTTCTACACTGTCTTGATTTCTGGTGAATTTTTCCATGAGTTTGCCACTTCATAGGCAACTCTGATTAATCTAACCTACAAAACTGGGACCAAATTTGTTCAGGTGTCTTGTATAGCATTTACTTCAGGCTGTTACCAAAATGAATCCAAGCAGTGAAGGCTAAGAGTGTATCTAAAATATTTTATTCAATCCACATTTTATAACAGATTAACTGTCAGTGAAGAAAGTATATTTCAAACAATCTTCATGCTATCAATAAATCACTAATTTCACTAATGAAAACCCATTTTTGACATTCTGCTAATTAGCTAAATGTCTTGTGTGCTCAGAGATAATGATAGCTGAAGTGCTCATAATAACCTCCCCTGGATAGTGATTTTTCTGATACAATGCTTGCTGACCACTTCTGAGGTAAAGATTCTTAATTAAAATACCACCTGCACACGAAATATCAAAATGTTCACCCTTCACTATTCTAATGAAGATTAGAGATGCCCTACCCCTAGGCTTGAAGGTGGCATTTGGCTTTTTGTCTTTATCATCTGCCTTTGCAGGCATTTGCTGAATTATTTGATACTGAGCAGTCATCAGTCATTAATCTCTACAGAGGTATCCTTTTTTCCCAATCACAAAACCTCTCAAGGTCCACCCTCTCAAAATTAACTTTATGTTTTCTTGGAATGGCAGGAAATTCTTAACTATACCTCTTCGACTTTAAGGGCTAGAAAAAAAAAAAAACAAAACATGTGAATACTGCCTGGGCGGTACCAATACATGTGAGAAACTCATGAGATTGTCTCAGGTCTATCTGCCAAGATAATGCCCCTAGTCATTGCTATGCTATTGCTTCTGTGTTATGTTGAGGTATGAAAAGTTCTGGAGTTTGGCTGATTTCTTTGAGACTAAAGAAATCTCTGACTAATGTATAGCACCCTTAGGTTTTCAGTTCAGTTGTCTACTCCCATGGGAAGTAGGTTCAAGCATTTTCTCAGAGACTCATATTAAGGCCTCATTCTGTAGCTAAATATTCAATCTTCTCTCCTTTTCAACCTCATCTCAGTCGCTAGAGAAGTGGTGTCCAGTAGAATTTTCTGTGATGTTGGAAAGTATTAATATCTGTGCCCTCCAGTATGGTAGCCACTAGGCAAGTTTGGCTTTTGAGCATTTGAAATTGTGGCTAGTGTGACTAAATAACTGAATTTAAATGTTATCAATTGTATTTCATTTAAATTTAAATAACCACAAGTGACTAGTGGCTACCATTTTTGAACATGTAGTGCTGTTCTAGAATCTTTACATAATCTAGGTTGGGTACTGATTAATAGGAAGGAAGGGAAATCTAATACAAATCTTCTATTCTTTAAAACTTTTTCATGTCCTAAACTACTATTCTGAAAATTGTAAGTCAAAGATTGGCTTTGTTCCAAAACAGAAAGCCCCAGGCTTAGAGGGGTACGCTATCAAACATTTAAGGAAGAAATTACACCAATTTTCTACAATCTGTTTTAGAGGCTAGAAGCAGAGGAAACAATTCCTAACTCACTCTATGAGGCCAGCATTACCTAATACTAAAACTAGATGAAGATATTACAAGAAAAGAACACTATAAGCCAATATTTCTTATGAACACAGATTAAATAAAATAGAAAATTGAATCCAAAAAAGTATAAAAAGAATTTTATATCATAGCCAAGTGGAATTTATCCTAGGTATGCAAGATTGATTCAACATACAAAAATCAATGACTATAATCCATTACATCAGCAGACTGGAAAGGACCAATTACATGATCGTATCAGTAGATGCAGAGCAAAAGCATTTGACAAAATGCAATATCCATTCATGATAAAAATTCACAGTAAAATAGAAAGAGAGGAAAACTTTCTCAACTTGATGAAGACTATAAAATCCTAAATCTAACATATACTTAATGGTGATAAATTTACCGTTTAAAAAATTGCCTTTATTTGCAAATGATACTATTATCTACAAAAGAACTGGCAAAAAGAAAACTCTTAAAACTAAAAGAGATTATACAAAGGTTGTAAAATACAGGGTTAACACACAAAAATCAGTTTCTTTCCTGTATGCTAACAATGAACAACTGGAATTTGAAATTAAGAACATAATGCCATTTACATTAGCACCACTAAAAGTTAGATACTAGATATAAATATAACAAAATATGCATAAGATATAAAAGAAGAAAACTACAAACCTCTGATGAATAAAATTAGAGAAGTAAATCAATGGTAATATGTTCCATATTTATGGATAGGAATACTCAATATTGTCAAGATGTCAGTTCTTCCCAATGTGATCCAAATCAAAATACCAACGAGTTATTTTATGGCTATCAACCAACTGATTCTAAAGTTTATATGAAGAGGCAAAAGACCCAGAATATCCAACACAATATTAAAGCAGAAGAACAAAATTGGAGGACTGCTGCTACCCAACTTCATAACTTAATATTAAAAGGTTACAGTAATCAAGAAAACATAGAATTGATGAAAGAATAGACAAATAGATCAATGAAATAGGGAGCCTAGAAACAGACTCCCATTTATATAGTCAACAAAGGAGGAGAGGTAATACGATGGAGCAGAGATAATCTCTTCAACAAACACATCTGGAACAACTGAACGTCCACAAAGTCAAAAAATTAATCTAGACACAGACCACGCACCCATCATCAAAATCAAATCAAAATGGATCACAGACTTAGTTAGCTGTAAGGCTCAAAACTGTAAAAGTTTTTTAAGGCAACATAGGAGCAAACCTAGAAGACTTAGAGCATGGTGATGCTTTTTTTAGAGACAACACCAAAGACATAACCCATAAAAGAAATATTTGATAAGGTGAACTTCATTAAAATTAAAAAAAACTTCTGCTCCATAAAAGACAGTATCAACAAAATTAGAAGACAAGCCACATTTTCAAATATTTTTCAAAATATTTTCAAAAGATACATCTGATAAAGGACTGTTACCCAAAATATACAAAGAACTCTTAACAATAAGAAACAACCTCATTAAAAAATGGGCTAAAGATCATAAAGGACACCTCACTAAAGAAGATACACAGAAATGAGCATATGAATAAAAGCCCTACATCGTATATCATCTGAAAAATGCAAATTAAAACAACAGGATACCACTGCACATCTATCAGAATGGCCAAAATCCAGAACACTGACAGCACTGAATGCCAGTGACGTGTGCAGCAACAGGAGTTTTTGTTTATTGATAGTGAGAATGTAAAATGGTACAATGACTTTGGAAGACAGTTTGCTGGTTTCTTATAAAACTAAGGGCTTCCCTCATAGCTCAGTTGGTAAAGCATCTGCCTGTAATGCAGGAGACCTGGGTTTGATTCCTGGGTCAGAAAGATCCACTGGAGAAGGGATAGGCTACCCATCCCAGGATTTTTGGGCTTCCCTTGTGGATCAGCTGGTAAAAAAATCTACCTGCAATGTGGGAGACCTGGGTTTGATCCCTGCGTTGGGAAGATTCCCTGGAGAAGGGAAAGGCTACCCACTCCATTATTCTGGCCTGGAGAATTCCGTGGACTGTATAGTGTATGTGTGTGTGTGTATATATATATATGAACTAAGCATCCCATATATATAAAACTAAGCATACTCTTGCCACACGATTCATCAGTCATGCTCCTTGCTATTTACCCAAAGAAGCTGAAAACTTAAATTTATGCAAAAACCTACACAAGGATGTTTATATCAGCTCTTTTTTTTATAATTGCCAAAATGTAGAAGCAACCCAGATGTCTCTTAGTAGATGAATGGATAAATGAACTGTGATATATCCAGACGTGGAATGTTATTCAATGTTAAAAAGAAATGAACTATCAAGCCATTTTCTGAGAAGACACACAGGAAACTTGAGGGTGTACTATTTAGTGAAAGAATCCAACTGAAAAGGCTGCTATATGATAATCCAGGAAAGGCAAAACTATGGAGACAATAAAAAGAGCAGTGGTTGCCAGAGCTGGCAGGGAGAGATGAAAAGGCAGAGCACAGAGAATTACGAGCGCAGTAACAATACTCTGTGTGATAATTGTAATGATGGATTTGCTGATTGATTTTTCCAAACACATAGAATGTACACCACCAAGAAAAGGTAAACTTTTGGACTTTTGAGTTATTATGATATGCAACTGTAGGTTCATCCTTGTTTAAAAGAAAAAGTACCACTCTGGTAAGTGATATTGAGGATGACGGAGACTATGCGTGTGTGGGACCAAGGAGTATATGAAAAATCTCTATGCCCCCGTCCCAATTTTGTTGTAAACCTAAAAATGCTCAAAAAGTAAAATGCTTGGACAATAGCATCCATCATTTTTAAAAATGAAGAGTTGGCCTTTGAATTCTGCTACATCACTCCTCTGCTCAGACAATGAATCTTGCTATCCAAATGTGGGAAGGACATATGTGAGTCTGGGCAATCTTGATTATGAACATGAAATTTAATTCTTTAGATATTATAATACCTGCACTTTTCTTGGGTCTCAGTTTAGGAAAAAATCAATGCAAGGAACTTGAAGATTCATTTCTGAAATAGAAAAGCATAGAAGAAATTTCATAATTGCTAAAATTTTAATCTGTCTTTACTACTTACAATATTTCCTTAGGAAAATCATGTAATTTTTTAGAAGCAAAATTTATCAACTTATAAAATAGAGGCTAATGATATTTTCCTCAAATGATTGTGATATTTCAAACTAAATAAGATCATTCATACAAAGCATCATCACATTTCCAAAAATATTATATTTTTGGAATGTTGGTATCATTGGCCACTCTTCCTCTGTTTTTGAAACAAGATATATCTAATAGTTGCTTGGTTTGCAGTGGACTCTCTGTTCAAATTAAACTTTAAGAAATATATAATTATATATACAATGTTTTATCAAATCATTGATAATTTTACTCTCTAAATATTATTTAAACTATAACATTATTGATATACCACTTTGTGACTGCTATTATTTTTAACAATTATACATTTCCATGTGTAATATCAGCCCAAACTTTACCTATATATTCTATAAATAAATATTTATAAGAATCTATGATATATTCACTTACATATACATATATGTTCACTGCTTAAGCACTATCTGTTTTCAGAAAGATTTATTTTGCAGTGCTAAAAAAGAAAAAAGTTAAATCCATATCTAAATTTTCAAGCCTATTTGTGAAACTGGTTGTTTTCAGAGGGTGATACAGGCTATAATAAACTTTATTATAACCGTAAGCCCACATAGTTGAAAGCCTTTACTTTCTTGAGAATGAAGACATCAGATTAGGAGATATTCATAAAAAGATGTTATGAAGTAACTCTACCTAGAATAACACATTAAAAAGGTCATTGCACCGTTGTGTAATGCTAGTGAAAGAATATACAGCAAATTCATGGCTGTATATAGGAGTAGGAGCCAGCCCTAGTGAATGAATGAACATTAACCTCATGAAACATTGCCAGGAGATGCTACAAGGGAAAATTACAGACAGCAAGTGCTAGGGCCACTCGTTTATTTGTGAGCTTAGTTAGCCCGTATTTATTGTCATCTATATTGTGCTAGATTGTTTGTCAACCTTTCCTCATTATCAATCCCCGAATTGTACTCCATTACTGTGATAGTGAAGAGTCCACTTGCAATGCAGGAGACGTGAGTTGGATCCCTGGGTCAGGAAGATCCCCTGGAGAAGGAAATGGTAACCCTCTCCAATATTCTTGCCTGGGAAATCCCATGGACAGAGGAGCCTGATGGGCTACAGTCCATGGGGTTGCAGAAGAGCTGGACTTGACTTAGTGACTAAACAACAACAAACCATTCACTGAGTTTTGTTTTTGTTTTTGTTTTTTTGATGGTGATTTCACCCCCACTGAGAATGCATGTACTGTCTGCCAGTAACAGGGGTGAACAAAGCAGGCAAAATTTCTGTCCTCAGAGAGCTGGCAGTTTAACAGGTAGACAGACACACAAATAGACAATTATATATCATGAGAAGTGCTACCATAGGGGTAGCAAAGAACCAGCTAACTTATTCCAACTGGGGAAGCCATCTCCCGGCCCCAGCCCCCACAATCAGGATGGAAGCCTTTCTTCCACTGAGTGGTCAGGAGGTTGCTACAAGTGACTGCAGTTTGAGGCTTCAGTTTGAGCCAGTTTGGTTTTGAATACTTTCAAAATTAAAACGCCAGTATTATTGTTAACAAAAGAACAACTAAATTCAGTTTAAGATTTCCCCCCATGACGCTTGTGGGTTACGGTAGATTTATGTTTAATGCCTGAAAAATGCTACGAGGCTGCCTGAAGAGGCTAGCAAGCAGAGAGGGTTGCTTGGGGGAACTGACTGTACTCCCACTGAAAGATGATCAAAGGCACTTTATTCTTTAAAACCAGATGTGGAACTTGCAGTAGAGCTGATGGCCTGGGGCTATTTTAAAAGGGATGATGCCCAGGAGGGCCTCTGCCAGAGGGCATGACATCTGCAGCAGAAAGAACCAAAGGTGAACTGTTGGATGCGAAAGCCACGGAGAGGTTGCTGACGGCAGGAGAGGCCCTTGCCAGAGCCAAGGGGCTATGTTCAGAGAAGCTAGCAGAAGAATGAGGAAGACAAAAGTGCCCGTGAGAGATTTTTCAACAGCTACTATGGCCGAAGGAAACTGATGCCACAGAACATCAGGGCCAGACAAGTAAATTTGTCCTGCCCTTCCTTTCCCTTCCCGCTCCTTCCTTCCACAGCCCAGGAAATGAAAGGAAGAAGAAGGCTAAGATAGGGAAACATGCCTATCTGTGTACCTCTTTCTCTTCACAGGTATATAGCCTAATATAGGCTCAAAGAGGGAGATGAAAAAAAATTCAACCTTAAATAAATTCTAGAGATTAAATATTTTTCTCCCTGTCTTGGACACAGTAGTTACTGTGAAAGTGTTAGTTGCTCTGTTGTGTCCGACTCTTTGTGACCCCATGGACCATAGCCCACCTGGCCCCACTGTCCATGGGATTCTCCAGGCAGGAATACTGGAGTGGGTTGTCATTCCCTTCTCCAGGGTATCTTCCTAACCCAGGGACTGAACTTGAGTTTCCTGTGTTGTAGGTGGATTCTTTACCATCTGAGCCACTAGGGAAGCCCTGAAATGATACTTTGTGTTCTAGAATAGACTGGAGCGATTTTTATTATTGAAGGGTAAATAGTAAACTGTGAAACTTGCTCAGGTTTTGAGAAGTGGGAAAATTATCTCCACAGGGAGAAGTTAGTTCTGAACAGGCTGTGTGGGGAGAGCACAGGTTGCTTCTGATCGCCGTCTAGGAGGCTTGTGTGTTCAAGGGACCAGTCATGCTTAAGCATGATGAGAGCCATGGGCAGGTCAAGAGCAAAGTGACACTGTTTCAGAAGTTGGTATGAGACCAGCCAGGCCTACTGGGCATGTGGCAAACTCAGCAGGAGCTAAGGGGAGGTTGAATCCGCAGGGCAAGGGTACTGAGCTGTGGAAGAGTAGATTCTAGATGAGAGGAGGCAGACGTCACCAACAGAAGTGGGGTATAAGTTCAGAGATGGCTGAGTCAGCCATGCTTCACTGATACCCACCAAACACTGATACTGGAACCATGGAGAACCTGAGTGACTCTGCACTGGTCATCAGACTCTTTCCTCCATCTCCCCAGATGCACTGTACCCCTAAACTCTACCTTAGAGAGAAGAACTAGGAGAGTCTGAGCAACAGTCCCCCAAGCTGATCTTTACCTAGAAGGGACTATTTTATTGCACAAATTTATCAACAAGATTGGACATTTGTTCTTAGTTCCAAGGAACTAGGTTTCCCTGCCACCTAGACAGTGAGGATGTCTGAGGAGAATCAGAGCAGTTTTAGACAAAATAAGCATTTTCCCTGCCCTTGAAATTGCAAATAAGTATATTCTGTGGTGCCTTACCTCCACATTTGGCCCAAGCACTTTAAATAACATAACTAAAATGTGGATACATGGTGTAATTCTTATTAATTTGCTTTCTCCTTTTACCAGAGATTAGTACATTTTCCTACCGTCACTGATGAGAAGTAGAGACGTCCTGGCTCCAGTTCTTATTTTCAATGTGATTTTTTCCATGAGGTTCTTGCTTTACTTTACAACACTTGGTGTGCAGTGGTAATCAATACAGGTCAACTGAACCAAAAAGGCATCTTCTATTACATCATGTGTTTGAAATATGATTTCCAGCCTCTGTAGGTACCCGTCTACTTCCTGAAGTCTGATTCCCAGTTTATTAAGCTGAACATCTTAACTATAGCATCTGCTTTTACTCTTACTGAAACCCTTTTTTTATTTCATCTTTTTTGTCTCTGCAGTTCATACTCTTGTGCTCTGCATATGATTTCCAAATGGGAGATATATCTCTCTCTCTAGTTATGAAATATTTTAGGCATTTATCTAGAGCTCTACATTAATCTTTGCTTGGATTGGTTTTCTTAACGGTCTAGACTTCTATCTTGTACTGCTCTTTGCATCCTACTTCCCTTGGAAATCTTCTAAAGAAAGCCTTTGCGGATAGTGTGACCACAGGTGTAACCTCAGAGATCTCGAGTTCTTTCTGTTCTGGCTGATATTGACATGATGGCCATTTGCTGTACCTACCTGTGTGTCCCCTGTGATGGTCATAACTTTGTGCTTATGATACCTCATCATAGTTCCTAACAATTTCCCTTTGAACTCAGCCCTCCTGAAAGGACTATAATCTTCTCACCATAGTTTTGGACATGAATAACTTTGGGCATTGGGTGGCTATGAAAACTCCCTTTATGGGGATTATATTTTTTTCCCATTCCTGGTATCTGTGCCTTTGTTTCCTTCCCTCCCGTATTGACCTATGTTACCAATGTGATTGCCGGGAGAAATATCAATAATCTCAGATATGCAGATGACACCACCCTTATGGCAGAAAGTGAAGAGAAACTAAAAAGCCTCTTGATGAAAGTGAAAGAGGAGAGTGAAAAAGTTGGCTTAAAGCTCAACATTCAGAAAACGAAGATCATGGCATCCAGTCCCATCACTTCATGGGAAATAGATGGGGAACAGTGGAAACAGTGTCAGACTTCATTTTTTTGGGCTCCAAAATCACTGCAGATGGTGATTAAAGCCATGAAATTAAAAGATGCTTACTCCTTGGAAGGAAAGTTATGACCAACGTAGATAGCATATTGAAAATCAGAGACATTACTTTGCCAGCAAAGGTCTGTCTAGTCAAGGCTATGGTTTTTCCAGTGGTCATGTATGGATGTGGGAGTTGGACTGTGAAGAAAGCTGAGCTCTAAAGAATTGATGCTTTTGAACTGTGGTGTTGTAGAAGACTCTTGAGAGTCCCTTGGACTGCAAGGAGATCCAACCAGTCCATTCTAATGGAGATCAGCCCTGGGTGTTCATTGGAAGGACTGATGCTAAAGCTGAAACTCAATACTATGACCATCACACGCGAAGAGTTGACTCATTGGAAAAGACCCTGATGCTGGGAGGGGTTGGGGGCAGGAGGAGAAGGGGATGACAGAGGATGAGATGGCTGGATGGCATCACCGACTCGATGCACATGAGTTTGGGTGAACTCCGGGAGTTGGTGATGGACACGGAGGCCTGGCATGCTGCGATTCATGGGGTCACAAAGAGTCAGACACGACTGAGTGACTGAACTGAACTGAACTGAACCATTGTGATAATGCAGAACTGAAGATGTATGACTTCTAATGTAGGTCACAAAAGATATGTGGCTTCCACCTTGCCCAGTCTTGTATGACTTATTCTTAGTGAAACCACCCATGGTATCATGAGGGCACTCAGGAGCCCTATGGATAGATTTGTGTGGTGAGGAGTTATCCTCCTGCCAATAGCCAACATCAGCCTGCTAACCATGAGAGCAAACCACCTTGGAAGATCTTTCTTCTTCCTGATGCAGCTACAGTTGCATCCTGACTATAACTTCACGAGAGACTCTGGGCCAGAACCCCAGGTAGGTAAGGTGCTTCCTGAAACATGGAAATTATGTGTGATAGTAAGCATATATTGTTGTTTTAAGCTACCACGTTTTAGAATGATTTTTTTTATGCAGCAATAGATAACTCTCATCTTAGGTCTGTAGTGAATTTAGTGTGAAAAGCATGATAGAATATAGTGTTGACTTGAAGAAAAATAATTTGGGAAATAATAACAAGGTTACTTTAAAAAATCCAACAAGAGACAGTGATCTTGGAAGATGAAGAACAATGGTGATGACATCAAGGTTACACCATGAGTTAAAAGAAGTAGTCATTGATTAAGGCTGCCAAGAAGGGAAGAAAATATGTTTAAGAGAAATTAGCGTGTGCAATGGTTTTCAAAAAGAAAAAATAAATTCCTATTACTTTGTCCATGGAAAGAAAAAGATGCTGAAGAAGCTAAAGGGGTACTCATCATGAATTAAAATTGTCTTTACCCTTGCAAGAGTTACCAGTGATTATTTTTTAAATTAATTAATTTATTTTAATTGGAAGCTAATTACTTTACAATATTGTGGTGGTTTTTGCCATACATTGACATGAATCAGCCATGGATGTACATCCCCCATGTACACCCCATGGGTGTACATCCTCCCTCCCCATCCCATCCCTCAGGGTCATCCCAGTTCACTGGCTTTGAGTGCCCAGTTTCATGCATCAAACTTAGACTGGTGATCTATTTCACATATGGTAATAAACATATTTCAATGCTATTCTCTCAAATCATCCCACCCTTGCCTTCTCCCACAGATTCAAAAAGCCTGTTCTTTATATCTGTGTCTCTTTTGCTGTCTCACATATAGAGTCGTTGTTAACATCTTTCTAAATTCCATATATATGCAATAATATACTGTATCAGTGTTTTTCTTTCTGACTGACTGACTGACTTCACTTAATAGGCTCCAGTTTCATCCACCTCATTAGAACTGATTCAAATGCACTCTTTTTAATAGCTGAGTAATATTCCATTGTGTATATGTACCACAACTTCCTTATCCATTCATCTGGCAATGGACATCTAGGTTGCTTCCATGTCCTAGCTATTGTAAACAGTGCTGCAATGGACATTGTGGTACACATGTTTCTTTCAATTCTGGTTTCCACAGTGTGTATGCCCAGCAGTGGGATTTCTGGGTTGTATGGCAGATCTATTTTCAGTTTTTTAAGGAATCTCCACACTGTTCTCCATAGTGGCTGTACTAGTTTGCATTACCACCAACAGTGTAAGAGGGTTCCCTTTTCACCACATCCTCTCCAGCATTTATTGTTTGTAGACTTTTTGACAGCAGCCATTCTGATCAGCATGAGATGGTATTTCATTGTGGTTTTGATTTGCGTTTTTCTAACAATGAATGATGTTGAGCATTTTTTCATGTGTTTGTTAGCCATCTGTAGGTCATCTTAGGGGAAATGTCTGTTTAGTTCTTTGGCCCATTTTTTGTTTGGTGTCATTTATTTTTCTGGTATTGAGCTGCATGAGCTGTTTGTATATTTTTGAGATTAATTCTTTGTCAGTTGCTTCGTTTGCTATTATTTTCTCCCACTCTGAAAGCTGTCTTTTCACCTTGCCTATAGTTTTCTTCATTCTGCAAAAGCTTTTAAGTTTAATGAGGTCCAATATTTTTATTTTTGCTTTTATCTCCATTATCTGGGAGGTGGGGCATAGAGGATCTTGCTCTGATTTATGTCAGAGAGTGTTTTGCCTGTGTTTTCCTCTAGGAATTCTGTAGTTTCTGGTCTAACATTTAGATCTTTAATCCATTTTGAGTTTATTTTTGTGTATGGTATTAGAAAGTGTTCTAGTTTCATTCTTTTACAGGTGGTTGACCAGTTTTCCCAGCATCACTTGTTAAACAGATTGTCTTTTCTTCATTGTAGATTTTTGCCTCCTTTGTCAATTTAAGGTGTCCATGGGTGTGTGGATTTATCTCTGGGCTTTCTATTTTGTTCCATTGATCTATCTTTCTGTTTGTGCCAGTACCATACTGTCTTGATGACTGTGGCTTTGTAGTATAGTCTGAAGTCAGGCAGGTTGATTCCTCCAGTTCCATTCTTCTTTCCCAAGATTGCTTTAGCTATTCGAGGTTCTTTGTATTTCCATACAAATTGTGAAATTATTTGTTCTAGCTCTGTGAAAAATGCCTTTGGTAGCTTGATAGGGATTGCATTGAGTCTATGGCGACCCACTCCAGTACTCTTGCCTGGAAAATCCCATGGATGGAGGAGCCTGGTAGGCTGCCCGTCCATGGGGTCACTAAGAGTCGGACACGACTGAGCAACTTCACTTTCATGCATTGGAGAAGGAAATGGAAACCCACTCCAGTGTTCTTGCCTGGAGAATCCCAGGGACGGCAGAGCCTGGTGGGCTGCCGTCTATGGGGTCGCACAGAGTTGGACATGACTGAAGTGACTTAGCAGCAGCAGCAGCATAGATTGCTTAGGGTAGTATACTCATTTTCACTATATTGATTCTTCCGATCCATAAACATGGTATATTTCTCCATCTATTTGTGTCCTCTTTGATTTCTTTCATCAATGTTTTATAGTTTTCTATATAGGTATTTTGTTTCTTTAGGTAAATTTATTCCTAAGTATTTTATTCTTTATCACAATTTTGAATAGGATTATTTCCTTAATTTCTCTTTCTGTTTTCATTGTTAGTGTATAGGAATGCAAGGGATTTCTTTGTATTAATTTTATATCCTGCAAGTTTACTATATTCATTGATTAGCTCTAGTAATTTTCTAGTGGTATCTTTAGGGTTTTCTTTGTAGAGGATCTTTGTCATCTTCAAACAGTGAGAGTTTTACTTCTTTGTTTCCAATCTGGATTCTTTTTATTTATTTTACTTCTCTGATTGCTGTGACTAAAACTTCCAAAAAATATGTTGAATAGTAGTGTGAAGGTGGGCACCTTTGTCTTGTTCCTGACTTCAGGGGAAATGCTTTCAATTTTTCTTCATTGAGGATAATGTTTGCTGTGGGTTTATCATATATGGCTTTTATTGTGTTGAGATATGTTCCTTCTATGCCTGCTTTCTGGAGAGTTTTTATCATAAATGGGTGTTGAATTTTATCAAAGGCTTTCTCTGCATTTATTGAGATAATCATATGGTTTTTATCCTTCAATTTGTTAATGTGGTGTTTCACATTGATTGATTTGTGAACACTGAAGAATCCTTGCATCCCTGGGATAAAGCCCACTTGGCCATGATGTATGATCTTTTTAATATGCTGTTTGATTCTGTTTGCTAGAATTTTGTTGAGGATTTTTGCATCTATGTTCATCAGAGATATTGGCCTGTAGTTTTCTTTTTTTGTGTGGTATCTTTGTCTGGTTTTGGTATTAGGGTGATGGTGGCTTCATAGAATGATTTTGGGATTTTTACCTTCCCCTGCAACTTTCTGGAAGAGTTTGAGTAGGATAGGTGTTAGCTCTTCTCTAAATTTTTTGTAGAATGCACCTGTGAAGCTGGCTCCTCCTGGGCTTTTGTTTGTTGGAAGATTTTGGTTACAGTTTCTATTTGTGTGCTTGTGATAGGTCTGTTAAGATTTTCTATTTCTTTCTGGTTCAGTTTTGGAAAGTTAAATTTTTCTAAGAATTTGTCCATTTCTTCCAAGTTGTCCACTTTATTGGCATATAGTTGCTGATAGTAGTCTCTTATGATCCTTTGTATTTTGTGTTGTCTGTTGTGATTTCTCCATTTTCATTTCTAATTTTGTTGATTTGTTTCATCTCCTGTTTTTTCTTGATGAGTGGCTAATGGTTTGTCTATTTTGTTTATCTTCTCAAAGAACCAGCTTTTAGTTTTGTTGCTTTTTGCTATAGTCTTTGTCTCTTTTTCATTTATTTCTGCTCTAATTTTTATGATTTCTTTCCTTCTACTAACCCTGGAGTTCTTCATTTCTTCTTTTTCTAGTTGCTTTAGGTGTAAAGTTATTTATTGATTTTTCTCTTGTTTCTTGAGGTAAGCTTGTATTGCTATGAACCTTCCCCTTAGCACTGCTTTTACTGAATCCCATAAGTTTTAGGTTGTCGTGTTTTCATTTTCATTTGTTTTTATGCATATTTTGATTTCTTCCATGATTTTGTTGGTTATTCAGAAGTGTTTTATTTTTCCTCCGTATGTTTGTGTTTTTAATAGTTTTTTTCCTGTAGTTGATATCTAATCTTACCACATTGTGATCTGAAAAGATGCTTGAAATAATTTCAATTTCTTTGAATTTATTAAGGCTAGATTTATGGCCCAGGATGTGATCTATCCTGTAGAATGTTTTGTGTGCACTTGAGAAAAAGGTGAAATTCATTGTTTTGGGGTGAAATGTCCTATAAATATCAATTGGGTCTAACTGGTCCATTGTATCATTTAAAGTTTGTGTTTCCTTGCTAATTTTCTGTTTGGTTGATCTATCCATGGGTGTGAGTGGGTATTAAAGTCTCCCACTATTATTGTGTTTCTGTTAATTTCCCCTTTCATACTTGTTAGCATTTGTCTTGCATATTGAGGTGCCCCTATGTTGGGTGCATATATATTAATAATTGTTGTATCTTCTTCTTGAATTGATCCTTTGATTATTATGTAGTGTCCTTTTTTGTCTCTTTCATGGCCTTTATTTCAAAGTCTATTTTATCTGATATGAGTATTGCTACTCCTGCTTTCTTTTGGTCTTCATTTGCATTAAATATATTTTCCCAGACCTTCACTTTCAGTCTGTATGTGTCCCTTGGCTTGAGGTGGGTCTCTTGTAGACAGCATATATAGGGGTCTTATTTTTGTATCTTTCAGCCAGTCTTTGTATTTGTTTGGGGCATTCAACCCATTTACATTTAAGGTAATTATTGATAAGTATGATCACGTTGCCATTTACTTTGTTGTTTTGAGTTTGAGTTTATACACCTTTCCTGTGTTTCCTATCTAGAGAAGATCTTTTAGCATTTGTTGAAGAGCTGGTTTGGTGGTGCTGAAATCTCTCAGCTTTTGCTAGTCTGTAAAGCTTTTGATTTCTCCTTCATATCTGAATGAGCTCCTTGTTGAGTATAGTAATCTGTGTTGTAGGTTTTTCTCTTTCATTACTTTAAGTATGTCCTGTCATTCCCATCTGGCCTGAAGAGTTTCTATTGAAAGATCAGCTGTTATCCTCATGGGGTTCCACTTGTTTGTTGCTTTTCCCTTGCTGATTTTAATGTTTGTTCTTTGTGTTTTATCTTCATTAGTTTGATTAATATGTATCTTGGGGTGTTTTGCCTTGGGTTTATCTGTTAGGGACTCTCTGGGTTTCTTGGACTTGGGTGGTTATTTACACCCCCATTTTGGGGAATTTTTCAACTATTATCTCCTCAAGTATTTTTTCAGGCCCTTTCTTTTTGTCTTCTTCTTCTGGAACTCCTATGATTCGAATGTTGGAGTGTTTAACATTGTCCCAGAGGTCTCTGAGATTTCCTCATTTCTTTTAATTCTTTTTCCTTTTTCCTCTCTACTTTATTTATTTCCACCATTCTATCTTCCACCTCACTTATCCTATCTTCTGCCTCAGTTATTCTACTGTTGGTTGCTTCAGAGTGCTTTTGATCTCAGTTATTGCATTATTCATTATTGATTGACTCTTTATTTCTTCTAGGTCCTTGTTAAACATGTCTTGCATCTTCTCAATCCTTGTCTCTAATCTATTTATCTGTAACTCCATTTTGTTTTCAAGATTTTGGATCATCTTTACTATCATTATTCTGAATTCTTTTTCAGGTAGACTCCCTATCTCCTTCTCTTTTGTTTAGTTTGGTGGGCATTTTTATCTTGTTCCTTTACCTACTGAATATTTTTCTGCCTTTTCATTTTGTTTAGATTGCCCATTGTGTTTGGGGTGCCCTTTCTGTAGTCTGGAAGTTTGTGCTTCCTCTTTATTGTGGAGCCTGCTCCCTGTTGATAGGGTTGGACTAGTGGCTTGTCAAGGTTTCCTGGTTAGGGGAGCTTGTATCTGTGTTCTAGTGGGTGGAGCTGGATCTCTTCTCTCTGAAGTTCAATGAAGTATCCAGTAGTGAGTTTTGGGGTGTCTGTAGGTTTGGTATGGCTTTGGGCAGCTTGTCTTTTAATGCCCAGGTTTTGTTCCTGCTTTGCTGGAGAATTAGCATGATATGTCTTGTTCTGAAACTTGTTGGCTCTTGGGTGGAGCTTGGTTTCAGTGTAGGTATGGAGGCTTTTGGATGAGCTCTTGTCTATTAGTGTTCCCTGGAATCAGGAGTTCTCTGATGTTCTCAGGTTTTATAGTTAAGCCTCCTGCCTCTGGCTTTCAGTCTTATTCTTACAGTAGGCTCAAGACTTCTCCATCCATACAGCACAAATAATTAAACATCTAGGTTAATGGTGAAATGATTCTCCAGAGCAAGGGACACTCAGGGAGGTTCACAGAGTTACATGGAGAAGAGAAGAGGGAGGAGGGAGATAGAGGTGACCAGGAGGAGAAGAAGGGGAGTCAAAAGGGGAGAGACCAGTCTAGCGAGTAATCAGTTACCTAAGTGTTCTCCACAGCCTGGAACACTCAGAGAGATTCACAGAGTTAAGTAGAGAAGAGAATGGGGGACAGAGGAGATAGAGGTGACCTGGGGGACAAAAGGGAGAGTCAAAGGGGAGAGAGTAATCAAGCCAGTAATCACACCCCTAATTGAAAATGGATACTGAAGATTAGATTCTTAAAGGTACAAATAGATAACAAATACCAAAAAGCAAAGATTAAAAATCTAGAGTAGAGGTTAGACTCTCAAAAATACAATATTAAAAATGCAAAGCAAAATCAATCACAAAATTATTATATATATATATATAATTTGCTTTACAATAGGTTTTTTTTTTGCAAGGTAATAGTAGGTTATAAAAATGAAAATTAAAGGAGTAATAAAGAACTTAAATTTTAAAAAAATTAAAAAATGATAATAGTAAAAATATGTCTAGGAATTTCTCTGAAGCTGTTGTGGACAGTGTGGGGCCAGTTCAGTTTCAGATAGTTCCTTGTTCCAGCTTGTCCTTGTTCTCAAGGTCTATAGGCCCCCTCCAATGCTTAGTCAATGTTAACTACAGGGTTTTAATCTGTTGTGCCTTTCCCTTCCAGAGCATTTCCCTCTTCTTGGTTTATTTTGGCTTTCTCTATTTGCAAGTCTCTTCAGTGTCTAATTTCCACCCTGACACAAGGGGGAGAAGGTGGTCACTTACTCAGGCTTACTTGCTCAGTTGTGTTGTGAGAGGGGGGAGGAACACTGCAAAGAAATATCACTGGCGTGTGTGGGGAGTGCTCACAGTATATGGACCACACTGGGTTTGCCCCAGCTCACAGCGGCGTCTGCTTTCTGGGTCTACACTGCTTGGGCTCCAGGGTGCTCTGCAGGGCATTGTCCAAAGTGGGCCCAGGTCTAAGCCACTCAGGTTCATGCTCTCAGGTACTCCACAAGGGCACAGACTTGGTTGGGCCTGTGTTTTGTGCATTTCCCAGGTGGGAGCAGCTCAGGTGACCATAGCTTTGTGAGCACACTGTCCCAGATGGGCTGAGCATCTTAATCACCCCCCATCCCCGGTCCAGGCCACTCAGTTTCCCGGGTGGGCCACGAGAACACCATCTCAGGTGTGCTGTGTGTCTACTCTGGGGAGCTGATCTCAGGTTGTGACCCTCCTGGCAGATGTCAGCCATCCAGCATCCCGGGAAGATGTGGTTAGCAACTGGGAGCCTGTTCACAGTTTGGTGGAGGATGCCGGTCTCTGGGGCTGAGAATACAGCAGCCCCTTACCTTCTGGCTCTGGCTGTTGCATGCCTGCCTCTCTGCCTCTGGCGGGGGAGAGGTGCCTGTATGCAGTCAGCTAGCTCTCCTTTGGTATTCGCTCAATCCTTGTTCTGTGAGCGGGCCAGGCTGAGAGTTAGAGCCTTTTGTGGGAAAGTTCTCTCTCTCTTTTTTTTTTTCCCCACTCTGGCAGTCCCACAGTTTGGGTTGCTATCTCACATTAGCTCCCTCAGATTGTCCTCAGGGCATTCAGGCCCGGTCCTTACCCTAAGGATAGATGATGCCGCCCGCACCTCCCTGTCCAGCCCTGGCTCGCTGGTGACAGATGCGAGTGTCTGGGCTACTTCGCTGGCAGTTGCGGTTAGGTGCCTATTCTATGGGATTTTTTTTTCCCTCCCAGTTATGTTGCCTTCTGAGATTCCAAAACTCCCCATGGACCTGCCTATGAGAGGGTTTCCTACTGTTTGGAAACTTCTCCTCCTTCACAACTCCCTCCCCAGGACAGATCTTTGTCCCTAACTCTTTGTCTCTCTTTTTGTCTTTTATATTTTGTCCTACCTCCTTTTGAAGAGACTGGGCTGCCTTTCTGGGTGACTGGTATCTTCTGCCAGTGTTCAGAAGTTGTTTTGTGGAAGTTGCTCAGCATTCAAATGATCTTTTGATAAATTTGTGGGGGAGAAAGTGATCTCCTCGTCCTATTCTTCTGCCATCTTGGGACCACCCCCTTCCTAGTGATTTTTTTATTATACTTCTCTTACAATGACTCAGACACCATTCATAAACTACAGTAAACAATGCATCAATACCCATATTACTTTTGTCCAGAAAAATAAGCAACACATATGTTACACAGAAGATATTTATCAGTTGATAAACCATTTGATTACAAAATAAGAGCATACATTTTGGCAGAGATTAATATGTGGTGATTTAGGTTGGTCAGAGCTGATAAAGCCATGCTCCACTCACAGGCAGACTCTAAAGCTAATTGAGTTTTATCAAGTTGCCTCAGCAATGCTGGAGTACATCATGAAATACTTGAAAGCAGCTGTTACAACATATTTCAATTCCCTGGAAACCTCTTCCCACTCAGAAGGCCCCATATCATCAGGGACTATTCTAGTCTGTATTCTAGAAACATATATACCTGGTTTACACACCCCAAACTTGACAAATGCATTTCTCATTAGCACAGGACTAACAGCCAGTTAATGAAAACTAAGAATTATTAACCATACAATACAGGACAATTTAATATTTGAGACTAAAAGATACAGTAACAAAGGTCCCCTGTTGCGATTACCAGAAACATATGCACCGTCTGTAGAGAAATATTTACAAGGTCATGGGCTAGGTTACAGATGGACCAGCATAATGTTACCATAGGCATCAACTAAAATAGATTTCTCTGCAGGGAATCTTGACAGCAGCGTAGTTAAAAGCAACAACTCCTGTATATCCATTTAGTATAGCAATTTTGGTCATATATGAGACCTCTTGGAGTGACAAAAATGCAATGAATAGGCTTTTCCCAGAACAAATGCAGAAATAGGCTTTCCTGATACTTCTGTGGTCAACAGTATAATACCAAGACAGTCTCAGTAAATGAAATTTCTGTCAGTTTGGGCCAAGGGCTTAAGAGGTGTGATCATTGTCATTCAGTATTTGTGTTGGATTTTCTTCCTGTTTAGCACTTCGTTCTCCTTTGTCTTCTTGCAGTGGGTTGCTGTTGCAGTGATTAAGGTGGAGTTTACCTCAGGTAGAGCTTGTATTTAATAAACAGCTTTCTTGGGAGGCTTATTCATCTCCAGTTTCAGAAAATGTCTATTTATAGGAGAAACCAATTTGATGAAAGGGTTGTATAGTGTATCCACCTTAAGGAGGTCTGAGTAAGTGGAGCCTAGAGCACAGTTTAACATTAGTGTGCATCAGAGTGATCTGTGAGCTTGTTAAAATTCAGATGCTCAAGACCGTCTCAGGCTTACTCAGTCAGGCTTGCTTCTGGGATGTGACCTGGCATGTATGTGTGTGTGTGTGTGTGTGTGTGTGTGTGTGTGTTTAATGAGCCACTATATAATTCTGAAATGTACTGGGTTTTGAGTACCAGTAGTTAGTGTGGAAATAAGGGCAGTCAGGGATCAGAGCTATTAGTCAGTGTCCTTTGCTTCCCACATTCAATTATCAAGAAGAGGTTTCTCTGCGCCTTGGGTACCAGGTATATGATGCCTCAGGAGAGACCCAAATAGTCTTCCTTACTTATTATCAGAACCAAGCTTGTCCCTTATGGAAGGGAATGAGGATCAAGCACCAAAGAGGAGTACCTTTAAAATAAATCATCACTTAACTTTGAGCATCAACTTTCAGATGAAAAAGGTATCTATTTGCAGCTTTCAAAGAAAGAAAAAAATTGTTCATGAGAGTCATCATATTTCATAAAATTGTTTTTCTTTGATTTTTTGTTGACATGCACTTGCCATACATTATCTTGGTTTCAGGTGTGCTACATTCATGATGTGACATTTGCAAATAATATAAATGCTCACTACACTATGATAAGTCTTGAAACCATCTGTCCCCCTATAAAGTTATTACAATATTACCGATCATATTCCTTATGTTGTATATTATATCTACATGGATTATTTATTTTAAAATGGGAGATTAGTACCTTTGATATTCCTTTCACCTATTGTACACCACCCCCCTCTGGCAACAACCCATTTGTTCTCAGTACTATTCACAATAGCCAAGATATAGCTATTGGGGATATTGGGGTACATAAATATGTACCCCAGTGGATATTGGGGTACATGAATCTTTTCAAATGTGTTTTTGTTTACTTTGGGTAGATACACAAAAATGAAAGAGCTGGATTGTATGTTAGCAATATTTTTAACTTTTTGAGTAATCTCCATACTGTTTTCCATAGTGGCTGTCCCAGTGCCCACCAGCAGTGCATGAGGGTTCCCTTTTCTCCACATCCTTGCCAATACATGCTGCCTTTTGATAATAGACATTCTGACAGGTGTGAAGTGGCATCTCTTTGTGGTTTTGATTTGCATTTCCCTGATCACTAGTGATGTTGAGCATCTTTTCACATACCAGTTGGGCATCTGTATGCCCTCTCCGGAAAAATGTCTATTTGATTCTTTCCATTTATTAATTGAGTTGTTTGGTTTTTGATGTTGAACTGTATGAGTTCTTTGCATATTTTTCATATTAATCACTTATCAGATATATGATTTGCAAATATCTTCTCCATTCATTAGGCTAGCTTTCCATTTTATTGCTAGTTTCCTTTATTATGCAAAAGCTTTTGTGTTTGATATAGTTCCGTTTGTTTATTTTTGCTTTTGTTTCCCTTGCCTGAGGAGACAGGTCAGATCATTTTATAATTTTTTGCCATCTTAACTATAACGTATCTTGATGTAGATACTCTCAGATCATCTTGTTTATGGTTCTATATCTTCCCTGAACCTGGATGTCTGTTTCCTTCCCCACATTAGGGAACTTTTCAGCTATTATTTTTTCCAAATAAGTTCTCTGTTCTTTTCTCTACCTCTTCTCCTTCTGGGATCTCTATAGTGTGAATGTTAGTATGCATGATGTAATCCCAAGTGTCTCTTAAACTACCTTCCTGTCTAAAAATTCTGTTTCTTTTTCTGTTCTGCTTGAGTAATTTCCCCTACTCCATCTTCCAGATCACTGGTTCATTCCTCTGCACCATCTAATCTGTTGATTCTTTTCTAGTGTATTTTTTATTATGGTTATTGTATTCTGCAGCTCTATTTAGTTCTTAGCCTTTTCCAACTTTTGTTTAAATTCTCACTGTGTTTATTCATCCTCCTCCCAAATTTGTTGAACTCTTTGTGATCATTACCTTGAACTCTTCATTGGGAAGATTGCTTATCTCCACTTTGTTTAGTTCTTTTATTGACGGTTTTGTCTTGTCCATTCATTTCTCTGTTTCTTTGTTGTGGCTAATTTTCTGTGTCTATTTTTACGTACCAGGCAGGTCAATTATATTTTTCCATCCGGAGATGTGGCCTTCAGTGGAAGCCATCCCATGAGCCCAGCTGTATTCTCCCCTCTGATCATCAGAACTATATGCTCTAGTACATATAGCTTTGTGGGCTTCCTGCCCGCTTCAGCTGTGCAGGTGCTGACTACCGTGCACGCACTGGTGGGTAGGGCTGGACCCTACCCCATTGGCTGTGAGACCTTGCCTTGTGTGATAGCTATGAGCCTGCTGAGTTGGGGAAGGCAGATACCCACATGGCTGGCTATATGGGCCAAGAGATCATGGGCCCAAAGGGCTGGTATTGGTTGGTCTGCTGGTAGTCTGGGCTGGGTCCCTACAAAGCTATATGTGTGGGGCCCGGAGAATGGAGAGGTTGGTCTGGCCAGTTGGTGGGTGGATAAGCCTCTGATGCTAATATATTGGCTGGAGGGAGTTTTCCAAATGGTGTTTGACAGTGTCATTATCTCTACAGTAGAAAGAGCTCCCAAAATGAGTCTCACCAATGTCTCCATCCGCAGGGAGCTTCTAGATTGCCTCCTGCCTCTCAGACAGCTTCTCCAAGATCAGCAAGTGGGTCTAACCCAGGCTTCTTTCAAACTCTGAACTTGGAGATAGAATGTGTGAGATTTTGTTCACATTCTTTAACATCAGAGTTTTCATTTCTCATAATACTCCAGCCATCCTGAATGTAAGCTCTGTTGGTTTTCTAAGCCAGATACTCTTGGGACACATCTTCCCAGTGCGAGACCCCTAGGATGGGGCGGCCGCTGTGGGGCTCTGACAGCTCACTCTTCGGGGAGGACCTCTGCAATTGTGGCATTCCTCCCATTTGTGTGTCACCAGCCTGAATTGTGAGTCCTGGTTGTTCTGTGTCTCTACCTCTCCTATCCATCTCATTCCTTCTTCATGTTTTTAGATGTGGAAAATCTCTAGTAGTAGCTTTCAGTCGTTCTCATAGATAGTTGCTCTGAAAATTGTAATTTTGGTGTGTCAGTGGCAGGAGGTGAGTTCAGGGTCTTCCTACCCAGCCATCTTGGCTGTACCACATTTCATAAAATTTAAAATTGAGCTACCTCACAGTATGACTTATGACCTTCCAAAAATTATAGTCAAATCTTTCTATATTTCTCACAAATGTCTTTTAACAAATTCTACAGTAGAGCAGGGCTTCCCTGCTGGCTCAGCAATAAACAATCCTCCTACCAAGGCAGGAGACACGGGTTCAATCCCTGGGTCAGAAAGTTCCCCTGCAGGAAGAAATGGAAACCCACTCCAGTATTCCTGCCTAGAAAATCCCATAGACAGAGGAGCCTGGTGGGCTACAGTCCAGGGATCACAGAGTCGAACACAATTGAGTACGCACACATGCATACACAATAGAGCAGGTGATATTAAACATTCTGCAGCATGAAAGGAACAAATTTCCTCATCTAGCCCTGAGGATTTCTCATTCTTATAAACAGTCACTTTTGGGATTTCAATCAGATGAGCTACCATCTTTCAAACTGTGGTTTGAAAGCTTAAGATACACTTTTTTATAAGGCACAAGAAACCAATTTATTTTCTCTCTCTCTCGCTGACCATAAGCTTGCTTTCTAGTGGTTCTTTGATTAAGAATGGTAACTCCAATATCTCATGTCTGAAGACACATAGGATTTGGTCAAAGGAAACAACTAACACCTCCACTGTCTCTGACAGCATCACATGGAAGCTTCAGGATGCTTATGATAATTTACAAGCTACAGGCTTTGTAGTGATTATGGATCTAAGATCTGATATTAGTTTGGCTCTTTGCAGAAGTAGTGGCTGTAAATGGATTCTGCCTTCACTATATTGTGTGAAAAGTATAGCTCCTATCCAGTTGCTTCATTAATATCCTAGATCACACATTACATAACAGTGTTCTGCTGGAAATGAACATAGGACTGGACTTTTGAGAGCATGCATTTTTGTTTCTAAGCAAATATTACCATTAGAGATTTACAAGGTATGAAGACAGCATTAAGAAAGCGAACCTAGATATTTTTGCAAGTGCCTAGGCATATAGATTCGGAGAAGGCAATGGCAACCCACTCCAGTATTCTTGCCTAGAAAATCCCATGGATGGAGGAGCCTGGTAGGCTGCAGTCCATGCGGTCACAAAGAGTCGGACATGACTGAGCGACTTCACTTTTACTTTTCACTTTCATGGATTGGAGAAGGAAATGGTAACCCACTCTAGTGTCCTTGCCTGGAGAATCCCAGGGACGGGGGAGCCTGGTGGGCTGCCGTCTACGGGGTCGCACAGAGTCAGACACGACTGAAGCGACTTAACAGCAACAGGCATGTAGATTAAGTTTTGTTCTTTGTCTCAGTTTGTTCAGGTTGTCTCAGGTTGTTCTTTATCTCTTCACAGGTTGCCTGTTGTCTCAAACAAATGAATGAGAGGCATATTTGCATTTTCCAGATTAAAACTCAAGTCAGTAATAGCTTTGGCCAGATACTGGCACAACATGGTAGTCAGATATCAAGTTCAGTGGGCAAGCATGCCACGTTAGTAACAAGAACATAAAGCCAAGAGGCAAATTGTTTCCAAGACCTTGGAGGCTTCAGGGGAGGGAAGCATAAAGAATGACCAGGGTCAGTAACAGCATTCCACAGGGAGTAACAAAAGTCATTTAAAAAGACTATAGAAATACAAAGTCCGGACTGCATTGCTGTGTCAGATGCTAGAGAATATAGCTGCATACCAAAGATAAGAGTCAAGGTCAGGTGGGGAAGATAAGATAGATTTTACCAAGTGATTTTCTTGCTGTCTCTTCTAGATTTCCTTTGGCTTGTTGTCAGTGATAAAGCTCTTGTTCTGGATGATGTCTTAAAGACACTAAATAATTCTCCAACCCTGCTTTAGCATCTCACCACAAGGCACAAAGAAAAAGACATAGAGTGTGGATTCAAGCAGTTATCATTTTTAAGTTTTATTTTTAAAACTGGCTCTCCACTTTGCATGAGGCAGGTGGACAATTTTTTTATGCAAAGCTCTGGGGAAGATAGACTCCAGATAAAATTCTACTTTGCCTTAGCTGTTATGGAAACTAGTTTATATAAAAATCCCATCATATGGCTGAAAGGTTTTACTATTACTATCATATTCAAATGTGAAAAGTCAGAGGGATTAGATGGGAATATCATTAGAGTAAGAGTCAGATGACTGGGATTCTAATCTCAGCTAAATAAAAGTGTAAACTTAGGCAAACATTTAATCTTTTATATTAAAAAAATTTTTGGAGTATAGATGATTGAAAATATTGAGTTAGTTTCAGGTGTACAGCAGTGAATCTGCTATACATATATATCCACTGTTTTTTTATGGATAATTTTCCTGATGCTATCTTCATACCTTGCAAATCTCTAGTGGTAATAAAGCTGAATGCTCTCAAAGTCCCAATCATATTTTTTACCAAAAAATAGGCCATTACAGAGTATTAATTAGAGTTCCCTGTACTACACAGCAGGTTCTTATTAGTTATCTATTTTATATAGAGTAGTGTGTATATGTCCATCCCAACCATTTAACTGTTTTAGACTTTAGCTTCCTCATTTACTGAAATGAGGAAGCTAATCATTCATTCATTGCCTAGTAGACTTTTAGTGAGATGAAACTGTGATAATGCACATAAATAACTTCCTATCTTTCAAAATCATTGTAATAGGTGGTAACTTTAAGTTGTTAAGAACCACAAAAAGTTAGGACTGACATTTACATTGTCATTTTATAAATACTCTTACAGCATCTTTTCATAAATAAGGACCCCATAGTTCTACTTGGATGAATGATTAAGCAGATTCCCCTGCCCTCTGGTAACTTACTTTCGCATAGGGAAGAGAATCATGTGTAGTGATATCTCCTGCTTGCCTCCCAAGCATCCACTTCTCCATCTCCCTTCCTGCATGGTTCTGAATTTTCAGTCTGAATGGTTCTGAGATTACTGCCTCCGCTAGTTATTATTATTGGCTTAGATCTATCTATGGATTGGTTTTGTTGTTCAGTTGCTCAGTTGTGTCTGACTCTTTGCCACCCTGTGGACTGTGGGACTGGTAACCAAATTGAGGCTCATCTAATCAAAGTGAATCTCAGACATTTTGCTTGAAATGTTGGAATGTAGACTCTTCCTTGCTAGGCTTATACTCAAAAGATGAGAAGCCTGGTATAGCAGCAACCATAGAGACAGAGCCAAGAGCTACTTTGCAACCAGCCAAAGAGATGCAAGTCCTAGAGAGGGAACCTAGTGACATCATTTACGTTCATGATAAGAACCTTGCCATTCTCTCTCATTTTCCTAGAGATTTTGATACAAAAAGCCTGTAATCTGGGACCCCAAGGCACTTTTAAAAGTCTCTCAGAATGATCTCATTTGCATCTGGATTTGATTATTAAGGGATGGAACCAAGAGCACTTGTAGTTTTCACTACCGAATGAAGGGTTTCTTTTGGGCATGCAGTTCTAGAAATCAGATTTGCTCATAAATCTTTGTTTCTTTTAAATTAATTTGTTCTTTTGACACACTGTACTTGCACATGCATTTACAGTTCCTCTGTTCACTAGTTTTACTATTTACCTGGTAATGATTGTGCTTTTATGTGCTTAGTCACTCAGTTGTGTCCAGCCCTCTGCGACCCTTTGGACTATAGCCCGCCAGGCTTCTCTGTCCATGAGATTTTCAAGAAAGATTACTGGAGTGGCTTGCCATTTCCTCCTCCAGGGGATCTTCCCAACCCTGGGATCTAGTAATGATTGCTTAGTGCTAAGTGTAACCATGAGTAGTGCCCTAACATGGGAGAAGGAAGGAGGAAGGTGTGTGTTCCCTACTGGTTTCTGATAGGTTGATCTAGGTAACTTAGTGAGTGGTATTGGAATGCTCCTGTTGGCACTGTGTGAGACTGATTGTAAACCACCATTATACATGAAAAAATGATGGGTATAAATGTAATGAATGAACTTCTCTATGAGGTAAATGAGGCTTTCTAGGTAGAAAGAGGATGCAGTCACTTCCAGTTGAGGGGAGGGGGGCACATCTGGGAAGATTTTACAAAGGAAGAAGAACTTGCAGTGACCTTGAAAAACAGACTTTGGATGGAGAAGGAAAGTCAGAGACACAGAAAACAGGTGGGGAAAAGCATGTCTGGGGGACAGTCCACAGTCTGGCTGGACAGTTTCAGCTAAAGGTGTAAGGAATAGCCATGTTTATCTTCCCAGTGTAAGATACACATTGCTGTTACACAATTCTATGCTTGTTCTTTCATGAAAATGAGGTTTGTAAAATGCTTTTTAAATGCTGTTGACACCTCATCTGTTCACGTGGGCAGCAGCCTTATATCTGAAAGCAGTGTGGCTGTAATGTAGCAATGTTGGTGCCCTATTAAGTTTGTTGAAAAGGAGTTCTACCTGTCATGGATAGTTAGCCGCTTTGGCCCGCTCTTAAATCAACATTTAAATAAGGAAACCAGGAGACCCAAGGGACAAAAAGTCCTTGCCACAGTGTGTATCTAAGGGTTTTCCTTAAAAGAAGTGAAAAAAATAAATAAATAAGTGTTGAAAACTTAGGAGGGTTAAAGGAGTGCAAAGTATTTGCTTTTTTGCATGCTGTTCTTGGACCCAGGCCATTTTCACAGTACCCAGCGGTGTTTTCGTGTTTTCCCTAATTTATTGGTGACTTCATTTCATGACCTTTAATCCAGGAAATGCCGCATAAGAAACACACTGTGGAAACTTTCCTATCATAAATTTTAAATATACAAAAAATGGTCATCCCTGGCTACTCCAAGTATCCTAAAAATCTTGTTCCAGTGCTGATCACAGAAAATCATGAGACATTCCAAAGGCATAGGAGAGAACATTTTCCCTCATTTGATCTGATTACACCTATTATAATGTTTCAATTAAGATACATTTATAATATAATGCATTTGTTTTAAATGTAATATGACTTAATAGCTCCTTTAGCTATCTCAGGAACAAATGTTCATTCCATAGGACCAGCTAGGCTGTCCCAGGTTTCTTCCTCAAATGGAATTTTTTGCTTAGCACATTAAGTATAACACAGCTCTGATATCTTTGATACCTTGTACTGCTTTGATCTGATTTTCTCCTGTCCTTTACGCCCCACCTAGCATTTCAACTGATGTTTGTTCCCATCTAGAGTTTCTTTTAATTTTGGCTTCTGGTGTCATGCTTCCTGGTTTCTTACCTAATCCAATCCTTTCTATGACTTAGCCTCACTCCCAGATTCCAAGTTACCTGCTTTGGTCCCTACTGTGGCTCACCTGTTGAGTTAGGTCTCTCATCTGCCCCTTTCTGTGGAACTCTCTGCTTCTGCTGCATTTTGCAGATGACAGATCTGGCTGCCTCCTGATGGAATGTCAACTCTAATTTAGCCCTTTCAGATGGAGGAAGATCTAATGCCTCTGGTTCTGGCAAATATTCATTTTTTCCTTTCATCTAGGTTTTATCAACATTAAAATTCATGAAGGACTTTTTTTTTAATAAAACAAAATTTCTAGACATAATCTTCCCAGAGTATACCCACATGGAGGAAAGCAGACAACCTCGTACAATCTTAGGATCTTTGTTTCTTTATCACAAGATATAATTTGGAGTTATAGTTGCCACATCATGAAAATGTATTATGCGTAAAGTTAAATGGTACTATCACAAAAATTAATCTAGATATTCAAAAATAATTCTTCAATTATCAGGGATTTGTTTAGTTAGTTAAGATGCTCACTATCAGTTTTGGGCACCATGATGGTGATATAGATTTTCCTGACTTTGCTTCCCTCCCAAGAAGAAAAACTAACATTTATTCAATGTGAGTGAACATGGCGGGTAGAGCTGAAGCACACCCATGCACCTCAGAGACCAAGACAGGCTGCATTAAAAGGTAAAAAAATAGCTCCATGTTGGCTATGTTGTCCTATCCCAGAACAGGCTAGCACAGGATCCACAGAGAGATGTCTTCAGAGCCTCCATTTGCCCCAGTGGTGAAAGAGAATCCAAGGGGGGCAGCCAGATTCCCCCAGCATTGCAAGTCAATTTCTGGGTGTCCCTACTCTCACCTTGGGGATTATAGGAAGATCTGAGAATCCAGTCTCTGGGAATCTGACTGGAATAGAGAAGTGGGGAGGGGCTTGCAGAAACCAGCAGAGGAATCTTGGCCAACCAAGTTCATGCTGACAGAGCCATGTAGTCACCCCAACTAGTGGATTTGCTTGTCTGCAGAACCAAGTCAGGAGTGTACTCTGATCAAGGAACTTGACTGGGTGCAGATTTATCTGATCCAGACTCTCAAGAGAGGAGTTTTGCCCAGTTTTCCATGTCTAGGCAAGGTGCTGACTCACTGCCCCACCCACTGTGACAGTGGAGAGTGCCATCTAGCCCTGTCTGATTGAAAGGGCTGGTGACAACTCCAATGTGGCCCATTGGCCCTTGAGTAGAGACAAGGGCTGACAGAGCTAATGGTTTGCAAGGCCAAGCCAGTGGTCCTGTTCAGCCAGGGAACTTGGGGTATAGGTCAGCTTAAGACAGCAAATGGAGCTTTCCTGGTTCTAGAACTGCTGCTACTGCTGCACTCAGGCAGGAAATCTCATTTGTAGTTGTGCTCTTTGTTGAACACAGCCTTAAAGCTGTCCAGCCAGGGAACCTAACCAGAGTGCATGGGAAGATTTATAGGCCATTCAACAGCCTTGCATACAGTGGCACTTATACAGCACAGCCTATGGCTTCCCCAGTCGGTAGAGCAAAATCAGTGGACTCACCTGACCAGGGACTTCAGTGCATACTCAAGCATGATTTGGGCCCCTAGACAATGAGCTGCATAGACCCTGGGCCTTGGTCTGCTGTCTTGTCAAATCAGAGAAGTGAGATCGCTCAGTCGTGTCTGACTCTTTGCAATCCCATGGACTGTAGCCTACCAGGCTCCTCCATTCATGGAATTTTACAGGCATGAGTACTGGAGTGGGTTGCCATTTCCTTCTCCAGGGGTTCTTCCCAACCCAGGGATTGAACCCAGGTCTCCTACATTGCAGGTAGATGCTTTACCACTGGAGCCACCAGGGAAGCCCCGAAGCTGCTTCAACTAATGAATATAGAACTCAATCCTGACTATCTTTATAAGCCTGACTTGAGACTTCAGGCAGTATGTAAAACATATGAAGAACTCATATAACTCAATAGCAAAAATTTCATGACTCAATCTTAAAAAATGGATAACCTAACCTAAATAGATATTACCTAAAGGAGATATAAAAAAGACAAACAGGTACCTGAAAAGATGTTCAATATCACTAATCATTAGGAAAATACAAGTTAAGACCACAATGAGGTATCATCCATTTCGAGCCTATTTAAAATGGTCATCATCCAAAAGATAAGAGATAACAAATGCAGGTTTGGATGAAGAAAGAAGGAAACCTCCATGCACTGTTGGTGGGATTGTAAATTGGTACAGCCACTATGGAAAACAGGATGGAGGATCCTTAAATAATTTTAAAATAGAATTACCATATGATCCAGCAATTCTGCTTCTAAGAATGTATTCAAAGATATTGAAAATTCTAACTTGAAAAGATATCTGTACCTTACCCGCTATGTTCATAGCAGCATTGTTTACAATATCCTAGGCATGAAAACAACTGAGGAATGCAAGGATAGATGAATGGGTTAAAAAGTTATGGGTATATGTGTGTGCATGCACACACTCACACACACACACACTCCTATAATGGAATATTATTCAGCCATAAAAGATGAGGAAATTCTACCATTTTTGCCAATGCAGATAGACCTTGAAGGCATTATGCTGAGTGAAATAAATCAGAGAAAGAAAAATGCTGTATAAGGCCAATATCACTGATGAACATAGATGCAAAAATCCTTAACAAAATTCTAGCAATCAGAATCCAACAACACATTAAAAAGATCATACACCATGATCAAGTGGGCTTTATCCCAGGGATGCAAGGATTCTTCAATATCCGCAAATCAATCAATGTAATACACCACATTAACAAATTGAAAAATAAAAACCATATGATTATCTCAATAGACGCAGAGAAAGCCTTTGACAAAATTCAACATCCATTTATGATAAAAACTCTCCAGAAAGCAGGAATAGAAGGAACATACCTCAACATAATAAAAGCTATATATGACAAACCCACAGCAAACATTATCCTCAATGGTGAAAAATTGAAAGCATTTCCTCTAAAGTCAGGAACAAGACAAGGGTGCCCACTTTCACCATTACTATTCAACATAGTTTTGGAAGTCTTGGCCACAGCAATCAGAGCAGAAAAAGAAATAAAAGGAATCCAAATTGGAAAAGAAGAAGTAAAACTCTCACTATTTGCAGATGACATGATCCTCTACATAGAAAACCCTAAAGACTCCACCAGAAAATTACTAGAAATAATCAATGACTATAGTAAAGTTGCAGGATATAAAATCAACACACAGAAATCCCTTGCATTCCTATACACTAATAATGAGAAAACAGAGAGAGAAATTAAGGAAACAATTCCATTCACCATTGCAACGGAAAGAATAAAATACTTAGGAATATATCTACCTAAAGAAACTAAAGACCTATATATAAAAACTATAAAACACTGGTGAAAGAAATCAAAGAGGACACTAATAGATGGAGAAATATACCATGTTCATGGATTGGAAGAATCAATATAGTGAAAATGAGTATACTACCCAAAGCAATTTATAGATTCAACGCAATCCCTATCAAGCTACCAACAGTATTCTTCACAGAGCTGGAACAAATAATTTCACAATTTGTATGGAAAAACAAAAACCTCGAATAGCCAAAGCGATCTTGAGAAAGAAGAATGGAACTGGAGGAATCAACCTACCTGACTTCAGGCTCTACTACAAAGCCACAGTTATCAAGACAGTATGGTACTGGCACAAAGACAGATATATAGATCAATGGAATAAAATAGAAAGCCCAGAGATAAATCCACGCACATATGGACACCTTATCTTTGACAAAGGAGGCAAGAATATACAATGGATTAAAGACAATCTCTTTAACAAGTGGTGCTGGGAAATCTGGTCAACCACGTGTAAAAGAATGAAACTAGACCACTTTCTAACACCATACACAAAAATAAACTCAAAATGGATTAAAGATCTAAACGTAAGACCAGAAACTATAAAACTCCTAGAGGAGAACATAGGCAAAACACTCTCCGACATACATCACAGCAGGATCCTCTATGACCCACCTCCCAGAATATTGGAAATGAAAGCAAAAATAAACAAATGGGACCTAATTAACCTTAAAAGCTTCTGCACATCAAAGGAAACTATTAGCAAGGTGAAAAGACAGCCTTCAGAATGGGAGAAAATAATAGCAAATGAAGCAACTGACAAACAACTAATCTCAAAAATATACAAGCAACTCCTACAGCTCAACTCCAGAAAAATAAATGACCCAATCAAAAAATGGGCCAAAGAACTAAATAGACATTTCTCCAAAGAAGACATACAGATGGCTAACAAACACATGAAAACATGCTCAACATCACTCATTATCAGAGAAATGCAAATCAAAACCACTATGAGATACCATTTCACACCAGTCAGAATGGCCGCGATCCAAAAGTCTACAAATAATAAGTGCTGGAGAGGGTGTGGAGAAAAGGGAACCCTCTTACACTGTTGGTGGGAATGCAAACTAGTACAGCCACTATGGAGAACAGTGTGGAGATTCCTTAAAAAACTGGAAATAGAACTGCCTTATGATCCAGCAATCCCACTGCTGGGCATACACACTGAGGAAACCAGAAGGGAAAGAGACACGTGTACCCCAATGTTCATCGCAGCACTGTTTATAATAGCCAGGACATGGAAGCAACCTAGATGTCCATCAGCAGATGAATGGATAAGCAAGCTGTGGTACATATACACAATGGAGTATTACTCAGCCATTAAAAAGAATACATTTGAATCAGTTCTAATGAGGTGGATGAAACTGGAGCCTATTATACAGAGTGAAGTAAGCCAGAAGGAAAAACAGAAATACAGTATACTAACGCATATATATGGAATTTAGAAAGATGGTAACAATAACCTGGTGTACGAGACAGCAAAAGAGACACTGATGTATAGAACAGTCTTATGGACTCTGTGGGAGAGGGAGAGGGTGGGAAGATTTGGGAGAGTGACATTGAAACATGTAGAATATCATGTAAGAAACGAGTTGCCAGTCCAGGTTCGACGCTGCGATACTGGATGCTTGGGGCTGGTGCACTGGGACGACCCAGAGGGATGGTGTGGGAGGAGGAGGAGGGAGGAGGGTTCAGGATGGGGAACACATGTATGCCTGTGGCGGATTCATTTTGATATTTGGCAAAACTAATACAATTATGTAAAGTTTAAAAATAAAATAAAAAAAAAAAAAAAAAAAAAAAAAAATGCTGTATAATCTCACTTGTGTGTGGGATCTAAGAGAATGAAACAAACAAAAACATCAAGCTTGTAGAAAAAAAGATCAGACTGGAGTTACCAGAGGTGGCGAGTAGGCCAGGGGAGAGTTAGAGGAAGGCGACTAAAGGGTACACACTTCCAGTTGTAAGATAAATAGCTCGAGGGATGTAATATACAACACGATGACTGTAGCTAACACAGCTGTGTAATATGTAGGAAATTTAAGACAGTAAATCCGAAGAAATCTCATCACAAGAAGATTTTTTTCTTTTCTTTTTACTTTGTAGATATGAAAATATGAAAGTTAGCTGAACCTGTTGTAATCATTTCACAATATATGTAAATCAAGTGATCATGCTGTACACCCTAAACTTATACAGTGATGTATGCTGATTATTTCTCCATAAAAATGATGGTTTTATATGTATAAAAGATGCTCAACTTATATTGCAAGTATCTGTATTTTTATAAATGCAAGTTATTCTATGTGCAGCCCAGTATTACTCTTGAATGTGTTTTGAACCATCTAGGGACCTTGTTAAAATGCAGGCTCTGATTCAGGTCTCAGTTAGAGCCTGGTTAGAGACTAAGAGTCTATATTTTTAACAAGCTTCCAGGTGTTGCTAATGCTGCTGATACTTTGGTTAGCAAAGCTCCAGACAATGACTTCATCTGTATTTTTAGAATTGTACATAAACAGCTTCTAACACACAGTCTGTATATACTAATTGAAGGAAGGAGTGAAAGAAAAAAAATCAAATGTTGATGATTTGGGGAAGTTAATGGCTTATTAATTTAAAAACATATAGCCTTAAAAAATGAGTATAGACATAGGTCAGTTGAAAGTTCATTCAGTGTGAAAGTGTGTTCAACTTTTTAAAAGATGCTATGTCATGATTCTGATATATTTAGCTAGAGTCAGCATGTATGCATTGAGACCAACTGTATATGAGAGACCGTGCTCAGTAATACAAGGAACACATGAATTAAACAGTAATGTCTGTAAAAAGGTTATTCTGTACTGCAGGTCACAAAAACTAACATTGTTTAAGAAGTGATACATAATTTGGTTTTCATATCTATTGATAGAATGATCCAGCTATTGTAGATGCTGTTATATTCACTTACTCAGTGTCTCAGACAGATTTATCCTGAAGCTGGATGCTTGTTGAGAAAGAAAAGGAAAGATTTTTCTGTATGGTAGAACCATTTAATGGCATAAAATAAGCCATGTATTATTTTAAAAAATAATGACAATGATGACATTGTAATAGTGAATCTAATACAGATAGTAAAAGCTAGCATTTAATGAGCACATAGCATATACTAAGAACTTAACAAAATTATTTTCTTTAGTACTCCCAACATTCCTGTGAGGTAGATACTATAACTTTCCTAGTTCACATATGAGAAACCAAGACTCAGGAAGAGAAACTAACTTGTTCAGTGTCACATTGTTTAGTATATGATAGACTCAGAATATGAAAACATGCTGTCTGGATTCTCTGGAGTTTATTCTTACCTTTGAGCATATACTGCTGTAAGAAAGGCATAAACAAATACGCTGGAGATTCCAAGGAAAGGGGGCCGTATTTGAGTGAGGGTGTGGGCTTTCCAGGTGGTGCTAGTGGTAAAGAACCCGCTTGCCAATGCAGGAGACATAAGAGATGTGGGTGCAATCCCTGGGCCAGGAAGATCCTCTGGAGGAGGGCACAGCAATCCACTCCAGTATTCTTGCCTGGATATCTCATGGATAGAGGAGCCTGGTGGTCTACAGTCCATGGTGTCACAAAGAGTCAGACATGACTGGGTGAGTGATACTTTTACAACTTTCACATTAAACCTTGAAAGATAATGAGATTTCAGTAGGTGGAATAAGATGGGATGACAATCTAGGGAAATGAAACAGCCTGAAAAAATGCTATGAGACTAAAAAGACCATGACTTTGAAGTTTTAATCTTGGATGAACAAGAAAATGATGGTACAACAATAACGCTAACAGGAAGTTAACAGGAAAATGAAGTTTTTTTCAGTTTATTTATCAATAGATCACCTCAATCATTACAGAATTGGAAGCAATATTCCTGAATTACAGGAAAAAAAAAGCCAGGCTGAAAATACTGATTTGAAAATTTGTCACATATTTAAAAAGAAACTACTTGAATGAACACTGTGTCTTTAGAGTGGAAATAATTAAATGAGAGATGACAAAATGGCAAATGCTTTCATGTGTCTCATAAGACAAAATGCTTACTTTTGAGGCAATTTTGGCCATTTAATATTTTAAATTTTACCCCCAATAAAATACATTACATTGAGGAGGATATATATAATTGTTAAATTCTAGCAAAAAAATTACTTCTTTGATGTATTTATTTATTCAAACCTAACTGGAATAATTCACTACTAGAAGGATATGCAATAATTAGATAAGATGAATGAGTGCTTTGGTTTTATTCTTAAATCCATGATGTAGTAATAAACTTAACTGGAATGTAGATCAAGAAGGATGACATGCCTTGTTACACATTGTCAATATGAACCAAAAGCCAGAATGGCAGGGTGGTTAAGAGCTCTGGTCTAGGTTCAGATCTAGATTTGTGAGATTATCAGGGTCCTCCTCTAGAAAATGAGAGTGATAGTAATAATAATAATAATGATAGTACCTACCTTTTAGAAATTTGGGGGAGAATAGTTAAAATAAGACATGTAAATTTACTGGAATGATATCTGATATAAAATAATGGTATGATAATAATATTTGTTATCTATCAAGGATTATTTTCAATAAGAAATTAAGAAATGTTAGATATTATTATTACTATCAATAACTCTTATGGCAGTATTATTTTTACAGGGACTATATTCTGCTAAACATTCATACATTGTCTGAAAGACATGGCCATATCAGTTGCATAGGCTTTTTATTGTTTCCTATTCTCTTCAGTTTTAATCCATTTAATATTTTTAATACTGTAGTAGTATCAAAGTTGATATTTGAAGATGAGTACAAGGAAGGAAAGTTATGACCAACCTAGATAGCATATTAAAAAGCAGAGATATTACTTTGCCAACAAAGGTCCGTCTAGTCAAGGCTATGGTTTTTCCAGTGGTCATATATGGATGTGAGAGTTGGACTGTGAAGAAAGCTGAGCGCCGAAGAATTGATGCTTTTGAACTGTGGTGTTGGAGAAGACTCTTGAGAGTCCCTTGGACTGCAAGGAGATCCAACCAGTCCATTCTGAAGGAGATCAGCCCTGGGTGTTCATTGGAAAGACTGATGCTGAAGTTGAAACTCCAGTACTTTGGCCACCTCATGCGAAGAGTTGACTCATTGGAAAAGACTCTGATGCTGGGAGGGATTGGCGGCAAGAGGAGAAGGGGACAACAGAGGATGAGATGACTGGATGGCATCACGGACTCGATGCACATGAGTTTGTGTGAACTCTGGGAGTTGGTGATGTACAGGGAGGCCTGGTGTGCTGCGATTCATGGGGTCGCAAAGAGTCAGACACGACTGAGCGACTGAACGGAATTGAACTAAAAGTTATAGCAGAGTAGACATTTTCCCCAGAGGTAGAGTGCATGTTCATAGTTGAAGTGATAAAACACTTTTTGGTGTTTTGAATGACAGAAGATGACATGAGACCGTGTGAATCATAAATTCAGTTCTGTTTTTAAGAATTGTGAATATATTTTTAAAAAATTCTGAATAAATTGTTCTTCTCAAAATCTGTCCTATTCTAACTCTTGGAGAAAAATTGAGAGAAGTTTAGACACTTTTTGCACACTTCCTATTATTATTGTCCACAACTGACCTGTGTCTCAAGTTCCTGAAGCATGGTATGGATAAAACTTTAAATCATCCAAATACTATTCTATTGGTGAAATTTTATAATTTGCATTCTTATACTTTTCATAGAAATAATGTTTGTTTCCTAGAATTCAAGAACTTTTTTTTTTATCATTATCTGTTTGCATTACTGTTCTTTTATTATACTGATATTATACTGATATTTCAAAATTCCTTTAATTTCATAAGTAAAGGATTATTACTTCAGGTAGGGAGAAAAGATCACTGAGACTTCCCCCCCACACACACACAAGAATCTATGGTACTCACAGAATTAGGGAGCCACTTATATGAGAAAAAAATTGTGTCCATGATTAAAACATATTTTTTTTTCCTGTGAATGTAACCTAAAGAGTCAAATTTATATATTTGTAGAGACAAATGCACTATTTGTTGTTAATGTTCAGTCACCCAGTCTGTCCAACTCTTTGTAATCCCATGGACTGCAGCATGCCAGGCCTCTCTCTCCCTCATTATCTCCTGAAGTTTGCCCAAGTTAATCTCCATTGCAATGGTGATGCCATCCAGCCATCTCATCCTCTGATGCCCTCTTCTCCTTCTGCCCTCAATCTTTCCCAGCATCAGGGACTTTTCCAGTGAGTCAGCTGTTCACATCAGATGACCAAAATACTGGAGTTTCAGCTTAAGCATCAGTCCTTCCAACGAGTATTCAAGGTTGATTTCCCTTAAGGTTGTCTGGTTTGGTCTCCTTGCTGTCCAAGGGACTCAGAGGATTTTTCTCCAGCACCACAGTTTGAAGGCATCGATTCTGTAGTGCTCTGCCTTCTTTACGGTCCAGCTCTCATGACCATATATGACCACTAGGATGCCCATAGCCTTGACTGTATGGACCTTTGTCAGCAGAGTGATGTCTCTATTTTTCAACACACTGTCTAGGTTTGCAATCACTTTCCTGCCAAGAAGCAAATGTCTACTAATTTCATGGCTAAAGTCCCATCCACATTGATTTTAGAGCCCAAGAAGAGGAAATCTGTCACAACTTCTACCTTTTCCTTCTCTATTTACCATGAAGTAATGGGGCCAGATGCCATGATCTTAGTTATTTTAATATTTAGTTTTAAGCCAGCTCTTTCACTCTCTTCCTTCACCCTCATCAAGGGGCTCTTTATTTCCTCTTCACTTTCTGCCATTAGAGTGGTATTATCCTCGTATATGAGGTTGTTGATGTTTCTCCCGCCTATCTTGATTCCTGCTTATAGCTGTCCAGCCCAGCATTTCTCATGATGTGCTCAACATGTAAATTAAACAAACAGGGTGACAGCAGACAGCCCAGTCGTACTCTTTTCTCAACCTTGAACCAATCAGTTGTTCCATACGGGATTCTAACTGTTACTTCTTGATCCGCATACAGGTTTCTCAGGAGACAGGTAAGATGGTCTGGTATTCCCATCTCTTGAAGAACCTTCCACAGTTTATTATGATCCACACTGTCAAAGGCTTTGGCATAGTCAATAAAACAGATATAGATTTTTTTTTTCCTGGAATTCCCTATCTTTCTCTATGATCTAGCAAATGTTGGCAATTTGATCTTTGGTTCTGCTTCCTTTTCTACACCCAGCTTGGACATCTGGAAGTTCTTGGTTTGCATAATGCTGAAGCTTAGCATGCAAGATTTTAAGCATGACCTTACTAGCATGGGAGATGAGTGCAATTATCCAATAACTAGCACATTCTTTAGTATTACCCTTCTTGGGGATTGGGATGAGGATTAACCTTTTCCAGTCCTGTGGCCACTGCTTGGGTCTTCCAGATTTGCTGACATATTGAATGCAACACCTTGATATCATCATTCTTTAGGGTTTTGAATACCTCTACTGGAATTCCATCACATCCACTAGCTTTATTAACAACAGTGCTTCCTAAGGCCCACTTGGCTTCACTTTCCAGAATGTCTGCCACTGGGTGGCTGACCACACCATTGTAGTAATCTGGTTCATTTGGACCTTTTTTTCTACAGTTCTTCCACGTATTCTTTCCAGCTCTTCTTGATTGCTTCTACTACGTCTCTACCATCTATGTCCTTTATTGTGCCCATCTTTGGGCAAAATGTTCCCTTGATATCGCCAGTTTTCCTGAAGAGATCTCTAGCCTTTCCTCTTCTATTGTTTTGTTTTTCCTAGTTTTATGCACTGTTCCTTGAAGAAGGCTTTCTTGTCTCTCCTTGCTCTTCTTTGGACATCTGTGCCTATTTGGACATACCTTTCTCTTTCTTCCTTTTCATTTCTCTTCTTTCTTTAGCTATTTGTAAGACCTCCTCAGATAACTGCTTTGCCTTCTTGCTTTTCCTTTTCTTTGGGATAGTTTTGTTTGCTGCCTTCTGTGCAGTATTACAGACCTCCATTCATAATTCTTCAGGCACACTGTTTACAAGTTCTAATCCCTTGAGTCTATTCATTACCTCCACCGAATATTCATAAGAAAGAAAGTGAAGTTGCTCAGTTGTGTCCAACTCTTTGCAACCCCATGGACTGTACCCTATGAGGCTCCTCCATCCATGGGATTTTCCAGGCAAGAGTACTGGAGTGGGTTACCATTTCCTTCTCCAAGGGATTTTCCCAACCCAGGGATCGAACCCAGGTCTCCTGCATTGCAGGCAGACGCTTTACTGTCTGAGCTAACAAGGGAACCATAGGGGCTTTGATTTGCGTCATACCTGGCTGGCCTAGTGGTTTTCCCCTGCTTTCTTGATTTAAGCCTGAATTTTGATATGAGAAGCTGGTGATCTGTGCCACAGTCAGCTCCAGATCTTGTTTTTGCTGACTGTATACAGTTTCTCCATCTTCGCTTCAAAGAATGTAATCAATTTGATATCAGTATTGGCCATTTGATGATGTCCATGTGTAAAGTCATCTGTTGTGTTGTTGAAAAAGGGTATTTGCTATGACCAATGAATTCTCTTGGCAGAATCCAGGCAGCCTTTGCCCTGCTTCCTTTTGTTCTCCAAGGCCAAACTCGCCTGCTACTCCAGGTATCTCTTGACTTCCTACTTTTGCATTCCAATCCCCAGTGATGAAAAGGACATCTTTTTTTTGGGTTAGTTCTGGAAGGTCTTCTGGTCTTCATAGAACTGATTAACTTCAGCTTCTTTGGGATCGTTGGTAGGGGCATAGACTTAGATTACTGTGATGTTGAATGGCTTGCCTTGGAAATGAACAGAGATCATCTTGTCATTTTTGAGATTGCACCCAAGTACTGCATTTTGATTTCTTTGGTTGATTATGAGGGCTACTTCTTTTCTTCCATGGGATTCTTGCCCACAATAGGAGATATAATGGTCATCTGAATTAAATTCGCCCATTCCTGTCCATTTTAGTTCACTGATTCCTAATGCACTATATTTGTTATTAATGTGTTTTCAGGTTTTAGCCCACCTGTGTGGACATTGTTTTAAGAATGAATTGATATTCCTAAAAGTTTAGTAGATTTACTGCAGCTTAAAAAATAAATTTGGTTAAATATTTGAGGGAAAATTAGATTATTCTGTTCATAGGTTCAAGACGTAGTAGAAACACCCAAATTTCAAATTCCCCAAGAGGTCAAGAATTAATACAAATGTATTAAAAGGCCTGATGTAAATCAATGGGGAGCATAGGGCACTGATGGCAGCTTGCATGCCATACCTAATAACACTATAGAAACACTTAAGTCAGTGAAAGTCCCTCAGTCATGTCTGACTCTTTGTGACCCCATGGACTATACAGTCCTTGGAATTCTCCAGACCAGAATACTGGAGTGGATAGCTGTTCCCTTCTCCAGGGGAACATCCCAACCCAGGAACTGAACCAGGGTCTCCTGCATTGGAGGTGGATTCTTTACCAGCTGAGTTAGAGAAGCCCTTGGAGCCAAGCTAACCACCTATGTTCTGGCTACATTTTTATTCTCTGTCTTGTGATTTGCTGCCACTTATTTTAGGGGATTTGATTTATGCTAGTTTTAAATACCATTTCTTAGCTTCGCTGATCCACATCTGTTTGCCTAAGTTCTAGTCTAGAACTGGAATAAAAATTTATATCATTAAGTTATATTAGATATTTCAAAGACAATGGTAATTTGAATTAATTCAAGGAATATATGTTTGGTATAAATTATATGCAATTTATTAATACAATCTGCTGAGCATGACATCAGATCAGATCAGATAAGATCAGTCGCTAAGTCGTGTCCGACTCTTTGCAACCCCATGAATCGCAGCACGCCAGGCCTCCCTGTCCATCACCAACTCCCAGAGTTCACTCAGACTCACGTCCATTGAGTCAGCGATGCCATCCAGCCATCTCATCCTCTGTCGTCCCCTTCTCCTCCTGCCCCCAATCCCTCCAAGCATCAGAGTCTTTTCCAATGAGTCAGCTCTTCGCATGATGTGGCCAAAGTACTGGAGTTTCAGCTTTAGCATCATTCCTTCCAAAGAAATCCCAGGGCTGATCTCCTTCAGAATGGACTGGTTGGATCTCCTTGCAGTCCAAGGGACTCTAAAGAGTCTTCTCCAACACCACAGTTCAAAAGCATAAATTCTTTGGCACTCCCTTCTTTTCGCCAATCTGAAGCTTATTATCGAATTATCCCAAGTTGTATTCCTCTATGAGCATGACATATTACATGACATAGAGGAAAACAACTTGGGATAATTCAATAATAAGCTTCAGATTGGCGAGAAGAAGGGAGTTAATTTATTCTTTCCTCTTCTTACTCACCTGAATGGTTTAACCTGGTTACACATATACCTTTGTCACTTCTTGATTTTCATGAGTGCAAATTACATTCCTAACTTTAAAGATTGTGTGGAGGAGAGCACTGAGAAGCAGCAGCAAAAATAAGTAAATAAATAAAACCACTTTCTTGCTAATGAGAAATTCTGTGTATATGAAAGACACAATGTGATGAGGGCTCTGATAGACCCACTGGTACCAAGGGGAGGAGGTAAGCGTCTAATGGAGGGAGTGGCTGTGGATTAATTATCTCTCTCTGCAGAGTGGAGAAGGGGAAATTCCAGGTGGAGGCAATACCAGGTATAAAGGGCTGAAGATATCCAAAGCAGAGTTCAGTTATAAATTATATGCCTATTTCCTGCTTCCAAAAATCATGGTCAAGAGCATAAGGCTACAAAAAAAATAGAATGAAATTGGCATTATTCTTAATAACTCAAACAACATGTTTGATATGTATTCACTTATTTAAAAGAATTAAGTAAATCAGCCCCTGAACAGTGTATAATAAAAGAGCAGGTTCATGAAAACTTTCCTTTTTCAATCATTTGCACTGAAGCCTTACATTGCCTTCAGCCTCTCGCCTCAATTATTTTACTTATATTTTTATTGCTGAGACGCTTACCCAGTGCTTCCGACACCTGTGGCCAAGAAATATTTTATGATGCCTATGGCCAAGAGATATTCTATGAGTATTTTTGATGATGATAACACATTGTAAGGCAGCTTGAGGAAAGAACAAATTTATTAGATAAAAATGAAATGATACTTGAAATTCAGTACTCATTGACACCCAGTAAATACCAACTTGTTGTGGACCATATAGGACTCTGCCACAGTACAGCACAGGGAGCACACTAAGTGATAGCAAGTAACCTTCCCCTCTGCTAAGTCGCTTCAGTCGTGTCCGATCTGTGCGACCCCATAGACGGCAGCCTACCAGGCTCCCCCGTCCCTGGGATTCTCCAGGCAAGAACACTGGAGTGGGTTGCCATTACCTTCCCCTCAGCCCACTACTTTACTACATATTAATTAATTTACATATTAATCACCTCACTCCTGTTGTCTTTTCAAATAACTCTCCCATTCCCATCACTCTACATCTTATCTGCAATATAAAGAAGAGAAGACTACTGTGTACTCTATAGGATATTGAAAAGGATAAAAGATAATACACATAAATCAGTACCATGAGCTCATAGACATTAGAAGGATAAATATTGCTGGTACGGTGGGTAATGGTGTGGGCTCCATCACCTAACCTTGAATTCTATCATTGGCTTCCTGGTTGATCTTCTGGTACCCAGAATCTGCAATCACATTGTGCTTCTCATTTCTTAAATGTCTGAACTTATAATGTCTTTCAGAGCATCTGTTTGATACATGCTTTTTTCCCACAATCAGACCAATAAGTACAAGATTTTTTGAACTAATAGTAAGTCATTTTTACCTTTTAAGTCATTCTATAGAGTGTTCAGCTAAAACAAATTGTTATATAGCTCTCCCTTTGAGCAAATTTTCTCTATGATTTCTACTCATTGATCTTAGATCTCTCTACCCAAGATGAATAATTTAATTTTCATGTTTGGATTAAATTTAATTAAAACTGCTTTAAAAAATCACATCTGATCAAAAATTTCTGATTTCCATTTGCCTAAAGAGTAAGTTCAAAATTTCCCTACCTACCATTGAGAAACCTTTATGACTCAGCCTCAACTTACTTGCTTTGCCTTGTCTCATATTAATATTTTAATATTTGTAATATAAATCCTTCCAGAATTTTCCACAGTTTATTGTGATCCACACAGTCAAAGGCTTTAACATAGTCTATAAAGCAGAAATAGATGTTCTTCTGGAATTCTCTTGCTTTTTCGATGATCCAGCAGATGTTGGCAATTTGATCTCTGGTTCCTCTGCCTTTTCTAAAACCAGCTTGAACATCTGGAAGTTCACGGTTCACATATTGCTGAAGCCTGGCTTGGAGAATTTTGAGCATTACTTTACTAGCGTGTGAGATGAGTGCAACTGTGCAGTAGTTTGAGCATTCTTTGGCATTGCCTTTCCTTGGCATTGGAACAAAAACTGACCTCTTCCAGTCCTGTGGCCACTGCTGAGTTTTCCAAATTTGCTGGCATATTGAGGGCAGCACTTTCACAGCATCATCCTTCAGGATTTGAAAAAGCTCCATTGGAATTCCATCACCTCCACTAGCTTTGTTTGTAGTGATGCTTTCTAAGGCCCACTTGACTTCACATTCCAGGATGTCTGGCTCTAGGTGAGTGATCACACCATTGTGATTATCTGGGTCGTGAAGATTTTTTTTTGTACAGTTCTGTGTAATCTTGCCACCTCTTCTTAATATCTTCTGCTTCTATTAGGTCCATACCATTTCTGTCCTTTATCGAGCCCATCTTTGCATGAAATGTTCCCTTGGTATCTCTAATTTTCTTGAAGAGATCTCTAGTCTTTCCCATTCTGTTATTTTCCTCTTTTTCTTTAGTCAACTCAGTCTTCTTGCAATTCTTCTGTTGCACTTCATTTATTCAAATACTTTGACATTTCATCTCCTTCAATTGGCCCAACTCATCTCTTCCTCACTGTAGCCTCAAGGCCTGAGGGTCCCTGAGATGTCATTTCTCAATGAAAAAACTCATTAGGTTTTGTTGCTCTTTCTTGTTTTTGATATTTGGTAGAAAACTTTCCCTATCAGTAAACATTATCCAATTCCAATCTTTTGATGCTCTCTGCTAGCTTTAAAATTCATGTTTCTCTTCTTCTATTATATTTATATATTTAATTACATACCATCTGATATCTTCCTTAGTTTTATAGTTATTCAAGTTGGAAGATAACTTCTATAGACCTTTTAGTATTTGATTTGTTATCATTTAACAATTTCTTATTTGCGAGCCTGATTTCCCAAATAACACAATAAACTTTCTAAATGTAATACCTCTGTCTTGTATTCCCTTTGTGGTTCAATGTACCTCATACTTTCTTATAAAGCACATGCTCAAGTGTGATTTGCTTGAAATTACAAGAGAGTAATTACCTGCTGCACACCTGGTTCTATATCAGTTATTGTAAAGAATACAAATGTAAGTCATGAACATCTTCCTCAAAGAACACGGTGTTGGGAATAAATTGTTTTCCCAATGATGTTCCCCTTCCTTATCAGAAAACCTGATCAAACTATATTCCAGTATGTTTAGAGAAAGAAGAGTTTGTTTAGTTCATTTTTATTGCATGCATATCTCTACCTAGTTATGAAGTCAAATGAAAGGTAATCTTGAAAGAAAATTTTATTTGCAACTTCTAGAAGGTCAAGATGTCAATGTCCTAGTAGATTTTGGCAGCACCTCATAGAATTCTTTTTTTGTTAGAAATATTTTTTTTCCCTTAATTCTAACCTTCTGTACAAGTCTAAGAACTGACTTATCTTGCAGAAGCTCATGTAAGTCAGCAGTCTTATCTTGAATATGTAGACCAATATAATATTTATTTCAAACTAGCAGCTAACAGTGATTTATGCAAACCATCTGGAAGGACAGTTTATCAGATTACACACTCTCTCCTCCAAACTTGTCCCAGATAACAGGCAGTTGACTGAATGGAAGATTATCCCTGTACTTCCCAGAGGAGCCCTTTTGGACACAAACTCCTAAATGATTTGATAAAGCAAAGTTTGGCTTGGCAATTTCACCAAAGATTAACAATATTTACACGTGTAACTATTGAAACAAGAGACTGTTTAGGCTGTTGTTTCTATTATTTGTTAGTCTTTTAACTTGCTGATTTTGCAGAAAGCCGGAAGGACTAAGTCATAGGTCTCACAGTTGGTTTTCCATAAGTCAACGTTTTGGAGCTTTGTTGTTGGAGAGCAGCAGTGATTGCAGTGTGGAATGACTCTGAGAATGCAGCATTTAGACAGGATCACTGAGTTATAACACCTGTTTATAGAGTTAATTTTTCTGAATGTGGTCATAAAGGAGCATGATACAAAGGTTTTTCTTAGCGACAAGTGGCACCCAAATTTTGAAAAAACTAGAAAATGCACTCACATAAGGTGGTTTTGTTTTGAGGAAGATTTCCTTCAGTGAATATAGAATCAGTTATTTCTGGTGCAGAATCTTATATATATATATATATATCTGAAATTAAACAAATGGAAAAACAATTTATCCTTCAGTAGATTGAACTAAATTATGTTGACATTTAAGAGAATTAAGTCTCAAGGACTGCACTTCAAAAACACATTTTGAAAAGTGACTAGAGATGGCTTCAATGATTCTCTAAGCTGGTCTTGCCTCCTGCTGGGTAATTATCTGATGCCTGCTCAACAATTTCCACTAAAACTTCAGATGGCTTGGATCTGCTTTGTATCTCACAAACAGTAACAACTGTAATATATTACCATCTTGGCCCATGGTTAGATTCACATCTGTCTTAGAATACTTTCTGTGCCACTGTAGATTACACAAGAACAGAGGTACTGGAAGGAATAAATACAGTAACAGCACCTTTTATTAATTTCCTTAGAAGGAAAAGTAAAACTGATGTGTGTATATGGGTGTGCATTTATTTCCTATGGAGGCTTTCATTTACAATTTTATTTAGAATAGATTGTGGTCAGCCATTGTATTCTCGCCATAGAAATTCAGTTTACTCCAGAATTTCAAGATTGGTATTAGCAAGTTTGTTTTATGTAACAGGGATAATTTTTTTTAATAAAAATATAATTGGCATAAAATAAGATGCTCATTTCAGGTGTACTACACAATAACTTGACATTGAAATGATGACCATGATAAGTCTAGTAACTATCTGTCCCCATACAAAGTTATTATAAGATTGTTGACCATATTCCTTTTGCTGTGTATAATATCCTCATGACTTATTTGTTATATAACTGGGGGGTTGTACTTCTTAATTACCTTTACTATTTTGTGACTCTTCTCTTCCTTCTGAAAACCACCTGTTTGCTCTATCAATGAGTCTGTCTTCATTTTGTTTTGTTTTTTAGATTCAATATATAAGCACAGTCATGTAGTATTTGTCTTTCTCTGACTCATTTCACTTAGCATAATACCCTCTAGATCCATCATTATTGTACAAATGGTAATTTTTTTCAGTTTAGTAATATCCCATTGTGTTTATATACCACATTTTCTATATCCATTCATTTATCAATGGATACTTAGGTTGATTCTGTATCCTGACTGCATTAAGTAATGCTGCAATGAACATTAAAATGCATATACAATTTCAAATTAGAGTTTCTGTTTTCTTTGAGTAAAGGAAGTGAAATTGCTAAGTTATATGGAGGTTCTGTTTTTAATTTTTTGTTGAATCTTTATCCTGTTTTCTGTAGTAGCTGATAGGGATACATTTAACTTAGACATTGAATATTTATTCTATTTCGTTTCTCCTTACTTTTATGATTTTTGGATGACTCTAATGGTCCACCTGTAAGAGGTTGGATATAGAATGCTATTTAGCTATCCAAGGATCTCTCAATTCATTATTTATTTATTTATTCACTTATTCAACAATATATATGTACATTTACTATATAACAGGTACTTTAGTTGGTTCCATAAACAGAAGTAAAAAATGTAGCCTCTAAACTCAAGAAGCTCTTAACACAGTAAAGAAGACCTACATCTTCCACAGCAGATGAGAATGCAAAATAAGAAATACACAATATACTACTTGCCTATGAAGAAGGGAATGAGTACTTTCTCCAGGTTGGGTATATGTGGGAAAAGAGACATTTCAACAGAACAAACATTTCTCTGGAAAGATGTCAATGGTTCAGAAGAGAGGATGGGTTGAAATGCACTCATCTTATCATATGACAACTGCGGACTCTAATGAAAAAAACAAACGCCTCATATATCAAAACCTTTTACACCTCCAAAAGTGAGAGTGAAAGTGAAGTCACTCAGTCGTGTCCTACTCTTTTCGACCCCATGGACTGTAGCCTACGAGGTTCCTCCATCCATGGAATTTTCCAGGCACGAGTACTGGAGTGTCTTGCCATTTCCCTCTCCAGGGGATCTTCCCTACCCAGGGATTGAACCCCGGTCTCCAGCATTGAAAACAGACAATTTTACCATCTGAGCCACCAGGGAAGCTCTTACAGCTCCAAAGTACTTCATAAATATCTCTTTATTTGATTCTCAAAGAAATGAATGAGATGGATATGGTGATCAAATGAATGCAAGATGAAAAGCTTTTGCAGGAGATGACTGGAATGTCTTCACTGCTAGAAGGGTTATATGATTATGACCTTTACTGGGACTTCTTTGTGTTGATCCCCAGTATAGGAAGCAGTCAGGACTAAGTACCCCCTTTATCTAGGAACTAAGGCAAATTATTAATATAATAGCAAAATGTTTTCTCTCTTTATCACACATATGACTTGTTTAGTATTTAATTCTAGGAGTCTTAGTTATTTGTTAACTTGTGGAGTTAAAAGAGAAAACTAAGTATAACTCTCCTGAAACAGGGATGCTGATTTCTGACAAGTCCTGTCATTCTATCAGTTTATACCCTGCCACAGACTGTGGAAGAGAATTAAGAATGAGATTGATCTTCTTTCACCTTACCAGGGAGAATGGGTTCTTCCTAGCCTTGGGAGGGAAAATGAGTGTGAAATGCATGTTATTTTCTTTCCTTCAAAAATACGTAACTGGAAAGAAGAGAATACCATATAATTTTGCTAATCACATGTTCTACTAAGTAAACAAAGAATATTTAAAGATAGATTTATTTAAAGTCATCACCTTTCATAATTATTTCATTCTGCATCATAATTTCCTAATTAGGCAATGTAATTATAGGTTGAAATTCCTATAATCATATGCATTTAGGTTAATTATGTTAACCATTAATTACTTTGAACTACTGAAATGGTAACCTGTGCAAATGAAATGCTTATAGAGAAGCAGCTCAGGTTTCAAAAATTGTACCATATGTAGGCATACTTCAAATATACTGCAGGTTGGGCTTCAGACCACTGCAGTAAAACAAATGTCACAATAAAAGATTCACAAGAATGTTTTAGTGTCCGGGTGCTATAAAATTTATGTTTACCCTATACTGTAGTTAGTTAAAGTTGCAATAGCATTATATCTTAAAATGTACAGTCTTTAATTAAAAATTTTATTGTTTAGTCACTAAGTTGTGTCCGACTCTTTTGCAACCCCATGGATTGTAGCCTGCCAGGCTCATTCTGTCCATGAGATTTTCCAAGCAAGAATACTTCCATGTTCTATTCCCAGGGATCTTCCCCACCTAGGGATCAAACCCGCATCTCCTGCATTGGTTCATTCCTTCACTGAACCACCAGGGAAGCCCATACAATGACTAAAAAACACTTTATTGCTTAAAAAACACCACCCATCATCTAAGCCTTCAGCAAGTTATAATGTTTTTGCTGGTGGAGCATTTTGCCTTGATGTTGATGGCTACTGACTGACCAGGGTGGTAGCTGTGGAAGGCTGGAGTGGCTGTGCCATTTCTGAAAATAATACAACAGTGAAGCCTGCTGCATCTATTGATGCTTCCTTTCACAAATGGTTTCTCTGTAGCGTGCAGTGCTGCTTGATAGCATTTCACCCACAGTCAGAGCTCTTTCAAAACTGCAGTCAATCCTCTCAAACCCTATCATTCCTTTATCAGCTAAGTTCATGTGATAGTCCAAATCCTTTGTTGTCATTTCAGCAATCTTCACTAAAGAGATTCTATCTCAAGGAACTATTTCCTCTTCTGTTGAAAGCCACTCCTCACCCATTAAAGTTTTATCAGGAGATTATAGTAATTCAGTCACATCTTCAGGTTTTACTTCTAATTCTAGCTTTTTTGCTATTTCTACCACATCTGCATGCAATGCTGGAGACCTGGGTTCAATCCCTGGGTTGGAAAGTTCCCTTGGAGAAGGGAAAAGCCACCCACTCCAGTATTCTGGCCTGGAGAATTCCATGGACTGGATAGACCATGGGGTCGCAAAGAGTCAGACAAGACTAAGTGACTTTCACTTTCACAAGCAAAAAAACCACCACATCTGTAGTCACTTTCTCCTCTGAAATCTTACACTCGTCAAAGTCATCAATGAGGATTGAAATCAACTTCCAAACTCCTATTACTGTTGATATTTTAACCACTTTCCATGATTGTTGTTAATGGCATCTAGAATGGTGAATTTTTTGGGTGCAATTTTCAATTGACTTTGACAAGATTCATCAGAGGAATCACAATCTATGGCAGCTATAGACTTACAAAATGTATTCCTTGAATAATATGACTTGAAATCATTCCTGACCCATGGGCTGCAGAATAGATATTTATTATCAGGCATGAAAACACCATGACCTTCATTGTACATCTCCATCAGTGCTCTTGAGTGACTAGGTGCTTTTACAATGACAGTAATATTTTGAAAGAAATCTTTTTTTCCTGAGCAGTAGACCTCAATAGTGGCCTCGAAATAGTCAGTTAGCTGTGTTGTGAACAGATACGCTGTCATCCAGGCTTTGTCCCTCCATTTATAGAGAATAGGCAAAGTGCATTTAGCCTGATTCTTAAGAGCCCCAGAATTTAGGGGATGGTAAATGAGCATTAGCTTCAATTTAAAGTCACCAGCGGCATTAACCCCTAACAAGAGAGTCAGCCTGCGCTTCGAGGCTTTGAAACCAAGCATTGAGTTTTCCTCTCTACCTATGAAAGTCTGAGATGTATCTTCCTCGAATATAATATAAGGCTGTTTCATCTATATTGACAATCTTGTTTAGGGCAGCCACATCCATTAATTATCTTGGCTAGATTTCCTGGATAATTTGCTACAGCTTTTATATCAGTATTAGCTAGCTCACCTTGCACTTTGATGTTATGGAGATGGCTTGTTTCTTAAGGAAAAACCAACCTCTACTATCTTCAAACTTTTCTTCTGCAGCTTTCTCACCTCCCTCAGCCCTCATAAAATTGAAGAGTTAGAGCCTGGCTCTGGGTTAGAGTTTGGCTTACAGAAATTTTGTGACTGGTTTGATTTTCTATCCAGATCACAAAAACTGTTTTGCTTTCGTGTCATTTATATGTTCACTAGAATAACACTTAATTTTTTCTTTCCAGAACATTTTCTTCATATTCACGAGTTTGCTTTTGGCACAAGAGGCTAACTTTTATCCTATCTCAACTTTCGAAATGCCTTCGTTACTAAGCTTAATCATTTCTAGTTTTTGATTTAAAAATGAGAGATATGACTCTTCCTTTTATTGAACTCTTAAAGGCCATTGTATGGTTATTAATTGGCCTAATTTCAATAATGTTGCATCTCAGAGAATAGGGAGGCCCAGGGAGAGGGAGAGAAGTGAAGGAGGAGTCTGTAGAGCAGTCAGAACAGAACATTTATTCATGAAGTTCACCTTCGTACATAGATACAGTTAAAATCATAATTGGTGCAGAAAATTGCAACCCACTCCAGTATTCTTACTTGGAAAATCCCATGGACAGAGAAGCCTGGTGGGCTACAGTCTATGGAGGTCACAAAGAATTGGACACGACTGAGTGACTGAGCACACAATTATAAGAGTAACATCAAAATTGCTGATCACAGATTATCCTAACAGATTTAATAATAATGAAAAGATCTGAAATATTGTAATAATTGCCAAAATGTGACACAAGGACAAAAGGCAAGCAAATAATGGGGGAAAAGTGGTTCTGATAGACTTGCTTAATACAGGGTTGCTATAAACCTTCAATTTGTAAAAAAAAGAAAAAATCAGTATCTGTGAAGGAAAATAGAGCTCAGCACAATAAAATGAGGTATGTCCGTAATAAAGAAAAGTCTAACACTGCACTGATTAAGATCCTGTATGAAACTCATTAAGTCAAAGAAAATTACAGTTAACTTTTCAGTATTTGAACAAATTCAATTAGCATTCCTTTAATGTTGCTTTCAAGATGCTCATAGAGTTATGTTTAGATAAATTTATAATTTATGTCTATTCATAGTACAGCAATAAATGCCTTTAGGGTGAATTAACTATCATACATGTTATAGCTAAGTAGTGAATGTTTCCTAATGGAAAACACAATGAAGAAAAAATAGCATTCACAAATTGTATTTCCTTTACTCTACATAAATAAAACTGCCATCATTTGCTCAGTTCAAAATGTCTTTGTCATTGGTAAGTGAAAAGATGTTTGCATTTGCATAGTAATATATGAATTTCATAATGCTATTGTTTGACCTGGTTTTGTTTGTGCGTAAAATGTATACTAGTCTTTTACCAGAGTCAACAAAGAGAATGGTATCCTCCTGTATTCTCAGAACACAAGGACTTTTCTTAAAAAAAAATGTTAAACTGTTCAGTTCAGTTCAGTTGCTCAGTCATGTCTGATTCTGAGATCCCATGGACTGCAGCACGCCAGGCTTCCCTGTCCATCACCAGCTCCCTGAGCTTGCTCAAACTCATGTCCATCGAGTTGGTGATGCCATCCAATCATCTCATCCTTGGTCGTCTCCTTCTCCTCCTGCCTTCAATATTTCCTCCTATCAGGGTCTTTTCCAAAAAGACTGTTAGTCAATTGCTAAGGGTAGACTGTGCTGCGCGTGCTTAGTTGCTCAGTCGTGCCCGACTCTTTGAGACCCCAAAGACTGTAGCCTGCCAGGCTCCTCTGTCCATGGGATTCTCCAGGCAAGAAAACTAGAGTGGGTTGCTGTGCCCTTCTCTAGGGCATCTTCCCAACTCAGGGATGGAACTCAGGTCTCCCACATTGCAGGTGGATTATTTACCATCTGAGTCACCAGGGAAGCCCAAGAATACTGGAACAGAAAGCCTATCCCTTCTCCAGGGAACTTTCCACCCAGGAATTGAACTGGGCTCTCCTGAATTGCAGGCAGAGTCTTTACCCGTTGAGCTACCCAGGAAGCCCCCAAGATGAGATTCTTCCATCTGTGGAATTTTCCAGCAAGAGCACTGGAGTGGGTTGCCATTTCCTTCTTCAAGGGTAGGCTAGGAAGGACTAAATACTAATTATTATAGGACAAAAATAAGCTTGGAATTTGGGGCAGATTTCTTCTAACAGTCAGATGGGTAGCACTAAATCTGTTTTAAAGTTTAACTTATTTAGTTTTTTGGGTATACATTTTGTTCCTAATATTACAGTGGGGACAAAGTTGAATATAAGTATGGAAAGTAATTTAAATATATTTTATACCACAAGTGAATATTTGCTTGATAATTGTTGTTAAGTCATGTGTGACTCTTTGCGACCCCATAAACTGCAGCACACCAAGCCTCTATGTCCCTCACCATCTCCTGGAGTTTGCCTAAGTTCACGTCCATTAAATCGGTAATGCTATCCAACCATCTCATCCTCTGCTTCCCTCTTCTTTTTTTTGCCTTTCCAACATCAGGGGTTTTTCCAGTGAGTCAGCTCTTCACATCAGGTGGCCAATGTATTGGAGCTTCAGCTTCGGCATCAGTCCTTTCAATGAGTATTCATCATTGATTTCCCTTAGGATCAATTGGTTTAATCTCCAACCAGGATTTACTGGTTTAATTCATAATTTAATCTCTATAAAATTATATGTTTAAGTATCATTTTTAGCTCTGTACTACAGAATTTCAGGGAATCAGTTGTAAACTTGTTCAAACACGTTAGTAACTACCAATTTGCTTTTGTGAAGTTCATCATGTTGTTTGAGACTCTTACTATTCAGAGTATGCTCCACAGACCACCAAGGTTGGTGCCACTCAGAGCTTGCTAGAAACACACGATTTCAGGCTCCACCTTAGAACTGCTCAATCAGAATCTGAATTTTGGCAAAATCTCCAGATGATCAGTATGCATGTTAAGGTTTGTCATGGGCTGCTCTGGACCACAGGCATTATCTTTTCATCAACAAAAAAGAGCACTCAGGTCTTCACCTACTTGGCGATCTTATTTTCATGAGCCCTAGAACCACAAATTCAAAACCTTGCTAAAGCACCTAATGTTTATTGAACAAGGTACTCTAATCGGTGAGTGAACCATTTCATTATAGTTTACATTCTGCTGCTACTGCTGCTGCTGCTGCGTCGCTTCAGTCATGTCCAACTCTGTGCGACCCCATAGACGGCAGCCCACCACGCTGCCCTGTCCCTGGGATTCTCCAGGCAAGAACACTGGAGTGGGTTGCCATTTCCTTCTCCAATGCATGAAAGTGAAAAGTGAAAGCAAAGTCGCTCAGTCGTGCCCGACTCTTAGCAACCCCATGGAATGCAGCCTACCAGGCTTCTCCATCCATGGGGTTTTCCAGGCAAGAGTACTGGAGTGGGTTGCCATTGCCTTCTCCAGTATACATTCTAGGACACTCTTATTCAGAAATGGTGACCAGTTGTTCATGATGTAATCAAAATATATGTATGAACTTGAGTTTCATTAAAAAAATATTATATACATAATTAAAAATTTTAACCTGAAACATGAGTGTTTTCATCTAAGATGGCCACTTATTTGCCAAACTTCAGATATAAACTTAAGGCAGTATATTTGAATGGAGTTTGAGGTCATCTTTTCTGTTAAAACTGAACCTATAGTTCATTATTTGATACCTGATCTTAGTTTCTTTAAAATGAAAATCAAACAAACCCTAAGGACACTTGCACAGTAATCTGAGTGTAATATTTTAAACTTTTGCTTGCTTTAAACATATTTGCTGTCTCAAGTTGAGTAAATTATACTACTTATTTGGTGGCCTATTATTATCATTTCTTTGCTTAAGGTCATGTTACTGCTTGACTGACTGGCATGAATACCTCTTTTCTAATCTTGTGTTCTTCTCCATCCTCATGTGTTTAATGTAATGACAGCCATTCTAATGTGTTTAATTGCATATGCTTTTTATTGTGTGTGCTAGAAAAATGTATTATTTTGTGTACTGTATTATAAATGTAGTATAAATTTGCAATATATCTCATTTGTTTCTGCTTTCATTCAGTCTCCAATTTTTAACATCCATCTTTGTTGGTTTGTGTGCAATTTGTCTACTTATAATGCTGCGTGGTACTTCTCATTGTGAATTCATTACACTTTCTATATTCATTTCTCCAGTGATGGACACTCACCAACAAATAATGCTGATATACTGTGATATATGTACAAAAATTGCATATGTCTCTTTTTGGATTGGTGTGTGTTTCTTCTCATAGATACACAGGAGAGAAATTGTTGCTCCACAGCACATGCCATATTTCTTTTCAGAATTTATGTACCTGTCTATAGTTCCACCAACAGTATGTAAGAATGTCTATATTTGCACATCCTCACCAACACTTTGCTTTTCTTAGTGTTACATCTAATAGATGTAAAAATATATTTCATTTTCATTTTAAAAATCTATTAAATTTTGAAGTAATTTTAGATTTATATAAAAGTTGCAAAGTTAGTACAGAAAATTCCTTTGTACCCTTCATCTAGCTTCCTTTAATATTAACTCAGAAATAATACATTTATCAAAACTAAGGGATTAATATTGGCATAAAAGTATTAGGTAAACTTTTTACTTTGTTTAGAGCTCACATTTTTCCACTTAAGCCCTCTGTGCCAGGACTCACTCCAGAATGTTACATTGCATTTAATTATTATGCTCCCATTCCTCTCTTGGGTGTATAGCGGAAAGAATCAAAAACATTAATTCAAAAACATGCATGCACCCTCAATGTTCATAGCAGCTTTACTTAAAATTGCCAAGATATGGAAGCAACCTAAGTGTCCATCGACAGATGAATAGATAAAGAAGATGTGGTGTATATCTATATATCTATAAACATATAGATATGCATACATACAGTGGGATATTACTTAGCCATAAAAGGATGCCATCTTGCCATTTGTAGCAACATGGGTCGACTTGGAGGGCATTGTGCTAAGTGAAATTAGTCAGACAGAGAAAGACAAATACTGGGTGATAACACTTATGTATAGAATCTGAAAAATACAACAAACTAGTGAATAAAACAAAAAGGAAACAAGCTCAAAGAGCAAGCTAGTGGTTGCCAGTGGGGAGAGGCAATATAGGGATAGAGGGGTGAAAAGGGTTACTGTGAGATTGTATTAACTCATTTATGTAAAACTTTTGAAATACTGTAAAGCACCATAAAATTAAAAGAATCCTTCATTCAATAAATATGTATGTATATAGAATATTATATGCTCTTTTGGACCCTTTCTATCCATGACACTTCTCTAGTCTTACCTTTTTTGTATTAACTTGAGACTTTTGAAGATCACTGCCCTGTTATTTTGTACAATATCCTTCATTTGGGCTTGTCTGTCTGATGTTTTCTCCTAATTAGACTTGGTTTCGGCATTTGGGAAGAGTGCTAAAGAGATGATGTTCCCTTCATGTCATGTTATATCAGAAACCCAAGATATTGATGTAATTTATCAATAATTAAGTCAAGTGGATCCCATTATGGTTTTAAATTACTTTTCTCCTTTTACTAGTAAGTTTGAGTGAGTATTATCTTCATTAACTTAAAAATCTTTTGTGTTGCCTCTTCTGTATATTTCCTATTTACATATTTTGCCCATATTTGTATTCCTTTGTGGATCCTATATTTTTTTGGTTGATTCACAGACATTTTTGTTATATTAGAGATATTAGTCCTTTGTCGGTTTTAGACATTGCCAGATTTTTTTTCTGTTTCAGATTTATTTTCAATTGGCCTGTCTATTCATGGAAATCTTCATTGGCCAGACATCCTTACTTTCTTTGCAATCATATACTTGTATTTTTTCTTATAGTGCAAGATTTTGGGGTTTTAAGAACTCCTTTTCTGCCCTTTGATCTCTATTTTTTTCTATTACATATATAGTTTTATCTTTTAAGTATTCATTCCATCTGTAGTCCACATTGCTTGCTGTGTTAAGTAAAAATAGTTTTTTCTTTCTCACATTGTGAATTAGTTTCCAAGCTTTATTTTCTAAGCAACCTGTCTTTTTCAATTAATTTATGTTGCTGCCTTTGTTGTAAATTAGGAATCTTCTCTGAGTTGTCTGTGTTGTACCACTGAGCGATTGTTCTTTTGCTCTGGCAATATCACAGCAGTATATATTTTTCACTTTGGTCTGTCTTTGTAGTATGTATGGCTTAATACTTGGTAAGGCAAATCCCAACTTTTAATGCTTTTTTGAAAGCTGACATCTCATCCCTTATTATTTCATATATATGTATATACACACATTTCATATATATGTGTATGTAAACTATATAGTGTACAGAAAATTTATGTTAATTTTCTCAACTATTCAAATGGAATTGGTATTGGGATTGTACTGACTTTATAAGTTAATTTAAGGGGAGAACTGATGAAAATGTCTCTATTCAGAAAATCCCTTTTACCCTTATTTCCAAGTCTAAAGTTTTAGTCATGGAAGTTTTTTAGACTCCTGGCTAAGAAAATTTTTCATAATTTCGTGCCTATTGTAAAAAATGTTTAAAAAATTATTTTCCTAATTCATTATTGCTAGTAGAAAGAAAAATGCTATCAGTTTTCATAAGTTGATTTAGTAAATGATGAACTCATTTACTCCCTGTGTTTTGCAGCTATCTTTTCTCAACTTCATAAGCTAATACAGTTAGTATTTATGAGTGTCTGCTTTGTGCAGGCGCTCTTCTAGCCACTTGCAGTAGATCAGATAACAGGATACTCCCATGGAGACTATATTCTTTCTACCTCATAGAGATAGATAGACAAGCAATAAAAACTAATAACTAAATTATGTACTATACTAGAAGTGGTATGTGCTAGTGAAAAGAAAATCAGGACAAAGGGCATCAGGAATGTGGGGAAGCATTTGCAATCTTACTAGAGTTCAGGGTAGACCTGTTTGAGGAAATGACATTCAACACAGATTTAAAGGAAGTGAGTGACTCTGTTATACAGAGAAGAAGGAGCCTTTCAGCAGGAAGATCAGACAGTGCAAAGGCTCTGGCAGCTATGCTAGGAGAAGTCCAAAGGCAAAAGAGAAGAGACAAGGATACCACTGAGGAGGCTATGCCCAAGCCAGTCAAAAATTCTGGCTTTGACCAAGCTGGTACCAGTGGAGATGGTAAGAAACAACTGGATTTTAGATATATTTTGAAATTTTGACAGTTTTTTTTCCCTAAAGCAGGAAGCTTCTATTAAGTCCTTCTGAAGTCTTAAGCTGATTTATTTTTAGATATCTTTTCACATTCTCATTCCATAAGCATGAATATATTTTAATTAATTAGATTATTAAAATAACAAGCATCACAGTATGAAACTAGCTTTGGAACAAATCCAACTGATGTAAGTTTGTATATGACTCAAGACAAATACATATCAGCATAATGCAAAGTTACCTTCTAATGGAAGTATGGATGTGCCCTGGGCCACAGCCAGGATTTTTACAGAAGAAATAGAGAACATTGCTTAACCTAGCAAGTAAGCTAAGTGGGGGTCAATTTAGACAGTTTTTCATTCTCTGTTGGTCTGTGTATTATGGATGTATGTATGTCTGTGTATATATACATGTACAGTCTACCTAGTTCCAGGAAGAATTTAGTACAGCTTTATAAACATAGAAAGCATGGTAAGGTGAAAATATAATTTGAAGTAAGTAGATGAGGAAAGCAGACATAAAGAGGAAATGAAATCAGGAAAGATAACATAAACATAGGCAAGAAGAGTGGTTTTGTTTGTTTTAGAACAGGTGAGTTATAAATCTTGTTCCAGTTTTTAAGTTTTTACACCATCAAAATTCTTTAGGCTGGTCTCATACAGAAATAATAAACTATGTTTTTCGAGTTATTTGACTCTGACATTTTTCTTTATTTTTTTCATTTAGAAACATCTTAAATATATGCTACAGGATTTGGGTGAGAGTTGATATAAAATATGAGGGCTTCCCAGATGGTGCTAGCGATAAAGAACCTGCCTGTCAATGCAGGAGACATAAGAGACTTGGGTTCAATCCCTGGGTCAGGAAGATCCCCTGGAGGAGGGCGTGGCAACCCATTCCATTATTCTTGCCTGGAGAATCCCATGAACAGTGGCGGCTGGTGGGCTACATTCCAGAGGGTCACAAAGAGTCAAACATGACTAAAGTAACTTAGCACCCACACATAAAATATGAAGATATTTCTATATCTATGTATAGAGATAGAGATATGTGCTATGAATAATGTCACTTATTAAATTATGTAGCACTATCTATAAAAATACTCAGCAGAGTTCCCTTCAAGTACATATTTTTGTCTTTCTGTGCTGAATTGCAGTGCTTACTTTCAAAGAACAACGAATACTCTGCAGCTTGTTTTCTCTTTGCTTTGACTTCTAGAAAGCTTAGGGATTATTGCTGCAGATTTTCTTTTTGTTTTTTCTGGCATGAAAATCTTCTTCATCTCAGGCCCTCATATTATTTGGATCTTTTAGTGTTTCAAATAATTTTTTGTTTTATTTGTGATATAGCCACTTCAAATCCTTTTTGGAAGCAGTGTGTGTTGAATTGACTAATTTATAACTCCTTTCCTTATAATAGTTTCCCTGGTGGCTCAGATGGTAAAAGCACCTGCTTGCAATGCGGGAGACCCAGGTTCAGTCCCTGGGTTGGGAAGATCTCCTGTAGAAAGAAATGGCAACCCATTCCAGTACTCCTGCCTGGAAAACTCCATAGATGGAGGAGCCCCATAGGCTACAGTCTATGGGGTCGCAAAGAGTCAGACACGACTATGCAACTTCACTTTGCACTTTCACTTTTCCTCATAATAAATAGAAATCAATCTTTAGCAAAATACATTAAATATTTTTTAAGATTGAAAGAGGCAAGACTAACATCGACCTTGGGAATGGGGACCGGAAAAGGGATCAGACTCTTGCTCATGTACCTCTGGCAGATCTATTTCCTTCTTACTATGACTGTCTTTCTCTGCTTCCTTAGTTCCCACGCTGGGTGGAAGAAGTTCATTCTAGTTCCTCAGGCCTAGAGCTGATCAGGCCTAGATCAGATCACCTGAGAGACCTGGCCTCAGCCTGCCTTCTCTTGCTCTGTCTCCCACTCCCTTTCTTTCATTACCCCTCTCCCTGAAAGATGCCAGATAGACCCAGCTTTGGTCAGGAGACCACTTGGAACCTATGAACTCTGCTTAGTGAATGAAATGATCTGACTGCTGGTCCTTCCACTGGTCCATGAGATGGTCACAGTCGGGCTTTCTCTACAGATGAACAGAAAATTCCATAGTTTAAAGGCAGACTACAAAAACCAAAACTAAATCAAATGATAAATAAAGCTAAAAATACACAAATAAAAACACTAATGCTTTTGCTTCTGATACAACTGTTAATACTGCAAGTTGAGAGTTTTGCTAATTTAACATGCCTAAATGCTTACAGACTTACATGATTTGAAGATCCCTATATACACATTTATATACATACATATACACATATGCATCTATATACATGTAAATATAAATACAAGGCTTCCCTGGTGGCTCAGATGGTAAAAAAATCTGCCTGCAGTGTGGGAGACCTGGGTTCTATCCCTGGGTTGGGAAGATCCCTGGAGGAGGCCATGGCAACCCACTCCAGTATTCTTGCCTGGAGAATCCCCATGGACCAAAGGAGCCTGGTGAGCTGCAGTCCATCGGGTATCAAAGAATCGGACACGACTGAGCAACTAAGCACACAGCACACATAAATACAAAAATTTGCATTCTTTTTAAAAGCTACAAAAAATAAGAATTTAGTAAAGAAATATTTATGAAGCACCTACTGTGTTCCAGACAGTGTCTAAGCTACTAGACTCTGGGTATACAATGTCAAATAAAACAGGCAATGCTGTTTGTGACTGTTGAGTAAGAAATACCTTCCTATCTATCTGTATATTTATCTGTATTATAATACCTGTATATTTATTTTTATAATATCTTCCTATCTATCTGTTTATGTAGAAAAATAGACAGGTGACTTAATATCTCTTAAACAAAAAGAGTTTAAGGTGGCATATATGTTTGTGATGGAGCAGGAAATGGCAACCCACTCCAGTGTTCTTGCCTGGAGAATCCCATGGAAAGGTGAGCCTGGCAGACTACAGTCCATGAGGTCACAAAGAGTGGGACACGACTGAGTGAGCAAGCACATGTATTTGTGTACATTCTGCACTTTTATATGTTGTATTCATGCACACATTTTTGTTTGCTCTGGTGTCCTCTGTGAAAGTAGGTCACTCAAAACTATTGAAGAACTAATGGACCCTCTTTTTACTTTCAAAATTCCTGAGGTTTATAGAAGGTGCACAGTTGCAAGATTATTTCTCAATTTGTGTTATTATAAAGATATATTCATTGATATACATGAATTAACACAAAAGGAAACAGTGTTAAAGTTGAATTTATGTTCATTAGTGGAAAAGCAATGTCGTCACAGTCCTTAGGCCCGCTGGGCCCCTGAGACAGCCCAGATGCTCGGTCATGCTTCAAAGGCTGCTGCCCCTCTGAGGTCAAGGCTTTGGCCTCCTCCACAGGCACCAGAGCCACAGAGAGACAGCCCAGACTGCAGTCTGCTTTGGGGAGCAAGAGCCTAGAATTTCTCTATAGGAGGAACCAGCAGGGATTTCATCAAAAGGAGGGACAAGTAAGTGCGTAGATTTGCAAAGGTCTGCTCAGGGACAAATCAAAGAGGGACACTAACATCTTTGGCTTCAGTCCTGGCTTTAACTGTATTAAGAAAAATGCTCAATATGCTCAGTGATACTTTAAAGTTTTGTTCTTGGAGATAATATGGCACTGCATTCATAAAAATATATGTGTGTGTATATATATATTATTTTTTTTTCTTTTCAAGACAAAGATACCATGATAATATCGACTTTACATTTGAGTTTTAAGAGGGGTGGGATGGACAGGCAGGTGAGAGGGAGGCTCAAGAGGGAGGGGACATAGATGTACTTGTGGCTGATTCGTGTTGATGTTTGGCAGAAACCAGTGCAGTACGGTAAAGCATTTATTAAATAAAAAGACAGACTCAAAAATTCAAATTTTAGAATTTTAAGTATGTAATGTCTATTATTAATGAAGGGGAATTAGTATGGGGAACAATGAGTGTATTTGTCCCCCTTCACACTAGATAGCATAGTTCAGTTTTAATACGATTGATTTATTGAGACACACGCTCTTATTTAAAAGTGATTTTTACCCTTCTCTATGAAAATTGTGGTATTTCACAAATGTAGTTTCTCCCTTTGAAATTTCTGTCCAAGCATTCTAAGTATTCTACATACTCAATAAAAACTAACGGACACACACACACACACACACACACATACACACACAAAGGGAGGAGAATAGATACACATCAGGTTGATTCAATTGGTGGCAAATTTGGTAATCGAACTAGATTCATTCAGTTCATTATTTACTTTGTCTGATACATGTTGTGGCTTACTTGAATAAATTTCCTACTCAAGTGGGTTAATGGTACTAATTTAGATAGCCATTTTAGGTTTCTTAAGTCACACTCCCTTGCCTGTGAGATGGTGAGGTCTTGCCACGTGGGTAGGCTCTGAATTCTACCTTGTTGTCAGAAGACTACCTCTCTTTCCTGCATATTGTTGAATTATCCCCGATTGCTGGTCAGTATAAAGTTTTGGAACTTAAAGCACTTCTGAAAAGAAGACATATAACAGAATCATATCTAATTTGCTTAGGAAGTAATATATTTTCTAAGAGTAAAACTCCTGTATCAGGTAGGGTTGGTTGTTTTATTTGTTGGGATAGACATTTAATTCAGATCATTTTCCGTGTGGTAGGGAATGTGAAACTAAGTAATGAAGATTTTTCCAAACAGGATGTGGTGTGATACCTTGGATAGTGGACACACTGACAATAGTTAATAAAGTAAAAACTGCAGGGCAAGAAGAATTTAGAAGGTAAGGGGACTTTTGAGAGGAAGGCTGAAGCTGTAACTCTACACCACCAGCAATAATGGGTGGACTAAATATCTATGTCAACCAGAATCTAATCCCATGGGAAACAGTGAAAGGAACAGGTAGGAATGCAGAGGTTTCTCTAAGCCAGAAATGTCATTTGCTGTCAAAGTCAATTTAATTCAAGCAGGAAAACAGTCCATCTGGTATTATGATTTATTTTGAAATTACAGGAAGATTGTCTTTTCTCTTGTTACTCCCCACATAGTAAGTAGGCCCTTAACACTCCTTTTGAAAATCTTAGTAAACACACATTAAAGCTTGAAGGAATTCATAGTTCGTTTGTAGTATCTCTCTATTTTTTCCCTTGTGAGTGAAACACTAATATTCCTGGAAGATGGGATAAAAGTCGTGGTGAATTTTATCAGTATAAGAAACTTCCTACAGCAGAGCTTTTGTAATCTCAAATGCAATGGTTTGTTATGATTTGATTCTCCCAGTCACATATTCCATTATTGTCTGTTCATGAGTAATCTTGAACTCCTTCCTCCAGAAAGAAACTACTTTCAATAGACATTTTATTAAGCTCATCGTGCAAGCAAAATCTCTAGGCCAGGTTCTAATAAGAAGCACCAAACAAGTCTTGTGCTCACAACTTGCTGTCATGTTTCTTAGAAATTAATGTTAAATGAAGTATTGGGGATATTTTGATGTGATCTGATTCCATTATGCAGATGAGTGGTAACAAAGACACTACGTTTACTATGATATAGTGAGTAACGGAAGATAGAAGCCCAAAAGAATTGCTTGCATGACATTTCAAGTGAAGAAATAAGGAACTGAGATGGGTGGTAGATGAATAATTACTGCTGCAGTCTCCATAAGCCATAGTGAAATAAGTTCAGTTCATTCAGTAAAGTCTTAAGTCCATTACGAGTACCAGTTCTTAGGTTTTTTCCATCAATTTCCCTTTTGCCCCGCTTTCCACTCACCCCCATTCAAGGTATACATGGAGCTACCTATTCCTTTTTGACTTCATTTTGACCTTCCATTAATATCCGGGAAAGGTAAAGATCCATTGAAAAGGTGAGAATGGTTCCTAGCCCCGCTATAGGAGTGTAGCATCCTTGCTTTCCTGAGCTTCTCCTGTCAGTCTCCTACCCTGCTTCCACCTAAAACTAAATAAAGAAGGGACTCTTCAGACCTCCTCCTTTCAGTCTTGAGCCCCTACAGTGTCCCAGATAGTGTTCCATGATTCAGACTCATACTTATATCTCCCTTGCTCTAGGATCAGAAGCATATAAATGACTTAGGTACTAGGGAAAAAAGACTCTGAAGCCCTTACTTCTAAGCTTCAGATCTGGCCAAGGATCTGAACTGGAGGAGATGGAGGTATAAAGACAGGATTTCCCAAGAAGAGCAATCAGAGTTAGAAAAGGATAACTAGACAGAGAAGGCGAGTAGGTTTTCCAAATCCAAGTTCTTAAGTGGGGAAAGAACTAGAGACAGTGATAGATCTATTTGTGTATGTACCATCCTATCTATGGATGAAGAAATCTGTTTCTCAGTGATTTGATGTATAATAATAAGGCATGGAAGAAAATAATTATTAATGTTTTCTGAGACAATCATCATGGCATCTTTCAAATGTACATCATCCCCACCCACTTAGATCTAGTGTTTCTGACATCTGCTAGTGAGTTCTTCTGAGCTCACCAGGGCCTTGGACTCCTCTTCCTTCCTAAGCATTTTGAGATCTCTTTTTCTCTGCTAACTGAGGCAATGTGTGTTGAAGGTATTTGGTTGAAGTCTATTTAAAAAAAACAACAACAACATATACTTGTCATTTTGATGTCTTAAAGAACTTGGATGGGGTGGTTACCAACCTCTGGCAGGGGAGTTCTCTCTTCTTTTCTTCCTTCCTTCAGTGAATTATTTCAATGAAAGTCTTAGTTCCCATGTTGATTCTGAGGTCTCTTTCTTTCCTTACTATTACTATCTTTACATCCACTTAAATGCTTTAAGAAAGTATTTGAGCAAAATTAGCCATCAAAATGCCCTTGCTAAGTCACTTCAGTCATGTCCGACTCTGTGTGACCCCACAGATGGCAGCCCACTAGGCTCCCCTGTCCCTGGGATCCTCCAAGCAAGAACACTGGAGTGGGTTGCCATTTCCTTCTCCAATGCATGAAAGCAAAAAGTGAAAGTGAAGTCACTCAGTCATGTCCGACTTAGCGACCTCATGAACTGGAGCCTACCAGGCTCCTCCATCCATGGGATTTTCCATGCAAGAGTCCTGGCGTGGATTGCCATTGCCTTCTCTGTCAAAATGCCCTAGTCCTAGCATATTCTGATTGAGGTAAAAGCAAAAAGAAGAATGGGAGGATTGAAGAAAGAAAGAAGGGAGGAAGAGGGGAGGGAACAATTGCAGAATAACAGGTCCATTTTCCTGGCTGTCGAGCCAGCTAACTATAATTATGTTACCTTCTTTGAATTTTGCAGATTCCTAAGCTAGATTTTGGAGAAGGCAATGGCACCCCACTCCAGTGCTCTTGCCTGGGAAATCCCATGGGCGGAGGGGCCTGGTGGGCTGCAGTCTGTGGGGTCGCAGGGAGTTGGACACGACTCAGTGACTTCTCTTTCACTTTTTGCTTTCATGCATTGGAGAAGGAAATGGCAACCCACTCCAGTTTTCTTGCCTGGAGAATCCCAGGGACGGGGGAGCCTGGTGGGCTGCTGTCTATGGGGTCGCACAGAGTCGGACACGACTGAAGCAACTTAGCAGCAGCAGCAGCAAGCTAGATTTGACTGTCTCTACTTAACAGATGAGGAAACAAAGATTTACTGAAATTAAGACATTTTCTTAAAGTCCCAGACAATATACCAAACAGAAGAGGAGAAGGATTAGAATTAAGAAGTAGCTGTTTGTCAGAGGACACTGTCCAAAACTGATCTTTTCCAACAATTTTCAAAGATTATGTGGTTATTGGGAAACATATGAAAAGGTATTAGGGAAAACTCAGTGAACTCTAGTCCACTCACCCTTCCCCCAAGTTGTCACAAAACACAGAGGAAGACATGTGGGAGAGACTCTAGCATCTCATCAGGGTGCAAGGGTAAGACAAGTCACTTCCGCTCCAGCATTCAGTCTACCCCCGCCCAGGCTACCAGACCACCAGTGAGCATGTCAGTTTCGAGGTGTGTGAGAACAGAACCTTTATAAGTCTAACAGAAAATGGGTGAGAACAGTAACTGCTACTAGGCCCAGCTATGTAATTTGCTGGGCTCCGTGTTCAAACATTATTAAGAATTTCAAGACAATAAGAGCAGAGCTTTAAACCAAATGTAGATTTCTGAGCACAGAGCCTTGTGCAATTCACTTGCATGCCCATGCAGCTGGCCTGGACGCAGGAGGTTTGGGTAGACAGTCACCGCTTAGGATCTGAGACTGCTTCCCAGTGCCCTTCAGATAAACAAGCACCCGACAACGTGTGGTCCCATCACTGAGCAACACTTGCTCATCCCTCCTCTCTCCTCTGTGACGAAGGAGTTGCCAGGAGCATCTGGCCTTTGGGTCCTGGCCTTCCCTATTTCCTCTGTCCCCTTTGGTCAATGTATCCTTGGTTGTTGAGTCGCTAAATCGGTCCGACTCTCTGCGACCCCAATGGGCTGTAGCCCACCAGGCTCCTCCGTCCATGGGATTCTCCAGGCAAGAATACTGGAGTGAGTTGCCACGGCCTTCTCTAAGGGATCTTACTGACCCAGGAATCGAACCTGCTTCTCCTCCGTTGGCAGGCAGGATCTTTACCGCTGAGCCAACAGGGAAGAACCCCCCCCACCTCTCCCCCCAACCTGGCCTCCCCCGCCCCCCACCCCATGTCCTTGGTAGCTTATCTCATTCTCCATTTTGTTTATAAATTTTTCTGACCAAACCAGGCAATTGAATTGTTTCCCCTCACATGTCATGCTGTTTGTATTATATGTTAGTCCCTGATGGTGTTTCATGTAGCAGTTCATTTATTTAACCTATTGTATATCTAATTATTTACTATATGAGACTTGTATATCCTCCCGCAAATGGTTGTGTATTTCCTCCAGGCTGGGATTCCACCAAACACTTGACATCAGGGTAATGAGGCTAAGGGAGGAAAAGGCAGAGAAAGGGCGGGGCTTCCTCCCTCCTATCTTCAACAGGCTTTCGGGGAGTCAGGAAATACCAATGTGCCGAAGTCCCTATGGCGTGGCCCTGACCTGCATAGCACTAAAATAATTCTGAGTGTCTCCTACAGGAGTGGGCTGATTTCCCCGGAGCTGCCCCGCTCAGTATGGCCCACTGTGAAAACACAGCAGAGGCCTGTGTGGGCTAATTGTTTTCTGACAGATTTATAGTTCCGCTTAATCAAATGTCACTGTAAAGACCAGATGGAAGGCTGTGAACCAGAACAGCAAAGAGAAATATGGGCCTCCATTCCCCTTTTTCCCTCTTCTGGAGGACAAGCAAGCCTCGGAGAGGGCCACCGGGAGGTGGGAGCTTGGATAAACTGCTCCCACCCTTTCCTTGTAGGTAGGGTTATGGGGGAGGGGTAGTGATGATATCATGCAGCGTGCATGAATATATGTTTAGTGTATTAGAGAACAGTCCTGAACTGCACATCCCCCGTGTTCTTTTCCAGACACCACACACTGGGGCCATTACAATAACTGTTCATCTGGAGGAGAACTTATAATTATACACACTGGAAAGGTCTCTGAGCCACTCTTCTCCCTGCTGCAGGCTGCAGGAGGCAAACAGGATACATTTGGTCCTTCCCATGCATTTTGACAACTTTTACATCAAGGTAATGTTTGCATGCATTATGTAGCTGGAAGAATGAAAACTCCATTACAAGTACTGAAAGGAGGAGGCTCTCTTAAACCAACATCCATCAGGCACGTTTGACATCACCACTTCCAGCACTCAGGTTGCAGGCATCAGGCACAGTATGCAAATGTGTGTTGCTTCCCAGTGACAGGGGAGGGTAAAGCCTCAGACAGAAAGAGTTAGAATACAGCTACATCTAATGCCCAGAGATATTAAAATACCCTTTCTCTCTTTGTGGACACAAGTGAGTGTTTGGGGCTATTGTAACTGCCAGTGACCATAATAGCATCATGGTGTCCTATTGATCTGAGGGTTTAATATCCTTATCTAATGGAGTGCAGACCGTATGAGATGTTTATAACCCCTGTGCCTTCTCCCAGCAGATAGTAATGTGCACTTGGCTGTATGTAATTGGGCTATAATTCCTTTGTGGGCTTCCCGGACATCTTATCGTGCAAAGAAATCTCCCCTGATTTAGTAATGTCAGTAGTCTGGGGTGGATTATCTGTATATATGCAATTGTACACTTGATTATTTATAATCTGCTCTGTTAAAACTTTAATGACAATGCAGCATCACTTTTCTGCTTTAGTGGTATTTTTAAATTTGCTTTAAAAGGTAAAAGTATCTGTTTAATTCTTTAAAACATCTTTTACTAGTAGCTTTGCTGCCTTATGTGTTTGGATGGTAAAATATCCTAGACGTTTATGATTTCTTAATAGAATATAAAATCCAAAAGCCAAATAGTTTGGATAAAAATATTGATGTGAAACCTTTAGTGTGATTGTTTTAAGATCTTGGTCTGAATTTTCTTTATATTTCTGTTCTTTTACCAAAGATTTATGAGTGAACATTTTTCTAAAGAGTGTGTATGTGTATGAGAGAGAGAGTTATATTTTGATACTGAATACTATGATCATCTTTATCTCAAAATACATTTTTATAATAAAATGTGGAAAGATAGAGCAACAAAATACCCCTTTTACTATTTAATTTCTTATTAAAATGAAATGTACAAATTGCTTTCATTGTTTCAAATAATAAAGTCAAAGAGTCTAGGTTAATTTCTTCCAAATCCTTTTAAACTCATTCTTCCCCCAGTTTTTTTTTTTTTGTCTAGCCATAAACAAATAAGACAATCTGAGTTAGTCTCTGTGTGTGCACATTTGCTTGTGTGCACGAATATATGTGTAAGCATGTCTGTGTGCATATAGGCGCATGTCTGTATTTGCATGTGCACAAGCTATTTTGAGTGGATTTTTTTGTCCACAGAATTGATTGTGTGCATATATAGGCATGTGTGTTTGTGTTCATGTGACCTTGTGTGTTGGTACCCATGCATGTTCATGAATAGGTGTGTTTATAAATAGAAGCAGTTTGTGCTGAGCACATATTAAGTTAATTCTTATATCAACTTAAATTCACTGAGCACACACTCACATCTCTAGCATTTTATTAAATGCATGGAATACAAAACTGAGTATGACCCAGTTCTGGACCTTGAGAACATCCAGAACAGGAGAGACAAGTTTGTATACAAAGAGCAATAAGGTAATGGAATGCATGTTTTACTGATTTAATGGACAGAGTGCTTAGTTAGCTGATAGGATGGAATTATACATTCAGAGGAAGGCTAGACAATAGAGGAAGGTGATGATGATTGTATAAGATAGCCTTGAACTTTGAATAGAATTTTGCCCTTTGAAGAAAGGAGAGGAAGGTGATTTAGATAAGGGAGTTAGCACAAAAATGGAGTTGTGAAAGTGCATAGTGTGTTGGAGGAATGGTTATTTATCTGATAGGAGAATAGGTACAAGGAAATTAAGATGCCTGAGTGCCTACTGCCAGGTGGAGAGATACAGTGGTGAGAATGGGGGACTTGGATTGTCTAGCTGTGAATGTCTCTTTCATTTACTGGCTGTGTAGTTTGTTTTCTTTTTTCTTTTTTAAATCATATTATTCATTTATGGCTGTGCTGGGTTTTTTGTGGCTACACGAGCTTTTCTCTAGTTGTGGAGAGTGGGGGCTGCTCTCTAGTTCGCTGCAGGGACTTCTCATTGCAATGACTTCTCTCGTTGCAGAGCACAGCCTCTAGGTGTGGGGACTTCAGTAGTTGCGCACGTGGGCTCAGTAGTTGTGGCTCTTGGGCCCTAGTACACAGGCTCAGTAGTTATGGCACAAGGGCTTAAGTGCTCCTTGGCATGTGGGATCTTCCCAGACCAGTGATTGAACCCACATCTGCATCTCCTGCATTGACAGGCAGATTCTTTACCACTGAATCATCTCATCTAGGAAGCCCTGGCTGTGTGGTTTTGTGCAAATGACTAAATCTCTCTGAGCCTCACTTTCTTTTTCTGAAAGTAACTGCAGTGATGATTCATTGAAATAATATACCTCTTAATGACCAGTCTATTAGTAGATATTTGATAAGGAATATTTATTATTATTCTGTGTGTAGCCCAGAGATAATATTAATATCTAGAAGTTATTGAGGTTACTAAATTCCTCTCCCTGGTGGCTCAGATGGTAAAGAATCCTCCTGCAATGCAAGAGACCCAGGTTTGATCCATGGGTTGGGAAGATCCTCTGGAGAAGGGAATGGCAACCCAATCCAGTATTCTTTCCTGCAGAATCCCATGCACAGAGGAGCCTGGCAGGCTGTAGTCCATGAGATCACAGAGTCGGACACGACTGAGTGACTAACGCAGGTACACATTGAGGTTACTACATGATAGACGCTGTGCTGAATGTGCATCATTCCATTTAATCTTCACAATAGCTTTTTGACATGGTCACTATTGTTTTCCCCTCTTATAGTTGAGGAAATATCTTAGGAAGCTCTCTGAGACAAGCAGAACCCCACCTGGTCTGGAGACTGGACATCAAGACTCTTCAGGAGAAGGACATTGGTAGGAAGTAAACTAGAATGAGAGTCTCAGACTCAAATGGTCAAGTGCTATAGTGATAAGACAAATAATTTGTATTTTCTCCCCTCAGCAGTAGAAAGAAGTGAAATATTTTTCTTGGAGAATTGACAGTATCAATCATTAATTCAATTAATAACTACATATTGATTTCAACTAGTATAATATGCATAGCACTTTTTACTGCTTTTTGAATACAGAGTTCTCTTACTTGCTGTAGTCTGATATTATCATGTCCTGATGTGTGTTTTAGTAATCTTTGCACCCTAAGTTACTATATGCCTTTCCCCATGTTAAACATTGGGAGCAAAGTGGTGACCAAAACCAGATGTGGTCTCTGATATCATGGAACACACAACGTAGTTGGGGGTTGGGGCAAGTGGGTATCTAATATGTACGCAGGGTAAAATTGCCACGGCGACCAGAGTTACAATGGCAAGGTCCACAGTGCTGTGAAGGCAGATATGAGGAGAACTGGACCAAGACATGGAGATCAGAAATGTTTTCCTTGAGGAAAAGAGGCTTGAATAAAGAGCTGAAAGATAAGTAGAGATTAACTGAGCAGAGGATGGAAAGGGATAGGAACAGCACGTGCAAAGACCGTGTGAGGGGAGGAAGAATTTGTGAGTCCAAGGGGCAAAGAAGGGACAGGAGTGTCTGGAGGAAACAGACCTAAAACAGCACCATCCAATAAAAATATAAGGAGAGTTAGACATGTAATGTAACTTTTCTAGTGGTCACTTAGGAAAAGTGGGGGGGGAAGAAAAGGTAAAATTAATTTTAAGTGCTTTTTTAACCCAGTATACCCGTAATATCATCATTACAAAATATAGGCAATATAAAAACTATCAATTTGATATTTTACCTTTTTTTTTGCACTGTTTGAAAACCAGTGTGCATTTTAAATTTATAACACATCTAAATTTAGATACTAGATTTTCATCAGGAATATTTGATCTGTATTTAAATTTAAATTTCATAAGATTTATAGTTGAAAAAATAACTGCACATGTCAGGTTCTTCCAAACATACTTAAAAGTTCTTGAATAACTGAATCAAGCATCTATTTTAAGTTTAAATTAATTAAAGTTAAATAAAAGTAAGAACTCAGTTCCTCAGTTGCATTCATTGCATTTCAAATGCTTGATAATCACAAGAGAGACTGGTAGCTGCTCAGCTGGACAGTGAGAAATGGGAAAGTAAGACTGGCATAATTTAGGCCAAAGATAATGGTAATTTGAACAAGGGTTTTGTTGGAAGAAGATAGCAGTTCATAAATGCAAGAGATATTTAAGGGGCAAAATCCAGAGAAGCTGATGTTGTTTAGTAGCTAAGTCTGAACATGTTATTGTTCAGTCCCTAAGTCTGAACATGACGCTGTTGTTGCTCAGTTTCTCTCCTATCCACGGAAGTTGATAATACATTTGAAACAGAGGATGACATTGAAAGAAGACCAAAGTTGCTATCTACTGCTGCTTTCTCTCTGCATCAGGAATTTAGACAGGGCTCAGTGGGGATGGCTTGTCACTTCCATCATGTCTGGAGTCTCATCTGGGGAAAATCAAATGGCCAGAAGTAGTGAATGCAACCATCTGAAGGTTCCTGTTTCTCCTCTGCAGAGCCTGGGCTGGGATGACTTGATGATGTAGGCTCAGCCAGAGCTGTCTACTAGAATGACTACACGTGTCCTCTCTTTATATATCCTGGGCTTCTTCATATCTTGGCAGCCTTGAGGTTGCTGAAATTCTTACATGGTAGCTTTCCATGAGCACTGTATCAAATGAGTTGGAAGCTGTGTGACCTTTTATATTCTTGCTTTGGAAATCACATGCCTTCAGTTCCACTGTACACTATTAGTTGAAAAGGTCACAGGCTTACACAGGTCCTCCTGAGAAAGGGAACAGAAAATCCATCACTCAATGGGAAGAATTTCAAAGAATTCACATCCATGCTATGTGTGTTCAGTCGCTAAGTCCTGTCTGACTCTTTGTGATCCCACGGAATGCCACATTTCCCTATCCTGAACTATCTCCCAGAGTTTGCTCTAACTCATGTCCATGGAGTCAGTTAAGCTATCTAACCATCTCATCCTCTGCCACCCCCTTCTCCTTTTGCCTTCAATCTTTCCCAGCATCAGGGTCTTTTCCAATAAGTCAGCTCTTTGCATCAGGTGAACAAAGTATTGGAGCTTCAGCAACAGTCCTTCCAATGAATATCCATGGTTGATTTCCTTTAGGATTGACTGATTTGATCTCCTTATAAAATCACATAAATGCAGTTTAGAATATTCTCATTTTATGATGCATCTGATGAGAAATGCTGATTTCATTGGAAAAGACTGATGATGGGAAAGATTGAGGGCAGGAAAAGAAGGGGACGACAGAGGATGAGATAGTTGGATGGTATCACCATCTCAATGGACATGAGTTTAAGCAAACTCCAGGAGATAGTGAAGGACAGGGAAGCCTGGCATGCTGTAGTCCATGGGGTTGCAAAGAGTCAAACATGACTGAGAGACCGAATAATAACAAAAACATTTTGTAGTGCCTTTGAGTCATCTAAGAGAGATGTTCAGATATCCTGATCTGGAATTCAGAGGAGAAGTCCAGGATGAGACTATAAATGAACAAATTGTCTGTACTGATGTGGTAATTACAGTATAGATGAGAACCCCTCAGAAGAGAATCTTGGTTGAATACAATGCCTTGAGGCTTTTCAACCAGTTATTGTTCTGAATAAAGGATAAAAGTAGAACAGTCAGAGCATCAGGGAGAAAGGCAGGAGGGTGTCATACCTGGAAAGCCAGGAGAAGCATGTGTTTCAAAAAGGAAAGAGTAGTAACAGCTTTAAATCTTCGGAAATGTCAAGAATGATAAAGGCAGATGATGTCTATTGTGTTTGTTGACAGGGCAGCTGTTGTTTACCTTTTAAGAATCATTTTGATGTTTGAGAAATAAAGATCTGGATGCAATACAAAAGAGGGGTTGCTGCAGAGAGAGACTAAACTAAGAAACCAGTGACTGGTCGATTCTTATTGAAAAGTAGTAGCTACATTTCATCAAAATGAAAATATTAATTAGATTGTAGAGAGGCACAAATAAATGGATAAAATACATTGTTTTTGTTTTTTTGGGATGAACATTGCCTTTAGTCTTGTATCTTAAATAAATTTTCACATATAATATTTAGAGTATTGAAGAAGGAAATGGCAACCCACTCCAGCATTCTTGCCTGGAAAATCCCATGGACAGAGGAGCCCAGAGGGCTACAGTCCATGGAGTCACAAATAGTCAGACACGACTGAGCATATAAACAACAATTTCGAGCAATAAAAATTTATACTGAGTTTTTTGTTCTTGAATGGTAAATATAATTTTTTATTTCCTTTGTTCACTAGGTTGATCTACTGTAATTTATTTTTGTTGGACTGTTTTGACTTTGTTCATGGGTGTATATGTATATGTGTATATTGCATTATTTTAATTATTATTTGCCTGATTTTGTAACTGCCATTTGTCTGGGGTACATCTTTGGTTTCTCATTTTTTAATATTTGTTTTAATCTCACTTAATGCCATTACAAACCACTTGTGGAATCTTTGTTCCTGACCAGAGATCAAGCCCTGAGCCTTTGGAGTAGGAGCACTGACTCCAAGACCCTAGACTACCAGAGAACTAACCCTAAGGAGAATCAAATAGGGAGAACTCACACAAAGGAAACTAATGGAATACAAACCCCAGCATCACCCAACCACCAGTAGCACCCTGTGCAGAACACCTCATCTAAACAACAAACAAAACAAAAATACAAACCCAGTCATTGGCAGAAGGATTACCACCTCACTCCGCCATGCCCATCAGAGGAAAAACAAACAAACAAAAACTCAGCACAAATCTAACCTTATATGAAGCTTACATAAACCACTGGCCCAAACTTAGGAGGGCAGAAACCAAAAGGAAGAAAGAATTCAACCTTGGAACCTGGGAAAAGGAGACCTCAAACACAATAAGTTTAAAAAAATGAAAAGAGTAGGGTAGCCAGTAGTCACTTCCTTATGTGCACTCCACAACTAGACCACTCAGAGATGTTCACGGAGTCATACACAGAGAAGAGAAGAAGGAGGAAGGTGACAGAGGTGGCCAGAAGGATAAAAAGGGGGAATGAAAAGGAGGGAGACAGATCCAGCCAGTAATCAGTTTCCTAAGTGTTCTCCACCATCTGGAACACACAGAAATTCATAGAGTTGGGTAGAGTAGAGGGGTTAGGGAGGAGACACAGGCGACCTGGTGTGGAGAAAAAAGGAGAGTCTAAAGGGAGAGAGAGCAGTCAAGCCAGTATTCTTGCTCCCTAGTGAAAAATGGGTCCTGAAGATTGGGTTCTTAAAGGTACAAAATTGGTAACAAATACATAAAAGCAAGAATTAAAAATCTAGAGTAGAGTTTGGAATTTCAAAAAATACGATGTTAAAGAAAAGAAGAAGGAAAAGAAAGAGAGAAAAACGAACAAACAAAAACAAACAAGGTCATGAAAATTGTAAAGAAAGTACAGGTACAAAATTGATAACTAATACCAAAAAAAGCAAAAATTAAAAATCTAGAGTAGAGTTTGGAATTTCAAAAATACAACGTTAAAAAAAAAAAGAAGAAGAAGAAGAAAAAGAAAAAAAAAAGAGAGAGAAAACAGACAAACGAAACAAACAATGTCACAAAAATTATAAAGAAAATACAGGTACAAAATTGATATTATTCAGATATACCATGTTATATAGAAGAAGAAGAGAAAGAAACAAAGAAGAAGAAAAAAAAGAAGTCACAGAAATTATATAAAAATAAACTATAGGTACAAAATTGATAACAAATACAAAAAGCAAAAATTAAAAATCTAGAGTAGAGTTTAGAATTTCAAAAAATACAATGTTAAAGAAAAGAAAAAAAAAAAAAAAAGGTCAAAAAATTATAAAATATATATATATGAAGTTTGCTGAAGAAGAAAAAAATAGGGTTTTTTTTTTTTTTTGCAAAGTAATAGGTTATAAAAGTGAAAATTAAAGGAACAATAGAGGACTTAAAAAAATTTTTTTAATTAAAAAAAAAAAGAAAGAATGATCGTAAAAATACTAAAAATATATCTAGGACTTTCTTGGTGGTGTTGTGGGTTCAGTTCATTTTTGGCTAGTTCCTTGGTCAGACTTATATTTCTCAAGATCTATAGGCCCCTTCCTATGTAGTCCGTAGTAACCACAGGGTTTTGGTCTATTGCCTGTAGCTTCCAAGGCGTTTCCCTCTGTTATATCTTCTTCTGTTTGCTAGTCTCTTCAGTATCTGGTTTCCGCCCTGACACAAAGGGGACGGTGGAGGACACTTTTTTTTTTTTTTTTTTTAGGCTTACTTGTTCAGTCGCGCTGTGGGGAGGGAGGGAGGAATGCTGCAAACAAATAACACTGGCGTGGGCTCGCAGTGCCTCAGCCACCCTGGGTCTGCCCCGCCACGGTGCGTGTAGCCTCCTGTCCACACTGCTCGGGCTCTAGGTTGTTCCGCTGGGGAACAATCCGAGGCTGGCCCTGGGCTGCATGCACCTCCCAGGTCCAAGATGCGCGATACTGGATGCTTGGGGCTGGAGCACTGGGACGACCCGGAGGGATGGTGTGGGAGGGGGAGGGAGGAGGAGGGTTCAGGATGGGGAACACATGTATGCCTGTGGCAGATTCATTTTGATATTTGGCAAAACTAATACAATTATGTAAAGTTTAAAAATAAAATAAAATTTAAAAAAAAATAAAAAAATAAAGTTACCTAAATAATTCTGTTGAAATAAAAAAAAAAAAAAATTCACCTTTATGTTTTGTATCACTAATAATATTTGCTTGTCAATCATTTATATAGCTTAAGAATAAATTTTGATGAAATTGTATAAATTATTCAATATCTTTGTACCTGTGCTTTTTAAAATTAATTGTATTGAGTTATGAAGTAATAAAGAGTCTGACTTCAAAAAAAAAAAATAATAAAATAAAATAAAATAAATTAATTAAAAAAAAAAAAATGAAAAGGCAGAGAAATAATACACAAATGAAGGAACAAACTATAAACACAGAAGCCCAAATAAATGAAGAGGAAATAGGCAAACTTCCTGAAAAAGAATTCAAAATAACGATATAAAGATGATCAGAAACCTTGAAAAGAAAATGGAGAAAATGCAAGAATCAATTAACAAAGACCTAGAAGAATTAAAGAATAAACATACAGAGATAAACAACACAATTACTGAAATTAAAAGTACTCTAGAAGGAATCAATAGCAGAGTATCTGAAGCATAAGAACAAATTAGTGAGCCAGAAGATAAAATAGTGGAAATAACTTCTGAATAGCAGAATAAAGTAAAAAGAATGGAAAGAACTGAGGATAGTCTCAGAGACCTCTGGGACAATATCAAATGCAACAACATTTGAATTATAGGGGTCCCAGAAGAAGAAGAGAAAAAGAAAGAGTATGAGAAAAATTTTGAAGAGATTATAGTTGAAAATTTCCCCAACATAGAAAAGGAAATAGTCAATCAAGTCCAAGAGGCACAAAGAGTCCCATGCAGGATAAACCCAAGGAGAAACATGCCAAGGCTAATCAAACTAATCAAACTAATCAAACTAACAAAGATTAACTACAAGGAAAGAATATTAAAAGCTTCAAGGGAGAAGCAACAAGTAACATACAAGGGAAACCCCATACAGTTAACAGCTGATCTTTCAGCAGAAACTCTGCAAGATTGAAATATTAAAAGGGAAAAATTCACAACCAAGATTTCAGTACCCAGCAACAATCTCATTCAAAATTGATGGAGAAGTAAAAAGCTTTTCAGGCAAGCACAAGTTAAGAGAATTCAGTACCACCAAATCATCTTTACAACAAATGTTAAAGGGACTTATATAGTCAAGAAATAAAAGAGAAGAAAAAATATCTACAAAATCAACCCTAAACAATTAAGAAAATGTCAATAGGAACACATATATCAATAATTACTTTAAATGTAAATGGATTAAATGCTCCAACCAAAAGACACAGACTGGCTGAATGGATACAAAAACAAAGACCCATATATATGCTGTCTACAAGAAACCCACTTCAGACCTTAAGACACATATAGACTGAGTGTAAGAGGATGGAAAAATATGTTCCATGCAAATGGGAAGCAAAAGAAAGCTGGAGTAGCAATCCTCATATTAGAGAAAATAAACCTTAAAATAAAGATTACAAGAGATAAGGAAGGACACTGCATAATTATCAAAGGATCTATCCAAGAGGAAGACATAACCATTGTAAATATCTATGCATCCAACATAGGAGCAACTCAATACATAAGACAAACACTAACAGACACAAAAGGAGAAATTGACAGTAACACAATAGTAATATAAGATTTTAACACCCCTCACACCAATGCACAGAAAATTAATAAGGAAACACAAGTCTTAAATGATTCATCAGATGAGATGGATCTCATTGAAATCTTCAGGACATTCCATCCAAATGAAGAAGAATACACCTTCTCAAATGCCCATGGAACATTCTCCAGGATAGACTACATCTTGGGTCCCAAATCAAACCTCAGTAAATTTAAGAAAACTGAAATCGTATCAAGCATCTCCTCCAACCACAACACTGTAAGACTAGATAAAAATTACAAGAAAAAAACACAAACACGTGGAGATTAAACAACACATTTCTAAATAACCAACAGGTTACTGAAGAAATCAAAAGGGAAATCAAAGAATTTCTAGAAACAAATGACAGTGAAAACATGACAACTCAAAACCTATGGGACTCAAAACCTATGGGATTCAGTGAAAGCAGTTCTAAGAGGGAAGTTTATAGCAATACAATCCTACCTCCAGAAGCAAGGAAAACATTGAATAGACAACCTAAATTTACACCTAAAACAACTGGAAAAAGAAGAATTAAAAAAAAATTAGTAGAAGAAAATAAGTCATAAAGATCTGAGCAGAAATAAATGAAAAAGAAATGAAGGAAGCAATAGTAAAGATTGATAAAACTAAAAGCTGGTTCTGTGAGAAGATAAACAAAATTGACAAGCCGTTAGTCAGACTCACCAGGAAAAAAAGAGAGAAGAATCAAATCAACAAAATTAGAAATGAAAAAGAGTTTAGAACAGACAATGCAGAAATACAAAGGATTATAAGAGACTATTATCAACAACTATATGGCAATAAAATGGATAACCTGGAAGAAATGGACAGGTTTTTAGAAAAGTTTAATCTTCCAATACTGAACCAGGAAGAAATAGAAATTATAAGCAACCCAATTACAAGCACTAGAATTGAAGTTGTGATCAAACATCTCCCAAAAAATAAAAGCCCTGGACCAGATGGCTTCACAGTAGAATTCTATCAAACATTTAGAGAAGAGCTAATGCCTATCTTAGAGCCCTTTCAAAAAACTGCAGAGGGAGGAACACTTCCAAGCTCATTCTACAAGGCCACCATCACCCTGATACCAAAACCAGACAAAGAAAACAAAAAGGAAAACTACAGGCCAATATCACTGATGAACATAGATGCAAAAATCCTCAACAAAATTTTAGCAAACAGAATTCAGCAACACATTAAAAAGCTCATACACCAGGATCAAGTTGGGTTTATTCCAGGAATGCTAGGATTCTTCAATATGTGCAAATCAATCAATGTGATACACTATATAAACAAATCGAAAGATTAAAACCATATGATAATCTCAATAGATGCAGAGGAAGCCTTTGACAAAATTCAGCACCCATTTATGATTAAAACTCTTAAAAGAAATGGGCACAGAAGGAACCTACCTCAACATTGTAAAGACCATATATGATAAGCCTACAGCAAACATTATTCTCAATGGTGAAAAACTGAAAATATCCCCTAAGATCAGGAATACAACAAGGGTGTCCACTTTAGCCACTATTATTCAACATCGTTCTGGAAGTGCTAGCTACAGCAATCAGAGAAGAAAAAGAAATAAAAGGAGTCCAGATCAGAAAAGAAGTAAAGCTCTCACTGTTTGCAGATGACATGATACTGTACATAGGAAACCCTAAAGATAGTATCAGAAAATTACTAGAACTAATCAGTGAATTTAGCAAAGTTTCAGGATACAAAATCAATACACAGAAATCATTTGCATTTCTATATACTAACAATGAAAAATCAGAAAGAGAAATTAAGGAATAAATCCCATTTACCACTGCAACAAAAAGAATTAAATATCTAGAAATAAACTTACCTAAGGAGACAAAAGAACTGTATGCAGAAAATTATAAGACACCAATGAAAAAAATCAAAGATGACATAAACAGATGGAGAGATATTCCGTGTTCCTGGGTAGGAAAAAAATCAATATTGTGAAAATGACTATACTACCAAATGCAATCTATAGACTCAATGTAATCCCTATCAAATTGTCAATGGCATTTTTCATAGAACTAGAACAAAAACTTTCATAGTTCATATGGAAACATAGAAGAATGTGAATAGCCAAAGCCATCTTGAGAAAGAAGAATGGAGTTAGAGGAATCAACCTTCCTGGCTTCAGATTATACTACAAAGCTACAGTCATCAAGACAATATGGTACTGGCACAAAAACAGAAATATAGACCAATGGAACAAGATAGAAACCCCAGAAATAAACCCATGCACCTATGGGTACCTTATTTTCAACAAAGGAGGGAAGAACATAAAATGGGGTGAAGACAGCCTCTTCAATAAATGGTGCTGGGAAAACTGGACAGCTAGGTGTTAAAGAATGAAATTAGAACACTTCCTAACACCATACACAAAGATAAACTCAAAATGGGTTAAAGTCCTAAATGTAAGACCAGAAACTATAAAACTCTTAGAGGAAAACATAGGCAGAACACTTGATGACATAAATCAAAGCAAGAAATTCTATGACCCACCTACTAGAGTAATGGAAATAAAAATGAAAGTAAACTAGTGGGACCTGATTAAACTTAAAAGCTTTTGCACAACAAAGGAAACTATAAGCAAGGTGAAAACACAACACTCAGAATGGGAGAAAATAATAGCAAATGAAATAGCTGACAAAGGATTAATTTCCAAAATATGCAAGCAGCTCATACAACTCAATTCCAGAAAACAACCCAGTAAAAAAGTGGGAAAAAGACCTAAACAGACATTTCTCCAAAGAAGATATACAGATGGCTAACAAACACATGCAAAGATGCTCAACATCGCTCATTATTAGAGAAATGCAAATCAAAACTACAATGAGATTTCACCTGAAAACGGTCAGAATGGTCATCATCAAAAAGTCTACAAACAATAAATGCTGGAGAGGGTGTGGAGAAAAGGGAACACTCCTGCACTGTTGGTAGGAATATAAATTGATACAGCCACTATGGAAGACGGTATGGAGATTCCTTAAAAAACTAGTAATAAAACCATCATATGACCCAGCAATCCCACTCCTAGGCATATACCCAGAGGAAACCAAAATTGAAAAATACACATGTATCCCATTGTTCAGAGAAGGCAATGGCACCGCACTCCAGTACTCTTGCCTGGAAAATCCATGGATGGAGGAGCCTGGTAGGCTGCAGTCCATGCGGTCGCTGAGAGTCTGGACACAACTGAGTGACTTCACTTTCACTTTTCACTTTCATGCATTGGAGAAGGAAATGACAACCACTCCAAGTACTCTTGCCTGGAGAATCCCAGGGACAGGGGAGCCTGGTGGGCTGCCGTCTATGGGGTCGCACAGAGTCGGACACGACTGAAGCGACTTAGCAGCAGCAGCATCCCATTGTTCATTACAGCACTATTTACAATAGCTAGAACATGGAAGCAACCTATATGCCCACTGACAGATGAATGGATAAAGAAATAGTAGTACATATACACAATAGAATATTACTCAGTCATAAAAAGGAATGCATTTGAGTCAGTTCTGATGAGGTGGAGGAACCTAGAACCTATTATATAGAGTGAAGTGAGTCAGAAAGAGAAAGATAAATATTGTATTCTAATGCATATATATAGAATCTAGAAAAATGGTAATGAAGAATTTATTTACAGGACAGCAATGGGGAAACAGACATAGAGAATAGACTTATGGACATGGGGAGAGGGGAGGAGAGGGTGAGATATATGGAAAGAGTAACATGGAAACTTACATAACCATATGTAAAATAGATAGTCAACAGGAATTTGCTGAATAGCTCAAGAAACCAAACGGGGTCTCTGTATCAATCTAGAGGGATGGGAGATGGGAGGGAGGTTCAAAAGGGAGGGGATATATGTACATGAAGAAAGTAGGGAAAACCACTAGATCATTAAGGTATGACCTAAATCAAATCCCTTATGATTATACAGTGGAAGTGAGAAATAGATTTAAGGGCCTAGATCTGATTGATAGAGTGTCTGATGAGCTATGGAATGAGCTTCATGACACTGCACAGGAGACAGGGATCAAGACCATCCCCATGGAAAACAAATGCAAAAAAGCAAAATGGCTGTCTGGGGAGGCCTTACAAATAGCTGTGAAAAGAAGAGAAGTGAAAAGCAAAGGAGAAAAGGAAAGATATAAACATCTGAATGCAGAATTCCAAAGAATAGCAACAAGAGATAAGAAAGCCTTCTTCAGCAATCAATGCAAAGAAATAGAGGAAAACAACAGAATGGGAAAGACTAGAGATCTCTTCAAGAAAATCAGAGATACCAAAGGAACATTTCATGCAAAGATGGGCTCGATAAAGGACAGAAATGGTATGGACCTAACAGAAACGGAAGATATTAAGAAGAGGTGGCAAGAATACACAGAAGAATTGTATACAGAAGATCTTCACGACCCAGATAATCACGATGGTGTGATCACTGACCTAGAGCCAGACATCCTGGAATGTGAAGTCAAGTGGGCCTTAGAAAGCATCACTACGAACAAAGCTAGTGGAGGTGATGGAATTCCAGTTGAGCTGTTCCAGGTCCTGAAAGATGAAGCTGTGAAAGTGCTGCATTCAATATGCCAGCAAATCTGGAAAACTCAGCAGTGGCCACAGGACTGGAAAAGGTCAGTTTTCATTCCAATCCCAAAGAAAGGCAATGCCAAAGAATGCTCAAACTACCGCACAATTGCACTCATCTCACATGCTAGTAAGGTAATGCTCAAAATTCTCCAAGCCAGACTTCAGCAATATGTGAACCGTGAACTTCCAGATGTTCAAGCTGGTTTTAGAAAAGGCAGAGGAACCAGAGATCAAATTGCCAACATCCGCTGGATCATGGTAAAAGCAAGAGAGTGCCAGAAAAACATCTATTTCTGCTTTATCGACTATGCCAAAGCCTTTGACTGTGTGGATCACAGTAAACTGTGGAAAATTCTGAAAGAGATGGGAATATCAGACCACCTGATCTGCCTCTTGAGAAACCTATATGCAGGTCAGGAAGCAACAGTTAGAACTGGACATGGAACAACAGACTGGTTCCAAATAGGAAAGGGAGTCCGTCAAGGCTGTATATTGTCACCCTGTTTATTTAACTTATATGCAGAGTACATCATGAGAAACGCTGGGCTGGAAGAAACACAAGCTGGAATCAAGATTGCCAGGAGAAATATCAATAACCTCAGATATGCAGATGACACCACCCTTATGGCAGAAAGTGAAGAGGAATTCAAAAGCTTCTTGATGAAGGTGAAAGTGGAGAGTGAAAAAGTTGTCTTAAAGCTCAACATTCAGAAAACGAAGATCATGGCATCCGGTCCCATCACTTCATGGGAAATAGACGGGGAAACAGTGGAAACAGTGTCAGACTTTATTTTTTTGGGCTCCAAAATCACTGCAGATGGTGACTGCAGCCATGAAATTAAAAGATGCTTACTCCTTGGAAGGAAAGTTATGACCAACCTAGATAGCATATTCAAAAGCAGAGACATTACTTTGCCAACAAAGGTTCGTCTAGTCAAGGCTATGGTTTTTCCTGTGGTCATGTATGGATGTGGGAGTTGGACTGTGAAGAAGGCTGAGCACCGAAGAATTGATGCTTTTGAACTGTGGTGTTGGAGAAGACTCTTGAGAGTCCCTTGGACTGCAAGGAGATCCAACCAGTCCATTCTGAAGGAGATCAGCCCTGGGATTTCTTTGGAAGGAATGATGCTAAAGCTGAAACTCCAGTACTTCGGCCACCTCATGCGAAGAGTTGACTCACTGGAAAAGACTCTGATGCTGGGAGGGATTGGCGGCAAGAGGAGAAGGGGACGACAGAGGATGAGATGGCTGGATGGCATCACTGACTCGATGGACATGAGTCTGAGTGATCTCTGGGAGTTGGTGATGGACAGGGAGGCCTGGTGTGCTGCGATTCATGGGGTCGCAAAGAGTCAGACACGACTGAGTGACTGATCTGATCTGATGGCTGATTCATGTTGAGGTTTGACAAAAAACAACAAAATTCTGTAAAGCAATTATCCTTCAATAAAAAAAAATAAATTTAAAAATGTATATAGAAAAAACAATGTATACTCAGTTTGTTTCATTCACCATTATGGACTTGAGAGGTATAAACATTGTCACAAATCTGACAAAATTTTGTTGTCAGATTTGGGAAGATAACTATATGCTGTGTATTTGATTCTGGGTATGCTTGGGTTGGGAAGATCCCCTGGAGAAGGGATAGGCTACCCACTCCAGTATTCTTGGGCTTCCCTGGTTGCTCAGAAGGCAAAGAATACACCTTCAATGCGGGAGACCTGGGTTCAGTCCCTGGGTTCGGAAAATCCCCTGGAGGAGGGCATGGCAACCCACTCCAGTATTCTTGCCTGGAGGATCCCCATGCACAGAGGAGACTGGTGGGCTGCAGTCCATGGGGTCGCAAAGAGTCAGACACGACTGAGTGACTCAGCACAGAACAGCATGACCAACATAGCTTCCCAGGTGGTGCTAGTGGTAAAGAACCCACAGGCAAATGCAGGAGATGTAGGAGACCTAGGTTCGATCCCTGGGCCAGAAAGATCCAGTGGGGGAGGGCACAGCCACCCACCTCAGAATTCTTGCCTGGAGAATCCCATGGACAAAGGAGCCTGGTGGGCTACAAGTGGTAAAGAACCTGCCTGCCAATGCAGGATACATAAGAGATGTGAGTTTGATCCCTGGGTCCGAAGGTCCCCTGGAGGAGGGCACAGGCAACCCACACCAGTATTCTTGCCCAGAGAATCCCATGGACAGAGGCGCCTCATGGGCTATTTTCCATAGGTTTGCACAGAGTCAGACACAACTGAAGCAACCTAGCATGCACACATCCTATATAAAAATGTAGATGTTTTTGGTGTGTAATAAAATTTCAACAGTTTTAAAAAGGGATTTGAAGTTTAGTTACTTAAAATACATATACGCAACACACACATAAGCACAAATCTAATATGGTGGGATAAAATATTTTATCTCAACATAAATATGCTTTTTATGTACATTTTGATTTGATACCTTGTATGCCTATAGATATTTACCTAATCAATTTAAAATATCTGCCATGAATTCCTAGAAACATAAATTGATATGATCTCATATTGGACTAACAAGAATTTAAAGAAGATTCTGCAAAGACAACTATTTGTAATATACCTACTTCAAGTATCTTTTAAAAACTCGTCATACCAATGTAAAATGATGTTTAATGAACTGAAACTACAGTGTCTTCTGTTTGATTGTTGAGATAAATCCTTCAAATCTTTGGTGCCTTTGTGACTGCTGATCTAGGTGGCACTTCACTTGAGCCCATCACATCATTTGTTTTCATGATCTGTACTTAGAGCTGCTCCTGAATCAATACTAGTCCCAAATGAATGATCACAATGATCACAAAGAATGGGTCATGTGCTGTACAGTATGTTCCCTTTCAATTCATATTCTTGCCAAAACCTGGAAGGGGAATCAGGAATACAAAATAAACACATATTTTTCCAGTAAGACTGGCTTCTGTCACAACAAAAAAGTACAGTTTAGTGAAATAATATTAATTATACATTGAACAAAATAGTCAAATATGTTGCTCCATGAGAAAAAGATCAATCAACCATTTGAGTGATTTTAAGCCTTTTTTAAAAAAATATCTAGATTCAGTTTCCCTTTATTTTTCAGTTCCTGTGAAAAGTTAGCATTTTTTCCTGACTTGGTAAGAGGAGATATCCCAAGATGAAGAGCCGGAAAAGCATAGGTTAATGAAACTATGTTGGCCACTACTTCTATCCTCCCATTTTCTCTCTTCCTCTCTTCTCTCCCTCTCTCCCTTGTCATTTTCCTTCTGCTGTTTTCTTTTGCACCTTCATTACTTTTACCTATTTTTCTTTCCACTATTTTGTTTTATTATTACTATTTTTTTCCTTTTCAATCTTTCTCCATATCCTTTGAGCTTGGCAGTTCACTGAATTTCACTATTGATAACAGATTTAACCGTAGTTGATGAATTTTCTGCTTGAGGTGCTGACTCCTAAGTAATGCACGAGGTAGATCATTACCTCTTAGCATTAGTGATCAAAGCAAGGGACAAACAGGTGAAATCTGGGATTGATTTGCTTTAAAACAATCATTTGACTCTTTCAGTGGAAATTTTATGAGAGCTATACACAGTCTTTCTGAAATATGTCATGTATTGATTTCTCTAAGAAAGAAACAATCTTCCAGGCCTACAGTGTTATCTTTATTTTTATTATATTGTGATCTACATATATGCCACATAAAATTTGACATAAATTTACAATGCTTATACTGGTTGTATAGGAATTTACAAATTAAATACAAAATAGTAAATAAACATGTGAACTTCAAATTTTAATGTAGGAATATGTTCCTTTGAATCTATTTTTGTCTTTATAATTATCTGTTGCCTTTAGTCACCAGATTCAGAATATGGCTGGTAGCATTTCAATAGTATATAAAGCTCAAGCTTTATAGTATATATATATACTTGAATTAATAGTATATAAATTCAAGCTCTGGATAATCTGGCATTCATCAGAAAGCAGTACTCTAATGTTGTTTTATTATTCTTATTTTTAATTGACAGATAATTGCTTTACAGTATTGCATTGGTTTCTACCAAAAATCAACATGAAATGTGGAGTTCTTGTTAAGTCTATAAAGCTGTCTTCTTCATTTGAAGAAAAAATTAGCGTGTGATGTTATTAAAATTTGTATTAAGTGGGTATATAGTCCAATTATTTCTGGAATCAGAAACTAGAAAATAGTATTTGAAGTTGGTTTCAATTCTTTATATGAGAAGAAAAAATTTTACTTTTAACAAAAGACGTCAATGGACTATTGATGAAAATCACTAAATATTAGAAATGGATCCTCTATTGTTTTGGACTAGGAATATTCAAGCCCTCATGAAGCTATTATTTGGCATTTAGCCTTGGCCTGAACATTTTATTTTAGGACTAAGCCATTTTTCTTTCTTTTTAGTCTGAAAGAATAGACAGTGTATTGAACTATCACAAACTGTCATTTTTGCCATGTAGAAACAAAGTCTTGGCTTATTAAAAATTAGGAAATTATGTGCTTTTATCATAGAAGTATCTATATCAAATGTAAAGTATTCATACAGAAGAGGAATTTTATATTTATTTCTAGCATAATGATTCAGTATGAGAACAGTAACTTAGATTGGACCTGCTTTGCTCCTAGATATATTCATCAGAAATTAAATGTGTTCATGATTTGTCACATGCATGCTTGTAAATAAGTACAGAAAGGTGTACACCAAAATCCTGTGGAAAATCTGGTAATACATGGTAATTCAGATAAACTATAATAAACAATTTTTATTTTATTTTATTTTTATGTTTTTTAAAATTTTAATTGGAGGTTAATTACTTTACAATATTGTATTGGTTTTGCCATACATCAACTAGTTTTAGATTTACAAAAGAATTGATACAATAGGAGTTCTCCAACTGATACAATAGGAGAGAGTTCCCATACAACCCAACCCCAGTTTCCTCTATTATTAATAGTCTATATAGATGGGGTACATTGTCCAATACATTGAATCAGTACTGATATTATTATTAGTGGTAGTCTTCAGTTTATTCAGAATTTTCTTAGTTTTACCTGACATTTTTTGTTCCAGCATCCAATCCAGGATACTGCATTATATTTTGTTGCCAGGTCTCATTAGGCTCCTCTTGGCTGTAGCTGCTTCAAATACTTTCCTTGTTTTTGATGACCTTGAGAGTTTGAGGAGTAGCGGTCATGCATTATGTAGGATGTCACTCCATTGGATTTTGTCTGATGTTTTTCTCATGATTAGACTGGAATTATGAGTTTTGGTGCGGAAGATTGCAAAGGCTTAAGTGCCACTCCCATCACATCATATCAAAGGTCTGTACTCTTAAGATGACTTATCACTGTTGATATTGACCTTGATCATCTCACTGAGGTAGTGTTTTTCACACTTTTCCACGGTACAGTTACTTTCATCCTCCTTTTTACATGTCATTCTTTGGAAGGAAGTCACTATTTACAACCCATACTCAAGGCGTAGAGAATTATGCTCTATCTCCTTGAACATAAATTATTTGGAAATCTCCTGTACAAATTTGTTTCTTCTCCATTTATTTGTTTATTCAGTTATTTATTTATCTTAGTATGGACTCATGGATTCATGAATATTTGTTTTACATTTGGGGTTATAATCCAATACGCCTTTGGGTTGTTGCTCAGATTGTTCCAACACTGGCCAACATGAGCTCTTTCAATTGTCTCTTGTATCCCTTTGACAAGCTCCCACCACTGTGTTTGTTTTAGCATTTTCTTACTTTCTGGCACTACTGATACTCCAGGCTATCTTTTTTTAAATTTTTTTAAAATTTAAATTTGTTTTAATTGGAGGCTAATTACTTTACAATATTGTATTGGTTTTGCCATACATCAACATGAATCCGCCACGGGTGTACACATGTTCTTGTGTATTGTATCTCCTTCCCCAGTCCTAGAATTAGCCATTTCTTCAAGAAGCCTGTAGTTCCTTTTGTTAGAGAATGGTGTTAAAGACTACTCTCTCAGCCCCAGATGTTCTCATTATTACTTAAGTGCCATTGCTTCTAGGCCTTCTTAGCTGGCAGAGCAAAGAAATGCATGTGTCTGTGGTAATCTGTGCATGTACATATTTAAAAGCATGGAATGAATTTTTCCCTAGAGCCTCCAGAAGACATGCATTTCTGCTGACATCTTAATTTTCACCCCATAAGACTCATTTTGGATTTCTCACCTCCAAAACTGTCAAAGAATAAATTTATGTTGGGTGAAGTCACTAAGTTCATGGTAATTTATTATAACAATAATAGGAAACAAATATAGCTAAAGACAAATGATGGTTAACATTTTTTTCATACATTAATTTGCCTTTATATCTTTGGTGAGATGTCTGTTCAGATCATTTCCCATTTATTAAATTAGGCTATTTTTCTTATTGTTGCATTTTAAGAGTTTGTGTTTTTGGATACAAGTCCTTTATCAGATACCTTATTCATTAATATTTTCCTCTAGTCTGTGGCTTGTTTATTCATTTCACTAATATCATTTGTAGAACTATTTTAATTTTAATAAAGTCTAACTTTTTCTTTTATGGATTATGCTTTTGTTGTTGTAGCTAAAAGTCATAAACAAATGTAAAAATCATATAGATTTTCTCCTATGTTTTCTTCCAGAAATTTAGTTTTGCATTTAATTCTATGACCCATTTTGAGTTAATGTGAAAGGTTTGCACCCAGATTTATTTTCTTGCATATTGGCCAAAATTAGCCAGGCTCCTCTGAGCTTTCTTCTTGAGTAGGTTTTAACCCTCCTCAGACTGTGGATTTTAATACTATTCTCCAAAAAACAAAAACAGCTTTATTTCCTTTTTCCAATGTGCATAGTTTTTATTTCTTTTTATTTTCTTATTGCATTTACTAGGACTTCCAGTAGTATTTTAAGTAGTAGTTCCATATTCCTAATCTTAGGAATATATATGTATGTAGTTACTTATATGATTTGTTTGTAGGTGTTCTTGATCGAGTTGAATAAGGTCCTCTTTATTTCTACTTTACTAAAAGTTTTTATCATGAATTGGTATTAGATTTTGTCAGTTGTTTTATTATGTACCAATTGTATAAGCATAGGTTTTTTTCTTTGCAGTTGGTTGATATGTAGTTTATATTGATTGAATTTGGAAAGTTGGACCAGCTTTGCATACTAGGAATAAGTCCCACTTGGTTATGGTATATAAATACTTTTATACATTGTCTCATTAAATTTGTAACATTTTCTGAAGGATGTTTGTGATTACATCCATGAGAGATATTGGTCTGTAGTTATCCTGTCTTATAATTTCTTTATCTGACTTTGGTTTTGTGTAATGATGGTTCTCATAAAATAAGTTGTGAGTTAGGAAATGGTCTCTATTTCTACTTTTTGGAAGAGACTCTGGGGAATTCAAATTCTTCACAGTAGAGTAGTGGACAATGGCTCTGACCCAGACTTCCCATGTGGGAGTGAGCACCTTCCTCATATGAGAAAGACTGTGGATGTTCTGTATTATTCATGGCTGAATGTAATCTCTCAATATATTTTCAGTTATATTTGATTGTATGTGATTAAAACTATGTGGAAGATGATTAATTATTGATTTGATTTGTTTAGGCTCTATTACCTATTTCTCCTTGTGTGAGTTTTGGTAATTTGTGCTGTTCAAGGAATTGATTTATTTTACCTAAGTTATGAACTCTGTTGACATAGAGTGTAGTGTTCCTTCCTTTCTTATTTTTTTAATGTCCATGAGTGATGATACATCTTTCATTTCTAACATTGGTAATCTTTGTCATCTCTTTTTTGACTTGGTTAGTTAGACTAGAGCTTTTGGGGGTGTCAGTTTCTCTTTGTGTGCATAGTAGCTTGTTTGTTTATTTTTAGGAATTGTTCTCTTTCATCTAAATTTTCAAATTTATGTTAATAGAGTTGTTTGCAGTTCGTTCTTATTTTTTGATATCTACGGAGTCTGAGTGAATAGCTTCCTATTTTATTTCATATATTAGCAATCTGTGACTTCTCCCTTTTTATTTTCTTCTTCTTTCTAGCATTTATCACTCTTTGACCATGTGGAAGAACCAGCTTCTATTTTTGCTTGTATCTGTTGCTTTCCAATTTTTAGTTTTATTTGTTTCTGCTCTAATTTTTATTATTTCTTTTCTTCTACTTGTGTTAGACTCAAATTACTCTTTTTCTTTAGCTGCCTGAGGTTGAAGGTAGGTTATGGATTTTATATTTTTCTTATTTTTTAATGTACACACTTAGTGATATAAATTTCTTTCTAAACACTGTTTTCACTGTAGTCACAAACTTTGCCAAGTTGTATTTTTATTGAATTTAAAATATTTGTAAATTTAGGATATGGATTTTTAAAAACACTGAAACTGTAATACAGTAATAAAAATTTCTTATAGAAGTACTTTTGGATTCTGAGAATACCCAAGAATTTGCACTCTCACATTTGAGATATCTAGTAATCACTAATGACACTTTGTCATGATCCATATTGAAATCTTCTTGACTAGCAAGTTGGAAGTCTGACAAAAACTGTTTAGAAGGACATGGCACTATGATTTCCATAGTGAGACCAGAAAATCAGGACTGTGTGTTGATACTTAGTCTCAGAAAGATTTACTCTGCAGAAGGAAACTTTTGGACAAAATGTCACCGAGATGAAATTAACCATTTTGAGCCAAAGAGCTTCCATATGAGGGCATGCCATGAGAAATAATGATAGTCAGACTTGGGACTCGTTCCAAGAGTTACCAGGTAGGTGATTCAAGCCCTTTCTAGTACTGTAGAAAAGCCAAACGAGTAGAGTGCTTCTTCTTTCTGATAATGAAAAATAAAGAAGTAGTTATACACACTTTACCATAGCTATGAAACTCTGTTCTCATAGCTGTGTAAGGTTTTTCTCTGATCTACTCACACCTTTCATTACACTTTGTTTCTCCACATAGGTTTTATATTTTCTGGGTCCTTATTCTGTATTGTTATTGAGTTTAAAAACATTTTTTTATATGTATCATGGTAAGCCTCTAAAAATAATTTTTTAACTAAGTAGGCAATTCTCAATCAATCTCTCTGTCTTTCCGTCTGTCTTTCAGTCAGTCTCTCTCTCATGCTAGGTACAGCCTATGTGCAAGGACAATTAGCTTTTACTTCATATTTTCCAAGTCCCCTAATCCACTCACAGTTTTCCCCATCCACATCCTATTTTCTCTCCATACCTAGTAAGAAATAGTCTACATGTTGTCTCATGAATTGACACATGTTTTTCTAGAACCTATCATATTTCTAATCCTGCACAAGGGCCTCTCATACATAAATGAATTAAATGACTTTCTTCTTCCAGAAAATACAGACTCGTTGGATTGACAAGACTAATAAAATAATTAGTGAGTGATATAATCAATATGTTAATAAGCCCCGAGTGGTCAAATAATGACCATAAATACCAAGAAAACGTCATGTAAAATTGTTCAGTGTTTCTTTTCCTTTGGGGAGTTTAGAAAGAGTCTGTTCAAAAGATTTGTCAAGAGCATCTCATAAGCTGTTTTTATTGGAAGGGACAGAAGATGAATGAAGACTAAAATATCCATGTAATTAATAAACTGAAGCTAGCTCAGGTCAATGACCCTGCAAATTGTTTTTTAATGCATAGACACATCGATTCCTCTCATTTTGTCTCCTTGGATGATTTTTGGAATGTGATCTCTATTGGAAAGGAGAAAAATCATTTTTGACTGACTTTCAGAAAAAGATGTCCCTACCTTGGTCTGTGTGTATGTATGTACGCCCTTGCAAGGGCACACACATGTACTTACTTATACACATTCACAAAGAGGAAGATCCACTGCTTTGTGCTCAATGTAAATGTTTAACTGTTTATTGAATTTAAATGAATACCAGTGTCATTCATCAAAAACCTCTCAGATCTTTTCCTTTACTCTCAAGTTGATGAACAATACCTGGTGCTTCCCTGAGGCAAAAAGCAGCCTGAGGAAAGGGTACAATTGGGTACAATTGTCTTCGCTTTGGGTAGAAACTTAGAATGGGACTGACTGCACACAGGTGAAGAACTTGCAATGATATATAGGGGTGCACCATGCTGGTGGTCTTCTTCTCAAGTGGACCATCCCAATAGCCTCCTAAATGCCGCTTGAATGTTTCTCCAGCTGAAGTTGTATACCACTTTTATGGTTTTTGCCTTGTCTGTGTACCACTTGTGTCATTATTCATTTGATCCGTCCTTTATGTCATAAAATACTTAATACTTTTAGTAGCAGCAGGAGTAGCAGTATTACAGGGCATTTTGTGTTACTTCTGCAAATGTAAAACCAGTATCTCATGGTCTGCATTGAAGAACTCCATTTTAAAAAGATTTTTCCTGGGCTTCCTTGGTGTCTCAGGGATGAGTGAAGAGTTAGTCATTCAGTCATGTCTGACTCTTTGCGACCCCATGGAACATACTGTCCACGGAATTCTCCAGGCCAGAATACTGGAGTGGGTAGCTGTTCCCTTCTTCAGGGGATCTTCCCAACCCAGGGATCAAACCCAGGTCTCCCACATTACAGGCAGATTCTTTACCAGCTGAGCCACCAGAAAAGCCCATCAATGCAGGAGACATGGGTTCAATCCCTGGTCTGGGAGGATCTCACATGCCACAAAGAAGCTGAGCCCATGTGCCACAGCTACCAAAGCCCACATGCCCTATAGCCTGTGTTCCACAATAAGAGAAGTCACAGCAAAAAGAAATCCGTATATCACAACTAGAGAAAAGCCCATACAACAGAGACCCAGCACAGTCAAAAATAAATAAATAAATAAAGTTATTAAAAATATCTTTCCACAAAATGTTTGGGTACAAATAACCAAAATATCAAAAAAAAACCACCTAAAGTTAGTTGATGGTCCCACTAAGGCATGCATGTCACATTCTGCGAAGTGTGGACATACAGAATAAGGTCCATGTGACCAGAGCAGACAAAGCCTCAGTGATATAGCCCTGGTTTCTCCCCAGCTTTGTCTCTTTCTGAATCATACTTCACATCTCAATGCTTAGCTCACTTGAATAATTCATATTTCCCCAATCCACCTTGTTTTAGAGGTCTGGCTCAAAAAATCTCTTAGGTGCCAAAAAGCTTTCACTCCTTTGTTTATCTAGAAAATATCTTCACAACTTTCAGCCCTAGAGCATCATCTTTTCTCTGAACCCTAAGGTGAATTTACTTCTTTTTCTCTGTCTCCTCCTTTAACCCTTAAATGACCTTCCTTGTTAGGGAGTCTTTCTTTCTTGATCAGATTACAAATGCTTTCTGATAACTTGCAGGCACTCAATGCTTATAGAATGAAAAAAAAAAAGATGATGGCAGAGTAAGTGATTGAATTCATGGGGGTAGTCTTTGTGGTATCACTAAAATTAGTGTTTCTCCATACTTGCTCAGGGCTTCCCTGGTAGCTCAGCTGGTAAAGAATATGCCTGCAATGCAGGAGATCCCAGTTCAATTCCTGGATAGGGAAGATCCCCTGGAGAAGGGATTGGCTACCCACTTGAGAATTCATGAGCTTCCCTGCTGGTTCAGATGGTAAAGAATCCATCTGCAATATGGGAGACCTAGGTTTGGTCCCTGGGTTGGGAAGATCCCCTGAAAGGAAGGCATGGAAAACCACTCCAGTTTTCTTGCCTGGAGAATTCCCATGGACAGAGGAGCCAGAAGGGCTACAGTCCGTGGAGTCACAAATAGTTGGACATGGCTGAGCGATTAATCACGCGTACTTTCTCAAGCCTGAAATTCTACAAAGGAGATAGAGTTCCTACTTTAAGCATCTATGTTTGCTGTTAAAGTTTAATGCCCCTAGGATTGGAATCAGTCAATCATGTTAAAGTGTTTGAAGATTCATCTGAAGGTTTTCTCTGTCCAGAGAGTAGGTTTTGAGAGCAGGGGATTAGGAGAGAATAGGAATGTGAACTCTGAGGGGAAGATGACACCAAAAATACATGAAAAATTTGGAAGCAAACTGTCCATTCTGAGAGTTTAGCTATAGACCACCATATTGGTACTTTTAATCAGAGCAGGCTAGAGTGATACAGAGAAGCTTAGGTCATAAAGAAAGTATTACCCCCCTTACTACATGCTCAATCCTGGCTCCAGGGCAGAAGTGACTATGAGGATAGAGGAAATTCCATGGGAAGAACACACTGGACTCATAGGAAGTATAGTGATACATATCTTGAGGAGACTCAGTTCCTGATATTTTGAGCAATAACCAATATGAATATTTTGAGCAATAACCAATATGAACATTTTCAGCAATAAAAAAAAACAATGAGTAACTACTGTATTTGTTGAACTTGATCTGTGGGGCGAAGGTGTGGGCCCGTGGGATGGCAAAGATGGTCATTTTTTTTTTTTTGATACGTATAGCTATAAGTGTCTATGTAGGAAGAATAGAATAGGAAAGAAAGGAAAATTCTATTGGAAAATATAAAATTAATTTCATAATATCACAGTTGAAGATAGTACAAGATCATGAAATTGAAATGATATTATAGAAAATAGCCAATGTGCCCCTTTAACTTGCTTTCCTTTTTGGTCTCAGGCAGAAGAAGTAATTCTGGTCTTCAACTGAGAGTTGGAAGTTGTAACACTTTCAACTTAGGTCTGTATGTCTCATGTTTTGTTTTTTTAATAGTCATTTAATTTTGGTGGAATAGCTTTGTAGAACCATCTTTCTTTTGTTTCTTACTTCTTTTTTTAATTTTTTTAAAATTTTATTTTATTTTTAAACTTTACAATATTGTATTAGTTTTGCCAAATATTGAAATGAATCTGCCACAGGTATACATGTGTTCCCCATCCTGAACCCTCCTCCCTCCTCCCTCCTCCCTCCCCATACCATCCCTCTGGGTCGTCCCAGTGCACCAGCCCCAAGCATCCAGTATCGTGCATCGAACCTGGACTGGTGACTCGATTCATACATGATATTATACATGTTTCAATGCCATTCTCCCAAATCTTCCCACCCTCTCCCTCTCCCACAGAGTCCATAAGACTGATCTATACATCAGTGTCTCTTTTTCTTACTTCTTTAAAACCATTAATTTTCACAAATAAAGGTCTTGGTATATCAGTAGGACATGTTTAAAACATATAACATCTGAATTGTTTCTATAGTGAACAGGAAAGAAAATAAAGATCCAGGCAAGAAATCCTCTAAATTTTAAAAAGATTATGAATATTTTATTTCTATGGGAAAATTTGCTTCTTTTCTACAAAACATTAAGTATTTCCTTCTGTAGTCTTAAGGAGGCTGTGAAATATGTGATGGAGAGGCACATGAAGGAGGATTTTTTCTCATTTAGAAAGACATGAGCCTGTGATAGATAAGCCTAGCTGTTATGTGAATTATATTGCTTCTCTTTTTCTCTTTTAAGAATTTTATACAGGGGAAAAATTCTAGAATATAAGTTTCTATATACATATATATAGTTTAATGACCTGAAACTAAAAAGGCACTAGATTGTAGAAACACAGTCCACATTAATGCAAGTCTTTGGAAATATAAGTTTGGTTACCATCACTGCAAGGGGGCCAGCTGTCATAATTCTGGCTCAGTTGGGTCTTTTACTTGGGGGGTCCTATTCATTATCTTTGGAATGCCACATAGTAAGTGATTCTCTGAGGATACCATCTAATAAAAATACCATCCAGACATGTTCTGTTATTTCTGCTTCTTCCTTCCTCACCAATTCAAGTCTCTAATTATTACCAGAAACTAAATGCAAGAGAGTTCCTAGTGTTGGTAGTAGCTACTATGTCCTGTTTGCCATCACAAACTAAATAATAGAAGACTAGCTTATATATATATAATATATATTCTTTTTTTTAAAGAAAGATTATGTTTGTATATTCTAGTATGAACACATAGTATATACTCTCTAAAGTAACCATTTCTGGTATTGTAGCTTGAATCCTGAATTTTAACTCAGAAATCATGCAGTTATTCAGCATCTACAATGCCTGCTTCAGTTGTCAGTTTCAGAAAAGTATACCACGCTTTCAAATGTCTAGGCATTACCTTAGAGCAAACTTTGTTTGCACAATATTTTACAGTATCCAGCTTCTTTTTATTGGCAAATCCCTTGTCATTATTATTATTTCACACCAAGAGCCCATATCCTGCTACAAAACACTGTAAGTAGTAGCGTATGTAAAAACAATCTGTGTTGTGGAATTTATATCCTAAAATTCCTTCCCTTTGAGATATGTGAAATCTGAGCTCCTGTGGTTCTGAGGAGCTTGATACTGTGACAGATTATCTGTGCATATGTGTGTGTGCGTGCGTGCGTGCTGGGGAGCAGTAGCGGAAAGGCAGTAGATCGTTTGGAATGGAAGGATCCTCATGACACGTGGGATGATGGAAATGAAGCAATAAATTCCCAGGCATCCTGAGGCACTTTCCAACATATCCAGAATGATACAAAAGTCCAGTGAAACTTTAACAGAGTAGGAAGAGGGCGTCTAGTCAGAAACCCGTATCTTGTGTTTTGTTATATGCTACGTGGTATGAACATAATACTTGTCTTATTAAATTCTAAGCATGTTTCCCATTCAGGGAAATGTGCAACCAAGCAGACATTTTAAAGAGCTGAAGTATAAAAATATGAAAAGATTTAGTGTCTCTCTCCAGGCCAGATATGTGGAGCTGTGGCTTATATATAGTGTGTGCTTTAAGTTGAACAGAGTTCCCAGAGCTGCACCACAGAGTAAAATGCTTCCAGGAGGTTTTCATTTCAGCAGCACTGTAAGCAGAGACCTACTACCCCATCCTTCTCTGCTAAAGTATAACTTCAAATTCCAAGCACCTGGGAAATTCCAGGAGTTCAGCAAGACCAGTAATGGCCTAAAACTTCTCCAGCCAACCCAGAGACCATACTCTCTGCCCTGAGAAACCCAGTCTTGGAAGAATCCAGTTCTGTCCCTCCACATCTGTGCCCACAGTCCAGCCCGGAGAGCAAAATCACAGAACTGGGGGAATTTATGCCATGTTAAATCCATGGCCACCCATCTCCGCAGTGCTTTTAACACTTCATAGAAATTCTAATGAGATTTTTTTTGTTGTTGTGAGCCTTGCTTCCCCTCTCTCTGGAATGGCAATTTAAAACATTTTCCACTCAACTCACATCTGCAATTTGCTTTCTTCTTGTTCCTGGCAGATGTCTGACTTCACAGAAAATTAAAATAGAAACCATGAAAGCGAACCACTTCAACTTCCTGCTGTCATATCTACAAGTCTACCTCAATTTGCCCCTTTTCCTTTCCCTCCCCTGCCGGCACAAAGGAGAAAGCGTCCCTCCTCCAAGTTACCTTTCCTCTGGACTGACTCCGCAAGGCCACTATTGTCTGAAAACAACAGCCAGGTCCCACCCAGCTGACCTCTTTCCTGGCTCACAGTGGAGACTTCCTCTACAGCACTCCACTCTCTTCTTGTCTCCCTGCTCCATCCAGACTGCAGCCAGAGGGAACATGCAACACATAACTGGGGTCATGTTTGTCTTGAGCAAAACCTTTTTTCATGGCCTGAACTATGTCTAACCCCCACGGCATTCATATGTTGAAGCCCTAAAGCCTAGGACCTCAGAATGCGACTGTATTTGGAGATAGAGTTTTTGAAGAGGTGTTTAAAATGAGGTCATTATGGTGGCCCCCAATCTAATAGGACTGGTGTCCTTATAGGAAGAGCAGAGTTGGACATAGACTCTCATAGAGAAAAGACTACATGAAGACAGCCAACAACAAGCCAAGGAGAGAAGCCTCAGCACTCCTGCTAATACTTTGATCTTGGATTTCTAGCCTCCAGAAGTGGAAAAAAGTTTCTTGGTTAAGCCACCCAATCTCTGTGGTACTTGGTTAGGGTTCAGTTCACTTCAGTTCAGTCGCTTAGTCGTGTCCGACTCTTTGCGACCCCATGAATCGCAGCACGCCAGGCCTCCCTGTCCATCACCAACTCCCAGAGTTCACCCAGACTCATGTGCATCGAGTCAGTGATGCCATCTAGCCATGTCATCCTCTGTCATCCCCTTCTCCTCCTGCCCCCAATCCCTCCCAGCATCAGGGTCTTTTCCAATGAGTCAACTCTTCGTATGAGGTGGCCAAAGTATTGGAGTTTCAGCTTCAGCATCAGTCCTTCCAATGAACACCCAGGACTGGTCTCCTTTAGGATGGACTGGTTTGATCTCCTTGCAGTCCAAGGGACTCGCAAGAGTCTTCTCCAGCACCACAATTCAAAAGCCTCAATTCTTCAGCACTCAGTTTTCTTTATAGTCCAACTCTCACATCCATACATGACTACTGGAAAAACCATAGCCTTGACTAGATGGACCTTTGTTGGTTAGGGTAGCCCTAGCAAACTCATATACTTCCCAGTGACTGTCAGTCATCTCTAGCAAAGTCTATTCATTCAATGGGCTTTCAAATGAATAGAAAGTCTATTCATTTCTAAGGCCCAGGATGATCTGGCCCATGCTTGCTTCTCTTGCTTCATCCTTGGCCACTCTGCCCCTCTCTCTGTTCCAACCACACTGGCTTCTGAGCTGTTCTTTGAATATGCTATTATCTTCCTTCTTCTGATACTCTTAGATGTACTGTTCCATCCTCATGAAACATTCCTACCTGCTCATGCCTCACATTCACCTACTTAGCACACTCATCTTTCAAGTTTCAATATAAACATCACTCCTTAAGAGAAACCATCCTTGTTCCCTAAGCCTACGTTAGGTTCCTCTCTAGTAAGCTTCCGTAGCATTCTGTACCTCTCATATCATTCTGTACAGCCCATATCACTCCTAATCATTTGGTCAAAATATGTTTTCTCTTAAAGACTGTAAGCTTCAGGGACGCAGGAACTTATTCTACTTTGCTCACTGTTCTGTCTGTAGTCTGTGTGCCTATTTCTGTCATATATTTGTACTCAGGCTAAAAACAGACAGGATCATAAATCCTGGCAGAAAAGTAGACAGTTATTGTATGGCTTTGGACATGGTGTTAGTAAGATTTCCAGTGATTAGAAAATCCAATGAGGTAGGTACCTGTTCCTGAAGTTGAAATAGTAATGTCATTGCCTATTGAGAAAATGTAGGTTACTGATTCAGTTCAGCTTATCAGAGGCAAAGGTTATTTTTTATTTTCTTAAATTTATCAGATGTTCAGAATTTGTTGGACTAGATATACACTAGGTCTAATTTATTTGGGGATATAATTGAAACAATTCTGCAAAAAAATAGATTTTATATCTTCGCCTGGTATTTTTTATTTTTATAGAAACAGTGAAAATGTGTACAAAACTGGGGCACAGTCATAGGGCACATGGCGATGCATGTGTTACTATCATGGGAAGTAGGGTTTGCTGCAGTTCTTCATCTCTGGTTTATACCGGAAGGTTAAAACCCTTATAGGAAGCACTTAGAGGTTCAGAGTCTCTTCTGTGGTGTGCTGTGGGAGTCAACAGCATGTAGATGTGGAGGAAGCACCGTCAGGGGCCACTTTCTGAAGAGTGGCACACAGATGCTGCAAGACCGAACATGTGGTTTGTGTACCTGGCTCTGTGGCCAGGAGGGTACACGTGACAACGATGCCATGCCGACAGAAGTCTTTCACAGCACTTGTGTGATAAGTACAATAGCGCTGTCTATTTGAGACTGATATTTTTGATGGGATTGACTATCCCTGAGTGGTGTGGGGACAAAAAGACTAATGTAGCTGGCCATCACTCGCACATTTATTTACATGTCAGGGCTTTTGTTCAGATTGTGACTGAAGCCTATTTGTAGAACCAGGCATAATGAGGTAAACTTCATTGAGATTCACTTCAGGACATACCCAAACAAACAAGATCTTCATTCTGAGCCCATCCAAATGTCTGTAATTTGGTAAATTACTCATTCTGTTTGAATGCATTAGTCATCATTTATGAATGTCAGTGAAATTGAATGGACTTCCCTCAAAGCACTATAGAACATTTCCATTATGCTACAAATGCCTTTTTTTTTTTCAAGACATATTTTTCTACTGCATTTACAATTTCTGATCCATGAACTAGATAGGCATCCCAGGAAAAAAAAAATCATGGTCAAAGAGCTAATGGGTATTTATAAAATATTTGTTTTAGATTTGAGCAGATTAGGGTCACATCACATATGTTAAAATGTGTAAACCTTAATAATCTTCAGATTTAGTCAATACTTACTAAGCACCTTGGAAATCTTAGTAACCTTCAGCATGAACAGCTATCAATATAAAATAAAATAGGAAGAATCTTAAGGAAGATAATACCTCAATAATTCACTTCCTCAAAAAATATTTAAAAACAATTTGGCATGATAAAAGCTTTTTATTGAGTATTTGACTCATGGCAAATAATAAAAATATAAAAAGCCTTGGACAGACATAATACCTAGAAGACTTTTCTGATACCTTGCCATTTTGTGTTCTCCTTAAAGTCAAAGAGTTTTAACAAGACAGCAAAGAGAGAAATCTTACATTTTGCCATTATTCAGGTATTTGCAGTGAAGTTATGTCAATTAAAAATTCCTATTCCAACACATTTTACTTGCTGCATGCCAGCTGTAAGTCTTTATACCACATTGCAAATGCATGATGATGACAGGAGATAAGATAAAGGCTTACCATTGACTTTCTGAGTGTATTTATGTAATTCCCTAAATTCTGATTTTTTCTGTGCCAGAGTAATATACTGAGTTCTCTTTTACATTTATTTGAGGAGTGATGGAGACAATGGTGTCTGTAAGTCATTATTGCTCAAAATGACTAGAATTTTTGCTTCCCAGGTGGCTCAGTGGTAAAGAATCCTCCTGCTAATGCAGAAGACTGGGAGTTGATCACTGGGTTGAGAAGATCCCCTGGAGAAGGAAATGGCAACCCACTCAAGTATTCTTGCCTGGGAGATTCCATGGACAGAGGAGACTGGAAGCTACAGTCCATGGGGTTGCAAAGAGTCAGACACAACTGAGTAAATGAGCATGCTGCTGCTAAGTCACTTCAGTCATGTCTGACTCTGTGAGACCCCAAAGACGGCAGCCCACCAGGCTCCGCCATCCCTGGGATTCTCCAGGCAAGAACACTGGAGTGGGTTGCCATTTCCTTCTCCAGTGCATGATAGTGAAAAGTGAAAGGGAAGTCGTTCAGTCATGTCCGACTCTTAGCGACCCCATGGACTGCAGCCTACCAGGCTCCTCCATCTGTGGGATTTTCCAGGCAAGAATACTGGAGAAATGAGCATGAATGCTCATTAATTTAGCGAGGAAATGTTCTTCTCAGGAAAGGATCTTTTAAACTCTTTCCCTGGAAAAAATTTTTAAGTTGAAGTTGAATTTTTGAATGTTAACAAGAGAGGTCTACTAAATAAACATGAACTCCTAATTTTTCCTATATCTCAGAACTTTCCCTATGGTATGCATTGGCAACTCTAGTTTTTCTAAAGAGAAAGTTGGCTATTCTTCTAGAATCTCTGTACAAAATCTCTTCTTTAATTGACCAATTATATCTCAGCTACACATATGCTGCTTACTTTCTCTACACATTCCTTGAATTTTAAATCCTAGAGGACTTTCTTTCATTATAAGAAACCTGTTTCCCTTTTAGTAATTCAGATTTGAGGATGATTTGGTTCACAATTATATGGCTATATACTTTTTTGGCTTAAGCATGTATATGTGTTTAGCAAGTATTTATTACACAATTGCACTCATTTCACATGCTAGCAAAGTAATACTCAAAATCCTGCAAACTGGGCTTCAATAGTACGTGAACCTAGAACTTCCAAATGTACAAGCTGGATTCAGAAAAGGCACAGAAACCAGAGATCAAATTGCCGACGTACATTGGATCATTGAAAAGGCAAGAGAATTCCAGAGAAACATCTACTTATGCTTCACTGAGGACACTAGAGCCTTTGACTATGTGGATCACAACAAACTGTGGACAATTCTTTAATAGATGGGTATACCAGGCCACCTTACCTACCTCTTCCAAAACCTGTATGCAGATCAAGAAGCAACAGTTAGATCTGGATATGGAACAATGGACTGGTTCAAACTTGGGAAAGGAGTAGCTCAAGGCTGTATATTGTCACCCTGCTTATTTAACTTACATTCAGAGTACATCATGCGAAATGCTGGGCTGGATGAAGCACATGCTGGAATCAAGATTACTGAGAGAAATATCAATCACCTCAGATATGCAGATGACACTACCCTTATGGCAGAAAGCAAAGAGGAATTAAAGAGCCTCTTGATGGAAGTAAAGAGGAGAGTGAAAAAGTTGCCTTAAAACTCAATATTAAAAAAATTAAGATCATGGCATCCAGTGCCATCACTTCATGGCAAATAGATGTGGAAACAATGGGAATAGTGACATAGTTTATTTTCTTGGCTCCAAAATCACTGTGGACAGTGACTCCAGCCATGAAATTAAAAGACACTTGCTCCTTGGAAGAAAAGCTATGACAAACCTAGACAGCATATTAAAAAGCAGAGACATTACTTTGCTGACAAAGTTCGTCCAGTCAAAGCTACACTTTTTCCAGTAGTCATGTATGGATGTGAGAGTTGGACTATAAAGAAAGCTGAGCTCCAAAGAATTGATGCTTTTGAACTGTGGTGTTGGAGAAGGCTCTTGAGAGTCCCTTGAACTACAAGGAGATCCAACCAGTCAATCCTAAAGGAAATCAACCCTGAATATTTATTGGAAGGACTGATACTGAAGTTAAAGCTGCAATACTTTGGCCACCTAATGTGAAGAGCTAACTCATTGGAAGAGATCCTGATGATGGGAAAGACTGTAGGCAGGAGGAGAAGGGGATGACAGAGGATGAGATGATTGAGTGGCATCACCAACTTGATGGATATGGGTTTGAGCAAACTCCAGGAGATAGTGAAGCCTGGCATGCTGCAGTCCATAGAGTTGCAAAAAGTCAGACACAACTGAGTGACTGAAAACAAATTATTGTACAGTATTTCATCTTGAAGTTGAAAGACTAGATAATTCTTGAAGGGGATATGAAGCTGTCTCATGCAAGCATTCTTAGACTCAAATGCTTCAAGTTTCTGGAGAGGAAAGAAGATGAATAAAATGGTTGTGGGCACAGTGGCTTGAGAACTCTTGCCTTGTCTTAAGCACAGTTAAGCATATACTTAACTATAGTCAATATATACTTAACTATAGTCAATTGCAGCTATCCAATAACAGTCCCAGGATTGTTAAATCATCCAGGTTAAATGACTAGTCAGAAAATTGGATTTTCATCTGAAAGCTCCAAATATGTAAACTCTAGTAGCTAATTCTAAGTTAAACACTGTAACTTCTTGTGTAAAGAATTCCTCCCTACCCATGTCACTTACGTCTGCTAGTTCTAGAGATGGGTTCCATTCATCATCACCCACTTCCTTACCCTGACTCCCACCAAAACAGGTGCAGGGCCTCTTGTTTCCTCAATGCTCACTTCTTTGCTCACTGTCCAGGAAAAAGTGTTTTTTGGTTTCTGGATGTTCTGGAATATCAGAGTCAGAGAGGTGATTCAAGGACATTTTCAGATTGTGGACAACATCATTCATGCTGGGCACATACAGAGGGAATTGATGGCAGATGCCTGACAATAGCAGGAAAGTGAAAAGAATGGTTCTCAGCTTTGTTGGCCTCAGTACATATGGGACAAGCATAGGCTGGCCAGCTTACATATGACCACTCAGCTCCTGGATAGCCCCAGAGCACCAGTGACTATGAAAACTGAGTAATCTGCTATGCAGATCTAGCTCTTTGCTGAAAAGCTGAGAGCAAGGCCCTTTTGGGGCTTCCCTGGTGGCTCAAACAGTAATAGATCTGCCTGCAATGCAGGAGGCCCAGGTTCAGTCCCTGGATTGGGAAGATCATCTGGAGGAGGGTATGGCAATCCATTCTAGTATTCTTGCCTGGAGAATTTCATGGACAGAAGAGCCTGGCAGGCTACAGTCCATGGGGTCGCAGAGTCGGACATATCTGAGTGACTAATACACACACACACACACACACACACACAAGGCCCTTTGCAGAAAAACGCCTTATCTCTTCATCCCTATCCTCCCTCAGACTTCTCCCTCCTTAGCATCTTTCAACATCTCTGTTCTCACCCTACTCCTTGCTGATAAGAAGAAATTTCCTGTTCTCACACCAGATGTTTCTACCCCAAATTTGCCCATGGTATAAGTCTTTTCTATATCCCTAAGGCTGTAGAATTTCTGTAAGAAACTCCAGAAGACTCTCCTTTTCTCAACTTTTTAATCTATCACATTCATCTCTGAGATGATGGGATCGAATACAAGTCTCCTGCATTGCAGGTAGATTCTTTACCAGCTAAGCCACCAAGGAAGCCCTCTGAGACAATGAACACATTGAATAGGCTGCTTGAACGGAGAGGAGGAAAAATTCTAAACATCAAGATAAAAAATAAGTTAAAACTTGTTTTAAAAAGCTGTCCTTGCACAAAATGTGTTTAAAGTAGAATATGTTTTTGCTTTTATATTTATTGTTATTTGTATTAAATTACAAATCTGACATAGCAATCTTTTTGGCCTGTGAAAGAAAATCACATATTCAAAATAAAAATTTACTTGAATGGGTGAACATGCTCCATGTTTCTTCTCAGCCTCTTTACATGACGTAGAGGCTGCAGACTGTTTTCAGCTGTGTATCCCTCCTTCTACTCCTAACGTAGAAGCACAGGACAAATACACTGAAAATATACAGAAAGCATTTTATTGCCTAACTATAAGCATTATCTATTATTAAGATATTACAAGGTATCAAGTGCTTTTAAACCAATGATGAATGAAGTCTGGGTGATTTTAGTACCATATCAGAACTGAACATCTGATAGAGAAGAAGCTGTAATTTTTTTTTTTTCCTAAAGGGGAAATATTTAAACCTATTACTTTTCTAATGGATGCCTAGAAATATTACTCCATGATGAAGAAAAAAGAGAAATATAGGTCCATTTGACTCCATTTTTTATAAATTCCTTGTTTAAAAAAAAGAATTCAATAAAATTCTCACCTCAGTTACTGTATTATCAAAGTCATCACACAGGTTTCTTTTACCTGTCAGAAAAACCTTCTTAGATGCTACTGCCTTAATGCACAGGGAGTTTTAAAAAATGGGGAAGGTGTCTGCTGATGCCTTCAGGAACTTTTGGCATGATGGTGGGGAAAATAAAACAAGTTTAAGTGCTCATATCTTTGGTTAGTCTCACCTCTTTCAGAGCCCCTGTTAACATCCAACATTATTATGATGCCTTTAGTTTCCACATTTCTCATCTTAAAATATCACTTGTTTCCCGTGATTATAAGTTATTTGTATGTTTGGTAGAATTTTCACATACTACACTGTATTAAGTTATGATTACCTATTAATGTATTCAAATTAATGAGCAAGTGTTATAACAGATTCTATGTGCTAGAATTTTCAACATATGCTGAGATATATGATTATAATATGCTGATATACGTAATAGATGTAAACAAGTTGCTCTGACAGATCATAAGAGAAAGCTACATAAGGCCACCCAGGAGAGATGACCCTTCTGTTTAGCCTTCATAAGTAGGTGATCATCAGCCAGAGCGAGAGGTGAGGACCAGCACATTCTAAATTAGAAAAGCTATGTACTTAAAAGAATATCAGTATAACGAGGACATAATGTGCAATGTAAGAATACTACATGCAAGGATTTACAGGTCACCAAGTTTGAAAGACTTGGTAGTTTATAGTGAGGCTTTTAGATGTTACTGCAGTGGGGCACCTTGGGGGACACTAAGTGGGATGCTCATTTAACCAGTGAGATACTTGTTTTGATTATCATAGTGGAAAACATTCTCTGGTGGAAGTTTAGAGACTGCATTGGAAACAGGCAAGAATGCAAACGGGAGGCCAACTATGAAGGTTTGTTGTAATCTAGGAAGAGGCCTGAACAAGGCAACAGCAAGAAGATGGGGGATACGGGGCGGATTCCAGGACTATGTACGAGATGTAAGTAGTCAACATGACTCAGTGAATTTTGGATCTGAAAAACAAGGGAAGAGAGTCTAGGTTTCTGGCTTTGACACCTGGCTATATATAGTGGTGCCAAAAACCAGCATAGGAAATTCAGGGAAAGGATGAGGTTTTAATACATGGGATATGTTGAGTGTATTTTTGGACACATCTAGTGCAATTACCTGTGGTTTATCTAAGATCAGACATATATTGAGTAGTTGAGAGCTTGGTTCAGATATGAGTGAAAGAGGAAAATCTGAGATTTTCCAGGTCTTAGCTGAAGCTATGAAAGTGGATGAGATAAACCAGAAAAATGTGTAGAAGATGTGGTAAAACTTATCTGGGAAACTTTAACATTTAAAGCATAGACAGAGGAAATGGTGACTGCAGGTAAAAGTTAGGTTTAAATCTCAAAGATTAGTGCTCCAAAAACCAAGATGTAAGGTTATATTTCAAATATAAGTGAGACAAATTAGTCTCTGGCATCAGATTCACAGACAAATTAGGCAAAAGAAAAATTAAGGAGAGTTACTGAGATTTAGCATCCTGGTGGTCATTGGTACTTTTGGGTAGCTCTTTCAAGATGTAGTAGAGACAGTAGCCAGACTTTGGGACTTTGAAGATTGATCGGATTGCAAGGGTCCTTAAGTATGGTTATTCAGGGAGTTTCTTGCATGAGAACTCCCACCAAGAAGGCGAGTGTGGGATAAATATACCTACTTGGTCTATTCAGTGAGTCATATGCCCTGTATACATCCTGAGGAACTGAAAACTTTTGCTAATTTTTTCAAAGTTATTGATGGGTTAACTGTAGCCTGAGGGAGGATTTCCCAGTAAGTAGAAAAAGGAGAAAGTGGGTAACAGCTAGAGGGATGTAAAATTTATTTGATTTTTAAAGATCAGCTAGTCTTAACCATAGGGGCTTCCTTGGTGGCTCAGATGGTAAAGAATCTACCTGCCATGCAGGAGACCCAGGTTCAATCCCTGGGTCAGAAAATTCCCTGGAGAAGGGAGAGGCTACGCACTTGCCTAGAGGCTTGAGCATCTGAGAATTTTGGCACTTAGGGGGTCCTGGAACTAATCCCTTGCAGATGCCAAGGGATGACTGTATATGTATATGCATCTGTATATATACACATAAATTATATAAATTTATAATTTATTTCTTTGTAATTTGTAGCTTCTAAACTATCAAAGCTTAAAAAAAGATGAGGGGTTAGATGGCTAAAAGCATATAAAATGGGAAAAGACTGTAGCAATAAATCTAAATGTTCCAGCAATTTCAATAAAATATAGATGGACTAACCTACTACTAAAGACAAATCTATTGAAATAGCAAAACAAAAAGATTATCATGTATTACTGACAAGAGAGACACCAAGCCAAATAATTTAGAATTGCTGAAAATAAAGAGATATAAAAAGATATAGTGCAAAATTCTAACCCAAGTTAAGTGTATAGAGCAATATTGATATAAGACAAAATAAGATTTAGTGAAAAAAGACTCATACACATAGCTAGAGATAATAGATACTTATATATTAACTTCTAGCAAATGGGGAAATCATTACATATTGAATATTACAGTATAACTTCAAATTATTTAATGAAAAATGGATAAAATTTCAAGGGGAAATTGACAAACAATAATTATAGTATGAATTTAACATATGCTTTATAAACCAATAGATTTAACTTGACAAAATTTAGGTCCATAAAAGATTTTAAGTATTGTTTAAATTAGTAAATGGGATAAACTGAAAGTGAAAGTCACTTGGTCATGTCTGACTCTTTGCATCTCCTTGGACTATATAGTGCATGGAATTCTCCAGGTCAGAATACTGGAGTGGGTTGCCATTCCCTTCTTCAGGGTATCTTCCCAACCAAGGGATTGAACCCAGGTCTCCCACATTGCAGGCAAATTCTTTACCAGCTGAGCCACCAGGGAAGTAAATGAAATATATATTGCTATATACATGTGTAATAGATTATTTTCTCAAACTGAAATGGACTTTAAAAATGACCCTTTATAAGGCCACAAACTCAAAAATTTCTGGAAAACACATAACATACATACTATTTTCTCTGACCACAACTGAATTGAATCAACTATTAATATACAAAATGGCCAATTTCCTTATCCAATGCTTCTAAAAAAAAAAGAAAATAAAATTAAATAATTTATGGATTAAAATATTTCACTGGAAATTAGAAAATGCTAAGAACTAAAAGAAATTTAAAATATTCTGAAGCTCCAATACCTTGGCCACCTCATGTGAAGAGCTGACTCATTAGAAAAGACCCCAATACCGGGAAAGATTGAAGGCAGGAGGAGAAGGGGATGACAGAGGACGTGATGGTTGGATGACATCACTGGCTCACAGGACATGAGTTTGAGCAGACTCCAGGAGATAGTGAAGGTCAGGGAAGCCTGGCGTGCTGCAGTCCATGGGGCACAGAGTTGGACACAACTGAGCGAATGAACAATGAATAAAATATGGGCTGCACCTGTGGACCAGAGATTGTTTTGTGCCCTGATTCCAGATCTTAGAGAAAGATTATAACTTTCCATTAGTTAAAAATTAAGAAAATTGGAAAATAACTTATTTAAGCATTCAAGAACTAGAATCAACTCAAGATTTAGAACACAGAAAATAATTAAAAATGTAAATTATTGAAACAGAAACCATAACCAACAATAATAAAACCAATAGAAATATTTAAAGAAAAAAATCATGTATTTGTAAAGATGAGCAAAACAGAGAAAGCTACAGTGAGATTAACATTACAAAAAGATATAACTACAGAGTGGATATTTTAAGACATTATAAGGTACATTTTTTAAAGCAAGACAATTGTATCTAATAAATTAACAAATTAATATTAGATAATTTTCTTAAAAGCATAAAGAATGCAAACTAGTACAGCCACTATGGAAAACAGTGTGGAGATTCCTTAAAAAACTGGAAATAGAACTGCCTTATGATCCAGCAATCCCACTGCTGGGCATACACACTGAGGAAACCAGAAGGGAAAGAGACACATGTACCCCAATGTTCATCGCAGCACTGTTTATAATAGCCAGGACATGGAAGCAACCTAGATGTCCACCAGCAGATGAATGGATAAGCAAGCTGTGGTACATATACACAATGGAGTATTACTCAGCCATTAAAAAGAATTCATTTGAATCAGTTCTAATGAGATGGATGAAACTGGAGCCTATTATACAGAGTGAAGTAAGCCAGAAGGAAAAACACCAATACAGTATACTAACACATATATATGGAATTTAGAAAGATGGTAACAATAACCCTGCATATGAGATAGCAAAAGAGACATTGATGTATAGAACAATCTTATGGACTTTGTGGGAGAGGGAGAAGGTGGGAAGATTTGGGAGAATGGCATTGAAACATGTATAATATCATGTATGAAACGAGTTGCCAGTCCAGGTTTGATGCACGATACTGGATGCTTGGGGCTGGTGCACTGGGACGACCCAGAGGGATGGTATGAGGAGGGAGGAGGGAGGAGGGTTCAGGATGGGGAATACATGTATACCTGTGGTGGATTCATTTCGATATTTGGCAAAACCAATACAATATTGTAAAGTTTAAAAATAAAATAAAATTTAAAAAATAAATAAAATAAAAGCATAAAGAAATAAAATTTAATAAAGAAAAATATTAGTCAAAAATATTTTTTCTAAAATAAACTAGTTTTAAGTTGTTTTAGAAATATTTTATCTAACTTAAAAGAAGCAGACAATCACCATATTATAAAATTTTCTTCTAAAAAAGAAAAAGAGTAAATTGATTTTATGTAACCTTAACATGCACCCTAGACTCAGTCAGCATAAAATAAAATCTAACTCAGTCTTCTTATTGAACATACATTCAGAACTACTTAATAACCCATGTGCATAATCCAAATGCTTGCAAGCTAGCAGGTGGATAACATCAATGTTTGAAACAGGTTGGATGGGGATCAGAATGGTAGTTGTAGAGACCATGTCAAATAGGAGGGCATACATAAACATGTCTTTGTGAAGTTGTGAGAATACTCTTAGTTTTAGTCAGAATTGACAAATTTTTTTCAGGAATAATGCTAAATATAATCTCCTGATTTTTAAATGTTGACAACTTATTCAACTTTTTGTGGGCCACTGCAGATGCCCATAGACTAGATTTGATTGGAGGACCAGGAACAGCTTTGGTTGACTATTTTCCAACTTTGCAATGAGGACCAACAGGAAACCTTAGAGAAAGAGTAGATCCATTCATCCTTCCTAACTTTTCAGTGCTTAGATCACCACCAGAGCCTCCATCTGTGCCCAGAGCCCAGCTTCTGACTGGACCCAGGGATGCTACAACTGGGTCAGCACTGGAGCCTGGCCTACTTGCCACTCTGCTGTTTGGTTATCTTGTGTGGTCCGATCACTTTTCTTATTATTTTGCCATTTCTACTCAAGCATATCTATCCTAAAATAGTCTTTTTAAGTCTGATCCTAAAGTAGTTTTACTAACATCTTACAGAATCTCTTCCCTGCCTTCTTTTCTTTGAAAGGTCTGATGGGTGTGAGGTTGCTCTTTTCCTTTGGAGAAGGTGTGGCCTGTCACTGATACTGTGAAGTTATTTGATGAGCTTTAAAGTAAAAACTAATGTCTGCAAACATCTTCCCTCAAATAAAGATTATCATTCTAGGAGAACACGTAGCCAAAACATTTCTTGCAAATCGACTTCATCAGAAATATCTGGCATTGTTCAAAGCTGTGATGGTGATGCTTTAGTCAGCAGAACATGTGGAACCTATAATCTTTTTTGTGTTCAGCGATTGCTGAGCCTTTATTGGTCTGTTGCTACATTTGTAGTTTCATTTAAAAGATTTTGATGAATTATTCTCTTTGTTTTTGTTATTTCTAGTGAATTGCAATATAGACACATAAGATTTCTATCCATACTTGGGAGTAGGGCCAATAACAAGATACAAAGATCACAATCAGCAACAACTCAAGTACATTCTGTAATAATGCAAGAGGCCCATCAGAACTGCCTGTAACTTGCCAAGAAATGGCAGCCTTTTATACAGCAGGAAATCAGGTTACTTTTAAGGCAATCCTCGTGTTACAGATCTTCTTAATCAGATTATATCTGTACACAGAAAGGAAAAGGGGAAACTGAGCTTAATATTATTAGGTTTAAACTTGTTTTTGGCTGGTGATATAAAGATAATTGATGCCAGGGTAATATTCATAGGTCTCAGTTTTCTAGCTTATTCTCTCATTTCTGCATTTCAGTTTGACCACTGTGATACACTCTGTCTCAGGAAATAGGATGGAAAGTACAGTCCTTATTCTAGGCATATTGTGGGAAATCTAGGGGATTCTTAGAGTGTGCATATGCACTTTATAAAAACTATTAAAAGGAAACACTTTTTAAAAATTATGACTATCTGTCCAGTATTTCCCCTCAGGTTTGCTGCCTTCATTATTCTGCTTGCCGAATAAGACCTATAAGAACTTTGAACATTAGTGTGTAGAAATTGACTTGAGCGAGTATATTTTCTATTTTATTTAGCATTCACAACCAAAACAAGGCTATTTTTGAAGACTACAATCAACTGCCTTCATGCTCAAGTCTAAGCTTCCTAAATCAGAAAGTGCCAGAAATTACACTTTGAACCTCCAAATAGTGTGAGTTGAACAGAAGTGTATTTTTGGATACCAAATGTGCTCTCATATCCTTCCAACTCTGCAAAATCAAAGAAGCAGGAATTTCATTATCTGGGCGTTCAGCCTTGATCCCTCACAACTGGCCCTGTCTTCCTGTGACCCTGTTCCCCTGCATCAGACAGAGCCATAACTGTGTCTCAGTGTTCATTTCCAGCCTACCACTACCCCTCCCTCCACCTCCTCTCCTCTCCCCCTCCTCTTCCAGCAGGGAAACGCTTCAACAGAGAGAGAGAAAACTCAAAGAATCCCCCTTTACTAACTAGAACTAAGATGAATTGTGTCAGAGTTCAGAGCCCCCTTGTTGCTTTGGCATGAAATCACTGCCCTTGGTTTCTGCCAAGGCGGGTGTCAGCTGGTGAATTATAACACTGGCAGACAGGACTGAGATAAGCAAAAAATACAATGACAGCTGCTACACAGAACTATTCTTTCTGGCCTAGTGAATACAAAAATACATTGTGTAAATAAAGACAGACAGCTTCATTATGCAATTGTCTGCTACTATGTCACTACTAAAGAGCAAGTATTGATTCTGAAAAATATACCCAGACTCTTCAAGCTAATATGGTCTTACTCTGGGCATGCAGGAACACTAAGGAAAGTTGTCATCTAATCAAACTTCTTAACTTCAGAGCTGAACCAATATAGATATTTATTATAAGATCCCATCACTTTAGTTGTTTGAAATTTAACTTTAAAAAACTTCTTTTGCATTCAAGTCCTCAATATTTATATGACAACAGACATATTTGAAGTAAAATTCTGGGGCTTTGACTAGCTTTTATGAATTATAAAGTAAGTGTGTATGTTAGTCGGCTCAGGTTGCCGTAACAAAATACCGTACACCAGATACCAAATACCATAGGACAAAATACCATAAAGTACTGGTGCCTTAGACAACAGAAGTTTCTTTTCTCACAATTGTGGTGTCTGGGAGTTCCAGAGCAAGGTCCAGAAGGATTATTTTCTGGTGAGGGCCCCCTTCCTGACTGTGCTCTCACATGGTGGAGAAAACAATAAATTCTCTCATAAGGATACACACCCCAATGGGTCAGGGCCCCATGCATATGACCCTTGCTGCTGCTAAGTCGCTTCAGTCATTTCCAACTCTGTGAGACCCCATAGATGGCAGCCCACCAGGCTCCTCTGTCCCTGGGACTCTCCAGGCAAGAACACTGGAGTGGGTTGCCATTTCTTTCTCCAATGCATGCAGGCATGCTAAGTCACTTCAGTCATGTCCAACTCTGTGCGACATTATGGACAGCAGCCCACCAGGTTCTTCTGTCCACGGGATTCTCCAGGCAAGAATACTGGAGTGGGTTGCCATTTCTTTCTCTGGCATATGGCCCCATTTAACCTTAAATACTTCCTTGTAGGCCCTGTCCCCAAATACAACTGTACATGACATTAACAGCTTCAACATATGAATTTGGGTGGACAAAACTATTCAGTAAATACCAGTGTATTTGGGACAATTTGATTTTTGTTATAAATAAACAATTTAATAAACTTAACTGTTTATCTTATGGTTAGTAATTCATAATATAACAAATAGTATTTTTAGCAAGATATTATATATAGTGACTATCTTTTCTTATTTAGTAACACAATACCAAGAATTAAGCAGAAGACATATATAGCACAGCAGACTTCAAAGTATGGCTCGTGGATAACTGTGGGTCCCTAGGGCCTATTTAGCAAGGTCAAACCTATTTTTGGAATAATACTCAGTTGCTATTTGCTTTTTTATGCGTTGGTATTTATACTAGTGCATTTGATGCACTTAACACGTGCCTTGATACACGTGTTAAGGTGCCCACAGTTTTATCCTCATCACTTTTGCAACATTAGTGTGAATACATATATTTATATACTTTAAAAGACACTTACTCCTTGGAAGGAAAGTTATGACCAACCTAGATAGCATATTCAAAAGCAGAGACATTACTTTGCCAACAAAGGTCCATCTAGTCAAGGCTATTGTTTTTCCTGTGGTCATGTATGGATGTGAGAGTTGGACTATGAAGAAAGCTGAGCACCGAAGAATTGATGCTTTTGAACTGTGGTGTTGGAGAAGACTCGAGAGTCCCTTGCACTGCAAGGAGATCCAACAAGTCCATCCTAAAGGAGATCAATCTTGGGATTTCTTTGAAAGGACTGATGCTAAAGCTGAAACTCCAATACTTTGGCCACCTCATGTGAAGAGTTGACTCATTGGAAAAGACTCTGCTGCTGGGAGGGATTGGGGGCAGGAGGAGAAGGGGATGACAGAGGATGAGATGGCTGGATGGCTTACCGACTCAATGGACATGAGTTTGAGTGAACTCTGGGAATTGGTGATGGACAGGGAGGCCTGGTGTGCTGTGATTCATAGGGTCGCAAAGAGTTGGACATGACTGAGCGACTGAACTGAACTGATATTTATATGTATGTACATACATATATTGGAGAAGGTGATGGCACCCCACTCCAGTACTCTTGCCTGGAAAATCCCATGGATGGAGGAGCCTGGTAGGCTGCAGTCCATGGGATCGCTAAGAGTCAGACACGACTGAGCGACTTCCCTTTCACTTTTCACTTTCATGCATTGGAGAAGGAAATGGCAACCCACTCCAGTGTTCTTGCCTGGAGAATCCCAGGGACAGGGGAGCCTGGTGGGCTGCAGTCTATGGGGTCACACGGAGTCCGACACGACTGAAGTGACTTAGCAACATACATATATAGACACACACACATACATACATATATATTTCTTTCTCTATGAACTTAGGTGAAACAGTTTATCTACTGCAGTCTGAAAGGGGTGCCCTTCTGTGGAAGTGTCCCTATATAGTCTTCTGGTGCCTATTACCTTTGGTGAAAAAGTAGTCTCATTTTTCCCCAAGGTGTGCTGGCAGCTGTCACCTTCATTGGAAGTGTAGCTGGAAATGGAGGAGCTTATGCCAGAGGCAAGTATAAGGTGAGACTTTCTCCTCCATTCATTGGCTATCACCGCCATACTGGGGGTGAGGTTGGATTCATGCTGATGGAGCAGAAGCCCTGATGGTTGGGTCCAGGTTGGCTTGATTCCCTTTAAGTGTGCATTCTTTCTTCTCCCAGCTGGTACCCTTTCCCCAGAAGGGAGCAATGCTAGAGCAAGAGGGGACCATGTGGGCTCTCAGCTCATGAGGAGGTGCAGGCTGCAGTGGGCTGACCACAGACAGAGGACTCAGCTACAACCGACGTGCTGCCTGTGCACCTGCCAGCAGTGGAAATCCCTATTGCATGTGCTATGCTATGCTAAGTCACTTCAGTCGTGTCCGACTCTGTGCAACCCCATAGACAGCAGCCCACCAGGCTCCCCCATCCCTGGGGTTCTCCAGGCAAGAACACTGGAGTGGGTTGCCATTTCCTTCTCCAGTGCATGAAAGTGAAAAGTGAAAGTGAAGTCGCTCAGTTGTGTCCGACTCCTAGCGACCCCATGGACTGCAGCCTACCAGGCTCCTCCGTCCATGGGATTTTCCAGGCAAGAGTACTGGAGTGTCCTTTATTCCACACAGGTGATCACTCCCCCATTGCCTCTTCCGGCCCCCACCCTGTGCTGGAGCTACTCTGTGGGGTGGGTAGGGCCGTGTGGACTCTATGGAGCACAGGCTGTGGCAGTTTCAGGCTTGTAATCTGTTTTTTTGTTTTTTAATTTTAAGTAATAAAAATGTGTTCACATTTAGAAGAAATGAATCAATATTACTTAGCAAACCACCATTTTCTATATGATCAATGCTTGATGTTATAGTCATTCATGAGTATACGGAATCATTCAGCATGCAATATAATTCAATGTACTTCAAACTAAGAAATTACAAAACAAATTCCTTGATAAATTTTCAGATTCCATTGAAGTTAAACTTTTGAGGAGCAATCACTCACTGAGCTTTCAGTGTGATATCAATGGTGAATATGCACAGCATCTGAAAAGGCTACCGAATACTCCTCCCTTATCCATCTGCACGTCAATGGAGACAGCATTTCTTTGTAGGCTTTCACTAAAACTGTGTGTTTTGACAGAATGAGCAGAAGTTGATTTGAGAAGTCAACTGTCTTCTATTTAGTGAGACATTAGCTTTGGCAAATATGCAAAAGAATTTTACTCTTCTTAGTAATTTTTTTTCTGTTTTGAAAAGAAAACTTTTTTGCTAAAATGTGTTATCTATGTTAGCATGCAATATGCTTATTATTATTGATTTAAATAAATCATTAAATAATATTTTATAAAGTTTTCAGTTTTATGAAAAACCTTGGGAGAGATAGCTAATATAAACAAAACCTCTTTGGAATACTCAGTACTTTTAACAGTGTAAAGTGTCTTGAGCCAAAACAGTGTGAGAACCACTGGTGTATGGAAAAATAAGAGCATTTGCCAACTGGATATCCCCTTTTAAAAAATAACTTCTGCTAGTTATTTTGTGAGTTGGAGCAAGTTACATCATCTGAACTATAGGTACAATATTTATAAAATAGAGATAATAAAGTCCACTTCACACAGTTTTTGTAAAGATTTGTTTAATTTGTTTCATGTTTATTTCATGAACATTAAAGCACTTTATAAACTGTTAAGTCCTAAACATTTTCAGTTGTGTGTTGATGTTTGTCTCTAACATAGATGTATGGGACTGGCAAGATACTGAAACTCACAGAATTTTCCATTACTTCTTTGTTCTTGATTTGTCCCTCTTAATCCTGCTCATCAATAGCAACAGAACAAAAATGATAAATGTCATCCTTCTTTTTAAGGTGCTCTACAATATAGTTCCAATTTGCTGTTGCTGAACTCAGTTGTGTCCTACTCTTTGCGACCCCATGGACTGCAGCACCCAGGCTTCCCTGACCTTTGCTGCTGCTGCTAAGTTGCTTCAGTCATGTCCGACTCTATGCGACCCCATAGATGGCAGCCCACAAGGCTCCCCTGTCCCTGAGATTCTCCAGGCAAGAACACTGGAGGGGGTTGCCATTTCCTTCTCCAATGCATGAAAGTGAAAAGTGAAAGTGAAGTCGCCTAGTCTTGTCCGACTCTTAGCAACCCCATGGACTGCAGCCCACCAGGCTCCTCTGTCCATGGGATTTTCCAGGCAAGAGTACTGGAGTGGGATGCCATTGCCTTCTCCTTCCCTGACCTTTACCATCTCCCAAAGTTTGCTCAAACTCATGTCCATTGAGTCAGTGATACCATCCAATCATCTCAACCTCTGTGGCCACCTTCTCCTGCTGCCCTCAATCTTTCCCAGGATCAGGGTCTTTTCCAATGAGTTGGCTCTTCGCATCAGGTGGCCAAAGTATTATAACTTCAGCTTCAGCATCAGTTCTTCCAATGAATATTCAGGATTGATTTCCTTTAGGATGGACTGGTTTGATCTCCTTGCAGTCCAAGGGCCTCTCAAGATTCTTCTCCAGCACCACAGTTCAAAAGCATCAATTCTTTGGTGCTCAGCTTTCTTTATGGTCCAAATCTCACATCCGTACATGACTACTGGAAAAACCATAGTTTCGACTAGACAGACTTTTGTCAGCAAAGTGATGTCTCTGCTTTTTAATATGCTGTCTAGGTAGGTCATAGATTTTCTTTCAAGGAGCAAGTGTCTCTTAATTTCATGGCTATAGTCACCATCGGCAGTGATTTTGGAGCCCAAGAAAATAAAATCTTGGCCACAACATTGTGGTTATCTGGGTCATTAAGACTTTTTCTATACAGTTTTTCTCTGTATTCTTGCCACCTCTTTATCTCTTCTGCTTCTGTTGGGTCCTTACCATTTCTGTTCTTTATTCTCATCTTCACATGATATATTCCCTTGGTATCTCCAATTTTCTTGAAGAGATCTCTAATCTTTCTCATTTTATTTTTGTCCTCTATTTCTTTGCATTGTCCACTTAAGGCTTTACCTCTTCCTCCTAGTCTCTGGAACTCTGTATTCAGGTAGGATATCTTTTCTATTCTTCTTTGGCTTTCACTTTTGTTCTTGCTCAGCTCTTTGTAAGGCCTCTTCAGACAACCATTTTGCCTTTTTGCATTTATTTTTCTTGGGGTTGTTTTTGGTCACCACCTCCTATACAATGTTATGGACCTCTGTCCATATTTTTTCAGGCACTCTGTCTACCAGATCTAATACCTTGAATCTATTTGTCACTTCCACTGTATAATCACAAGGGATTTGATTTAGGTCATACCTGAATGGCGTAGTTTTTCCCTACTTTATTCAATTTAAGTCTGAATTTTGCAATAAGGAGCTGCTGATCTGAACCACAGTCATTTCCAGTTCTTGTTTTTCTGATTTTATAGAACATCTCCATCTTTGGCTGCAAAGAATATAATCAATCTATTTTCGGTATTGACCATCTGGTAATGTCCATGTGTAGAGTCTTCTCTTGTGTTGTTGAAAGAGGGTGTTTGCTATGACCAGCATATCCTCTTGTCAAAACTCTGTTAGCCTTTGCCCTGCTTCATTTTGTACTCCAAGGCCAAACTTGCCTGTTTACTCCAGATATCTTATGACTTCCTACTTTTGCATTCCAATACCCTATGAAGAAAAGGATATCTTTTATTGTGTTAGTTCTAGAAGTTCTTGTAGTTCTTCATAAAACTATTCAACTTCAGCTTCTTTGGCATTTGTTGTTGGGGCATAGACTTGGATTACTGTGATGTTGAGATCATTGCTTCATTTTTGAGGTACAATACAGTTCTACAGGAGCTTCCCAGGTGGCACTAGTGGTAAAGAGCCCGCCTGCCAAAGCAGGAGACATGAGAGATGTAGGTTTGATCCCTGGGTCAGGAAGATCCCCTGGAGGAGGACACAGCAAACCACTCCAGTATTCTTGCCTGGAAAATCCCATGAACAGAGGATCCTGGTGGGCTGTGGTCCATAGGGTTGCAGAGTTAGACTTGACTGAAGCAACTGAGTACAAACAGTTCTACAAATAGCTCCAATTAACCTGACCCCAGTTATTTCCACAAATGTGGTGTATCATCAGATGTTCTGGCCAGAAGAGCTCTACTTGAAGGTCCTGTATTGTGCTCTCTGCTCATGTTCTCTCTGCTTGGGATGGGTCACGGAACTCCTGCAATTTCAAGGCCTGCTTCAAAACCCTTGTGAGGCCATTCTGGCTATTTCCCTCCTCTCCTGCATTTGGAAATGTTTTCCCTTTTTTTACTCTGCATATTAATTTAATGTCCTTAAAATGGCTTAAGTTAAGTAGATGTAAAATGTGCTTCTCCTGGTTTACTTGTATTTGTAGTTATTTAAGCTCAGGCCACTTCTCTTAGACCATGATTCTCACCAAAGTATTATTAAGCTCACCTCCTATTCTTTGTAAGAAATATTGCTTAGAGGTAGCAGTTAATAAATTTTCATTGAGTAGAATCAAACTAATAAATATGCCAAACCTGCCAAACTAATAGATATTTCATCTATTTTATATGGTGAGAATAATCTGCTTATAAGAGACAAGATGAAATAGGAGGCTCAAATTCTTTGGAAGTCTGAAAACAATTCTCTGAGCATGTATTGTAGGGGAAACATCGAAGATTAATCATGATTTTCTTATGGAAGCAAGTCAATAATGCCTCCCTGTCACATCTCTCTTATAACTTCCTGTCACTGGTGATACTTAGGCCATGCACCACCTGTAGCACATCTGTACATCTCCAAGTGGACCAGTTCAATGGTTAACTCAATAAGCTGAGCTAAAAAAAAAAAAATCATTCAAACTGTTTGCAGTCCATTGTAGAACTTTATTTTGCTTTTGTTTTCTATTTTTTACTTTTCAGGGATTTGTTTTCTTCTGTAGAGATTACTGAAATGTTTATTTTTTCCAGTTCTCAAAGGATCTCTAGACTTTAATTCATGTTTAATGATGGCCCTTTGAATTCCCTGTTCCTCTTGGCAAGCTGTGAGATTAGTGGGAAGGAGGGCTGACCAACAGAACTTTTTGCAGTGATGGAATTGTTCTCTATCTGTGCTGTCGAGCCAAGAGCCACTGGCTACAAGTGAATTTTGAGCACATGATATATAGCTAGAGGAACTGGGAAACTCAATTTTATTTTCAGTTTGATTAGCTTAAATATAAATTAATTTAAATAACAGTGGCTTAATACCTCTGTATTTGACAGCAGTGGTGTCGATTGTGACTTAACTTTTGCCTGAAACAACTGTCCCATGAAATGGTACATTGAGAGAAATATACTAAAAGTAACTAAAATTACCTTTTTTCTCCTTCAAGAAATACAAATAGGAAATGTCTTTTATTTTTAATCTGAAAGAGCAGGGAAGAAGAATTTATAGACAGAGATAAACAGAGAAAATAGAAATGTGAAAACAGATATACAAAATGACAGTACACAAATGAAAAACTGAAGGAAAGGAAAGGTGGACAAGGACTCGAGGGATTCCAAGAGTTAATCTAACTTTCATCCTTCCATGTGTTGCAGTTGGGTTGTGTCTTCAGATTATTGTCACTATCTTGTCCTTTTACATGCTTGTCACTCACTTCCCATTGTTCTTTGTTTTCTTTCATTAGCCTTAAAGATCACTGGTTCTATTGCAGGTAATTCTAGAATTTCACTTTGATAAAATGAAATCACTGTGTTGCCATAGTAATATCCAGGAAAAAAAATACTCACAAGGATGCATAAAAGTCAGTCAAAGGCTACTGTGAGTATGGAGTTATTCAGAAGCGCGAAGAAAGGCAGGATCACAAAAGTAATATTCTTAATAATTGAGAAAGAGGAAGATATAAAAATACTGTTTTATGGGAAATTTGGATAAATATTAGAGAATCTGCTACTTCATTCTTCACCCCATTTCTTTACTAAGTAATCGATGAACCTGCAAATTTAAGATGTTAATTGTCGACAGGCACATTTAGTAAAAGTCATTAGGTTTCATAAAGAAAAGCTGAGAGTGTTTGCTTCTTGTTAATCTGTACACTGAGGAGTATCCTGTCAGTTGCAGCTACTAAAGTAGGTAGTAGACCTAATGACTGCTTTAATAGAAGATCAATTCCTCAACATTACTGTACAAACTGATAATGTTCTTAAAGACTACCATTAAAGTCGAGAAAGTGATAAACTGGAAATATTGTACATTATCTCAGCTAAACATATCATATAGTTGAAAACAGAATACATTTATGTTCCTGACTTCCAAGGATACTCCTTCTTAAACCTTTTCAATACTCTTAAAATCCTTTATGAAGTAATAATCTATACTATTGCCATAATTTCACTACTATTAAAAAAAGAGTAAAAGGGAAGTTTGAAGTAAACTTCATTATGCATTAAGTCTAAAAGAGCAGTATTTCTTAAACTAATGATTCTAGAACTTAGTGAAATAAATTTAGGGGATCAGGTGTGATCACTGACCTAGAGCCAGACATCCTGGAATGTGAAGTCAAGTGGGCCTTAGAAAGCATCACTACGAACAAAGCTAGTGGAGGTGATGGAATTCCAGTTGAGCTGTTCCAGGTCCTGAAAGATGAAGCTGTGAAAGTGCTGCATTCAATATGCCAGCAAATCTGGAAAACTCAGCAGTGGCCACAGGACTGGAAAGGGTCAGTTTTCATTCCAATCCCAAAGAAAGGCAATGCCAAAGAATGCTCAAACTACCGCACAATTGCACTCATCTCACACGCTAGTAAGGTAATGCTCAAAATTCTCCAAGCCAGACTTCAGCAATATGTGAACCGTGAACTTCCAGATGTTCAAGCTGGTTTTAGAAAAGGCAGAGGAACCAGAGATCAAATTGCCAACATCCGCTGGATCATGGTAAAAGCAAGAGAGTTCCAGAAAAACATCTATTTCTGCTTTATCGACTATGCCAAAGCCTTTGACTGTGTGGATCACAGTAAACTGTGGAAAATTCTGAAAGAGATGGGAATATCAGACCACCTGATCTGCCTCTTGAGAAACCTATATGCAGGTCAGGAAGCAACAGTTAGAACTGGACATGGAACAACAGACTGGTTCCAAATAGGAAAGGGAGTACGTCATGGCTGTATATTGTCACCCTGTTTATTTAACTTATATGCAGAGTACATCATGAGAAACGCTGGATTGGAAGAAACACAAGCTGGAATCAAGATTGCTGGGAGAAATATCAATAACCTCAGATAAGCACATGACACCACCCTTATGGCAGAAAGTGAAGAGGAACTCAAAAGCCTCTTGATGAAAGTGAAAGTGGAGAATGAAAAAGTTGTCTTAAAGCTCAACATTCAGAAAACGAAGATCATGGCATCTGGTCCCATCACTTCACGGGAAGTAGATGGGGAAACAGTGGAAACAGTGTCAGACTTTATTTTTCTGGGCTCCAAAATCACTGCATATGGTGACTGCAGCCATGAAATTAAAAGACACTTACTCCTTGGAAGGAAAGTTATGACCAACCTAGATAGCATATTCAAAAGCAGAGACATTACTTTGCCAACAAAGTTTCGTCTAGTCAGGGCTATGGTTCTTCCTGTGGTCATGTATGGATGTGAGAGTTGGACTGTGAAGAAGGCTGAGCGCCGAAGAATTGATGCTTTTGAACTGTGGTGTTGGAGAAGACTCTTGAGAGTCCCTTGGACTGCAAGGAGGTCCAACCAGTCCATTCTGAAGGAGATCAGCCCTGAAATTTCTTTGGAAGGAATGATGCTAAAGCTGAAACTCCAGTACCTTGGCCACCTCATGTGAAGAGTTGACTCATTGGAAAAGACTCTGCTGCTGGGAGGGATTGGGGGCAGGAGGAGAAGGGGACGACAGAGGATGAGATGGCTGGATGGCATCACGGACTCGATGGACGTGAGTCTGGGTGAACTCCGGGAGTTGGTGATGGACAGGGAGGCCTGGCATGCTGCGATTCATGGGGTCGCAAAGAGTCGGACAGGACTGAGCGACTGAACTGAACTGAACTGAACTGAATAAGGTTTCTCTCTTTAAGCAAAACAGGATGGAATAGACTAGAATGTATTACATGGAGTAAGGATAAATATTGTATTGTGAACTTTTGTTTCCTTTAAATAAATATATATTTTTTGCATACTGTTTATTTGCATGTTGTATAAGGGCTTCCCTGGTGGCTCAGATGGTAAACAATATGCCTGCAATGCAGAAGATCTGGGTTTGATCCCTGGGTCAGGAAGACCCCCTGGAGAAGGAATGGCTACCCATTCCAGTATTCTTGCCTGGAGAATTCTGTGGACAGAGGAAGCTGGCAGGCTGCAGTCCAACTCCTTGGGGTTGCAAAGAGTGGGATACAACTGAGCAACTAATACTTTTACTTTGTATGTTTTATAATGTTTTCTGTTATGAGTTACCTTAACAAAGACTGTTCTAAGTCAAAATTCAGTTGATTTAGTGTTAGTTCCAAACTGGGCTAAACCTCCACACAGAAGCACACATTTTTGTTTTTGTTGTTGTTTTTCCCTTAGCAGTGGAAAAAATGTATTTATAGAAAATGTATAGAGATGTTTAATGAATTTATAGAAAATCCTTGTTGATACTTTGGGGTTAAAAGATGGTGAACCGATGAGCGCTTACTGAATTGAAAATATAAATACATGAGACATGAGTATTTATCATGAGGTTTCTGTGCTTAATTGGTGCTGGGACCTCGGTGGGCTCTTTCAGCCTTGAAATACCTGCTGTTCAGTTCTGGGAAATCTTGAATTACTTCTTTGGTAATTTCCTTCCTTTTATTTCTTTTGTTCTCCCTTTATGAAACTTTTATTTGGATGTACCCTTAATGGATTAATAAGCTAATTATTATGTCTTTTCCAGTGATGTGGGTTTTTTTTGTTGTTGTTGTTATGTACCTTCTGGAAGGTTTCCATGTCTTTATCATCTGAAATACTTCAACTGGGTATTTTATTTCTTCTACCAGCCTTTCAGTATGCAAGGGCACCTCCCTTCAATCTTTTTATGTGTTTCTTTTTAGTAAGCTTATGCCTGTTGACTATAAACTTTAAGAGTTTCTTGTTTTCTTCCTCCCTCCTTAGGTAGAACAGGACGGCTCACACTGACTGGAGTTAGGTATTCCCTTTTCTCATGGTCAATTAGGCTTTGATTGTATTCTAGTAGATTTGGATCTGGTTAATTAGTTTCTCCTGCTTACTCCTTGAAAGAAAAGTTATGACCAACCAAGACAGCATACTAAAAAGCAGAGACATTACTTTGCCAACAAAGGTCCGTCTAATCAAGACTATGGTTTTTCCAGTAGTCATGTATGGATGTGAGAGTTGGACTATAAAGAAAGCTGAGCGCCAAACAATTGATGCTTTTGAACTGTGGTGTTGGAGAAGACTTTTGAGAGTCCCTTGGACTGCAAGGAAATCCAACCAGTCCATCCTAAAGGAAATCAGCCCTGAATATTCATTGAAAGGTCTGACGTTGAAGCTGAAACTCTAATACTTTGCCCACCTGATGCAAAGAACTAACTCATTTGAAAAGACCCCGATGCTGGGAATGATTGAAGGAGGGAGGAGAAGGGGACAATAGAGGATGAGATAGTTGGATGGCATCACCGACTCAATGGACATGAGTTTGAGTAAACTCCTGGAGTTGGTGATGGACAGGGAGGCCTCGCATGCTGCAGTCCAAGGGGTCACAAAGAGTCAAACACGACTGAGTGACTGAACTGAATTGAACTGAAATGAATTAGTTTCTTCTGAGGGCAGGCCTTGTTAAGAACAGAGTGCTGTTTCAAGTTTCCAGTGGTTTCCTTGCCTTTCTCCCTGCTGGAAGCTCTAGGAGATCTTTCTCCTTTTTTACTGTTATGTGGTTGAGCTCCTGGAGGTGAAACTTAAAAACTGTGGAAGTCTCCCTGACTGGGTCCCCTGGAGTTTTGAACTCTCAGAGTTGTCCATACTCTAGCAATTAGTCATTCCAGTTTGGCTTGTCTTAGTCCCAACAGCACCAGTTACGGCTTTTGCAGCTGTTTCCTGCTCCTGCATCTCTGCTCTGGTAAGCTATTTTATGTTCCTTTTTTATACACCTTGTTTCATGGTAGCAATGTTTTCTTATCTCTAAAATATATTTGTGTGTGTATGTATATATATATAAATTTTATATTACTTCATCCTCCTTACCTAATCTTTGTTGCCTTTCTTTTATTCTTTTTCTGTTTGGGACTGTTATTCACATTAATTTGTGTCATGCAATGTTAAAAATTATTTATAATTGTTGGCTTATGATTTTAATTGAATTTTGCAGGCCCTCAACACAGCACCCATCCATCTCCCATTTTACTTAATCTCAGTAATATTTTAGAGCTTTCTCTGTAGAGGCCTTGCATATCTTTTACTAAATTTATTCCAGGATATTAGCTGTTTTTAAATTTGCTTTAGAAAATGGTATTACTTAAGAAGATTTTTTCAAGTTGTTTGCAATTATATAGTAGTATAATTTGAATTCTGTTAATTTATGTATTCCTTTATGATTACTTCCTATGCAATCATCTTGTCTGCTAATAAAAATAATTTTTGCTCTCCTTAGTAATCCTTATACATCTTTTATTTCTTCTTGAATAATTTCCTGGTGAGGAAAACTATGGAGTAGGAATAGCAGGCTTTTGCATCTCATGCTAGCTCAAGAGTAAGCCAATTCATTGTTTAGTTGTAAGTTTGGTATTTAGGTTTATTAATTTTAAATATATTTATCAGATTAGGGAAGTTTTTTTTTATTTTTTATTTATGGTGCATTTAAAAAGTAATTATTGGATATGGAATTTTATCACTAGCTTTTCTGAATTTAAAATTATTACATGACTTTTCTGTCTTATTCTTTTAATGTAGTAGATTAAATGAATTGATTTTCAAATGTCAAACTAATGTTTCATTCTTGAAATAATTCCATTTTGGTTATGACATATTATTTCTACACACTGCTAGACTTGCTAATGTTTTGTTTATGATTTTCACATATATGATTCATGAAAGTGATTTATGTGTTCATCTGTAATTTTCCTTTCTTAAAATGTCTTTGTTAGACTCTAGTATCAAGTTTTGCTGGTCTCTAAAAGAAATCGGTTAAATAATTTCTCTATTTCTGATCTCTAGAAAATTTTATGTAAGATTGTTTATATCTTAAGTATCTGGTAGAAATATAATAGCCTCAGAATCTGGATATTTCTTTATTGCAAGGCTATTAATGATAGATTCAGTTTTTTAAATTGATATATATAGCACAATACTTAGACATGTATTCCTTCTCATATTGATACTGATCATTTGTGTTTTCCTGGGAATGTGTCTGTTTCATCTATTTTGTAAATTTATTTTGCTAAAGTTGTTTATGATTTAATCTTTGACTGCTTAGTGACTCTAGCTAGAATCTGTAGTGATTCCCCTCTTTGTATTCCTGATATTAGCTCTTTTTTTTTCCTTCTGATATTAGCTCCTTGTTTTCTCTCTCTCTCTCTTTTTCTTCAGTTACAACTGGGATTTATTAATTTTTTTAATTGCTTCAAAGAACCAACTTTTGGTGTTTTTCCCCTCTATGATCTATGTTTTATCCTGCTTATTAAATTCTGCTATTTCCTTCTACATAATTTCTTTGGATTCACTTCCTTTTATTTTTATTTTATCTCTCTCTGCCCTTGGGTTAATGAAAACTATTAACATTGAACATTTTTAAAATGTGTACCTTCTCAAATCATTTGATGGGATGTATGGAATGGATAATTTAATAATCTATTAAAAATCAGTAATTTAAAAATTGTATTAATATTTCCTGTGGATAAATTGCAGTTTTTGGAGATAGAAATTTAAAATAGTCTAGTAATATCAAGTAATTGGGAAAAATCTATATAGTTCCAAAAGGTTTTAATTGAGTTAACAGATATATTAGAAAAAAGTGAAAACTAGCAATATTTCTAATATTATAAGGAAGAGCTAAGTATAGGGATTCTTTGAATTCATAATAATTTGGTGTACAGACTGAAGAGGACATTATTACTCAAAATTAAGTTTTAAAAGCTATATATAAATTTCAAATACTTTACAATCATTGGTGTGCTTTATATTTTAAAATAAAGTAGAAAAAAACTCAGATTATTAATATTACTTTCAGAAAAGGTGAAAATTACAGACTAGTATAATGTTCCATATGTAATTTTTAGAATTTATACATTATGGGTCTGTCTCATAAAAATTCTGGAATTGGGAAATGAATTTTTTAAATGTGAATGACTTACACTGAATTAAAAATGTAATATTATCAAATGGAATGCTGATTGGATTGCAAAATTAAGAACTAATGAAATTTAAAAATTATTATAAATTTGTGGAAATAATAGCTTAATTTTCATTTTCCACTCTTTTTTTCTTTATACTTTGATAATCTTGCTTTTAATCTCTTTTTTTGAACATGAAGGAGAGTCTAAATTATTCTCAACTAATAATTATTCTCAATATCATTCTTTCAAAGTATCCATCAATTCAGTTCAGTTCGGTTGCTCAGTCGTGTTCGACTCTTTGCGACCCCATGAATTGCAGCACACCAGGCCTCCCTGTCCATCACCAACTCCCAGAGTTCACTCAAACTCATGTGCATCGAGTTGGTGATGCCATCCAGCCAATCTCATCCTCTGTCGTCCCCTTCTCCTCCTGCCCCCAATCCCTCCCAGCATCAGGGTCTTTTCCAATGAGTCAACTCTTCACATGAGGTGGCCAAAGTACTGGAGTTTCAGCTTTAGCATCATTCCTTCCAAAGAACACCCAGGACTGATCTCCTTTAGAATGGACTGGTTGGATCTCCTTGCAGTCCAAGGGACTCTCAAGAGTCTTCTCCAACACCACAGTTCAAAAGCATCGATTCTTCAGTGCTCAGCTTTCTTCATAGTCCAACTCTCACATCCATATATGACCACTGGAAAAACCATAGAAGTATGCTATGGAAGTAAGCATTCTCATGAATATTTGTGATGAACACACATTCTCTCCAAAGCATTAGTAATGGGAGCCCCAGGATCATCCTGGGAGAGAGAATAATTGCAAGATGCTTATCTAAAGTAGGGCTTCCTCTGGTGACTCAGAATCCACCTGCAATGCAGGAGCTGCAGGAGATGTGTGTTCTGATCCATGGGTCAGGAAGATCGCCTGGAGGAGGGCATGACAAACCGCTCCAATATTTGTGGGCTACAAACTATAGAGTTGCACAGAGTTGGACACGACTGAGGCAATTTAGCATGCATGCATCACAGCTTGCTCTGAATAGGACCTAGCCTTGCACTGCATTATTAAAGAATCCTTAAGGGAAAAAAAGCATGGTTATCTGGACTTGTAATTTATACATTTATAATTTATTAGTGATCAGGTATTTGGTATATGCTTCACAGTGAATCAATCTGCTTACATGCAAAATCTCATTTAATGTTCACAAGGAACTGCATAAAGGAGGTATTATTAATATTTGACGGTTTTAACAGACGAGGTCGCTAAGGTCTATAGGAATTAAGCATTTGCCCGAAGCCCACTTGAATTGTGATCTTCCCCACTGTGGACCTCTCTGGTGGCTCAGACTGTAAAGAAGCCCGCAATATGGAAGACCTGGTTTCGATCCCTGGTTGGGAAGATCCTCTGGAGAAGGAAATGGCAACCCACTCCAGTATTCTTGCCTGAGAAATCCCATGGACAGAGGAGCCTGGTGGGATATAGTCCATGGAGTCACAAAGAGTGGGACCCAACTGAGCAACTTCTACTTGAGTTGTACTGAGATTTGAATCCAAGAAATCTGCTTAGAATGCTTACTCTTAATGTATTTTTAAAAATACTGAATAATGAAAATAAACATTACAGTTCTCTTATTTTTTTTTTTTCCTCATAATATGATTATGTGGTGATTTAAAAATATATCCATAAGTTCCTTGATAATTCTCTTTTCAAAAGGGGGAAGCTGATTCCCCTCTTTTTAAGTGAGGGCTGGATTTAGCAACTTAATTCTAAGAAGTAGGATGTAGTGACAGTGAAAACACATGAGACTTCCAAGCCTATGTCATGGAAACCTGTGGCTTCCTCCTTGCTCTTGGATCACTTGCTCTGGAGGAAGACACATGCCATTATTTAAGGATACCCAGGAAATCTAGAGTGGCCCACATGGTGAGGAACTGATGCTTCCTACAAATAGACAACCAGAAACTGAGACCTCCTGCCACCAGCCATGTGAGTGAGCCCTCTTGGAAGCAGAACTCTTAGCGTCAAACTTTCAGATGCCTGTGGCACTAGCCCTAGATGGCAGCTTGACAATGACTTAGAGACCCTGAGCCAGAACTACCCAGTGAAGTCATTCCCAGATGTCATCCTGGAACTCAATGTTATCTTTCAGGGGAAAGTGTTTTATAGGTCTTTGATTACCATTTACAGCTTTCTGATGTTTGAGATAATTTTAAATATGGAATAGGAGATTTTTCTGAGCTTCTGAGAGCTCGAAGATACCATTGAGGACAAATAGCAAGAAGTTTTCCTTGCCCTGTGAATGTCCTATTTAGAAAATATGTTAATTTTGAACAGTATTCTAGTAAAATAGTTGACTCTCAAAGAAATGATGATATTATAGGTATTAACAATAATTTTTGTTCTTCAAAATACACAATTCCTCTCAAAGCCTGTATATTACTGCTGAAATAAATTTTAACATACTTGTAGGACAGATGCACATATGATACAAATAAACTGCATTTTTTAAAGCCCAAGGGCACTCAATGCAAACAAAACTTTAATTTTTTATTTATTTTTTTCAAAGCTTTATTTTTAAATACCACTCAGACCTCAAGAATTTAGCCTTTTCTCAAGGTCATTTCATACTCAAATGTTTACTATTTCTTTCATTCCTTTAGCCATGGCTGCCATGCCCAATTCCCTTCTTTCAGCCGTAAGCTGTTTTTGATGTGTTCAGGGGAAGAATGGTCCCTGGTTAGGTAAGGCTGATGGAAGAAAATCATCATATCCCTCCCAGAAGGGTGTTCCTCAATGCTTTCAGAAATACATTTTAAGATTAAAAGACACTAAAATAGTGGCGGCTAGTTTAACCATTTTCAAAATATGGCCAAGAAGGAATGTGGATTTGGTAGAGGATTTTTTATTTGTTTTTAATGCTAAAGTTGTATAATTTCAAACTGATTTCTCTGAAGAAAAGGAATTCTCTTTGGAAGCATAAAACTAAGTGTCTATTAACAAGCATCCCACAGGATAGCTTTTTGCAATTTCTGTGTTTTTTGTGGCAGTGAGAGATATAAAATAATGTTCTTGGCTTCTTTTTCTTGTTTATGGCAAAATCTGATGCTGTGTATGCATAGTGTTTTTACTATGTCAGTATCTCAGGCTATCCATGGAGTGAATATGTTATAAAGTTTATATATCTTCTTCTAACTAAATTGGAGAGAGTAGATGTAATCATCTCTTGCATTTTATTGCTATTGTAGTCTCATATGATCACTCAATGTGGAATGCAGTTCATATGAGGACTCATATAATTTCTCCAAATTTATTCAGCTCATTTTGCTCTGGATTCACAATGCCATGGCTATTATTCTTAAATATCTTTACCTCATCTTATTCCCAATCCATATCTAATTTTATATCCTTCTCAATCTCCTCATAAAAATAAAACCAAAACAAAGCAGTCAGCTTAAGAAGAACATTACTTCCAAGTGATTTTTGTTGTTGTAATAAATGAGTTGTTTTACTATCAATTTTAAGGATAGCCAAACAGAAGAGTAACAACCAGCTAAGTGATCAAGAAGCTGTAATTGCAACTGTTCTTTGCTTTATTCTATTGAGATGCAAGCAGGGTCAATCTGCAGGCCTTTGTTTCTAATATTCACTGGAATCTTTAAAAGCAGTCCTCAGAGTTCTGTAACATGTTTAGTTATATTTTGTTAAAATATATAGAGCTCACTAAGTCTGTATTTTAGAATGAAAGAGCTGGAAGGCCTCTTAAAACTCATGTAGCTTAATATTTCAAACTTAGGACAGTGGAGAATAGAGGCATGTGTACTATGGCTCACTCAACCATGTGGCAGGTCAAGAATCAACCTAGGGTTACTGACTCCCAGCCTGGTACTATTTGCAGCATTATTCTACTTCACTAGAAACTAGCATATTTTAATGTGTACGCATTTCATGTCCTAGAATGTATATGAATATACTTCGTGCTTTTCTGCCTGTAAATGTACACATGAATGCAAGAAGAAAGCAAGTGGTTAAATCAGAATGGGAAAGCATGGGATTTAACCAGTGTTTCGAAGGTAACTAAGCAAGGATATATAGGTCAAGTGAAAGGTATTTTAAGCTGTGAAGGTCATTATGAGTCCATGTTTTATCAACAATAAAATCAAGCTGCAAGGAAAGGAAAATATACCCCAGGGAAATCTAGTAATTTGAAAAGCTTGAGCCAAGAATGAATAAAATAATAGTGTTTAAATGGAAAAGTTGGTCCAGTGTCATCTTTGATGAAAATAGATGAACTGTGTATTTTTGTTCTGCAGACTAATAGTCAAAGTAATTCATAATGTGGTGTTGAAAAATGAATGTAAAATAATAAATTATTCATATGGACTATAAGAATCACTGCTTAGAAAATATAAATATGTTTATATTTGATTCTTTTTCTTTCTCAAGAGATCTCTGCTTAAATAATTCATTCAACCTAGTACTTCTTTTCATTCTTACCTGGGAATATGTCTTATTGTCTGAAGTACAATAATACTTTTTTTTTAATGTATAAGTATATATAAAATATACACTGAAGCTCTCTAATCTTTCTCCTCATATTTAATATCATAGCAACAACTTCTTTCCAAAGCCTTTTTCATTTGAGAGCCTTAAACAGTAAACTCTCTAGGAGTGGTGCTGTATAGACCACTGTATAGACTAATAAAGACATCTTGAAGAGTGTTGATTTGATCATTTTTTATAAGTGATATAAAAAGTATCTCAAACATATCTACAAATTAGAAGACCAAATACACAGTATAATAATAAATTGTACAAATTGGGATTCTTCTAACTAGCCCTTATGTGTACTAAACTTCAAAATTACTGAATTTTTGCCTTCCAAGATTTGTTTTCCTATGTGTATGGGTATGTTTTTTTTAAGATATTCAGTGCTATTAAATGATCCCTATCTCCAGAGAAGGATGGCCTCACAGATTAAGCATTGTTTGTGTTGCTATTATTTAGAGGGGTGGTGGGAAGTTCCTTGCCCAATTTCTGCTTCCTCAGTGTCCAAAGTAGTTATTGTTTCCTCTGGACACAAATATTCTGAAGATCTTCCCTGTCCTGTTGCCTTGTGTGTGCCTCAGAGGAATAGAGGGGACACTCCCATTCACTCTCCAGTGGTATAGAGATTGGGATGGTGGGACAGTGGAAGAGAGCTCAGTGTCCCAGAAGCTCCCTTCAACTGCTGGACTTTTTCTCTCTCTACATTACTAAATACATCTCCAATTGTTTAAAAACCTGTTTTTTTCCAAAATCTAAGTTTGTCATTTAGCGATTATAGATTATTTTTTATAAGAAAATTAACTGATCATGTAAAACTCTTGGTAGGGAGCAACAAAGATTGAGAATATCACCTGTTTTTCTACAAAACTATATTATATTTGATGTATTTATCATTTTTAAAGACTCTAAGAATAAATCAAGATTTATTTTCCAACTAAATCCTACCACATTCACTCTTTCAAAGCACTTGTGACTTGGTGTAAACAAAAATTTTCCTTTATAACACTTATCTGAAAGACTCAAAACAGTATGTGATTGTATCATTCTCTCAGTTAACTTAATAAGCCTTTATTGAGCTCTTATTATGTGCTAGGCACTACTCTGAGTGCTAATAATGTGAATATGAAGAAAACTGGCCTCAGAGCTTTCTAATACAATAGACAAAAATTTACTATACCAATAACAAGGCTTTCCAGGTGGTGCTAGCAGTAAAGACTCCACATGCCAATGGAGGAGACTAAGACACATGGATTCAGTCCCTGGGTCAGGAAGATCCCCTGGAGAAGGCAATGACAACCCACTCCAATATTCTTGCCTGGAGAATCCCATGGACAGAGGAGCCTGGTGGGCTATGGTACGTAGAATTGCAAAGAGTCAGACATCACTGAAGCAACTTAGCATGCATACCAATAATATGAATTAGTATAAAATAAGAAATTTTCAACCTGTGAAAAAATACAAGTACATATGAGGCAGAGAGGCAGCCTGAAGAGGAGAGAGATGAAGAATGATAGAGTCAGGAAAGGCTTTTTGAAGAGGACATGTCTGAACAAGTTTTAGAGTATTTGCAACCCCATGGACTGTAGCCCAGAGCCACCAGACTCCTCTGTCCATGGAGTTCTCCAGACAAGAATATTGGAGTGGGTAGCCATTCCCTTCTACAAGGGATCTCCCTGACCCAGGGATCGAACCTGGGTCTCTTGTATTGCAGGAAGATTCTTTACCATCTGAGCCACTAGGGAAGTCCATGTTGAATAATTATTTGAAGATAAATTGATAAACTGAAAGCAGTCCAAGCAAAGAGATCATGTTATGGGTTGAATAGTGTCTCAGAACCTCACAAGATGATCTTACTTAGATTTTTACCAAGTTTAAGTCTTTAGCAAGTTAAGATGAGGTCATTAAGCTAGACCCTAACACAATACAACTGGTGTTTTTCAGTTCAGTTCAGGTCCGTTGCTCAGTTGTGTCTGACTGTTTGCAACCCCATGGACTGCAGCACACCAGGCTTCCCTGTCTATCACCAACTCTCGGAGCTTGCTCAAACTCATCTCCACTGAATCAGTGATGCCATCCAACCATCTCGTCCTCTGTTGTCCCCTTCTCCTCCTGCCTTCAATCTTTCCCAGCATCAGGGTCTTTTCTAAGGAGTCAGTTCTTTGCATTAGGTGGCCAAAATAATGGAGCTTCAGCTTCAGCATCAGTCCTTCCAATGAATATTCAGGACTGATTTCCTTTAGGATTGACTGGTTTGATCTCCTTGCAGTCCAAGGGACTCTCAAGAGTCTTCTTCAATAGCACAGTTCAAAAGCATCAATTCTTCAGGGCTCAGCTTTCTTTATAGTCAACTCTCATAGCCATACATAACTACTGGAAAACCCATGGCTTTGACTAGATGAACATTTGTCAGCAAAGTAACATCTCTGCTTTTTAATATGCTGTCTAGGTTGGTCATAGATTTTCTTCCAAGGAGCAAGTATCTTTTAATTTCATGGCTGCAGTCACCATCTGCAGTGATTTTGGAGCCAAAGAAAATAAAATCTGTCATTGCTTCCATTTTTTCCCCATCTATTGCCATGAAGTGGTGGGACCAGATGCCATGATCTTAGTTTTTTGAATGTTGGGTCTTAAACCAACTTTTTCACTCTCGTCTTTCACTTTTATCAAGAGGTTTTTAGTTCTTCTTTGCTTTCTGCCATAAGGGTGGTGTCATAAGGGTAGCATTTTTTAAAAACAGGAAATCTTGAGACAGGTTGGCACACAGAGAGAAGGCACGTGAACATCAAGAAGAGACCATTGACGTTTTGTGCTGTGTCCAGATTCTCCCTCATAGCCTTCAGAAGGTATCTTGATCTCAGACTTTCTGGTCTCCAGAACTGTGAGAAAATAAATTTCTATTGTTGAAGTCACTCAGTCTGTGGTACTTTGTTAGGGCAACCCTAGCAAACTAATATAGATTGGCAAAGGCATGGAGGTTGGGGATAAAAAATATGCGTTGTTTGAGGAGCTGTCAGTAGTTCTGAATGCCAGGCTCCTAAAAGCTGACAGAGTATTGACAGGTGAGGCTCTATCAGTGGACTGCAGTGGTTCCAGAGGGCTCAGGCCAGGAGTTGGACTTTATCAAGTAGTTAATGAGGAATCAGGCAGCAATCTTAATAGAAGTGATGCTGCCAGTTCTGTCTTAAAAAGACCCATCTGTTGGCAGTGTGAATGCTAGTTTGGAAAAGATAGAGTAGGAGGAAGAGACTATAAGCAAGGAACTCCTTGGCCACACTTATCAGAGTCTAGTGATGGTTGGGTGATTTATTGAATGTCTCAGGGGAGCAAATTGCAGATGGTATTAGAGTCTGTCCTGCAGAGACCCATGTATTAAATCAAACCACTGGGAATTTTATTCATATGTGTGTTCCCCCCATTAACTAAAACCAAAGAACAAGGGAAATGCTGCCTGAGTCTTAGAAAAGATCATTTCTTTTTTTCCCTCAAATTACAGTCATTATACTCCATGGAAAATACTGGATAGAGATTTTTTGACTTGTGAGGAATAGACTCTATGTAATAAGGTACATTTTGCTAATCGCAGGCTCTCTTACACACTAATGGACAAGCTTGAAAGGGTCTAAACACTGTCTTTCACTGGCTCTTTATTAAGTAGCCTGCAGTGTAGATAATCATTTTCACTGACTCTGACATGCAACCTAGTAGAACCAGCCTGGAGAAAATCGTAGGTTGAAACACCAAAGTCTTAGAAGTGAAAATTACAAAGCTGAGAGTACTTTGAGCCAGTTAATCTATTCAGTACCAACTTAGTGTTTGACAATATTATAAAGGAGCATGACTGCAAATAAAAACAACTCTAAAAATACATTTCTGTTTGACAAATTATTACTTTTACTATGGCTGCTTAAATACCTCTTTGTGCTTTGTTCCTCTCTTTTCTTTTTTCTGGCATAGGTTTAGCATGCACAATAGTATATTGACATTTACATTTGTAAGGTCATTGAACATCTGTACAGAGTCATGCACGCTCATGCTGGTACATTTTGTCTTATAATAATATGCATTTATATAGATACATTTATATATTTAATCATTTCTTAATGTATTTGCCAGAAGACAACTCCCCACATACCTCGCCAATGACTTTTCCAACTGGCAACAGAAATAAAGCCAGATTATCATGTAAACTATAAGATAAGGATAATTTCTGAAGTAAGGATATGATACAAAAGTAAAGCCCATGCTAAATTTTCTCTCCTGTTCAGTGTATAGTTCCTCCAAAGTCACAGTTGCTGTAACAGCTCTATTTCAGAAGTGATTGCAGGGTTCACATAATATATTAACCATTTCCAGCATTTACTGAGTCCTTGTCATATACCAAGCTTTTTACCACATACTTGGTACATTTTACTCCATGTAATTATTATACCACAATGTGGGTTTATGATCATTATCCTTATATGGGGAAATAGTCTTATAATAATTTAGTAAATTACCTAATAATTTTAGTAAATATTGAAGCTAGTTTTTCATAGGAGGAAACAACCATTAGTCAAAATAGTGTCAAATGCACACAGGAGATAGAGTGTGTCTGTGTATGTGGGTGGTATGTATGTGCATGTTTATATTTGTGGTATATATCAGTGTGTGATATGTGTGTTGCATGTTGGGGTCAGGTCTCGAGAGAACAGAGGGGAAGTTTCTCCTCATCTTTAGAAAGCCGGTATTGGTGTGATCCATCCCTGTAAAGGGGGATTATGTCAGTATTTACTAGACTATGTCCAAATGAATTGTGATTTGAAAAATAAGTTTATTTGTAATCTAAATGTACATTTCATAGGCCTTTCCCCCTTTCTTCCTACTCATCATTCCCCCGATGGCAAACACGTGTCATCTGCAGCTCTACCCAAGGCCACAAACCAAATAATTCTCAAAAGGCCTGGTAAGGAACTTCCTCATAAAATGACCACATTAAAATGAAGCAGACTCAGGAAATTTTGTGGACCTGTAGAATGCACCTAATTATATACCTAGAGGCCCAGCTTGTGCATATGGATTGTGTCATGTATAAACTCAGTTGGCAGCTCCACTTGCTGGGGATGATTTATTCAAAGAGAGGGGACAGGATTACAGCTTAAGGAAGATGTTGTTTCCAGCAAGTCACGGACTTTTGAAAATGGTTTGGCTCCTGATTGCAACATCTTTCCCCCTACACAGGTGTGTTTTAGTAAGCTAACAGCTCTAGACTTCTCATGGAGGGTTACTTTTTCCCTCAACTTCAAATATTCTAGTCACACTTGCACTTCTAATTTTGATCTTTCTCCAGATGGAAACTTTTCTTTGACAGAATTCAACTTATATAAACAAATGTGAATATTAAACTTCAAATAAAAGACTAGAAATAAATTTAGTAGACTAAATTTATTTAGTATACTCTCCATGACCTTGGAAAATGTCTGCCAGTTGGCAGCAGCCTTTTCAGAAAATCATGCTGTTGACCTCAGCTACGCCTTTCCAAGAACTCAAATGATAACAGAACTCCTAAATGGGAAAGGGACTGCTCAGCTTAAATATTTTGTTTTCAGTTCCCTCACACCTGCTACTGGACTCAGGGAGGAGGTTTGCAAACACAGAGAGATACAGTGGATAGATCTTAGGTCAGGGCTACAAAAACAAGCACTGTTTGTTTGTTTTGCAACCACAAAAAAATGGCCACTTCCTCTCTCAAGAGCTGTGATAAGCACTCCTGGAGGTGTGTGTTGGGCTCTGAATGAAATTAATCTTTCCATCTTAAGTCACAAAAAGCCTACAGCCTTCATTGTTAGCACAAGTTCACACCCAATTTCCTCAATGCCGCTCCTTTTTCAAAAGCCTCCTTCCTCTTCCTTCCGGCTCCAATAAACCTGAGGAGGATAAAGACACGAAAACATCATGTACCCAGGCATGCGCGGGTGAGCACGCACACACACATTCTCCCCCACAGTGATACCAGTATTTTCAGAGATTCACATTGCAGCTTGCAAATGGATTATCTAAAATAAAGCAGAGAAATATTAATGAAACACGTGAATTTCTTTCTGTCCTCCATGCCAGTAGTATAAGAGTAAACTTGAGTTTACTGATAGGAGGAAAAGTAAACTCAATCTTATGGAAATACTCAGTGAAGTTCTTTGCTTTTTTGTTGCAACAAATATTTATTAATTGGAACAGATTTGTTTGTTTTGTATTAGAAGGTTGAACTGCATTACAGTTGAACTGTATTACAGTTCAACTTTGTAATATATATAAAGAAATTAGTACAGATTTGCCAATTCTCAGAAGAAAGGTAGTTCTTTTAAGGTGTAGATTTGAATATGAATTTTTCTAGAACAAATCATTGGGGATTTGCTTATTACATTGACTTTCCTGAGAGATATCTTAGGAGATAAGAATTAACTTTCCTGGGAGTGAATAGAAAATAATTGATAACTACCATAATATAATTGGAAAAGAGACTGGCTTCCTAAACAGAATTTTTTTTTTTTTACTTTTTGTTATGACTCTTGAGAGTCCCTTGGACTGCAAGGAGATCCAACCAGTCCATTCTGAAGGAGATCAGCCCTGGGATTTCTTTGGAAGGAATGATGCTACAGCTGAAACTCTAGTACTTTGGCCACCTCATGAGAAGAGTTGACTCATTGGAAAAGACTCTGATGCTGGGAGGGATTGGGGGCAAGAGGAGAAGGGGACGACAGAGGATGAGATGGCTGGATGGCATCACTGACTCGATGGAGGAGATGGCTGGATGGCATAACTGACTCGATGGACGTGAATCTGAGTGAACTCCAGGAGTTGGTGATGGACAGGGAGGCCTGGCGTGCTGCGATTCATGGGGTCGCAAAGAGTCAGACATGACTGAGCGACTGAACTGAACTGATAGCTGATTAACAATACTGTGATGAGGAACTCAGTCATACATATACATGTATCCATTCTCCCCCAAACTTCCCTCCCATACAAATTGCCACATAACATTGAGGAGAGTTCCATATGCTATACAGTAGATCCTTGTTGGTTATCCATTTTAAATATAGCTAGCAGAACTTTTGTGAGAAACTATTTTGTGTGTCTATGTTTCACTTGTAATTCACCAAAAGAATACAAATTCTGGAAGATGTTATTGACTATGATAGTATTCAAAGAAGAAAAAGTCCAGGTAAACCTATTTTAAATCATTCTTGTCACCATTTTCCTAGAAACTTGAGCCACTTTTTCTTAACAATTCTCAATCATTGAAATAACATTGATAATATCAGATCTGATCTAACATGTATAGAGAAAGCATGATTTTTTTCCTATATCTGTGCTGCAAATGTGGCTATTGAGTTTTTGAAATATGACATGTTCAAATTCTATGTCCTATAAATGTAAAATACACATTGGATTTCAAAGACTGAAAATGAAAAATATACATTATCTTGCTTATAATTTTTGATAAAGGTCACATGCTGAATAATAAATTTTATTTAACCCTATATATATATATATACTACTATAATTAATTTTATGTTTAACTCTACTTTAAAAATGTGTGACTGCTAAAAATTTAAAATTGTGTATGTAAATCACATTCTGTTTCTATTAGAATAACGCTACTCTAGGCCATTCATTTTAATTTCTACATAACATGACCAACTATGAAGATATATTTTGTAAAATAAGTTTTGAAAATTTTTCTTTCCCAAAAAAATAAAACTTGAAATTTATGGTTAGATATATGGTGCCACTTTAATTTCCCTATAGACTTTCCAGTAATTATACAGAATGAAAAAGTTAAATTTAATGGAAATTTACCTTTTTATATGTGTTTAATATTTCTTCATATTGTATGTGTCTATGTTCTTAGGATGACTAAATGTTTAGTATTTACTTAGTATTTATTTAGTATTTAGATATTTACAATATCTCTGTATTGTCAAATTAAGTTTTTACTCAAAATTACTATTGTCAACTTAGCTCATTTTCATTGTAGCACCACTTTCTGAGATTCTTAGATATTCTTTTAATCCTAAGATTAATAGTGGACTTGACTTATATTAAAATAGATTTTGAATAGCAGCTCTATAGAGAGTGACCTTCTCTGTCCTGGAATGGATATAAGCAGTGAGTCATGTCTGTCAGTCAATCAACAATACCTATGCTATCCTTTCTGTAAGTCTTGGCTCTCAGCTAATGCTGTTGAATAAGTAGAATGAGGTACTGGCTCAAACTATTAAGAAACTGATAGTTTCATAGTTGAAGAGACAAAGTGATTTGCATTGAAACACATGAAGTAAAACATGATAGGGAAACAATATTAAAATCAACATTTCTGGCTTCTCTTGAAAAATGGAAATCCTGGCCTAATTGTTGTTGTTCAGTCATTAAGTTGTGTCCAAGTCTTTGTAACCCTATGAACTGTAGCAAGCTCAGCTTCCCTGTCCTTTACTATCTCCCTGAGTTTGCTCAAACTCAAGTCCATGGAGTCAGTGATGCCATCCAACCATCTCACCTTCTGTCATCCCCTTCTCCTTTTGCCCACAGTCTTTCCCAGCATCAGGGTCTTTTCCAATGAGTCAGCTCTTCTCATCAGGTGGCAAAAATACTGGCATTTCAGCTTCAGCACCAGTCCTTCCAATGAATACTCAGGACTGATTTCCTTTAAGATTGACTAGGTTGATCTCCTCACTGTTCAAGGGACTCTCAAGAATCTTCTGCAGCAACATAATTTGAAAGTATCAATTCTTTAATGCTCAGACTTCTTTATGGTCCAACTCTCACATTTGTACATGACTACTAGAGAAAACATAGCTTTGACTAGACTGACCTTTGTAGGCAGAGTAATGTCTCTGCTTTTTTAATATGATGTCTAGATTTGTCATAGCTTTTCTTCCAAGGAGCAAGTATCTTTTAATTTTGTGGCTGCAGTCACCATGCACAGTGATTCTGGAACCCAAGAAAATAAAGTCTGTCACTGTTTCCACTTTTTGCCCATCTATTTGCCATGAAGTGATGGAACTGAATACCATGATCTTAGTTTTTTGAATGTTGACTTTTAAGCCAGCTTTTTCACTCTCCTCTTTCACTTTCATCAAGAGGCTCTTTAGTTCCTCTTTGATTTCTGCCATTATGGTGGTGTCATCTGTATATATGAGGTTGATATTTCTCCCAAAAATCTTGATTCCGGTTTGTGATTCATCCAAACTGGCCTTTTGCATCATGTACTCTGTGTATAAGTTAAATAATCAGGTGACAATATACAGCCTTAACAACTCCTTTCCCAATTTTGAACCAGTCCATTGCTCCATGTCCAGTTCTAACCGTTGCTTCTACACACAGGTTTCACAGGAGGCAGGTAAGATGGTCTGGTATTCCCGTTTCTTCAAGAATTTTCCACAGTCTTTTGTGATCCACACAGTCAAAGGCTTTAGTGCAATGAAGCAGAAGTAGAATCTTTTCTGGAATTCCTTTGTTTTCATATGATCCATTATTATGCGAGCCATTGCTTGAAGTTAGTAGCTACTGTCCGCATTATATGGGTATACAATGTGCAATGTGCTGTTTTGCATTGTCTGGCTCATGTAGATATTTGAGTTCAGTTCCTGATTGAGATAATTATTAATGCCCCTTTCAGCTGCCAGCTGTGATTATGAGGTTCTTGACCTAGTAGCTTAGAAGTCTTCCTCAAAGGACTCTATTGTCAAAGTAGAGTTGGATCCCTTCTCCTACATAGTAACTTGTACTGAAAGAACATAATCCTATAAACATTCATTTCTTCCACTAGCGGTAGGAAGACTATCAGAGGGCAGTTAAAATAATAAGTATTATGGAAATCATTTATTATCTGAATGAACTTTTCATGATAATAAAATTAACTCAATATTTAACAGATCTGGTTTCTACCGCTAGTGTGAGATACTGTTTTTGGGTAAACAAACACAGGTACAGGATTATTAAAAATGTTACTGATGCATTTTTGTTACTTTACAAGGGATAATCTGTGTGGTAAAACATTGTGATGTTATTGTTTACTAGCTCATTCAGAATTGTGTCATAAGATGATGTGATGGAAAACTAAATTGCCAATATTTTCCATATGCTCTTGGATATAAAGAAATGTGTTTGTCACATAAAACTCTATTCAGTTCAGTTCAGTCACTCAGCCGTGTCTGACTCTTTGCGAACCCATGAACCACAGTACGCCAGGCCTCCCTGTCCAGCACCAACTCCCGGAGTCCACCCAAACCCACATTCATTGTGTCAGTGATGCCATCCAGCCATCTTATCCTCTGTCGTCCCCTTTTCCTTCTCCCCTCAATCTTTCCCAGCATCAGGGTCTTTTAAAATGAGTCAGCTCTCTGCATCAGGTGGCCAAAGTATTGGAGTTTCAGCTTCAACATCAGTCCCTCCAGTGAACACCCAGGACTGATCTACTTTAGGATGGACTGGTTGGATCTCCTTGCAGTCCAAGGGACTCTCAAGAGTCTTCTCTAACACCACAGTTCAAAAGCATCAATTCTTCAGCACTCAGCTTTCTTTATAGTCCAACTCTCACATCCATAAATAACTACTGGAAAAACCATAGCCTTGACTAGATGGACCTTTGTTGACAAAGTAATGTCTCTGCTTTTTAATATGCTGTCTAGGTTGGTCATACCTTTCCTTCCAAGGAGTAAGCGTCTTTTAATTTCATGGCTGCAGTCACCATCTGCAGTGATTTTGGAGCCCAGAAAAATAAAGTCTGACACTGTTTCCACTGTTTCCCCATCTATTGGCCATGAAGTGATGGGGCCAGATGCCATGATCTTAGTTTTCTGAATGTTGAGCTTTAAGCCAACTTCTTCATTCTTCTCTTTCACTTTCATCAAGAGGCTCTTTAGTTCTTCTTTGCTTTCTGCCATAAAGGTGGTGTCATCTGCATATCTGAGGTTATTGATATTTCTCCCAGCAATCTTGATTCCAGCTTGTGCTTCCTCCAGCCTAGCGTTTCTCATGATGTACTCTGCATATAAGTTAAATAAGCAGGGTGACAATATACAGCCTTGACGTACTCCTTTTCCTATTTGGAACCAGTCCATTGTTCCATGTCCAGTTCTAACTGTTGCTCTCAAGAAACCTGTATTCCCATCTCTTTCAGAATTTCCCACAGTTTATTGTGATCCACATAGTCAAAGGCTTTGGCATAGTCAATAAAGCAGAAATAGATGTTCTTCTGGAACTCTCTTGCTTTTTCCATGATCCAGCGGATACTGGCAATTTGATCTCTGGTTCCTCTGCGTTTTCTAAAACCAGCTTGAACATCAGGAAGTTCACAGTTCACATATTGCTGAAGTCTGGCTTGGAGAATTTTGAGCATTACCTTACTAGCGTGTGAGATGAGTGCAATTGTGCGGTAGTTTGAGCATTCTTGGCATTACCTTTCTTTGGGATTGGAATGAAAACTGACCTTTTCCAGTCCTGTGGCCACTGCTGAGTTCTCCAAATTTGCTGACATAAAAGCAACATATTAATGGCTTGGGGTATTTCATCCTAATGGATTATGTAATTCTATCCTGAAAGAAAAATTGACAATAGAAAAAATGATTCCAGTAATATATAGAAATAACTATATTATAAGAATATTTGAATTTTAGTCATATTAGCTAAACAATTAGAACAATTATGAAATCAATATTATGTCACTTAAAAAATTATTTCTACAATGTATATCAGTGTTGAGATGATTCAATTCATATTTAGAAAGCACTTTTTATAATTTCCTACCATTAAAGAACAAATACATATTGATAATTAAATTGGTTCAAAGAAAACACTATTAATAATGAAAGGAACATTCTAGGCAGAGTAGGACAGTTATCTAATGGAGAGGGCATGACCAAGCTAGGTATGAAGAAATTCAATTCTAGTTTGAGTTGTTTTCTATGTATTAATTTGCTAGTTCCTCATTAGTCAAGGGCTGATAAAGAACTTAACAACCAATTTTTATCAACTCTCCCTAAACACTGAATAGCTTTTGGATTACGTGACGGATACAATGAAAACCAAGAATTAGTCCCTTTGAAGAAGTAAACACTATGTCTTGGGATTCAAGTAAACAGAAAACAGATGCTACTTGGTAATAGGTAATCAACTGCTTTAGGATTTCAGCAACGTTTAATTGAAGTTTCTAACACTGAAGTAGCCTGAGACAGCTTCATGGATGAACCAGGACTTGATGAAGACAAGTATAAGACTGAATAATAGTGTTTGCATATGGCAGAAGTGGTATAAATACCAGGAACATTTAGGCAGAAATTGCTTTTCACTTGGCATTTCCATAATTTATGCTCTTTCCACAACTATGGAAAATTATGCAATAGAATTCTGAAACTACTTTTTTTATCTTTAAAAAGGAGATACTATTTTACTTAGTTTTTCTGATTCCTTGCAATACAGAAAGTTAGAAAGTCAATTTCGTTCCACTCAATTCTTTCATTGGTGGGAAAAATTGAGACGTAAGGATGAGAAGTGATTTTCTCAAGATCACTCAGTTGCTTCTAGATGTCCATAAAGTGAGTAAGCCACGGGAGTTGGTGATGGACAGGGAAGACGGGCGTGCTGCAATGCATGGGGTCTCAAAGAGTCAGACGCAACTGAATTGAACTAAACTGAACTGATCCTGGCTGCATTATACAAGTGACAGATAGAGCATGTATACAGGTCATCATAAGATACGGCCTCAAAGATATTTAGAGGAAAGATGGCAAAGACTTGTATGTGGACATTGCTGCTAAGTCACTTCAGTCATGTCCGACTCTGCGACCCCATAGTTGACAGCCCACCAGGCTCCCCTGTCCCTGGGATTCTCCAGGCAAGAACACTGGAGTGGGTTGCCATTTCCTTCTCCAATGCATGAAAGTGAAAAGTGAAAGTGAAGTCGCTCAGTCGTGTCCGACTCTTTGCAACGCGATGGATTGTAGCCCACCAGGCTCCTCCGCCCATGGGATTTTCCAGGCAAGAGTACTGGAGTGGGGTGCCATTGCTTTCTCCAATGTGAACATTAAATGCTATCAAAAGAAAAGAACTTTATTGGATATTCTTATTTTATGTTTCAGTATTTTAATTTTGATTTATATAGATGAATGGTGAAGATTGGGCATGGTATTTTACAATGTAGACTTTAAAAAATGTTCATATAGCCCTCATGTACAACACCTATTTTGGTCTTTACTTTTAAAGCCATCTTTACTTTTTTACCCGAAGAATCTCAAATTAGCTTTATATTATTTATACTTCATGTAAAAGTCTATGTTCTACTATTATAAGGCCTAGCTTCTCTGGGCCTTTCCCCGGGTGTATATGCTCTTTCTCTGAAAACACCTGCACCTTAGAGCAGCATCTTATTCCTTGCACATAGCATGGGTGGAAAGGGTCAGGCAACGGCCACAGGGGAGTGTTCTACAGCCTCACTATTGGACTTTGTCCTTCTTGTAGCATCTTAAAGGGGAACTCCTGGGAAAAGGTCAAACACAGATACACAAGGAAGCAGCTCTCTTCATCAAAAGAGCTCACACTTGCCATGTAGCAATGTACTTTTAGGAATCGGGTCCCCAAAGATCAAACGGGCCATGCCTTTGATCTAATTCTTGCAAAAGATTGTATGACCAAAAGGCACATTTAATGGGAATGCTGTTACATAAGAGTTGCCACAGTTGTCAAAGGAGATGGAATATCATTATCATTAATTTGAAAGCTACACCACTGTCAGTTAAAGGGACAACTTTTACATGTATCTTCAAACAGTGCAAAAAACTGGTAGTGTATATGGCCAGTAGAATGAGAAATAGCATTGGCCGTTTGAAATCTGTGCCTTTGGCATTATTTGGAAAGCTTCTTGTAATTTTCATAACACAAAATTAAACAAGGCTTCAGTTTTGACTATGAGAATTTTTTAAGCCAATTATACTGGTGTATTTATAATATTTTGTGTTAGTATCTTGTGATGAAGTAGATTTTGTCTCTGGCTGTTGAGTCAGTTCTGTCTGATACTGAGTTAGGTAACCCTTTTGATAACGATTTCTGCTGTTCATAGTTTTAAGATGTTAATGAATGCTAAATGATGCGAGTTGATAAGGATGATCAAGTTTAATTTGTCAGTGGCATGAAAAGTATGAGGAACCAGAACTTTATAATAAGGAAAGACATGAAAGCATATCTTTACCAGACTCAGCTAAGTGTTTTACCTTAAATTTGACATTTTCTTTGGATGAAGCTTGCAGACAATAACAAATGTAATTTACTTGTATCTTTTATTCACTTATGACACACAAATATATTCCACAAAAGTCTTAAGTAAGAGTGCTCCCATAGAAGAGTGTCTGGCAACAATGCTGGAGATTATAATTGTGTTCTCTGTTCTACCTGTGGCATTGCTTAAATTGCATTATGGAATTATGAAGATAGCAGTAAAATTTTCTGTGGGCCTGCAATGATTAGGTTTTTCAGAATTCATTTATGTTATACGTTTTATCAAAAACACACTGACGAAATGCTTTTTCTACCTGCATTATGAACTTGATTTCTCTGTTGATAGTTCATCAATATTAGTCATTGAGTGACAGATTTTGTTGTATGTATTTGTATTCATTGCTCTCCAGAGTGGCTGTTATATCTTGAATATGCCAGCTATCTCTTGGGCCCACTTCACAAAATAAGGATCTTTTCCCAAAGGATAGTATTTTTTTCCCCATAAAGTGGAAGTCAAGTTCTTTTCCCTTCATAATTTGAAAAAATTAAATATTGTGAAGGAAAAACATTTTCTTTTCAAATTATTTCTCTCACACAAATGGCACTTAGTTCAAAAATTTTTACATTTTTCCCCAAACGTAGATGAGTAGCATAAAGGAATATGACTTGAATTTAATATATTTACATGGTAAATACTGCAAAGCAAATGGAATGTCTTCAACAATGGCATATAATAAGACTTTTACATCAATAAAAGACTATAAAACAGAGTCTGTGATTCCTAGAAATTCTTCATGCTTAATTTTACTTCTACAAATAGGAAATGGATATCTTGCTGAGAGGAAACATGAAACATACTGGATTTAGACAAGGATAATTATGGTTGGTGTAAAACAGAATTTCCAGTTTTTTTTTTTTTTTTTGCCTACAATGTGAATCCTGAATCAGGGGTAGCTAATATTGAAATCTACATACATTTAAAGATAAGTGAGTTGTATGGTTTGTAGAAAGTTCACACCTTTAGTTAAAGTACAGTGGATTAAGAACTAGGACAGTAAGTCTCACATGTCACTACTGAGACTAATGAGCTTAGGAGACAGCAGCAGAAAGATCTTAGGTTTGCACAAGCGTGAAAGATGAGTGAGAATAGGATTGCTTCTCAGACTGTCAGATCTTTGTTGAAAGCTTCAATACTCCTCTGCATTAATTAATGGCTGACTGATAGAAAGTTCTATAACCAGAGGGTAAAAGTATCATCTCTAGAACCCAACTACCTAGTATACTTGGGGATAAATTCAGGATATACCTCACAGCTAACCAGTAAGAATCCAGGGAAGAGAGCTATATAGGAATATGATTCAATGGAAATTAAGGCCTACTTCACAGGAAGAACTACAAACGATTTGCCTATTGAAATTGTCCTGATTTGCAAGTCCTTTGCCTCTAAGACCAATTAAACAGTGGAATAAGAATGCATATCATACAGAAAAGTCATCATGTTCGATCCTCAGGGGGGAAAATCCTCTTTGGTGGTGTTATTTATATGTAGAAAAGTGGTATCTGTCGATTGTTAGGACCCCGTGCAGATATTAACTGCTTCAACACCTGAGCAATTATTTTGGCCTCTTCCAGTTAGACGATCAGAATGGGTCTTGAAAATCTTATTTTTAGAGTTCAAAGCCAGGGCCATGGATGGTTTGAACCACATGATCTAATTAGGAAATCACTACTTCCCTGAATCTACCTCCTCAGGTCCATATTGAGTAAATGTGGCCCCACTTCCATCAATATAATGTACCTTTTTTGTCTTTTTTTTTTTTTTTTTAAGATTCAGGGTAACTTTTAGTAAGATATAGCCTTTAATTTTGGGTATTATAAAAATGAGAATAAAATGACGGCATATTACAGTTAGGTGAAATAAGCAAGTGTTTGAGATACCAGATATCAAGCACGGCATCATTAAACTATGTTAACAGATTTCTCAAGACCTACACGATTATTGATACTCCTCAGAATAAAAACTTTCTTAGCCAGGATGGGAGTGGAATGCAGTAAAGAGAACTCTATCTTTATCAGCTGGATTATATCATACTGTGAAATCTAGAGAATTCTTCTCATGTCTTTTGAACAATGAAGAAAACCCTAAATAATAATATAGTACTTAAAGGCGTATAATTATCATCCTCATGTGCAAAAGTTAAAGTTTATTGGGAGTTTTTTTTTTTCATGTGTCGAGCACCATGGTTAGGCACTTTATAATAAATAGTTTAGTCTCAACAATTTTATAAGATAAATTTTAATATCCATCCATTTTTTTTACGAGAAAACTGAGGCTCAAAAAGGTTAAATAACTTGTTTAAAATCAAACACCTATGAAAATTCAGAGCCACGTTTCCAACTCAAGATTGTTTCCTGATTCTGAAATCTTGACAACTTTCATACGTTAACTCTTCTGGAAACCATAAAGGTAGAGATTTGGTTTCACAAAACTTGACAGTACCTGAATGTCTAAAACACTGCAAATAATGAAAATGATACTATTTGTCATTAAGTGTGTACTTGATGTTTCCTAGACATATTGTTTAGCTTTTATGTCCATAATAGTTCATGCATCCCCATTTTATACATGTTAGACCTGAGCCTTTGTTTTAAATCTAAGTATAGTTGATTTATAATGTTGTGTTAGTTTCTAGTGTATAGCAGTGTGATTCAGTTTATATATATATGTTATTTTCCAGTATGGTTTATTATAAGATATTGAATAGAGTTCCCTGTGCTACACAGTAAGCCTTTTTTGTGGATCTGTTTTTATACCATGTTTTGTACCTGCACATCCCACCCACCCCATCTTTCCTCTTTGGTCACCATAAGTTCGTTTACTCCACTTGCGAGTGTGTTTCTATCTTGTAAATAAGTTCATTCGTGTCATGTGATATAACTGAGTTCATTGTGCCCGAATGGCTTGTCCAGCTAGTAAATGATAGAATTCAGATTTGAAAACCAAGTTTGCATAATGACAAAATCTATCCTCCTCCTGAAAGACTATTTGCAAACAATCATCCAGAAAAAAAAATTTGTTACAAACAAATGGTTAATAATTTTCATTCAGAAAAATAAAATACTGAAGATGGGGAAAGGTACAGAATTACAGAATGCAATATTAGGAAGCAAGAAAAAGAAATAATGGTCAATAAAGAAATATTTTAAATTTATATAAAGATCAAAAGAAATGCAAACAAAACCAGTAAGATACAATGTCTGAACAAAATAATTCAGGCAGAGTCATTATTTTATGTTTCAATAATATCTAGTGACAGTGAATATGCAAGAAACAGATATTCAAATACCTTGTTCATAGGGAGTAAGTTGATATAATCTTTTCAAGAAGAGAATTTGGCAATGTTAATATGAAGCCCTAAAGTGGATGTTTACTTAGACTTAGTAATTCCATTATTACTAATGTATCTTAGTTTAACAAATATTTGATAACAATAGAAATTATAGTATTTTTTTAGAATGGTGGAATTTGAAAACAAAGTAAATGGATATCAATAAGGATTGGTTAAATTAGGGCACATTTATTAAAGATAATATGGTACAGATTTTACAAGTGATAGTACAGAAATACACGGATTGAAAACAGTCATAATAACAGAAAATAAGGACACTTAGACAGTGTGTATGCTTGGGCTCCCCAGGCGGCGCTAGTGGTAATAAACTCTGCTAATGCAGAGAGACATGGGTTCAATTCCTAGGTTGGGAAGATTCCCTGGAGAAGTGTATGGCAACCCACTCTAGTATTCTTCCCTAGAGAATCCATGGACAGAAGAGCCTGGTGGGCTATGGTCCACAGGTTCACAAAGAGTTGGACACGACTGAGGCAATTTAGCAGGCACACTAGTGTCACTGGAGAAGGAAATTGGCAACCCACTCCAGTGTTCTTGCCTGGAGAATCCCGGGGACAGGGGAGCCTGGTGGGCTGCTGTCTATGGGGTCGCACAGAGTCGGACACAACTGAAGTGACTTAGCAAAAAGTTTATTCACAGAAAATTCTGAATGCATAAATACAAAACATTAACTTTTTTTTTTAAGTAATGGTTTTCTGGATCATTTTCTTTTTATGCTTATTAAAAGCATAAAATTTCTAATTTTTCTTGGTTGAGAATATTTAAAAATTGAACTAAAGAGGCTAGTACACATGCACAAACACATATGTGAAAGTCTCAAATTTAGTAAGGAAATGAAATTATTACCAGATTTTCCAAATGGAAAAAATTCTTCTGGATTTCCAAACAATTTAATGTCTGATAAATTAGCTTCTAGACTACAATCTAAATAAGAGTTGATGTAATTTACCTAGGGGCTTCCCAGGTGGCTCTAATGGTAAAGAACCTGCCTGCCAATGCCGGAGACATAAGAGACACAGGTTCCATCCCTGGGTCGGGAAGAAAATCTTTCTATCTAAGTAGCTTTCTTCCTTCCTAAGTATCTAAAGAAAGATACTTACTCCAGTAATTTCCTAGAAAAGGAAATGGCAACCCAATACAGTATTCTTGCCTGGAGAATTCCATGGACAGAGGAACCTGTTGGGCTATAGTCCAGAGGGTTGCAAAGAGTCAGACATGACTGAAGTGACATTGCACAGCACATAATTTACCTGAATACTGATGGGCACTAAAATATTATGTTTCTTTATTACTTATATGAAAACTATTGAGATTAAAAGAATAGAGGTTTAACTGAACAGTCATCAGTTTAACAAAAGAAGAAACCAACATCATGATAAAATATGTCCCATAGACAATAGCTGCTGCTGCTGCTGCTGCTAAGTCGCTTCAGTCGTGTCCGACTCTGTGCGACCCCATAGACGGCAGCCCACCAGGCTTCCCCATCTCTGGGATTCTAGGCAATAGAAGGGTGGGTCAATTCTTGTTTTGCTGATTAATCCTGCTCTTGTCCCCCATTGTATAGACTGTCTCAACATTATTTACTGACATTTTTCACCAGCAATGGATTAATTTATTTAAACAATAATTCTTGCATTTCATATTAAAGATAATTTGATATTCTCCAAATAATTTTTAACTTTAGGAAAGCAATAATAGTTGCTTTTTAAGTTAATGAGAAATCTCACCTATTAATTACACCCTCATATAAATCATCTTGAATATATATTACAATTGTAAATTTTTTTATTTGATAGTCTCAGAAGACTTTTTCACAGTAATCCAGATTTTAATATTCTTGTGGGATAACAGAAGAATAAAATTTGATGTTTAGGTTTATTTTTAACTTAAATATTCACAAATGACAACTAAATTAAAGATATTATTTTTGGTCTCTGATTCCTCAGCTGTCAAGATTTATCATCTCTTTCTCCATTCTATCATTTATCTGTATTTAGGAAAGCAATCTTCCATTTATTTATCATATACTTATGGTATACATAACATTTATTAAGTGTTAGGAATAGAAAATAAATGGGTATATACATTTCCCTAATAACTGGAAATACAATTACATATAAAACACTCATTTTTGAAATTTTATATTATGAAGGAGAATAAAAGTTTCTTGGATTAAAAAACTTACAAATTAAAAAAAATGTATCTATTTTTAAATTGAAGGATAATTGCTTTACAGTATTGTATTGGTTTCTAGCAAATATAAAAATGAATCAGTCAGATTTACTCATGTCCCCTCCATCTTCCCTCCCCATCCCACCCCTCTAGGTTGTTACCGAGCCCCAGTTTGAGTTCCCTGAGTCATACAGGAAATTCCCATTGGATATCTAATTTACACATGGTAATGCATGTTTCCATGTTACTCACTCCATACATCCCACCCTCTTCTTCCCCCTACCCCAGCCGTGTTCATAAGTCTGTTCTCTATGTCTGTGCCTCCATTGCTGCTCTGCGAATAGGTTCATTCAGATCAGATCAGATCAGATCAGTCGCTCAGTCGTGTCCAATTCTTTACCACCCCATGAATCGCAGCATGCCAGGCCTCCCTGTCCAGCACCAACTCCCGGAGTTCACTCAGACTCATGTCCATCAAGTCAGTGATGCCATCCAGCCATCTCATCCTCTGTCGTCCCCTTCTCCTCTTGCCCCCAATCCCTCCCAGCATCAGAGTCTCTTCCAATGAGTCAACTCTTCGCATGAGGTGGCCAAAGTACTGGAGTTTCAGCTTTAGCATCATTCCTTCCAAAGAAATCCCAGGGCTGATTTCCTTTAGAATGGACTGGTTGGATCTCCTTGCAGTCCAAGGGACTCTCAAGAGTCTTCTCCAACACCACAGTTCAAAAGCATCAATTCTTTGGTGCTCAGCCTTCTTCACAGTCCAACTCTCACATCCATACATGACCACAGGAAAAACCATAGCCTTGACTAGACGGACCTTTGTTGGCAAAGTAATGTCTCTGCTTTTGAATATGCTATCTAGATTGGTCTTAACTTTCCTTCCAAGTAGTAAGCATCTTTTAATTTCATGGCTGCAGTCACCATCTGCAGTGATTTTGGAGCCCAGAAAAATAAAGTCTGACACTGTTTCCACTGTTTCCCCATCTATTTCCCATGAAGTGGTGGGACTGGATGCCATGATCTTCGTTTTCTGAATGTTGAGCTTTAAGACAACTTTTTCACTCTCCACTTTCACTTTCATCAAGAGGCTTTTTAGTTCCTCTTCACTTTCTGCCATAAGGGTGGTGTCATCTGCATATCTGAGGTTATTGATATTTCTCCAGGCAATCTTGATTCCAGCTTGTGCTTCTTCCAGTCCAGCGTTTCTCATGATGTGCTCTGCATATAAGTTAAATATACAGCCTTGACGTACTCCTTTTCCTATTTGGAACCAGTCTGTCGTTCCATGTCCAGTTCTAACTGTTGCTTCCTGACCTGCATACAAATTTCTCAAGAGGCAGATCAGGTGGTCTGATATTCCCATCTCTTTGAGAATTTTCCACAGTTTATTGTGATCCACACAGTCAAAGGCTTTTACATAGTCAATAAAGCAGAAGTAGATATTTTTCTGGAACTTTCTTGCTTTTTCTATGGTCCAGCAGATACTGGCAATTTGGTCTCTAGTTCCTCTGCCTTTTCTAAAACCAGCTTGAACATCTGAAAGTTCATGGTTCACGTATTGCTGAAGCCTGGCTTGGAGAATTTTGAGTGTTACTTTACTAGCACATTAGATGAGTGCAATTATGCCATAGTTTGAGCATTCTTTGGCATTGCCTTTCTTTGGGATTGGAATGAAAACTGACCTTTTCCAGTCCTGTGGCCACTTCTGAGTTTTCCAAATTTGTTGGCATATTGAGTGCAATACTTTCACAGCATTATCTTTTAGGATTGGAATAGCTCAACTGAAATTCCATCACCTCCACTAGTTTTGTTCATAGTGATGCTACCTAAGGCCCACTTGACTTTACATTCCAGGATGTCTGGCTCAAGGTGAATGATCACACTATTGTGATTATCTGGGTCATGAAGATTTGTTTTGTACAGTTCTTCTGTGTATTCTTTCCACCTCTTCTTAATATCTTCTGCTTCTCTTAAGTCCATACATTTCTGTCCTTTATTGAGCCCATCTTTGCATGAAATGTTCCCTTGGTATCTCTAATTTTCTTGAAGTGATCTCTAGTCTGTCCCATTCTATTGTTTTCCTCTACTTCTTTGCACTAATTACTGAGGAAGACTTTCTTATATCTCCTTGCCATTCTTTGGAACTCTGCATTCAAATGGGTATATCTTTCCTTTTCTCCCTTGCTTTTCACTTCTCTTCTTTTCACAGCTATTTGTAAGGCTTCCTCCTACAGCCATTTTGCGTTTTTGCATTTCTTTTTCTTGGGGATGGTCTTGATCCCTGTCTCCTATATAACGTCATGAACCTCTGTCCATAGTTCATCTGGCACTCTATCAGATCTAGTCCCTTAAATCTATTTCTCACTTCCACAGTATAATCGTAAGGGATTTGCTTTAGGTCATACCTGAATGGTCTGGTGATTTTTGCCTACTTTCTTCAATTTCAGTCTGAATTTGGCAGTAAGGAGTTCATGATCTGAGCCACAGTCAGCTCCTGGTCTTGTTTTTGCTGACTATAGAGAGCTTCTTCATCTTTGGCTGCAAATATAATCAATCTGATTTTGGTGTTGAGCATCTGGTGATGTCCATGTGTAGAGTGTTCTCTTGTGTTGTTGGAAGAGGGTGTTTGCTATGACCAGTGCGTTCTTAATATAGATGAAAATTCTATCATGAAATTCTTAACACAAGGGCAGAGAACCTGTAATTAACCCCAGACTTCTAACTCATAGTTTCTTTCATTTAGGTAGAAAATCAGTTGGTCCTCAGTGGCCTCACATCTATGATGTTATGCTTCAGTCAATACAATAATAAACTAAAGCTGTTTTCTCATAGTCAACTATCTGCTCATACTGGGGCCTCCCATATCTCATAAATGATTTGTTCCTCTTCTGACATGTGTTGTTCAGATACCTACACTCTTTTCACCATAGCTGGAAAGTGCTGTGTTGGCAGGCAGTGTTTGGGAGTTAATGCAGACTGTGCTTTCCTCTTGAGCTGAAAACAGAGGAAAGGAACGTGTCTTCCTGCGGCCCTGAGCTGCCCTCCTGGTAGGACGCGCTCTGCAGCTGCAAGGCTGGCCACCTGGGCCGGCGGCCCTGTTCAATAGCTGGATATCCTGTTCTGCTTTTTCTGCTGGTGAGCTGTCCAGGATGATCGCCTGGGAAGTGAATTGTGACTTTCCAGGGTTTTAAGCTTGCCAAGATTAGTTAGGAAAACACAGTTTGGGGTTATACAAATTCCAAATCTTCTGGCACTCTTGTTACCTGAAATTTGAGAGAAGGAAAAAGTATTGGTGGGAGTTGTGAGCATAAATTGTCTTCTAAAGCAAGGATTTTTGTTGAAAATAGATAAATTACCAGTGAGTGTATTTTGTATGCAAAACACAGGGGCCCTATTGAATTTTTTATATAATATTTAAAAATTATGAGGTCCCTCTGAGCTGTGTGGAGTAACATAAGGTAGAAATTGCTTTCCAGACGTAGTTTGGCAAAACAAATGCTGAGTGTTAGAGTTAAAAGACATCTTTGAGTTTTGGTTGAATAGTAAATGGACTTAGATTTTAGAAGGATAGTCTTACTTTGAAATTGTGTTGATATTCCAGGAAAAAAAGGAAAAGAAAAAAATGTTTTGAGGGGAACAGTTGCTTGTATGTTCTCTCACCTGCAGTCCTGATCCTTCTCATGGATGTGCTATTGCTGAATAAATTCAAGTGACAGTTGGTTTGGGAAGACCCTTAGATCCCACAACATCAAAAAGTCTCCTTCAGCCTCACTTGAAAAGGGATTAAGTCCTGAATCTATTGTGTCAGAAGATCAAGTCTGACAAAATTATATATACTTAATATTATATAGACTACTGATGGCCCTGTTTGTAGCTGCCTCTTAGGGAACAATGTTTTCATTCAGTTTCAAATCTTGTTTTGAAGTCCTGAGCTTTCTCACTGACATGTCTAAATTTTTGTGTTTGCTTTAAGATAGACTATTTCTTTCTCTATTTCTTTGATTTGGGGAGGGTCATTAATGAATAAAATCATTATCTCTGCCTTGAGGATGTCAGTTTATTCAGTTACTTGGATCTGTTTGGAAAAAGAATATAATTTTATCACAAGGTTAAATCATTGATACCAGATCTTGTGATAATCAGAATATTTAGCATGAATAGAGCTTGATAATTTAAAAATTACTAGTATGGCATTTTAAAAGTGAAATAATGTAAACATACCATTGAATAAAGAAAATACATTAACCTCCCCACTGCCACCTTTTTTTTTAATCATCCCCACCCCTGCTATCCTACAGCCACACACTCTGGTTCTGTGCTGAGAAATTTCAAGGAGAAGCTCTGAGTGGGTGTTTATGGAAGGATTTTCTTCCCCTCCTTGATCATCACTTCACTTTTTGCTGTGCCCAGTGAGAATCATAATGACTAATATTTTGAGAGATATATAAATATCAAGAAACCAAGAATTCACTAAAGGCTAGTATTAATTGGGAAGCCTGCAGTTTTACATGTGAGTCAGATAATCCGATCTCCATCTAGACCTTGCAGTTCACTTTGCCATTTCTAAACCATAGACTATGAAAACCAAATTGTGGTGGAAAGAAAAGCATTTAAGCTTTCATAGATACAAAGAGGAACAGTGATTATTTACCACCACCAAACTTGATAAACAATTCTGAAACTAGGATATTGGCCTTAAATATTCTTTCCACTAGATTCACAATTATAATATGGAAGCCTAAACTATCTAAGTATTTTTATGGATTTTTACTTTTCCATTATTTTAAGATCGATAGTTAAAATAGAAATTTTACTGTGATTATAATATATTGGCATCAAAAATTATTTTTCACATCTACACCTAAGTGTATATTTTGAAAAGTTAGTATGTAAATGTAAACTTCTTAAAGACTCTTGCCAATAATGAAGATTTATATCCTATCATTCAAACTATGTGTAAGGTTTGCTCAGATTTTCAATTTAAATTTTGAGGAACTATTTTTTGTATGTAAGAATGTATATATAAACACACACACAATCACGTGTGTATAAATATATAAAAGAAACTGAGTCTGGACCTTCAAAGAGGTCAAGTTTTTAAAAAATTCATATTTTGATTTTATGCACAGCTGCAGTTTTCCCTCTTCAGTTTTTGGTAGCGCAGTATCTTCTGTTTTTTAGTGAAAGCAAAACAGTTTATGGTGAGTCTGAATGTTACTTTTCATTTAGTCTCTAATTAGGAAGAGCAGACTTCCCTGGTGGCTCAGGCGGTAAAGCGTCAGTCTACCTGGGTTCTACCTGGGAGACCTGGGTTCGATCCCTGGGTTGGGAAGTCCCCTGGAGAAGGAAATGGCAACCCACTCCAGTACTCTTGCCTAGAAAATCCCACGGATGGAGGAGCCTGGTGTCCATGGGGTTGCAAAGAGTCGGACACGACTGAGCGACTTCACTTAGGAAGAGTATAGATGTGTGTGTTTATCTACCAATATAATTAACCATGATATTAGATAGTTTCCAAGGTGAATCTCAATTTTTGAATAGAACAGTCTTAGTTTTACTTATGTTTTCTAATAAAGAGAATTAGTTTTAGAATAGCAACATGAATCCAGGTGATATTTGCTCAGCATGAATGTAGTATGAGTAATATAAGTCACTATGTCTTGGAAACCTAATTCCTTACATACCGTTAAATAATTTAAGTTGAATGATCTTTGATTGTCTTGCTTCATTCATTTCATTCATCCATTCAGCAAATCATTATTGTCCAAAAAAGATTACTTCAGTTTGCTCAAACCACAACTATGGTTATTGTTTGACCGTAACCACAGAAACATTTTGTGACTAGCTTTTTATATTAGAACCTAATGTACTGCTTATCCTAAATTGTTGACATTATGAAGCTAAGAAAAGCAGACTATTTTAGGATTGACCATGGATGGTATCTACATATTTTAGGCACAAATATTATAAATCATATATCTAATAAGGGATTTTTTTTTTTTTTTTTAGATGAGCTCACACTTTATTGGTTGCATCAACAATAAATCCAATAGTATGTCTAGAAGTGGAAAACCATGCTTATTTCCATTCTCAGAAAATGCACAACATGTCTAAGGATTTAAGGGTTCTTTGCAACAATTCCATGCCCTATTCCTCCCACACTGGGTCCTCAAGCTGAAAGTACAAGTTCGGGAAATGGTACCCATAGAGTTTCTCCTCTCTTATTTTCATTTTTTTTTTTTTTATGTCTATCACAGGGCTACCATTAGGATTAAATAAGACAAAGTATGTGAAATTGCCCTGCATATCACCTGCTCAATATGGGATTTCAGTGGTGATTTTTTTTTTTTTTTTATTGCCGCATTACCTCATTTTACTGTGCTTTGCTTTAGTGAGCTTTATAGATACATGTTTTTTTTTTCCTTGTTAATTTTCTGTTTAGTTGATCTATCCATAAGTGTGAGTGGGGTATTAAAGTCTCCCACTATTATTGTGTTATTGTTAATTTCTCCTTTCATACTTGTTAGGATTTGTCTTACATACTGCGGTGCTCCCATGTTGGGTGGATATATATTTATAATTGTTATATCTTCTACTTGGATTGATCCTTTGATCATTATGTAGTGACCTTCTTTTGTCTCTTTTCACAGCCTTTGTTTTAAAGTCTAATTTATCTGATACGAGTATTGTGACTCCTGCTTTCTTTTGGTCCCAATTTGCATGGAAAATCTTTTTCCAGCCCTTCACTTTCAGTCTGTATGTGTCCCCTGTTTTGAGGTGGGTCTCTTGTAGACAACATATGTAGGGGTCTTGTTTTTGTATCCATTCAGCCAGTCTTTTGTCTTTTTGTTGGGGCATTCAACCCATTTACGTTTAAGGTAATTACTAATAAGTATGATCCCGTTGCCATTTACTTTATTGTTCTGGATTCGAGTTTATACACCATTTTTGTGTTTCCTGTCTAGAGAATATCCTTTAGTATTTGTTGGAGAGCTGGTTTGGTGGTGCAAAATTCTCTCAGCTTTTGCTTGTCTGAAAAGCTTTTGATTTCTCCTTCATACTTGAATGAAATCCTTGCTGGGTACAATAATCTGGGCTGTAGGTTATTTTCTTTCATCATTTTAAGTATGTCTTGCCATTCCCTCCTGGCTTGAAGAGTTTCTATTGAAAGATCAGCTGTTATCCTTATGGGAATTCCCTTGTGTGTTATTTGTTGTTTTTCCCTTGCTGCTTTTAATATTTGTTCTTTGTGTTTGATCTTTGTTAATTTGATTAATATGTGTCTTGGGGTGTTTCTCCTTGGGTTTATCCTGTTTGGGACTCTCTGGGTTTCTTGGACTTGGGTGATTATTTCCTTCCCCATTTTAGGAAGTTTTCAACTATTATCTCCTCAAGTATTTTCTCATGGTCTTTCTTTTTGTCTTCTTCTTCTGGAACCCCTATGATTCAATGTTGTAGCGTTTAATATTGTCCTGGAGGTCTCTGAGATTGTCCTCATTTCTTTTAATTCGCTTTTTCTTTTATCCTCTCTGATTCATTTATTTCTACCATTCTATCTTCTAATTCACTAATCCTATCTTCTGCCTCTGTTATTCTACTATTTGTTGGCTCCAGAGTGTTTTTAATTTCATTTATTGCATTATTCATTATATATTGACTCTTTTTTTATTTCTTCTAGGTCCTTGTTAAACTTTTCTTGCATCTTCTCAATCCTTGTCTCCAGGCTATTTATCTGTGATTCCATTTTAATTTCAAGATTTTGGATCAATTTCACTATCATTATTTGGAATTCTTTATCAGGTAGATTCCTATCTCTTCCTCTTTTGTTTGGTTTGTGGGCATTTATCCTGTTCCTTTATCTGCTGGGTATTCCTCTGTCTCTTCATCTTGTTTAAATTGCTGAGTTTGGGAGTCCTTTCTGTATTCTGGCAGTTTGTGGAGTTCTCTTTATTGTGGCGTTTCCTCGCTGTGTGTGGGTATGTAGAGGTGGCTTGTCAAGGTTTCCTGGTTAGGAAGCTTGTGTCGGTGTTCTGTGGGTGGAGCTGTATTTCTTCTCTTTGTTCAGTCGCGCTATGGGGAGGGAGGGAGGGATGCTGCAAACAAATGACACTGGCGCGGCGCCGCAGTGCCTCAGCCACACTGGGTCTGCCTCGCCACGGCGCGTGTAGCTCCCTGCCCACACTGCTCAGGCTCTAGGTTGTTCCGCCGGGAACAATCCGAGGCTGGCCCTGTTGCATGCACCTCCCAGGTCCAAGCCGCTCAGGTTCAGGCACTCAGGTAGTCCTCAGAGGCGCAGACTCAGTTGGGGCTGCGTTTTGTGCTCTTCCCAGGTCCGAGCAGCTCAGGTGATGAGGTGTTTGGCGAGCGCCAATGCTGCAACTTATCGCCTCCCCGCCACTTGGTTATCTGGGTGTAAAACCGGCGCACCTTCTCAGGCAGATGTTAACCGTCCAGACCCCCAATAAGTTTTAGTTAGCAAAGAAGCCAGTTTTATAGATAATGTCTCTCTGGGGCTGCGATTGCCCACTTCCGCTCTGGCTGCCTGTCACCGGGGGAAGGTTTGCAGCCGCTACCTCTGTTTAGTCCTTTGTTCGCGCGCTGGCTGGCGGTGTCTTAGGTTAGGCTGGCTTTTCGCATGGTAGATATCCCACAGTCTGGTTTGCTAGCCCAAATTATTTCGCTCAGATAGTGCTCAAGGTATTCAGGCCAGATTCTTACTCAGCGATGCAGCCCGCGCTGCGCCTCCCTGCCCAACCCCGCTTGCTAATGGCGGATGCAGGCGTCTGCGCTGCTTTCTCCGCTGGAGGAGTTACCGTAGGGGCTGCAATCTGCGAGTTTTAATTGTTTATTTATTTTTTTCTCCCTGTTATGTTGTCCTCTGTGCTTCCAAAGCTCGGCACGGATTCGCAGTGAGAAAGTTTCCTGGTGTTTGGAAACTTCTCTTTTTAAGACTCCCTTCCCGGGACGGAACTCCGTCCCTCCCTCTTTTGTCTCTTTTATTGTCTTTAATATTTTTTCCTACCTCCTTTCGAGGAGTTGGGTTGCTTTTCTGGGTGCCTGATGTCCTCTGCCAGCATTCAGAAGTTGTTTTGTGGAATTTACTCGACGTTTAAATGCTCTTTTGATGAATTTGTGGGGGAGAAAGTGTTTTCCCCATCCTACTCCTCCGCCATCTTGGCGCCTTCCCCCTCTAATAAGGGATTAATAACCAAATATATAAGGAACTCATACAACTCAACAGCCAAAAACCAAATAACCCAATTAAAAAATGGGCAATGGGCCTGAATAGACATTTCTCCAGAGAGGACATACAAATGGTCAACAGGTATATGAAAAGATGTTCAATATCACTAGTCATCAGAGTCAAATCCAAGTCACAATGTGATTTCAGCTCATATCTGTTTGGTTGGCTGTTATTAAAAACTCAAAATATAACAAGTGTTGGCAAGAATATGGAGAAAGGGTAATACTTATAGACCATTAGTGGGAATATACATTGGTACAACAATTATGGAAAATGCTATAGAGTTTCCACAAAAATTAGAAATAGAACTGCCATAGAATCCAGCAATCCCACTTCTGGGTATATATCCAAAAAAACTGAAATCAGGATCTTGAAGAAATGTCTGCTCTCACATGCTCACTGGAGCATTATTAACAATAACCAAGAGGTGGAAGCAACTTAAATGTTCATGAGCAGATTAACAGATAAAGAAAATTTGGATATATATATATATATATATATATGAATATTACTCAACCATAAAAACAAAATTCTGCTATTTTTGAACCTGGAAGATGAACCTGGATTAGATTCATTATTAGATGAACCTGGAAGACATTATGCCATGTGAAATAAGACAAAAAAGACAAATACAATATGAACCCACAATGTATGGAAAATTAAGTTGACTCACAGTAACAAAGACTAGAATGGTAGTTTAGCTAGCCTTTAGGAGTGAGGGAAATGAGGATAAGTTGATCAAAGCTAAAACCTTTCAGTTATAAGATGAATAAGTTCTTGAGACCTAATTATAGCATGTGACTATGTAAAATAATCTGTTTAAAAGACATTTTTATAAAAATAAACATATATTTTTAGGTTTGATGCATTGGGTAATGCATTACCATTCCGTATTAGACAGCAGAAAATCTAATACAAAATAGTCCTTAATTTCATCTTCAATTTTTTTATAAGCAAGATTGTTTAATAGTGAAATAAGAGGGCAAAATATTAAAATAGATTTTTATGAGTGAGAGGAAATGTAAAAAGAAGTCATCACAAGAGTTTTCATTTGGAATGAAAATTATTACCAAGGATTTGTCCTTGTCTCATTTCTTATTTTATTAAATTCATGACATTATTGAACATTGTGTCCTATTCCCCTGACATCCTACTGAGTGAAAAATGATAGAGCTCAGCTAATGATTTGATTATGGTATAGTATTGTATCTGATGTGTCAAGATTAATGTTAACACTGCTACAGAATTTATGGATTTGTAGACAGTATTTAATTTTTGGAAAGAAATCTTTTATCAAAATTATTAATCATTTATTATTGTCAACACAACTGTGTGACAGGTTTCATTACACTACAGTAAAAGATGTTGAATGTAAAATCTCTTTCTAGCCTGACTGTCATGCAACACTCAAAGCATTTGAGGAGAAACAAGTTTTATCTGTCTTTTCACAAAGATTTACACCATCATCAATTTTGTATAAAGAGAACCCTTGTGTCTGTGGAGAAAAGATGCCTGCAGGTAAAATGTGCATCAGGGTAAATGTGTCTCCATGAGATCACTGGGGCCAGGAGTCAGATTACTAATCTCCTTTTATTAATTTTGATAATTAATAGAATGTAATAATTTTTAGAACAATTTAAATTTGACAGAAAATTGAGCAGAGAATTCCCTTAACTCCCACTTACCCCAGCTTATAGATTCCCCCTAATTTATTTTTTTATCATTAAAAGGTTTTCTTGGAATTTAGTTGATTTACAATGTTATGTTAGTTTCAGGTGTACAGCAAATGAATCAGTTATATATATCCTAATATCCACTCTTTTTTAGATTTTTTTCCCATATAGATCAAAGTATTGAGTAGAGTTCCCTCTGCTCTACAGTAGGTCCTTGTTATCTATTTTATATACAGTAGTATGTATATGTCAGTCCCATTCTCCCAGTTTAACCCTCCCCTTTGTTTCTCACCTAGTAACTATATCATATATTATTTGTCTTTCTCTGACTTACTTTATCAATCTGAAAATCTCTATATCCATCCATTGTCACAATCAATCTGACAATCTCTATATCCATCCATGTCGCTGCATTATTTCATTCTTTTTTATGGCTAATATTCATACCATGTCTTCTTTATCTATTCCTCTGTCAATGGACATTAGGTAGCACCCAGGTCTTGGCTGTTGTAAATAGTATTGTAATGAACATTGGGTGCATATATCTTTCCAAATTACTATTTTTTCACCAAATATATGCTGAGAAGTGGGATTTCTGGATCAGATTATACTTCTATATTTGTTTTTTAAAGACACCTTCATACTGTTCTCCATAATGGTTTTACCAATATACATTCCCACCAAAAAGGTGGAAGGGTTCCTTTTTCCCAATACCCTCTTCAAAATTTATTATTTGTAGATTTTTGATGATGGCCTTTCTGACTAGTATGAGTGACCTCATTATAGTTTCAATTTGCTTTTCTCTAATAATTAGCGATATTGGGCATTTTTCATGTGCTTTTTGGCCATCTGTATATCTTCTTTGAATAAATGTCTGCTTAGGTAATCCACCTATTTTTTGATTGGGCTGTTTGTTTTTTGATATTGAGCTGAATGAGCTGTTTGTATATTTCGGAGATTAATCCTTTGTTGGTTGCTTCATTTGCACATATTTTACTCATTCTAAGGGATGTATCTGTTTTGTTTATGGTTTTCTTTGCTATGAAAATGTTTTTAGATTTAATTAGGTCCCATTTGTATCCTTGCAATGTTACCAAATTCATTGATGAGCTCTAATAGTTTTCTGGTAGCGTCTTTAGGATTTTCTATGTATGGTATCATGCCATTTGAAAAGAGTTGTAGTTTTTCTTTACCAATTTGGACTTCTTTTGTTCTTTTTCTTCTCTGAATGCCATGCAGGACTTCCAAAACTATCTTGGAAGGGCTAAGACTTCCAAAACTATGTTGAATAAAAGGGGTGAGAGTGGACATACTTGTCTTGTTATTCATCTTAGAAGAAGCATTTTCACATTTTCACAATTGTGAATAATGTTAGCTGTGGGTCTGTCGTATATGGACTTTATTATCGCTAATGTAGTCTCCCTCTGTGCCCAGTTTCTGAAGAGTTTTTATCATAAATGAGTGTTGAATTATGTCAAAAGCTTCTCTGCATCTATTGAGATGATCTTATGGATTTTATCCTTCAGTTTTTTAGTGTGATGTATCACACTAATTGATTTGCATGTGCTGAAGAGTCCTTGGATCAAAAAATTCTTAAAGAGATGAGAGTACCAGACCACCTTACCTGCCTCCTGAGAAATTGGTTTGCAAGTCAACAAGCAACAGTTAGAACTGGACATGGAACAACAGACTGGTTCCAAATCAGGAAAGGATTATGTCAAGGCTGTATATTGTCACCCTGCTTATTTAACTTATATGCAGAGTACATCATGAGAAATGCTGGACTGGAAGAAACACAAGCTGGAATCAAGATTTCTGAGAGAAATATCAATAACCTCAGAGATGCAGATGACACCACACTTATAGAAGAAAGTGAAGAAGAACTAAAGAGCCTCTTGATGAAAGTGAAAGAGGAGAGTGAAAAAGTTGGCTTAAAACTCACATTCGGAAAACTAAGATCATGGCATCCAGTCCCATCAGTTCATGGCAAATAGATGGGGAAGCAGTGGAAACAGTGACAGACTATTTTTCTGGGCTCCAAAATCACTGCAGATGGTGACTGCAGCCATGAAATTAAAAGACGCTTACTCTTTGGAAGGAAAGTTATGACCAACCTAGACAGCATATTAAAAAGCAGAGACATTACTTTGCCAACAAAGGTCCATCTAGTCAAAGCCATGGTTTTTCCAGTAGTCATGCATGGATGTAAGAGTTGGACTATAAAGAAAGCTGAGTGCCTAAGAATTGATGCTTTTGAACTGTGGTGTTTGGGAAGACTTTTAGAGTCCCTTGGACTGAAAGGAGAACCAATCAGTCCATCTTAAAGGAAATCAGTCCTGAATATTCATTGGAAGGACTGATGCTGAAACTGAAACTACAATACTTTGGCCACCTGATGTGAAGAACTGACTCCTTGGAAAAGACTCTGATGCTGGGAATGATTGAAGGCAGGAGGAGAAGGGGATGACAGAGGATGAGATTGTTGGATGGCATCACTGACTCAATGGACATGAGTTTGTGTAAACTCTGAGAGTTGGTAATGGACAGGGAGGCCTGGCGTGCTGCAATCCATGGGATTGCAAAGAGTCAGACACGACTGAGTGACTGAACTGAACTGAATTGGATCCCTGGGATAAATCCTACTTGATCATGATGTATGATCCTTTTAATGTATTGTCAGGTTTGGTTTGCTGGTATTTTGCTGAGAATTTTTGCACCTAAGTTCATCAGTGATGTTGGACTATAATTTTCTTCTTTTGTGGTATCTTTGTCTGGTTTTGGTATCAGAGTGATGCTAGCATTGTATAATGAGCTTGGGAATGTTTCTTTCTCTGCAAATTTTTGGAAGAATTTCAGAATTTCAAAAGCCTTTGCACAACAAAGGAAACTATAAGCAAGGTGAAAAGACAGCCTTCAGAATGGGAGAAAATAATAGCAAATGAAGCAACTGACAAACAACTAATTTCAAAAATATACAAGCAACTCCTACAGCTCAATTCCAGAAAAATAAATGACCCAATCAAAAAATGGGCTAAAGAACTAAACAGACAGTTCTCCAAAGAAGACATACAGATGTCTAACAAACACATGAAAAGATGCTCAACATCACTCATTATCAGAGAAATGCAAATCAAAACCACAATGAGGTACCATTTCATGCCAGTCAGAATGGCTGTGATCCAAAAGTCTACAAACAATAAATGCTGGAGAGGGTGTGGAGAAAAGGGAACCCTCTTACACTGTTGGTGGGAATGCAAACTAGTACAGCCACTATGGAAAACAGTGTGGAGATTCCTTAAAAAACTGGAAATAGAACTGCCTTATGATCCAGCAATCCCACTGCTGGGCATACACACCGAGGAAACCAGAATTGAAAGAGACACATGTACCCCAATGTTCATCGCAGCACTGTTTATAATAGCCAGGACATGGAAGCAACCTAGATGTCCATCAGCAGATGAATGGATAAGCAAGCTGTGGTACATATACACAATGGAGTATTACTCAGCCATTAAAAAGAATACATTTGAATCAGTTCTAATGAGGTGGATGAAACTGGAGCCTATTATACAGAGTGAAGTAAGCCCGAAAGAAAAACACCAATACAGTATACTAATGCATATATATGGAATTTAGAAAGATGGTAACAATAACCCTGTATACGAGACAGCAAAAGAGACACTGATGTATAGAACAGTCTTTTGGACTCTGTGGGAGAGGGAGAGGGTGGGATGATTTGGGAGAATGGCATTGAAAATGTATAATATCATATATGAAATGAGTCGCCAGTCCAGGTTCAATGCATGATACTGGATGCTTGAGGCTGGTGCACTGGGATGACCCAGAGGAATGGTATGGGGAGGCAGGAGGGAGAAGGGTTCAGGATGGGGAACACGTGTATACCTGTGGCAGATTCATGTTGATACATGGCAAAACAAATACAATATTGTAAAGTTAAAAAAATTAAAAAATAAAAATAAATAAATAAATAAATGTTTTCTGAGAGGAAAAAAAAAAAAAGAATTTCAGAAGCATAGGTGTTAATTTTTCTCTAAATGTTTGATAGAAGTTGCTTGTGAGGTCACCTGGTCCTGGACTTTTGTTTGTTGAAAGTTTTCAAATCTCAGTTTCGATTTCAGTATTTGTGATTGGTTTGTCCATATCTTCTGGTTCTTCCTGATTCAGTCTTGGAAGTTTGTACCTTTCTAAGAATTTGTGCATTTCTTCTAGGCTTTCCATTTTGTAGGTTGTAGAGTTGTTTGTAGTAGACTCTTATGATCCTTTGTATTTCTGTAGTATCAACTGTAACTTCTTTTTTCAAATCTAATTTTATTGATTTGAGCATTCTTTGTATTTTAGCAGGACAAGAAAAAAATCTTTTAAGTGTTTAAAATTTTTTTGACAGTGTTGCTTTTGTACATATTAATTTATAAAGTATATTCCATATCTATTGGTTTGAAAACATGTTAAACTTTTTTTTCATGTTAAACTCAACAACAAGGATGTGTCTATTCAACATCCAATATGCCAATTAAAGATATTAACTAAAAGCCTGCAATATTTTAAGTACAGCCCTATCCTTAGAGTAAAATTCTAAATTGAGATGTAGTTTTTCACTCTGATTACTTTAGTAGTTGGTAACAATTGTTATATAATTGTAATGACATGCCTCTTAGCAAATTCACTCTTTTTTAATGTATAGAGTAGAACAAACAAGTAGAGAGCAGGAACAAAAGGCATGCTTCTTGGCAATCTAAATTAAAACCCTCTTCTATTACCTTCAAGAAAACTAGCTATTACAAGTGAAAGAAACAAATTTATTTCTCAGGATAATTCATCTTGAAATTAAGTGTTCATATAAATATGAGTTAAATCATATATGCTAAAATCATATGAATTAAATGCTCTTGTGTATAATTTAAAAAATAATGTCAATATACTGAAAACTAAACCCTAGTGGCCTTAAAGAGTTAATGTGTTTTTAAAAAGAAAAAAAAAAGCTTAATTTAACCCCAAGGAATAATTTATGCACTGGGAAAATTGGGTTGAAAAAATGAAAATTTGTATATGAAAGCCAGTTTTTAATGAGTACAAGCATAAAAATCTATAGAATACACACAAGATACCAATTCAAGTTTTAGTTAAATTCTTTTGAAAAGAGATCATCTTGATTAGATTTAAGAAAATGACCCAACAGGGAAATTATGTGTATATATTCTGAAACAATAATTTATGTTAAACGACTTTCTGTATGACATGAGAAGAAGTTAAGCTAGAGGATTTGAGATTTACATTGAGCGTGCACTTGTTCTGATTTTTTTTTCCAGTTGATGACTTCCTAATGTGGCAAGTCTTAAATCTCTTCTTAAGAAGAAATGTTTCCTGTGCTTAATTGTAAAGTGAATTCTCCTTTCCCTATCAATACCAAATGAAACGGATGACAATGGAAAAAGATAAACAGTTTTCTTGCTATAAATAAACAGTTTATATAAAAAATATACTATTTGCAAAAGCTTGCTTTAACTTAATAAAAATTGAGGATCAGTGCCTAATCTAAATACTAAACACTGGATTTTGCAGAAAATAGGAAAACACCATTTACTAAAATGACAATTCCATAAAGTTGTCCATGTTCATTGTGACTGATTAATCTAGACTGACACATCTATTGCTATACCTCCCCTCAAAGATCAACCATAGCATCTGAACACTATTTCACGTCATTCCCTGAGGGCCATGATCTATCTTGAGGTGTACTTACTTACAATCTGCTCTTCCCCTCTTATTTACGATTTAATTCTGGCATATTAATTTCATCATGGATATATATTCTTTCTTCATTAACTCTTGGATCTCTCTCAGGGTTTTAGTTTAACTTTCCTACTAGCTCTTATGTTCCCAACTCCACATTCAACTAGTCAAAGATTCATGGTACTTTTTCTTCTGAGTATTTACAGAACTTGCCTTCTGTTCTTCTCATTACCACCAGTTTCTTAGTTTACAATTTCATCTTCTCTTACTTCAAATATTACAACACTCTTCTCACTAGTTTTCTTGCCAAAATCCTTCTCAACATTTAATCTATACACTATGCTTTTCTAGAGTAATCTCTCTGAAAGAAAACATTTATTAGGTTCCTGCTTAAAACCATTTGATACTTTCCTAAGCCTTTTTGAATATCATGCAGACTCCATTGCATTTTTTGTGGCCTGGCTCTGGCCTTATCTGTTTATGATTGTCTCCAGAAGGAACACAATACTCCTGCCATACTGAGCTACTTTCTCTTCTTTGAACATGTATTGTTTCATAACTGTGTGCCTTTGCAATTGTTGTCTTCTCTGCTTAAAATAGCCTTCTTTGTTTATCTGTGAGAAATTTAAATACATTCTTGAAAAGTAGAAAAATAAAATTACTACATAACATATCTCATTTCACTTGAAAACAAATTTTTAACTAAATTATTGCTCTTAAAAATTGTACAGTCAGAAATAAAACCAGAAATAAACATGGTTGCCTAGTATATTGCAGCAGAAGGCATATAGTTGGTCTGGGCTAAAAATTAATATTAAGGGATTAAGCAATTAAGTGTACATATTACTTGGAAAATTGTTATTAAATTGTTAAAGTAAAACCAACAGGCCCATTACAGAATGCTTCAATATCTCTAACACTGCTTATTCAGAGTTATGTAAGATGGTGAAGTCTTAATTTGTTTCAATAAACAATTCATGAATCCACCATGATGTCAACATATCAAAACTGTAGGAGTGATTTCTTACCATACCAAGGTTAAAAGAATATCTTCACTAATAACAGTAGTAAAGCTAGTCATTAATGTGAAATACTTAAAAAAAAAAAAAACAAAGATCTTAACTGTGCAGTCACAGTTATATAAAAGCTATACTTTAGCAGGAATAATTTCAAAAGCTTTTGCCATTTATAAAATCATTTTGTAGTTTTGTAGTTCAGATATACATGCATTAGAAATATTTTACTTCAGGAAGCTCTGGAAACAATGTTTTGATATTTTATTTCATTTCAGTTATTCTTCCCATGGATTATTTTATAGTTATTAAATTCAGAGTCAAAGAATCAAGTCTGATAACATTTTTGTGTTTTCTATTCTGTTAATAGAGACAATTATAGGTTATTACCTAGTGGAATTCTGGTTTCTAATATTCAAGAGAACATTTTGTGTCTAAGAGATGGAGAATGATAGAGAATCTAGATATTCTTTCAGCTCACTAAGTCTGCACATTAAATAATCATGAAGCCATTTAAAACCACCAATGGGTTTTTTTCATAAAATGCCCCTTTCAAGTGTCTGTTCTTCCTTCCTTCCATTTTACATAATTAGCACATACCCTTTTGTTCTGGCTTTCGTGTTTCATTGGCCCCAAGTGTAACTCAGATATCACACTTATTTTAGCTAAAACATGAGACTATTCTGTAATGTGAGTAAACTCATATTATTAAGTAGCTCCTATTACAAAAATTCCTGCTTTGCTATTTTTCTCAAGGATAGCATGAGTTGTTAGCATTCCAAAAGAAAAAGAAACTATAAGGGGAAAGGGAACTAGTCCATCGTGTGTTTTAAGTCTAGTGTGGTGAAAAGGAAACAGTTTTTACTTGACTTGTTGAGTGGATCATTTTTGTAAATCGTTTGAATGATCTCAATGCATATTGAATACATATATAATGTATATATTCATTTTTGATGTATCATTTTAGGAACTTAGAATTTAAAAGTTGAAATAATTGCAAATATGGGGCAAAATAGGTGATTTAGAACATTTCTTCTGAAAGGCTTTCCCACCCTATGCTTTACCTTACATGACTTCTAGACTAAAAGAGACTCTGTTGATTTTACTTGGATTATTTATGGCAACACAATCTGTTTCTGACTTCTTTGGGTGGAGAAGTGTTTGAGGAATATTTTTTATCCAGTTTTTAAAATTGCCATATCATCCACCTCTTTTTTTCCATCTAATACAAACACTTGTATTCATACCACATCAAATAGGGCCTAAAGTTCAGTATCTCAAAGTGAGATAGCTGCTGCTGCTGCTGCTAAGTCGCTTCAGTCGCGTCCGACTCTGTGCGACCCCATAGGCGGCAGCCCACCAGGCTCCACCATCACTGGGATTCTCCAGGCAAGAACACTGGAGTGGGTTGCCATTTCCTTCTCCAATGCATGAAAGTGAAAAGTGAAAGTGAAGTCGCTCAGTTGTGTCCGACTCTTAGTGACCCCATGGACTGCAGCCTACCAGGCTCCTCCGTCCATGGGATTTTCCAGGCAAGAGTACTGGGGTGAGGTGCCACTGCCTTCTCCACAAAGTGAGATAGAACTGTCCTTAAAAATAAAAATAGTACTCACTGTAGGATATACTACGTATATATTTACGTATTTGCTTGTTTTGCTTTTATGAGATGAAATGGGATCATCAAGGGCCTATGCCATGAGGAGTCTAGTTATTCTCTATACAGTATAGAGAATAATATATATAGACTATATAGTATAGTCTTAGTTATTCTCTCCTGGGCACCTTGGGTAGTTGTCTTAGGTGGAGAGGAGAGAGGTGCAATGGCTTCCAGAGAGTTGAAAGGGTTCAAAAAACTTCCGGGGGTACCTCCTAGGATGTAATTTATGTGCATAGAAAATCCACCTCATTTTTCTTAAAGACCAAAATGCACAACCTATCCCCTAACATATTTTAAAGCATTATTTATTATCATAGATGTTAGAAAAGGAAACACTTATTTATACTATCGTTTTCCCAGATGTATTTTTTTTCAAGATACCCTGACAACTTTGCCTAGTAGAACTCTAAATGATTCCAAGGTGATATTTTTAATCATCAACTTGAAAAAGAAAATTAAATAGCTCATGCTAAGCTGCTTCAGTTGTGCCTGACTCTTTGCGACCCTATGGACCATAGCTTGCCAGGCTCCTCTATCCATGGGATTCTACAGGCAAGAATACTGGAGTGTGTTGCCATTTCCTTCTCCAGGGGATCTTCTCGACCCAGTGATTGAACCCACATCTCTTGTGTCTCCAGCATTGGCAGGCAGGTTCTTTACCACTAGCACTATCAGGGAAGCACCATCATTTAGTAGAACTCTAAATGATACCAAGGTGTGTTTTTTTTTAATCATCAACTTGAAAAAATTTTAAATTAACATTGTAAGTTTTTACCCTGATATCTGTAATTAATCCCTCAACTTTACTGAAACCAGTTTATCTAAAATAGTCTTCTGTGCTGATAGTCTTCAACATTTGTAGGGCAGAATAACTCAAATTCCTTTGTTTTCTCTTCCAGTCAAATTTCTTGAAATTATTAGTTTTGAGTATCTTTCTTCTTTGAATTGTATATATATTTTACCATATATTAAAGTTCAGAGTTTCTACATTTAATAGTAGAAATCTCATTATTATTTTATTAAGAAGTATTATTGAATTATGTATAGATCAGTCAGTTATTCAATTATAACCTTGTACTGCAAGTACCGAGCAATGCATCATTCTAATGAAGTAGTTTAATCTTAAATATAATTTTATTTCCTTATTTTCTTTAAATTGATTAAAAGTTTAAATGTACTTCTTATTTGTTTATTTAACTGATATCTTTTGAAGGTTAGTTATACCACTATTCTAGGCATTTCCACAGGGTAATTTGAGGAGAGAGAGTATGTAAGTGTTACCAAGGAAAGTTAACTTGAAGTCAAGTTGCCTGTTATTTTGTGGTGCAGAAATTGGAAAACCAAGATATATGGTCCTTTTGTCTATTTGCACATTTTTCTATTGGTAATGAGATATATTGGGTTTGGATTAAAGAATTGGACTGCTTAACATTAAAAAGAAATATCTTAAACCCATGCAATTAAATGTTCTCAAGTTGTTCACTAGAATTTGACAAACCTTGGATGTGATAGGTTTGTCTTCTTATATGGGGAAATAATTTTTTAAAAGGCTGATTCAGAACAATTGTAGATTAAACACTTTTCCTACTAGGAATTCCAATTTCATAAGAAGTTAAATCACAATGTAAGTTGTTAGTTATTGTAAGTTGTGCTGGTTACTATATTCCAGACAGCATGTCCTCTATGGAAACCACTTCTGAAAAGAATAGCTCACTTTTATGGCTACCTAACCTATTCTGCTGCCGTCTATGGGGTCGCACAGAGTCAGACATGACTGAAGCGTCTTAGCAGCAACAGCAGCAGCAACCTATTCTATACCTATTCTGCAATATCAAATCCATCTCACAGAAGCTAAAACTCAAGTGAAAAATAAAATGACCCGAAGAATACTTCAGAAATTGAATTGTGTGGAAGCTGCTCAAGTGTATATGTGTATCTCTCTGTGTGTGCATTACAAATAGAAAACTCCTCTTTTATACTGGGTTGTAACCTCCCACAGAGTCTGAATTTAGCTCTTAACTGGGAAAGAAATAGGAGACAAAAGACACAAGTCTAAAACAACAAACATTCGCGTAAATATCAAAGTTAAGACCTTGGGGACTTTCACATTTTTACAAAAGTATGCCTGCTATTTGCTATTACCTTCAGTTTAATTCAAGTTTCTTTAAAGGCTTTTTGAATTTCTATAGGGGTGAGTGTGTGTGTGTGTGTGTGTAAATGTGTGACATATATCTCATCACACAACTCACTACATTCTCCTTAGAGCTTAATTTACATGTTCTGTATTATTTCAATCAACATAAAAATAAGAGTGAAACTAAACTGATCTTAAGATAATTAATGAGTGAAAGTTCAACTACTGACATAACAACACATCCAGTAAATACACATCAAAGACAAAGTCTAAGCACTTGAAAGTTAATGTTATATATATATGTTTGTTAGACTTCAGTGTTGGGTAGACGTACTGAAAGTTTTTATAATGGAATACACATACAAACACATAAACATATACACATGCACACATGCTCTTGCATGTTTAGAATAAGCTCCCAAAATTCAGATGAATTTCTCAATGAACAAGTCTCAACTCAAATAAACTGAACTCAAGTATTAACATGTTTCTCTTTTCTATGACTAAATATCTATGCAGAGTATAGAAACAATATTGCACTTATTTTTTTGTGAGATTTAGCACCCTGGAAAAATATTGGAGAAGACCTACATATTCTTTCCTGCTTTTAAAATTTGTGAGACCAATTTTATGCCACATAAGATTCAATTTCACAGTCTCAGATGTCCCGAAATGTTTTGGAGATTCATTCCCTGAGCAAGACATTGTCTGTCCTGACCAGGTGACAGTTTCATGCTCAAATATTAAATATTTTCACACAAAATAGTAACAATGGTAATTTTCAGCAACTGTAAAATACTTGATTTTCTCACAAGGAATCAATTGTGACATTTAGGAGTCTTTATAGTCAAGCCATGCTATTGTACAGTTAGTTATAGTCTTTTATGTTGAAACTAAATCTCTTTTTCCTGTGTCCTCTGTAGAAACAAAGTTTCTGACAATGTTAAACTCTAAATGTATTTTTTGAATGAATAAATGAACAAATAGCCAATTAAGTGTTTTGCTTGTGAACCTCTATTGGCCAATATTTAACTATAAACATAACTCAAATGGAGGTTTCTCATTTTCCATATTTTCATTTCATTGGGCTCTGTTGTAACATACTAAATAGAACAGAACAGTATACTAAACCTGAAAATTTCACGTGTGAAATAAAGATCCTCAATTTTTTTTTGCTGCCCCCCAACTCATAAACTCCTTTTTGCCCTTTCCTGGTCTCCCTCTGGACTTACTCTTTCTAGGCCAAGCCTTTCTTGAGCACTGCCTTTCAGGCTCCTGACCTAAGGCAACTTGCTTTACCAGGGATTCTGTTTTCCTTTCTGCGATTGCACTTACTCCTTCGATCTAAGTATCAAGTGTCTCTGAGCTTAAAGCAACAGATCTGACGTGGTTTCACACTTGGCTGCCTGTCCTTCTTCACTTTTTATACCTCAACTAGATCCAGATTTCTCCCTCATTATCCCATTTAAGCTATTTGTATAGCTTCATTACTGACCACTCTATGGTACATTTTCCAGTTTTTATCTTACTTGATTTCTCAGGGTCATTGACTGGATGACCAAAGACATTATTTTCCTTGTTGGAAACTTGCTCTCAGAAAAAACATTTGGTCTAGGTGCTTCTAATTTGCTAGGTATGGCTTTTCAAGTTTGTGTAGACTCATCATTTCATGTATTCCTTAAAAACTATTCCTTTCCCTTCCCCACCAGAGTACTGCAGTGAATATTCTCATAAATAGGATCATGAGTCTTCATTTCTTATCATCTGACAAACTCTCTCTGTGAAGGCTTCCATTCTGACGACAGCTTCCATTGCCCCTGAAAGGAAGGTTGACTTCTTTAAAAAATTTTAAATTTCAAGGCTAGAGTTCCTTCCTGGGACATATGGGGCAAAGTGGAGTCTTTGAGTCCCAGAAGTACCTTTCGGCCAACTACTTTAGCTTCTCAGAGGTAGATACTACAGTTCTCCTAAATCTAACTGGCTTGCCTGAACGCTTCATGTTTTTGACATTTTTTTTCCTACTCAAGTATATGAGATTCAAGACAAAAATTATAAATCCTGATTTTAAATTGTCTATCAATATTAAGATTTTTAATTCCATTTTATAAATAGCAGTAAAACTTAGGGTTTTAATTGAATGAACATAAGCATAGATTATAATATGTTACATTTATATAATTTTTTTATTTTCAAAGGATATCCTCACATCTAGTCAAATTCTCATAACCACCATATAGCTTTATTATTATTATTTATTGTAGGAAACTTAGGCTTCTAGAAGCTTGGAGGCTTGCCAAGGTCCACACTAGACAGTGACAGAGCAAGACTTAAAATATTTAGGGAAAATTAAATATCCCTGCATAAATATTACACAGTCTATAATTGTTACTAATCACAAATTAATAAATTTCTGTACCATAAAAATCACAAATTAATCAAATCCTGTACCATAACTAAGAATATATTTCCTTAAAGATGTTACAAAGAAGGAAACGTTGTTTCTTATTTTTTTTACTAACTGGTCCATTTTTTTTGATAAGAGTAATAATTTAGCCATAAGGCATAAGAAAAAGTGAAAGATTAAAGATGTAAATCAAAGACCATGTATCACCTATAACTTAAGTTTTTTATTCTAGGTAATCAATAGTATGTATGCTTTTTTTTGCATGAGATTCAAAATAAATGCAAGCTGGACAATATGTATCTAAAATTGGAAATAGACCTTTATTTATTTATTTATTTATTTTTCTTAAAGGATTAAAAAGCTCCTTCCCTAAGATTCAGAGAAGTTTCCTGACCCTAGTGGCTTTTGCCCAATTTGCTCATATGATGATGGCCTTTTGACATTTGCCTTAAGTGCCTTCGATGATCTTGCTATCCATTCCACAGGTTTAAACCCCAAACACGTGGTTTGCCAGTGTCCTGCTACCAACCAACCAGGAAACATAATCTCTGAATGAGTCAGGAGCCAAGACCCCAGCAGTTCTTCAGAGTTATGCTGGGATGAAAGTCCCTGCCAGCAGTGAGAGCGCAGCAGCATTCTTCTCTGGCGCCTGCTGAAACAAATCTCAAGAACGGTAATGGCCTTGTTTTAGGGTTCTAAAACTATCAGTCTGGGATCAGCAGCCTGCTCTGAGAGGGTGGAGATGTCAAATTCCAGCTGTCACAACTCGCTTCTGTGAGAACCTCATGCTCAGTCAGTCTGAGACTGGGAAGACAAACTTGGTTACAGCTAGGCACCACAACTCTTTTTATAGACAGACTAAACCCAAACCACAAATCTCCCTCTTGAAAACCCCAGCCCTTCCTTCCTAGTTTGGAATACAGGGTCAACACAGGGTTATCTGTAGGTTGGGTGTGAGCACCCAAACAAAATATTTAGCCAACTGCATGACTAGTTTGTGGTTTCAGGTTTTCATTTTAAAATCTTTGCAGCCCATTAATCACTAACATGAGAGAGTCTTCATCAAGAAAGAGTTCATGCCCAGTTCACTCATTGGGCTACAGAATCAATGTTTGTATTTTCAAAGTACAAAGAGAAAAGCAATAACCGACCAAATTGTATCAAAGCATGCCTAGAATCTCGGACCTCCAAACAAAGATTTTCCTCTGGACAAGATTTTCATTTATCTACACATGACTCTACAGTAGTTACTTGGGTGATATTTGTTTTCATAGGGAGGAAAAGGTAAGGTTTCAGCTCCACGTGTGCTTTTCAAGAACCAGAACCATGACTAATGAGTTGCTCATCAACAGGAACAATAGCTGAGCTTCAAAAATTTAGCAATGTTTAGCTGGTTAGCTGCAGTGAACCTTACAATAAAAGTGTTTATGGGATCTGACTGGTCTCTGATTACACTCCTTAAACAGAATTTCCTAAATTATTATCAAGAGCAGATAAGCAATAGTTAAAAATAATTGAATTCTTAATAAGTGCAGTGGACTGTGACGACCTTTTACTTATGTTAATGCTTTTAATCCTCAGAATACTATTATGAAGTGGCTATTTTCATAAGGCCTGTTTTATTAATGAGAAATTTTAGGCCCAGAGAAGCTAAATAACTTGATCAAAGTATCACAGGTAGAAAAAAAACACGACAGGATTCAACCTTGATGTTGTGATTTAAAATAATAGAAAGCAATATACGGAAGACTATGTTTTTTATTATGGAACTTAGTTTTTTGACTTCCCTCTCAAAATTTGAGAGGGAGCTGCTTATATATTGGGTATGTCTATGAAATAATAGTATGTTTGGATTTTCAGTAACATTGCTCTTCCCATTATTATAATTTAACATTGTTGTCTGAGTGGTCATTTTATAAGTCAGCCACAGTGTTGATACCTTTGGTCAGTATTTCAGATGGTGCATGAGGTTAGCAGTCAGAAGGCCTGGGTTTTAGATTCATCTCTGCCATAGACAAAGTCTTGGTCCTTGAGGAATCACTCAACTGTTTTGATCTTGTTTCATCTCTCTTGTGATCATAAGGCTTGCCTTATTTTGCCCATTTGATGGAACTGCTTTATACATCAGATACAAGAAATCTGTTCAAAGAATTGTGTCCATAAAAATATATGGATGTAAGCTGTTGTTAATTATCAGTATTATACTCACTCATCTTAAAGCCATAAGAGTGACTTTGACAAAAACTAATAGCCATTTACTTATAAATCCAGAAATTCCATCAGATGTTCTAAAACTAATTTTGATAAAGTATAACTTATCCATTTTTATCTTCAGCACTTTCAGTGTCATATCTAAAAACTTACCATCAAATTCAAAGTCATCTAGATATTATCCTATGATTTCTTTTAGAAGTTTTGTAGTTTTGCAATTTACATTTTAGCCTACAGTGAAGTTAATTTTTATGAAAGATTTAAACTTCTCTATCTAGATTCTCTTTTTTTGCATAGGGATATTCAATCATTAGTATAATTTGTTGAAGAGACATTAATGTCTTTGCTCTTTTTTCAAAGATAAGTTAACTGTATTTGGTAGATCCATTTCTGGGCCCTCAATCCTGTCTCACTGATCAATGTCTAGTCTCTAATCAATCAATCAGTCAGCACTACATATTGATTACTGCAGTTTCATGGTAAGTCTTAAAAGCTCTCCAACTTTGTTCTCCAGAATCCTGTTAGCTATGCTAGGTCTTTTAAATATTCATATAAATTTTAGAATAAGGTTGTAAGTATCTGCAAAATGGCTAGCTGAGATTTTGTTTTGGAGTATATTGAATCTATAGAACAATATACAAAGAATTAATATTTTAACACTATCAAGTCTTTCAATCAATGAACATAAAATAACTTCATTTATGCATAGGTCTTTCATCAGTTTTATAGTTTTTGCATATGGATTCAGTACATACTTTGGTAGATAGCTAAGTACTTTGTTTATAAATACTTATCTTACTTGTATCTGGGCTTCCCTGGTAGCTCAGCTGGTAAAGAATCCACCTGCAATTTGGGACACCTGGGTTTGGTCTCTGGGTTGGGAGGATGCCCTGGAAAAGGGAACAGCTACCCACTCCTGTATTCTGGCCTAGAGAATTTCATGGACTGTATAGTTGCAAAAAGTCAGACACAACTGAGTCACTTTCACTTTCACTATTTTAGTTGTTGATACTATTGTAAATGTCATCTTTTCCCCTAAATTTCAAATTCTAATTCTTCATTACTGGGACAGAGTAAAGCAAGTGACCTTTATATATTCACTAGTATCTTGGAGTCTTGCTATTCTTTAATTATTAATTCAAACATTTTTTTCTTTTTTATCAATTCTTTAGCATTTTCTACATATAAATATATGTCATCATATATAATTCTTTGCATACATTATTGGGACCATCCCTGGTGGCTCAGTGGTAAAGAATCTGCCTGCCAATGGAGAAGACATGGGTTCGATCCCTGGATCGAAAGACCCCCTGAAGGAAGGCATGACAACCCACTTCAGTATTCTTGCCTGGGAAATTCCATGTACAGAGGAGCCTGAAGGGCTACAGTCCATGGCATTGCAAAAGAGTCAGACACGACTCAGTGACTAAACAGCAGCAAATGTATTATTGGATTTAAAAGCTTATATTTTATTGAGGAATTTTGTTTCTATGTTCATGCAAGATATTAATTTGTAATCTTCCTTTCTTAGGATGTTTCTATTATAGTATTTAAATGTATCCAAGAGCTAATTCTAGTGTAAATCAGGAGCTAAATCCAGTCAGTAAAACTAATTTATGCACGCAGTCAAAAGCACATTTTAGGTAGTTTTTTATTCTCACTTGCTGATCCATATTAATGTTACCTCTATTTGGCATCCTCATCTCACTAGAACATAGCCCAGAACTTGAAGGCAAGTGTAAATTGGTCTTTGATGGTTTACAGTGTATATTTATTTATGAAAATACAGAGGAGATTCCCATCAGAGCTTATTTACTTCTTTTTTTAAGTATTTATTTTTAATTTAAGGATAATTACAATATTTTGTTGGTTTCTGCCATATGTCAGTATGAATCAGCCATAGGTATACGTATATCCCCTCCCTCTTGAAACTCCTTCCCACCTTTCACCCCATCCTACCCCTCTAGGTTGTCACAGAACATCAGATTTGAGCTCCATGCATCGTAATGCAAATTTCCTCTGGCTATCTAATTTTCATATGGAAATGTATATGTTTCAATGACACAGCTTATTTACTTCTATTTCATATACAGTATTAACAATCTTGGTAACATGACCTTTAAGTCCATAGACGAGAAAACACATTTGATTGAGGCTGGGAATACCAAAAGAAATCTTATTTGCAGAAGTGAAAAGTTGTTACTTCCAGTTTCAGAGCACTCACCACAAGAATAGCTGTCCCAAGAACACTGGTATAGGGATAAGATTAAAGACCTCTCCCATCTCATCAGACAATAGAACTACTACTGTGTTATAACTATACACATTAATTGCTTTAACATTAGTGTCATTAAGTTCTCAAGAAAAGCTAGAACAGCATCTCAAATGTTTTCATTCTGCATACCCATCCATTTTAGAAGAGATATATACATGATGAAGTTAAAAAAACCTGCCATAAACATGATAAACAAAAAAAAGGTAAACAAATTCTTATCTAATATTATTTCCTTTATCTTCGAAATACCAAGGCAGGGCACCATCTTCTCTATATTTCTGAATATAGTGTTTCTTCTGAGCCTTTTCTTTCTAAGGAAGCAAACTCAAATAAAGAATATAGGAATGAGTGGTCACAGGCCAAGTAAATGCTACCATTCACCTTCCATTCGCACAGGACCGAGTCATCTGAGTCAAGTTTTTGAGGCCATATTTGGCACTTGATGCCTTCACTTCTTTCTCTCTAATTTTCTGCTCAATCAACACTGATCTGGAGTTTACCTTCTACTATTTAAGTAAACTTACTATTGATTCAAAAACACAGTTTCTCATCATTCTATCACTTGAACTTTTGAGGTATTCAACATTATTGTCCACTTTCTTTCTTTAATGCATTTTTACCTTGGTGTCTTGGACATTAGACTGTCCTGGCTTCTACCTATACCTCTGGCCAAATCCTCTTGGTCATCTACACAATCTCTTCTTCTTACCCTAATTCATAGGTATATACATCCCTCTTTCCTAGAATTTTATCCTTCCCAAATTAATTTTATCATGTCCCTCAACTCATTCTTCTAAGAATATTCCCTACTGTATTCATTTTCTATTGCTGTTGTAATGATTTCCTGCAAACTTTGTGGCTTAATACAACATGTGCTTATTGTCATATTCTGGAGACCAGAAGTCTGAAGTTGGTCTCACTGAGGTGTTAGCTGAGCTATGGTCCTTCTCCCTGCTCAGTGCTCTGGGGGAGAAACCCATTTCCTGTCCTTTTCCAGCTTCTAGAAACTGCTTGAATTACTTGGCTCATGCTCCTTTATTCCAATGTGTAGCATCTTGAAATATCTCTTTGATTTTTATGTCCTTTTCCTGCCTCACCTTTTTCATCTTAAAATACTCTTGTGATTACATTGGGCATATCAGGATAATCCAGAATAATCTCTTTATTTTAAGGTCAGTTTATTAACAACCTGAATTCCAAAAACAACCTTCATCCCCCCTTAGCATATTGTATAGAATATCATAGGCTTCAGGACCTAGACATAGGAATCAGGACCAAGACATATTTGAAGGCCATTTTTCTGCTTACCATGCTTACTCCAAGCCAAAAGCCTGGAGGTTTTCCTAGACTCCTGTTCTTTCTCAAATCTGAACACAGAGTGTTGCCAAGACTTCTCAGTGCTACACTCGGATTTTTCATAAATCATCCTCTCCTCCACATAATCTCTGATTCTTTCTCAAACACAGAAGCTCATGTTTTTAGCACCACTTAGTCAGGTAACAGAGGTATCCTTCTGGTTGCTCTCCTTGTGGTCAGTTTTACACCATCTTTGCTCCCATCATCCTAACATCCCTGTATATTTAAACCTCTGCCTTCTACTCTGCAGGTAGATAGATATTAGATATAAATATTGATAGAGCTATGTATTTTAAGATTCAGAGTTAACTATTTTATTTTCATTAAAAACTTCTTTTAGTGGGTCTCTACAGCTCAGACTCAGACAGTCATATCTGAGACACACTCAAAGCACACATGCTTGGTTCCTGCAAATCTATTCGTGCTCACACCCTACACACTCTCTGCCACAGCATATTCTATTCAGTTTCTGATTAGGTGATGCTATTTGTTCTTTATTTTCTCGTGTATTTTCTCTATCTTCTATATCAAGTGTTTTCCCTCCTCTGTTATCTTCGTTTCTAGCGAGCACACTCATCTTTCAAGACATAGCATGAACAAATCTTTCCTCAGAAAGACTCACCTGCCCTGCCTGGCTGGAGAGATAGCCCTTAATTAACTATGCTCAGAGACGGAGAAGGCAATGGCAACCCACTCCAGTACTCTTGCCTGGAAAATCCCATGGACTGAGGAGCCTGGTAGGCTGCAGTCCATGGGGTCGCTAGGAGTCAGACACGACTGAGCGACTTCACTTTCACTTTTCATTTTCATGCATTGGAGAAGGAAATGGCAAGCCACTCCAGTGTTCTTGCCTGGAGACTCCCAGGGACAGGGGAGCCTGGTGGGCTGCCGTCTATGGGGTCGCACAGAGTTGGATACGACTGAAGCGACTTAGCAGCAGCATGCTCAGAGAATACTGCATTTCTAGCAGATACCCCCATCTACTGTGTTATAATCTGGTTTACTTATCTGTCTCCTTTATGATCTTCTTGAAAAGAGGAACTTTGACCTTCGTTTGGTACCATCAAAGCTACAGAGTGATTGGTAGAAAGCAGATACACAGAAACTGCTTAATAAATGAATGAATCCTGGGGATAGTAATCTATCCTAGGAGCTAAAGGAATATTTCATATTGAGCTTGCTGAGAACAGTACCAAAGTTACTCTATTCTTCTAGGTTTTCCCCAGGTAGAAGCAGAAATTCTAATTCTTGACATCCTAAGAACTGGACCAGCATGTAGTTGCTTTCTATAAGAGGAGGTCAGGAAAACATTTCTTCTACTTCTTGTTTAGAGTCCTAGACCATAAAGTAGGCTTATGAAAAGTAGCAAGGATGCATGCACCAGATAAATGTTACACAAGTTGAAATGACATTTCCCTCTCATCTCAATTCTTAATTGGCTGCTCATGGTCGCTGGGGTGTTTATTCAGCCTCAAGGCTGAATTCATTCTGCTGCCATCTGTCTTAGTTATAAGTACACTACAAATTCCATATGGCTTCATAATTCCAATGACCCTAAAGCATTCTCATATCCACAGGGCCAGTTGAGATAAATGACTTACTTGATTTGTTTTGGGTTTGGAATAACTAGGATATGAAATTAATAGTACTGAAAATCTCTCAAAATGCTTTTCCTTTAGTAGGAGAAGATACTCTGGACAATTGGCATCACTGTCACATCTTCTCACATATCATATCTTCTCTATCCTCTGAATGGAAAAGACATGTTTGTTCTTAATGTAATGAAAAGTGGGTTACATTTTTATTTTTAGTCTAGAAAGCTAACACTGGATTCAAGGGCAGCTGTTTCTTTCATAGTACAAATTACTAATTTTTTTAGATGATATTGATGATGATGGTGGAAGTGCTATTTTACATTCCCAGGGTAACTCATGATTAGAAATTACATATACATTTATTCAATCAAATATTTTTTTCAATGCAAATATTTCTCAATCACTTGAATTGTTCTTTCATGAGAACCCTTTGAATCTTCATTTCCCTTGCTTCTTTATGTGTTTCTTATCTGCTCTACAGAGTCCTAATCCTTGATTTATGTAACCATCTGTGTTGCCAATTATAACTAAACTGGAGAATTTATGAAACTACGGCACTTGGTCTCAGCATACATGTACTGTGTTCCAGGCCTGATGGGACCTCAGTTTATTACCAATTCCTTCCTTGTCCTTCAAAACTGTCTATCCTATAGCCCTCAACAAAGATTCTGAAGCCCTTCCATTCTTTCCATGACCCCAAATCTTGCTTTACTCTCCCACATCCCGACTCAACTTCCCACTTCTTGCAGCTACAGACTACTCAGTGGAGTCACCTCATCCTTATCTTCTTTATTCGAATCCAGAAGGATTAATTATCCCATTGAAAGCTAATCCATCCAACTGCAATCTCCATTATACTTTTCATTTTCTCAGGGGTCCTTGTTTTATCAGTTGCCTACTCTGTCTTGAATCACGACCCACTCATTTTTGCTAAATTCTTTTCTTCCTCAACAAAACATTCAGGTCAAAATATCCTTTGTATGTAAACCGTAAAACATAAATTCTCTGCAAATTCTTCTTTTGGCGTACTTCTATGTGCTTGTCGATCCTAACTATTTTCTAGGTAGCCTTTTCTCTCCTCCCACTCTTCCCTAGTCCTGATTGTATGCTGTCTTCATGTGCTTGCCTTGCCCTACCTTTTATTATGTTACAATCCAATTTCCGTTCTGATTGAATCCACCATGAACTCTTTGAGTCAAGGATGGTGTCTGTTTTCTCTGAATCCTTAAAACTAAACATAGATGTGTCTGAGAAGCTTACTCTAATATAGAATATAGTATGCCATATGTTAATATTGCTAACATGTAAACTAAAAGGAGGTTAATGACTCTTGGAATTTACTACCCCATTCGAGATACATCCCTTTTGAGCCCTAATTCCTGTGCTAAGGACTGAAATGATCCTCTTTCAATATTTTTCAGCAAAATTCACTGTGGTGACAGCCAACTCTAAGTGACAGTCACCGCATAACAGTCATCTGAGAGCACAATTATAGTTTCCATGTTGAAATTGTAATACAACTGGCCAGGGCCCTCACAAAAAACTCTTTACCTATATTAGAGTTTGGAATGTAAGATGAAATCTCCAGTTGCATTTTAGGAAGACTTTTGCATTTTGGTTGCACAAATGAATAACAGAATTTACATTTGGAACTCTGGCCTTTTAGAAACATCGTGGTGAGGGAGGCGGGATGTGGGCTTCCATGAGCTGATTGCAGCTCCCAAGGATTTCAAATGGTGGATAGACTGAAGTTTCTGCATTTGACACACAGAGTGCTTTCATACCCACTTAAATAATCATGGGCAGGAATGTGAAAAAGAAGCTGAAGAGGAACCCATGACACTGAGGTTTTGGAAAAATGCTATGCTGGTGAAACATTAGCAGCCTGGCCCAGTTTGGGATTTTAACTATTTGTTGCTGCCATTCCTTTGGTTATGCTGGTCCTTCTTAGGATTTTTATTTTCAGAAATGGCTGTAACTGTTAGGTTTCCCCTGGTCTCATAAAATTCAAAATCAATAGTTAAGGTATCATCTTTATTTTGAAAAACATAACCAGTTTAAACCTATTAATAGCTATAATAGTTACTTTTTTATGTAGGCATTTTTAAACTTACAGTTTACCATGATGATAAAGATCAGATTCTTGTCTTCTTTCCAGGTAAAACAATGAGCATACCAAAGGCATTTGATAAGTTATTTATAATATCCTCCATAGGCAAGAAAGCAACAAGAATAATGGGCTCCAGTTTTTTAGAAAAGTAAATAAGTCATAGTGATGTTTTATGACTTACTTGTGACACATGCCCTACAGATTAGTAGCAACCAAGGAAGAAAATTGGCAGCCACATAACTACTTGCAGATTCTTGAACATACCAAGCCTGATGGCAGGCACGGTAATAAATCACTGAGTTAAGAACATTAGTTCTTCAAATATTTCCAAGTGGAATTTTCCTCCGATACAATTTTTTTTTTTTTTACAAAAAGAAATAGGTATGAAGAATAAAAGTTTATCTGAGACAGTTTTATACATTTCTGTGCATTTTCAGATTATTTACATATTTATTCATTCAAAATAGATAACAGATGCACACAGTAAAACAAATCATTAAGTACAAGGTGTATACAATGAAAATATATCTGTCACATCCTTCCCTGGCTTTCACATATCTCCACAGAGTCAACTAGTTATGGGTTCTTGACGTATAGTTGACTTGTGTCTGTATGTTTATACATACATTTTTCCTGTTCAAGAGACTTAAATATGTTCCAGTCTCAACTGAGAATTTTCAGCCACTAAACGAAGGCTGATCTCAAAATAATATCTGTTTTCTTTTCAAGGAAAACCACAAACTTAGAGCCATTATCAATCCTAACCAGTTATCTGTCTTTAAAGAGAAACACATTTGTTTCAGTCAAAGCCAGCTGTACTTATAAGGAACACATAAATATTTAAAGAAACAGAAAAAGCTGCAAAGTAAAAAGAGTAATATTGGCTGAACTCTCACAGTGCATCTTATGTACAATATTAGATGCCTCTTGCAGAGTCATTCTGGAAAAGTTTTTATAGAGGTCTGTTTATGAAGTAATAAATTTAAAAATTAATACATTTAATGGAAATACTGAATGTTCTTAACTTTATGTTAAAAAAAGAAGTTGTTGTTAAAGTATTACAACATTCTTGTCAGGAGAGAATAAAGTGAAATAGAAAAAGTACTTCATTTCTCACTTCAGGAAACCTTCAGTTTACTTGAATTTATTTTTGTTTTGTATCTAATACGAATCCACAGGCAAAATAGAGGATCTAGGTAAATCAAGGAAGAAGGTGTCACGTTTGCTTTTATTATCTAATTCTGAATATTTAGGGTCAAGGATTTACTCGGTGGAAATAACATAACATTTTTGGAAAATAGCTTAGAAAACTCTTGTAAAAGAACCCTGAATTAATTGGAAATATCTTCTGCATTTAATCAGTAAAAGATTAATGCAGAATCACTGCATTAATCATTAAAGGATAAATGAATCTTAGTAAAATTTTAGTTCTATGCTCAAGGTTTGGTCATGTAAAGTAAGCATTCCAGTTGCTTTATTTGGGGTAGGTTTCTTTGGTTAGGAGAAGGCAATGGCACCCAACTCCAGTACTCTTGCCTGGAAAATCCCATGGACGGAGGAGCCTGGTAGGCTGCAGTCCAGGGGGTGGCTAAGAGGCAGACACAACTGAGCGACTTCACTTTCACTTTTTTGGTTAATTTTATATAATAAATTCTGAAAAATTATGAACATTAATTTTTGTTTTGGCACAATTTGTGAATCTATTTTCTAAAATAGTAATTACCCAATTATAATTTATATAAATTTATCAAATAATATTTTCCCATTGTTTATAATGTTTTCTTTCCCATATATCAAATACTTGACATATGCTACATTCTTATATAAAATATTCTTTTGTGAGGCATTGTTACATAAGAATAATACAACAACAGCATTGTACTTTGCTTTAAAATGAGTTGTAATATGTGCCAAAGATATAATATAGGTTCTTTCACAGTTTCTTTCCTTCAGTTCAGTTCAGTCGCTCAGTTGTGTCCGACTCTTTATGACCCCATGGACCACAGCATGCCAGGCCTCCCTGTCCATCACCAACTCCCAGAGTTTACCCAAACTCATGCGCATTGAGTTGGTGATGCCATCCAACCATCTCATCCTCTGTCATCCCTTCTCCTGCCTTCAATCGTTCCCAGCATCAGGATCTTTTCTAAGGAGTTAGCTCTTCGTATCAGGTGGCCAAAGGATTGGAGTTTCAGCTTCAACATCAGTCCTTCCAATGAACACTCAGAACTGATCTCCTTTAGGATGGACTGGTTGGACCTCCTTGCAGTCCTAGGGACTCTCAAAAGTCTTCTCCAACACCACAGTTCAAAAGCATCAATTCTTAGGCACTCAGCTTTCTTTATAGTCCAACTCTCACATCCATACATGACCACTGGGAAAACCATAACCTTGACTAGATGGACCTTTGTTGGCAAAGTAATGTCTCTGCTTTTTAATATGCTGTCTAGGTTGGTCATAACTTTCCTTCCAAGGAGTAAGCATCTTTTAATTTCATGGCTGTAGTCACCATCTGCAGTGATTTTGGAGCCCCCAAAAATAGTTAGCCACTGTTTCCACTGTTTTCCCATCTATTTCCCATGAAATGATGGGACCGGATGCCATGATCTTAGTTTTCTGAATGTTGAGCCTTAAGCCAACTTTTTCACTCTCTTCTTACACTTTCATCAAGGGGCTCTTTAGTTCTTTGCTTTCTGCCATAAAGGTGGTATCATCTGCATATCTGAGGTTATTGGGAAAGCCATAGCCTTGACTAGATGGACCTTTGTTGGCAAAGTAATGTCTGCTTTTTAATATGCTGTCTAGGTTGGTCATAACTTTCCTTCCAAGGAGTAAGCATCTTTTAATTTCATGGCTGTAGTCACCATCTGCAGTGATTTTGGAGCCCTCCAAAATAAAGTTAGCCACTGCTTCCGCTGTTTCCCCATCTATTTCCCAGGAAATGATGGGACCGGATGCCATGATCTTAGTTTTCTGAATGTTGAGCCTTAAGCCAACTTTTTCACTCTCTTCTTACACTTTCATCAAGAGGCTCTTTAGTTCTTCTTTGCTTTCTGCCATAAAGGTGGTGTCATCTGCATATCTGAGGTTATTGATGTTTCTCCAGGCAATCTTGATTCCAGCTTGTGCTTCTTCCAGCCCAGCATTTCTCATGATGTACTCTGCATAGAAGTTAAATAAGCAGGATGACAATATGCCGCCTTGACGTACTCCTTTTCCCGATTTGAACCAGTCTGTTGTTCCATGTCCAGTTCTAACCATTGCTTCCTGACCTACATGCAGGTTTCTCAAAAGGCAACTCAGGTGGTCTGGGTCTGGTATTCCCATTTCTTTCTCTGTTTAATTGGCTTTTTACCTTTTCTCAAAAATCAGTAAGGAATATCTGTGTGGGTCAGTTTATAGGTCTCTATTCTTCTCCACTTATTTATGTCTGTTCCTCCTGATTTCTGTAGTTATGAAATAAGTATCCTTATCAGGTAAACTGATTCCTCCTTCTTTACTCCACTTTTTCAAAATTGTTTTAGTTATTTTAGTTTTTTGCTTTTCCATAAATTTTAGAATACTTCTGTCCATATCTTAAAATTATTTTGGAATTGTGTTCAGTTCAGTTCAGTTTAGTCATTCAGTCATGTCCGACTCTTTGCAACCCCATGAATCGCAGCACGCCAGGCCTCCCTGTCCATCACCAGCTCCGAGTTCACTCAGATGTACGTCCATCGAGTCAGTGATGCCATCCAGCCATCTCATCCTCTGTCGTCCCCTTCTCCTCCTGCCTCCAATCCCTCCCAGCATCAGAGTCTTTTCCAATGAGTCAACTCTTCGCATGAGGTGGCCAAAGTACTGGAGTTTCAGCTTTAGCATCATTCCTTCCAAAGAACACCCAGGACTGATCTCCTTTAGAATGGACTGGTTGGATCTCCTTGCAGTCCAAGGGACTCTCAAGAGTCTTCTCCAACACCACAGTTCAAAAGCATCAATTCTTCGTTGCTCAGCTTTCTTCACAGTCCAACTCTCACATCCATACATGACCACAGGAAAAACCATAGCCTTGACTAGATGGACCTTTGTAATGTCTCTGCTTTTCAATATGCTATCTAGGTTGGTCATAACTTTCCTTCCAAGGACTAAGCATCTTTTAATTTCATGGCTGCAATCACCATCTGAAGTGATTTTGGATTCCCCCAAAATAAAGTCTGACACTGTTTCCACTGTTTCCCCATCTATTTCCCATGAAGTGATGGGACTGGATGCCATGATCTTTGTTTTCTGAATGTTGAGCTTCAAGCCAACTTTTTCATTCTCCACTTTCACTTTCATCAAGAGGCTTTTGAGTTCTTCTTCACTTTCTGCCATAAGGGTGGTGTGATCTGCATATCTGAGGTTATTGATGTTTCTCCAGGCAATCTTGATTCCAGCTTATGCTTCTTCCAGCCCAGCGTTTCTCATGATGTACTCTGCATATAAGTTAAATAAGCAGGGTGACAATATACAGCCTTGGCGTACTCCTTTTCCTATTTGGAACCAGTCTGTTGTTCCATGTCTTAAATCTATGTAGTTCATCTATGGAAAATCGATATCATTATGTTGAGTCGTCCATTAACTTAGTCTTTTTTGATTTCTTTCATGAGAATTTTATAGTTTTCACCATGTAAATGCCATGCTTGTTTTGGTATATTTAGGCCTACATATAACATTTTTTGAGCTATTGTAGAAAGAGTATTATATTTTTAATCTGCATTTCCACATGATTGTTGTTTGAGAATATCATATTGAGTGAACTATGTCAGAGAAAGACCAATATATGCTATCATTTATATGGAATCTAAACAACACAAATTCACCTTTAGTTCAGTCACTCAGTCCTGTCTGACTCCCTGTGACCCCATGGACTACATCATGTCAGGCTTCCCTGTCCATCACCAACTCTTGGAGCTTGCTGAAACCCATGCCCATTGAATCAGTGATGCCATCCAACCATCTCATCCTCTGTCATCCTCTTCTCCTCCTGCCTTCAGTCTTTCCCAGCATCAGGGTCTTTTCCAATGAATCAGTCCTTCACATCAGGTGGCCAAAGTATTGGAATTTCAGCTTCAGCATCAGTCCTTCCAATGATTATTCAGGACTGATTTCCTTGAGGATTGACTGGGTGGATCTCCTTGCAGTCCAAAAGACTCTCAAGAGTCTTCTCAAACACCGCAGTTCAAAAGCATCAATTCTTTGGTGCTTAGCTTTCTTTATAGTCCAACTCTCACATCCATACATGACTACTGGAAAAACCATAGCTTTGACTAGATGGACCTTTGTTGGCAAATTAATGTCTCTGCTTTTTAATATGCTGTCTAGGTTGGCCAACACAACCTAGACAACAAATTAGGTCAACAGATCTAATTTGGTCAACACAAATTAATCTATGTACAAAACAGAAACAGACTTACAGATATAGAAAACTAAGCTATGCTTACCGAAGGGAAACGGCAGGGGAGAGATAAATTAGGAATATGGGACTAAAAACTAGTGTACGTAAAATAGATGAGCAATTTTGTTATTGTTGTTGTGTAGTGGCTAAGTTGTGTCCAACTCTTTTGCAACCCCATGGACTGTAGCCCACCAGGCTCTTCTGTCCATGGGATTTCCCAGGCAAGAATATTGGAGTGGGTTGACATTTCCTTTTCCAGGGGACCTTCCCAACCCAGGCATCGAACCCAAGTCTCCTGCAATGGGCAATCAGATTCTTTACCACTGAGCCACCTGGGAAGCCAGATGAGCAATAAAGATCTACTCTATAATTCAGTAAACGTGAAAAATAAAGATATACTCTATAACACAGGAAACTATACTTAAAATCTTGTAATAACCTATAATGGAGAGAATAATCTAAAAAAAATATGTAACCAAATCATTTTGCTGTACAACTGAACTAACACAATACTGTTAATCAACCATACTTCAAAAATCAAAGCAAAAAATAAGAAGTAGACATTCTGCAACCCAGAGAAGGGCACTCACAAGAAGCTGACAATGCTGACACCTTGATGTCAGACTTTCAGCATCTAAAACTGTGGGAAATAAATTCCTTCTGTTGATAAGTTACCCAGTCTGTGATACTTTGTGTTAGCAGCCCTAAATTGCTAAGACAACAATTATGTTATCTGTGAATATGTAAAATTTTACTTCTTTCTCTTTCATCTGTTTGCTGTTTATTTCCATTTCTTGCCTTTTAAAATAGCTAGAACTTGCAGTGCTGTGTTAATTAGGAGTGGTAAGAATGAGATCTGTCTGCCTGTTCTCAGCCTCTAGAAATGCTGATTATATTATGCTAGTTGACAAAGGTGTTGAGTTTTTGCGTAGCTTTATTGATTTTTAAGTGAAATCGCTCAGTCGTGTCCGACTCTTTGCGACCCCATGGACAGTAGCCTGCACCAGGCTCCTCTGTTCATGGGATTTTCTAGGCAAGAGTACTGGAGTGGGTTCATTTCCTTCTCCAGGGAATCTTCCCGACCCAGGGATTGAACCGAGGTCTCCCACATTGATGGACAGACACTTTACCGTCTGAGCCACCAGGGAAGTCCTGTTGAACTCTCCAAATATAATTGTGCATTTATCAGTTTCCTCCTTCAGTTCTATTGATTTTGCTTCATATATTTTACAGTTCTGGTTTTTTTGGTGCAAACATGTTTAAACTGTTATGTCTTGTTGGTAGATTGACATTTTTTTATTAAATAATATCCTCCCTTACTTCTGGTAATTTTCTGTGCTCTGAAGTCTGCTTTATCTAATATTAATATAGCTATTCCTGCTTTCTTATGATTTGTGATTACACAATAGCTCTTTTCCCTATCTTTTTACTTTAGTTTGCCTATAATTTGTTTTTATACTGTATATGTTTAAGCTGTATTTTTGAATCTGTCTTGTTATTTATCTATTTTGATCATTTACATTTATTGTAATTATTGACATGTTAGACCTTAAATATCTTTGTTTTCTAATTCTTTCCTTTGTTTCTTTCTCTGCTTTCTTTTGCTTTATTTCTTTGCTTTCCTATAGGCTATCAGAAAACCTTTTAAGGTCCTTATTTTGATTTATCTATATTGTTTTCTTAGTTAAAAGATGTAGCTTTATTTAAGTGGTTACTCTGTGTATGATGTTACATATAGATAATAGAGTCTATTGGTTTTGTCATTTTCTCAGTTTGTGAGGTGTACAAAGTATCTTTGTCTCTGTGTCCCTTTTTCCTACCTATTTATAGCATAGTTGTCTTAATTCTTTTGTCTTCAGAATATGTCTTAAATATTGCATGTATTTAGAATTGTATCAGATCGTACTCCAATTTTTGCATCAATTGTTAAACATAATTTAGAAAATTTATGAAGAGAAGCAAAGTCTTCATTTACCTATAATTTTCCTTACTGTGTGATTTCTTCCTGATTTTCCATGGACTCTTCTTTTATCATTCCTTTTCTGTTTAGAGAACTTACTTTAGTCATTCTTTTAGTTTGGATTTGTTGGGAAAAAAATTTTTAATATTCCCTTATTTTGATTTCCCCTTATTCTTAATGGATATAAGATTATAAAATGAAGTTCTTTAGCGCTTGCAAAGTGTTTATGCCACTTACTCCTGATCTCTGGTTTATGATGAGAAATCTGTTATCATTGAATTGGCTTTCTCTTATACGTAACATATTGTTTTGTTTTTTGTTTTGTTTTTATTGCTTCCTTTTTTGTTTGTCTTTAATTTTCGAAGTACAAGTGTGTTATAGTGTAGATTTCTTTTGGTTTATTCTATTTGAGGTTTCTTCAGTTTCTTGAATTTGTAAGTTTATAGGTTTAATCAAATTTGGGGTTTCTTTCACTTCTCTGTCCAATTTCCAGTGACATAAACATTAAAAATTTTAATATCCTACAGTATCCTAAGGTTCCACCTCTATATCTTTCAATCTATTTTGTCTCTGTTGTTCAGATTGCATGATTTCTATTGTTTTGGCTTTCAGTTCACTGATTCTTTCCTTTCTTCTCTCCGTCCTTCTGTTGAGAGCATTAGTTAAATAATTTTATTTTGGTTATTATATTTTTTGCTGTAAAGTTTCTGTTTCATTTTTATTTATATTTTCTATTTCTTTTCTGAGACATTTCACTTTTCCCTTTACTTCAAGTGTGTTTGCTTTTAAAATATCTTTATGATGGCTACTTTCAATTATTGTAAAATAATTCTTATACCACTGTCACCTTGACGTGGGCATGTATTGATATTTTTGAGTCAATTTTAGATGTTCCTAGTCTTGGTATGATGTGTGATTGTTTATATTGAGGCTTAAAACTTTATGACACCATGGTGATAGGCCCTGGATCTAATGAAAACCTATTTTAGCTGATTTTGTCTGATATGACTCCACCAGGAGAAGGGGACCTCTTCTTTGTCACTACCAGGTAGGGGCAGAAATTCAGGTTCCACCATTAGGAACAGAAGTTCAAGGTTCCCCATTCAGCCTTTGCTGATATGAAGAGGAAAGTGTTTATCCTTCTGTGAAGTGTGAGATTTCTGGCTCCCCACTAGACCTCCGCTGATACTTTTCAGACTAAAAGGCATAGAAATGCCTCATCACTACTCCCCATGTAGCCACCAGCTACATCATTGGTTGGGGGCGTGAAGGTGATACTCCTTACATGGCAGTGGTGAAGGTCCTGGGCTGAGTGGTCACAAGAGTCCTGACTCCTCTGGATTTCCTTCTACATTGTCCCAGCAGAAAGAGGGAGGGATGACTTATCAATACTGAATGAAAGTGAAAGTCCTGATGCCCCCATGGTCCCTACTGACACCATTTACTGGGGGACAGATGATCTTATTAATGCCTAATGGGGTGAAAGTTCTGGCACCCTACTTAGCCATCTCCGATACCACCTTGGTGATCAAGGTGAAGTAGATGGAGTCACCTCTTTGCAGTCTGGCAAAGATGGAAATCTAGGCGGACTGTACTGCCTTTGTTGACATGAATGTGGATGGGGCCACATTTTATTTTTCCTGTGGTGTTAGATTGAATAGGGTTATTGTCTAAAATTGTATGTTGCCTCTTTATTTCCTTTGGTTGAAAGAATAGTTTTTGTTGAAAACTTTTAGTTTTAAAAGATTTATTCATCTGTCTTGCTTCTATTGATGTATCTGGGTTGTAGGCTTCTTAAGCTCCAAGTCTGATATAGATGAGGCAAAAAAAGAAAAGAAAAAGAAAACCACAAGGAACTCAGTCCTAGATGGTCTGCAATCTCTGCTCCACTTTTCAGAGTTTTCTTATGTTTGTTTTATACACTATGTCCAAGATGTTTAGTTGTATTTAGCAGGAGAAATAGGAAAGTATGTCTATTTCATCTTCCCAAAACCAGATGTCTGAAACTTTTAAAGACTTTTTAAAATCCGTAAAGTATAACAGTTTTAATATATATATATATATTTTATCATTAGGAGAAAGCTAAATACATATTTTGGTAGTGTAGCAATCCAGTATTACACATGATAACAAGTCTGTCACAGAATTACCTAATCACCAATGAAATAATCTCAGATCTCATTCAGAAATGTCCAATTTCAATTTGGAAATGAGCTAACAAAAAATTGACATCAAGTCCACCATAGAAGGGGTCCAAGGGCTGGAAAGTATGCTGATTAAAGAATCTCATGGGGGTATCATTTATCTTTCTCTATTTTAAAATTGCACTAACGTCCCTAGCCTGATCCAATATGATTTCATTTGGGAGGAGTACAACTGCAAAGATAAAAACCCCAGAGTTTTAAATTTGTTAGTATGTTTTACGTTATTGTTCTTTTACTTAGTTTTTTTTTTTTTTTTTCTGTGTCCCACTTGGGCTGCTGTAAGAGCGAAGACTTGCTCAACGTTCCTTGGTTTATGTCCTCTGTTTGATGAAACAGTAATTCTTTTTTTTTTTAAGCAACAGCTTGTTGGAGAGGAGCATGATACCTATGAAGACCTCTTCTCCTTTTTATCATTTAGCATATGGATGTGGGCTTGTGGCCTGTGGGGTGTGTACACTGGGGCCAGGGGAGCCAGTGGAGCCAGTGGAAAGCACTGCCTGTGAGTGTGTGTGTCTGGAAGGTCTTTCTCTCTGCTTGGAAGTCAGTACTCAACCATGAGCCTGTGCAGATGACCACTGAAAGGGCCACACCTAACTCTATTCAGGTAGTTTCATGTCATCAGCTGTGGAACAGCGTTATTACCTCATTTCCTGTTTTTTTTTTTTTTTTCCTACCTATTTCCATTTACTTACTAAAGAAAACTCTCTTATTTCTGTAATAAAGTATTCCATCCTTAACTAGATAAAAGAATGTGTTTCAATCATTTCTTTAGGAAAAAAATCTGTAGTTCAAGATAAATTCAGTCTTGGAAAGCTCAGACAGGTCAGAATATGAAATATTTTGAGATTGAGAGGCATTCACAACTCTCTCTTATGCACACACACACTTTAGTCTGTCAGATCAGATCAGATCAGATCAGTCGCTCAGTGGTGTCTACTCTTTGCGACCCCATGAATCACAGCACACCAGGCCTCCCTGTCCACTACCAACTCCCGGAGTTCACTCAGACTCACGTCCAAGTCGGTGATGCCATCCAGCCATCTCATCCTCTGTCGTCCCCTTCTCCTCCTGCCCCCAATCCCTCCCAGCATCAGAGTCTTTTCCAATGAGTCAACTCTTCACATGAGGTGGCCAAAGTATTGGAGTTTCAGCTTTAGCATCATTCCTTCCAAAGAAATCCCAAGGCTGATCTCCTTCAGAATGGACTGGTTGGATCTCCTTGCAGTCCAAGGGACTCACAAGAGTCTTCTCCAACACCACAGTTCAAAAGCATCAATTCTTCGGCGCTCAGCCTTCTTCACGGTCCAACTCTCACATTCATACATGACCACAGGAAAAACCATAGCCTTGACTAGACGAAACTTGGTTGGCAAAGTAATGTCTTTGCTTCTGAATATGCTATCTAGATTGGTCATAACTTTCCTTCCAAGGAGTAAGTGTCAGTCTGTCACATCACATATATTCAACAACATCCCATAGGCAACCTTTCAGATAATTTTTAGAGGCATCCTCCTAGAAATTGTTAACCATTGCCTGTGCTAATTTTCTTTCTTGCTCAAAGCATCAAATGTTTATTTAAATTACAGCCACTTTGAAATGAACACCAGATTTTCAAAACAGTGAACTCTTGAAGTTCTTTTCCATATGTTCAGTATATTTTCGGGAATCATCGGTATTTAAGTTGTCCCCATTGAGAAATCAGTTCCTATGGAGGTAAACATAGGAAAAGTATTTGTATTCCTTTACCATACATCTTGGAGAAGGCAGTGGCACCCCACTCCAGTACTCTTGCCTAGAAAATCCCATGGATGGAGGAGACTGGTGGGCTGCAGTCTGTGCTGCTAAGAACGACAATAAAAAACAGAACAAATCACAATATTTATATATTTGATGCAAGTCATTACTTTACATCTAACTAGTATGCCCCAGTTTCCAGCCACATAAGAAGACCAGATATTACTTTTGAGTGAAGTTTACTTTCAGAAGTACCAGCAGAGGGGAAGGACACGTAATTTGGACTTTGTTTTAGATATTTTAAGATAACTCCATATGTATTTTAGAAAAGCCACATATGGAAGATACATCTATCAAGATAGAAATGTATGTTATGATTAATAGCTTTTTAAAATTACTCATGTAAGAAATGAAAGAAAAAAAAAGACTAATTGTAAACAACTTTTTTCCTTTCCGCAAACTCTAACTCTAAGCCTGATTAATGGGTCTTTGAATGTGAGGACTCAATGACTCTCTTTTAAGAGTGAGGTTCTGAGGGTCAGGACTCAGCATACACAAGACATCACCCTCTAGCAGTTTCATTCAGATTAGATTTCATACACTGTTTCAACTTTGCAATAATCACTGGAGTCAGGCACTTAGATTTTCTCTTGTGTGGATACTGAAATTGTTGATTAGAGTATAACCTGAGATAGAGAAATTATTAGAGAAATGAGTATCTGTTCTTTCAGTAGGCATTTTGGGAAATAGAGCACAAGATCAGTGATGCTAATTGTTAATAAAGCACATAGCTAGGCTGAACTGGTGTTACTATTGGTTTCTTCATATAGCTTATGAGATATTAACATCCATTTCTTTACTCCTAGAAAGGAAAATGGAAATATGCTCTTCTTATACATAAAGCTGACAGATGCCTTGCCCACCAAAGATTCAAATTCAATTGTTATTTAGCTTGTGTCTTGAGAGGAAAAGGCAGAAAGAGATGAAAGGCCTAAATTAACCCAAAAAAGCCAGTCCCATTATATAGCACATTGTGGCAAGTATCTGTTTATATGCCTTAAAATAATTTCTCAGCCTGTAAATTTAGTAATATGTTAATAATTACATGTCAGACAATTTGTAAGTTATGGAAGATAATAAAAATAGCTTAGTAATGTAATCATATAAAACTTTCCATTTTCAAAAGTGCTTTTATATGTATAATCTCTTTTGTTCCTTATAATAGCCTACTAGAGAGATAAGGAAAATGTCATTTTGTTCATCTTTCAAAGGAAATTAATATTCATAAGGTGATTGACACAAATCATAAAACAGAATCAGTCTGGTAACCAGGCTTTCTGTTTCCTACTGGCAGTATTTTAAATGACAGGTTACTTCTCAATTTCAAAATAAAATTGTTTAAGGCTAAGTTCCCTAGAAGCAGAATATTTAAAAACAATTATTTTGTAGATGACTTACTGAGGGTGTATTCTCAGGAGAATCTTCTAGGGTGGTGAGGAAAGCAGAGTAGAGCAGGGGGAGAAGCAAGGAAAAGATAGGGGCTCAGGAGAAGTCTAGCCTCAGCCTGATCCTGAGTTTTTGTGTGAATTGTACCTGAGGTTTCCCACTGAAAGTCTTCCCTGGTGGCACAGTGGTAAATCATCTGCCTGCCATCCAGGAGATGTGGCAGGAACTGTGGGTTTAATCCCTGGGTCAGGAAGATCCACTGGAGAAGATAATGGCAACCCACTCCAGTAATTTTACCTGGGAAAGGCCATGGATAGACAAGCATGGCAGGCTATAGTCCTTAGGGTCTAATATCTGGTATTAAAGTTTGCTAATACAAATTTGTCGGTAAGGAAGAGAACTTGATGTGAAGATGTTTTTAAGAAAAGAAAATGTAAATAAATTGTTCAGTCACTAATCCATGTCTCTTTGCAACCCCATGAACTGCAGCACACCAGGCTTCCTTGTCCTTCACTATCTCCTAGAATAGGCTCAAACTCATGTCCATTAAGTCAGTGATGCCATCCAACCACCTCACCCTCTGTTTCCCTATTTTCCTACTGCCTTTAATCTTTCCCAGAATTGGGGTCTTTTCCAATGAGTCAGCTCTTCGCATCAGGTGGCCAAAGTATTGGAGCTTCAGCTTTAACATAAGTCTTTCCTATGAATACTCAGAGTTGATCTCCTTTAGAATTGACTGATTTGATCTCCATGTTGTCCAAGGGACTCTCAAGAGTCTTCTCCAGCACTACAATTTGAAAGCATCAGTTCTTTGGTGCTCAGCCTTCTTCATGGTCCAACTCTCATATAAACACATGACTGTTGGAAAAACCATAGCTTTGACTATACAGACCTTTTATGGAAAATTGATGTCTCTGCTTTTTAATGTACTGTCTAGGTTTGTTGTAGCTTGCCTTCCAAGAAACAAGCATAGATAAACTCTACTGAAAGTAATTGGGTATTCCCAAGCGGCTCCCCTGGCTCCCTAGGTAAAGAATCCGCCTGCCAAGCTGGAGATGTGGGTTTGATCCCTGGATTGGGAAGATCTCCTGGAAAAGGAAATGACATCCCTTCCCAATATTCTTGCCTAGAAAATTCCCATGGATAGAGGAGCCTGGTGGACTATAGTCAATAGGGTCGCAGAGAGCCAGATATGACTTAGCAACTGAGCATACATACATTTCCCACTGAAGGTAAGACAGCTGTTGTACTGCCTTCTCCTCTCAAGCATTCACTAGCTGTGGACACGCCTGAGAGTGGGATGTGATGGGGTGGGGCAAGTCTCCCAGGCATAGTCATGGGTGATGACTCCCAAAGTAAACTAAGGACCGTGCTCTGAAGAGGTGTGCACATGAGAAGCAACAGGTGGGGAGGGAGCCCCAGACCACTGATGCACACAAGAGAATCTGCTACAGAAAACCAATTACGATTATTCTTTGAGAATTATTTCATTTTTCCATTCATTTTGTGTATCATTTGAAACATACACTGAAGTAGAGAGAAAAGCATAATGAACTCCTATGTACTTATACCCACATAAGTAATGATCAACATATGGCTTATATTATTTTCTATGTGAACATTGTTTTGAAATATAGTGCCTGTTATTCTGTGTCCAGGATACCAATGTACATAGCATATTTTAAATAATTATTTTTGATTGGAATATTATTAAGGAACAATTTAGTGTGCTACATTGGAACTAGGATATATGATGTATGTGTTTCTGTCTTGGTTCTGTGAAGTTAGGGAACTGGACAGATTACCCACGATGATTCTTCATAGCTCAAACACTTGATAGTTTCCTAACCAAAGGTAGCATAGAATAAATTGCTTATATTCTCAAATGCATTCAGAAGTGTTGCATTAGTCCTCCACTGACTCTTGAACCCAAGACAAACTCCCACATACAGCTTGTGCAGAGTGCCCTTCTGCAGACCACCACAGGAACGATGGGCATGCCAGCTGGAGCAAAAGGGCAGGGGGTCTTAGCAGATCCTGTTGTTTGTAGGATGAAGTCCACACTCTTCAGTGGGATGTGAGGGTCTACACAACCCCACCACCGCATCTCTTTCCTGCTTCTCTTTCCTTAAGTCTCCCACATCTGTGCTGTGTGCCTGGCATACTAAACTGCTACTCCTAAGTCAACATGCCCTTTGGTGTGATTCTGGGCTTTTCAACTTTTTATTTCTCTGCCTATACTCAGAGTCTCCACATTTCTGTGTGGAAAAACTAGTAATGGTACAAAATATCATCCACCCTCAGAAATATTTTTTACCTCCATTATTTCCTCTTTCTATACCTTCTTTTTCCTTCTTTTCCTCTTCTTTCCACTCTCACCCCATCGTTTCCTAGGCAAAAAGTGGTTTCTTTATATCCAGTTAATAATCTATGTGGTTAGAAATATCTAGGCAGTGCCTCATTGCCTTGTTTACATTTGCGTGAATCTGAAACCTAAAAAATGGTGGCCAATAAATTATTGTTAAAAACGAACAAGTGAATGTAGCTCCCACCTTTGATTTCCTTGACATTTAAAACATATGTTTACTATGTATTTTTTGGTGATTATTTGCTTCCATGCCTGTTTTACCTATTGTGATGAGTAATTTTATGTTTCAACTTTACTGGGCTAAGGGATGTCCAGATACCTGGAAAACATTATTTCTAGGTGTGTCTGTGAAGATGTTTATAGAAGAAATTAGCATTTGAAACCATAGACTGAGTGCAGAAGATCACGCTCACCAATGTAGGTGGGCATCATCCAGTCCGTTGAGAACTGGCTTAGGCTAAGCCGTAGGCTATTGAACTCAGGTTGAATTACACGACCAGCTCTCCTGCTTCTTCAGTTTACAAATGGAACATTGACAGAGAAACTAATGTCTCAGTCTCCACAATCACATGAGCCAATGCTCATAATAAAGCTTCTGTATGCATATGATCTGCACAGTGGAAAATCCACATGTAGCTTTACAGATGGCCCTCCGTATACACAGTTCTGTATCCACAGATTCAGCCAACCACAGGTCATGTAGTACTAAAGTATAGATTTATTTTTTTAAATTTGCTCACCAGTAAAGCTGCATTAATTCAGTGTTGCTCAAGGACCACCTGTATATCACATTAGTTCCATGTCTATGAAGAATCCTAATATACCTATTGTCTTAATTTGTGTTTTCCAGAAACAGATACTGCATTAAGGATTCTAGAACAAGTAGCTTTTTTGTGGCATGATAGCAGGAAAGATGAATAGGGGAGAGGAGACATGAGATAGCAAAGGAAAAACCAACACTGAGGGCAATTAGAGCTTCAATCTGGTGAGAACTATGGAGTCTGTAGAACATGGATTACAGTGCTATCCCATCTGCATTGATTGGTTTGGGACTGCTTTGGAGAAGCATTAATTTCCAGCATGTTGGCCTACTGCACATAGGCAGAGCAGGATTTGATGGTCAGGAAAAACCCTCTGATAAGGAGATTCAAGTGCTGGCTGCTAGAGGTTAGTCAAGCATGGAGGAAACCAGTAGCATCAAGGGCATCAGGTGTGACAGTGAGAGCATCTGTTTTACTTATGCATTGTGGGAGTTGCTGGATTTTAATCCAGATCTATTTTGCTTTTGTCTTATGCTTATGCTTTGTCTTATGCTGTCATACCACAGGGCACCAAAATAAATGCTGTTAAATGAATGAATAAGTTGATAAGTGAATGGTATGGTGAACAGCTCTACTAAGTTACAAACATGGTAAATCTCACCAGGTTTCTGGATCCAGTGAGGAAACCTCAGACCAACAACACTGTCCTGAAACATGTTACTCTCCCATTCCGATAGATTTTAAGACCCTCAAGCTGAGTCCTTTCCAATGCATATGTACCACTCAAATGCCACCCCTGCTGTTTGTGGTTATTCTACTCTCCAATTGTGGCTTGTTAGCTGAAACCATAAAACATAATCATAAGAGACCTTGATATTGGTACCCTAACACATTCCAAAATTTTTTCCAAGCCCATTTTCCATTATGTTGCCAATGTGTGGTTATTTTGCGTGGAATGTAATCCATATGGCTCATTTACATTTACCTCTCTGAATACTGCTTTATAAAATAAGTTAATGTCCTGAGGAGCATTTTCAAAGATACTTTAATTTGAATAAATTTCTCTTTGCCTTGGCGATAACTTGACCCAGAAAAATGAAGTTGATTTTGTGTATTGTGAGTATCAAAAGGTTTTAGGATTGAGATAGGTATGCATTTAACACAACCCAGATTTTGCCATCAGTGCTATATAAGGCAATGGGGAGCTTTGCTCACAGTTACTATATTTGGAGAATGAGTGATTTTAATGATTTAGTGTTAAAAGTTTTTGACTAGGAAAAAAATGCATTGTAGCAAATCTTTTACTTAAAATGAAAGATATGTGAGTTTGGTTTCTTTGAGATTTTTTGGTATAAAATGATTTTATAGCATATGCTGAAAATATTAAACAAAACCGTCCATGGATGTTGAAAAAGTAGAGGGCAAAACAAAAAGCTTGCCTTCAATTTTATGTCTTATGTTGAATTTTATTAGCATATATATCTTCAGAAACATATAAAAGGTGTTTTTGTACATGCTCACATGCACGCATATACATATATACAGGGGAGAAACTTGTACTTGATTTTACTTGTGAATATATTGCTGCTGTAGGCCAAGACACACTGTTGTATTGTGAAGCTGATATGCTTAGTAACAAACGCCATGCGCGTGCTTAGTCACTTTAGTTGTATCTGGCTCTTCTCGACCCCATGGACTGTAGCCCACCAGGCTCCTCTGTGCATGGGATTTTCCAGGCAAGAATGTTGGAGTGGGTAGCCATTTCTTCCTCCAGGGGATCTTCCTGACTCAGGGTCTGAACCCAAGTGTTCTGCATCTCCTGCATTGTAGGCAAACTCTTTACCACTGAGCCACCAGGGAAGCCCTAGTAACATCACAGGTAACACACCTCTTTTATTTGTCTGAAATCTGTGAGAGTTGAAGATTTTATGTTAAAATTTATCTCCTACCACTTTCTTATGAAAAAAATTTCAAATATATAGAAAACCTAAATTTACAGTGAATGCCATATGGCCATCACCTAGATCATAGCATTAACATTTTACTGTACTTGATTTATCACATAACTATACATCTCTAACCTTTCCATTAATCTTCAAGTTTTTAATGATTCATTTAAACAAAAATTGAAAATCTCAGTAATTCTTAAATACTTCAACATAATAGATTTCATGATAGATTACCTTTGAATGTTTTGGAAGATTAATAATGAATATAATTTTAATATTATTGCATTTTATTGCCTTTCATAGTTTGCAAAATAAAATAAAAATTTTATGAAACTCACAATAAACATTTTATGTTCCTATTTTTAGAAAATAATGGAAAAGAATATAGCATTTGTCATAGTTTATAAAACTAATAGTAATAGTTCCTATAGATCACAAAGGTATGTCTCATGCCTCCCAATCCAATCTTTTGCCAAATATACTAGTCGTTTCTGACTCTTTGCGACCCCATGGACTATAGCCCACCAGTCTCTTCTGTCAAGGAATTCTCCAGGCAAGAATATTGGAGTGGTTAGCCATTCCTTTCTCCAGGGGAATCTTCCAGACCCAGGGATCAAACTTGGGTCTTCTGCATTGCAGTCAGATTCTTTACCATCTGAGCCACCAGGGAAGCCCAAGATTGAGGTATTTATGCCAAAGATACATGGGCAATTTTGTTTAAATAGGTAGATATTCTTAGACAATACTATGATATTTTTTAAGATTCACTTAAGAAATTAAGATTCACTAATTCTTTCTAAGATTTCTTAAGGCTTTTTCCTTTTGTTTCTTTTTCCAAGAACTTCCATTACCCATTCTTTTAGGGCAGGTCTTCTGGTGACAAATTCTCTGAGTGTTCCTTCATCTGAGAATTTCTTGATGAAAAATCCTTCATTCCTGAAGGATATTTTGCTAGATGTGGAAATCTGGGTTAACAGTTCTTTCAGCACTTGAAATGTAGTGTCACTTCCTTCTGGCCTCTTTTGTTTCTGATTAGAAACTTGTTTTCATCCTAATTATTTTTCTACTTCTGAACTACAATTCCATACTCTTTCTTTTCTTCTTCTAGGACTGTAAAGCCATGGATATTCGGTCTTTTGTTTTAGTTCTATGAGTCCCTAAAGCTCTATTTATCTTTTCTGCTCTATCTTCTGTTGTTCAAATTGGATGAATTCTATTGTTCTGCTATCAAGTTCATTGATTTTCTTCTGTCCCTCCATTCTGCTATTGAGCCCATTCTTTTTAATTTAAGGATTTTTTTTTCTAAAATTTCAATTTTTTAAATTAATTTATTTTAATTGGAGGCTAATGAATTTACAATATTGTATTGGTTTTGCCATACATCAACATGAATCCACCACGAGTGTACACATGTTCCCAATCCTGAACCCCCCTCCCACGTCCCTCCCCATACCATCCCTCTGGGTCATCCCAGTGCACCAGCCCCGAGCATCCTGTATCGAACTTGGACTGGTGATTCATTTATTATATGATATTATACATGTTTCAATGCCATTCTCCCAAATCATCCCACCTTCTCCCTCTCCCACAGAGTCCAAAAGACTGTTGTAAACATCTGTGTCTTTTTTGCTGTCTCGCTTACAGGGTTTTCATACTGTTCATGAAAAGAGGTGGCAAGAATACACAGAAGAACTGTACAAAAAAGATCTTCATGACCCAGATAATCACGATGGTGTGATCACTGACCTAGAGCCAGACATCCTGGAATGTGAAGTCAAGTGGGCCTTAGAAAGCATCACTACGAACAAAGCTACTGGAGGTGATGGAATTCCAGTTGAGCTATTCCAAATCCTGAAAGATGATGCTGTGAAAGTGCTGCATTCAATATGCCAACAAATTTGGAAAACTCAGCAGTGGCCACAGGGCTGGAAGAGGTCAGTTTTCATTCCCATCCCAAAGAAAGGCAATGCCAAAGAGTGCTCAAACTACCACACAATTGCACTCATCTCACACGCTAGTAAAGTAATGCTCAAAATTCTCCAAGCCAGGCTTCAGCAATATGTGAACCGTGAACTTCCTGATGTTCAAGGTGGTTTTAGAAAAGGCAGAGGAACCAGAGATCAAATTGCCAACATCCACTGGATCATTAAAATAGCAAGAGAGTTCCAGAAGAACATCTATTTCTGCTTTATTGACTATGCCAAAGCCTTTGACTGTGTGGATCACAATAAACTGTGGAAAATTCTGAAAGAGATGGGAATACCAGAACACCTGATCTGCCTCTTGAGAAACCTGTATGCAGGTCAGGAAGCAACAATTAGAACTGGACATGGAACAGACTGGTTCCAAATAGGAAAAGGAGTTCGTCAAGGCTGTATATTGTCACCCTGTTTATTTAACTTATATGCAGAGTACATCATGAGAAACACTGGACTGGAAGAAACACAAGCTGGAATCAAGATTGCGGGGAGAAATATCAATAACCTCAGATATGCAGATGACACCACCCTTATGGCAGAAAGTGAAGAGGAATTCAAAAGCCTCTTGATGAAAGTGAAAATGGAGAGTGAAAAAGTTGGCTTAAAGTTCAACATTCAGAAAACGAAGATCATGGCATCCGGTCCCACCACTTCATGGAAAATAGATGGGGAAACAGTGGAAACAGTGTCAGGCTTTATTTTGGGGGGCTCCAAAATCGCTGCAGATGGTGAATGCAGCCATGAAATTAAAAGATGCTTACTCCTTGGAAGGAAAGTTATGACCAACCTAGATAGCATATTCAAAAGCAGAGACATTACTTTGCCAACAAATGTTCATCTAGTCAAGGCTATGGTTCTTCCTGTGGTCATGTATGGATGTGAGAGTTGGACTGTGAAGAAGGCTGAGCGCCGAAGAATTGATGCTTTTGAACTGTGGTGTTGGAGAAGACTCTTGAGAGTCCCTTGGACTGCAAGGAGATCCAACCAGTCCATTCTGAAGGAGATCAGCCCTGGGATTTCTTTGGAAGGAATGATGCTAAAGCTGAAACTCCAGTACTTTGGCCACCTCATGTGAAGAGTTGACTCATTGGAAAAGACTCTGATGCTGGGAGGGATTGGGGGCAGGAGGAGAAGGGGACGCCAGAGGATGAGATGGCTGGATGGCATCACTGACTTGATGGACGTGAGTCTGAGTGAACTCTGGGAGTTGGTGATGGACAGGGAGGCCTGGCGTGCTGCGATTCATGGGGTCGCAAAGAGTCGGACACGACTGAGCGACTGATCTGATCTGATCTGATACAGGGTTATTGTTACCATCTTTCTAAATTCCATATAAAATTTCAATTTGATTCTTTTTTTGTATTTTCATTTTTGCTAAGATTTTTCTATTATTTCACTTTCTTCAAATGTTTCCTTAGTTGCTCATGGAAGCATTTTTATGATGGATACTTTAAAATCTTCTAGTTAATTCTAATGTTTGTATCATCTTGGTTTTGTTATACCAAAAACCGAGATGATACAAACATCTTTTCTATTATCTTTTCACATTCAAATTGATATTTTTCTGGTCTTGGTATGTTGAGTGATTATATATATATGTGTGTGTGTGTGTGTGCATATATATATAATAAGACAGGAGATTTTGGATTTTATTAAATATCTCATATTACATTGGAGGGAAAGTATATACTGTCGTGTTACTTCCAAGGGTGTAGTAATTGATTTCCCTGCCTTGGTCTCTGTTGGTACCCCAGTGGGTGAGGAGGCCTCATTACAGCTGAGCTTTGATGAGAGTTCAGGCTCTCTGTTAGGTTTCTAATGACACCACTTTGATTGTAAAGGGAAATTCCTGGTTATTATACCCCATATATCTTCCACTAACTCTGTGGTCAGGGAGAACTTACTCTTACTGAAAGGTAAGCAAAGTTTTCCTGTTTCTCACTTGGCTGCCTCTGATATTCTCCTTGCAGGAGGGAGAGAAAGTGCTACCTTGTTACTTCTGGATGGAGGTAGTTGGCTCCACTCTGAGTTCTGTACTGACACTGCCAGTGGGGAGTCCTCATTATTCCCCAGTGGAAATTAAAATCCCATCTTCTCATGTCTGTCTTCTTTGATATTACACCTCTGACATCAGCTTGGTGGGAGGGAAGTATTCCATGTTACAGTCAGGGCAATGGTGGAACTTGAATCTCCTTATTTGGCCTTTGCTGACATGGAAATATAACCACTTCTCTGTGTTATTTCATTAGAGTACAGCAGTTATAGTCTAAAAGTTTTCTATCTTACTAGAATGCCCTTTTCCTGGCCCTATGTCTAAAAGAGCAGGCTTTCCTGAGGCTATTTATTATTATTATTATTATTATCATTTTCTGAACCATTGGTTGGCATTGTCATGTTACTTGCTTCCTCAGTGCCCAATCTCTCTATAAACTAAAACCATGGAATACACCACTGCGTCTTTTCTTGGATGTTGGGTATCCTAGCTAATCGGCCTTCAGAGTGCTCTTATGTTTGTCTCACTTACAGTGTCATTGGTATTTAGCTATACTTAGCAGGGAAAATAAGATGTCTACCACACTTTACTGGAACTCAAGTTTGTTTTAAGAGAAACATAGAAAGAAAAAAAAAAAAAGGAAAAAGTATCTTCTAAAGAGACCAGGCAGATCATCTCTGTTAATATTAATCAAACTTGTAAAACTTGTGCATAAAATGGTTAGAAAAGACAGATGGAGGAGAAAGCTATAAATAATAATTAGAAATCTACTGGGCTTCATGTCTAGTCTCATTTAAGAAAAGTAACCAATATGAACAGATTTTGTTTTAGTATATGTATATGTTAAGGAAAATGATGTAAACCAGAATATGTCAATATAAAACTAAATATAAATATTACTTTCTAGTATTTTTTAGAAGGGATAATGTTATTCTCAGAGATATATATCTTTCCTGTGCTCAGTGTATCTTAGGAACAAGTCATGAATACACTGATTTCTTTAGGAGCAAATGTATTCTATCATAGAGCTGCACGTTTTCCCCATTCTCTAAAATCTCTTGGGCATTTTTGGTCATAAATAATGTCAACTATTCAAATAACATCATTTTGTTGTCATATCTACAATATGTTTTACCACTTGTAGCTATTCATCTGTAAACTACTTGTAGCTATTTTACCACTTGTAGCTATTCATCTGTAAACTACTTATTGAACCATTTTTAAAATGAGCTCTTAATCTTATTTATTCTCAGGAATTCTTTTTCACAAGAGACTATCTTTTCTTTTGATTTTATTTATGACATTTTTGTTAAATAGAATGTTAGCTTTTTGATTCCTAGTCATATGTGAAGGTCTCATACTTCATAGCTTGTGGGTTTTATTGATTTTCTTCAAATGTCTGAGATTTTGATTGAAATCATACTGAATCTTTAGGTCAATTTGCAGATATGACATCTTCCAGTATTGAATTTTGTATATTATGTATCTTTGCATTTTAAAATTTTTATTTCCTATCAATCATATGTTGTAAATTTTAGCAATATTATACATCTTTCCTTAGATTTATTCCAATGAACGAGGTTTTACAAAATATTGTAAATGTTATTTCTAAAATGTAGTTTTTGGATACCTTTTTGCTGCACGTAGAAATAGGATTGGATTTTGCTTGCTGACCTTGCACTCAGGTTTTTATGGAATTCACTTATTAATCTGCATATTCTGCTTTCACAGGTTTTGAGTTTTCTGTGTTTAAAAACATACCAAGTGCAAATAATACTGATCTTATTTCTTCTTCAGTCTTCATATCTTTCAGTTTTTTATTGCACTGCAAGTCTGCCGTGCAACATCAAATGGAAGCGTTGATGTGGTACATCCTTGTCCCTTTCCTGATTCCACAGAGGACGTGTTCAATAACTTACCAATAAGTATAATGCATGCTGCAGTGTTTTTCACTTGTAGATATTCTTTTTCAGATAACGAACAGTCCCTTTTTTTTAGTTGATCTGAGTTTTTATCATGAATGGATATTGTCTTTTGTCAAATTCCACATCTGCATTTCTGAAAAAAATATATTTTTCCTTTGTTGTGTGTGTTAATGTGGCAAATTGCATTGATTTATTTTCATATGTTAGACCATCTTTGCATTCATGGAATAATAATCATCCTTACTGGCGATTTTTTTAGTGTTTGGGTATCTCAGTCATATCAACTTCAGAGATGATTTGTAAGTGTTTATTCATTTTCCAAAGCTTCTAAAGGAAGCTTTCATTATCAAAGCTAACTAGACCTGGGATTTTCTTTTTAGAACAAATGTAGATAATGAATTTAATTCTTTAATATGTTTGTGTCCTTTAATATGTTTTTCCTTGTCTTGGCTATAGGAAATTTTATTTTTCAAGGAATTTATCCATTTTCCCTACATTTTCATATAGATTTCCATAAAATTTTTCATTATATTCCATTGTGGGCATTTTTTTTTTGGTAGTTAATGGGATCTCTAGTGATATTTTTTTAATAGAAAGCATATTTTTGTCTATTAATGCATTCTTGATAGATGTCACAGATAGGATTATTACTACATTATAAAGTAAACTTTCCTTTTTGATTCTTGTCTTACCTGGGTGAACCTCAGTAAGCTTCCTGACAATCAATATTCCAATAGCCATTCATAATGGGAGTCTCTTTTACAGACTATAATTAAATTTTAATATAATCTATTGCCCATTGTATAACATGACACTACGAAATCAATAGGACCATTTGAAATAAATGCCTATTTAATCAGTGTTTTTTTTTTATTTGACAATTGTTTTGCTTCCACAAACATGCATAGGTAATACTTTGTTCATGTATTGAGTAACTTCATGGAAAAATAAAATTTTTGTTTGTTTTTCTAAATGAAATTTATTAAACTTTGATAAAGCTTCAAAGTACATTTAACTGTAGAAAATATCAACATTGCAGAGTTTCTACTTATTGCTCATTGTTCTTTTAAAAGTATTTTCTTTCATCCTTCTGGCCATTAAACCATGACAGACATATCTTCTATGACTTTAGTGAGCTTTATTTATTATAAAGACACTTTATAACGAGCCATTTAGGATAAGCCAAAGACTTCTGCAACCAAATTCCTAATCAGTCAAGCTATTATTTAAATGTTGCTATAGTGTTTGTATTTTTCTGAATTCTGAGTGAGAAAAAAAAAATGTTGGGTGTTATACTTTTTCCAATGATCTTTATTATTATTATTATCAGCTATATTCCCTGTGTTATACAACATATACTTTTAGCTTATTTATTTTATATATAGTATAAAATGATAGTCTATATTATTATACTGATGAAAAATCTGATATCTAAAACAGTTAGAAGATAATGATATTGTTGTTTAGTTGCTAAGTCATGTCTGACTCTTTGTGACCCCATAGACTGCAGGACACCAGGCTTTCCCGTCCTTCACTATCTCCCGGAAGTTGATCAAATTCACATTCACTGAGTTGGTGATGCCATCCAACTATTTCATCCTCTATTGTCCCTTCTCCTCCTACCCTCAATCTTCCCAGCATCAGAGTCTTTTCCAATGAGTCAGCTCTTTGCATCAGGTGGCCAAAGTATTTGAGCTTCAGCATCAGTCTCTTCCAAGAATATTCAGGGTTGATTTCCTTTAGGAGTTTCTGGTTTGATCTTCTTGCTGTCCAAGGGCTCTCAAGAGTCTTCTCCAGCACTGTAATTCAGAAACATCAATTCTTCAGCACTCAGCTTTCTTTATGGTCCAGTTTTCATATACATACATCATTACTGGAAAAGCCATAGCTTTGACTATACAAGTCTTTTTGGCAGTGATGTTTGAGTCTGGGGTTGATTAGAATCTTGAAAAAATATCTTTGACCCTTTTAATAAATCATTTAAGAAATGCCATGACCACATCTGTGCCTACCTGATACTGCTGCTGCTGCTAAGTCGCTTCAGTCGTGTCCGACTCTGTGCGACCCCAGAGACGGCAGCCCACCAGGCTCCCCCGTCCCTGGGATTCTCCAGGCAAGAACGCTGGAGTGGGTTGCCATTTCCTTCTCCAGTGCATGAAAGTGAAAAATGAAAGTGAAGTCGTTCAGTTGTGTCTGACTCTTAGCGACCCCATGGACTGCAGCCCACCAGGCTCCTCTGTCCATGGGATTTTCCAGGCAAGAGTACTGGAGTGGGGTGCCATCGCCTTCTCCGATACTAGAATAATCTATTAAAATACAAAAAAGTGTCCTTACTTGCTCAGTACAAACTGGCAACATATTAACAAAAATGATGTTTAAATTCATTGTTTTGTTTAAAATATTGAGAGAACAAGTTATGTCTAAACAAATGTTGCTAACACCTGGTTAAAAACTGAAGGAAATGATTGAAGTGAAGTGAAATGGAAGTTGCTCAGTCGTATCCAAGTCTTGGAATTCTCTAGGCCAGAACACTGGAGTATGTAGCCATCCCTTCTCTAGGGGATCTTCCCAACCTGGGGATCAAATCCAGGTCTCCCACATGGCAGGCAGATTCTTTACCAGCTGAGCCATAAGGGAATCCCAAGAGTACAGGAGAGGGTAGCCTATCCCTTCTCCAGTGGATTTTCAATTCAGTTCAGTTCAGTTGCTCAGTCGTGTCTGACTCTTTGTGATCCCATGAACGCCAGGCCTCCCTGTCCATCACAAACTTCTGGAGTCCACCCAAACCTGTGTCCATTGAGTCGGTGATGCCATCCAGCCATCTCATCCTCTGTTGTCCCCTTCTCCTCCTGCCCTCAATCTTTCCCAGCATCAGGGTCTTTTCAAATGAGTCAGCTCTTCACATCAGGTGGTCAAAGTATTGGAGTTTCAACTTCAGCATCAGTCCTTCAAATGAACACCCAGGACTGATCTCCTTTAGGATGGACTGGTTGGATCTCCTTGCAGTCCAAGGGACCCTCAAGAGTCTTCTCCAACACCACAGTTCAAAAGCATCAACTCTTCTGTGCTCAGCTCTTTTTATAGTCCAACTCTCACATCCATACATGACCACTGGAAAAACCATAGCCTTGACTAGATGAACTTTTGTTGGCAAAGTAACATCTCTGCTTTTTAATATGCTGTCTAGATTGGTCATAATTTTCCTTCCAACGAGTAAGCGTCTTTTAATTTCATGATTTTCATGACCCAGAAATCGAACCAGGGTCTCCTGCATTGCAGGAGGATTCTTTACCAACTGAGCCATCTAGGAAGGAAATGATTAGGCAAATAGTAAGTTAGTCATTTTTTTATACTTTAAATAACAGTTTGGATGATTTTTGCTTTGTTTTACTAAACAGAGTAATTATTATGGACCTGAGATCAAAGGCTCTTTTCAGAGCTACTGCAATTCATTTTTACCTTGGAGAAGAGTCAGGATGACTAGGAGAAATCAATGACAGTTAACACCAGATTATGAAAACAAAAGAGGAGTCTACGTAGAGTTCAATGGTAGCATGAAATGTGAAAAATAGATAAGGATACTTCAGATTTAGAAATATGTAAACTTTTAAATGCAAATGCAGAGTTTATGAGAACTCTATCTTGAACTCACTGCTCAGTGAATTTTTTCTTGGTCTTTAGATAGAAGATAAATAAGAGTTAATTGAAGACATTAAGTAAAACTGATATAAGCATGATTCCTTTGACATGTCAGATAAAAAAAATGATTACATCACAGTATGAACATGTAATCTCATCTCCAGAGCAATATTACATAGAAACTTTATAAAAAATACTCTATTTCTAAAACACAGAATTTCTATCCTGTGAAATTGAGATGATGGCATAAACTTTATGAAAGATAGCAGTCTTACCTACTATAGTTTTGTCCAAGACCCGAGAGCTGTGACATGTCGAAGAGGCTTTAATGTCCATCACTCTAAATCTTTGTTGTGTCGAGACAAAAACCGAGGAGCATACACTCGCCTGACAGTTTCAAAGTCACTTTTGGACATTAAATATTTGAGGAATAGAAACTGTCTTACATTTTGAAGTTAGGGTTTAAAAATTTGTAAAACACAAGATCTGTTAGCAAGGATATGGGCATCTTGAGCCTATGTATTGTTGGTGTAAGTATATAATAGTACAATCACTTTGGATATCTGTCTGGCAGTTTCTAATAAACTTTAACACACTTTCCCTCTCATCCAACAATCTACTCCTTATATATAGAATGACACATAGTAAAATTAAAAAAAAAATACTATGCTAGATGAAGAAACCTGAAATAAAGTGAATATTCTGTATGATTCCATTTTTATGAAGTTTAGAATCAGAAAAAATAGTAAATAATTGTTGAAATTCAGAGTGGTTACTAATGGATTAACTTGAAAGAGCATGAAATAATTACTCTGGTGATAGAAAAGTCCTACTTTGCAGCACAGATTTTAGAATTTGTCAGTATTTTCAGTGCAGTCAAATTTCCAATGTGTCATTACTGAAGCAAAGCTGGAGAGAGATGTACACATATTGGAAGGACTGATGTTGAAGCTGAAACTCCAATCCTTTGGCCACCTGATGCGAAGAGCTGACTCATTGGAAAAGACCCTGATGCTGGGAAAGATTGAAGGCGGGAGGAGAAGGGGACGACAGAGGATGAGATGATTGGATGGCGTCACTGACTCAATGGACATGAGTTTGAGTAAACTCCAGGAGATGGTGATGGACAGGGAAGCCTGGCATGCTGCAGTCCATGGGGTCATAAAGAGTTAGACATGACTGAGCGACTGAACTGAACTGAACTGTGAGCCAGTAGGAGTAGGCCTTGGTTCATCACTGGTTGCCAGGTGTATACATTTTTAGAAATCCATCAAGCTGCACACTGAAAATTTGTTACTGTATTTAAATAATATCTCAAAATTCTAAAAACTTGTAAAAAGAAAAAACACATAGAAAATTCTTCTGGCCCCTTTTAGTAATCTGAAATCTGACAGTGAAAGGTCACTTATTAACAGTGACATTTCTAAGACACATTGATGAAGCATCTAAGTTTGTTAAATTATTTTTAGTGAGTCATAAAGATGAGTAAGCCTTGGTCCTTATCCCCCAGGAGCAATTAGAGAAATAGAAGAAATACACTGAGTAGTTTCAATGTACAGTGAGAAATGTAAATGAAAGATACATACATACATTCATGCCAAGTACCTGATTGTGAGACACAGCTGATAGAAAAGGAAAAGAGAAATCTTCACAGTATTTTCCCTTTAATTTCTTGCTTTAACTGAAACCTTATTCCCAAGTTCGCCTGGGTGAAAGCAGTTCAACATTTTTCTAACTCTTCAGTGATAGTCCATGACTTGTATTCTTATCCCGCCATGTACCCATGATTTTTAAAATACTTTTATTGGAATATAGTTGATTTACAATCTTGTGTTAGTTTCTGTTGTACAGTAAAGTGAATCAGTTATACATATCATATACCCACTCTTTTTTTTTTAGATTCTTTTCTCATACAGTCCATTATGGGGTATTGAATATGGTTCCCTGTGCTGTACAGCTGGTTCTTAGTTATCTATTTTACATATAGTAGTGTGTATATGCCAATCCCAATCTCCCAATTTAGCCCTCCACCCTGTATCCCATAGTAACTCTAAGTTTGTTTTCTGTATCTGTGACTATTTCTGTTTCATAAGTAAGTTCATTTGTACACTTTTTTTTTTTACATTCCACATATAAGTTATATGATATCTGTCTTTCTCTGTCTGACTCCCTTCAGTCTCTAGGTATGACAATCTCTAGATCCATCCGTGTTGCTGAAAATGGCATTATTTTGTTCCTTTTTTTGGCTGAGTAATATTCCATTGTGTGTGTGTGTGTATATATATATACATATATATATCATATTTTTATCCATTCCTCTGATGATGAACATTTAGATTGTTTATGTGTCCTGGCTGTTGTAAATAGTGCTGCAGTGAATACTGAGATGCATGTATCTTTTTGAGTTGTGGTTTTTTCCAGTTATATGCCCAGAAGTGGGATTGCTGGGTCATACAGTATGTAGTTCTATTGTTAGTTTTTAAGGAGCCTCCATACTGTTCTCCATAATGGTTGTACCAATTTTCATTCCCATTAAGACTGCAGAAGGATTCCCTTTTCTCCACACCCTCTCCAGCAGTCCTTGTTTGTAGATTTTTTTGATGATAGCCATTCTGATCGGTGTGAGGTGATACCTCATTGTAGTTTTAATTTGCGTTTCTCTAATAATTAATGACATTGAGCATCTTTTAGTGTGCTTTTTAGTCATCTGTATGTCTTTGGAGAAATGTCTGTTAGATCTTCCACACATTTTTTGATTGGGTTGCTTGCTTTTTGATACTAAGCTGCTTGCATATTTTGAAGATTCATCCCTTTTTAGTTGCATCAATGCAAATATTTTCTCCTGTTTTGAGAACTGTATTTTTGTTTCATTTATGGTTTCATTTGTTGTGCAAAAGTTTTTTCAGTTTAATTAGCTCCTATTTGCTCATTTTTGTTTTTATTTTCATCACTCTAGTAGGTGGACAAAAAAGATCTTGCTGCAATTTATGTCAAAGAGTATTCTGCCTATGTTTTCCTCTAAGAGTTATGTAATGTCCAGCCTTACACTAACCCTGATACCTAAACCAAAGAAAAGGAAATTACAGACCAATATCACTGATGAACACAGATGCAAACATTCTCACCAAAATTCCAGCAAATAGAATCCAGCAGCACATTAAAAGAATCATACATCATGATTAAGTTGGCTTTATTCCAGGGATGCCGGGATTCTTCAAAACAGACAAATCAATCAATGTGATACACCATCTGATCATCTCAGTAAATGTAGAAAAAGTTTTTGACAAAATTCAAAGCCTGTTTATGCTAAAACTTCTAGAAAGTGGGCATAGAGAGAAACTCAACATAATAAAGGTCATATATGAAAAACTCACAACAAACATCACGTGCCCATGATGGTAATATATAATTCTGTGCTTTTGCCTCTAGAGCACATACTATATTCTCTGAGGACTTTCTACCTGTTTATAGTAGCCTTCCATACCTCAAATCTTACCATCATAGGAAGTTATTTCAGGGTCCTTGAGGATCCCAGTCCAACTCAGGATTCATTTAATCCCTATGACCTTCACCTTGATTCTACTTTAGCCATTCATGTATATAGCAGCATTATTAATTGAAAATTTTGTAACTTTGAACTCAAGTGTCCAACTTCCTGATCTCAAACTTATTTTTTCCAGAAACCTAACTTTTTAGGTTTTATCAGACATCTTTTTTCAGAAACCTAATTTCTGACAGCTGTTTAAAGTATCCCAGATTTCAAAAACATTTCCAGCACTTGCTCTTGACACTTAAACTTTATCTTAATAGTTCTATATCATGTTTTCCTCCCCTCCTTTTCCTTATCTCTGGCCCCCAAGATTGATTATTTATTTCTCTAATTATGTGACACTGGAAATACACAAAGGTTTTGATCTATATTAGTTGAATAAATAAAAGCACTTGATATTCATTGCCAGAAATAAGCACGTAGTGATTCTTGTCAACACATGATTTTAGGAAGAAACCATGGCAAATTGATTGTGAGTTAAAATTACACTTTAGTTTTGTCAAATATCAATATTTTAAAGTTTAAAAATAAAATTAAAAACAGAGAAAAAAATAAAATTACACTTTAACACACTGTACTAAAGTGGGTAAATATACCTTTTCAGGAAAGTTACACTATACCTGTATATTACTCATCTGAATTAATTATGATAATGCATTCTACCTTATATAAAATACCTTAAAACTGGTAGTCCCTTTGTGTTCTAATATTTTCAAGTTACAGTTGGAAATGTCTTTAAAATTTCCAAACTGAACTTGCATGTATTGTTTAATACCATGTATCACCTGCCTTTAAGTTGTCCATAACTGATGAAGGGTCACAAATCTGTTAACCATTCAGGAAAGGTGGATATTTAAATGTTTAAATTTAAAAGGTCTAAAATTAATATTTAGATATTTAAATATTAATGTACATTGCCACTTACAAGGTGATGTCACCCTGCTGACAGTTTACATTGCTTTTCTTGTTTTTGTTTTTAAGACCCAGTACTATAACATTATATGTTCCTAATTTTAACTATAACATAATGAATTGTCTGCCCTGCCCTTAAAGTAATACTTCAGCTTAAAGTGCATTTTGAGATTATTCTCAGTAATTTGGTTATAACTATTGTAACTATTTCACATTCCACAGTGTTTCAATATCACTTAATTTCAAACTGAATTACTGTATTTAAAAGATATGGATTATCTCCCAACTCCAGACTAATGTGAATAGATACTTAGAGATACACAAAGTATGTTTATTTATTAAGAATAATTAACTTTTGTCTAATCAAGGAATATTGAAAATAAAATCTACTTCATTTGAAATATTTTTACCTTCTCAACCATCAAATTATAATAATTCCACTGTATGAAAATCTGAAATCTTTTTGCTGTTAAGAGTATATTGGGGTATAATAACAGGAAATAAACAGCTATTCTACCTTGATAGTTGATGGAACTACTTTTTGTAAGAATTGGTCTTTTTCACTATGAAATGATACAGTTAGCATAAGCTGAGAAATTTCTTAAGAAATAGCCAACAAAATTCCATGTTATGCTTTCACAGGGAGTGTCCAAGAGCACCTATTACAGACATTTTTGGACTAATTTGTCTATTTTTGTTTTATGTAATTTGTGACTCACAAGTGATTATATAGGACTTTGTACATTGAACAATCAAGTGCCTACTGGTTACTTTTAATTATATTATCTTAAAGGACACCTTAAAGGACAGACACATGGTTAGTCATTTCAATTTTTTTAATTTTATTTTTTGGCACGAAGAAGATATAAATAAACAAGATACTAAATCATCTAGTTAAGTACATTCATGTTCAAGGGATTTTTGTAGGTATAAATTTAAACCAAGATTTATTTTCGTATTAGAAAGGAGAGTACTCTGTGACATTTAGGATTAGTCAAGAAATCATTCCTTATTGAAATTCTGGTTCAAGAAAGAATCAAATATATCTTCTCATATTGAATCAGCATTCATTTCAGCAAGTTTTGAAACAATTCAGAGCCTACTTTATATTTCAGATACCTTGTATTTGAAAATAAATATTTAAATATGCTTATATATATAAGGTAGAAGGAGATGAGATAAAAAGATTGAATTAATTTGGAATGTCTTGACCACTGATCTACTTTGGCACCAGGAGCAGATTCTGCTTCTCGTAGGCCTATCTAGTGAGTTGTTGGCACATTCAAATGTGTTCACACCCAATAATACCAGAGTGTGTTGGTATGACTATGATCTCCAAAATATTAAAATGGTGTATTTGATTAATGACCAAACAATTTATTATTTATGAAAACTCTTAAACTAGGTGTGTCTCTATAATAATGTTTTTATTTTGTTTTCAGCATGTGGTTAGATATTTACGGAAATAAATAATTTCTATCACCAAATGGATTTTCAAATATAATGACTTTCACTTAAAAACAAATTAAGTCTGAAGTTTACCATATATATTCAAGGAAAGTTTGTTTTGACATCCCCAAATTATAGTACAATTGTATTCTATCTTTAAAGATCTCACTTTGTTATCCAGGGGTTAAATGCCAAAAACTTTTTTTTTTTTTTGCTTTGTTTTAGATGTTAGTTTATGTGAATTGCTTAAGTCTGCAAAATTCAGAAGGAAATCTCTGCAGTACAGATTTTGTTAAAAGATTTCCAGTATTTCCTGCATCTGTTGGGTGGAAATGGTACTGTTTTACAACTATTTCAATAAAAAAACAGAGGTGGATAGAATATAAGTTTAAACAATGGAAAAAATGTTGGTTATTTTTAAAGTTAAAAAATGTGTTTTAAACTTGGTTCCTGACAAGGTGAAGCTGTTAGTTACTTCTTATCCTGTCTAAATTCCTACAGACCCTTAGTCCTTAAGTTGGAGGTAACTTCAAGAAAGGTTTAATTCATTATTATGTGTGCATTCATATGTATAACTCAGTTTCTAATAGTTTTAATTCCCAGTACTTTTAATTTTTCTATTAATCTATAAACCATGATTAATTAGGGAAAATTCTATTTTATAGTATTAAGTTACATTACATCTCCACTGTCACTGAAAATAGCATCATTTAAAATTCCACTTGAAATTAATGTTAATCTATATGATTTCATGTATATGTTTAAAACCCTTTAAACCCATAACAATAATAAAGAACACATAATAATAGAGGGGCTTTCCAGGTAGCACTAGTGGTAAAGAATCCACCTGCCAATGCAGGAGAAATGAGACAGGGGCTTGATCCCTAGGTCAGGAAGATCCCCTCGAGAAAGGAATGACAACCCATTCCAGTATTCGTATCTGGAGAATTCCATGAACAGAGGAACCTGGTGAGCTAAAGTTCATTGGGTTGCAAAGAGTCAGACAGGACTGAAGTGACTTAGCACTCAGGCACACATAACAATAGAGAGTCAGACTTCATTTTTGATGATTGATCACTGACAAATATCAAGCCCCATCTTCTCCAGCCCCCTCCTTTTCTTTGCACTATCTAAGCAAGCTAATAATGTTTACACACATTCTGTCTTTTGGTACCAGCAAGAATTTTAAGGCTTGCAACTCTGTAACTCAGGTTCTGGAAATTTTCCCTAGCCACAACTCCTAGCCATTATAAAAACTCAATCTACGTGTCCTATTTCATTCAACCCACTTGAACCCACTTATACCTCCACTATTCCCTCCTTTAGATTGTCTCTTTGAAAAGACACAATACATTTTCACTTGGCTGCCCATGACAGTATCTCAAATTCTGCCATAATACACAATATTTGCAGACAAGATCTTAACCATATCCAACTTTTTCCAGAGACACAGGTATGATATTGCATTAATGACCTCAGCCCCACAATTGGATTCACCCCTTCTTTCCTTTGAGCATTCTTTGGCATGGCTTTTCTTTGGGATTGGAGTGAATACTGACCTTTTCCTGTCCTGTGGCCACTGCTGAGTTTTCCAATTTTGTTGGCATATTGAGTGCAGCACGTTTACAGTGTCATCTTTCAGGATTTGAAATAGCTCAACTGGAATTCCATCACTTCCACTAGCTTTGTTCAGAGTGATGCTTTCTAAGGCCCACTTGACTTCACATTCCAAGATGTCTGGCTCTAGGTGAGTGATCACACCATCATGATTATCTAGGTCGTGAAGATCTTTTTTGTACAGTTCTTCTGTGTATTCTTGCCACCTCTTCTTAATATCTTCTGCTTCTGTTAGGGCCCTATCATTTCTGTCCCTTATCAAGCCCATCTTTGCATGAAATATTCCCTTGGTATCTCTAATTTTCTTGAAGAGATCTCTAGTCTTTCCCATTCTGTTGTTTTCCTCTATTTCTTTGCATTGATCACTGAGGAGGGCTTTCTTATCTCTTCTTGCTATTCTTTGGAACTCTGCATTCGAATGGGAATATCTTTCTTTTTCTCCTTTGCTTTTTGCTTTCCTTCTTTTCACAGCTAATTGTAAGGCCTCCCCAGACAGCCATTTTGCTTTTTTGCATTTCTTTTTCTTGGGGATGGTCTTGATTACTGTCTCCTGTACAATGCCATGAACTTCCATCCATAGTTCATCAAGCACTCTGTCTATCAGATCTAGTCCCTTAAATCTATTTCTCACTTTCACTGTATAGGGATTTGATTTAGGTCATACCTGAATGGTCTAGTAGTTTTCTCCACTTTCGTCAATTTCAGTCTGTATTTGGAAATAAGGAGTTCATGATCTGAGCCACAGTCAGCTCCTAGTCTTATTTTTGCTGACTGTATAGCGCTTCTCCATCTTTGGCTGCAAAGAATATAATCAATCTGATTTTGGTGTCAACCATCTGGTGATGTCCATGTGTAGAGTCTTCTCTTATGTTGTTGGGAGAGGATGTTTGCTATGACGAGTGTGTTCTCTTGGCAGAACTCTATTAGTCTTTGCCCTGCTTCATTCCGTACTCCAAGGCCAAACTTGCCTGTTACTCCAGATGTTTCTTGACTTCCTACTTTGTATTTCAGTCCCCTATAATGAAAAGGACATCTTTTTTGGGTGTTAGTTCTGGAAGGTCTTGTAGGTCTTCATAGAACCGTTCAACTTCAGCTTCTTCAGCATTACTGGTTGGGGCATAGACTTGGATTACTGTGATATTGAATGGTTTGCCTTGGAAACGAACAGAGATCATTCTGTCGTTTTTGAGATTGCATCCAAGTACTGCATTTCAGACTGTTTTGTTGACTATGATGGCTACTCCATTTCTTCTAAGGGATTCCTGCCCACAGTAGTAGATGTAATGGTCATCTGAGTTAAATTCACCCAGTTTAGTACATCTTAGTTCGCTGATTCCTAGAATGTTGACATTCACTCTTGCCATATCCTTTTTGACTGCTTTCAATTTGCCTTGATTCTATTGCTCTTTACAGCATCAAACCCTGCTTCCATCACCAGTCCCATTAACAACTGGGTGTTGTTTTTGCTTTGGCTCCATCCCTTCATTCTTTCTGGAGTTATTTCTCCAAGATCTCCAGTAGCATATTGGGCACCTACTGACCTGAGGAGTTCATTTTTCAGTGTCCTATCTTTTTGCCTTTTCATACTGTTCATGGGGTTCTCAAGGCAAGAATACTGACGTGGTTTGCCATTCCCTTCTCCAGTGCACCACATTCTTCCAGATGTTCAAGCTGCTTTAGAACTTCCAGATGTTCAAGCTGATTTTAGAAAAGGCAGAGGAACCAGATCAAATTGCCAACATCCACTGGATCATCAGAAAAGCAAGAGAGTTCCAGAAAAACATCTATTTCTGCTTTATTGACTATGCCAAAGCCTTTGACTGTGTGAATCACAATAAATTATGGAAAATTCTGAAAGAGATGGGAATACCAGACCACCTGAGCTGCCTCTTGAGAAACCTATATGCAGGTCAGGAAGCAACAGTTAGAACTGGACATGGAACAACAGACTGGTTCCAAATAGGAAAAGGAGTACATCAAGGCTGTATATTGTCACCCTGCTTATTTAACTTATATGCAGATTACATTATGAGAAATGCTGGACTGGAAGAAGCACAAGCTGAAATCAAGATTGCCTGGAGAAATATCAATAACCTCAGATATGCAGATGACACCACCCTTATGGCAGGAAGTGAAGAAGAACTAAAGAGCCTCTTGATGAAAATGAAAGAGGAGAGTGAAATAGTTGACTTAAAGCTCAACATTCATAAAACTAAGATCATGGCATCTGGTCCCATCATTTCATGGCAAATAGATGGGAAACAGTGGAAACAGTGTCAGACTTTATTTTTCTGGGCTCCCAAATCACTGCAGATGGTGACTGCAGCCATGAAATTAAAAGACTGTTATTCCTTGGAAGGAAAGTTATGACCAACCTAGACAACATATTAAAAAGCAGAGACATTACTTTGCCAACAAAGGTCCGTCTAGTCAAGACTATGGTTTTTCCTGTGGTTATGTATGGGTGTGAGAGTTGGACCATAAAGAATGCTGAGCGCCGAAGAATTGATGCTTTTGAACTGTGGTGTTGAAGAAGACTCTTGAGAGTCCCCTTAGACTTCAAAGAGATCCAACCAGTTCTTCCTAAAGGAGATCAGTCCTGGGTGTTGAAGAAGACTCTTGAGAGTCTCCTTGGACTTCAAAGAGATCCAACCAGTTCTTCCTAAAGGAGATCAGTCCTGGGTGTTCATTGGTTGGACTGATGTTGAAACTGAAACTCCAATACTTTGGCCACCTGATGCGAAGAGCTGACTGATTTGAAAGGACCCTGATGCTGGGAAAGATTGAGGGCAGGAGGAGAAGGGGACGACAGAGGATGAGATGGTTGGATGGCATCACCAACTCGATGGATATGGGTTTAGGTGGACTCCAGTAGTTGATGATGGACAGGGAGGCCTGGTGTGGTGTGATTCATGGGGTCACAAGAGTCAGACACGACTGAGCAACTGAACTGAACTTCTTTGCTTATACTAACCTCAGCCCTGCATATGTATTTACTTCTCATGATGATATCAGCTTCACAGCTGGATTCACCTCTAATGATGACCTCAAAAGTTGGATTCATTCTGGGTATAATCACCTGCAACCTTGAGTCCCATTATAAAACCCATGAAATACATATTTTCTGCCCCCTATATTCCCTCTACTCCTCCACTTTCAGGAACCACATCTAAGCAAGACACTACTGAAGGCTTAGATGATGGTTCATTTTTACCAATAAAATATTTTTAAAATTATGGTTTATACTTTTTTTAGACATAACACTATTGCATGCTTGATAGACTACATTATAGCACAAAGATGCTTTTATATGAACTGGGAACCAAAAAAAAAAATGCATGTGACTTGATTTTTCATGATATTCACTGTATTGCAGTGATTTGGAATTTACCCAACAATATGTTTGAAATAAGCCTGTACTAGATTTTGTTTTATCGTATTTTGTCATTTCTTTTATTTCTGGATTCTGGCAACTGCCAATCTTTTTCTTTTCTCTGTCATATCCTCACCTTCCTTTTCTGATTTTGACTTTCTGCTCATCTCTGGTACAGTCTGACTGTCTGCTTCCCTTGGCTTTTAGCTTCATCCATCCATCCTTTCTTCTGTGGGCATTTGCTCCCCAGTTTGCATAGATTTCCTGTATCATGTGGCCTTTTCTCCTCTACACCCGTTGCCTACACAGTGCCTTCTTGACATACTAATTTCTAGTCTTAGTCCTTTTTCTTCTCCCAAACCTAATGTCACTGAAATTTATCACCACTAACATTTTCCTCTCTCAAATTTTGTCTCTGCCAGGAGTTAGGACGTTTGTCTGTCTTTGGTGGTATCCCAGTATGTAGTGCGTACTTGTTATTTATACCTAACCAGCAGGTGTTCACTCTTATTTTCAAAAGCCCTATTTTTCTATGAGATAACACCTTGTACAATCTTAATCCATGCAGTTTTGAGATGAGAAGGTGATTTTACCTCAGTATCTTGGAAGACCAAGTGGAACCCCTTGGAACTGACAAAATTTAAAGAGAGAGCTTTTTTAGAAGTATAGGAAAATAAATAAATTATTTTCTGGGGACTCTGTAAGATTAGACCTAAGCTTAGAGATTCATTGTAATCAACCCCTGGAAAAGAGCACTCTCCTTGTCTCTTCACATTGTATGCAGGGAGACCTGGACTCGATTTATAAATCTGTAAATCATTACCCAGTGTACTGTAGTGTAAGCCAAAGATGTAAGTGAGCTCACTGAGGGGCTGACTATCTGCAGAGTCAGAAATTTTTCCAAATGGAACTTTGGAGGAGTGTCCAGTATTTCATGATTAGGTGGAGGGAGATAAACCCCTAGAAAAAAAGAGAATGGCCAAGATAATTAGGAAAAATCTGAGAGAGAGAGCTAAAATAAGGCAGAAAAATATTTTGAGAAATGAGATATGATCAACAGAATTAAAATCTGCTGAGAGACCAAGCAAATTGAAACTGGCTGGTTTGTGGTGATTTTGGCAACAGATACTGCAATAAATTGATGAAAGAATGGGACATGAGGAAAAGATGATGGTAATACAGCTAGTCTTTCATAAAGCTTGACTCTAAAGGGAGGAGAAAGGTAAGGGAGCAACCAGAGACTGAAAAAGTATCAGAGAGAAAGAGATTTTTTTTGAGGATGAAAAAGATTAATGCATGTTAAAATGTTGATATAAAAAATAGGTGATGTGACAGAGGAGAGAGAGAGAGAGAGAAAGGAAATTGAGGATGAGAAGGAACAAAGGAAGAAAAAGTGAAAAAAAGTCTTATTTGCTGGAATGAAGTCTCTTAATATGCAAGCAGGAATAGATTTCAGATCACAAGATGAAAAAAGAAGATTGTCCATTTTCTCAGCCCTGCATCCCCTGTCCCCACCCTGCTCCTAGGACTGAGATTTATGGCTAGTCAATTTTATCTTAAAGTTATCTCCAATCCTGCATACACCAAATAGTTCCTTACCTTTTCTCTGAAAATCTATTTCCTATTGTATCTTATCTCCATACCACCATATATTTTGCATCTACTTCCCAACTCAATAATCTTACATTCATTCTTGAAATTTTAATATGTCTTATTCTTACTAGCTCATTAATCAACAATATTTTTTGTTTTAAGTCCTTATCCTTATTTACTGAATGAAATCAATCTCTGTGTGTACTAAGTTGCTTCAGTCACGTCAAAATCTTTGCAACCCCATGGACTGTAGCCTGCCTGCCTCCTCTGTCCATGGGATTCTCCAGGCAAGAACACTGGAATGGGTTGCCTTGCCTTCTTCCAGTGAATCTTTCTGACCCAGGATCAAACCCACATCTCCTGCATTGCAAGAGAATTCTTTACCCACTGAGACACCTGGGAAGAACAATCAAATCTCTAAGAAGCATCAAAATTCTCTTAAGAATCTCTAGTCTCATTTATAGACCTTCACAAGCAATTCTTTCTCTATTCATTTATGTTTGAAGAAATAGATTGACTTATGTTGTAGAATTGCTGTATCTAAAATCTTAAAACAGGTCCCTTGGTATTTTCATCTCCTTTATATCTTCTCTTTCCGGATTTGTAGGCTCTTCATTGTGTCTCTCGGAGAAGGCAATGGCACCCCACTTCAGTACTCTTGCCTGGGAAATCCCATGGATGGAGGATCCTGGTAGGCTGCAGTCCATGGGGTCGCTGAGAGTCGGACACGACTGAGCGACTTCACTTTCACTTTTCACTTTCATGCACTGGAGAAGGAAATGGCAACCCACTCCAGTGTTCTTGCCTGGAGAATCCCAGGGACAGGGGAGCCTGTTGGGCTGCCAGACGTCTATGGGGTCACACAGAGTCGGACACGACTGAAGTGACTTAGCAGCAGCAGCAGCATTGTGTCTGTAAGGCCTTTCATAGTCAACATCTGTCTAATAGTCTTTTCTTCTCCTGGAAATGCTTCCCATTCTGTTTCTCTCCAACATTTTATGTGGTTGGTGTTAGAATTACCATGTTTTTATATGATGTTGATTTCTAGAAATAGTTAATCAGATCTGAAGTGCTCTAAGACCTATTACAATACATGACTATTTGGACCAAATTGACGAACTGAAGGAAATGGTTTTTATTTGATGGTGTTCTTTTTTTTTTTTTTTTTAAACTTTACATAATTGTATTAGTTTTGCCAAATATCAAAATGAATCCATCACAGGTATACATGTGCTCCCCATCCTGAACCCTCCTCCCTCCTCCCTCCCCATACCATCCCTCTGGGTCGTCCCAGTGCACTAGCCCCAAGCATCCAGTATCGTGCATTGAACCTGGACTGGCATCTTGTTTCATACATGATATTTTACATGTTTCAAGCCATTCTCCCAAATCTCCCCACCCTCTCCCTCTCCCACAGAGTCCATAAGACTGTTCCATACATCAGTGTCTCTTTTGCTGTCTCGTACACAGGGTTATTGTTATCATCTTTCTAAATTCCATATATATGCGTTAGTATACTGTATTGGTGTTTTTCCTTCTGGCTTACTTCACTCTGTATAATAGGCTCCAGTTTCATCCACCTCATTAGAACTGATTCAAATGAATTCTTTTTAATGGCTGAGTAATTGATGGTGTTCTTTTAAGAAGAGTTCATGGTCTGTAAAATAATTGGGTACGTAGTCAGAGACTACACACACACACACACACAAATGCAGACACACACACACACACATGCACATATACACTCTCAGAAAGAGAGAGAGAGAAGGATAGAGAAGTTGGCATACACAGAAAGAGAGACAAGATTTTGTGAGCAATTTCAGGTTATTTTCAAGTCCTTGATATTATTTGTTTGTACCACTCGGCTTTAACTGTATGCCTACTGTTACTAAGGTAATGCTCATTTCTTCAGACTATTTCAGTTTCAAGCTACTGTAGGTGCAAGTTACTTCCTGTTTACTTGCAACTAAAGGCTTTTTGAATAACAATCTCTGTTTACAACTTTTGGTTGAGAAATATGAAAAAATAAACCTGTTCTTCCTTCAACTTTGTGATAACAAAATATTTTGTGTTAAAAAGGCTGTTACTGTCTAATAGTGATAAATGTTTATATCTCTCCTTTTCTATATGGGTTGAGTCACAGTGGGTTTATTCATCATGTGATCCAGACCAAAGAAATAATTGTTATTTAGGATATGCCATTCTCATGGCAGAGGGAAGAACAAATAATAGAACTATGAAATAACTCTAAAGCTTCTGTCATTCATGGCTTCATCTCTTATTCTATTGGCTAAACCAATCACTTGACAAACCTTGTCACTATGATGCAAAGTATTTTCATTCAATAGGGAAGTTCTGTAAGCCATACAGCAGTGAACATGATATGACTTTTATAAGAAGGATGATGAATAATTGCTAACAAGAATACAAGCCTTCAAACCTAGTTTTTCCCTACATAGTCCATGTTCTAAATTTACATTTTCCATTCATCAAGCCAATTCATCAAAGAGTGAAATAAAATTTTACTTCTCTTACCTGATCTCAGATACATATCAGAAAAAAATGATAGGATCTATACTAAAGCCTTCCTAGAATTATTTCCGCTGTTAAAATAGAGGTTGGTTTAAAAAACACTGGAGTTGTTCAAATAATAAATAATAGGAAAAGTAAGTGAAGTATCTCAGTGTGAGGGAAATACATTTTGAGTTAATATCTGCTTATTTTATCTATCTTATAACTAGTTAAAATATTTCCTGTTTTCCTTTAAGCTCCATGAGAGAAGATATTGAATTGGCCCCAAAATTGATTCTTGTTTTTCCATAAGATGTATTGGGAAGTCTGAACAAACTTGTTGATCAATCCAGTACAGGAAGCAGGAAGCGTGGCATGATAGTCATAGGACCCTTACTTTGGAGTTAGACCACCTGGGTTGAAATTCTAGCTCTGCTGTTTCCTAGCTATGTGACCTAAGTTCTTTTTCCTCTAAGTATCTGAACTTCAACTGAATAATATCTTTTCATGGGGTTAATAATCTGCTGCTAAGTCACTTCAGTCGTGTCCGACTCTGTGCGACCCCATAGACGGCAGCCCACCAGGCTCCCCCATCCCTGGGATTTTCCAGGCAAGAATACTGGAGTGGATTGCCATTTCCTTCTCCAATGCATGAAAGTGAAAAGTGAAAGTGAAGTCGCTCAGTCGTGTCTGACTCTCAGAGACCCCATGGACTGCAGCCTACCAGGGTCCTCCATCCATGGGATTTTCCAGGCAAGAGTACTGGAGTGGGGTGCCATTGCCTTTTCCGAAGCAAGTCTAGAAAAGGCAAATAACTTAGAACAGTATCAAGCATGGATATAAATCTTTGTTACTGTTATTATTATAGAGACTAAAAGCCTTGCTTACAATCACATTCCCAGGGCTTAGCATAATTTCTGTTTATAGCAGGCACTGAAAATATTTATGTATCAAGTGGATGGAAGCCTGTATAAATGAATGGATGATTATATCTTTATATATAGTTTATGCATTTGAATGTAACAGCCATATTGTGTGTGAGTGTATATATACACACACATACATGTAATTTTTTCATCTTTTTATGGTAATATATTAAGGCAAATACATTTAAAATGTAGAAGTGGTAAAAGTCTTACATTTTTAAAGCTACAGAATCATTAATTTTGCAAGATGTCAGAATGTGAAAGGAAATTATCAGTGAAAAGCCATGGAGATGTCTCTGTAATGGGGGACAAAAGGAAGGAGGAATGGCTTTTATTCTTCTGTCCTGTCACTTTACTTTATGTCAGCTGCTTAAAAGGTAGCACTGAAGCGTGTGATTGGTTTCATAAGAGCCTCAAGAATGGTAAAAGAAAAATGACTCTTGCATATTAAAGCAAAGGTCCAGGAGATTGACCAGACTAAAGGAGAGTGAGGAACAGACATATCATTTTATTGTGGATACCAGTGCCTCTTTACTATCCTGAAGCTGACAGCCAAGATGACCAAAGAGTATTAGGCCACTGCTTGTGTACAGATGATTCTTTGTGTTAGACACATATTTGTAGTTTTAGGGAGCTTCAGCAGTGATAGCCAGCTGGAAACTTCTCATAAACAGAATCATCAAATATTTATGCTAGAAGGAAACTCAGGTTGTCTGACTTCGGGTCCAGCAACCTGTCCTTGTTCTACAATAGCTTGGTCTGGTTCTATGGAGCCTGTTAGGCCAAAGAAGAAAATATTTACCAAATGTGAAAAATGACACTCAACAGTTTGAGCATATAATATTATTCAGTCAAATTCAGAGATTCTTTTTATTTTATCATTGAAAGTGAAAGCCGTATTTGACTCTTTGCTACCCCATGGACTATACAGTCCATTGAATTCTCCAGGCCAGAAAACTGGAGTGGGCACCCTTTCCCTTCTCCAGGGGATCTTCCCAACCAGGGGACTGAACCAAAGTCTTCCACCTTGAGGGCAGATTCTTTACCAGCTGAGGCACAAGGGAAGCCCAAGAATACTGGAGTGGGTAGCCTATCCCTTGTCCATCAGATCTTCTCAACCCAGGAATCGAACCAGGGTCTCCTGCATTGCAAGAAGATTCTTTATCAACTGGGCTATCAGGGAAGCCCTTGTTTTCCTATTTGTGTGTATGTGTGTGTTAGTTACTCAGTTGTGTCTGCTGTTTGCGACCCCAAGGACTATAGCCTGCCAGGATTCTCTGTCCATGGAATTCTCCAGGCAAGAATACTGGAGCGGATTGCCATTTCCTCCTTCAGGGGATCTTCCTGATCCATGAATCTAACTCATGTCTCTTGTGTTTTTTCACCACTGTGCCACCTGGGAAGCCCTATAATAGTAATTAGAGATATATTTAATAAACCTTCAGTAGACAGCTTAAGATTAACCACTGGAAAATGACTTTTTTTTTTTTTTGCTTCTGAAAAGATTGTTTAAGTCAATTTTATACACAATAAAATGTCTCAGTTAAAGCATCCAGTTCAGTGAGTTTGCTGCTGTTGCTTAGTTCTTTCAGACATGTCGGACTCTGTATGAGCCTATGGACTGCAGCCTGCCAGGCTCCTCTGAATATGGGATTCTCCAGGCAAGAATACTGGAGTGTGTTGCCATGTCATCCTCCAGGGGACCTCTCTGACCCAGGGATCGAACCCAGGTCTCCTGAATTTTAGGCAGATTCTTTACTGCTGAGCCACCAGAAAAGCCTTCAGTGAGTTTAGTTGTTGTTCAGTCACTCAGTCGTGTCTGACCCTTTGTGACCTCATGAATTGCAGCACGCTAGTCTTCCCTGTCCATCACCATCTCCTGGAGCTTACTCAAATTTATATTCATTGAGTCAGTGATACCATCCAACCATCTCATCCACTATCGTCCCATTCTCTTCCTGCCTTCAATCTTTCTAGTATCAGGGTCTTTTCTAATGAGTCATCTCTTTGCATCAGGTGGCCAAAGTATTGGAGTTTCAACTTCAGCATCAGTCTGTCCAATGAATATTCTGCATTGATTTCCTTTAGGATTGACTGAGTGATCTACCTGAAGTACAAGGGACTCTCAAGAGTCTTTTCCAACACCACAGTTCAAAAGCATCAGTTCTTCAGAGTTCAGCTTTCTTTATGGTTCAGCACTCACATTCAACCAAGGTCCAAATTTGCCAACAAAGGTCCATCTAGTCAAAGCTGTGATTTTCTGGTAGTCATGTATGGATGTGAGAGCTGGACTGTAAAGAAAGCTGAGCACCAAAGAATTGATACTTGTGAACTGTGGTGTTGGAGAAGACTCTTGAGAGTCCCTTGGACTACAAGTAGACCACGCCAGTCAATCCTAAAGGAAATCAGTCCTGAGTATTCATTGGAAGGATTGATGCTGAAGCTGAAACTTCAATACTTTGGCCACCTGATGTGGGGAAAGATTGAAGGCAGGAGGAGAAGGGGATGACAGAGGATGAGATGGTTGGATGGCATCACCAACTCAATGGACATGAGTTTGAGCAGTCTCTGGGAGTTGGTGATGGACAGGGAAGCCTGGCGTGCTGCAGTCCATGGGGTCATAAAGAGTTGGACCCGACTGAGTGACTGAACTGAACTCACATCTATACATGACTAGTGGAAAAACCATAGCTTTGAATATACAGACCTTTGTTGTCAAAGTAATGTCTTTGCATTTAATATGCTGTCTAGGTTTGCCATAGCTTTTTTCCAAAAGGCAAAAGTCTTAATTTAATGACTACAGTCACCATCTGCAGTGATTTTGGAGCCCCAAAACTAACGTCTATCACTGTTTCCATTGTTTCACCATCTATTTGCCATGTAGTAATGCAACCAGATGCCATGATCTTAGTTTTTTGAATGTTGAATTTTAAGCCAGTTTTTTCACTCTTCTCTTTCACTTTCATCTAGAAGCACTTTATTCCTCTTTGCATTCTGCCATAAGGGTGGTATCATCTTCATGTCTGAGATTATTGATATTTCTCCCAGCATTCCTGATTCCTTCTTGTGCTTCATCCAGCCCAGCATTTCTCGTGGTGTATTCTGCATAAAAGTTAAATATGCAGGGTGACAAAATATACCTTGTCATACTCCTTTCCCAATTTTGAACCAGTCTGTTGTTCCATGTCCTATTCTAGCTGTTGCTTCTTGACTTTCCTACAGGTTTCTCAGGAGGCAGGTATGGAGGTCTGGTATTCCCATCTCTTTCAGAATTTTCCACAGTTAATTGTGATCCACACAGTCAAAGGCTTCAGCGTAGTCAATGAAGCAGATGTTTTTCTGGAATTCTCTTCCTTTTTCTATGTTCCATCAGGTGTTGGCAATTTGATCTCTTGTTCCTTTGCCTTTTGTAAATTCAGCTTGAACATCTGGGAATTCTTGGTTCACATACTGTTGAAGCCTAGCTTGGAGGATTTTGAGCATTATTTTGCTAGCATATGAAATGAGTGCACTTGTGCTGTTTTGAACATTCTTTGGCTTTACCTTTCTTTGGGATTGAAAAGAAAACTGATCTTTTCCAGTCCTGTGGCCACTGCTGAGTTTTCCGAATTTGTTGGCATATTGAGTGCAGCACTTTCACAGAATCATATTTTAGGTTTTGAAATAGCTCATCTGGAATTCCATCACTTTCACCAGCTTTGTTCATAGTGATGCTACCTAAAGTCCGCTTGACTTTACACTATGGGATGTCTGGCTCTAGGTGGGTGATCACATCATTGTAGTTATCTGTGTTATTTACTTCTTTTTTGTATAGTTCTGTGTACTCTTGCCAAATCTTAATATCTTCTGATTCTGTTACGTCCATACCACTTCTGTCCTTTATTGTGCCCATCTTTGCATGAAATGTTCCCTTGGTATCTCTAATTTTCTGGAAGAGATCTCTAGTCTTTCCCATTCTATTGTTTTTAGGCAAACAATAGAATCAGCCATCTAACCATGAAGAACAGCGTGTAGAATATTTCTATTACCCCAGAAAATTTCTTCATGTCCTTTTCCTTTAGTTCCTTCCTGCAACCCAAAATCAGCTGCTATTTTTACTTATTCTTAAAGTTCATGGATTTACATCATGCAGTATGAACTACTTTCTTTCTGTATTTACTCACTCAACATAATGTTTTTGAGATTTTTTTTCCCCAAATCGTTGCATGTCACTGGTTCATTCTTTTTAATTTCTCAGTGGGATTCTGTTACAAAGTGTTACACTTATTGTCTTCATTTTTCCATTACTGGATACGTCATTGTTTTGCATTTATTATTTATTATGACTAAATTTTCTATGAATGTTTTTGTATTGGTATTTTGTGGATGTATGTTTTCTATTATTCTTAGGAGTGAAATTGATGGGTCAGAGTGTAGGTATGTTTTTAATAAACTGTCAGTTACTTTTCTGGAGAAGGCAATGGCACCCCACTCCAGTACTCTTGCTTGGAAAATCCCATGGACGGAGGAGCCTGGTAGGCTGCAGTCCATGGGGTCACTAAGAGTTGGACACGACTGAGCGACTTCACTTTCACTTTTCACTTTCATGCATTGGAGAAGAAAATGGCAGCCCACTCCAATGTTCTTGCCTGGAGAATCCCAGGGACGGGGGAGCCTGGTGGGCTGCCGTCTATGGGGTCACACAGAGTCGGAAATGACTGAAGTGACTTAGCATAGCATTTACTTTTCAGAGTGGTGATAGCATTTTACACTCACACAAACATAATATATGCAAATTATGATGGCTCCATATCCTCCATATATTGCTATTGCCAGTCTTTTAAATTATAAAGAGTTTGAGTATGAGACAGTATCTCATAATGCTCTTAATTAACATTTCTCTAGTTACTAATGATGGTTAACATTTTTTTTCCTTTGTCAGTAAAGTGATGTCTTTGCTTTTTTTTAAATTTTATTTTATTTTTAAACTTTACAATATTGTATTGGTTTTGCCAAATATCGAAATGAATCCACCACAGGTATACATGTGTTCCCCATCCTGAACCCTCCTCTCTCCACCCTCCCCATACCATCCCTCTGGGTCATCCCAGTGCACCAGCCCCAAGCATCCAGTATCATGCATCGAACCTGGACTGGCGACTCGTTTCATATATGATATTATACGTATTTCAGTGCCATTCTCCAAAATCATCCCACCCTCTCCCTCTCCCACAGAGTCCAAAAGACTGTTCTATACATCCGTGTCTCTTTTGCTGTCTGGTATACAGGGTTATTGTTACCATCTTTCTAAATTCCATATATATGCATTAGTATACTGTATTGGTGTTTTTCTTTCTGGCTTACTTCACTCTGTATAATAGGCTCCAGTTTCATCCACCTCATTAGAACTGATTCAAATGTATTCTTTTTAATGGCTGAGTAATACTCCATTGTGTATATGTACCACAGCTTGCTTATCCATTCATCTGCTGATGGGCATCTAGGTTGCTTCCATGTCCTGGCTATTATAAACAGTGCTGCGATGAACATTGGGGTACACGTGTCTCTTTCAATTCTGGTTTCCTCAGTGTGTATGCCCAGCAGTGGGATTGCTGGATCATAAGGCAGTTCTATTTCCAGTTTTTTAAGGAATCTCCACACTGTTCTCCATAGTGGCTGTACTAGTTTGCATTCCCACCAACAGTGTAAGAGGGTTCCCTTTTCTCCACACCCTCTCCAGCATTTATTGCTTGTAGACTTTGGGATCACAGCCATTCTGACTGGCGTGAAATGGTACCTCATAGTGGTCTTGATTTGCATTTCTCTGATAATGAGTGATGTTGAGCATCTTTTCATGTGTTTGTTAGCCATCTATATGTCTTCTTTGGAGAAATGTCTATTTAGTTCTTTGGCCCATTTTTTGATTGGGTCATTTATTTTTCTGGAATTGAGCTGTAGGAGTTGCTTGTATATTTTTGAGATTAGTTGTTTGTCAGTTGCTTCATTTGCTATTATTTTCTCCCATTCTGAAGGCTGTCTTTTCACCTTGCTTATAGTTTCTTTTGTTGTGCAGAAGCTTTTAAGTTTAATTAGGTCCCATTTGTTTATTTTTGCTTTTATTTCCAATATTCTGGAAGGTGGGTCATAGAGGATCCTGCTGTGATGTATATCGGAGAGTGTTTTGCCTATGTTCTCCTCTAGGAGTTTTATAGTTTCTGGTCTTACGTTTAGATCTTTAATCCATTTTGAGTTTATTTTTGTGTATGGTGTTAGAAAGTGCTCTAGTTTCATTCTTTTACAAGTGGTTGACCAGTTTTCCCAGCACCACTTGTTAAAGAGATTGTCTTTAATGCATTGTATATTCTTGCCTCCTTTGTCAAAGATAAGGTGTCCATATGTGCATGGATTTATCTCTGGGCTTTCTATTTTGTTCCATTGATCTATATTTCTGTCTTTGTGCCAGTACCATACTGTCTTGATGACTGTGGCTTTGTAGTAGAACCTGAAGTCAGGTAGATTGATTCCTCCAGTTCCATTTTTCTTTCTCAAGATCGCTTTGGCTATTCGAGGTTTTTTGTATTTCCATACAAATTGTGAAATTATTTGTTCTAGCTCTGTGAAGAATACCATTGGTAGCTTGATAGGGATTGCGTTGAATCTGTAAATTGCTTTGGGTAGTATACTCATTTTCACTATATTGATTCTTCCAATCCATGAACATGGTATTTTCTCCATCTATTAGTGTCCTCTTTGATTTCTTTCACCAGTGTTTTGTAGTTTTCTATATATAGGTCTTTAGTTTCTTTAGGTAGATATATTCCTAAGTATTTTATTCTTTCCGTTGCAGTGGTGAATGGAATTGTTACCTTAATTTTTCTTTATGTTTTCTCATTATTAGTGTATAGGAATGCAAGGAATTTCTGTGTGTTGATTTTATATCCTGGTTTACATTTTAACAGATGTTTATGTTTAGGTATTTTCATTTTTATGCATGTATCTATATTATATCTCAATTTAACTTTTATATATGAATAGAGATCAAAGTTTTAGTTTGATTTGTTGGTTTTGTTTTTAAACGTATGACTATTAGGTTGTTCCTGCACTATTTGTTGAACAGTCTGTTCTTTCCTCAGTGAATTATATTGGCATTCATTTCAAAAAAAAATGCAATTAGTCATACCTATGTTGGTTCATTTCTGTAAACACTGTTCTATTTCATTTATCTATGACTGTATGCAAATCCTACATTATCTTGATTATTATGGCTTTATGTTGAGTTTTAAAATCAGGTAATACAGTTTCTGTAAATTTGTTACTTTTCAAAACCATTTTGTCTATTTTAGGTCCTTAGTTTTTCTATCATTTTTAGAATCAGCTTATCAATTTCTATAAAAAACAGATTTCTTGAAAGACATCACATTGAATCTATAGATAAATTTGTTGTACATTAACATCTTAATAATAAGTCTTCAAATCCATGAACATGGTATATATCTCTATTTAGGATTTATTTAATGTCTATTATGTTGGAGAGGTTTAGTATAGGGATCTTGAACAGAATTTTTAAATATATTGCTAAATAAATTATGTTCTTTTTAATGTCATTGTAGATTCTATTTTTTCTTAATTTCATTCTCAGTTGTTTATTGCTGGTATATAGAAATTAAATTCCTTTTATATATTACATTCCTTAAATCTAACTGAAATCATTTTGATTTTAGGAGGTTCTAAATGACTTTATCACTTGGGAATAGTAGTGTAACCACCACTGCAATCAAGTATGTTGTTAAATATGTGTGCAATCAACTAGGCCATAACCATAAATATTTACTTCATGCTACTCTTATATTTTCATAGCTATTCTCTATCCTCTAGCCATCCCTAATTCCTGCCAAGCACCAATCCATTTTCCACATCTATAATTTTGTAATTTGGTAGATATTATATGAAGGAATCATATAGTATGTGGTCTTTGGGGATTTTCTTTTTGACTCAGTATAATGCTTTTGCAATATACTCTAGTTGCTATTTATATAAACAGTTACCTTTATTCTTGAGTAATATTCCATGACATTGTATTTACCAATTTACCTATTGAGAGACATTTTGATTGTTTTCAGGTCTTTTTTCTACCCCAAATAAGCAGCTGTGAACATTCATACACAGGATTTTTCATTTATTTGGGAAAAATGCCCAGCAGTGTGATTCTTGAGTCATATGATAAATGTAGTATAATGTTTCAAAGAGACTGCCAGATTATTTTTCACAGTGGCTAATTCATTTTACATTCCTATAAGCAACGTATGAGGGACTCAATTTTATTGTATTTTTGCCAGAATTTTATGTAATCACTATTTTGCTGGTTTAGTTCTCTAATATATATTTTGCAAGATTGCATCATGTTCATATTTGCCTTTTCCTAGTGACTACTGAAGTTTAAGATCTTTTCATGTTTTTTCTTTTTTTTCCCATTTATATACCCTCTTTGGTGAAATGTCTTCTCACGTACTTTGCTCACTTTTCAATTATATTGTTTGCTTTTTACAGTAATATTTTAAGGATGCTTTCAAAATCCTAGATACAAATTCTTTGTCATGTGTCATTAACAGATATTGTGTAGTCGTTGTATCTACTTAACAGGGTCATTTGCAGGAAAAAGATTTTTAATTTTAATGAAGTCCTTTTATCAGTTTTTTTCTTCTTTTATGCATCATGATTTGCATTTTTTTAAAATTATCCCCAAGCCTCAGCCTTTAAAGATTTTCTCACATGTTTTATTCTGGATGTTTCACTTTTAACTATGATCCATTTAGAGTTAAGCTTGTATAAGGTGTGAGGTTTAGCTACAGAGTCTTTTTTTTTTTTTAACCTATATCAGAAAAAACAAAAAGTGTTGACTATACTGGTATATACATCTGTGTTTTAAATTCTGAATTTTATTAATTATGTGCTTATTGGTCTGCCAGCACTTCTGTTTTGATTAGACTAGCTATATAAAAATCTTAAAATTGTGCAGAGGGATGCTTTCAACTTTATTATTCTTTTCTTGTTAAAATATCTATTCTACATTCTTTGCCTTTGTAAGATTTTAGAATAATTTTATTTAAATCTATAAAATATCTTACTCCTTGCTCTAATTTTGGTACAGATTGTCTTGAACATATATCAATTTAAATAAATTTAGTATCGTTAAAATGTTAAATGTTCCAGTCCATGAACATGGTATGCATCTCCATATCATTTAGATTTTCTTTGATTTTTTTTCCAATAAATGTTTTATTTTTCAGCATGCAAGTTCTATACATCTTTTGCTTATTTATTTTTTGCTATTCAGTCACTCAGTCATGTCCGACTCTTTGTGACCAATGGAGTACAGCATGCCAGGGTTCCTTGTCCTTCACCCTCTCTCCCATCTCTTGCTCAAACTCCTTGAGTTGGTGATGCCATCCAACCCTCTTGTCTTCTGTTGCCCTCTTCTCCTCCTGCCTTCTATCTTTCCCAGCATCAGGGTCTTTTCCAATGAGTCGGCTCCTTGCATCAGATGGCCAAAGTATTGGAGCTTGAGCATCAGTCCTTCCAATGAATATTCAGAGTTGATTTCCTTTAGCATTGACTGGTTTGATATACATAAATAGTTATGTAGTTTACTTAGCATTATTTATTTAGAAATACCTAAGTATTTTAAACTTCATTCATCTATTGCTCTTACTATTCATTTACTCCATTCATCTATTTCTCGTACCCTCATTCCCTGCCTCTGGCAACTACCAGTCTGTTCTCTGTATCAGTGAGCTCAGTTTTGTTTTATTTTGCTTTAGATTCCACATGGTAAAGAAATCACATGGCACTTGTCCTTATCTATCTGACTTATTTCACTTACTGTAATACTTCAAGGTCCGTCCATATTGTCAGAAATGGTGAGATTTTATTTTGTTTTTTTGTGTCAGAATAATATTCCAGGAGGGGGAGGAGCCAAGATGGCGGAGGAGTAGGACGGGGAGAACACTTTCTCCCCCACAAATTCATCAAAAGAGCATTTAAACGTCGAGTAAATTCCACAAAACAACTTCTGAATGCCGGCAGAGGACATCAGGCACCCAGAAAAGCAACCCAACTCTTGAAAGGAGGTAGGAAAAATATTAAAAACAAAAAAAAAAAGAGACAAAAAGGGAGGGATGAGTTCCGTCCCGGAAGGAATCTTAAAAAGAGAAGTTTCCAAACATCAGGAAACCTTCTCACTGCGAATCTGTGCCAAGCTTTGGAAGCACAGAGGGCAACATAACAGGGAGAAAAAAATAAATAAACAATTTAAAACTCGCAGATTGCAGCCCTACGGTAACTCCCCAGCAGAGAAGCAGCGCAGGCGCCTGCATCCGCCATTAGCAAACCGGGGCTGGGCAGGGAGGCGCGGCGTGGGCTGCATCGCTGAGAGTAAGAATCTGGCCTGAATACCTGGCGCTATCTGGCGAAATAATTTGGGCTAGCAAACCAGACTGTGGGATACCTACCACGCGAAAAGCCAGCCCTAACCTAAGACCGCCAGGCCCTTTGCGGAACAAAGGACTGAACAGAGATAGCCGGCTGCAGACCTCCCCCCCTCCGGTGACAGGCAGCCAGAGCGGAAGGGGGCAATCGCAGCCCCAGAGAGACATTATCTATAAAATTGTAAGTAGGCTTCTTTGCTAACTAAAACTTCTTGGGGTCTGGACGGTCAACATCTGCCTGAGAAGGTGCGCGGTTTTACATCCAGATAACCGAGTGGCGGGAGGCGATAAGTCGCAGCATTGGCGCTCGCCTGGGAAGAGCAAATTGGCGCTCGGACCTGGGAAGAGCACAAAACGCAGGCCCAACAGAGTCTGCGCCTCTGAGGACTACCTGAGTGCCTGAACCTGAGCGGCTTGGACCCGGGAGGTGCATGCAGCCCAGGGCCAGCCTCGGATTGTTCCCGGCAGAACAACCTAGAGTCCGAGCAGTGTGGACAGGGAGGCTACACGCGCGCCGTGGCGGGCAGACCCAGGGTGGCTGAGGCACTGCGAGCCCACGCCAGTGTTATTTGTTTGCAGCATCCCTCCCTCCATCCCCACAGCAGCGACTGAACAAGTAAGCCTAAAAAAAAAAAAAAAAAAAAAAAAAAAGTGTCCTCCACCGTGCCCTTTGAGTCAGGGCGGAAACCAGATACTGAAGAGACTAGCAAACAGAAGAAGATATAACAGAGGGAAATGCCTTGGAAGCTACAGGCAATAGATCAAAACCCTGTGGTTACTACGGACTACATAGGAAGGGCCTATAGATCTTGAGAAACATAAATCTGACCAAGGAACTAGCCAAAAATGAACTGAACCCACAACACCCACAAAAAAAAAAAAAAAAAAAAAAAGTCCTAGATATATTTTTATTATTTTTACGATCATTCTTTCTTTTTTTTTTTTTTTTTTAACTAAAAAAAAAAAAAAATTTTAAGTCCTCTATTGTTCCTTTAATTTTCACTTTTATAACCTATTACTTTGCAAAAAAAAAAAAAGAGACCCTATTTTTTTTCTTCTTCAGCAAACTTCACATATATATATTTTATAATTTTTTGACCTTGTTTTTTTGTTGTTGTTGTTTTTGTTTTTGTTTTTCTTCTTTTCTTTAACATTGTATTTTTGAAATTCCAAACTCTACTCTAGATTTTTAATTTTCACTTTTTGGTATATGTTATCAATTTTGTACCTATAGTTTTTTTTTTATATAATATCTGTGACTTTTTTTTTTTTTTTTTTTTTCTTCTTCTCTGTTTCTTTCTCTTCTTCTTTTATATAACATTGTATATCTGAAATTCCAAACTTTACTCTAGATTTTTAATTTATGCTTTTTGGTATTTGATATCAATTTTGTACCTGTATTTTCTTTATAATTTTGTGACATTGTTCGTATTTGTTTGTTTGTTTTCTCTCTTTATTTTTTTCTTCTTCTTTTTTTTTTTTTTAACATTGTATTTTTGAAATTCCAAACTGTACTCTAGATTTTTAATTTTTGCTTTCTGGTATTAGTTATCAATTTTGTACCTGTACTTTCTTTATAATTTTCATGACCTTGTTTGTTTTTGTTTGTTCGTTTTTTTTCTCTCTTTCTTTTCCTTCTTCTTTTCTTTAACATCGTATTTTTGAAATTCCAAACTCTACTCTAGATTTTTAATTTTTGCTTTCTGGTATTAGTTATCAATTTTGTACCTGTACTTTCTTTATAATTTTTGACCTTGTTTGTTTTTGTTTGTTCGTTCTTTCTCTCTTTCTTTTCCTTCTTCTTTTCTTTAACATCGTATTTTTGAAATTCCAAACTCTACTCTAGATTTTTGATTTTTGCTTTTATGTATTTGTTACCAATTTTGTACCTTTAAGGACCCAATCTTCAGGACCCATTTTCACTAGGGGTGAGATTACTGGCTTGACTGCTCTCTCTCCCTTTGGACCCTCCTTTTTCTCCACCAGGTCGCCTGTGTCTCCTCCTAACCCCTCTCTACTCTACCCAACTCTGTGAATTTCTGTGTGTTCCAGATGGTGGAGAACACTTAGGAACTGATTACTGGCTGGATCTGTCTCCCTCCTTTTCATTCCCCCTTTTATCCTTCTGGCCACCTCTGTTACCTTCCTCCTTCTTCTCTTCTCTGTATAACCCGTGAACATCTCTGAGTGGTCCAGTTGTGGAGTGCACATAAGGAAGTGACTACTGGCTAGCCCACTCTCTCCACTATTGATTCACCTCATCTCATTTGGGTCACCTCTAACTCCCTCCTCCCTCTTCTCTTCTCCATGTAACCCTGTGAACCTCTCTGAGTGACCCTCACTGTAGAAACTTATCATCTTTAATGTAGATGTTTTATCAATGGTGCTGTAGAGAAGGAGAAGTTTTGAAACTACTGTAAAAATAAGACCGATAATCGGAAGCAGGAGACTTAAGTCAAACCCTGACTCCAGGAACTCCTGACTCAAGGAACATTCATTGACAGGAGCTCATCAAATGCCTCCATACCGACACTGAAACCAAGCAGCACCACACAAGGGCCAATAAATTCAGGGCAAGACATACCAAGCAAATTCTCCAGCAACAAAGGAACACAGCCCTGAGCTTTCAAGATACAGGCTGCCCAAAGTCACCCCAAAACTATAGACATCTCATAACTCATTACTGGACATTTCATTGCACTCCAGAGAGAAGAAATACAGCTCCACCCACCAGAACACCGACACAAGCTTCCCTAACCAGGAAACCTTGACAAGCCACCTGTACAAACCCACACACAGTGAGGAAACGCCATAATAAAGAGAACTCCACAAACTGCCAGAATACAGAAAGGACACCCCAAACTCAGCAATTTAAACAAGATGAAGAGACAGAGGAATACTCAGCAGATAAAGGAACAGGATAAATGCCCACCAAACCAAACAAAGAGGAAGAGATAGGGAATCTACCTGATAAAGAATTCGAATAATGATAGTGAAATTGATCCAAAATCTTGAAACTAAAATGGAATCACAGATAAATAGCCTGGAGACAAGGATTGAGAAGATGCAAGAAAGGTTTAACAAGGACCTAGAAGAAATAAAAAGAGTCAATATATAATGAATAATGCAATAAGTGAAATTAAAAACACTCTGGAGGCAACAAATAGTAGAATAACAGAGGCAGAAGACAGGATTAGTGAATTAGAAGATAGAATGGTAGAAATAAATGAATCAGAGAGGATAAAAGAAAAACGAATTAAAAGAAATGAGGACAATCTCAGAGACCTCCAGGACAATATTAAACGCTACAACATTGAATCATAGGGGTTCCAGAAGAAGAAGACAAAAAAAGAAAGACCATGGGAAAATACTTGAGGAGATAATAGTGGAAAACTTCCTAAAATGGGAAGGAAATAATCACCCAAGTCCAAGAAACCCAGAGAGTCCCAAACAGGATAAACCCAGGAGAAACACCCCAAGACACATATTAATCAAATTAACAAAGATCAAACACAAAGAACAAATATTAAAAGCAGCAAGGGAAAAACAACAAATAACACACAAGGGAATTCCCATAAGGATAACAGCTGATCTTTCAATAGAAACTCTTCAAGCCAGGAGGAATGGCAAGACATACTTAAAATGATGAAAGAAAATAACCTACAGCCCAGATTATTGTACCCAGCAAGGATCTCATTCAAGTATGAAGGAGAAATCAAAAGCTTTTCAGACAAGCAAAAGCTGAGAGAATTCTGCACCACCAAACCAGCTCTCCAACAAATACTAAAGGATATTCTCTAGACAGGAAACACAAAAAGCGGTGTATAAACTCGAACCCAAAACAATAAAGTAAATGGCAAGCAGGAACATACTTATCAGTAATTACCTTAAATGTAAATGGGTTGAATGCCCCAACCAAAAAGACAAAGACTGGCTGAATGGATACAAAAACAAGACCCTACATATGTTGTCTACAAGAGACCCACCTCAAAACAGGGGACACATACAGACTGAAAGTGAAGGGCTGGAAAAAGATTTTCCATGCAAATAGGGACCAAAAGAAAGCAGGAGTAGCAATACTCATATCAGATAAAATAGACTTTAAAACAAAGGCTGTGAAAAGAGACAAAGAAGGTCACTACATAATGATCAAAGGATCAATCCAAGAAGAAGATATAACAATTATAAATATATATCCACCCAACACGGGAGCACCACAGTACGTAAGACAAATGCTAACAAGTATGAAAGGAGAAATTAACAATAACACAATAATAGTGGGAGACTTTAATACCCCACTCACACCTATGGATAGATCAACTAAACAGAAAATTAACAAGGAAACACAAACTTTAAACGATACAATAGACCAGTTAGACCTAATTGATATCTATAGATCATTTCATCCCAAAACAATGAATTTCACCTTTTTCTCAAGCGCACATGGAACCTTCTCCAGGATAGATCACATCCTGGGCCATAAAGCTAGCCTTGGTAAATTCAAAAAAATAGAAATCATTCCAAGCATTTTTTCTGACCACAATGCAGTAAGATTAGATCTCAATTACAGGAGAAAAACTATTAAAAATTCCAACATATGGAGGCTGAACAACACGCTGCTGAATAACCAACAAATCACAGAAGAAATCAAAAGAAATCAAAATTTGCATAGAAAGCGAATGAAAATGAAAACACAACAACCCAAAACCTGTGGGACACGGTAAAAGCAGTCCTAAGGGGAAAGTTCATAGCAATACAGGCACACCTCAAGAAACAAGAAAAAAGTCAAATAAATAACCTAACTCTACACCTAAAGCAACTAGAAAAGGAAGAAATGAAGAACCCCAGGGTTAGTAGAAGGAAAGAAATCTTAAAAATTAGAGCAGAAATAAATGCAAAAGAAACAAAAGAGACCATAGCAAAAATCAACAAAACCAAAAGCTGGTTCTTTGAAAGGATAAATAAAATTGACAAACCATTAGCCAGACTCATCAAGAAACAAAGGGAGAAAAATCAAATCAACAAAATTAGAAAGCGAAAATGGAGAGATCACAACAGACAACACAGAAATACAAAGGATCATAAGAGACTACTATCAACAATTATATGCCAATAAAATGGACAACGTGGAAGAAATGGACAAATTCTTAGAAAAGTACAACTTTCCAAAACTGGACCAGGAAGAAATAGAAAATCTTAACAGACCCATCACAAGCATGGAAATTGAAACTGTAATCAAAAATCTTCCAGCAAACAAAAGCCCGGTCCAGACGGCTTCACAGCTGAATTCTACCAAAAATTTAGAGAAGAGCTAACACCTATCCTGCTCAAACTCTTCCAGAAAATTGCAGAGGAAGGTAAACTCCCAAACTCATTCTATGAGGCCACCATCACCCTAATACCAAAACCTGACAAAGATCCCAAAAAAAAAAACTACAGGCCAATATCACTGATGAACATAGATGCAAAAATCCTTAACAAAATTCTAGCAATCAGAATCCAACAATACATTAAAAAGATCATACACCATGATCAAGTGGGCTTTATCCCAGGGATGCAAGGATTCTTCAATATCCATAAATCAATCAATGTAATACACCACATTAACAAATTGAAAAATAAAAACCATATGATTATCTCAATAGATGCAGAGAAAGCCTTTGACAAAATTCAACATCCATTTATGATAAAACTCTCCAGAAAGCAGGAATAGAAGGAACATACCTCAACATAATAAAAGCTATATATGACAAACCCACTGCAAACATTATCCTCAATGGTGAAAAATTGAAAGCATTTCCTCTAAAGTCAGGAACAAGACAAGGGTGCCCACTTTCACCATTACTATTCAACATAGTTTTGGAAGTTTTGGCCACAGCAATCAGAGCAGAAAAAGAAATAAAAGGAATCCAAATTGGAAAAGAAGAAGTAAAACTCTCACTATTTGCAGATGACATGATCCTCTACATAGAAAACCCTAAAGAGTCCACCAGAAAATTACTAGAAATAATCAATGACTACAGTAAAGTTGCAGGATATAAAATCAACACACAGAAATCCCTGGCATTCCTATACACTAATAATGAGAAAACAGAAAGAGAAATTAAGGAAACAATTCCATTCACCATTGCAACGGAAAGAATAAAATACTTAGGAATATATCTACCTAAAGAAACTAAAGACCTATATATAGAAAACTATAAAACACTGGTGAAAGAAATCAAAGAGGACACTAATAGATGGAGAAATATACCATGTTCATGGATTGGAAGAATCAATATAGTGAAAATGAGTATACTACCCAAAGCAATTTATAGATTCAACGCAATCCCTATCAAGCTACCAACAGTATTCTTCACAGAGCTAGAACAAATAATTTCACAATTTGTATGGAAATACAAAAAACCTCGAATAGCCAAAGTGATCTTGAGAAAGAAGAATGGAACTGGAGGAATCAACCTACCTGACTTCAGGCTCTACTACAAAGCCTCAGTTATCAAGACAGTATGGTACTGGCACAAAGACAGAAATATTGATCAATGGAATAAAATAGAAAGCCCAGAGATAAATCCACACACATATGGACACCTTATCTTGACAAAGGAGGCAGAATATACAATGGATTAAAGACAATCTCTTTAACAAGTGGTGCTGGGAAATCTGGTCAACCACTTGTAAAAAGAATGAAACTGGACCACTTTCTAACACCATACACAAAAATAAACTCAAAATGGATTAAAGATCTAAGCGTAAGACCAGAAACTATAAAACTCCTAGAGGAGAACATAGGCAAAACACTCTCCGACATACATCACAGCAGGATCTCTATGACCCACCTCCCAGAATATTGGAAATAAAAGCAAAAATAAACAAATGGGACCTAATTAACCTTAAAAGCTTCTGCACATCAAAGGAAACTATTAGCAAGGTGAAAAGACAGCCTTCAGAATGGGAGAAAATAATAGCAAATCAAGCAACCGACAAACAACTAATCTCAAAAATATACAAGCAACTCCTACAGCTCAACTCCAGAAAAATAAACGACCCAATCAAAAAATGGGCCAAAAGAACTAAATAGACATTTCTCCAAAAAGACATACAGATGGCTAACAAACACATGAAAAGATGCTCAACATCACTCATTATCAGAGAAATGCAAATCAAAACCACTATAAGGTACCATTTCACACCAGTCAGAATGGCTGCGATCCAAAAAGTCTACAAATAATAAATGCTGGAGAGGGTGTGGAGAAAAGGGAACCCTCTTACACTGTTGGTGGGAATGCAAACTAGTACAGCCACTATGGAGAACAGTGTGGAGATTCTTAAAAAACTGGAAATAGAACTGCCTTATGATCCAGCAACCCCACTGCTGGGCATACACACTGAGAAACCAGAAGGGAAAGAGACACGTGTACCCCAATGTTCATCGCAGCACTGTTTATAATAGCCAAGACATGGAAGCAACCTAGATGTCCATCAGCAGATGAATGGATAAGCAAGCTGTGGTACATATACACAATGGAGTATTACTCAGCCATTAAAAAGAATACATTTGAATCAGTCCTAATGAGATGGATGAAACTGGAGCCTATTATACAGAGTGAAGTAAGCCAGAAGGAAAAACATAAATACAGTATACTAACGCACATATATGGAATTTAGAAAGATGGTAACAATAACCCGGTGTACGAGACAGCAAAAGAGACACTGATGTATAGAACAGTCTTATGGACTCTGTGGGAGAGGGAGAGGGTGGGAAGATTTGGGAGAATGGCAATGAAACATGTAAAATATCATGTAGGAAACGAGTTGCCAGCCCAGGTTCGATGCACGATGCTGGATGCTTGGGGCTGGTGCACTGGGACGGCCCAGAGGGATGGTATGGGGAGGGAGGAGGGAGGAGGGTTCGGGATGGGGAACACATGTATACCTGTGGCGGATTCATTTTGATATTTGGCAAAACTAATACAATTATGTAAAGTTTAAAAATAAAATAAAATTGGAAAAAAAAAAAAAAGAATAATATTCCATTTGTGTGTGTGGATGTATGTGTATATTTTTTGATCCATTCATTCACTGATGGACAGCCTTAGGTTGTTTCCATATTTTGGCTATTGTGGATAATGGTGCAATGAATATAGGGTTACATATATCTTTTTGATTTAGTGCTTTCATTTTTGTCAAATAAATACTCAGACATGAAATTTGCTGGATCATATAGTTGTTCCATTTTGAATTTTTTGAGGAACCATCATAATGTTTTCTCTTTTGGTTATACAGTTTACTTTCCCACCAACAACTCACAAGAATTCTCTTTCATTTACACCCTCACTGACTCTTATTATTTGTTGTCTGTTTAATAAGTCATTCTGATAGGTGTTAAAGCCATATCTCATTGTGGTTCTAATTTGCATTTCCCTTATGGTTAGTGATATTGAGCATCTTTTTATGTACCAGATGGCATTCTGTATGTCTTCTTTGGAAAAATGTGTATTCAGATATTCTTCCCATTTTTTAAAAAAGAGGATTGGTTTTGTTTGATATTTAGTTCTATACATTTTTCATATATCTTTGATATCACCCCCTTATTAGATACATGACTTGCAAATATTTTCTCCAATTTAGCATATTGGCTATTTATTTGTTGCTGGTTTCCTTTGTTGTACAGAAAGTGAAAGTGAAAGTGAAGTCGCTCAGTCGTGTCCGACTCTTTGCGACCCCATGGACTGTAGCCTATCAGGCTCCTCCGTCCATGGGATTTTCCAGGCAAGAGTGCTGGAGTGGATTGCCATTTCCTTCTCCAGGGGATCTTCCAGACCCAGGAATCGAACCCAGGTCTCCCACATTGCACGCAGATGCTTTACCGCCTAAGCCAAAAGCTTTCTACTATGGCATAGACCCACTTATTTATCTTTATGCCTTTTACTTTATGGTCAGATTTTAAAAAAATCACCACAGTCTGTGTTGCCTATATATTCTTCTAGGAGTTTCATGGTTTCAGGTATCACACTCAAGTCTTAACACATTGTGTGCTGATTTTTGTGTACGATGTAAGCAGTAATCCAGTTTCATTCTTTTGCATGTGGCTGCCCAATTTTCTCTCACTAATTTTTGGATAGACTTTTATTTCCCTATTCAATAGCCTTGACTTGTTTGTCATCAGTTAATTAACCATATACACATGGGTTTATTTCTGGGTTCTCTACTGTGTTACATTTATCTATCGGTCTGCTTTTATACCAATTCCATACTACTTTAATTACTATAGCTTTGCAACATAGTTTGAAATCAGGGAGCATGATGCTTTGTTTATTTTCACTATTTGTGTGGGGGAGTCCATACAAATTGGGGAATTATTCTATTTCTTTGAGAATCATTTAAATTTTCACTGGGATTGCATTGAATCTCTAGATTCTTTTGGTAGTAGGGAAATTTAACAAATATTGGATTTTTCTAATCCATAACCTTGGAATACCTTTGATTTATTTGTCTTATTAAGTTTCTTTCATTAATGTCTTATTTTCAGTATAGGTCTCTCATCTCTTTGATTAAATATATTTCTAGGTATTCCATACTTTTTGATACATTTGGAGATGATTTCTTTTTATGGTAGTTTATTATTTGTGCATAGAAATGCAACAGATTTTTTTCATATTGATTTTGTATTCTGCAACTTTATTGCATTTTTTTTAGTTCTAACAGGTTTTTTTTTTTTTTTTTTTTTTTGAGGATTCTTTAAGGATTTTATGTATAGTACCATGTTGCCTGCAAATGATGACATTTTTATTTCTTCCTTTCCAACTTGGATGGTTTTTAAATTTATTTTTATTGCTTCATTGATTTTTCTGGGACTTCCAATACTATGTTGAATGAAAGTAGAGAGAGTTAGCATCCTTGTCTTATCTTGATGTTAGAGGAAAGATTTCATCTTTTCCCCATTGAGTATCATGTTAGCATTAGACTTGTCTTTTATGACCTTTAGTAGATTTCAAATGGTTATAAATGGTATCATAATTTAAATTTTGGTTTCCATGTATTTATTGGTCATTTTGGAAATAAAATTAACTTTGTTATATTGATTTTGTATTTTGTGATCTTTATGAAATCAGGCATTCTTTCTAGGAGTGTTTTCATAGAGTTCTTATGATTTTCTATATAAACAATTATGTCATCTGCAAATAAGGACAGTTCATGTCTTCTTTTATGATCTTTATGCCTTTACTTCCTTTTATTTCCACCTCTTGAATGGTCAAGAATCTCTAGTAATATGTCAAATAAGACTAGATATTTTACCATGTTCTAGATCTTAGGGGAAAAGCATTCAGTTTTTTACTACTACATATGATGTAAGATGTAGTTTTTTTGTAGTTGAGGAAGTTTGCCTCTAATTTGCTGTGAATTTCTATCATGGCCAGGTATTAAATATTATCAAATGCTTTTTGTATCAGTTTGTAAGGAGAGTGTGTTTTTTTCTCCTTTGACTTGTTAATATGGTAGATTACGTTGATTGGTTTTTGAATATTAAGCAAGCTTTGCATCCCTGGATTAATCTCACTTTTCATCAAGTATAATTCTTTTTATATACTACTCAATTTCACTTACTATTATTTGGTTAAGGAGCTTTGCAGCTATGCTCATGAGAGATATTAGTTTGTAGTTTTTCATGTTTTGGTACTGCCTTTGTTTCTTTTTGTTATTCGAGTAATACTGGCTTCATAAAACAAATTGAGAAATTACCCCTTTTGCATTTTCTTCACGAGATTATGTATATTGGTATTAATTCTTTAAACATTTGGTAGAATTCTTCAGTGGAATAACACAGGATTCATTTGGAGAATTTTAAGATTTTGAATTTATTTTCCCTGATATTTTTAGAGCTACTCACACCTGGGCTGCCAGATGCTATATGGTTTTTTAAAGAACTTCCTATTTCTGGGGGCTACAATTTTCTTCCAGGAAGGGCATTAATGAAAACAGAATAATAAGTATGAAATCACTTTAATTTTCTCACTCCATATCAATGTTTTGTTATCCTTCTGTAGCAATAGTTTCCAAACATTTTTATTTTTCATGATAGAAATGTTGAATTCCAATGTAGAAAACAAATAAAAGAAGTTTTAAATAAGTTTTAAATAAAATAAGACTAGAAGAGTTCTGTCTTATGTTTTCTCCTAAGGTGTCTCTGAAATGGACAGAACTCCGTGAAACACACTTGCCTTGTTTAGGAAAATAGGTTACTGTACAGTGAGTCAGCAGGCTTGCCTTCTAGAATCATCTTGGCCATAAAATTTCTGACCTCAATTATATCTCTTCATTTCTCTACATCTCAATACTCTACAGAATAGAGCATTGAAATTGATCAAATATTCATACCTGGGATGCATGTAATGCATGAAGTTACATTTAATATTTTGCTTGCCTATGGATGTATGTATTTTTCTTGGTATAATATCTAGAACTTTCATCAAGTTTCCAGTAAGTTCTATGACGTAAAAATTTTTAGGAAACCTGAAATTAGAAAATGTTCTCTGTTCCATTCTAGAGCTAGAAATCTGTGATTCTAAGTTCACTGTAAGTACAATAAAGCCAGGGTATAGAATGACTTTGAGTTTCTAAAAATGCTATGGTTTTAATTTGCTTTTATTTATATTCTTATTTGATTTTGTTAACAGTCTGATAACATGGCAGGGCAATTTTTTAATCTATTCCATAGGAAAGAAAGAGGTAAGTCCAAGGTAGAGAGACTTTTATAGGGAAGCTGACAAATGAACACAGACCTTCTGGCTTCAGATTCAGTTTTTTTTTTTTTCCTGTCTCATCCTGCTGCCCCATATACTCCATATAGGGAAATTTTGAAAATCATTTTGAGGATAATTTTATGTTAAAGCAATCTGTGGTAGTTCAATTTATTTAGTGCCATATGAGGTTCACTAAAATTCTGGGCCTGCTCTTCCAGTATCTTCTATCTAATAAAATAAAAGACATAACATTAAGATTACCTGTAAGTTAAGCAACAAGGACCTACTGTATAGCACAGGGAAGTCAGCTAATATTCTGTAATAACCTAAATGGGGATAGAATATGAAAAATATGGGTACTTGTGTGGGTATTTCTGAATCACTTGTAACTAACACATGATTGTTAATCAAGTCTACTCCAATATAAAATAAAAAATAATTTTATTTTTAATAAATAATTTTAATCTGATAGACTTTTAAAAATAGTAAAATAAATAAATAAAGTTGAAACCACTCTGCCATCTAGAGTGTATGTAAAATCAGATGCAGGAAAAAAAAATCTAAAAGCTGTACTTAAAACCTTTTGATTTATTATAAGGAAAATGATTTTTAAAAACTTTGGTATTCTTTAAATTTTATACTCTTAGGAAACATTTTAATAATTTTATGTTATCAATACAAATATTAAATTTCCTGTTTCCAGCTACTTGCTTCTAAAAACTCAGAGAGCATTACTTCTTAGAATAATGACAGAGAATTATTGCAAATTATAAGTATTAACAGAAATTCAGGAGTAAACTGAAGGTCCAAGGGAGGTGATGCAGAAACATTTCACTGCTTTGATATCCCTCTTCCTGAAATGAGTTAAAGCTATTCTTAAAAGTTCTCAAGAGAAAGAGCTATGTAGTTTAATACTCTAACAGTTTGTACCAGATTCCTAAAAGTTGTTTGTGGAAAGAATTTTGCTGACAAGAATATTTTTTCTCTCTTTTTAAAATTTTAACTCAGAACTCTATCCTGCTGAGCAGACTTTAACAGGAACATAGAAACACAAATTCAGACTTATTAAAAAAAAAAAAAGACTATTCAGAAGATATACTCTGTGAAGTGAATCAAAGAATAGAGTTACTAAATATACTAAAAGGTTTTTAATGGGCTTTTCTCTTTCTACTTACCTCAGAAAATATCTACGCCTCATAATTAGAAGTTCATGGAGAAGGCTATATAACTGCCTTCACAAAGACAGCCTGAAATGATTAATTGGATATTCATGACCACCTATCTTGGTATTGGTCATAAAATTTCTGAAATAATATTCATCTTTTAATATTCTGTGCATATTTCTGATAAAGCTATTTGTATTATTCCTGCTTTGAAAAGAATTGTGAACTAAAGTTAACTACTTTTTACAGATAAGTTTTGAGATAATCAGATTTGAATATATACAACTATGCCATATAAAGAAACTATCATAGTTTACAGAGAGCCATTTCCTTTGAGCTTCATTGCTGATAAAGAAAATTTAGAGGGAGTTGCCTTTAAGCTTAAAAAAAAAGAGAGAGAGAGAAATCCCATGCTTGGGCTGACATCTGGTAAGTAGGAACTCATCTGCCCTTTGAGCAATGGAATCTGAACTTCAGTGAGTAGAGGTTACAGTGAGTCCAAATCTTTTAAAATTCTCTTTGCCTCATTCAGTATTCAGAAATCAATCACAGTGGAGCTATTGTTGTTGGTATTGCTCAAAAGCTTCAATAAATATGCATGCCAATATTTGTGGGAAAGGTTAGTAATCTTCCTATTTCAGAAGAAACAGGAACACATTTCTTCAAACTGGTGGAAAACTACCCGAAGCTGTTATTTATTTTTATTGTGGTTAAAAACACATCACATTAGAAAAACAACCTTTTAAGAGTACAGTTTGGTAGCATAAAGTATATTCACATTATTGTGAAAGATATCTCCAGAACTTTTTCATCTTGTAAATTTGAAATTCTCTACTCATTAAGCAACATTTTCTCCTTTCACCTTCTCCCCAGGCCCTAGCAACGTCCATTCTACTTTCTATTTCTATGAGTTTGATTACTTTGTTCCCTATGTAAGAGGAATCATATAATATTTGTTCCTATTGCTTATTTCATTTAGCACAATATCCTCAAGGATCATCCACATTGCACCATGTGGCAAGATCTGCTCCCCCGCCCCCCGCTTTTTTTTGTAAGGTTAAATGATATTTTGTGTTGTGTATATATCACATTTTGTTTATTTATTCATCTGTCAGTGGACATTTAAGCTGCTTTCACCTCTTGGCCTTTATGAATAGTGGTGCTCCAAAGCTTTTATTTTCTTTTAAATTTCAAATTTAATCTAATTGTTTGGCTTATGACAAAGCAGATGTGGGAGAATATATTTTTTTCAGTTGGCTAGGAGTTTTGTTTTCCTGTAGAGTGACTCAGAATAGTAAATATGTATAAATGAATGTTAATAAATGAGTCAGGTACAGTTTTTCCAAGAACAAAATTAAAGAGGGAAATACTCCAGTAGAGACTATGGGAATTGGAGGGAAAATGGAAATTGGACCTAGTTGGGAAGGGAGATGAGAAGTAGGGTTGATTTGCTTGCCTCAATATTCTGGTTCCCCATGCAGGTCTAGGAGATGAGTCTTTTGGTCCATGAAAGTTAGGAATTTAAAAAATGGGGCCTTCACCTAAAGTCCACATACCTGTTTAGGAAGACAGTAAGGAAGGCTTTTGCTCTGGTTAGGAAAGGTCAAGTGTCTTCTAGGAATGTCTAACATTTTGCCTCTTCTTATGTCAGTTTGATGTTTGAATTTATACAACTAAGCTGAGAAAATGACACAAAAAGGAACCCCCAACACACTAAATATTGACAAAGATATGGAGGAACTGTAATTCTCATACACTGCTGCTGCTGCTGCTGCTGCTGCTGCTGCTAAGTCGCTTCAGTCGTGTCTGACTCTGTGCGACCCCATAGACGGCAGCCCACCAGGCTCCCCCGTCCCTGGGATTCTCCAGGCAAGAACACTGGGGTGGGTTGCCATTTCCTTCTCCAATGCATAAAAAGTGAAAAGTGAAAGTGAAGTCGCTCAGTCATGTCCGACTCTTAGCCACCCCATGGACTGCAGCCCACCAGGCTCCTCTGTCCATGGGCTCCAGGCAAGAGTACTGGAATGGGGTGCCATTGCCTTCTCCACATACACTGCTAGCAGGAATATAAAATAGTATAACCTACGTGGCAAATAATTTGGCAGTTTCATAAAAAGTAAAACAACTACCATATAACCCAGGCATTCCACTCTCAGGTGTTTATCCAAGAGTATTTAAACATTTCTTCCCAACATTTTTTCCCAGTTTGTTCATAGCAGATTATGTGTAGTAACTTCAACTGAAAACAGTTCAAATATCCATTGGTAAGTGAATGTATAAACAAACTGTGATATGTCCATGCAGTGGAATACTACTCAGAAATAAAAAGGAATAAAATATTGATGTGCTCGATAGCCTGGATGAATATCAAATTGTGACATTTTCAATATCAAATATCAAAACCATTATGCTAACATTTAAAAGCTATGCAAACAATAGTACCCACTGTATGATTTCATTTATATAAAATTCTAGAAAATGAAAGCTAATACAAATATAGTTCCTCCTCTGAGAAATTACAGATAGTGGAAAAGGAAGATCTATTTAATAAATACATACAAAAATAATTTTCAGGTAGATTAGAGACCAAAGCACAAACATTTGCAACTCTTTAAAACAAAATAAGAATGTATAACAATGACCTTCAGTTCAGTAGCTCAGTCCTGTCCGACTCTTTGCAACGCCATGAATCGCAGCACGCCAGGCCTCCCTGTCCATCACCAACACCCGGAGTTCACTCAAACTCACATCCATCGAGTCGGCGATGCCATCCAGCCATCTCATCCTCTGTCGTCCCCTTCTCCTCCTGCCCCCAAACCCTCCCAGCATCAGAGTCTTTTCCAATGAGTCAACTCTTCCCATGAGGTGGCAAAAGTACTGGAGTTTCAGCTTTAGCATCATTCCTTCCAAAGAAATCCCAGGGCTGATCTCCTTTAGGATGGACTGGTTGGATCTCCTTGCAGTCCAAGGGACTCTCAAGAGTCTTCTCCAACACCACAGTTCAAAAGCATCAATTCTTCAGCGCCCAGCTTTGTTCACAGTCCAACTCTCACATCCATACATGACCACTGGAAAAACCATAGCCTTGACTAGACGGACCTTAGGGAAGGAGAATTTTCTTAAACAAGACATTAAATGTGTAAATCAGAGGCCAAATAGAAGCATTAAATTTTAAATATTTTGTTTAACAAGGATACTATAAACAATGTTCTTGGGATTCTCAACGCAAGAATACTGAAATGGTTTGCATTCCCTCCTCCAGTGGACCGTATTTCATCATATATGTGTATGTATCTCAAATATATATAAGTGTGTGTGTGTATGTATATATATTCCCCACAAAGAATTTGGGTCTATGAAATGTGAAGAAACCTACAAATGATTATGAAAACAAGAACAGAATGAAAAGAAAAAAAAAGTGAACAATTTACAAAATAAGAAACCTAAATAGCCAATAAACATGTAAATAGTTGTTTAATTTCATTAGCAATCATAGAAATGCAAATTAATATATATATATTTTTTTGTTTCCTAATAGTTTTTTAACCATTTTTTATTGACATACAGTTAATTTGCAATGTCATCTTAGTATAAGATGTACAGCCAAGTGATCCAGTTATATGTATTCTTCTTTTCAGATTCTTTTCCATTATAGATTATTATAAGATATTGGATATATTTCTAATATAGTTCCCTGTACTGTACAGTAGGTCCTTGTTTATCTATTTTATATATATTAATGTGTATATGTTAATACTAAACTCCTAATTTGTCTCCCCCTGCTCCCACTCTTCCCTATGGTAACTATAAATTTGTTTTCAATGTCTGTGAGTCTATTTCCATCCTGTAAAAAAGTTCATTTATACAATTTTTTATAATTCCACATATAAGTAATATTATATGTTTTTCTTTCTCTGACTTCACTTAGTATTATAATCTCTAAGTCCATCCACGTTGCTGCAAATGGCATTATTTCATTATTATGGCTGAGTAATATTGAGTAATTCCATTACTCAATACAGAATCTGTGTGCAATGCAGCAGGTGAAAGAGATTCAGTTTTGATCCTTGGTTTGGGAAGATTCCCTGGAAAAGGAAATGGCAACTTACTCCAGTAATCTTGCCGGGAAAAATCCCATGGATGGAGGAGCCTGGAGGACCCCAGTCTATGGTGTCACAAAGAGTCAGACATGACTAGCATGCAGCACACACTGATCACACACACACACACACACACACACACACCCCAACCACATCTTCTTTACTCATTTAACTATCTGTGAACATTTAGATTTCTTCCATGTCTTGGCTATTGTAAATAGTGCTACTGTGAACATTGGGCTGCATACATCTCTTCAAATTATAGTTTTCCCTGGATATATGCCCAAGAGTGGGATTGCAGAATCCTATGGTAACTCTATCTTCAGTTTTTTAAGGAAGCTACATACTGTTCTCTGTAGTGATTGCTGCACTGGCTTATATTCCCACCAACAGTGTAGGATGGTCCCTTTTTCTCCATACCCTCTCCAGAATGGCTTTTCTGACTGCTATGAGGTGATAACCTGAATGCAATTTTGATTAGTGTTTCTGTAATAATTAGTAATATCAAGCATCTTTTCATGTACTTTTTGGCCATCTGTATATCTCCTTTGGATAAATGTTTACTTAAGTCTTCTGCCCATTTTTTTAATGAAAAAAATAAAAATTACAAACAGACTGATAAAACTGTTTTAAATATGCAAAATGGAATGGTAGCATAGAATCCTTGCATACAGTACTCACGGTGCGAGTATAAATTGGTGCAGCCACTTCAAAGAGGAACTTGAAAACATCCAGTAAGATTGGTATATATCTTAAAATCCAGAATTTCAACTTCTTGCCTTATACACTATGGAAACTCTTAAAAATATACCTCATAAAACATACACATATTTTCTTTTAGCATCATATGTAAGAGTAAAATCAGAAACATCCTACATGTCTAGCTAAACTATAAATAAAGGAATTATAGCTTATTTGTTTTGATGAAGTAAAACATGAGCCAGAAAATTTTTCAATAAATATAAAACTAAAAAAAAATAGGTCCATTAAAAATAGCAATTCAAAACACTATCTAAACATTTTGACCAATACCATGAATTTTTTACCTAAGAGAAGTATGGTAAAAATATAATATGAACAGTCATGTACATGATAAAACACTACATTCACTCTGATGGCTACATTTCAAGATGGGAGACTGGAAAATTGCATTGAAAGATGTATAGATGTTTTCAGCTGTGTCTGTATTGTTTGATTTCTTAAGAATAAATTTAAACTATCTCAATTCAACCCAACATAAAAGTTTAGACTGAGTAGAGTTGGGTGCAAACTTTGAAAACATGCTTAAAACATCAATAGCAAGAGAAGCTAGAAGTTATCTGTATGACAATATGATTTTAAACTATTTGGTTTTTCCATCACCTGCTTCCGCATTCATTTGCTTTACAATGGAAAAGTCATTGCTTTACAATGGAAAAGGAAAATACGCAGTGCAGGCAGCTTGGGTAGTTATGGTTCGAGGATACCGAAGCCCACTCAGCCTTTTATCCTAGCTGACTCTCTTTTGGATGTACTATCAATTACTTGAAATATTCATGCAGAGTTAGGTTACTCTGGGAAATGAATTTTGCAGCTTATGGACCCAAAGGAAAATTTGTGACAGATTTGAAGATTTTCTTGTTTTTCTAATTCATTGTCTAGTAATTGGGGTGGCAAAGTTAAAGAGCATTTAATCAGGACTCAAGAAACTGTTCTTAGCTACTTTTTTGTTTAGTTACTCAATCGTGTTCAACTCTTTTGCAACCCCATTAACTGTAGCCTGCCAGGCTCCTCTGTCCATGGATTTTCTGGGCAAGATTACTGGAGTGGGTTGCCATTTCCTCCTCCACGGGATCCTCCTGACCCAGAGATCCAACCCACATCTCCACATCTCCTGCATTTCAGGCAGATTCTTTACCGCTATTTTTTTTTTGTTGTTACCTTGTGAAAATTTCTTAAGCTCTCCATACTTACTTTTTTTTTTTTAAATGCAGACTTTGGAATAGCTCACCAATAACCATCTTTCTAGTATTAAATGTTTCAAATTTCCATTTTAACATTAGTTCATACTGTTAGTCCTAAGAGAATTATTATAATTCTATCTACTGTGTTGACACAGTCTCATTGTGACAAAACTTTAAGATGCCTAGCTTGAGGTCTCAGATGTTATTTGCCGACATTAATTCTCTGAAGACGTAATTATATTTAGTTTTTCAACTAAAGGTATGTTCAGAGAATTTTTATCAGAATACAGTTTAAAATGTACACATATATTCTTGTAAATGAAAGATTCATGTCTAAAGATTTCATTATGAATCAGTCAGTTTTCAAGCTGTTCAGGGAATTTAAGTACTTATAGGAAAAAGCATTAAATTTTAGTCACAGCATGGTTCTTCCTTCTCCAAACTATATTTCAATGACACGCCATAATTAATTGGTTTTTAAATAAAATGTTCTCTTTGTATTTATCAAGCTGGCAAGAAATTGATCTAATTCATTATTTAACTTTTTAACTTGAAATAACTTTTAGAGAAATTTTAAAATATTTCTTTGTCATATGATTTATAATTTCCTCAAAAATACAAATAGTTCAAGAATATTTGGGGTATTAGAGTTGACTCTTCTTTAGCCTAGTATAAATAGGAAAGCTTACAGTTTGTAATATTTCTTTAATGAGGTATGTACTACATTAACTTGTAATGAGATGATTTCAAAGATAGAGTTGCAAATACCAAACAATCTGTTACAGATTAAATCTAATCCTTTCCAAATGGTTGGAAACTCTGTTATACACTCCAATCATCACTACCACCCCACAAAAATAATTCTGGGATTTACATAAAAATATACTTTTTTAAAATTTAAAAATAATACTGCAACTTTAAACCTTGTTAAGTGTGTAACTAACATGTATTAAAATGTATCTAAAAGAACCCTTTCCATAATTTCCTGAAGTTTTAGTCCTTATCATACCAATATAAGTAAAAGGATTTCTGGGAGAAATCTGTTCATAAGTAAGTCTTTCTCGTTACTAATTTGGGTTTTAAGTGAAATAATTCATAATATATAAATCCAAAAGAACAATGCAGGGAGTTTTACACAGTATATAGCATAATATTCTTATGCTGATCTCTTGCCTAATACTTGTGTAGCAAAATCTGTGTTTTTACAGTTGGCAGATTGGCAGAATTCCTATTTATGGTACAAATGAGCTATGTATTAATTTTCACTGATTTTTCAGAAAATTATTCATATCATAAGATTAATTTATAAATATAACTTATTGAAAACTAATTATTTAAAATATTTAGTTGTATCAGTATATCATCATGTATCTGTGATTCTTCTGAATGCATTTGTTAATGTTTCACCTCTCAGTCTCAATTTTCCAACTAAATTTAAAGCCTCAGCTATCCTCTGAGGTTCTGGGAAAATAAAAGAAACAAATATGTTCACAATAGTTTTAAAACAGACAAATTATTATTTTGAAAAAACTTATTTTTCACAAATTCATATAAAAAACCTGAATGATGACCAAATCTTGATGGTGACCAAATATAGGTTTTTACTTTTTTTGCTTGTGACTGAGTACAAAATTTAATTACCCAAATTCTAAATTTAATAAGACAAGAAATTTCAGGATTGTTCTCAGTTTATTTACCTAGAGGTTAAATGGTCAGTAGAGCTGGGAAAGAATGTATTAGCATAACCTTCACAATGTTGTGTCCAAATCTGTTATGGCAACTGTATTTGCTATCACAATTATATGATTTGATTAATGTCACAGTAAACCAATTATTATCACAAAAAAGACTAATGAGAAATAGTGACAAATGGAACAAAGTTGTTATTTCTACAAAAACTCAGTTAAAATTTTGGAAATATTACCAATATTAAGGTGAGTTGCTAAAAAATGTTAAATTGACTTTGATCAGAGAATTATACAATTTAGAGGAAAATATTGTAAAAATCTTAAACCAGCCTACATCCAGAGGGCTTTACAAGTGTCTATATTTAATTGCTTGTTCATCTTTACCAGTCTGGTAATCACAGATGATGTTTTATGAGTGTGATTTATGCACAAAGACTGAGAACTCCAATCATTGGATCTTCACCCAAAGACTTACCCATGCATTAAAAGAAGATGAATGAATGTACCTTTTTTATACACACACACACACACACATATATATAAAATCTGTGTGTTTCCAATCTTGATAGACTTAAAAATTAATCTACCAAGGACTGTTTCTAATCATTTGAGAACAGAGGGTTTCTATTTTAAATGCCAGGCAAATTATGGACATAGAGAATGGGATGGTGGAGAAAGTCCTTGCACCTTTACACATCACTTTCTGTATTTGTCCTGACAATCTCTTAGGTGCTGTTTTAAATTCTTTAAATACATGAATATGCTAAATACCCACAACATCCCTATTAGACATATGAATAAGAAAGTTGCCTAAAGTAACACTGCTGATAAGTGGCAAAGCTAGTGTTTGTATTAAAGGAGTCTGCCTCCAGAGCCTGAAAACTTTTCATTTTGTAAGGGGGATTATTTTTTTCTTTGTTTTTTACATTTGTTTTGAAGTACAAAGTACATAAAATATCCACAAAGAAGATATACAGATAACAAATAAGCACAGGAATATATATTCAAAATCATTACCCATTACAGAAATTCACATAAAAATTATAAGATATCACCCCTATCAGAATGGGTAAGAGGGAAAAATAATGATAACTCCAAATGCTGAAGAGAATTCAGAGAAAGTGGATCACTCACACATTGCTGGTGGGAATTAAGATGGTTCAGATCTCTAAGGAATAGTTTGGGAATCTTTCAAAGCTGAAAATGAATTTAACATAAAACTCAGAAATTGCACACTTGGGCATTTATCTCAGAGAAATGAAAACTTATTTTTAATCATGTTTGTAGTAGCTTTATTCATAATAGCCGAAACTAGAAACTACCCAAGTGTCATTCAGTAGGTAAAGGATTAAACAAACTGTGGTATATTCACACATGGAATACTACTAGGAGATAAAAAAGGAGCAAACAATTAATATGCACATCAACTTGAATGAAACTTAAGGAATGCTGAGTTGTTAAAAACAAAAAACAATATCAATACATACTACATGATCCATTCAGTTGCATTCAAAAATAATATAATTAGAAAAATGGAAAGCAGATTCGTATTTGTCAGAGTTAACTGACTTTGCAGCAGCAGCAGCAACAGCAACTATGGTGTGATCACTCACCTAGGGCCAGACATCCTGGAATGTAAAGTCAAGTGGGCCTTGGAAAGTATCACTATGAACAAAGCTAGTGGAGGTGATGGAATTCCAGTTGAGCTATTTCAAATCCTGAAAGATGATGCTGTGAAAGTGTTGCATTCAATATGCCAGCAGATTTGGAAAACTCAGCAGTGGCCACAGGACTGGAAAAGGTCAGTTTTCATTCTAATCCCAAAGAAAGGCAATGCCAAAGAATGCTCAAACTACCGCACAACTGTACTCATCTCACACACTAGTAAAGTAATGCTCAAAATTCTCCAAGCCAGGCTCCAGCAATATGTGAACCGTGAACTTCCTGATGTTCAAGCTAGTTTTAGAAAAGGCAGAGGAACCAGAGATCAAATTGCCAACATCATCTGGATCATAAAAAAAGCAAGAGAGTTCCAGAAAAACATCTATTTCTGCTTTATTGACTATGCCAAAGCCTTTGACTGTGTGGATCACAATAAACTGTGGAAAATTCTGAAAGAGATGGGAATACCAGAACACCTGACCCACCTCTTGAGAATCCTATATGCAGGTCAGGAAGCAACAGTTAGAACTGGACATGGAACAACAGGTTCCAAATAGGAAAAGGAGTAAGTCAAGGCTGTATATTGTCACCTTGCTTATTTAACATATATGCAGAATACATCATGAGAAACACTGGGCTGGAAGAAGCACAAGCTGGAATCAAGATTGCCAGGAGAAATATCAATAACCTCATATATGCAGATGACATCACCATTATGGCAGAAAGTGAAGAGGAACTAAAAAGCCTCTTGATGAAAGTGAAAGAGGAGAGTGAAAAAGTTGGCTTAAAGCTCAACATTCAGAAAATTAAGATCATGGCATCTGGTCCCATCACTTCATGGGAAATGATGGGGAAACAGTGGAAACAGTGTCAGACTTTATTTTTGGGGGCTCCAAAATCACTGCAGATGGTGATTGCAGCCATGAAATTAAAAGACGCTTACTCCTTGGAAAGAAAGTTATGACCAACCTAGATAGCATATTCAAAAGCAGAGACATTACTTTGCCAACAAAGGTCCGTCTAGTCAAAGCTATGGTTTTTCCAGTGGTCATGTATGGATGTGAGAATTGGACTGTGAAGAAAGCTGAGTGCTGAAGAATTGAAGTTTTTTAACTGTGGTGCTCTTGTGAGTCCCTTGGACTGCAAGGAGATCCAACCAGTCCATCCTAAAGGAGACCAGTCCTGGGTGTTCATTGGAGGGACTGATGCTGAGACTGAAACTCCAATACTTTGGCCACCTCATGCGAAGAGTTGACTCATTGGAAAAGACTCTGATGCTGGGAGGGATTGGGGGCAGGAGGAGAAGGGGATGACAGAGGTTGAGATGGCTGGATGGCATCACCGACTCGATGAATTAGAGTTTGAGTAAACTCCGGGAGTTGGTGATGGACAGGGAGGCCTGGTGTGCTGCGATTCATGGGGTTACAAAGAGTTGGACACGACTGAGTGACTGAACTGAACTGAAGAATGGGGGAGAGAAGGGAGAATGTGGCTGTTAAAGGCTAGGGCAAGGTAATCAAGTTGAGTATCTTGATTATGATGGTAGTTTCATAAGGCTACACATTACTGAAATGCACTGACATGTACATAAAAGAGTGTTTGTGTAACCTATGACATTTGAATAAGTTCTACCATTCGTAGTCATCTCAATGTCTTGCTTTTGGTATTCTAATATAGTTGTGTAATATGTTCACTTTGAGAGAGGCTGGGTAAAAGAAGCATATGATTTCCATTTTTTGCAACTTGTGAATCTATATTTATTTCCATATAAAATGATTTTTTTAAATATAGAAAGCAAAGTACAAAAGTGTGCCATTAACAATATACAGTTTAATGACTTTTCACATGTAAACATGTCCTTTTACCAACCATCACACAAATTAAAAAATAGAGTAATTCTAGCACCCTTTGAGGATTCCATGTTCCCTTTTCTAATCACTACCCAGTCGCTCAGACTTCTATCACTATTCTGACTTACATTACCACTGACAAGTTCTTGTTGATCTTGGAATCTTTGTAGAAATGGAATCCAATGGTATACTCTTATGCATCTGGCTTTCATCCATGCAGTTGAATGCATCAGCCTATTGTTCTTTCCCATGGCTATGTGGAAGTCCATTGTGTAAATACATCACATATTTTTCTACTTTGCTATTGATGGATATTTGGGTTTCTTTTCCGTCTTTGGCCATTTTGAATAAAACAGCTATGATTGTTCTTACACATGTGTTTTGGTACATATATATATATATTTTTTTTTCCTTGGGAATGTGCCATGAAGTAGAATTGCTTTAGTACATACAGCCAAATAATTTTGGATCAATTACATTTCCACTTCCACCTGCAAAGTGTGAGTGATCCAATTGTTTTCCAGCTTTACTAGCACATAGAAACTGCTATCATAACCTGAATGCTATACATAGGAGTAAGGAAAATATGTGAAATAAGCACAAAAGAGAGGAGAAAACAGAATTTACTTGGAAAGTATAATAGGATTGATGACATCTGTAAATGCCCATTTGAAATTTCCTGAAACTAGTTTTACAGGAAAACAAGTAGTCCTGATTGTGTGGTTCCCTCCGTAAAAATTTATCTACTTGAGTGCTATTGTTGCTCATTGGACTCAATCCACAGCAAGTTGAACAAATTGGAGGTCTCTGAAGTTTGTTTTTGTAGCTAGGAGGTTTGTATATGGTGACAACAAGGACAAGTGATGCATGCTTGAAAAAGTGGGAGTTGCTCTCTTTTGGAGTACTGTATATTTCTTGCTTAAAAATCTCAATATCTTCTCTGTATCTTCTTAAAGTTTTTAATACATCTTTTAGAGAGTGTGCAAATCTATGGTATCGATAAGAAAATACTTTAAAGAATCATGGTAGATAAAATTGCAGTAATATATCATTGTTTATCCATTAGTATCTCCCATTTTGCTTGTATGTTACTTGTGCTTTTTACTTGTAAAGCCCATTGTTTGATATTCTCTATAGAACCTTACATCGTTTACAGTTTATATATCCTATAGTACATCCATTATGTTCTCTTTCAAAGCTTTTAGAAACATAAAAGGAGATAGCATTGTTATCACAAATCTCTGATTCCAGTTCCCCACATGTTTTTTAAATCTCTTCTATAATCCTGCCATTTGGAAGGTTTCTTTGAGAATTCCATCCAGAGATGCCATTGCCTCTTCATATTTTACCCACTAAGGAGACTTAGCCAAGAAATGTCTTTCAGAAAAAAAAAAGTTTTAATTAATTTTTACCAATATAATTATTGATAAAGGTATTTCAAAGTAATTCTGAATTTTACAGAGTCAGCTATTATTTCTTCATAATCATCTTGGGTTTTCAGAGTCTTACGCAAACACAATTATCTCTACATGTGGATGTGTTTATAGTTATGCACTGAATAAAGTTTCATGAGTCTTTTGATTGGGCCTTCCCTTTAATATAATTTTGTTTCATGATACAGAATTCCTGACCAAGAACTTTGACTGGAGTAACTTAAAAGTATTTTATTATGCTTTTCCTCATTTATATACAGAATTCATTTTAAAATTTTCACTACATAGTAAGTTGAATTTTTCCAATGCTATTTCAAAAATTTCTAGAAAATACCTTTCTGTAGCTCATGACAACTTAAAATGTAGGATAATTCCTCATATTAGAACAGACCTATCCATTGTATTGGGAGGTATTATGATTTTTAGTGGTTTTAGTAACAATTTGTGCAAAAATACCCTATGTTTCAATCTGTGTATGCCACATGATTTTGAAGGTAGTTGGAATAACCTTGTAGGTGAAATATATCAGCTCAATAGTAAGTTAGTTTTTTGTTGTTGTTGTTGTTCTGTTGCTAAGTCATGTCTAACTCTTCAGTTAGACATGGACTAAAGCCTGGCAGGCTCCTCTGTCTATCGGGTTTCCCAGGCAAGAATACTGAACTGGGTTGCCATTTCCTTCTCCAGAGGATCTTTCTGACTCAGGGATTGAACCAGTGTCTCCTGCATTGGCAGGTGGATTCTTTACCACTGAGCCATCTGGGAGGCCCCGTGGAGTAGTTAGAGGTAGTCAAACCTGGAATATATTTCAGATATAGAGCTGATGCGATTGTCTCATGAACAATATATGGGGTATGAGAAAGACATCAAGAATGATAGCAAGATATTTTGACCTGAGGACTGCGGTTGCTAATTAAGATGGGAAAGACTATAAGAGTAATTTACACGGTTTGGTACATATTAAGCTCAGGTTATTATCAGATAGTCAAATGAAGATATCAAGCAGGCAGTTGGAAATATTGGATAGGATTCAGACATATTATTTGTAACATGGCCAAGTCTTTACATACAACTTGAGCACAAAGATTAGTGATTTAGATATCAAGGTACTTTATAGTAACACCGCAGTTAATTATACTTTTCCTATTCTTAGTAAACACACTCTAGAATCACAGTAGATCCTTGTACTGATAGAATGTTTAGCCTTTTAACTTTTTTGACACATGATCCAAGCATCTAACTCAGGTAGGACATTCAGATATGTTACAAAAAACTATGTTTTGAACCAGTTTTCTTAAAATTTTATCAAAGGAAATTTTATCTTCCTAATTGTGTTTATGCTCAGTTATCTCTGACTCTTTGCAGTCACATGGACTCATGGGGTCCCATGGAGCTCACCAAGCTTCTCTGTCCATAGGACGTCTCAGGCAAAAACTCTGAAGTGGGTTGCCATTTCCTACTCCAGGGGATCTTGTCAACCCAGGAATCAAATCATGTCTCCTGCATTGGCAGGAGGATTCTTTACCACTGAGACACCTGAGAAATCCACCTTCTTAATTAAGTAGTTTTAACTGTTGGCTGAAATGGCACTTTCCATGTTGATAACTACTTTTGCAAATCTGAACTCTCTAAACACATTTTTTAAACCAATTAACACTCAGTAAATTGTTCCAAGTTAGAGTTTCATGGTCAGTTCTCTTCATTTAGATTCCATAGTTGTTTTCCTATGTGCTTTGCTCCTTGGAGAAAAGCCCATCCAATATTGTCTACATGTGTTGCTTTCCAACATGGTCACATTCTCTTAGGTGACAAGTGGGAGGGCTTGGTCTTCTTTGAAATTCTCTGGCCGAAGCAATAGGATTTTCTCTTCCACTCTGTTCTTGGCCTGGAATCCTTAGTGATGCAACTTCATCCTAGGGAAAATGCATCTAAGTGGCTCAGTTATCTTTGAGCTCTGCTTAAGGACAATATCCACGAAAATGGTGAATGACTTTTATTTTAGTTTGCCCTGTTGTCTTGCTGATCCCGTTCCTGATGACAGTTGTCTTGCTGTTCACACTGTTCCCTGAACCTAGGGTAGGCAAGGCACAAGCTAAAATGCTCTAAGGAGGCTTGAGGAGCCACAGGAACTACAGACATGTTTATTCTCTGCTGGCTGGCACAGCCTTTCTCTCCTGCACAAAGTACCCTGTGACCAAGTGAGTACCTCATGGTGCACACGTGCAGTGCTACAAGTGATCACAGCTGTTACACAACCATGCAGAGTCATTGTTTACAGAACATGGGGTGAGAGGGCATGAGTGGGGCAAGAGAGGCTGACTGGAACTATTTTGTTAATTTCCCCATACCTGCCATGCATCCAGCCATCCTCATGAACTCATTTGCCAGGATGGAACTTCTTCCAAACTCTGCTGTGCACCTTTCACTCTCTCCTCTTCTGAACTACAACAGCCAGTAGTCCTTCCCCCAGGGAAATAAAAATATGTTCATATTACTACAGTGTCATTTGCTACTTCTGTTGAGAACATTTATAGTAGTGATTTTTAGAAAAGGCAAATGTTATATAGATTTCAAAATTCCAATTACAAGGAGAGCCAATTTTCAACTCCCTCCTAATTTTAAAACCATAGACCTTATCTTATTCTCTTACTATGCTGAGAGAACTTGTCTAGCAATAAAGGTATTATTGTTATTCAATGCTGTATAAATTATTGTTCTTCAATGCTGTAGCTCTTTTTATGTAAAACTACCAATTTGATAATTTTAAAAATGTTTTTTGAAAAGAAATCTTAGATGGCAAGTTTGAAACAGAATCCATTCTCAGCATTTGCATTGTCTACAGTACGATTGGCTATCAGAGGCAGAAACTAATTCTGACTTGCTTATATGAAAATGAAGAATTATTAAATGGATAGGGAGGGCCACAGCTTTAATGGGAATCTGGGAACCATGCCGGACACTACAAGAGCTGCTTAGAACCAAAAAACTCGAAGCACAATGACTATCTTTTCACAGAAAGAGTAAAGCTAGATCTTCTGAGGCTCTGGGATATGGTCTCTTCTGAAGAAGAAAGAATTCTTCTTTCTTATTTTTTGTGTCATTCACTCAAGAGAGAAAGGCCTACTGGGCATTTGATCAGCTTTTGCAAAGTGGCACACATGTGTGCTGCTTACCAGCATAGAGCAAAAGTGCTTGCCTTTCTGGTACTGGTATTAGGAAACAGATCATTGCCCTTCAACAAGGTGGCACATGCACAGGGAACTCCTGCCAAATAGAAAATGAGGATGAAAGCTCATCAATCAAAAGATGGTCCCAAACTTAGAGATGAACTCTTCCCCATTAAAAAATTAAATCTATACATATATACACTTATAAATGTAAATATATGTATACAATGTATTACACATTTTAGAAGCAATAACATTCCTTGGAAAAAAGAGATCAGTAAGTACATTTTGTATGACTCTTTCCCTCCTTTTCCCCTTCTGAGCGATAGTATTTTAATCTAGAGAAAGCGTATTCTGACTGCTGGTTTCCTCAACAGTATGCAACACGTTAGTGTGTTAACAATGTGAATAAATTCCGATGATATTGTCCTCTATAATCCAGGGGAAAAAATGTACAATTGTCCCATTATTTCACTTTCCAAGTGACAAGAGTGAGGAGAAATTCCAAGTTGCTTATTTTAATAAGGAGGAGACACGTGATGCTGTCACAGGTGCTACGTGACCCTGTTGCCCCGAGAAGGCTCCCTGACATGCTTCCATCAACCCTCCCTTCGTCAGGGGTCTGCACATTCTGAGGAGACTCTGCAGACAGAGCTAAGCTTCCCCAGCTGTGCCCCGGTCTCCCCCTCCTTCCACTCAGTACCTTGCCAGGAAGAGGCTCCAGGGTTCCGGCAGCTCCAACCACAGGGGCTCTGGCTAATTAGATTTCTACTCTAAATGGGTTTTTCAAATAATATAGTTTAAAGTTCTGACTTTTGAAAAAGTGCAATTTCATGTGCTAATGCTACATTTCATATAGAAACCAGAATCTTTAGTCTGGAAGTTTGTAATTAGAGATGAGGCAAAGTAGATCACTATATGATATCAGATTATTAACCAGGAGATAGAAAGCTAGGCACAGAGATGAACAGATAATCACTTGAAGATAATCATACTCCAGACTTGTAAAATGTCTTTGAGGAAAAATAGTGCTTCCATTTTCTTGTCCTTATATTTAACTAAAATATACATTTTAGAAAACAATATATAGCTATATTTATGATTTCAGAGTCCTATCTGAAGCTCTGTTACTTACAAGGTAAAAAGTAACATAAATGGACTGATTGGATTATAACCGTACATGGTTGAAAAAATAATTATCTGTTAAGTTTGTTCCTGTGTGTAGGGCCACTCTTAAATTCAATCTTTCTGTGACAATGACCCACAGTTTTTAACAAGAAACAATTAATTTACAAACCTTTTAGATATTTTTCCTTTGGACTTTCTTGATATTTATACTTTCTATTAAAATACAAAGAATAAATTTCAGCCCACATCTCATTTGGAAAGGGTGACCCTTCTAAAATATTTTTTGGCATATTTAAGTTATGGTGCAACAATACAACATTTTCTAGTGTTTAGAGATGATGTAGGGAAGAAAACTATTAGAGAGCAGAGTTGGCTTAAATCCTTCACAGATGTAGTCAGCACAATTTTAAAACTAAAACAGAAAACAAATACATCCGATGTGATCTAGGTATATCTCAGCTGTAATCGAAGCCTGTCTTTTCTTTCCCTTTGGAAACACTGAGTCTTCCCAGAAGTGGATTAAAAGACAGGACACCTGCTTCTCATTTGCGAGCTGACAGGTCATCAAACAACAGTGGTTCTTGCTTAGTTCTTCACATTCTTTTCCCTGTTCTGATTTTATTTTCATTCTCTGCATTTCACTGTGAATTAATTTTTCAGTCCGAATATCCAAACTCATTCTTTTATGAACCAGCTTGTCCCTTACCTTCCTACCATCATCTTTTCCTTGTTTTGTTGAGTCATTTCTTTATTCCTCCTCTTTAGTGAGTCACTCACACTCAGAAAATCCCCACTAAGCCACCCTGACAAACACAAAGTCACTTTATAGCAGCTACTCTTAACTACCAAGAGGAAAAATAAAATGTAAAGCAAACCTTGTTCTTTGTAAATGGAGGTGTGAGAGGAAAACCACGCCTTTATTTTCATAGCCACATTCTCTCGGCTTTTCTTTTTCCAGTTTAGGAGTAGAGTGTGAGTGTATCTGACACAGAAGCATATTTTATATCCCCAACCTGAGGAAGAATAGCAGGAAATAGTTTTAACCCAGTAATAGAATGACCAACTTTTACCTATTGTGGTGGTACATGGAGAGAATATTCACATTGCCGAGAAAAGAACCCGTTCTAGAGGTTTTTGCAAATCAAATATATTTCATCTTCACTAATGCCTTTTCTCTCTCCCTATTAAGTTTCTAAAATGTCATTAAAATAATTAGACTAAGGTTGGGAAGACTCCACTTTCTCTAGATATTTCCAAAAAGGAGCTATTTTTCTTTTTATTTTTTTAAATTTCTGAACATTTTTTCCCTTTTTTCCTCCTTTGCTTTCACATCATTGACTCCCAGAGAGGTTAAGTTACTTTGAGTACTTTTTGAAAACTGACAAATGAAAGTTAACCACAGTAGTGGATGTCTGTTCAGACTTAATTAAAGCAATAGAAATTTGATTCAAGACTCTTTACCATTCCAATCTGAGCTTGCTTCAGTTTGAGCTTGCTTCCAGCAGTACCAAAATGATTTCTTTATAACTAACAGTTTTTGCTCGTTAATGTGGCTAAATGAGGCAAGGTCACTTCACAGCTTGGGGGAGTTGGGTGAGGATTTCTGGGTGAACAGGACTGGCTGTCATCTGCAGACAAAAAGACTTTGGCTTCTGCAGCCTCAACCACATCATCCCTTGCCTCGGGGCTGAGGGAATGGACACTGAAGCCATTCTGCAGACTCTATTGGAAGGGAGGGTGGTCCCCTTTACCAGAATTTATTGGGAAAAGAATTTCAGAGAAATTTGCACTCTGGGTGCAATGAACACAATGGGCCTCCATGGAGACAGCAAGAAATGTGTAAGGGACCCTGAGTTTAAAATGATGGTATGGTTGACAAAATAATGGTGTCCTTATGATGCCCATATCCTAATCTCTGGAACCTGTGAATATGTTAGATTAAAGGTCAAAAGTACATTAAAGTAGCAGATGGAATTAAGCAGTTGTTCATCATTAGCTGACCTCAAAATGGATTATCTTCGATTTTTCCAAGTGGCCCCAGTGTAACCACAAGGGCCCTTAAAAGTGAAAGAGGGATATAGAAGAGGTCAAAGTGATGCAGTATGTGAAGACCACGTGTTGTTTCAACATTCATGGAGATGACATAGGCAGCAATTCCCCTGAAGAACTTCTGGACCATTTTAACTTTCATCTCCACTTTATATCAGCTACAGTACCAAGAGAAAATCCATGAACTTAACCATCACCTGTAAATAGTCCACCTTAAAAATCATAAATATAACTTACCACTCTTTGACCATATTTTTCCATTTTTCAGTCTCACTCTAACTCCTAATATGCCCAATTTTTAAACTAAGAGAACTGCCTACTCCCTTATGCTTTAGTTTTTCTCCTGCATGCTACTCACTGCTAATCATCTCCTTCTTTCTCTCCCTCTCTTCCTGCCCTCTTCCCTTCTTGATACCAATAATCCCAACTCTGCTGCCTTTGACTCCTATGTGCAGAGAGTAGAAAATCACTTGGCTTTACATGCCTCTCCTGCAAATCCTCATCTATAATCCTGGAAGTAACCTTTTAATTATCCTTGGTTCATTAGTGATAATAGGCTCGCTTATACTGCCATAGCAAATCCCAAAATCTCAATGGCTTAATACATTAGAGCTTATTTTTTGTTCCTGTTATACTCTGATAATACTTGATAGCCCTTCTTCAATTTATAGCTTTTCTATTGGAAACTCACAGCCTTTAAGATTTTCATAGCTAGAGGAGAGAATATGGAGCAGGTGTAATTTAAACTGTCTTAGACTGAACAACACTCTTCTCACATGAGCCCTGCTAGATGTATGAATGTTCGGGAAATATAGAGGACAAAGGGATATTTCCTGAACACTAAACGATGTCTGGCATATCATTAGCTCCAACTCTACTTTCCAAAATAAATGTTTTAACATTTTTATCACTCTCCTTAAGGTCTTAAATCATTTTCTGTCTCCTCCTTCCCCACCTCCCTCACTTCTCTTACCATTTTCAATAGATTGCCCTCTCCTTTCATGAGAACTTTGGGTGCTTTGTGTTTGATTTCCTTGTATTTTTCAATCCTATCCATCCATCATCATTTCTCTTTCACTCTCATGACAATGAATCTACCCTAACCCTTCCTCATCAAGACCATGCTCCCTTAATTCCTTTCTATTCTATATCTTTAGACAACCTCTTTTATCCTTGGATCTTTTCCTCAACCCATAAACCTAGATTTATAAAATCTATCCTAAATGCTTCTTCAATATAATTTGCTTTTTTTTCTGTCCTTAAAATATATCAGAGTTCTGATGTATTACCTCTCATACACTCATGATGCCATTGTAACCTAGCTTTTGCATTTACTAGATTTTGAAATTTCACCTTACAAGCCCTAAATACAAAGGATATTTCTATCCCAATAGACTCATCTACTGCATATGACTCTGCTAATCAGTATCTAGTTCTAAAAACTTTATTTTTTTTATAAAAAGAACACAGCCTTTTGAGTCTTTCCTATCTTTTATTTTTTTCACTTAATGAATTTTTCTACACCAGTCTTTTCAACACTGGTATTCCTGGAGGCTTCATCCTTGGCAGCTGTTCTTTTCATTTTGTACTCCCTATGGGAGAAATTGTCCAATTACATGTTTTCAGAGATCAGCTATATAAAAGAAATAACTCTAAAGTCCATGTCTCTAGTTAAGTTCACTTACATGACTTCAAGACCTTCTATCCAATTGCCTATTTTCTCACGCCCACTGACTGTTCTAAAGATGCCTAAAAAAAAATTAGAGAGTAAACTCATTTTCTCAGCACTGTCATTCAGTTGACACTTCTTCCTGAAGTCTATTTCAGTTAGCGATGACATATTCCTCTATGATAACAAAGTAACATTCTGGTCAGCATCTTCCATAGCACAGTTAGAAGCCTTGACCTCCTCTCTCAATCTTAACAAATGATCAACCAATGATGAAGACTGTCACTATCACTTAGCAGGTATTTCTGAAGTCACTGTAACCATTCGTAGTCCCACTGCTATAGTTGAGATACTTTTCAACTTTAAACTGTATTATAGCAATAGGGTCCTACATGATATTTCTCCTTGTAGTCCTATTTTTCCCAGGCTATCTTTTTTTTTTTTGCTGGCCATTTTATTTTATTTATTTTTTATTTTTATTTTATTTTATTTATTTTTTTAAATTTTATTTTATTTTTAAACTTTACATAATTGTATTAGTTTTGCCAAATATCAAAATGAATCCACCACAGGTATACATGTGTTCCCCATCCTGAACCCTCCTCCCTCCTCCCTCCCCATACCATCCCTCTGGGTCGTCCCTGTGCACTAGCCCCAAGCATCCAGTATCATGCATCGAACCTGGACTGGCATCTCGTTTCATACAGGATATTTTACATGTTTCAATGCCATTCTCCCAAATCTTCCCACCCTCTCCCTCGCCCACAGAGTCCATAAGACTGTTCTATACATCAGTGTCTCTTTTGCTGTCTCGTATCATGGGTTATTATTTACCATCTTTCTAAATTCCATATATATGCGTTAGTATACTGTATTGGTGTTTTTTCTTCTGGCTTACTTCACTCTGTATAATAGGCTCCAGTTTCATCCACCTCATTAGAACTGATTCAAATGTATTCTTTTTAATGGCTGAGTAATACTCCATTGTGTATATGTACCACAGCTTGCTTATCCATTCATCTGCTGATGGACATCTAGGTTGCTTCCATGTCCTGGCTATTATAAACAGTGCTGCGATGAACATTGGGGTACATGTGTCTCTTTCCCTTCTGGTTTCCTCAGTGTGTATGCCCAGCAGTGGGATTGCTGGATCATAAGGCAGTTCTATTTCCAGTTTTTTAAGGAATCTCCACACTGTTCTCCATAGTGGCTGTACTAGTTTGCATTCCCACCAACAGTGTAACAGGGTTCCCTTTTCTCCACTCCCTCTCCAGCATTTACTATTTGTAGACTTTTGGATTGCAGCCATTCTGACTGGTGTGAAATGGTACCTCATAGCAGTTTTGATTTGCATTTCTCTGATAATGAGTGATGTTGAGCATCTTTTCATTTGTTTGTTAGCCATCTGTAGGTCTTCTTTGGAGAAATGTCTATTTAGTTCTTTGGCCCATTTTTTGATTGGGTCATTGATTTTTCTGGAGTTGAGCTGTAGGAGTTGCTTGTATATTTTTGAGATTAGTTGTTTGTCAGTTGCTTCATTTGTTATTATTTTCTCCCATTCTGAAGGCTGTCTTTTCACCTTGCTAATAGTTTCCTTTGTTGTGCAGAAGCTTTTAAGGTTAATTAGGTCCCATTTGTTTATTTTTGCTTTTATTTCCAATATTCTGGGAGGTGGGTCATAGAGGATTCTGCTGTGATGTATGTCAGAGAGTGTTTTGCCTATGTTCTCCTCTAGGGGTTTTATAGTTTCTGGTCTTACGTTTAGATCTTTAATCCATTTTGAGTTTATTTTTGTGTATGGCATTAGAAAGTGTTCTAGTTTCATTCTTTTACAAGTGGTTGACCAGATTTCCCAGCACCACTTGTTAAAGAGATTGTCTTTAATCCATTGTATATTCTTGCCTCCTTTGTCGAAGATTAGGTGTCCATATGTGCGTGGATTTATCTCTGGGCTTTCTATTTTGTTCCATTGATCTATATTTCTGTCTTTGTGCCAGTACCATACTGTCTTGATGACTGTGGCTTTGTAGTAGAGCCTGAAGTCAGGTAGGTTGATTCCTCCGGTTCCATTCTTCTTTCTCAGGATCGCTTTGGCTATTTGAGGTTTTTTGTATTTCCATACAAATTGTGAAATTATTTGTTCTAGCTCTGTGAAGAATACCGTTAGAAGTTTGATAGGGATTGCACTGAATCTATAAATTGCTTTGGGTAGTATACTCATTTTCACTATATTGATTCTTCCAATCCATGAACATGGTATATTTCTCCATCTATTAGTGTCGTCTTTGATTTCTTTCACCAGTGTTTTATAGTTTTCTATATATAGGTCTTTAGTTTCTTTAGGTAGATATATTCCTAAGTATTTTATTCTTTCCATTGCAATGGTGAATGGAATTGTTTCCTTAATTTCTCTTTCTGTTTTCTCATTATTAGTGTATAGGAATGCAAGGGATTTCTGTGTGTTGATTTTATATCCTGCAACTTTACTATAATCATTGATTAGTTCTAGTAATTTTCTGGTGGAGCTTTTAGGGTTTTCTATGTAGAGGATCATGTCATCTGCAAATAGTGAGAGTTTGACTTCTTCTTTTCCAATTTGGATTCCTTTTATTTCTTTTTCTGCTCTGATTGCTGTGTCCAAAACTTCCAAAACTATGTTGAATAGTAATGTGAAAGTGGGCACCCTTGTCTTGTTCCTGACTTTAGAGGAAATGCTTTCAATTTTTCACCATTGAGGATAATGTTTGCTGTGGGTTTGTCATATATAGCTTTTATTATGTTGAGGTATGTTCCTTCTATTCCTGCTTTTTGGAGAGTTTTTATCATAAATGGGTGTTGAATTTTGTCAAAGGCTTTCTCTGCATCTATTGAGATAATCATATGGTTTTTATTTTTCAATTTGTTAATGTGGTGTATTACATTGATTGATTTGTGGATATTGAAGAATCCTTGCATCCCTGGGATAAAGCCCACTTGGTCATGGTGTATGATCTTTTTAATGTGTTGTTGGATTCTGATTGCTAGAATTTTGTTAAGGATTTTTGCATCTATGTTCATCAGTGATATTGGCCTGTAGTTTTCTTTTTTTGTGGGATCTTTGTCAGGTTTTGGTATTAGGGTGATGGTGGCCTCATAGAATGAGTTTGGAAGTTGACCTTCCTCTGCAATTTTCTGGAAGAGTTTGAGAAGGATAGATGTTAGCTCTTCTCTAAATTTTTGGTAGAATTCAACTGTGAAGCCGTCTGGACCTGGGCTTTTGTTTGCTGGAAGATTTTTGATTACAGTTTCAATTTCCGTGCTTGTAATGGGTCTGTTAAGATTTTCTATTTCTTCCTGCTCCAGTTTTGGAAAGTTGTACTTTTCTAAGAATTTGTCCATTTCTTCCACGTTGTCCATTTTATTGGCATATAATTGTTGATAGTAGTCTCTTATGATCCTTTGTATTTCTGTGTTGTCTGTTGTGATCTCCCCATTTTCATTTCTAATTTTATTGATTTGATTTTTCTCCCTTTGTTTCTTGATGAGTCTGGCTAATGGTTTGTCAATTTTATTTATCCTTTCAAAGAACCAGCTTTTGGTTTTGTTGATTTTTGCTATGGTCTCTTTTGTTTCTTTTGCATTTATTTCTGCTCTAATTTTTAAGATTTCTTTCCTTCTACTAACCCTGGGGTTCTTCATTTCTTCCTTTTCTAGTTGCTTTCGGTGTAGAGTTAGGTTATTTATTTGACTTTTTTTTCTTGTTTCTTGAGGTGTGTGCCTGTATTGCTATGAACTTTCCCCTTAGGACTGCTTTTACCGTGTCCCACAGGTTTTGGGTTGTTGTGTTTTCATTTTCATTTGTTTCTATGCAAATTTTGATTTCTTTCTTGATTTCTTCTGTGATTTGTTGGTTATTCAGCAGCGTGTTGTTCAGCCTCCATATGTTGGAATTTTTAATAGTTTTTCTCCTGTAATTGAGATCTAATCTTACTGCATTGTGGTCAGAAAAGATGCTTGGAATGATTTCTATTTTTTTGAATTTACCAAGGCTAGCTTTATGGCCCAGGATGTGATCTATCCTGGAGAAGGTTCCATGTGCGCTTGAGAAAAAGGTGAAATTCATTGTTTTGGGATGAAATGTCCTATAGATATCAATTAGGTCTAACTGGTCTATTGTATCATTTAAAGTTTGTGTTTCCTTGTTAATTTTCTGTTTAGTTGATCTATCCATAGGTGTGAGTGGGGTATTAAAGTCTCCCACTATTATTGTGTTATTGTTAATTTCTCCTTTCATACTTGTTAGCATTTGTCTTACATATTGCGGTGCTCCCGTGTTGGGTGCATATATATTTATAATTGTTATATCTTCTTCTTGGATTGATCCTTTGATCATTATGTAGTGACCTGTTTTGTCTCTTTTCACAGCCTTTGTTTTAAAGTCTATTTTATCTGATATGAGTATTGCTACTCCTGCTTTCTTTTGGTCCCTATTTGCATGGAAAATCTTTTTCCAGCCCTTCACTTTCAGTCCGTATGTGTCCCCTGTTTTGAGGTGGGTCTCTTGTAGACAACATATGTAGGGGTTTTGTTTTTGTATCCATTCAGCCAGTCTTTGTCTTTTGGTTGGGGCATTCAACCCATTTACGTTTAAGGTAATTACTGATAAGTATGATCCCGTTGCCATTTACTTTATTGTTTTGGGTTTGAATTTATACACCGTTTTAGTGTTTCCTGTCTAGAGAATATCCTTTAGTATTTGTTGGAGAGCTGGTTTGGTGGTGCAGAATTCTCTCAGCTTTTGCTTGTCTGAAAAGCTTTTGATTTCTCCTTCATACTTGAATGAGATCCTTGCTGGGTACAATAATCTGGGCTGTAGGTTATTTTCTTTCATCATTTTAAGTATGTCTTGCCATTCCCTCCTGGCTTGAAGAATTTCTATTGAAAGATCAGCTGTTATCCTTATGGGAATTCCCTTGTGTGTTATTTGTTGTTTTTCCCTTGCTGCTTTTAATATTTGTTCTTTGTGTTTGATCTTTGTTAATTTGATTAATATGTGTCTTGGGTGTTTCACCTTGGGTTTATCCTGTTTGGGACTCTCTGAGTTTCTTGAACTTGGGTGATTATTTCCTTCCCCAGTTTAGGGAAGTTTTCCACTATTATCTCCTCAAGTATTGTCTCATGGTCTTTCTTTTTGTCTTCTTCTTCTGGAACCCCTATGATTCGAATGTTGTAGCGTTTAATATTGTCCTGGAGGTCTCTGAGATTGTCCTCATTTCTTTTAATTCGTTTTTCTTTTATCCTCTCTGATTCATTTATTTCTACCATTCTATCTTCTAATTCACTAATCCTATCTTCTGCCTCTGTTATTCTACTATTTGTTGCCTCCAGAGTGTTTTTAATTTCATTTATTGCATTATTCATTATATATTGACTCTTTTTTATTTCTTCTAGGTCCTTGTTAAACCTTTCTTGCATCTTCTCAGTCCTTGTCTCCAGGCTATTTATCTGTGATTCCATTTTAATTTCGAGATTTTGGATCAATTTCACTATCATTATTCGGAATTCTTTATCAGATAGATTCCCTATCTCTTCCTCTTTGGTTTGGTTTGGTGGGCATTTATCCTGTTCCTTTATCTGCTGGGTATTCCTCTGTCTCTTCATCTTGTTTAAATTGCTGAGTTTGGGGTGTCCTTTCTGTATTCTGGCAGTTTGTGGAGTTCTCTTTATTGTGGCTTTTCCTCACTGTGTGTGGGTTTGTACAGGTGGCTTGTCAAGGTTTCCTGGTTAGGGAAGCTTATGTCGGTGTTCTGGTGGGTGGAGCTGTATTTCTTCTCTCTTTCTGAAGAAACAAAAGTTCTTGTTTATGAAGCCAAGTAAAACTCACTGAAGAGCATTCAGTGTATATTTTTGAAATTCAGTTTCTGCAGGTCAGAAGTTTTGGTGTGGCATAACCAGGTTCACAGTTCAGGGCCTTGCAAAGCTGAAAGTGAGGTCTTGGCTGGGGCTGTGTTCTCATGTGGACCTCAGGCCTCCATCAAATTCATCTAAGTTGCTGGCAGAGTTTAGTGCTGTGGTTGTAGGGCCTAAGTCCCCATTTCTTGGGGCTGTGCTTGGGGTCACTCTCAGGGGCTAGACCACTCTCAGTTTCTACTCATGTGACCCTTGCTTGAAGAGGAAGCTCACAACATGCTGCTGACTTGCTTTCCAGCCAGTCGGAGAGCCTGTCCCCAGTCTATCTTTCATATCCATAACCTAAAGTAATATCAATCTACTGCTTAAGATTCTTATTTGATTTCTCACTACCTACAGGATAAATTCCAACTCCCTTAGCAGGACACATAAAGACCTTTTCCATCTGAACCTGTCTTGACAGCCCATTTTCACCTCTTTACCCATTTTGTATGTTACACTCTCACAACATTAAGCTGTTAGAAGAGCAGGAGCTCACCATACTGTTCTCCATATGCCTTAAATCATGATGTTGCCTTTGCCTAGAATGTTTCCTCTCCCCTCTTCTTTTGGCTGGATCTTCCTCTTCTCCCCATTTTTCACAACTGTGAACCAACAGGAGATAAATACACGTGCATATACACGAGGATTTATTTTAAGGGATTATCTCAAGTATTTATGGAAGTTGGCAAGTTGAAAATCGGCAGAACCAATGTTCTTGTTTTAGTCTAAAGTCTGGTGGGTTGCTGTAGTACCAAGAAGAGTCAGTGTTTCCATTTGAAGAGTTGCCAGTGCCTTCGTGGGTCAGTGGTGGGTCAGCCTTTGTGATATATAGGACTTCAACTGATTGACTGAGTCCCACCCACATTATGGTGAGCAATCTGCTTTTACTGCATCTACTGATTTTTAAAATGTTAATCACATTCAAAATAGCCTTTCTTGTAAATCAGCTGTACTTTAATAAAAGACCCAGCCTCCCAGAAATACCTAGAATAACATTTGACCAAATATCTGTTCACCCCATGGCCCTAATTATACCACCTAATACTATTCTAATGTATTTTGTGCCTGAACCCTTTTAAAAATGACCTTATCATACTTCTGCACAATTAAAGTATATTTATAAATGGAACTGGAGGAATCAACCTACCTGACTTCAGGCTCTACTACAAAGCCACAGTTATCAAGACAGTATGGTACTGGCACAAAGACAGAAATATAGATCAATGGAACAAAATAGAAAGCCCAGAGATAAATCCACGCACATATGGACACCTTATCTTTGACAAAGGAGGCAAGAATATACAGTGGATTAAAGACAATCTCTTTAACAAGTGGTGCTGGGAAATCTGGTCAACCACTTGTAAAAGAATGAAACTAGAACACTTTCTAACACCATATACAAAAATAAACTCAAAATGGATTAAAGATCTCAACATAAGACCAGAAACTATAAAACTCCTAGAGGAGAACATAGGCAAAACACTCTCTGACATACATCACAGCAGGATCCTATGACCCACCTCCCAGAATATTGGAAATAAAAGCAAAAATAAACAAATGGGACCTAATTAAACTTAAAAGCTTCTGCACATCAAAAGGAAACTATTAGCAAGGTGAAAAGACAGCCTTCAGAATGGGAGAAAATAATAGCAAATGAAGCAACCGACAAACAACTAATCTCAAAAATATTTTCCTACAGCTCAACTCCAGAAAAATAAATGACCCAATCAAAAAATGGGCCAAAGATCTAAAATTTTAAAATTTTTCTAACCATCATGTTCTGTTAAAAATTTTCCTCTATTTTAAGATATTATTATAATTATTTCTATAAAATGGATCAAAAGAGCATAAATATATTTTTCATAGATTGTTAAACATAAAATTCAAATTTTTACTGGGAATTCCAATTTTAATTATATAGATAGCTGCTTTCTCTTCAGATAGTTTCCATGTATTTGGATGAATTGTACTTAATGCAAAACTGAGAATGGGTTTATCATCTTTTATTCCTTTTGTTCGTTTTTATAAATGTGAATGATAGTGAATCTTGTTTTGAAATAGCAGTGTCACTTGACTCTGTCATATGCCAAAAATCACATAGTGATCTGTGATTTACAAAAAATTAAGTCATCTTTTGGTTGACAGCTTGATTAAGTCCTTGAACTCTTGAATCAAAGAGTCAGAAGCCATCCCAGTGTGATAATGTGACCTTTCTTAGATTGTGACAGGTAACACTGTATAAAATAACCACACACATGTGCCCCCTTTCCTAGAGGTTTGTCAGCCTCATGAGGACAGGGACAATGTGATATCTGTTTTTGTTCCCACAGTGCTACATAATATCTGTCACATAGTAGGTGCTAATTAAAATTAAATTTATTTATTTATAAAATTTATATATTGTGGTTTGCTTTATAGTAATTTTTATTATCTCTGAAGGTAAATAAATTAATAATAGGTTTCACACGAGGCATTAGATACTTGCCTATATATAAAAATACCGATTTTTTTTTTTTAAGGAAAAATCCTTTCATTCAAAGACTGAAGCAATAATTCCTGCATTATTTTACTAGGAGTATCATATTGAAGTACCACAGACTGGGTGGCTTAAATAACAGTCATTTATTTTCTCAGAATTCTGGAAACTAGAAGCAGGAGAGTAAAGTGTTGACAGGATTAATTTTTTCTGAGACCTCTCTTCGGCTTGCAGATGACTGTCTTTGCCTTGAGAGTTCACATGGTCTTTTCTTTGTGCATGTCTGCATCCTAATTGAATCTTCTTATAAGCAGACTGCTGCTACTGCTGCTAAGTCACTTCGGTCGTGTCCGACTCTGTGCGACCCCATAGACGGCAGCCCACCGGGCTCCCCCATCCCTGGATTCTCCAGGCAAGAACACTGGAGTGGGTTGCCATTTCCTTCTCCATTGGGTGAAAGTGAAAAGTGAAAGTGAAGTCGCTCAGTCTCGACTGACTCGTGGCAACCCCATGGACTGTAGCCCACCAGGCTCCTCCATCCATGGGATTTTCTAGGCAAGAGTACTGGAGTGGCTTGCCATTGCCTTCTCCAATAAGCAGACTAGCCATACTCAATCAAGCCCCATCTTACTGATACCATGTTAAATCAATTACTTCTTTAAAGGATTTATCCCCCAATACACTCAGTCATCTTTGACTCTTTGAGATCCCGGAGACTATAGCCCACCAGATTCCTCTGTCCATGGAATTCTCCAGACAAGAATACTGAGCTGGGTAGCTATTCCCTTCTCCAGGGGATATTCCCAAATGAGAGTTATAACCAGGGTCTCCTGAACTGCAGGCAGATTCTTTATTGTCTGAGCCACAAAGGAAGCCCTTAATTTCCTCTTCATAGGCTTTATCCCCAAATAGAGTCAAATCCTGAGGTACTGGGGGGTTAGAGCTTCAACTTATAAATTTGGAAGGGCCACAGTTCCACCCATAATAATGCCTAATTAATAAAATGTCTGAATTTTACCTTAATTTTATTTTGTTTTTACTTTTTGATTGAAATCTTATCCACCCCTGCCCCCATCCTCACTCAAACTACTGAGTTATTTTATGCTAGGGCCAATTCTTAATTGTTTCAGACTGCAAAGGAAATACCTTATTCACCTTCCTGTGCCCTTGCTCTCTGCCTGCAGATCTAACTGCTAAATGTTACCAAAATTGCTCTTGTCAATGGGAAATCTTTCTATTTCTAAGTGTATATAAACACTGATCAAAATAAATATAAGTATATAGTTTTATAAAGAACCTGCTAGAAAACTTTACCATGGAACAGATTGTATTCATTGTTTTGTTATTTTTATGTGCTCATCTGCTATCCTAGTTTATAAGTTACTGGAGGCCAGGAACCTATCTAATTCAATGGACTTAGAACCAAACATAGTGCTTATAATATGCATAGTGGTATCTCTATAAGTCTTGAATGAAGAATGATCAGTTAAAAATCATGTCCAAGGTTTTACTGCATTTCAATTGATTATGTGTTGATATTCCTTTTAGTTGGTGTAAATCTCCTCCAGACTTTTGGTGAGAATAAAGGAATTAAATAGTAATTCAATTTTATTTTTGTATTTAGTAAAGAATGTTCTCAACATCCAGATGGGCGAAAAGAATGGGATAAAAGCATAATGTTTGAGCCTTTTGAGTTTTCTGTCCTTTAATGTTCAAAGCAACTGATGCTTTAAATCTATTTCCTCACTTTCAGTGCTTGTAAGTAAATGTCAGTGTTTCAGGGGAGGAAGCATCTTGTTCTATTTAGAACTTCTTTTCCTGTGTAGGAAGCTGCTTTTTACCCCTTTATTCCCTCTTCTCAGAGAATTGTGTTGTATACCAACAGACCTGTGTCTTGTCTTTTTATACTTGCTGATTCATCTAACCAACCACCTACGTTTAAACTTCAGAATCAGCTGGGAAATCACAATAGCTGGCTGTGATACTGAAAAAGCTTGTCTGTTTCAAATTTCTAAGACAGATAGCCAGTTCCCATAGCTATCTCCCTCATTTGATCAGACATACCCACTGGATGTGACAGAGGGCCATAGTGATCAGTACTACTCTCATTGTGACAATTAGCTTCATTTTTATTATCCTTCAAGTGTGAGTCATATGTGTTCATAGATAAAAGATGAGAAATCATTTTTACATATATTATATGACAAATAATATTAATGCTAAAAAATTTAATACAGTGTTAGCTAAATAGACTCCATTCTATGTGGTTATCTGTAACTATTACCTAGTCTGTCAAGAACTGTTAGTGAAAACATTAGTCTTAATTTACTGGAGATTGTTATAAAAAAACCCCAGCAATATAAGAACAAATGTAATTAAATAAACATCTAAGTGCACTAAGATCGTGGCATCTGGTCCAATCACTTCATGGGAAATAGATGGGGAAACAGTGGAAACAGTGTCAGACTTTATTTTTGGGGGGGCTCCAAAATCACTGCAGATGGTGATTACAGCCGTGAAATTAAAAGACACTTACTCCTTGGAAGGAAAGTTATGACCAACCTGGATAGCATATTCAAAAGCAGAGACATTACTTTGCCAACAAAGGTCCGTCTAGTCAAAGCTATGGTTTTTCCAGTGGTCATGTATGGATGTGAGAGTTGGACTGTGAAGACAGCTGAGCACCCAAGAATTTATGCTTCTGAACTGTGGTGTTGGAGAAGACTCTTGAGAGTCCCTTGGACTGCAAGGAGATCCAACCAGTCCATTCTAAAAGAGACCAGTCCTGGGTGTTCATTGGAAGGACTGATGCTGAAGCTGAAACTCCAGTACTTTGGCTACCTCATGTGAAGAGCTGACTCATTTGAAAAGACCCTGATGCTGGGAGGGATTGGGGGCAGGAGGAGAAGGGGACAACAGAGGATAAGATGGCTGGATGGCATCACCGACTTGATGAACATGAGTTTGGGTGAACTCCGGGAGTTGGTGATGGACAGGGAGGCCTGGCGTGCTGTGATTCATGGGGTCACAAAGAGTCGGACACGACTGAGAGACTGAACTGAACTGAACTGAAGTGCACCAATAATTTTAGAGGCATTCCACAAAGAAGAAATAAAAATCAATTATAAATTAAAGCCAAAATGCTATATGAACACAAAAGATGTACAGTAGGCTAGCAGAGCACAGTAACAAAATTCAGACAATTTTCCAACTATAACCCAGAAATGTTAAAAGTTCAATCTTTATCTTCCATGTACAAGATTGCCTATATTTATTGATGTATTTTGGTTGATAACCACCAAACATGTTCTCGATGAAGTGTAAAAAATAAATGCAAGAAATATATTCTTAAATGTAGGCAAAGTGTATTTATCTTTTTATTCATGAACTCGGTCCAGGAAATTTATGGTTCCAAACTTTTATTAAAAGTTATCTAAAATACAATTAATCTATAAAAACTTGGGAGCAAAAGAAATAAGGCTGGTTAAACCGCAAAGTTTTGATTAAAAGTAAATAATTGTGTATGTATGTCACATATAGAAAATTTCAGTATTGCTGTTTGTGTAACTATGATATTTATAAACTCATTTCCTAAATATTTATTTTAATGATCATGACAGCCCTATTAGCTAGATGTATTCTTCCTAATTTCTATGTGGAAAAAAATTGAGTTTTAAAGCAGTAAGTCAGTAGCCCAAGATCACACAGTTAGAAGTAGAACAAAACTTGAATTTCTGTTTACTGAATTTAGTGCATCCCAGCTTTCGATCATGTTGCTGTTGTTCAGTCATTCAGTTGTGTCCAACTCTTTAAGACCCCATCCTTCACCATTTCCTGGAGCTTGCTCAAACTCATGTATATTGCGTTGGTGATGCCATTCAACCATCTTGTCCTCTGTCGTCCCCTTCTCCTCCTGCCCTCAATCTTTCCCAGCATCAGGATCTTTTCCAATGAGTTAGTTCTTCGCATATGGTGGCCAAAGTATTGAAGCTTCACCTTCAGCATCAGTCATTCCAATGAATATTCAGGACTGATTTCCTTTAGGATTAACTGATTTGATTTCCTTGCAGTCCAAGGAACTCTCAAGAGTCTTCTCCAACACCGCAGTTCAAAAGCATCAATTCTTCTGTGCTCAGCCTTCCCTGTGTTTCAGCTCTCACATCCATGCATGCCTACTGGAAAAACCATAGCTTTGACTGGATGGACCTTTGTTGGCAAAGTGATATCTCAGCTTTTTAATATGCTGTCTAGGTTTGTCATAACTTTTTTTGTTTTTCCCCACAAGGAGCAAGTGTCTTTTAATTTTATGGCTGCAGTCATCATCTGCAGTGATTTTGGAGCCCAAGAAAATAAAGTCTGTCACTGTTTCCATTGTTTCTCCATCTATTTTTCATGAAGTGATGGGACCAAATGTCATGATCTTAATTTTTTGATGCTGAGTTTTAAGCCAGCTTTTTCACTCTTCTCTTTCACTTTCATCAAGAGTCTCTTTAGTTCTTCTTTGCTTTCTGCCACAATTGTAGTGTCATCTACATATCTGAGGTTATTGATTTTCTCTGAGTGGCAGCTAAAATTTTTTTTAGTTTATTTTTGAAAATACCCTTAAAAATGTGATAACACCAAATGTCCCTTAAATATTTTCTTCCTCCACTTATTTGCCCTACTCATCAATTCATAAAATCATAGAGCTGAAAGAGATCCACATGTCTCCTTTTGTTTATGAGAAAGAAACTAAGAGAAACAAACATATGTGTCCTAGATAGTCCAAATAATTGTTGGAAAATTTCAAATAGGATTTAGCTTTTCCAATCTCCATTTCAGGGATTCTCTCAATGAGTTCCTAGCAAAACATATAATCATTTGGATGTATTTATTGAAATTCTGCTTACTGATGTGGTAAAAAACTTTGTCATTTTTTCTGACATCTAAGTGCCTTATAAATCAGCTGGAAAGATATAAAGTATGAAATAATTAATCAAGTGATTGCCACTGACGATATGCCTACTTATACACTTCAGAGAAAATGAATATCAGTTTAGGATATGGTGGGAAAGGAGCCCTAAGTGAGGAGGCTGACCTTAACTAAACACTTCAAAATAGAATGATTTCTGATGCAATATGCGGAAAAAGAGAATATTTTAGGGGAGGATAACGGTCTGACCTTAAACTGTATGCTATGAAATTTTTATAGATATGCCATTAATTTGTGAACAATTTGTTAAATTTATTGTTATTACAAAATGCAGGCTCAGGTCTCTGGTGATGGCTGTCAGATGGAATGTTGAGCTGAGCAGGGATAAAGTGGACAAGTAGCTGATCAGTGTAAGAAGGATGTACAAGGTATGGTTCAATGTTTAGCTAACAGCAAAGAGAGGTTGCTTGTTTTCTCTTATATCTGTGAGAACCTTGTTTTATGAAAATAGACAAGGGAATTATCAAGGAGGAAAATGGTGCCATTCCAACAGTTGTAGCACAAGACAATTAAATAATAGACGGAATAGCTAATTTTCCAAAGATGTACTAAGCCAAGAATGATTATGTAGTCAGTATTACTGATTTGTTTGATGGTTCCTACAAGAACAGACCCAAAATACTAATGAAAAAAAATAGGTTCCAAAACAGGAATTTGTTGGTCTCATAGGAATGTCTACAATGACTGTCAGGAGTCAGTAAAGATATGAAGGAGATTCAGTCTGCAATATGGCCTCAATTGATGTGGGAAAGGAAACTAGGCTGCCAGTAAAATGGAGGAGAAACTGACAAGCATATTCTCTAGACTTCATTGGAATTTTTGTTGTTGGTTTCAGTAAGGTTTAAGTTACAATGGAATTCAGTCTCATTGTTGTCCCTAAGTTTCCTTTAGAAAACAATATAAAGTACTTATTTTAGTCAAGCAAACCAAAAATAAGTCACAATATCTAAAACTTAAAGAGATGGAATAGTCTTCCCAGCCTGCCATAGACCTAAAACTTGTTACTGTGTCCATCCAGTATATTAAAAAACATGATCTCCATCAACAGGAATCAGATTACCTTAAATATATGTATAATGATCAGTCTTTTTCTTATTCTTGACATGGTTTGCAGATAAAAGAGCCTACGAACCTATAAGGAGTGAAACTTAAACACTGAAATGAAAACAATGATAGCAATAGGAAGGCCCTAAAGGGTTTTAGTTTTATTAGAATCACGATAGACCAACGAGTTAAGAGAAGCCAGTTCAGTTCAGTTCAGTTGCTCAGTCGTGTCCGACTCTTTGCGGCCCCATGAATTACAGCACGCCAGGCTCCCTGTCCATCACCAACTTCCGGAGTTCACTCAAACTCATGTCCATAGAGTCGGTGATGCCATCCAGCCATCTCATCCTCTGTCGTCCCCTTCTCCTCCTGCCCCCAATCCCTCCCAGCATCAGGGTCTTTTCAAATGAGTCAACTCTTTGTATGAGGTGGCCAAAGTATTGGAGTTTCAGTTTCAACATCAGTCCTTCCAATGAACACCCAGGACTTATCTACTCTTCTCCTAAGAGAAGCCAGTTGCAAAAAAAAGCAGAGAATAAGTTAATATGCATTTAATAAAAGACCCAGGGTTTTACAAAGAAAATATATGCATTTAAAATAATCAAAGATTATTATAAAATGTTACACAACTATATCCCCCCAAAATATTAGGAAATAAAGGAAAAAAGATGCTAACAGGGTAAAATTGGAAAGTTAATATGATTACATTAATAATTAAATTGCTGCTGCTGCTAAGTTGCTTCAGTTGTGTCTGACTCTGTGCAACCCCAGAGACAGCAGCCCATCAGGCTCCCCTGTCCCTGGGATTCTCCAGGCAAGAACACTGGAGTGGGTTGCCATTTCCTTCTCCAATGCATGAAAGTGAAAAGTGAAAGCAAAGTTGTTCAGTCGTGCCTGACTCTTAGCGACCCCATGGACTGCAACCTACCAGGCTCCTCCATCCATGGGATTTTCCAGGCAAGAGTACTGGAGTGGGGTGCCATTGCCTTCTCTGCTAACTAAATTGATACCTATCTAAAACAGCCATTACAAATCTTCAGACAATGCTAGAGCTTGCAATACGGTGACTTTTTAGTCTATTTTTTAAAAGTATAACCAGCAGATAAATATATCCTGACAGGATCAAATAATAAAGTTTCTAAGAGTATTTAGAACATGCTATAATTAATTATTAGTTCTCACTGAGTGTATTTTGCTAAAAACGCTCTTAGAAAAAGACTTAGATGGTAACAGGCTCAACATTGAAATATTTTCAATAAACTAAGGAAAGACTTGCATTTTAAAATAGAATGGAGAACTCACATGACAAGAATGTTGTTTCAAAGAGCTGGTTATCATGATTTTGAGGGGAAAAGTTAATGATTTTTCACCCTGGCTATAGTCTGGCAAAACTAAATCACAACAATTTATGAATACACAAAATTAAAATGTAAAACTAAAGTAATAGAAAAGTGGCAAGCAGAAATGTAAAGATGCGGAGAAAAAGAATGCTAGACTTTTATTCCTAAATATTTCAGGAACTCATTAGGAAGCAAATATTGGGAAGTATTGAAGATTTTAAAGCAAAAGTAGTAAATAGAATATGAGAATAAAGAAAACCATTGTTGGTGGTGGGATATGTCTATATTGTTGGTAGTGGGATGTGGATGTGTGTGTGTGTGTGTGCGCGTGCATGTGTGAGAGACAGAGAGACAGAGAAACTCAGTCCCCAAAGGATACCAACCAACAGGGTTTTGTGGCTAGATTTAAAATAACCGCAGGTTGATCTGTTAAGCTTGGTGGTAAGACAACCATGTAGCTTTAAAACAACACCCATACTCTGTAAGGTCATGTACTTTCTTTCAGGTATTAACATGCATAATTGTGGATTAGTAGTGTTCTTAAGATTTGGCATAGCATGGCTCATTATGACAGAATCATCAAATCATGGGTCAAATCACACATCTAGTTTAATAAGTCTAATATTTATATTGTGTGATATATAAAATGTAGCTACACTTTGGGATACTAAGATATCCAGAGACACCTTTCAAACTACACTAAGAAAACACACCACACTGTAGTTTTATAAATCCTACATGCTCACTTGGAATAGTGAGACTAAAAAGAAATTTGAAAATGGAGGAAAAAAATATAAAAACCCTTTGGATTCAATAAAGTGATTCTGATGTAAGAAGATAATTTAAAAAGTGGGATTGAAAGAGAGGATATGTAGAGGTAGGTAGACTTCCAAGAACACTGAAAGGTCAGACTTTTAAAGTGTGCAACCATGGAATATTTGTAATGAGCCTGAAATATCACCATGAACATAGAGTGGGCATGTGGATTCAAGTGGATCTTTGAGAACGTAGAAAACAATATGCTATCCTGTATCAGCATCATTCATGCATTTCTTAAGATTCATTGATCTCTATCTCTTTGCTTGCTAATTGTGAAAAAAGAAGATGCAGAAACAGATGAAAAATAGTTCCAAGAAAGTATAATTACTCATTTCCCTCCTTTTTTTGCCTCTTATATTATGGATGGTTTAAAGATGACCAACCAAGTGAGGGACTGGGGAAACAGGAGGGTGCAAAACCGTATCTGTTATAAAGGAAAAACAAAGAAAAAGAAATGTGTCTCAACTACTGGTGACCAGATTGCTTCAAAATATAATTCAATTTTATGATAGAAGACAAAATTTGAACTTTGACGTCTTGAGACACTTTTCAAAGGATTATTCTTGACTTTTGCCTGTACCTGTATAGACTCAAGTACTCCTGAGATCATGCCTGCCTATGAATAAATAGCATTGAAACAAGAGTTTACTGATATCCTACTTCTACGATGTTAATGCAGTTATAAACAAGAAAAAAATCTCAGGGTCAGTATTTTTACATGTTGTAGAAAATCAGGCAAACCTGAGTCTAGACAGGTAACTACTATATTTCCCATTTTCAAATACTGACTCTTCCAATTCAGTGGAGTAGCAGGTTATCTGTGATGAAGTGAAGTGGTGTTGCTAGGCAACAAGGGTAGTCCCTGCGACTCTTGGGCAGAAGGAGCTGCTGCTGTGGTAAATCATTCACCAAACCTGTATTTGTTTATAAATAGCTAGTACCTTGGAGAAGGCGATGGCACCACACTCCAGCACCCTTGCCTGGAAAATCCCATGGACGGAGGAGCCTGGTGGGCCGCAGTCCATGGGGTCGCTAAGAGTCGGACAAGTCTCAGCGACTTCACTTTCACTTTTCACTTTCAAGCATTGGAGAAGGAAATGGCAACCCACTCCAGTATTCTTGCCTGGAGAATCCCAGGGACGGCGGAGCCTGGTGGGCTGCCGTCTATGGGGTCGCACAGAGTCGGACACGACTGAAGCGACTTAGCAGCAGTACCTACCACTGTCCAACTCAATGGACATGAATGTGAACAAATGCTGGGAGATAGTGAAGGACAGGGAATCCTGGCATGCTGCAGCCCAGGGGGTCACAAAGAGTAGGACACAACTTAGCGATCAAACAAAAACCACCACTGTCTTCCTGCTGAGAGTCACAAATGATAGCAAAACCTATTAATAATATTTAACAAATGAATATTGGGTTTTGAGGAAAATTATTCTGAGGAGTCAGTCAAGGGCTTCACAAACTACAAAGGAGTTCATCCAACCCCCCCCCCAAAAAAGGTTAATAATTCCTGACTAGAGACAATAAAGAATTATATAAAATCAGAATTTGATTAAGAAGGTCAGAAAAATTACCTGTCTATATAGATATCATTCCTACCATGAAATGTTGAGGTTTAACCAATTTAAAAATATTAATGTGATGGGAATACTCCATCTATCTATATTAGGGAATGATGCAAGGTCAAAGCAGATGTCAAATTCTAGATGATGTCTGCTTGTGTTTTAACATTTTCTGCAAGTGTTTTCCTAACACAAAGTACTGGATCCCTTCATACCATTTCAGATATGCCTGTCATCATGTACTGTCTTCAAATATTTTTCTATATTATTGAATTATCAGATCAAACACTAATATCTCATTACTTCTCATTTTGCTATTCCTGCTGCTTTTTACATTTGTCAATATTAACGATCTTTCTCTTTTGGATATGCTCATGATAATCTTAAGGGAATTTTAAACTATCATAAAAATTAAATTAAGTGTACGAGACAGCAAAAGAGACACTGATGTATAGAACAGTCTTATGGACTCTGTGGGAGAGGGAGAGGGTGGGAAGATTTGGGAGAATGGCATTGAAACATGTAAAATATCATGTATGAAACGAGTTGCCAGTCCAGGTTCGATGCACGATACTGGATGCTTGGGGCTAGTGCACAGGGACGACCCAGAGGGATGGTATGGGGAGGGAGGAGGGAGGAGGGTTCAGGATGGGGAACACACGTATACCTGTGGCGGATTCATTTTGATATTTGGCAAAACTAATACAATTATGTAAAGTTTAAAAATAAAATAAAATTGAAAAAAATTAAATTGAATATCTTTAATTCAAGTACACTTTGTTTTGCTTTTTGACTTATGAGTCTCATTTCTATATAAGGTAGATAATTACAGTCCTCAATTCATGACAAACTAGAATCATTGGTCTGTTTTATCTGAGGTTAACAGTTTTCCACTAGAGCCCCTCCTTCCAGCCTCTATCACCAATAGGAAACCAATCTAATGTGTTTAATATCTGTCTTCAGTATGGTGATACTATATGTGATTACAGTATGTTACTTTAGAAAAGTGATACTGTCTTATATTCTTGTTTTCTTTCTCACATTTTTCTATGTAAAATCATATCTTTAGAACCTATTCACCCTGATCTATAACACATGCACAATGACTGGAGTGAGTTTGATTGCTATGTAGTGTACTGTTCTATGCTCCTACCATATGAGCTTCCCACCCCCCACAAATTACCATGATTAACAGTCCTATCCATGTCCACCATAGATATGAGTCATATCCATGGCCCTGTGGGAGAGAGTCCCTGTGGACACACTAAGAAGAGGTATTGCTAGGTCAGAAGGAATAGGTTGTTGTGTCATTTTTCAGAAAGGTTGCAATTGTCAAAACAGAGTAATTTATTAAGGCTTTTATTTCCCCATGTATTTTTTTTATTAAACTTAGTATTATTGAGCATATAAAAAAACTTACTAGTTTTTATGGAGAAAAGTAGAACCCCACAGGCATTTCTCTGATCACACTATCAGTTGATCATATTATTCTTACAACAAAGCTACATAGGATCGCCTTTTGTGATATATGCCTCTACATATATTTGGACCATTTTTCTGTTGTGTTTCCTTGATAACTAATGAGAATTCCTTGTAATATTAGATATATTATTCATGTTTCCGGTTTAGGCCTCCAGTGGGTTCCCCTTTAGAAGGTTTGTCTGTTGTATTCTTCATTGAATAGAAATTTTTAATTTTGATATAGCTGTTATACTATTTGTTATGCCTTTGGTTTGTGCTTCTGCATTTTACTGAAGAAATTTCCATCCCAAGATCACAAATACATTTTTATATGTTTTTACTATTTACCTTACAGTTTTATGTTTCCATTTAGATACTTAATTAATCTGGATTTTATTCTTCTATGTTATTTGAAAGAACGGTTGCATTTTAGTTTTTCCTATCAGAGAGCCAGTAGTACAAACTCAATCACTTAAAAATGATCTACTTCTTCTCTCACTGATCCCTGCTGTCACAGCTATCACATAACACTACCCTCTTGTTGTCCAGTCACTAAGTTGTGTCCAGCACTTTGCAACCCCATGGACTGCAGCACACCTGGCTTCCCCATCCTTCACTGTCTCCTGGAGTTTGCTCAAACTCATGCCCATTGAGTCAGTGATGCCATCCAACCATCTCATCCTCTGTCAGCCCCTTCTTCTCTTGCCCTCGATCTTTCCCAGCATCAGAGTCTATTCCAATGAGTTGGCTCTTCACATCAGGTGGCCAAAGTATTGGAGCTTCAGCTTCAGCATCAATCTTTCCAATGAATATTCAGGGTTGATTACCTTTAGTATTGAGTGGTTTGATCTCCTTGAGTCCAAGGGACACTCAAGAGTCTTCTCCAGCACCACAGTTCGAAAGCATCAATTCTTCAGTGTTGCTTCGGGGCATCCTTATTTTTCCCTGATTTTATGTGTCTGTTCCTATACCAGTACATGCTTTTTATTGCTGTGGTATAGTATGCATTAAAAAGAATACATTAACATTTTTCTTCTACTTGCTCAGAAATTTCTAGGAGGACAAAATGTTTATTGGTTGCATTTTTTCCATCAATATAAAATTTGCTATATTCAAGTGTGCTGAAAAACAACACATTAAAAAAAAAAAAAACTTTATTGCCCATTTTATGGCATGTCAATGTATAATTGTGCTCTACATTGGAACCACTCACCCCTGGTATTTGGTATGTTAGTATAGGAACTGGCAGCAGTATTTTAATATTTGATTTAGAAAAAAAGTGAGTATTGAAGCTTAGCCAGCCACATATTCCTCCACAGTCTTTATGCTGTCCATCACTTCTCAAGAACTTAATATGAGATAGTTCGTTAGCTCTTAACCAAAATCCTTTATAATACTCTACTTTTTCTCTGCTGATCCTCCTCCTTTTTTTTACCTCTACTTAGCAAAAAGTATATGAAAGGGCTTGATAAATGTGAAGGTTCTTATATATTACATTGCCAATATAAAGAGTGGTGTTTTGGGGACTTCCTTCATGGTCCAGTGGTTAAGACTCTGCTCTTCCAATACAGGGGACTCAGGTTTGATCCCTGACTGAAAACTAAGATCCCACATGCCTTACAGCACAGGCCATTCCCACCAAAAAACAGAGTGATGTTTTATAGATAATAATAGCAACAAAGCTTTGTGTTTACATAATGCTTTATGAGTTTATGCAGTAAGAATGTATTCTTTCCTTTACTTTACTGATGAGAACTCTGACTCAAAAATTTTTCTTATTCTAAATTATAAACAAGGAATCTGAGACTTAGTGTGGTTCTCTTAATCTTTTGAGATACTAAGGCTGAGTGAAAGGCAGAATAAGAACTGTACCTCAGAGCTCTCTTTCTTCAGCATGCTGATGCCATTTCATTGTTTGCACTGGCAGAGAAGCTTTGTCTACTCCAGCAAACCACAGAGAGACCCCTATAATCCACTATAGGTTGCATTAAACTAGTACCTCTGGGTAAGAAAGATAACCATGCATAATGTTTTTATGCCTGATTTATAAAAGAATATAGTATATCTGTCAGGCAAACCAGATTGTGGTAACAAGAGCATTAATAATCCTCTATTGGCAATATTGTTCTAATATTACCAAGTATTCACTCTCCTTAAATCCTTTTTTCTCCCTGGCTCAGCTTATGTCATACGTTTTTCTGGATTTGCACACTTATGCCAGATAAAAGCTTTCCCTCACAGACGAAAGTTGGCAAACACACATATTGAGACAAATGCAAGAGGTACTATGGCATTTGTGAGGCATTTGTGAGGCATTGTGAGGCATTTGTGAGAATATTAGGAACATATGATCACTGATGATAAACAGACTAAGAAAAACTAAAAATGTGCACATTATGCCCCAATTTTCTGAAACTGTGATGTGAGAAGATGAGAAATCTTTGATTTGTTGTCTCTAAGAACTTTCTCACCAAAATGAAGATAACAAAATAATTTAAATACATCTAAAATTTTAAATATTCATGAAGAAATGAATGATAAGATAAAATCTACTTTTTGTGTTCTTCATTACATCATATATATATAATGCATTTTTTATATATGTGTATGTGTATATATATATATATCCTAGGGACAAGGTGGGCTTCCCTGGTGGCTCAGAGGTTAAAGCGTCTGCCTGCGATGCGGGAGACCTGGGGTCGATCCCTGGGTCTGGAAGATCCCCTGGGGAAGGAAATGGCAACCCACTCCAGTATTCTTGCCTAGGAAATCCCATGGATGCAGGAGCCTGGTGGCCTACAGTCCATAGGGTCACAAAGAGTCAGACACGACTGAGCGACTTCACTTCTTTAGGGACAAGGCTGAGCCCCTGCACCTTTGTAATAATCTCCATTACCACTATCTTTACCTCCATAACTCTTTCCCAGTAACTCTGGGCCGTATGAAAATAACAAATAATGTAGCCTCTTAACACACATCTCATAACACTGTGATCTATTTTATACGTTACTTTCACATTAATTCTTATGTCAAGCAATTTCATTGAAGATTTTCCTTCCCTAATCAAGTTTTGTGAGCCTGTGAACAGCCCAAGGACAGATTTTGATGACCCAGGACCATTCACCATGCCACTCTGCCTGCTTTTTTGTGGCTATGCCTCTGTTATGTATGGTTGGCTTTTAATTGCTCCAGAGCCTTCAGATAACATGTCAGCAGAATACATTTCTTACCAGCTTCTCCAGCAACCATGTTGGTTCAACATCGGATGCTTTATGTGTGTCCCAAGCAAGATCCATTAATATCCACCCTAGTCAAAATTCATTTGCTTCAACTTTTATTATATTTAAATGTTTGACATCAGAGCATGACTCAGGGTATAATGATGGAAAAAGGAATTTACAAGCATTCTTTTGCACAGTTCTGATAGGCACAAATATCAGTTGCCATGATTTAGTAAATCTCATCTACCAATAACACTTCAAATTTCAACCATCAGTGTATCAGCTGTGATTACTTAGTCTTATTAGCTGTGAGTACTTAGCTGTGACTATTTACTGGGTGCGAACTTGGAAGCTAGCTCTCAGTGCACAAATCACTACATACATAATAGATGCCTTTAGATGAGGGACCAATCACAGCACTTCTTTCTAAGTCTGTCAGTGATTGGTCACTGCATATCTGTTAATTCGGTTCACCCACAGACAATAAAAGGTACAGTTCAGTTACTTCCTTGTCTCCCAGTGATAAAATCCATGTGACATTTTACAAAAATGGACATTCAGAAGAGGAATCGAAGTGAAGCAAACAAATGATGAATGATAATGCTGGAAGTAAAATATGAATTGGACAAAAATAGATGTGTAAAGAAATGGCTGACCTGGGCATGTTGACATGACCCTAGTTGGAGACAGTCTACGTGAGAGCCAGGACTTAGCAAAGGGGAACTTTATATAAATGAAGAAAGTGGTTGTGACAAAAAGGATAAAGACTCTCCTGGGGAACAATGCAGGCAAAACACTTCACATGAAAGCAACTCCTGGAGTTATTTCACAACACTGAAATCACAAAGGGTAAAATGTCAGAAGCATATTCAAACTTGGGAAGAAGCATGATGTTTCTCCAAGACTTAGGAAAAAAATGGTAGCTCCCTATCCCATTACATGACAAGAAGAAGGCTAGTACTGTTCAAACAACCACTTGATAGGTTTTTTTAATGTAAAATAAAACACTGTAATTCTCATTTTTTCAAGTGGTTGAAATTACAGTATAAATATATAATTTTACATTAAAATGTATTAATGTTTTAAACTAACATTAACAGAATTTTTAATATTCCAACAAAATTTTTGAAACTTGCAGAACAATTGTAATTTTTCCTTTTGATTGTTGTTATGGTCACTTTACACAGTTTCAATTTATACGTTCATTTTTTGCAGTCCCATACGTACAAAATGAGGAATACACACACACACACACAGACACAAACACACACGTGAATGTGTGTATCTGTGTGGTGGTGGTGTGTGTGTATTTTGGGATATAAAAATGACAAATCTTTTCAAGTAAAATTTAGATGTAAAGTTTATAAAATATAAAATGACTAAGGCCACATATATTTTATATTCAAGTTATAGATTACTAAAAAAGTCATGAAAAGCAATATTTTTATTGACATGATTATATTTATAAAACCTTAATTGGAGCTTCTCAAAGTTTATCTTTCAATTCAAATGTTTTCAATACAGTTTTAAAATGCTCATATAACCAAGTATTGAGTTCATATGTTTCTGCCAAATATACCAACCTCGCTGGCGAGTGCACCTATATGGCAGTATAACAGCAAGCACTTTCCGAGCCCTCCTGCCAAAAGGAATATTAGGTGGTTTCAACAGTGAATTTCAGCCACTCATACTGAATACAATGCTACAATCCTTTGCCTTCTAGAAACAGGATCTTTAATACATTCTGCCTGCTGTGATTCTGTGACGCAGCTATCATATAGATATGAACAAACCATACTCAATAATGGAATACATATTGCAATCCATTGTGCAAATAACATGCAAATTTTCCTTGATATTGAAGTTTTGTAGAGCAAGATATTACCTATCTCTATTTTCAGGGTTAAGGCTATCAAAAGTTGTTCATCTGTATACATACACGCTACTTTAAAAAACACACACACAAAAAAACAGAACACAAAACCCTCTTGTGATACTGAAATCTTGTCCAACTGTTCAGTGAATACTGCTTAATCAATACATTCGAGAATCGAAAGTTCAAATCATTCTAATATTCTTAATAACCCACAGTTACTCTACATTAGTCTTCAAATATTAATGTTTCACAAAAATAGGCACCAATAAAACTGCTTTTACTATAGTTCTTGATGAATTAGAAGACATTTTAAGATATTCTTAATGCAAGGAGATCCAACCAGTCCATTCTAAAGGAGATCAGTCCTGGGATTTCTTTAGAAGGAATGATGCTAAAGCTGAAACTCCAATACTTTGGGCACCTCATGCGAAGAGTTGACTCATTGGAAAAGACTCTGATCCTGGGAGGGATTGGGGGCAGGAGGAGAAGGGGACGACAGAGGATGAGATGGCTGGATGGCAACACCGACTCGATGGACGTAAGTCTGAGTGAACTCTGTGAGTTGGTGATGGACAGGCAGGCCTGGTGTGCTGCGATTCATGGGATCACAAAGAGTTAGACATGACTGAGCGACTGAACTGAACTGAACTGAATGAAGAATAGCCATTGTAGACCGCTCATTAACAATGATGGTTAATGGGAATTTCTGCCTGAAGGGAGAAAAATTGCCAGGTTTCAGGATGCACTGTTTAAATATAAATATATATATGTGTGTGTGTGTGTGTGTGTGTGTGTGTGTGTATATGCTATTTCAAAGGAGTCCTGTGGTATAGAAGATTTTGACAGTCGTAAGGAAAAGCAAAAATTACCCAACTGGGTCAAACTCATCCTTAGGCCATGGGGCTCTAGCGTTCTGAGGAGTTTACTCTCTAAAAAACTGAACTGAACTGAATATCTACCTTACTCCATAACTCTCTCCTAACCTGTCATCTCTAAAGTTATTACCTGAACATGGCTGAATTTCAGTCTGTATTGACCTCTTGACAGTGAGATGATCCATATAGTCTTTACCCTGTAAAATGCATTTTCATAATTTCTACTTATCTCTTAAGGTTTTATGGGTAGGCTTTGGGTTTTATGTTTCAGACTTAATGAAGGAACTGTCTGCTTTTTTTCAAACTCTTCATGCCCTTATAAGCAGCAATCAAATCTCATTTGGCACTTAAGTTAAAAACAGGCAATTTACTAAATTTGTGGCTTGGATATTGAAACTTATCACCATTTACAATTTAAATGCATAACTAAAAGGCCTTAGAAATGTGAACTTGCAAAGAGGTGGTTAAGAGGTTACAGTATAAGAAATGGAGTCAGCAATCCTGAGCCCACTGCATGATTTTTAGAGTCACACAAACTCTATTCTTAGTTTTTTCATCTATTGTGTGTCTTAGTTGCTCAGTTTCGTCTGACTCTTTGTGACTCTATGGACTGTAGCCTGCCAGGCTTCTTTGTCTGAGTTCTCCAGGCAAGAATATTGGAGAGGGTTGCCATTACTTTCTCCAGGGGATATTCCCAACCCGGTGATCGAACCTGGGTCTCCTGCATTGCGGGCAGATTCTTTACCATCTGAGCTACCAGGGAACCCCTTTTTATCTATTAAATGGGTATGATATAATTTATGCTGCATAGTGTTGTTAATAGGATTAAACCAGATGATACATTTCTTTATAGTTAATGGCAGATAATAAGCACCGAAGTATTTTCAGCTATTGCTAGAACTCAATAATTTATAACCAAACCTATAAGTTTTGCCTGGGAAAAATGCCAAACCTAAATCAGGATGTATGGTTCAGCTCAGTTGAGTGGCTCAGTCATGTCTGAGCCTTTGTGACTCCATGGACTGCAGCACTTCAGGCTTCTCTGTGCATCACCAACTCCTGAAGCTTGCTCAAGCTCATGTCCATCGAATCGGTGATGCCATCCAACCATCTCATCCTTTGTCATCCCCTTCTCCTCCTGCCTTCAATCCTTCCCAGCATTAGGGTCTTTTCCAGTGAGTCAGCTCTGCTCATCAGGTGGCCAAAGTATTGGAGCTTCAGCTTCAGCATCAGTCCTTCCAATGAATATTCAGGGTTGATTTCCTTTAGGAGGGACTGGTTTGATCTCCTTGCAGTCCTACGGTCTCTTAAGAGTCTTCTCCAACACCACAGTTCAAAAGCATCAATTCTTCAGCACTCAGCTTTCTTTATGGTCTAACTCTCACATCCATACATGACAACTGGAAAAACCGTAACTTTGACGAGATGGACTTTTCTTGAAAAAGTGACGTCTCTGCTTCTTAATATGCTGTCTAGGCTTGTCATAGCTTCCCTTCCAAGAAGCAAGCATCTTTCAATTTCATGGCTGCATTCACCATCTGCAGGATTTTGGAGCCCAAGAAAACAAAGTCTGTCATTGTTTCCATCATTTCCCCATCTATTTTCCATGAAGTGATGGGACCGGATGCCATGATCTTAGTTTATTGAATGTTGAGTTTTAAGTCAGATTTTTCACTTTCCTCTTTCACTTTCATCAAGAGGCTCTTTAGTTCCTCTTCACTTTCTGCCATATGCGTGGTATTATCTACATGACCCTAGTTATTATTATGTGGTTTTTTAATTAGTTTTATTTATGGCAACTACAATTAACTTTTCTACCCACCCATTCTTAAATCTTTTTGTGTATCTCAACCTATCCAGAATGGCAGATATTTAAATTATATGATGACATTAGCAAATGGTACACCACATCCAAAATCTCTGTGGCCATTCAATTGATTGCTGGAGTGGGTCAGCCCCAAATATGGTTGGTAGACATGATAATGACAGTAACTCAATTCATCACGGCCAGCACAAAGGTGGACAACCCAGTTTCTAGATTTGAGTCCTGTATAGCAACCTTCCTAACTTCTTCAAAGCCTTCATTGCTATTACTTTTTACTAGTGTAAATTTGATTTGCATAAATTTAGGGCTATGAAAGTTCAGTTATGATTCATATTATTATGTGAATTCCAATTGATAGTTATGTGCTTTTCAGCTAAACTCAATGGTTCTTGTGTAAGTAATTCTTGAGAGTTAAATAATTCTTACCCATGAACCTCATTTTACTCTTCAGATAAAATATTTTCTTATTTTTATACCTACCAACTCTAGAAACATGATAGTATTTTTCTTCCTAGAGCCAGAAAGATGTAATAAGAAACCAAGCACATTTATGCAAGCATGGTGCTAGCAGCTGGATAGTGTCAAAATTCTTACATTTATTACTTTAGATTTACCAACAATTATGGGCATATTTTGAAGTGACTTTCAGAGTTTGAACATACTTTACTTCTATAATCAAAGTATACTCCAAACAGATGGATTAGGAAAATGTGATCATTGACCTGTAAACTGAGGGTTGGGGGCAATTGGGGGAGAATATGCAAAGTATGAGGGTTGCTGGAAATTTCCTCCTTATATACCAAGTTTAGGAATTGAAGAAGCATAACTATTATGCTTTTCTAGCTAGTGGTGGCAAGCATATTCATTAGTTGTAGGCTTAGTGCCAGACTAGGATAAAGGAAACCTGAGTGTCAGCTAGTATTTTCACTTAACCTATGGAGTTCAGTGTTTCTTATATTAAGTTCTTCTTAATATAAGAGAATTGATATAGATCATCTTTAAGATGTGTGCTCTATCTGTAATTCAGTGCTTCTAGGACTTTCTTGACAATTTAGGAGAAACTAATCCTACTTTAGATGGTGACTGTAGCCATGAAATTAAAAGATGCTTACTCCTTGGAAGGAAAGTTATGACCAACCTTGATAGCATATTCAAAAGCAGAGACATTACTTGGCCAACAAAGGTCTGTCTAGTCAAGGCTATGGTTTTTCCAGTGGTCATGTATGGATGTGAGAGTTGGACTGTGAAGAAAGCTGAGCGCTGAAGAATTGATGCTTTTGAACTGTGGTGTTGGAGAAGACTCTTGAGAGTCCCTTGGACTGCAAGGGGGTCCAACCAGTCCATCCTAAAGGAGATCAGCCCTGGGATTTCTTTGGAAGGAATGATGCTGAAGCTGAAACTCCAGTACTTTGGCCACCTCATGCGAAGAGTTGACTGATTGGAAAAGACTCTGATGCTGGGAGGGATTGGGGGCAGGAGGAGAAGGGGACGACAGAGGATGAGATGGCTGGATGGCATTACCGACTCGATGGACATGAGTTTGAGTAGACTCCAGGAGTTGGTGATGGACAAGGAGGCCTGACATGGTGCGATTTATGGGGTCGCAAAGAGTCAGACACAACTGAGCGACTGAATAAACTGAATCCTACTGCTGGGATAATAAATCTTATAATTGCATGATGCAAGAGAGAAAATTGAAGGAAGAGAGATAAACTCTCTAACAAGAGTCAGGCCCCTTGATGTTGTCCCCATGTTTGGAAATGTTTGCAATAGGGACTGTAGGCATTTTTACCTAAGATCAAGGTTGTCCTGAGTTACTCTTAGTACTAAGCAGTCAGCTACATAAGTTCGTGTGTACATAAAATCCTTCACAGCTCAGCATCTTGGCATTCCTTGGAGCCACTTGATACTTCTGCCTCAGTTTCTCAAGATCAGTCATGACACAGTAAGTCATACAGGAAGCTGCACTTGGCATATAGTCAGTCCATCATTTGCTGCAGGATGACCAGTTTAGCTTTAGTGGAAGAATTGATGAAGTTGAATTCCACCAAAATGGAATAAAGTTGGACTATTTGGATGTTTCATGAGAAAGAGAAATTCTTTTTCTATGTGGGAAAGAGAATTAAAGGAGATTTTAATGTACCCTTTCCTTCAAATCTATTACAGAGACTAAGCCTTCATTTTATTGTTGTATACTGTCTTCCCTTTCTTTTGCTTTGTCATGTAAATGTCATCTCTCTGACCTTTCAGAATCACTAATTGTGTGGTACTTATCCTGAATATATTTTTGAGTTGTATTTAAATGGTATGATAATAGAATTTCTTATTACCCTGTCTCTAAGCTTTGGCCAAACGTCCTCAGATTGCTGATAACCACAGTCAGAGATCTATTCTTTAGGAATTTGACCTCACGTATGTGAATCACAAGAGAAGAAAGTAGTCATGACCTCATCCCCAGACACCTATCAAAGGTGAAGAAAAACAGAACCAAGTCATGCCGACATCCACGCTGAAGACATTGCAGAGGAGGTTACTGTGTCTGCCAAGACCATAGACAGGCTTCATCATATGTCCCACTAGGAACGCTGAAAGTCCAAACTGAAGGAAATTTTAATATGATTGTAGCTACAGAACAAATATTTTATATCTCCAAGAATAATATGCTTTTTTGGTGAGTTGACATTTCCTGGCCTGCTTTCCTGCATGAAGAAGCTCAAGTTTCAGTACATTAAATTTATGATGCCACTTGGGCCTGCCAAGGGAACTTAAACAGATACTTGATGTCCTAAACTGAAATCGTATTTTTAAAACCAACTCTATTTTGTGTAAAACTGAGCTATGTACTTAACAAAAAAAAAAGAAAAAAAGCAATAACTACCCTGCATTTACCCCATTTCCAGATCAGGATGCTGGAGTCTTTTTATAATTGGTTGAGAAAATGTAATTTTAGCCACTGAAAGTTGGACTTCAAATTTTATACCCAATTAGAGGTTTCATTAAGCTTCATGTCATGTGAATTTGGTTCCATGTCTATCTCTTTAATTCTTGCCAACTACAGCAGCCTTGAAATACTTGCCTACTATAAAATTGTGCTTTGCATAGTAATTCCCAAAAGAAATCAAATTTAAACTTTGTCAGTTGGGGTTTTTTGTTTTGCTTTGTCTTTTAATCTCTCTTTTTATTGAGACTATTCTCACCTTGGTAAAAATAATCAATTTCATATGGGTCCTGGTGCCAATGTGCAGCTCCCAGACTGGGAAAGTTTTCTTGGTGGATCTGAAACAAATTCTGCCAGACTTCCTAGGATCCCTAGTCATTGTGGAATGTCTTTTGCTTCTCATTGTGCAATCTCAGGAGCCCTGGGGGAATATAATTTTTATGTACTGGAAAGTTTTAAGAGCTACAAAGTATTGCCTTAGTGCAAGTCACTAGGCCTGGAGGAAAGAACGGTGACTTGGGAAAAGCTCTAAGTAAAATATCGTTTTTTTTTTTTTTGTTTTTTTTTTTCCTGAATATTCGGAGGGATTATGTTAGAAATACCAACCCAGTAGGAAAAGATTTATGCATCAAGGCACAACACATCAGATTAAAGAGAACTGAGTTATTTGAGTTCTCAGGTATTTTCTCAAGGGTCTGAATGACTTGGAGTTCTCTTCTGTGGGGGCAAGGGTGGAAACACCTTACTCTCGCAACAGGTAAGCTTTTTTACTGCTAAGTGAGGGCCTAGCACAGTTTCTGATTCAATAGTAAGTGCCCTTAAAAAGTGGCTGTTATATTTCCTTGACATATTGTGCCTTTAAACAGTTAAAAATATTCTTTTTGTCCATTATGATGTTTTTCACTTTAAATTCTATTTGGTCTTATGTTAAAAATATTACACTGGCATTTTTATCCTGTATTTTTTATATATATGGTCATTCTTTGATTTTCACACTTTCTATGTACACCCTTTTTTATTTTTCTTGTTAACATTACACCTTGGGATCTTCTTTTTAAACAGATATGAAAACCTCTATCTTTTGATTGTGTTTATCCACTTATATTTGACTCTTACCCATTTATTAGCTATAATTACTCTTGTATTTTCTTGTACACGTATGTCTGTGTGTATATGTGTGTGAGAGACTTTTAGTGCCCCAAGTTCCATGGCCAGCTAGCTAATATCAGTTGAAATTTATTACTACGGTGGACAAGGTGACACCTTTCTCAGGCTACCCAGTGGCAGCTTAACTCAGGGCAATGTGAGAAGAGAACACAACACAAATAGAATGCTCTCCTACTTAGTCTGCTTTAGTTGGATATTTCCTTCCTGTCAGGGCTCTTGTTCCCTTTCTGATCTTTCTTAAATAGTTTCAGGTTTTTCCTGTGAATGTCTTAGGACCAATGCTTCTCTACCCTCACAGCTCATTACTACCATCTCAATGGTGTAGTGTCACCTTAAGGAATTCCAGTTTAATTGGTGTAGAATGAGATCTGGGAACTGGTAGTTTGTTTTTGTTTTTAGTGTATAGTTGATTTATAGTGTTGTGTTAGTTTCAGGTTTACAGCAAAATGAATCAGTTACACACACACACACACACACACAATTTTAAGATTCTTTTCCCATATAAGCATTATAGAGTACTAAGTAGAGTTCCACGTGCTAAACAGTACGACCTTTTTAGTTATCTATTTTGTAGTATGTATATGTCAATCACAACCTCCCAATTTATCCTCCCCTACTCTTATCCCTAGTAACATAAATTCGTTTTCTGCCTCTGTAATTCTGTTTCTGTTTTTAGATAAGTTCATCTGTACTCTATCTTTAGATTCCATATGTGTTACCATATGATATCTTTCTTTCTCTGTCTGATTTACTTAACTCAGTATGACAATCTCTAGGTCCATCCATGTTGCTGCAAAATGCATCGTTTCATTCTTTTTTATTAGTAATATCCATTGTATGTGTGTACCATACCTTTATCCATTCTTCCATTGATGGACATTTAGGTTGCTTCCATGTTCTATCTGTTGTAAATAGTGCTGCAATGAACACTGGGGTACATGTGCCTTTTTGAGTCATGGTTCTCTCTGGATATATGCCCAGGAGTAGGATTGCTGGATCATATGGTAGCTCTATTTTCAGGTTTTAAAGGCGCCCTAGTACTGTTTTCCTAATGGTTACATCAGTTTACATTCCCACCAACATTGTAGGAGGGTTCCCTCTTCTCCACACCGTCTCCAGCATTTATTGTTTGTAGGTTTTAATGATGGCCATTCTAACTTCTGTGAAGTGATACCTCACTGTAGTTTTGATTTGCACTTCTTGGGAGAAATATCAATAACCTCAGATATGCAGATGACACCACCCTTATGGCAGGAAGTGAAGAGGAACTCAAAAGCCTCTTGATGAAAGTGAAAGTGGAGACTGAAAAAGTTGGCTTAAAGCTCAACATTCAGAAAACGAAGATCATGGCATCCGGTCCCATCACTTCATGGGAAATAGATGGGGAAACAGTGGAAACAGTGTCAGACTTTATTTTCCTGGGCTCCAAAATCACTGCAGATGGTGACTGCGGCCATGAAATTAAAAGACGCTTACTCCTTGGAAGGAAAGTTATGACCAAATTAGATAGCATATTCAAAAGCAGAGACATTACTTGGCCAACAGAGGTTCGTCTAGTCAAGGCTATGATTTTTCCTGTGGTCATGTATGGATGTGAGAGTTGGACTGTGAAGAAGGCTGAACGCCAAAGAATTGATGCTTTTGAACTGTGGTGTTGCAGCAGACTCTCAAGAGTCTCTTGGACTGCAAGGAGATCCAACCAGTCCATTCTGAAGGAGATCAGCCCTGGGATTACCTTGGAAGGAATGATGCTAAAGCTGAAACTCCAGTACTTTGGCTACCTCATGAAAAGAGTTGACTCATTGGAAAAGACTCTGCTGCTGGGAGGGATTGGGGGCAAGAGGAAAAGAGGATGCCAGAGGATGAGATGGCTGGATGGCATCACTGACTCGATGGACGTGAGTCTGGGTGAACTCCGGGAGTAGGTGATGGACAGGGAGGCCTGGCGTGCTGTGATTCATGGGGTTGCAAAGAGTCAGACACGACTGAGTGACTGAACTGAACTGAACTGAATAATTAATAATGTGGAACATTTTTTCATTTAGATGGCTACCTATTAGCCATCTTTATTTTTTTTTTTGGAGAACTGACTTTAGATCTTCCACCCACTTTTTGATTGGGTAATTTGTAGTTATTTAAAAATTCTACCACCCCTGGGGATTCTAATGTGCAGCCAGGAAGGAGAACCCCACCACATTACACATATCATGTTTCATGATTCATAATGTTTTCCTAGTACAAAGAACAAAAGCCTAGTACTGAGTGGCTGCTCTTCCTGGAGGCTTTTGGAAGCTTCATATATGTGGGGAGATGTCTGTAGGGCTGTGAATACCTTAAGTTCTAGATCTATCCAAGAAACCCTGACAACATTTGTGATGCCATAGAGAGAGTGCCACCCTGCTCAGACCATCTGCTAGGAAGTTCTAGGTTGTCGTCAGCTGGTGCAATACAGAGGGAAGGGGTTCAAAACCAGGCCCGAGGAGAACTTTCTTCCTCTTCTTGTATCCCATATTCACTTTCCCTAGCCCTATCCCACTCCAGGCTTCTGTTTTCTCCCAACCCAAGGACTTAACCTCCTTTTGCCAACAGTCTCTCATAGGATTTTTGATTAGATAACCTGTGAGGCTTTAGGTTCTGTCAGCCTCTTCTATGTTCTTTCTGGTATTGAATGCTTGGTCTAAAATGAGCATTTTCCCTCAGTTCTGTTTTTCATCTCTCACTGACTTTGTTCATTAGCAATAACAGGTTTTCATGTCTAAATGCCTTCTAGACTGATGAGACTATAATCTTTTTGAGGGTCAGAGCCTTTGTCTCTAGTAGTCATTATTGTTTTTTCTGTGCCTAGAGTGGTGTCTGATTTGGTGCATAAAATTATCTTTATTTATTCCTGTTGTCTTCAAACAGGTTGTCCATTCTAACAGCTTTGATGTATGTTTCAATAAAAATATTTCTTAATATTCAGATATAAAACATACATTAATTTAAACAATTTATAGAATTTATTTTATTCATTTCATAGGAGGTAAGCCTATAATTTCAATTTTGTTGTGGCATCTAAGTAAAAATGAGCTTGTAAATCTCAAACTATTCTTAGTATGCAACAATGTTACTGTTGACACAAATCAATCTGGTGTGTTTATTCTGGAAAAAAATCACATTTTATGAAAGACATAGTCCTCTAAGATATTTTAGTTTCCTGGCTTATTGCTGCATACTGCTTTTTATAATACCTAAAGTCCTGACAGCAAATAGAACCTTATAGAGAAAGAAAAATAATTGAAGGTGTTTTATTACTCCTTGGGATAGAAGAAAGAGAAAAACAAGGCTAAGCTTTGGAGGGAATATCAAGTATAGAACATACTGGGAGCCTCAGGAAATAGAATCTGATGCCTTCAGTTAGTCACGGAAGGTGAAGAGGGAAGGCGTGGAGCACAGTGAACAAGCTATCTTGCAATAGGCTTTAGAGCAAACCTAGAGTCAGTTACTTCCCTGAAGACGTGGAGGTGGTCCTTATGAAAAAATTAACCTGAGATAAGAGTCTATCTCTGCCAGGAGAAAGGGAAAGAAGAAAGACAAATATTGGGCTTTTAAAAAATTTACTGAAGAAACAAATATAGGGACTGAAGGTGGGATGGAGAGAGTGAGAGATCACAGAGCAAGAGAGAGAGAGTCAGAAGTACTTTCCGTAACTAAATGATCTGTTGAGAGAGTTTTATGTTTTCCTTTTGAGAAAACATTCCAGTTTAAATGGAATATAATGTTTCTACCCTTCACTTTCTGCCGTAAGAGTGGTGTCATCTGCGTATCTGAGGTTATTGATATTTCTCCCAGCAATCTTGATTCCAGCTTGTGCTTCTTCCAGCCCAGCGTTTCTCATGATGTACTCTGCATAGAAGTTAAATAAGCAGGGTGACAATATATAGCCTTGACGTACTCCTTTTCCTATTTGGAACCAGTCTGTTGTTCCATGTCCAGTTCTAACTGTTGCTTCCTGGCCTGCATATACGTTTCTCAAGAGGCAGGTCAGGTAGTCTGGTATTCCCATCTCTTTCAGAATTTTCCACAGTTTGTTGTGATCCACACAGTCAAAGTCTTTGGCATAGTCAATAAAGCAGAAATAGATGTTTTTCTGGAACTCTCTTGCTTTTTCCATGATCCAGCGGATGTTGGCAATTTGATCTCTGGTTCCTCTGCCTTTTCTGAAACAAGATTGAATATCTGGAAGTTCTTGGCTCCCATATTGCTAAAGCATGGTTTGGAGAATTTTGAGCATTACTTTACTAGTGTGTGAGATGAATGCAATTATGCATTAGTTTGAGCATTCTTTGGCATTGCTTTTCTTTGGGATTGGAATGAAAACTGACCTTTTCCAGTCCTGTGGCCACTGCTGAGTTTTCCAAATTTGCTGACATATTGAGTTTTACAGGAGATACCCCACGTCCATGGAACATTGGACTAGTTCAAATTTGGGAAAGGAGTACAACAAGGATGTATATTGTTACTTTGCTTATTTAACTCATATGCAGGGTACATCATGCAAAATGCCAGTTGGATGACTCACAAGCTGGAATCATGATTTCCAGGAGAAATTTCAACAACCTCAGATATGCAGATGATACCACTCTAATGGCAGAAAGCAAAGAGGAACTAAAGAGCCTCTTAATGAAGGTAAAAAGCAGAGTGGAAAAGCTAGCTTAAAACTCAACATCCAAAACACGAAGATATGGCATCTGCTCCCATCATTTCATGACAAATAGATGGGGGAAAAGTGGAAACAGTGACAGACTTTATTTTCTTGGGCTCCAAAATCACTGTGGACAGTGACTGAAGCCATGTTATTAAAAGACACTTACTTCTTGGAAGAAAAGCTTGGACAGACTAGACAGCACATTAAAAAGCAGAGACATCACTTTGTGAACAAAGGTGCATATAATAAAAGCAATGATTTTTCTAGTAGTCATTTATGGATGTAAAAGTTGAACCATAAGGAAGGCTGAGCACTAAAGAATTGATGGTTTTGAATTATGGTGCTGGAGAAGACTCTTGAGAGTCCATTGGGACTGCAAGGAACTCAAACCAGTCAATTCTAAAGGAGATCAAAACAGTCAATCCTAAAGGAAATCAATCCTGAATATTCATTGGAAGGATTGATGCTGAAGCTGTAGCTCCAATACTTAGGCCTCTGATGCAAAGAGCTGACTCACTGGAAAAGACCCTGATGCTGGAAAATATTGAAGGCAGAAGGACAAGGGGACAAGGGGGCAACAGAGGATGAGATGGTTGGGATGGCATCACTGACTCAGTGGACATGAGTTTGAACAAACTCTGGGAGATAGTGAAGGACAGGGAAGCCTGGCATACTACAGTCCATAGGATCACAAAGAGTTGGACTCGACTTAGTGACTGAACAATAATCTGAAGCATCAAATATGCTTTTAAATTCAAAGCAGACATGTTTGAAGTAAGAATTTTATGACAATTTTTTAATTCATTAAGTCTCATTGCCATTTGGATTTAAAATTTGTTCATTCCTAAGCTTGAAATCATTTCAGCTCTACATGTAATTTTAAGAGATTCAAGACTAAAAACAACAATGTTATCTAACTGGTGAACTGAGCTAAAGGACTGAAAGATTTTACAAGTCAATTTCAAAAGGAATTCAGAGATATCAATCACCATGTCCAATGTCCTGCTTTCAATTAACGAATGAAAAGCTCTGTAGAAAATCTACAGACTCCTATTACTAGAGAATGCCTGAAATAGCAATTGTTCTGTTTAACTTATTGTTAAACAATAAAACATTGTCTTCTCCTTCATATAAAATTTGAATATATTAGACAAAGCAGAATACCACCCATCACTTGAAGAGCTCTTGCAGCTGTTGCTCCCAGAATAAAAAGTCTATTGTTTTATAAAGCAGATCTGTCTGGAGCTATCCACATTGCTAAAAAGAGCCAGATTGTCAGTGAATGGTTCATCTATAATCTCAGCAAGTTGGTTTATTGATGATTCAGTAATTCTTTGATTCCTTGAATTGAACAACTGGATTTTTATTTTTTTTTCTCCTCAATTGATAGATGTGTCTGCCTTCAGACTAAAAATTTACCTAAAGCTCTTAAAAGATAAATGCACAAACTTTATCCGTTAGGGAAAGCATGTTTGAAGTCTCAGACCATTGATTCTCTGATGGTAGGAACCTTCTTAATTTTGTTTTAGGTTAGTTTTCTGAAAAAATGATGAGATAGAGTTTATATAAATTATGCAATAACTTCCTTATACCTCTAAAGTTCTATAGCACTACCAAAGGATCTCATTCCATAATAGCAGTCTTTGGAATTTTTCATGTTGATAAAAAATTGGCCAGAGATATATTGTTCTCAACTTGAGATGTCTCATGAGTAGACACAGCCCTAAAATCGGGACGCAGGTATCATGTATATTTTTGTCAATTTTCAGTCAAGGATGAGTAAAATCAAAAGTTGTCTGAAAAGATGCCTTTTAGTTTTGTGTTTATATTGGCTTGTGGTTGCTATGCTTAGTTATTTAAACAACTACTTCTTAATGTATTATGCTTACTCAGTCGTGTCTAACTCTTTGCAACACAATGGACTGCAGACCACTAGGCTCCTCTGTCCATGGGATTTTCCAGGCATGAATACTGGAGTGGGTTGCCATTTCCTACTCAAGGGGAGCTTCCCAACCCAGAGGTTGATCCCACGTCTCCTGAGTCTCCTGCATTTGCAGGATGGTTCTTTACCACTGCCCCACCTAATATTTTATCTTAAATCCACAACTTGATGCAACCATTGTTGTGCTTTATTGAAACTATAATTATACATGAATTATTGACAAATACTCTCATGGATTTTAATCATTGATCACTTTCTCCATTTATTTGAATGACATTGCTCCAGGTGTTTTCAGTACCCACAGCAGGAGTGACTCAGACTTGAAGGCTGTGAGCACAGGCATGACATGTGCTCTATGAACCAGCTCTGCACAGTTGAGCCATACATAGTATGAGCCTACTACACTGATTTTCAGTGATTTAGGCACATAAACTATAGTACAACCAAAACTTACATCTAGATTTGAATAAAAGTTAAGCTAACCTTCTGGTATAAAGATCTTAAAATGTATTCCTGGTCTGGTTTACCACATTTTCCACTTTTGAATAAGATTAAACTGAAATAATCTGCACAAATAGCATGCTTACCCCAAAGAGAATAATTATCCAATTATCCATAAATCTCACAATAAGAATTTTGATGGGAATTTTGCAAATCTCTTTGATATATGAAGGCCTTGAGTTATGGATCTGAGTAGGGCTGGCATTCATCAATCACTGCAAAAAAATTAAGGGAAAATTATAATACTAGAAATGCTCACTGCAAAAATGGTAGAATCCATGAGGTATTATTAACCTTTAAAATATTCCTCTCTTTCAGAGAATATACTATGTAATCAATTTTTTAGTTAAACATTGCCTTTTCCATCATATCCACTCAAGCACTGTTTCATTCTTTTCCTAGAACATTTTCTTTAGTGTGTGCTCTTGCCTTTTTATACCTTCAAATGTTCTTTTGACATAAACTTTGTAGTATTGTTGAAACAACATCTTAAAATTATCTAGAGTGTTGTGTAAGTTTTCTTCTGTTTGAAGTGAAGAATTTTTTGCATTGTTAAAGATCAATAACGAAGACAAACAATATCAAAAGTACTATCAGACCTTTAAGATAGAGGATGGCATATTGATAAATACATTCTAAAAATAAACATTTATTTGTCATAAAAATTAAGTTTGGAGAAGTCTGAGAAAAACTATAAATATATGTCAACAAAAAAGGTCATATGGTAGTTGATTACTGTGAACTATATCTAAGTAGTGTTTATCCATATACTATTTATGTCTATAGTGTGTAACTATATATACTATACAGTATATGGTTATAAATGTCTATTTTATATCTAGTATTTTAAAATTTTCATATTTTCATGAAGTAATCTTTGCAACTAATTACAAGCAATGATTTCCCTACCCTTTTGCTAGTTTAGATCTCTTCCTCAGAAATGAGTGCTTTTCTCTCTTTAGCTTTTTTTCTGAAAAATAATATTCTTCCAGTGCTGATTCTCTATCCATCATTTTGGTCATTGATTATCTTTTGATAAGACAGATGAAACATATCTCATTTTTTGGCCAGACTTCTAGCCCCCCTTCTCCCATATTGAGTATATATACTTTTTCCTTGGGATTTAGTTCATTTTAAAAAATGGCCCATTACATAGATGTACCATGTCTTCTTTATCCATTCTTTGTTGATGGACATTTGGGTTGCTTCCATGTCTTGGCCATTGTAAGTAATGCTATAATGAACATTAGGATGCTTGTATCCTTTCAGATCATGTTTTTCTCTGGGTCATGCTAGGAGTGGGATTGTAGGGTCATATGGTATTTCTGTTTGCTGTATGAGAAACTTCTTTCCTATTTCCCTGGATTCTGTCATTTCCTTTCTTTTCCTTGGCTTTTATTTCTGAATGCTGTTTTGCTGCTATCATGCAGATTGGTTGGGTTTTTCCAGAGATTCTACATTTCCGGATGATGCTGATGCTATTGGTCAAAGAAACACACTTTAAACAGCATTGTCTTAAATTAGTGCTGTCCAGTCAAAACATAATGCAAGCCAAATCTATAATTTTTAAATTGCTGATAGCCATATTAAAAAAGTAAAAGAAACAGGTGAGTTACATAATTTTAATACTTTTATTAACCCATATATTCAGACAGGTAGCACTCAATAGGTAATCAATATTTACTTATTCTAAAGATATTTTCATTATTTTTCATAATAAATATTTGAAATCTGGTACATGTATTACACTATACAGCATGTCTCAGTTTGGAGTAGCCACATTTCAAAAGCTGAATGCCACATGTGGCAAAACAAAGCCCAAGGGGACCTCCTGCATATGTGCACTAGGACACGCTGGAACATGTGTACAAAAATGTTCCAGTGATGATGCTCAACCTAGCAGAAAAATGGAAAAATCTAAATGCCTATTAATGAATAAATGACTACTATGCAGGATTCAAACAGCAACTGCAAACAACAAAAATAGAGATGGATGTTAGGAAGAAAATTTGAATTAAAAAATTAGCTGTGCAAAACTACACTTGTAATACCATTTTATAACACTGGTGAAAGAAATCAAAGACGACACTAATAGATGGAGAAATATACCATGTTCATGGATTGGAAGAATCAATAGAGTGAAAATGAGTATACTACCCAAAGCAATTTATAGATTCAATGCAATCCCTATCAAGCTACCAACGGTATTCTTCACAGAGCTAGAACAAATGATTTCACAATTTGTATGGAAATACAAAAAACCTCGAATAGCCAAAGCGATCTTGAGAAAGAAGAATGGAACTGGAGGAATCAACCTACCTGACTTCAGGTTCTACTACAAAGCCACAGTCATCAAGACAGTATGGTACTGGCACAAAGACAGAAATATAGATCAATGGAACAAAATAGAAAGCCCAGAGATAAATCCATGCACATATGGACACCTTATCTTTGACAAAGGAGGCAAGAATATACAATGCATTAAAGACAATCTCTTTAACAAGTGGTGCTGGGAAAACTGGTCAACCACTTGTAAAAGAATGAAACTAGAGCACTTTCTAACACCATACACAAAAATAAACTCAAAATGGATTAAAGATCTAAATGTAAGACCAGAAACTATAAAACTCCTAGAGGAGAACATAGGCAAAACACTCTCTGATATACATCACAGCAGAATATTGGAAATAAAAGCAAAAATAAACAAATGGGACCTAATTAACCTTAAAAGCTTCTGCACAACAAAGGAAACTATAAGCAAGGTGAAAAGACAGCCTTCACAATGGAAGAAAATAATAGCAAATGAAGCAACAGACAAACAACTAATCTCAAAAATATATAAGCAACTCCTACAGCTCAATTCCAGAAAAATAAATGACCCAATCAAAAAATGGGCCAAAGAACTAAATAGACATTTCTCCAAAGAAGACCTACAGATGGCTAACAAACACATGAAAAGATGCTCAACATCACTCATTATCAGAGAAATGCAAATCAAGACCACTATGAGGTACCATTTCACGCCAGTCAGAATGGCTGTGATCCCAAAGTCTACAAGCAATAAATGCTGGAGAGGGTGTGGAGAAAAGCAAACCCTCTTACACTGTTGGTGGGAATGCAAACTAGTACAGCCACTATGGAGAACAGTGTGGAGATTCCTTAAAAAACTGGAAATAGAACTGCCTTATGATCCAGCAATCCCACTGCTGGGCATACACACTGAGGAAACCAGAATTGAAAGAGACACATGTATCCCAATGTTCATCACAGCACTGTTTATAATAGCCAGGACATGGAAGCAACCTAGATGTCCATCAGCAGATGAATGGATAAGCAAGCTGTGGTACATATACACAATGGAGTATTACTCAGCCATTAAAAAGAATACATTTGAATCAGTTCTAATGAGGTGGATGAAACTGGAACCTATTATACAGAGTGAAGTAAGCCAGAAAGAAGAACACCAATACAGTATACTAATGCATATATATGGAATTTAGAAAGATGGTAACAATAACCCTGTATACCAGACAGCAAAAGAGACACGGATGTATAGAACAGTCTTTTGGACTCTCTGGGAGAGGGAGACGGTGGGATGATTTGGGAGAATGGCATTGAAATGTGTATAATATCATATATGAAACAAGTCACCAGTCCAGGTTTGATGCACAATACTGGATGCTTGGGGCTGGTGCACTGGGACGACCCAGAGGGATGGTATGGGGAGGGAGGAGGGAGGAGGGTTCAGGATGGGGAACACATATATACCTGTGGCAGATTCATTTTGATTATGGCAAAACCAATACAATATTGTAAAGTTAAATTAAAGAAAAGAAAAAAAAAAGCTCAAAGGAGTACAAAAGCAAAACAATATGCTCTTTTGGAATATATAAATATTTGTAAACTTACCAAAAAAAGTTCACTAAGAGAGTGATGAAAACAAAAGCTTGTGAATATGATGTGGGAAGGGCATGAGGGTTGTGAGGGGCTGAGAAATGAGATGAAGAGAAGCACGTAAGAACTTGTATTATCAGAATACACTAGTCCTTGGACAGGTAGTGTAGCCAAGGGTGCTGTAGTTTATACAATTGTACTTCAAACCTTTTAACATGCTCTCTTGGCTGAGGTTCCCCCAGGAAGATAGAGCTTGCATGCAGGTAGTTTCCTATGAGAAGTGATTCGAAAGAACAGGTTAGGGTTTTGGAAAAGGGAAATAAGGGAGATACGAAAGCTAATGGAATTAAGGATAACTGGGGCTCATATCTGCCAGGACCTTCTGTGGAATCCAAAGAATCCACCTCAGAATCCCAGGGTGATGCATTTATCACTGACACCTGACTCTCTTGGTCAAAATTGCCCCACAGAGCATTAACTTCCCACTTCCAGGCCGGGCAGGAATGACTTCCAGGAGGGACCAAGTCAGTTCCCCTCAGCCTTCCCTGTGGTGGTTTTAGGGAAGCCTCAGCCCCAGGTGAGAGATCAGCATTTAGCTAAAGTAAGATGATTGTGACAAGAGAGGCTGGAGGAATAAAATGTCCTTGAGAATGTGAAGCAGGAGAACAGAGTTGTCAAACAGCTCTGCATTCCCTACACAACGCATATATTCTTATGCAGGTATCAAATACATTTTAAAATATAGTAAGAAAGAAAATTATATGTACTTTTTTTTTCTCTAGATAAAAATTATTTCATCGGTACTTCATACTATCAGATACTACTATGTCCTTAAGGTGGCCTAATATAGTGTACATGACGTGGCATTAGCTCCTTCTCTAACCTCGTTTTCTAACACCCTCTATTTTCTTTACAGCAATTCATCACCATTGCCTGCAGATGTTCTGGGAGCTCACCAACTCCTGGACTCACCCTGGGGTCCTCACTGTTCCGTCTGCCAGAACGCGTTTCCCATGGCTCACCTTGCATTGCATGAAGGTAGGTTTCTGCTCGCCATTCAGTTTCTCTTAGTAGTCTTTCTTGACCACCTCATCTTCACATGAGCATCCCCTACCTGGCCCACTAGGGTGTCACTGTCTTCTTGTGCTGCTTTTCTTTACATGGCATTTTTCACTCTTTGATATTACATTATAAAACTACTTTTGCCATCTGTCTCTCACTCAGGTGAAAGCTCTATGAAGGCAGGGATATTCCCTGTTCAATTCATACCTGTAACCCAAGAGCCTAGAATATTACCTGACACCTGGTGAACATTTCTTGATTGCCCTCTTAATTTTCACTTTTGAAAAATTAAAAAAAATAGAACGCTAGCTAGTTCTCTTTTTAAATTTCAGATTCATGTAGATTGAGGCTAATCACTCATGTAGCTTTATAAAATTTTCAATTTTCTATTTTTGAATTACATTTGATTCAACTTACCACAATCTCACCTACCCTTTTTCTTCAAGAACTCAAATCTGAAAACATTGCTTGGGAAATGCTATCTCAAACTGATGTGTAAGTTTTAATGACACCTAAAACTGGACAAATACACATGGCTTCCAGTCTAGCTAAGTGCTTTGCATGGTATTATATAAAGTATTGCATAGTGGTCATTTGTTAGCTCTTCCAGACAAACACTTGGCTCCCATGAAAGCATATTTGAGGATACAGTTATAGCCGAGTGATTATGGGCTTCCTAAAGTGACATAGTCTGTGTGTTTGTAAATCAAAAGGGTTAGCAGAAATGTATTTCACAGTTTAAATAAATTTCAGTTCAGTTCAGTTCAGTCACTCAGTCGTGTCTGACTCTTTGCCACCCCATGAATCGCAGCACGCCAGGCCTCCCTGTCCAGCACCAACTCCCGGAGTTCACTCAGACTCACGTCCATCGAGTCAGTGATGCCATCCAGCCATCTCATCCTCTGTCGTCCCCTCCTCCTCCTGTCCCCAATCCCTCCCAGCATCAGAGTCTTTTCCAGTGAGTCAACTCTTCACATGAGGTGGCCAAAGTACTGGAGTTTCAGCTTTAGCATCATTCCTTCCAAAGAAATCCCAGGGCTGATCTCCTTCAGAATGGACTGGTCGGATCTCCTTGCAGTCCAACGGACTCTCAAGAGTCTTCTCCATCACCACAGTTCAAAAGCATCAATTCTTTGGCGCTCAGCCTTCTTCACAGTCCAACTCTCACATCCATACATGACCACAGGAAAAACCATAGCCTTGACTAGACGGACCTTTGTTGGCCAAGCAATGTCTCTGCTTTTGAATATGTTATCTAGGTTGGACATAACTTTCTTTCCAAGGAGTAAGTGTCTTTTAATTTCATGCCAGCAATCACCATCTGCAGTGATTTTGGAGCCCAGGAAAATAAAGTCTGACACTGTTTCCACTGTTTCCCCATCTATTTCCCATGAAGTGATGGGACCAAGATGTCATGATCTTCGTTTTCTGAATGTTGAGCTTTAAGCCAACTTTTTCACTCTCCACTTTCACTTTCATCAAAAGGCTTTTTGGTTCCTCTTCACTTCCTGCCATAAGGGTGGTGTCATCTGCATACCTGAAGTTATTGATATTTTTCCCGGCAATCTTGATTCCAGCTTGTGTTTCTTCCAGTCCAGCGTTTCTCATGATGTACTCTGCATATAAGTTAAATAAACAGGGTGACAATATACAGACTTGATGTACTCCTTTTCCTATTTGGAACCAGTCTGTTGTTCTATGTCCAGTTCTAACTGTTGCTTCCTGACCTGCATAAATAAAATTTAGGATAATACTAATGTTTGTACATATGAATTTAGCCATAGGTTATTGTCATAATATTTTAGCTTCCATTGAGCAATTTGGGTACTATTTGTAGTTGTTTTTCCTCTGATAAACTGTACATTTAAAACCAATTCATAAAGCTCTCCACATGGGAAATGCTGTATACTAGCATATATTTTATATTAAGCCCCATGGTCTTGCTCATAAGGCCAATGGCATCACAGAGCTGATCAATGGGAAGTAGTGTAAATGCGTCTTCAGTAACTCTATTAACTTTCTTTTCTTCCCTGTTTCCCTTTTCCAAAACTCCTAACCTGTTCTCTGGAATCAAAACCAAGAAGTTTTAACTCTGAAAGTGGAGAAACAGTGATACTTTAGTGTTGGCACTCAGGGCACCTACCTAGGAGGGGCTCAGATACTGTCTAGAGTCTCATCTTTGACTCGGCTACACACAATGGGTTTCTAAGGAGAAAGGACATTCACAGTCAGGGCTGGCAAAGCTCTACCTCAAAGGCGGCAATTTTGCTTCATTTGCGAGTGGGGCCCAACAGACCTAATGTGTCTGTTGATTGAGTTACTTCAATGCCAAATATCAATGATCAGTAGTCACTAAAATAAAAGCAAGAGGCAGATTTTGTTTTTGTAATTCAAAAAAAGTTAAAGAATATTTTTTTCTTTTAAAATAATCAAAAGTGCAGGAGTCTTTTACTTGTAGCCTTATATCCAAACCTTTACTACTAGCTTCAAACTAAAGAATAAAGAAAACATGAAACACCAAAATATTTTGTACTTGAAGTTTTTTCCTCCTTCATGGCACTACATATAACTGTGTGTGTACATGCGTTTGTGTGTATATAATACAAAACTTAGTAAATTTAGTAAAATGATGTCAAAATATAAAGAGCCCAAATACTGAAAAATAATTTGAAGTTAATCATTTTCCTACCACTGTAATAAAAATGGTGAACTTTTTGTTTTTATGTTTGTTCTTTTTATATCAGGAGATTTAATGAACAGTTCTCAAAAGAGTGCCTGTTTAAAATGGCACTTGTTTTCTCAAGGGGACTTCCCAGTAACTGGAATGTCTATATCTACATAGATAAGAGACGGGAAATATACTGAAGTCTTTCTAAGATTTAATGCAACATTTCATCAAAGATTATAAGATAGAAACTGAGTACTAACAAAATTTAAAATTTTAAGAAATTTTACCTTGTGTTGCATTAGAGTGTTGTTTTCTGTGAATATACAATCCTCATTTTCTTTGCTATTTCACGCCAAGTATTTTGGCTGTGCCATCGTCAAATATCAATTGGGAAAAACATGTCTGTCAGCAGCTCATTTTCTCATCAATTTAAGCTAGTAAACTATAAATTTGTTACAAACTGCAGATGGCCTCAAAGGCTGTGTTGACTCTATAGAAAATACACTGGATGCTTTCTAAATGTGTAGCAAAATAGAAAGCATTTTTCTAAGTCAAGACATTATATCCTTTTCAATGAAAATCAAAAAAAGATTGTATTACCATTTAAATACTCTCCATTAGTATTTTTAGGAAACAGTGCAATTTCCAATAAAAAAACAAGTTCAAGAAAAGATCTCCAAGAATTAACAAATTGTCGTTAGGGTACCCTCAACCTCTGCACTCAACCTTCCCACTAATTGATCCACGATAAAGCCAGCATACATAGACCATATAGTTTAGAAAATCGTATTTTCACAGTGAAAGAAATGGTTTAAAAATTAATTTATTGGCTCATTTACCAAATGCATAAAAGAAATTTCAAAGTAAAAAAAGGCAAATCCCTATTTGGATAGGTGTTTAAAAGATGCTGATGTCGTAGTACGCCAAGGTAACAATCAGTGTAGTATTTATTAATAAGATTTTACCAGCTTCCAGAATATTTATTACTATGCTTCAAATGTCTTTGAAAAATTGAACTTTTAAAATTATATTTTATTGCTTTGAGAGGCCTGTTCTTTAGATGGGAGCTAATCTTCACTATTGTGTATTACAGTAAATAATTTGAATGTTAAATTTAAATATTTAAAGCTATCTTTCAATGAAATCTTTAAGAAGGTTAATTTGAAAATGTGTTAAAGGCAATTTTACGTCAAGTTCTATGTATTCCATGTAACTGATAAGAGAAAAATTGGCCTTATGTATCTTAAAATACATTGAAAATAACCAAAAATGAGCTCTAAAAGCCTCTTAATGGGATTTATGATTTACAGAGACCTCAGGACAATAGGTTAGTAGAATCTAAACTTCAGATTCCTCACCCATGAATTGAAGGCTTTGGATAGAATTATGTCTAAAACTCTATTAATAAGAACAATCTACAATTCTACCCTGGAAAGAGACAGAACCTTACTTAGTTATTGCTGTTTCATTAAACTAAATTCTTGATCCCTAATTATATCTCAGATTCTTAAAATGATTTTTTACATACTGTCAGTTATTATATTCTTATTTTTAATGACTTCAGATAATTTTACATGTAAAATCTTAGGGAACATTAATTCTTTTTGTTTGAATTGTGTGTGTACATTTGTGCTTACAATATAGTTTGAATAATTGGAATCAGTGTGTACTATCTGAATCTTACGTTATGCTTTTTACATCACTTTCTTAAACTTATTTGCATGTATAAGGATGAAACTGGATTTCACACATAAAAAATAGTTTGAAAACTCTATATGTATATCAAAACTTAGGTGTTTTTGTTCATTTGAATGTGAGTCCTTCAAATTCAGGGATTCTTTATTATTTATCTTATCCTCTCTCTCTACAATCTAGCAGGGAGTTGACACCCTGATTCTCAGCAAAAATAATAACTATCACTAACATTTATTCAGCTCTTACATCAGATATTGAACCAATTGCTCTGTATATGTCATTCATTTAAAATCACAAATAACTTTTTATAAAAATACTATTGTCAGTTTTTAAATTTATATTTTGTGTTATTTTATTTTTATTTTTATTTTTTTATTTTTTTTTCTTTAATAGAAAATTATTTAATTAGTATACATGTGTTCCCCATCCTGAACCCTCCTCCCTCCTCCCTCCCCACACCATCCCTCTGGGTCGTCCCAGTGCACCAGCCCCAAGCATCCAGCATCTTGCATTGAACCTGGACTGGCATCTCGTTTGTGAAACGTCATGTATATTTTGTGTTGTTTTAAATTGAAACAGTTGATATGCAATTTTATGTAATTTACAAGTGGGCGATACAGTGAATCATAATTTTTAGAGTTTATACTCCATTTACAGTTATAAAATATTACTAATGTTCCCTGTGTTGTACAATTTATCCTTGCAGTTTATTTTGTACATAATAGTTTGTATCTTTAATCCCTTACCCTATTTTACCCCTCCCCACTTCTCTCTCTGGTAACTACTAGTATGTCTGTGAATCTGCCTCTTTTTTGTTATCTAATTTTTTAAAAGAGAAAAGTGGACTCAAAGAACTTAATTAACCTTTCCAGTTTATAAGAGGCAACACTAATTTTATAATCCAAACAGAAAGCACTTAACAACCTCACTATAATTCATTTATTTTACATTTATTAAATGACATTGTATCCTATTTAGAGTCCATAATTTTTTAGCTATTTCCCTCATGAATGGGCAAGTAGACTGTCTTTAGACTGTCAGTAATATAGACAATGATGATACTAAGCACTTGTAATATACTTCAGTATGTATGTGTAGATTATTAATATACACAATGATGCTACTAAGCACTTTTAAGATACTTTAGTATGTATGTGTAGATTATTCTCATACTCAAAGAACTCAAAATGATAAACAAAATGTGATCTATACATTGATGCAATGTTATTCAGCCTATTTTAAGGAGAAAATTCTGACACATGTTACAACATGAATAGGCCTTGAGGACAGTGAAGTAAGGCACTCAGTAATCAAAGAACAAATACTGTGTGATTCCACTTAAATGAGGCATATGGGATAGTTAAATTCAAAGAGATAGAAAGAAGAATGGTGGATTCCAGGGGCTGGAAGGAGAAGAGAATGAGGAGCTGATGTTTAATGGGTATTGGGTTTCAATTTGGGAAGATGAAAATCTCTGGAGATGATTGTGATGGTTGCACAGCAATGAGAATATAAGCAAAGCCACTGAACTGTACTCTTTAAAATAGTTGGAATGCTGTTTTGTTACACATATTTTATGACAAAAAGAACTCAAAATAAAGCTTTGTTAAGCACTATTTGTATCCTCAAAATATATACTATTGCAAATTCTTATTTATTCTACGTAGATATAAGAGAAGACTTCGTATCTACACAAGTCAGAACTTCATTGGAGAAGCAGAACTTGGTGATGCAGATTTGGGAGCATTAGCAGATAGAAGATGTTCATGTTCTTGGGACTGAATTGGTCAGTTAGGACTATGGTCTTTCCAGTGGTCATGCATGGATGTGACAGTTGGACTATGAAGAAAGCTGAGCACTGAAGAATTGATGCTTTTGAGCTGTGGTGTTGGAGAAGACTCTTCAGAGTCCCTTGGACTGCAAGGAGATCCAACCAGTCCATCCTAAAGGAGATCAGTCCTGGGTGTTCTTTGGAAGGATTGATGCTAAAGCTGAAACTCAACTTTGGCCACCTCATATGAAGAGTTGACTCATTGGAAAAGACCCTGATGCTGGGAGGGATTGGGTGCAGGAGGAGAAGGGGACGACAGAGGATGAGATGGCTGGATGACATCACTGACTCTATGGACATGAGTTTGGGTGAACTCTGGGAGTTGGTGATTGACAGGGAGGCCTGACGTGCTGCAATTCATGGGGTCGCAAAGAGTTGGACACAACTGAGCGACTGAACTGAACTGAAGGACTATACATAGATAAGATGGGAAGCCCAAGACTTGGCCTGAGTCATTTTAAAAATTACTGGCCAGCCAAGGAAGTCTGCAAAGAAGACTGAAGAATAGCTATAAAGTTTAAAACAAACAAAACAAAACAAAAAAAGAAAAAAGCGAGAGAGAATGTGGTATCATGGAAGGAAAGAAAGAATTTCAAGAAGAAAACTTGACCTTGAATCCTTTGGGAATGTTTTACAGTGTTCTTTAGAAATTCCTTTCATCTTCAGTTTCCATGAATTTATTATCTTCTGACTTTCCTGTAGACTCCTTGGTCATTTCTTCATCATCTCTTTTATTTAGTGTCTCTATTAAACCTTAATTTGATCTACACCAAGGTATACTTGCCCTGGAGAAGGGAATGACTACCCTCTGCAGTATTCTTGACTGGAGAATTTCGTGGACAGAGAGCCTGGAGGGCTACAGTCCATGGGGTCACTAAGAGTTGGACAGGACTTAGCGACTAACACTTTTACTTTCAAGATGTACTTGATGAGTTTAATTATACAAGAAGAACTGCTGATGAAATTCTACTAAGCTACTCTGTGCTTGGACAGGAATTATTGAGAGAAAAAATCTCACTGGAAATGAAAAAGACTGCTGATGACTGACTGAAATGAAATTGTATCTCAAAATTATTTTGCAATTAAAAAAGCTTCACACCACCTAAAGAAAAAAGAACTATGGTAGAGGGCAAAAATATATTTTGAATGAAGACAGAGACTTCTGTATAGAAAAAGAAAAATTGAGTAGGAAATTTTGTTTGTAGTGATAAGGAATAAATTTTTCTAGTCAGGGAAGTTGTGTTTGTTTATTTTTACCAAAAGTAAATTCTAATATGTTATCCCAGACAAGATTCTTCCTTTCAAATATATGCAGTCTAAGTACAATATACTAAAGATTTTGTAACAAACATTGAAAATATTTTAAAAAGAAAACTATGGACATGCCTCTTATTATTGTAAGTCAAAACTGTGGCAGAAGCCAACACAACATTGTAAAGCAATTATTCTCCAATTAAGAAAAGAAGTACAGTGAAGACTAACAATCAGATGTGAACATAGGATGATGAGATCTAAGTATTTCTGCCTCTGAAAGAGGTTTCTTAAGGTGACTTATCCCTAGTGCCCATTTGGGAATCTTAAGCCAATCATTTGCCCCTTACATAAATCCCTTTCATTGCTCCCATAATAATTAGGCTGCTGCTGCTGCTGCTAAACCACTTTAGTCATGTCCAACTCTGTGACCCCATAGACGGCAGCCCTCCAGGCTCCTCTGTCCCTGGGATTCTCCAGGCAAGAATACTGGAGTGGGCTGCCATTTCCTCCTCTAATACTTAGGCTAGCACTGATATAATTTGAAACATTGGTTTCAGGGAGTCTTATTTTTCACACTAGCTATGAGAAGTTTTTGAGACACCTGAACCATACTCTTTTGATTTCTCTAAGACCCAGGCCTGAATCATGAAAGCAAGAGAATAATGATTCCATGCATAGCAGATAAAAGACACTATAACCCCTTTGCCACAATGTTCCCTAAGGGTTGATATAAATACATTAATCATTATGCCAGGAACAAAATTTATATTCTAGCTTGCACAAGTGCATCATGACAAGCAAGGTATTAGTATGTTTCAAGATATCATATTTAATTAAGGCTTTTTAACAGGTCTTCTTTCCTTCTTTGGGAGAAGAATTTAAAACATTTAAAATAATGAGATCTGACTTCCTAAAGTTTACTACAATTTGGTTAAATTAAACAAAAAATATTATAACTGTTTTGTAGATTCCTATTATTTTTCTAAAATATAAACCAGAAAGATGAATTGAAATCACTTCCTCAATGAAAACCTCTAATAGATTCCAATACCTAATGCCTTTTATTACAACAAAGTTTAATAATACAATGGTATTATTGTATTTTTTGCAATATTATATTAAAATTTAAAGTCATTAATATAATTATATTCCTAAGTTACAAATTTATATATTTTATTATACATATGTATATATAATTATCAATTTCTCAGATACACAATTAACAAGTACAATGACAAAACTTGAGAGAGTACTGTATAGTTTGTCCAGTGAAATGGTTGAAAGATCTATGTAAATTTCATTAAAAGTTTATGACATTCAAAATGTGCACAATCTTTATACATCTATTTATACACCGAATTATGTTTCAAAAGTGCCTTGTGGTTAATGTTACTTCTTATAGATACACTAAGAATAATTTTTAAAAGATTAATTAAATAAATGCTCAAAAGCAGATATAATGCACACGCATAATTACTATCTCCCTGTCACACGTGTGACAGCATTTACGAATTAAGAGGCACAACTTACACCTGATCACATTTGTTCATTTATTCTCTGGCATCAAAGAACAATCACATATAAACCCTTTTGAGCTCCTCCTTGGGGAAATGCACACTGGTGTGTACACATGTGAAGATGGACAGCTGGAGGGTCGGAGAGAGGTGGTCCACTGGGCTGCGAGTGATAGCTGCTTGACCGCTCCTCTCGCAGTCAAGGCAAGGTGGGTCAGGAGAGGTAGAATATTACTGTACCTGGAGTTGTTATGTCTGAAAAGGTGAGTCAGCCCAGGGATGGTGAATTTGATATGGCCCATGTGTCAATAGCAGGTCTACAGTATTCAGTGTACTCAAAGTAGAGACAAGTCCAGTACCTGCCAGTGGAGTCATTAGTGAACCTGGGCCTTTAGTAGAGCATGAATGGCTAATGTATACAGGTCACTAGTGAGTCCAGTAAAGTCAGCTTTCTCCAGCCAGTCAGGATGTCAGTCAGACACCTGGATGGAGTGTGGTCTCCAGAAGATCTAGGTCTACCTTCTTTCTATACTTGGCCCCTTTGTGTTGCTCCCAAACCATAGCCTAGGTCTCCATTGATTCTGGTCCCAGCAAAAGTCTGTACCACTCCCTTTGCCTACCTACTCCCATCTTATTCCTCCTACACAGCTCTGCATGAAATTTTGTCCATAACCATGAGCTGTAACTGCTAAATTCTGGGTTTCGTGTTCTTTCTGGAGACCAAAGAGAGGAGGTCCAGATGGCTAATATACTTGTCTTTGTGGCCTTCTGGAGTTAAGTCCCAGGATGCTACCATTGGGTAGAGAATTTTGAAGTAAGTCACAGAAGATCTTTAAGGCTCAGTTAATTGATCTTTAAAATGAAGAAATTAGTAATATCTATTGCACAGGTATTACATATGAGACCATAAACAATGCCTAGCTCCATGCCTGGTACTGAATTAAGCAATGAAGAAGTGGTAGTTGTCTTCTCTTTTATGTCTCAACATAAAGCATTGTTTTCCCAATATTCATCTGAGTATGGTTTTTACATAGTCACTAGATGAAAGATGATGCTGTGAAAGTGCTGCACTCAATATGCCAGCAAATATGGAAAACTCAGCAGTGGCCACAGGATTGGAAAAGGTCAGTTTTCATTCCAGTTCCAAAGAAAGGCAATGCCAAAGAATGTTCAAACTACTGCACAATTGCACTCATTGCACATGCTAGTAGGCTGTATATTGTCACCCTGCTTATTTAACTTCTATGCAGAGTACATCATGAGAAACGCTGGGGTGGAAGAAGCACTAGCTGGAATCAAGATTGCTGGGAGAAAGATCAATAACCTCAGATATGCAGATGACACCACCGTTATGGCAGAAAGTGAAGAAGAACTAAAAAGCCTCTTGATGAAAGTGAAAGAGGAGAGTGAAAAAGTTGGCTTAAAGCTCAACATTCAGAAAACTAAGATCATGGTATCCGGTCCCATCACTTTATGGGAAATACATGGGGAAACAGTGGAAACAGTGTCAGACTTTATTTTGAGGGGCTCCAAAATCACTGCAGATGGTGATTGCAGCCATGAAATTAAAAGACACTTACTCCTTGAAAGGAAAGTTATGACCAACCTAGATAGCATATTGAAAAGCAGAGACACTACTTGGCCAACAAAGGTCCGTCTAGTCAAGGCCATGGTTTTTCCAGTAGTCACGTATGGATGTGAGAGTTGGACAGTGAAGAAAGCTTAGAGCCGAAGAAATGATGCTTTTGAACTGTGGTGATGGAGAAGACTCTTGAGGGTCCCTTGGACTGCAAAGAGATCCAACCAGTCCATCCTAAAGGAGATCAGTCCTGAGTGTTCATTAGAAGGACTGATGCTAAAGCTGAAACTCCAGTACTTTGGCCACCTCATGGGAGGAGTTGACTCATTGGAAAAGACTCTGATGCTTGGAGGGATGGGGGACAGGAGGAGAAGGGGACGACAGAGGATGAGATGGCTGGATGGCATCACCAACTCGATGGACATGAGTTGAGTAAACTCTCAGAGTTGGTGATGGACAGGGAGGCCTGGCGTGCTGTGATTCATGAGGTCACAAAGAGTGGGACATGACTGAGTGACTGAACTGAACTGAACTGAGCTGAGGTTCTTGTCCATTCATCCATCAGCTGAGAGTATGAACCTTGGGAAACCATGAACATCATTTCCTTGGAAACCTATCTTTCCACCCCTATCTCTCCCCAGTATCTATTACCACACTGCCCTCTACCCTCCTTCCACTTTCAACCCGTGACTTTCCTCCCACTGTTCTTCCACATCACTCTTTTCTTCTTTTCACCTCTTTAAACTCCTCTTAGACTGAACTCAAAAATCTGCTCTGTAAGATAATCACTGACTCTTAGAAAGAATTGAAGCCTCTTATTTGTACTGTCAGAATTTGTGGTATTTTGTACACTTCTCTAAGTATTATGCATATGAACATTGTTTAATTAACATGTGAATCAAGGAGATATCCCTCTAATGACTGCTTTTTATGTCTTATTCTCAGGGCATCTTCCTTTGAAATTAAGGGTAAGTCAACATTAATATCATAGAGTTTTAAGTAACAAACGTTAAACATATACACTGAAGATTGAATATCTATATTGTCCTCTCACTTTGAATCAATAGGAAGTATTTTCTGGATCAATGCCATTTTCTTTATTGTAAGATAACTACTTTACATCTAGTCTTGCAAATTCTTTAGCTTAACTAGATTTTCCCTTTTCTGAGTTTCAACAGTATGACCTTCAAGTCTTGGGTCAATGATGACAATGTTTATAATGACAATAAATAATAGTTAATGATTTTTTTGCTACTTAATGGTACAATTAGATTAATGAAAACATTCCTCAATTCCAGGTTGGTTTTTTTCAAAGCCTCCTAGTACCTAAATAGTTGCTTAAGCCCTTAAATACCACTTATAAATCCTATGAGCACCTGTATTAGACTTGGCTAAAAGTTGAATATCTACAAGATAAATATTAGGCAATATAGTAGCCTCTTTTGCACTGCTTAAGACCAATTGGAAAAGACCTCGATGCTGGGAAAGATTAAAGACAAGAGGAGAAGGGGACAACAGAGGACAAGATGGTTGGATAGAATCACTGACTCAATGGACATGAGTCTGAGCAAACTCTAGGTGATGATGAAGGACAGGGAAGCCAGGCATGTTGCAATTCATGGGATCACAAAGAGTCAGATACAACTGAGCTACTGAACAGCAACAAGACCAATTGAACAAAATAATTACTCTTGAGGGTGATACTCCTACCATATTTTTATAATTTTTTGTTATGTTTTCCCCATCAGTACTAATCTGAAAGTATTGTTAATGACTTGTCTTCATCAAATATCCCCAAAGCATTCAACATTTCACACACTCACACACACACACAACCTCTTTCAAAGTTATATATCATAGGCTTTTGTAACAAATAATTATATGATTATAATAGCAAGGGAAACTGGGATGATCATTTTGGGGAACAACTAAAACTGACTCTTGGAAATCACAATGTATGGGAGAAAAGGTGTGGGAGAAAAGGTGTAGGTAAATGAAAGATGAGCTTGCAGGTGGGATATAAGCATTAACTATCCTGTGGGCATCACTCAGCTATGTTTTGAAAAGGGAATAGAAAGTTTTATGTAAGATTGCTAATGTGTTGAGTTTCCCTGGTGGTTCAGATGATAAAGAATCCACCTGCAATGTGGGAACCCTGGGTTCGATCCCTGGGTTGGGAAGATCCCCTGGAGGAGGGCATGGCAACCCACTCCAGTATTCTTTCTTGCCTGGAGAATCCCCATGGACAGAGGAGCCTGGTGGGCTATAGCCCATCAGATCACAAAGAGTTGGACACAACTGAGTGACTAAACACAGCACAACAGCATGCATCAATTAATTATACTTAAACTGGATGAAAACATCTGTGGTAAGGATGAAAAAATCTGGAGTAAACTTATTTGTATAATTCCTATAAAGAGACATGAATAATTTAGGAACATTGAATTTAGATGTGCCACAAGAATATTAATCCTGGTTGTTATGTTAGATGAAAAAGTTTACCTCAGAGGAGAATGGCAACTATCTCATGGGATCTGACTTAAGACAAGGAGAAATGGTGGAGAGGAGCAGACACTGGAGGAGGAGTCTGGGTTCCAGGCCCCATGTCATCAACACAGGCTATGTGATGAGCCTCTAATTCCTACTGGCAAAATAGGGGTCCCATCTGCCTTCCTAACACATGATTAAATGAGATGATAAATGTGGAACCTTACAAAAGCTGAAAGCTACAATTAAAATATGATTATTATAATTTATGTGTTATATTTAATCAATAAGAAAACCAGCTTTTAAAACAGAAAAGGACATTAAATGGTTTTCAAGTGTGTCCACTGAAAATTTTCTATGAGACCCCAATATCCATAGTGTGTGAGTTAGTCAGTCAGTCATGTCTGATTCTTTGTGACCCTATGGGCTATAGGCCACCAGGCTCCTCTGTCCATGGGATTCTCCATAGCTGTTGTTGTTCAGTTTCTCAGTTATGTCTGACTCTTTGGCACCCCATGGACTGCAGCAGGCCAGGCTCCCCTGTTCTTCACCATCTTCCAGAGCTTGTTCAAACACATGTCCATTGAGTTGGTGAGGCCATCCAACCATCCTATCCTCTGTCATCCCCTTCTCCTGCCTTCTATCTTTCCCAGCCTTTTTAAAATAGTATGCTGTTCGCATTAGGTGGCCAAAGTATTGGAGCTTCAGCTTCAACATCAGTCCTTCCAATGAATATTCAGGGTTGATTTCCTTTAGGATTGACAGGTTTCATCTCCTTGCAGTCCAAGGGACTCTCAGGAGTCTTCTCCAATACCACAGTTCAAAAGCATCAATTATTCAGCCCTCAGCCTTCTTTATGGTCCAACTCTCACATCCATACATGACAACTGGAAAAACCATAACTTTTACTAGATGAATATTTGTCAGCAAAATGATGTCTTGCTTTTTAATATGCTGTCTGGGTTTGTCATAGCTTTTCTCCCAAGGAGCAAGCCTCTTTTAATTTCATGGCTGCAGTCACAACCTGCAGTGATTTTTGGAACCCAAGAAAATAAAGTCTGTCACTTCTTCCATTGTCTCCCCATCTATTTCCCATGAAGTGATGGGTCTGGATGCCATGATCTTAGTTTTTTGAATGCTGAGTTTTAAGCCAGCTTTTTCACCCTCCTCTTTCACTTTCATCAAAAGGCTCTTTAGTTCATCTTCTCTTTCAGCATTAGATTGGCATCATCTGAATATCTAAGGTTATTGATATTTCTCCTGGAAATCTTGATTCCAGTTTGTGCTTCATCTAGCCCAGCATTTCACACGATGTACTCTGCATATAAGTTCAATAAGCAGGGTGACAATATAAAGCCTTGACGTACTCCTCTCCCAATTTGGAACCAGTCTGTTGTTCCATGTCTGGTTCTAACTGTTGCTTCTTGACCTGCATACAGATGTCTCAGGAGGCAGGTAAGGTGGCCTGGTATTCCCACTTCTAAGAATTTTCCACAGTTTGTTGAGATCCACACAGTCAAAGGCTTTAGTGTAGTCAATGAAGCAGAAGTAGGTATTTTCTGGAATTCTTTTTATTTTTTCTGATTCAACAGATGTTGGCAATTTGATTCTGGTTCCTCTGCCTTTTCTCAATCCATCTGGAACATCTGGGACTTCTCAGTTCATGTACTATTGATGCTTAGCTTGGAGAGTTTTGAGCATTACTTTGCTGGCATGTGAAATGAGTGGAATTGTAGATAATACCAAAAAGAGAACATCCAGCTGATCTATGGCAGGAAAGTCCAGGATCCTCTTTGTTGAACCTTTCTCTTATCCTTTCAGACAGCCCTTAAGGCATCTCAACTGTCTCCTAATAACCACAAAATACTGTTTAACACCAAAGATCCAGGTCAGCACTCACACTTTGCAGATAAGGAGTCTGAAGGTGAGAAAGGCCAAGCAACAAATCTATGGAGTCTTGGGAACATAGATAGGCTGTGGTTTCACTTTTAGCAGTTTCTTTTTCTTGTGTGACAATTTGCTCATGCATTGCCTTCTAAGAAAGAGCTCTACTTAACACATTACTGTTTTTACGGGTTCACTGACAGGTTACTGCCAGTGTAGGAACAGATCATGAGAACAGTGTGCACAGCCAGAATACAGCACAAGCACGTCAGCACTAAACCCAAGGTAGCTACCTGGGAGAGATGATTCATTCATTACTCAACACATTTGCCATGTCCCAATACTAAACATACTTAGCTCAATTTTTTTATAAACCAAATTTGTTTACATCAAATGTCAAGGTAATGAAATTCCTTTTTGTATTGAAGTATAGTTGGTTTACATGTTGTGTGAATTTCCACTATATAGCAAAATGACTCAGTTAAACATATACTATATACATATTGTACCATATATTCTTTTTTATATTCTTTTCCATTATGGTCTATCCCAAAATATTGGAACTAGTTCCCTGTGCTATACTGTAGGACCCTGTTGTCCATCTATTCTGTGTGTAATCGTTTGCACCTACTAACCCTGAGATGGTGAAATTTCTAATAATTTGTTCTGGGAATTTTTTAGGTAGTAGAGACAAAGCATATAATTTCTATTTTTACAGATAATGTTGTGCAACTCTAGATACTAAGACAGTCTTAATCATGCTCACTCATACACACACACACACATACACAGACACACACACACACACAGACACACACACACATACACACAGACATAAACAGCCAAAGCAAAAAGAAGACAAACAAAAATGATTAAGGTAAACAGTTTTCTCAAAAAATACTATATACCATACCCTAGTACATAAGTCTTAGACATTTAACAAGTAGAAAGGGTTATTCCAAACTGTCCCAAACTAGAAAGAAAAAGTTACAACGTACTCAACACAAGATACTCATGTGTTTTATTTCTCATAGATTTCCTTGTGAAAACTGTCGCTTGTGATTTCCTTGTGAAAACTTTCACTTCTGTCCTAATACATTTAATCAAAAAATTTAAATATTTATAATAATAAGACCCAAATTAAGAATAAGTGTTTTAAAATTCTCTGTTCAGTGGCTTAACTTTGCTAAAAAAAAAAATGCAGTTATTTTTGAATGTGGGAAAAGTTTTGAATAAAACAAGAGGAGCCCTCAGGGGATGAAACTTAAATATGCCTGGCAATAATACTTTAGGAAAAAGGGGAACATTTGTGACCCAGCAGGAGAAGCTAGAATTAAATTTATGTTGTAAAAATATAAACAAAGGATAGATCAAAATGTTGTTAACTAGAATGTAACTGTACAAAAAGAAATTAGCAAAAGAACTTTAAAGAATAAACAATATGGCAAAGGGAATAATCTTGATTACATATTATAAAAATAAGCAAACCTAAATAAAAGAAAAGGATAGTTAAGAAACAAATGAGAATAGATGGTACGGAAGTCAGTTAAAATTTTGCCAATGATTTAGGATGAGTTTGATAATATGTGGGAGTCAGCAGTTGTATCTTTGCCAAAGTTATATCTTTGCCAAAGTTATATCTTTGGCAAACATTAACGAAGAATTGTTTGTTCATTGTAATTAGAGTATTTTACACATGAAAATCTTTATTTTGAATATTTTCTTTTGTTGATAATTGAATTAATGATAACTCCCACCCCCCAGCTCCCCAATACTTGACTTAATTAAAGTTCTTGGGTTCAGAATCCGTTTCCAGCTTCTCAGGCAACCTCACCAAATAGATGGAATTAGGTAAAATATCTTTCACACTTTCAAGTAATTTTATTCTGAGATTTGTCAAGTCAGCTAAATCTTTCTCTTCTCTATTTCTCTTTGCTTTCTCCAGCATTGCTTTATTCTCTTTATTCTCTACTCTCTGCTGGAATATGAGCCCCATCCTGTTTTTCTTTCTCTGTTTCTCTTAATCAAGAGAGAGAGAAGCAGGCCTGCCTTGGTCACTTGATCATGTAACACATTTGAGTATAATTAAATGACTTCTTTTGTGCAGTTATACTGTCCCAGATGTCAGTTCTGATTTAGACATATCTAAGACTCATCTTGAGCTAATAATGAATTAATTTCTCATCCTAATGAACTAAGTAATTATATACTAACTTGGGACCAGTTAGAATGTATTTTATCAAACTTTTCTTTGAAAAAAATTTGTTTTTTTTCTAAAAAGTGTTTTGTGAGTTTAGGATAGATTAGGAGAAATTTCTTCATTAGGAAATATTATCACTCTCAATCAATATTTTTATTAAAACCCTACCTTTCAATTATAGCAACTGTGCATGATAGATACAAAGAATCAGATACCTTATCAACAGAGACAATACATATTCTCACAAGTCTATGGCAAAATAAACAATGGTACATTTTATAAAGTGGACCCAATAAAAAGGCTGTTAAAGAAACCTGGCCCCCTGTGTATGACTTTTTCTCACACTGTGTATCCTCATTTGGTGAAGACCTGCGTCTCCTGTATTGTTGAAAGATTCTCTTCACAATGACAATTTGACTGGACTGGCAGTTTTCCAGCTTCTTTCTCCCAGGGGGATTGGGTAGGGGAGATAGTGGGAGGGAGAATTAAACATTTTACTCTACTTCATTTTTAACCAATGACCTCTGTTCTCTGGAAACAGGGAAATGCATAACCCAGAGCTGCTAATTGGCCTTATTCCTTTATGTTATTCATGGGAAGAAATGTTCTGCTTTTTCATAATAAAACAAAAGCTCATACTTTAAATGCCTTCTAACCATCATAGTTCCAGTATGTGAAGGATCCTATGATTAACTGAATATAAAGTAGATGTGATTTGGAATTTCATTCATCACATCAAATGACTTTTTGTTTTATTTTACAATTAGAACACCACATGCTGCTAAGTCGCTTCAGTCGTGTCCGACTCTGTGCAACCCCATCCCTGGGATTCTCCAGGCAAGAATACTGGAGTGGAGAACACCACATAGAGCAAAGATTTTAGCAGTGGAAATACTCTGCGATTAATTACCCTTTATAGAGAAGGCGATGGCACCCCACTCCAGTACTCTTGCCTAGAAAATCCCATGGACGGAGGAGCCTGGTAGGCTGCAGTCCATGGGGTCGTGAAGAATCGGACACGACTTAGCGACTTCACTTTCACTTTTCACTTTCGTGCATTGAGAAGGAAATGGCAACCCACTCCAGTGTTCTTGCCTGGAGAATCCCAGGGATGGGGGAGCCTGGTGAGCTGCCGTCTCTGGGGTCGCACAGAGTCGGACACGACTGAAGCGACTTAGCAGCAGCAGCAGCAGCATAGCCAGAACTAGAATGCGATTGGTGAGGATTTATCTTAGGGATAAAATGTAGAGAGGTCCTGGAAAATTAAATAATCAAGATAAGTAATGTATAGTGCAAGATGTATAAAAATAAAAACTAATGTAGAAAATGCATAATGAATAAAATTATGTCTAAAAATTATGTCACATTTAAAGACAAATTAGTGTTAATTACTTTTCCTTTTGCCTCAAACTATGGCTCAGCACAGTACAGGCATGGTCTCTGAAACTTCAATGTCAATGGCCAATATTGAATTGGTTATTTAGTCAAGATTCATTTGTTCAGCTAAAGACATACTAAGTGACTAAACCTGAAATTTGTTTATTGAAAATGTTTATCAGTTTGGTCCCAACTTGATTTTGCCTTAAACTGATAAAATTAACAAATCATTTTAATGACCTGTAGACTTTATCATACTTACTCTTTTGTGTCTTTCTCAATTTTGCTGTTCCCTTTTTAACTTTTTCCCTCTTGTGGTTTTATTTCTTATGAAAATGATGTCTGACCTTTTGGGGGACTACTTTCATTATGTTGTTGTAACAGATTTTTGAGAGCTTCACGGGTAGAACTTTGCTGGACTTATTTCCTCTCCAGACCTTTTAAAATTCACTAATAAAGAGAAGGGAAGTGATAGATCAAAATTTAAAAGCCTTGATTATAAGCATAAACTTGAATTTCCTCTAGAGAAGATTTATTATCATTTCTGAAACTTAGTGTTTTTATCACAACTGACAGTGTGTAACTTTTTTTTCCAAATGAATGATTCTAGTTTAGTAGTGAGACAGAAATACTCCCTGCAGAGTGTAATTGCTGGTGTAGCATTTATAATGTTAAACACCTCAGTTACGTCCATTCCTCTTAAAATTCTGCAAAAGTGAAACTGTTAGCCACTCAATTGTGTTCAGTTCTTTGTGACACCATGGACTGTAGCCTGCCAGGTTCCCCTGTGCCTGAAATTCTCCAGACAAGAATATTGGAATGGATAGCAATTCCCTTCTCCAGGAGATCTTCCTGACCCAGGGATCAAACCAGGATCTCCTGCATTGCAGGCACATTCTTTACCATCTGAGCAACGAGAGAAACCCCTTTTAAAATTCTGAATGAACCCAAATCATCCAGCTCTGAGACTAACCTTAAATATCATAGTACTTCAGATAGAAACTTCTGAGTATACTCTTCACTCCTCCTTCCCGTCTTTTGTAATATTGTTGTAATACAGTTTACTTCTACATATACTATAAATTCAAAATAATTACTACTATTTTTGCTTTAGATATACAATTTTAAAATAATAAAAATGTCTCATATATCTGCATTTTAACCACTTTCAGAGAGCTTCATTTTTCGTATATACTAGATATCTGTCTGGTGTCACATTGCTTCTACCTGTAGAATTTATTCTAAAATTTCTTGTAGAGTAGTTCTGCTGATAATAATTCTATGGTCTTGTTTGTCTGCAAAAGGCTTTAATTACCCTTTATTTTGACATTTTCTCTGGTTATAGAATTCTGGGTTCTTTCAGTACTTTAAAATTGTCACTGTAGATTTCTGGCTTGTGTAGTTCCTGACAAGATAACTGCTGTAATTCCTATCTTTGTGCTTCTGTAAGCAGTGTAACACTGCAGATAGAGACCCACTTGTCTCCCAAGAAGACTCCTTTAGTATCATTAAGCTCAGCACTTAGCATGCTTGGATAGATTTGAATCCTTTCAAAGATACATAAAGAGAAAAATGATGCGTTAAATGTGGGACTTGTGCAAATCTTTGTTGGAAAAAAAAGCACATAATGCATGCAAAAGATAGATGAGGAGACAAGATATTCTGATTACATACACCAATACAGAGAAAAAATTTGGATAAAAACTTCTTTGAACTTTGAAGGAAATTAAAGAAAACATAGACTGGGTGGGGGAAGGGAGGGAGGAACATGAAGACAATATTGCTCTTAAATGCTATAGGTGTTTTGAATCCTGGAAACAGAATGTAAGTATCACAGCCCCAGTATCTCAAGTGGTTTCCAAATGCCAGTTGAAATTAGGAAATTTTGAAGGCATTTACTGATACTCCCTTTATATAATTTCTTTAAACATGCTAGGTCTCTCTTTTGAAGTAGAATTATATGATTATAAATATAACCTATAAACTAGAAATTATATAATCTATAAATTAGAAATATAATTACCATTCATATAAATTTCACTATATCTGGGAGCAATTCCTTTATGTCTGTGTTTGGCACTATTCCCTAATTAGGCCACCACATTTTTCATTTCTCTTTCATCATTTCGATGGGTTGGGAAGAAGAACGTGTAAACAAACCCCCTTTGCTATCATCTTACCTAGAAATTTGTATAACTGGTTATAAACAAAACAAAAGATACCACCACCAGCAAATAGAACGTTTATATCTTTTGTAAAGTTTAAAATCTGTAATCATTGAAGTAGTCAACATTAGTTAATTTTAAAATTAAAGCCCAAACTACAAAAGAGATGCTTCTGTTTATTAATTAAAAAACAATAAACATTAAAAATTTGAATAAATAAAAACATCTGTCTTATAGTTAGGACTTTAATTTTAAAATTTGGATATATATTAATATAGCATCTTAGTGATAAAAAGTAGAAATTATAGGTTAGTGAAAACAAAATATAGTCATGAATATTCACCATTCAGGGTTAACAATTGATCTATTAGTCTGGTGCCTTTAAACTTTTGGAAAATCTGTTTGTCACCCTTGTGTCCTCAAATTAACAAAATATTATGAATATTTTCCTAGATAAATTGTTTCCTAAGGACATCTATACATTGTATCACATTCACTATCGTTTTTAGACATTTTCCAGTTATTTGCTGTGCTGTGTTGTGCTGTGCTTACTCAGTTCTATCCAACTCTTTGTGACCCCATGGACTGCAAAATGCCTGGCCTCTCTGTCCCTCACCATCTCCTGAAGTTTGCCCAAGTTCATGTCCATTGCCTCAGTGATGCCATCCAGCCATCCCATCCTCTGATGCCCTCTTATCCTGCCGTCAATCTTTCCCAGCATCAGGGACTTTTCCAGTGAGTCAGTTGTTTGCATCAGATGACCAAAATACTGTAGCTTCAGCATTAGTCCTTCCAATGAGTATTCAGGATTGATTTACCTTGAAATTGACTGATTTGATCTCCTTGCCATCCAAGGGATTTTCAGGAGTCTTCTCCAGCACCACAGTTCAAAGAAATCAATTCGTTGGCTCTCTGCCTTTTTTACAGTCCGCCTCTCACAGCCATACATGAGCCCTGGGATGACCATAGCCTTGATTATATAGACCTTTGTCAGCAGAGTAATGTCTCTGCTTTTCAACACAGTCTAGGTTTGTCATCGCTTTCCTGCCAATAAGCAATCATCTTCTGATTTCATGGCTGCAGTCACCATCCACAGTGATTTTAAAGCCCAAGAAGAGGAAATCTATCACTACTTCCACCTTTCCCCCTTTTACTTGCCATGAAGTAATGGGGCCAGATGACATGATCTTAGTTTTTTAATATTTAGTGTTAAGCCAGCTCTTTCACTCTCCTCTTTCACCCTCATGAAGAGTCTCTTTAGTTCCTCTTCACTTTCTGCCATTAGAGTGGTATCATCTGTGTGTCTGAGGTTATTGATATTTCTCCCACCTATCTTGATTCCGGCTTGGAACTCATCCAGCCTGGTATTTCTCATGATGTTCTCAATGTATAGGTTAAACCAATAGTGTGACAACAGACAGCCCTGTCACTCCTTTCTCAATCTTGGAACAATTCTAACTGTTGCTTCTTGACCTCCATGCAGGTTTCTCAGGAGACAGGGAAGATGGTCTGGTACTACCTCTCTTTAAAAGCTTTCCACAGTTTATTATGATCCACACAGTCAAAGGCTTTAGCATAGTCAATGAAACAGAGGTGGATGTTTTTCTGGAATTCCCTTGCTTTCTGTATGATCCAGTGAATGTTGGTAATTTGATCTCTGGTTCCTTTTCCTTTTCTAAACCAGCTTGGACATCTGGAAGTTCTTGCTTCGTATAATGCTGAAGCCTAGCATGCAAGATTTTAAACATGACCTTACTAGCATGGGAGACGAGTGCAATTGTCTGATGGTTAACACATTCTTTAGTACTACCCTTCTTGGCAATTGGGATGAGGAGTCATGTGGCCACTGTTGGGCCTCCCAGATTTGCTGACGTACTGTATACAACACCTTGATGGCATCATCCTTTAGGGTTTTGAATAGCTCTACTGGAATTCTATCCCATGCACTAGCATTATTAACAGCAGAGCTTCCTAAGGTCCACTTGACTTCGCACTCTAGAATGTCTGTCTCAGAGTGACTGATCACCCATCATAGTAATCCAGTTTATTAAGATCTTTTTTGTACAGTTATTCCGTGTATCCTTTCCATCTCTTTTTGATCTCTTCAGCATTTACTAGGTCTATATCATTTCTGACCTTTACTGGGCCTATCTTTGGCCAAAATGTTACACTGATATTTTCAATTTTCCTTACGAGATCTCTAGTCTTTCCCCTTCTGTTTTTATATTCTAGTTTTATACACTGTTCATTGAAGAAGGCCTTCTTGTCTCTCCATCCTATTCTTTGGAACTCTGCATTTAATTGGATGTACCTTTCTCTTTCTCCCTTGCTTTTCACTTATTTCTTCAGCTATTTGCAGTCACCTCAGACAACCACTTTGCCTTCTTGCTTTCCTTTTTCTTTGGATGGTTTTGTTCACTGCCTTCTGTGCGATATTGTACCGACCTCCGTCCACAGTTCTTCAGGCACACTGTTTACTAGATCTAATCCCTTGAATCTACTTGTTACCTTCACTGCATATTCATAGGGGATTTGATTCAAGTTGTACCTTGTTGGCAAGTAGTTATCCCCACTTTCTTTCATTTAAGCCTGAATTTTGCTATGAGAAGCTAGCTAGTGATCTGAGCCAGAGTCAACTCCAGGTCCTGTATTTGCTGGCTATATACAACTTTTCCATCTTCAGCTACACACAATGTAATCCATTTGGTTTCTTATTGACTATTTTGGTGACTTGCATGTGTAAAATAGTCTCTTGTGTTGTTGGAAAAGGGTATTTGCTATGACCAGGGCATTCTCTTAGCAGAAGAATTCAGTTAGCCTTTGCCCTGCTTCATTTTGTTCTCCAAGGCCAAACTTGCCTATTACTCCATGTGTCTCTTGACTTCATACTTTTACATTCCAATCCCCAGTGATGAATAGAACATCAATTTTTGGTGTTAGTTCTAGGAGATCTTCCAGGTCTTCATAGAACTGATCAACTTCAGCTTCTTCAGCATCAGTGGTAGGAACATAGACTTGAATTACTGTAATGTTGGATGGCTTGCCTTGGAAACTAACAGAGATCATTCTGTCATTTTTGAGGTTGCACCCAAGTACTGCTTTTTGGACTCTTTTGTTGATATGAGAGCTACTCCATTTCTTCTATGGGATTATTGCCCACAGTAGTAGATATAATAGCCATCTGAATTGAATTTGCCCATTCCTGTCCATTTTAGTTCACTGATTCCTAAGAATGTTCATCATTATAATCAACTTATTTGTTGAAGAGTATTACATCTTCAGGAGCTCATATTAAATAAATAAAACAGAAGTTTCAGGCCAATATATATACTCCTGTTTTAGGAGCCACATCTCCAGATGGCACTTTATAAAAAGAATACTAATCAACACAGAGTAATATATGAAACCAATTGACTTCTATAGTCTCATTAATACTAGAAATAATAAAATATTCTGTATCTATAATATGTGAACAAAAATGGAATCCCATTCAGATCAGATCAGTCGCTCAGTCGTGTCTGACTCTTTGCGACCCCATGAATCGCAGCACGCCAGGCCTCCCTGTCCAGCACCAACTCCCAGAATTCACTCAAACTCATGTCCATCGAGTCGGTGATGCCATCCAGCCATCTCATCCTCTGTCGTCCCCTTCTCCTCCTGCCCCCAATCCCTCCCAGCATCAGAGTCTTTTCCAATGAGTCAACTCTTCACATGAGGTGGCCAAAGTCCTGGAGTTTCAGCTTTAGCATCATTCCTTCCAAAGAACACCCAGGACTGATCTCCTTCAGAACGGACTGGTTGGATCTCCTTGCAGTCCAAGGGACTCTCAAGAGTCTTCTCCAACACCACAGTTCAAAAGCATCAATTCTTCGGCGCTCAGGCTTCTTCACAGTCCAACTCTCACATCCATACATGACCACAGGAAAAACCATAGCCTTGACTAGATGAACCTTTGTTGGCAAAGTAATGTCTCTGCTTTTGAATATGCTGTCTAGGTTGGGATCCCATTAATTATTTCTATTTGTATTCCTCCTCATCCATATTGCAATGTTGTTATATAGGTTAAATTATTAAATTTAATATAAATTAAATATAAATAATTGGTAGACAGCTGATACAGACTTGAAGATCAGTAAATCTGTGTGTGTTTATGTGTGTATTGGTATATTTGGTGTATATGTATAAATATATGGGGAAACAGTGGAAACAGTGTCAGACTTTATTTTTGGGGGCTCCAAAATCACTGCAGATGGTGATTACAGCCATGAAATTAAAAGACGCTTACTCCTTGGAAGGAAAGTTATGACCAACCTAGATAGCATATTCAAAAGCAGAGACATTACTTTGCCAACAAAGGTCCATCTAGTCAAGGCTATGTTTTTTCCAGTGGTCATGTATGGATGTGAGAGTTGGACTGTGAAGAAAGCTGAGCACTGAAGAATTGATGCTTTTGAACTGTGGTGTTGGAGAAGACTCTTGAGAGTCCCTTGGACTGCAAGGAGATCCAACCAGTCCGTTCTGAAGGAGATCAGTCCTGGGTGTTCTTTGGAAGGAATGATGCTAAAGCTGAAACTCCAGGACTTTGGCCACCTCATGTGAAGAGTTGACTCATTGGAAAAGACTCTGATGCTGGGAGGGATTGGGGGCAGGAGGAGAAGGGGACAACAGAGGATGAGATGGCTGGATGGCATCACCGACTCGATGGACATGAGTTTGAGTGAATTCTGGGAGTTGGTGATGGACAGGGAGGCCTGGTGTGCTGCGATTCATGGGGTCGCAAAGAGTAGGACACAACTGAGCAACTGAACTGAACTGATATATAATATATTTGTATTTGTAAGAGAATATATATATTAGTAATGTGTTAAGCTGTACTCTTCTTTTAGTTGAAGTCATAAAATGGATATAATATGTATATTAGTAATGTGTTAAGCTGTACTCTTCTTTTAGTTGAAGTCATAAAATGGATATAATATGTATATCCAAAAGATAAAATACATATATATATATATATTGAAGTGTATTTGCTTTACAATGTTGTGTTAGTTTTAGCTATAGTGTACAGCACAGTGATATATATAGAGATATGGTTATGTAAATATATCTATAAATATATTCTTTTTCAGATTATTTTTTCTTATAAAATATTACAAAATACTGAATATAGTTCTCTGTGCTATACAGTAAGTCCTTGTTAGTTATCTATCTTATATATAGTAGTGTATATATGTTAATCCCAACCTCCTAATTTATTCCTCACTCTCTTTCCCCTTTGGTAACCATATGTTTGCTTTCTATGTTGGTAAGTCTGTGTTTTGTAAATAAGTTTATTTGTATCTTTTTTAAGATTCAACATATAAGTGATATCATATAATATTTGTCTTTCTCTGTCTGACTTGTTTCACTTGGTATGATAATCTCTGGGTTTGTTCCTGTTGCTACAAATGGCATTTTCTAGCTCTCTGGTGATATTCTGGTGATGTTCCATGACTTGTATTCTTGTAACTCCATGTACTCATGGTTTTTTAAATTTTTTAATTGGAGTACAGTGAAAACGCTGGCTTAAAAATCAACATTAAAAAAACTAAGACCATGGCATCTGGCCCCATCAGTTCATGGCAAATAGATGGGGAAACAGTGGAAATGGTGACAGACTTTATTTTCTTGGGCTCCAAAATCAGTGGATGGTGGCTGCCATCATGAAATTAAAACACACTTACTCCTTGTAAGAAAAGTAATGACAAACCTAGACAGCTTATTAAAAAGCAGAGATGTTGTTTTGCCGACAAAGATCCATATAGTCAAAGCTATGGTTTTTCCAGTAGTTATGTATGGATGTGAGACCTGAACAATAAAAAAGGCTGAGCGCCGAAAAATTGATGCCTTCGAACTGTGTTGCTGGATAAGACTCTTGAGTCCCTTGGACTGCAAGGAGATCAAACCAGTCAATCCTAAAGGAAATCAACTGAATATTCATTGGAAGGACTGATGCTGAAGCTTCAGGTTCAATACTTTGGCCACCTGATGTGAAGAGCCAACTCATTAGAAAAGACCCTGATGCTGGGAAAGATTGAAGGCAGGAGGAGACGAGGACAAGATGGTTGGATGACATCACAGACTCAGTGGACATGAGTGTGGGCAACTCCAGGAGAGAGTGAAGGACAGGGAAGCCTGGTGCATTGCAGTCCATAGGGTTGCAAAGAATCAGACACGACTGAGCAACTGAACAACAGAGTTGATTTACACTGTTGTGTCAGTTTCAGGTACACAGCAAAGTGATTCAGTTATACACATACATATATTCACTCTTTTTTTAGATTATTTCCCATATAGGACATTACAGATTATTGAGTAGAGTTCCTGTACTATACTGCAGGTTCGTATTAGTTATCTATTTTATATACAGTAGTAGATAGATGTCAATTCCAGACTCCCAATTTATCCCTCCTCCCATCCCCTGATAACTATGTTTGTTTACAAAATCTGTGACTTTATTTTTGTTTTGTAAATATATTCATTGGTACCTTTTTTATTGTTTTTTTGTATTCCACATAAGTGCTATCATGTGATATTTGTCTTTCTGTGTCTGACTTCACGCCGTATGACAATCTCTAGGTCCATCCATATTGCTTCAAATGGCATTATTTTGTTCCTATGCTGAGTAATATTCCATTTTATATATGTTCCATATATTCTTTGTCCATTCCTCTGGTTGATGGACATTTAGGTTGTTTCCATGTCCTGGCTGATGTAAATAGTGTTGCAATAAACACTGGGCTTTTCAGATTATGATTTTCTCTGGGTATATGCTCAGGAGTGGGATTGCTGTGTCATATTGCATGTATCTTTTCAAATTAGAATTTAAATATTTCCCAGATATATGCCCAATAGTGGAATTGATGGATCTTATCATAATTATATTTTTTGTGTTTAAGGAACTTCAATATGTTTTCCATTGTGGCTGCATCTATTTACATTCCCACCAACAGTGTAGGAAGATTTTCTTTTCTCCACACCCTCTTCAGCATTTATTATTTGTAGACTTCTTGGTGATGACCATTCTGAACAGTATGAAGTGCTACTTTATTGTAGTTTTGATTTGCATTTCTGTAATAATTATTGATGTTGAGCACAAAAGATGAAACATATTAATGATGCTTTTTTGTCAGGGAGGTTTTAGTATACACACAGGGTCACTATGAATTGCCATGGAGATTGTACATAATCCAGTTCCTGGAGCACCATTCACACAACTGTAATGAAGTGGTGACATTTGTATTTATGCCATGCACAGTCAGCAGGACCAAGATTAAGGTGATGTGAGTGATGTAATTAAATATTAACTATTACTTAATATTGAATAGATTAAAAAAATTTTTTTCTGTGATAAAAGTCACATAATATAAAACCTACTATTGTAACCATATTTAACTCTACAGTTCAGTGGTTCTTTGTACATTCACATTGTTGTGCAACTCTCAACACTATATATCTCCTAAGATGGTTACCTTTCTACACTGAAACTCTGTCCCCATGAAAGACTAGTTATTATTTCAGTGTAATAGTTGTTAAATGTCAGCTATACACATCTTTTTCCTTCTGCCTCAGACTCTGCTACAGTGCATGACACAGTTTCTGGTCCTGTCTTTACTTATACTTTTTATATTTTGCTCATGATTAATTTTTGATTCTTGAAAATATTTTTAAACTATTGCACTAAAATAGTACTTACCTTGATTACTAAGTTTTTTGATTACCCCTTAAATTTTGCACCCAAGTCAAGTATCACACACTCGCCTCATCCTAGTCCCATACCTGACAACTAGTTGAACTTTACTCAGTGGTTCTATGCACACAACTCTCATCTGCCAAAAGTATCAATAATCCCAAACTTGCTCCTCCTCCAGTCATTGCCGTCTCAATAAATAGGGTGTGTGCTTAGTCGCTCAGTCATGTCCGACTCTTTGTGACCCTGTGGACTGTAGCCTGACAGGCAAAAATACTGGAGTGGGTTGCCATGCTCCTCCAGAGGATCTCCCCAATCCAGGGATCGGACCCTGCTCTCCTGCATTGCAGGAAGATTCTTTACCATCCGAGCCACCAGAGAAGCTCTCAATAAATGGTACCACTGTATATCAACTGCTTCAGGCCAGAAACCTCACAGGTATCTTTAACTGATATTTTTTCCTCTGCACTTTGCATGTATATAATCTACAGGTACTATGGATATGTGTAATCCACATATAAACTAGTACAGCTGGTTGTCTCCAAAATGTATTCTACGTCCACTTTTTATTACTTTTACAAACTACTTTAATTCAAGCCTGAACTACCTGGTCTTGTTTTCTCTCTTAACCCTCATCCTGTAAGTCAAGATGAACCAAAGGAGTTTTTATAAAATATAACTCAGATCATGTCATTCTTTTCATGATCCAGGGAGACATAATTTGTGGCTTACTATACAATTAGGGTTCATTTTTACAAATTACCTCTTAGAATCTAGATTTTAAACAAATACAAAAGTATTTATATTCCAAGAATCAGAGCTCTCCACTGGCTTCCCATTCCAATAAAACACAATTTAAATTCCTTTCAAGTCCCTAGGTTATCACAGAACTTGGACTTTAACCCATATTTTCCCTGTTATTGCCAATCAGTTACAGCCACCCTCACTTCAGTATAGCCACATTGGCCTACTCTATTACACAATTCTGTGTTATTCTCCATCAGATCACTTTTTGGTATTTAATTATAAGTTATATCTTTATGTGTTCATTGAGTTCCACAATTGAAAAAAAAAAAATGTAAGACTGTCTTATTTAAACTATGTAAATGACAAGGATTACTAGAATGTAATCTTCATAAGATAGTAATTTGTCTTCAACCCTGAATATTCATTGGAAGGACTGATGCTGAAGCTGAAGCTCCAATACTTTGGCCACCTGATGTGAAGAGCCAACTCTCTGGAAAAGACCCTGATGCTGGCAAAAATTGAGGACAAGAGAAGGGGGTGACAGAGGATGAGATGGTTGGATGACATCACTGACTCAATGGACATGAGTTTGAGCAAATTCAGGGAGATAATGAAGGACAGGGAAGCCTGGCATGCTGTGTTCATGAGTTCACTGACTCAGACGCAGCATAGCGACTGAACAACTACTGTGTTCCTGGTACCTAAAACCTTGCTCATTACATAGTAGGAGTTCAGTAAGCATTTGCTAAATATGTGAATAAATATTTATGACAATGACAGCTAGCTCAATAAAAATTAAGCAGAAGACTGGAATTAGCCCACCATTCCCCCAAGCTGACAGATAAGAATAAAGCCTTCAAACTCTAGTACAGGGACAACTAACATGGGTTGGAATAGGCTTTAACATTGTTTATTTTTTTATCAGTTATATCTAATCATGATTTGGAGCTTCCACTAAAGTGGATAAATGCTACAACTTTTTTCCGCTGGCACATTATACAACAGGTTTTTCAATTCAATGAGCAATGGAGAAAAATGGATACTTCTAAATTTTCACTGCTATTAGCATTTCAATAAATTAATACTGTAAATAAATTAATACAATAATATGTTGCTATCTCAGAAAAGACAGTATTATAATGATTATAAATTGTTAAGAAGATTTTATAAATTTTAGATGCAACTTTTTATGGTTAACTTGCAAATTCATCTACTGTCTATAAATCTTATTTTACAAATGAGAGTTAGAAATATGAAATACACATTCTAATATGTGTTCTTAGAGTAGTTCACTTATAGCTTATCAATTCAGAGTGTGTGAATATAATAATGGGGAAAAATAAGGATTGCAGAAAAAATTCTTACAGCTATACCATTATAACATTAAGATCAAGAAAGTGATGAGGTACTTGAACTTAAATCATTGAAAAAATTGGAATATAGCTTTATTTAAATCATGAAAAATATGAGGGGTGAAATATAAGGACTTGAAATAATTAACACTGGGTAGGTGTTATGATGTTTGTGTGTATGAGAGAGAGAGTGAGAGAGTAAAATCCAGATCTAGATGCTAAGAGGCAATTTGTTAAAAATGAACCTTTGTATAGTACAGCACATCAACAGCAAACAGACATATTACAATGTTGAAAAACCATATACAGCTACATGCTGTCAAACATTCCAATATTACATCACATACATTTACATTAAATTATAGCAGAAGCAGATCACCACATTTAATCCCATTTCATAGATATGGATATACAGGATGATTCTTAAAGTATTTTTATAGACAGTGATTCTTAAAATTTTATTATACTACTGAAGAAGCTCTGAGTCTAGAAGCTAGTTTTATTGACTAATAAGGAAGTGCTCCATCTTCTGGACCATGCACAAATACAAGAATTAATGCAATGTAATTATAATTTTTATTAAATATGTAGTATCATCTCAATATGCAATGGACATGAACTTGGGAAAACTGATGAGGGACAGGGAGGCCTGGCATGCTGCAGTCACAAACAGTCAGCCGCAACTGGGCAACTGAACAACAACAACGATTAACTCAGGACATATATACTGATAAGATAGAAGATAATAGAGCCAACTATTTAGATCCTGTGCCTAGTTGTAGCCATTGGGCTTGAGATAAGAGATTGATTTAAAATGTAATTAAACTTTTGATTAAATAGTTAATCTCTCATTCCCATATAGATTTTGTCCCTACATGATATATTGAGCTGAGATTCTTCCTGTCACGTGAGTTAATTTCACCCCGGCATCATCTTTGAGTTCTTCTTATTCCTCTGCTGCTCACCAAAGCCTTCTGGTAATATCTCTGAAATACCTCTCTAATCTCATGTCTTCCCACAGACACTGGTACTAATACAGTTGAGGACCTTCTTTTTACATGAGCTGACCCAGACACAACAATGACATTTTAAATGTATTTGATTGCTCTTATTCCTTGAAAATACACATTTACACAAAATATGATGCACACATTTAAAAATTATCTTTTTTTTTTCCAAAAAACCAGCCAGCTTTTAGTTTTACTGATCTTTTTTTTTTTTTTTTTTTTTGTCTTTTTCATTTATTTCTACTCTGATGTTTATGATTTCTCTCCTTCTCCTAACTTTGGGTTTTGTTTGTTCTTCTTTCTCTAGTTTCTTTACGTGTGAATATACATTGTTTATTTGAGATTTTTTTTTTGGTTTCCTTAGATAAGAAAACATTAGTACAAGCTTAGATAAGGCTGTACTGCTATAAACACCCCTCTAAGAACTGCTTTTGCTGCATCTCATAGGTTCTGGGTCATTGTGTTTTCATTTTCATTTGTCTCTAGGTATTTTTTGATTTCCTCTTTGATTTCTTCAGTGACCCATTCATTGGTTGTTTCATGCCATATTGTTTTGTTCTTTTATTCTGCTTTGGGTTTTTAAAAATAGGTGTTTTCTTATGCTTTGTTTCAAAAATGCATCTAATTTTCTTAATCTTTCTTCAGTTCAGTTCAGTTGAGTTGCTCAGTCGTGTCCGACTCTTCACGACCCATGAATCACAGCACACCAGGCCTCCCTGTCCATCACCAACTCCCGGACTTCACTGAGACTCACGTCCATCGCATCAGTGATGCCATCCAGCCATCTCATCCTCTGGCGTCCCCTTCTCCTCCTGCCCCCAATCCCTCCCAGCATCAGAGTCTTTTCCAATGAGCCAACTCTTCACATGAGGTGGCCAAAGTACTGGAGTTTCAGCTTTAGCATCATTCCTTCCAAAGAAATCCCAGGGCAGTTATATTAATGTATCTAATAAATCAAAGATCTGAAGTTTCTAAAGCTCAAATTAATTATCCCTTGCAGCTGTCATAAAGTCATGGTATTTCCTTATTTGGCTTTTTATTTTTCATTGTGAGTTTATATTTGATTGAACTTAATCTATGGGTATCCTGAGAAACCAAATGGAGGATATTTTTTTCCCAAAAGATATTATGTTTATGTTTGTTGGAAGCCAAGAATTATTACTTAACAAAGATCCCACTAATATACTCTGAGAGTCTTTTAGTGCCAAGGTTAGATGAGTCTCCTAGACATTAAAATAACAATATTTTAGATATAGGGAGTTAAATAGAACACATTTTAAAAATTAAGTTCACATGTTTATTTGTATTTTAACATGGCTACTAGAAAAGTTAAATTATGTTTGTGGCTCATAAAATATTTCTACTAGCAAGCATGCTAGCTCTAACTACAATTTTCAATTTCTCTATATATTTAGTCATGGTTTTAAAACTTGAGCCTTAAGTATAAATTGATGATGATTTCATAAACTTTTGAAGTATAACTTCCAAAGAACCTTAAATATTAGATGGGTAGACTTTATGATAATTGTTTTAGAATTTGCTTTGGATAAGAAATGATTTTACTTTTTGTTTTTATTTACAAATATAGTGCATACTCTTTGTTAAAATTTTAAACAATTAAGATTTGGCAGAAAACAAAATTCTGTAAACCAATTATCCTTCAATTAAAAAATAAATTTAAAAAAGATATGCATAAATTAAAAAGGCAAAAGATAAACAGCTCAATTCTAACCATTCAGAAACACTCCTTACCCATACTGCAGCATTACATATTTTAGAACTTTTTCAATTATGTACATATGTTTGTGCATGATTTTTTAATTAAATTCTTATTCCAAAGATGAACAAAATAACTCATCACTGCACCAGCAGTAATATTTCTGAACCAAAGTGATAACTGTAGATAAAACAAAAAGTAACTGTGAAATCATTATGGAATTGATGCCAATTACATGTTAGATGCTCAATATATATCTTAAGAGGTTTCCTTAAATTTTATGAATTTTTTGTAATGGTATAGCTTGCTTTCTACATGTTGTGAAATTTTTTTTCAAAAAGAACTATAGTTATTAAGGGAAAACCCTGGGTATTCTACATACATTGAATCAAAATATCCATTTTGAAGAAAAGTTTAAATATAGAATTCAGTCCTTTCAAAGAAATCCTACTCAGTGAAGATGAAGCCAATTCCTTAAGAAATATATATATATATATATTTTTTTTTTTTTTTTTTTTTTTTTTGAGGAGGGAGTTTAAAAATATACATCTTTGACAAGGAGTTGTAGCTTTGGCTACTAGTACTATTTATAAAGGCAGTACTGATACTGAACAGCCAAAATACTCTTCCACACTCCATGGACTTTATATTCTTAGAAAGTTGTCCTAACTGATATAACTGCAAAAATCTAATGATAAACTTGTTTGTTAATCTATAGAGAAAATATTGTGATTCTCTCCATTGTCCTCAGCATTTTTCCATAATAACATAAAATTATCCAACACTGTGCCATTTTTATAGGTTCACATCTACAGATAGTGTGAGGTGTTTTTTTTTTTTTTTTTTAATTGGTTTTGATACTTACAATTGCTATAAATTGGGGATAGCATTCAAGGTAAAATCTAGCCACATATTCAACTGAGAGTTATAGTTGTTTGTTGTTAATTTATTTTACTTCTTTGAGAGTCATCAGCCTTTATTAGTTTCCTCATGGTCCTACCTAGATCAAATGTGATCATTGACTTTGAATTATCGTTTAGTGACTTGTTGCTGGTGCTGCTGCTAAGTCGCTTCAGTTGTGTCCAACTCTGTGAGACCCCATAGACGGCAGCCCACCAGGCTCCCCCGTCCCTGGGATTCTCCAGCCAAGAACACTGGAGTGGGTTGCCATTTCCTTCTCCACTGCATGAAAGTGAAAGTGAAGTCGCTCAGTCGTGTCCGACTCTTCGCGACCCCATGGACTGCATGCAGCCCACCAGGCTCCTCCGGACATTGCCTTCTCCATTTAGTGATTTAACCAAATATAATCCCTCTTTTTACTGTTCTGAGAAATTTAAAAGTTATAAAATTATCTATTAGATTTAATTCAAGTTTTTATTATTACCTACTAACATATACTCGTTTCACCAAATACTGTGTGTATGTATATATATGTGTGTGTGTGTGTGTGGATATAATTTTATGTATGTATAATTTATACATATTATATATATGTATACACTTTTAGCATTAAACACTGTCTATATTGAATATTGTGACTGGTACAAGCAAAGTGTAATGTGCATTATCTTAAATTTCAAGAGAGCAGCTTTGATAGTAGAAATCTCTCTGTGATGACTTGAACTGTGAGGCTGGGTGGGGAAATTACAAATAGAAGGCTTCTTGACAGTGTGAAACTCTCAGGGAGCATTATAGGAAAAAGAAAATGGAGAAAAAAGAAAGGGGATTGGGAAAGAAGGAAACTGGGAAGCAGGCATTGAACACCACTACCTATCGGGAATAAAGGCCTTCCTGAGTCCTTTGTAGGAATGAAGATTCATGAAGAAACTGCAGGCCTCATCAATTCACCAGCTTTCCATTCCCATTAAGAAGGCAATCTATCCCAAAATACTTTGCCATTCTTTAACAAAAAATTCTAGTTATAAATGTTGAAACTCAAGAATTATTTGAAAATGTACTTTTTCCCCTTAGCTAAAACATTTGAAACTTAAAACTTCATTTCAACATCAAAATTCAAAATTTATATGATATAAAATGCATGTTTGTTAAAAACTATAATAGTTTGATTAAAAATTATAAATGCATTAATAAATAAAGATATTAATGTTATACTGAAAACAAAAAAGTAAACACAATTGTTGAAAAATGTTTTTAGAAAAATAGTTTTTTTAATTTTTAAAATCTTTTAAAATTGATATATACATGCTTTATAACAATATGTATTAGTGATATAGTGATTCAACTTTTTATGATTTTATTTATTTATTATTTATTTTAGACTGTGCTGAATCTTCGATTGCTGTGAGGGCTTTCTCTAGCTGTAGCTAACAGCGGCTACTCTCCAGCTGCGGTGTGCAGGCTTCTCACTGCAGTGGCTTCTCTTGTTGCAGAACATGGGCTATAGGGCACCTGGGTTTCAGCAGTTGGCACAAGGGCTCAACAGTTGTGGCTCCCAGGCTCTAGAGCACAGGTTCAATAGTTGTGGCACACAGGCATTGTTGCTCTGCAGCCTGTGGGATCTTCCTGAATCAGAGACTGAACCCATCTTTTCTGAATTGGCAGGCAGATTCTTTGCCACTGAGCCACTAGGGAAACCCCAATTCAATGTTTTGTTTTAAATTCTCCATTTAGCTGTCTCCTAAGAAACCTGTATGTAGATCAAAAAGCAACAGTTAGAACCAGACATGGAAAAACAGACTAGTTCAAAATTGGGAAAGGAGTTCATCAAGGCTGTATATTGTCACCCTACTTGTTTAACTTATATGCAGAGTACATAGTGTGAAATGCTGGGCTGGATGAAGCACAAGCTGGAATCAAGATTTCCAGGAGAAATATCAACAACCTCAGATATGCAGATGATAGCGCCCTAATGGCAGAAAGGGAAGAGGAACTGAAGAGCCTCTTGAAGGTGAAAGAGAAGAGTGAAAAAAGTTGGCTTAAAACTCAACATTCAAAAAACTAAGATCATGGCAACTGGTCCCATCATTTCATGGCAAATGGAGGAAAAGTGTAAACAGTGGCAGATTTTATTTTCTTTGGCTCCAAAATCACTGAGGACAGTGACTGCAGCCATGAAATTAAAAGAAATTGGAAGAAAACCTTTGACAAACCTAGACAGCATATTATAAATCATATACATCACTTTGCCAACAAAGGTCTGTATAGTTAAAGCTATGGTTTTTTCAGTAATCATGTATGGATATCAAAGCTGGAAAATAAAGAAGCCTGAGCACTGATGAATTGCTGCTTTTGAACTGTGGTGCTGGAGAAGACTCTTGAGAGTCCCTTGGAGCTCAAGGAGATCAAATCAGTCAATCCTAAAGGAAATCAACATTTAATATTCATTGGAGTGACTGCTGCTGAAGTTGAAGCTCCAGTACTTTGGCCACCTGATGGGAAGACCTGAGTCTTTGGAAAAGACCCTGATTCTGGGAAAGACTGAGGGCAAGAGAAGGGGAAGACATAGGATGAGATGGTTGGTTGACATCATTGACTCAACGGACATGAGTTTGAGCAAACTTAGGGAGATAGTGAAGGGCAGGGAAGCCTAGTGTGCTGTAGTTCATGGGGTTCCAAAGAGTCGGACATGACATAGTGACTGAGCAACAACAAATACTCCATTGATGCTGCTGTTAAGTTGCTTCAGTCGTGTCCGACTCTGTGCCACCCCCATAGACGGCAGCCCACCAGGCTCCGCCGTCCCTGGGATTCTCCAGGCAAGAACACTGGAGTGTGTTGCCATTTCCTTCTCCAATGCAGGAAAGTGAAAAGTGAAAGTAAAGTCGCTCAGTCGTGTCTGACTCTCAGCGACCCCACGGACTGCAGCCCTGGCTCCTCCATCCATGGGATTTTCCAGGCAAGAGTACTGGAGTGGGGTGCCATTGCCTTCTCTGACTCCATTGATAGCTATTATAAAATACTGCCTGTATTCTCCATGTTGTACAATACATCCTTGTAGCTTATTTTACAGCAAATAATTTATACATATTAATACTGTATCCCTATATTGCTCCTTCCCATTTCCTCTCCCAACCTGTAACCACTGGTTTCTTCTCTATTTATGAATCTAATTCTTTTTTGTTGTATTCACTATAATGAACATATAAGTTATACTGTATTTGTCTTACTCCTTCTGACTTATTTCAGTTAGCATATTGTTCTCCAAGTGAATTCATGGTCCTGCAAATAACAAAATTTAATTTTCTTATGAGAACAAAATAGCATTTTTTTAAATGAAAGATATAATTATTATAATTAAAAATTCAATGAAAATTTGAAACAAAGAATTAATGCACTGGAAGACAGCTTAAGAAATTATCTTATGTGTAACATAGAGAAACAATCGAATGGAAATTACAAAAGAGGTTAAGAGATGACAATAGTAATACTATTAGATATTGCAAGAATGGTCTAACACATATCTATTTATTCAGAATTCTTTTAGAGAAGGAGGAGTATTAGGCTGGCAGTATTTAAAGATCTAAAATGGATGCAATTTGCTAATCCACAGGCAGAGGAGAGAAACATAACTTAAACCAAGAAAGACAAAAAGAAGCTGCAGATAATAAATTTTAACTAGAATTTGTACTCAAGAAAATGATCATTCAAGATCAAGGATACAGTAAAGTCATGTCAAATAAAGAAAAACTTGAGTGAGGATTGGCATATTTTTAGTAAAGTAGCTATTAAAGGATCTGTTTCAGAAGTAAGATGTCATATGGTAACTCCATTTTTAGTTTTTTAAGGAATCTCCATACTGTTCTCCATAGTGGCTGCACCAAATTATATTCATACCAACAGGGTAAGAAGGTTCCATTTGCTCCACACCCTCTCCAGAATTTATTATTTGTAAACTTTTTAATCATGACCATTCTGACTGGTATGAGGTGATATCTCATTGTAGTTTTGACTTGCATTTCTCTAATAATTAGCAATGTTGAGCATTTTTTCATGTGTCTGGTGGCCATCTGTATGTCTTCTTTGGATAAATTTCTGTTTAGTTCTTCTGCCCATTTTTTGATTTTTTTTTTTGTTTTATACTGAGTTGTATGTACTGTTTGCATATTTTGGAAATTAGTCCCTTGTAAGTCATATTATTTGCAAACATTATCTCCCTTTTTTTTTTTTTTCACTAATCATTTCCATTGCTGTGCAAAAGCTTTCAAGTTTAATTAAATCCTACTTATTTATTTTGTTTCTATTTCCATTACTGTAGGAGATAAATTCATACTTGAAAATTTAGGTAGGTAGGTACATAGGTAAAGTAGGTTGGTATATAGGGATATACATCAAAACTTGTATTTATGATATGCTGGGTACTATCTGTATACATATAAATCTATATCTATAGTTATGTTTTCACTGAACAAGCCTGGAAATAAGAATACCCCCATAGTAAAGATCACTCCTAGTGCCCAAGTTTTGATGTCTATGTATTGTTCCCAATAAAATGAACCAGAACTCCTTGGAGAAATGTCTAATTTCAGAACTGATTATATTTATTAAGTGCCCACAAGTATTTCTTCTCCTAAAGCTTCATTTCTACCCAGTGAATCCTGTCTCTAGAACAATATTTTCCAATTTTTTTAAACCACTGCATTAATTGTTTAGTGAAGCATCTGATATACGATAAATATACTTATCAGAATTGTACAGTTCACTAGTTACTTCCATATTCTCAACTCTAGTCACCTCTTAAGCTACTGCCATCTGACTTCTGAAATAAGCTCTTTGGAAAATTGCCAGTGACCCATCTTTCACGAAGTCCATTGTACTATTTCTTAACACCTGTCTACCATTTAGTACCGTTTCTTGTACTGTGAGGAGATTTCTTGGCTCTGTTGGTGCTTAAAATACCTTGGCTCATCCTATGACTCTTAAAACTCCTCCATTTTTGTAGACATCAGCTTTGTGTCCTGTTGTTGATTGGTACAACTTAACTATCTCCAAATAGCTCTACTTTCTTAATTTATTTGCTTTAGAATCGAGTAAGTAGACAGATCACAAGTTTGATCAGCTTTAAATTATCATTTTATGCCACAATCTGCATCTATAATGACTGTTTTGTTAAGAGATTGCTCAGCCTTTGGCTAGCTAAATTTATAGAGCATCAATGTCAAGCATTAGGTTAAGCACTTACCAAATGCTCAGAATGGCTCTATGAAAATAAATTTTCCCATTTTAGAGACGGGAGAAGGCAATGGCAACCCACTCCAGTACTCTTGCCTGGAAAATCCCATGGACGGAGGAGCCTGGTGGGCTGCAGTCCATGGGGTCGTGAAGAATCGGACACGACTTAGCGACTTCACTTTCACTCTTAACTTTCATGCATTGGAAAAGGAAATGGCAACCCAGTCCAGTGATCTTCCCTGGAGAATCCCAGGGACGGCAGAGCCTAGTGGGCTGCTGTCTATGGGGTCTCACAGAGTTGAACACAATTGACGTGACAGCAGCAGCAGCAGCAGCAGCAGCATTTTAGAGATAAGGAGACAAAAAATTAGACAGGTTAAGCAGCAGTGATTATACAACTTACAAGACTTGAACTCTCATGATATGGCTGCACCCACTATCCCTGCTGCCTTGCTTGAAGGTCTTCCTGTGAGGCTCTTCCTTCCATTTTCAGATAGCCTTTGCTGTTAGAAATGTACTTCTTATGTTGAAGTCTATCCCCCATCTAGTTCCTACTGATGACACTAGCTCTGTTTCTAGCACCAAGCAGACTATGTCTAACTCCTTCCTCACATTATGACTTTCAAGTATGTGAAGATAGCTATCGTATCTCCTTTAATGAATTCTCTTTTATTTTAGGATAAATGTCTTCAGAACCTTCATCTATTGCCATATCACATGATTTTTAAATCACCTGGCCATCCCGGCTACCCTGTTCTGTACACGGTTTCAATTTGTCATTATTTTTCATGAAGATCAGTGCCTACAGTTGGCTATAATACTCCACATATAATTTGGCCAAGTAAGAGTAATTCTCATGCTGTTCCACCTGACAAGAGTATTCTATCCCTTATCTCATCTCCTCCTACTGGGATCTTTTACTGGTCCTTCCAGTATTTGCTACAGCTGTCACTTATTTAATGAAATCGATGCTGTATCCCTAAAGCCAGAATTTTTTTCTAACTTATCTACTTTTTTTGAGCACTGTGACCTCTCCTTATTCGGTTTTTTACTTTATGTGTATATGTTTCATCTCTACTATTAAATCACATTCTTTGCGGTAGGACACCAAGTTTTCACTTTTCTGTTTCCCACACCGACTAGAGTACTGCACACTCTTCTCAGAGTTTTTATATGATAGTAAGTTCTCAGTCCCTACTGTGGCTCAGGTCATGAGTTCCTTGCTACTGTGCTATACCCAGCACATGGTAGGAACATTAAATATTCATTTACTCATTTACAAAATAAAACTAACAGTTTTACATTCAGTATATTTAGCACAAATTTATTATTCAAAAATTTTTCTTCCTTATAATCAACACTACACACTAAAATTAAAATGTGTTCTCAATGATCTGGATTTTTTCCCATGATACTTAACAACCATACCCTTGGAAACACTGATTAATGAGATATTTCCTTTACAATAGAGGATTTTCTATTATAAATACCACCTCAGGATTTCTATAAATACAAAATGAAATATAATTTTATGTAAATATTTGAAAAATCCTTGGAATAAAGCAACAGATATTTTCATAAATTATGAAAAAATTGATATATGTATAGTCATTCACTGCAATAAGGGGGGAAATTCAGCTCTATTTGCAAATACAACCATAGGGTAGAAAAGAAACATTTTGCTTTGAATTTAGATCTCTGCCTTTAAAGCAAATGACAGAATCTTACTCTGATGGTACATTCTGTTTTAGTGTATATTTTTTAAAAATTGGACCCTTTCTCAACATTGACAGTTTAGTACTGGAGGAAAGAAAAACATGAAATTTAAAAATTCTGATCACAATTTTGTGTCACATCTTTACTTACAGAAAAGATTGACAACACAAAGGCCCAACCTGGCATCCTTGTCTTGCCTCTCTGTGTTTTCTTTTGTTACTATTCACACAGTGCATATTTGTAAGACAGTACAATCATTCCTCAACACAGTGCTTGCTGTAATATACAATTAGCTACATATTTTTTAGACCCATAATATTCAGTTGGTTTACCAAAAGCCTTGGTAGAGCTAGAATTAAACCCATTTTGGAGAGTCTAGGAAGGGAAGGGTGAGAGGCAAACAAAGAACTCCCCCTAAAAATCCAGCTCTGGAGTTTAGCTTTTACTTTGAAGCAAAGGTCACCTAAAGTCAGTGAAACTGAACTCCTCTGGTAGAAACCTGAGATCCCCCTGCTCTGGTCTTGCAGGCAGTGTAAGAGAATTATGAGACTGGGCATCCCAAAGTGTGAAAAGCCCCAGAAACAGAAGCCAGGACATTTGCATATAGAGTGCAGATTTCATTGTCTAAGTGAAAGCCGCTCTTGCTTTGCTTCACCCCCGGAACAATCTGTCCAGCCAACTGTTTACATGCTCTCCATTATGTTAATGTTGGCAAGGAAAGGGCTATATTTTCTTTCAGTTTACACTCTGGGGAACCGTGGGAGTTCACCAGTTTGACAGACAAGCCTCCCTTCTCTTTCCAAGAAAAAAGAAAGTGACCTGTGGGCTGTTGAGTTATATGTGGTAGTGAATCAGGCTATGTTGCCTTGGACCTCAACTCATGAAGTTCAGGTTTTAAGTGACGCGAGAGAAAAGCAGAACAGATATAACAGGGGTAATTCAAGGCCATAACATGGGAGTGTACTCTACTACAATCATGCCTTGTAGACCAAAGGGGCCTCACTGATTGTTTCAAATAGAGTTACTTTCAAAACTCATCATTTTGTTATTAAAATCTACTTCTCTGACCTGTTGCGAATAGGAGGATCTGTATTTTAAAAGCCATTAAGTGGAGGCAACAGTTTGAGGAAATAGCGTGTTATAATTTCCGTTGACTAACATATTAGCACAGGTCCATAGCATTGCAGCCCCAGCATCAAAAACTAAGGCCTCCAGTTTACCCAACTGATTATAACACAGATTCAGATATTTCAGGATAAATCCCATCAAAATGTAACAACTAAATGCAGAATAGATAGTCGTATAGCACTCACGAGAATCTTCCTCTATTCTTCCTACATGAATATGTAGAATTCATGTGAGTTTTTTAGGGGGTTGAGTTTGATAGTCAGCCTGTAGGAAGGCCCAGTTACATGGCAGGATAAATCTCAGTACGTATGGATGTCAGGATTGCTGCTGATGAGACTGATAGCACCGCATCAGTCCTGGGGCCATGAGGCATTTTGTTTGTTCACACTTGACACCTTGTCTTCTGTTCCTCCCATCCAGCCAAACATAGTAGCTAAAGCCGAGTTTCACACTTTTCCAAGAAATAACTATTCTTAACTGAAAGGATTTTGTTAAAGAAAAAAGCAAAAACAATTTTTAGTTTTGCATGTAATTTATTTTAATTTTTTCTTATTAGCAAAGTAAAAGTCAATAAACAACTTAGAAATACATTAAAATGAAAATCATCAATGCAAAATAATTTAAAAGTGTTGAAATCAAGGAGTGAGGGTGGGCTATTGACTTAAAGGCTGTGCTTAAAGGCTTCTAGGGTTCAGGTAATGCTCTGCTTCTTTGTATGTGCTGGGGATCCAGGACTTCTCATTTTGTATTTAAAATTGAGTTGCAAACATTATTTTTGTACATTCTATAATATACTTCAATGAAATTATAAAAAATCAAACTAACTCCTTACCCATCCTTTTCTCCCTATAAAATTCACTCATTATTTTCACTGTGAATATGAAGGTATAAGTTCAACATCTTCCCCCCTTCTCCTTGTGGAACCCAGACTAAAGAAACAGCCAACAAAAATATTATCACCGGTACCAGCAAACACACACTTCCTAAATAGAAGGACTCACCCTGACATGCAAGATCAATGTCTCTTGTTGACACCAACTCATCTAAAGTATGTGGTTTATTATTAGAAGCCTTATTGGTGGTCTGGTGTGATTCAAGGAAGCAGTCAAGACTACACACAGTTTCACCAGAACAAAAAATTCCTGGTTAACAAACATCCATCTCATGTAATTATGACTGATAACAGTATCACTGACAGAGCATTAATATAATGATATGAAAATAAACATAATGGAAAATAAGAGCAATATTTATAACAGCTTTTAGAATATATGACAAAAAATAATGACACCACCAATGAGAGGAGAAGTGTTACCAAATATCCCACTATAAATTAAGCAATACTTTAATGTAGCAATCTACTCTCTGATGGGAGAGAAGAGATGTTAAAATACACTAGGCTGTAAAACAGAAGCTGGAAGAATTCAGGAATATAGAAGAAAACAAACCATCACAGAAATACAGAGAAAAACAAAAGTGGACAATGCAGAAAAGAGAGAAAGCCACATAAAATATAAAAGGGGGAAAAAAAAAACAAAAAAATGAAAATAAGGAAAAAAAGGTATAAAAATGGTAGCTATAGAAGACAAGAAAATAAGATACAATATAATTTTCCTTAAAGAAGGAAAAAAAAAGGCCCACAAAGAAGAAGAAGAAAAAATCATGAAAGAAATACTTTAAAGTACAATTCAATAAAATTTGAATCCAAATACAAGAAAGCACAATGTACTACATCCTGTAAATTTTACCCCCAAAAGTCAATAGTGGAACATAAACTTGTACATATACTGAATGTTAAAGTAGAGAACAGACCTTTGGACAGGCAGGCAAAAGGATCAAGCATCCATGTGTTGAGAAAAATGAGACTATCCACTGTCTTTGCCACAGTGACATTCACTGCAGGAAGACAGAAACAAAACCTACAAGATGCTCAGGGAAGGAGGCCATGAGATTCATAGCCGATCAAAGTCTCATTCTGGTGTGAAGTCTACGGACAGCTTTGAACATGCATTATCTGAGGAAATATTATTCCCAAGAGCCCTGTGGAAGATGATTCTAAAGGATAAACTTTAGCCAGCCAAAGGGTTACTGGAATATGACAGAAGAATCCATCTCAGATTTGACATCAGACAAAGAAAATCCTAACAGCTTTCTCTATATTGAAGAAGAGAGAAAAAAATTCAGGAACGTTAAAATGCACATTTTTAAAAGGATAATTAAATGTATACCACCAAATGCAAATATACAAGCAAGGAGAAAAATGTAGGAGTTGCAATCTTTTTTCTTTTTTCAATTTATTTTTAATTGGGGGAAAACTGCTTTACAATGTTGTCTTGGTTTCTGCCATACAACAAAGCAAATCGGTCATAACTATACATATGTCCCCTCCCATCTATCCCATCTGTCTAGGTATCACAGAGCTCCAGGCTGGGCTCCTGCTGTTATAGAGCAGCTTCTCCCCAGCTGTCTGTTTCACATACGCTAGTGTATATATGTTGATGCTACTTTCTCCATTCATCCCACTTCTTCCTTCTTCCACGCAATCTTAACACTAAGCCAGAGCATATTCTACAATGATTAAGCAAACAATTCACGGTATATTAATGCACCAGATATCATAGTAACAGATTCTACAAGACAGATGTTACAGGAGATGCAAGACAAGTAGAAACAAACTTGCAGGAGAAAATGCTAACTCACTGCTCTCAATCCATCACAGTTTGAGTAGACCATACATAAAGACATTATGGACATTTAAAGTACCTAATGAAGTAATTTTCTATCTACCACCTATATATCTTTATCCACCTATTTATCTTTCTATCAGTACAGCTTACAAACTCTACTGTGAAAATAGAAAACTCTCTACAGTAAAAATGGAAAACATAGGTTACTTTTACATTTGCAAAAATTGCCTACATATTAGGCCATAAAAATAACCATTCAATTCAAACTTCAAAAAATGTATACAGATCTGATTAAAACATAAATAATTTGTATAAGGCCCTCAGTGAACTGCCGCCTGTCTCTCCCCTGCGCTTCCATCCCCCTCTGCCTACCTCTCTAATTTCCTTGGATGCCCCCCTGCCTGTCCCTCAGCACATCAGACATGTTTGCCTCAGGGTTTATGTTTTATTCTTTTCTCATTTCGGAATGTCATATCCCAGGTAACCATGTGGCTTGATTCAACTTTTCATTATGGTCTTTATCAAATATCATTTCAGTGAGGCCTCGCTTGTCCAGTCTATCTAAAATTTAAATCGTGACTTCATCCTTTTTACCCTCCTCTTTGTTGCTTTTCTCTTTAATACTCTTATCTAGCACACTTGTAGTACTTAGGTACTAACATACTTGTGTCATAAACCTTGATTATTTTCTACCTCCCCAGCCATGACATACACTTCAAGAAGTCAGGGATTGCTGTTTCCTCTGTTCAATGCTGTGTTCCTGGTTCCTAGAACAGTGACTGGAACCTAGTCAGTGCTCAATGAGTATTTGTGCAATGAATTTTTGAAAGAACGGCCACTTAGAAGAAATGATCAATTAAGGATCAAGACAAAAACCTAGGAATTAATCATATAAGTAAGGCAAGATCTACATTGGGGGAAAAAAAAACACAGACAACAAAACTTGGCAATGATGACTGAAGAACACAGAGGAAGATTTGAACACAGTTTTCGAGAAGCAGAATCACCATTACAAATATGTCCGTCCTCCTGAGTAATCTACTTCATGCAATCACAAATAAAATACGAATACATTCATATTTCTGAAATAATACGATCCTGAAGTTTATATAGAAAAAAAAACAGATCATATCCAAAAAATAATATGAATAAGAAAAGTAAGAAATAGCCTGACGTGTGTGCTGTCACGGCCAACTCTTCGCAGCCCCGTGGACTGTAGCCAGTTAGGCTCCTCTGTCCATGGGATTCTCCAGGAAGAATACTGGAAGGGGTTGCCATTTCCTCCTCCAGGGGATCTTCTGACCCAGGGATGGAACCCACATCTCTTAGGTCTCCTGCACTGGCAGGCAGGTTTTTTACCATTGCGCCACCGGGAAAACCAAAATAATAATGATTGACAAATCCTATCAGGGTGCTGCTGGGCTAGCAGAATCTTAGTTCCCTGAACAGAGATCAGAATCTAACCCCGCCACTTCAGTGAAAGCCCAGAATCCTTACTACTAGGCTACCAGAGAACTCAGATACTGAAATACAAATACAGTTTTTTAAAGAGTGAGGCTCTGAAGAAATTTTGATGTTTAATTCTGTTTGTCAATTGTTAAATCTTTTTAATTTCTGTCTGTGATTTTGTTGACTATGTAAGATGTGTTCTTCCAAATTTATTTTACTTTTAACATGTTGAGCTTTTCTCTTTTTTTAAATTGGGCAGTTCATTACATCTGGAATTTATTTTAACTTTAACTACAAAAAGGAGATAGATGATGTTTTCTTCTCCAAAATTCTTGCCAATTTTCTTGACACCATTTATCAGTTCACATTTTGACTTATATGCTTCCTTGCAATATATACATTTCATATATGTATAAAATAATCATGCACATAGCTGTATCTACTTTATAAGTACAAGATTCTCTCTCTTCACAGGATTCAACTGAGGAAAGCTTTGTGTTTTTTTGTTCTTTTGGACATGTCTGCTGCTTTGAGCAACATCATAATTTTTTACTTAGTTTTACATTATCTTTACACTATTTTTTTGTATTTGAGTCTCTTTAGTTATCTTCCTTTTATAAACTTTTTGACTATTCTAAACTGTTTATTTGGACTTCCCTGGCAGTTCAGATGGTAAAGAATCTGCCTGCAATGTGGGAGACCCAGGTTCAATCCCTGGGTCAGGAAGATCCCCTGGAGAAGGGAATGGCAACCCACTCCAGTATTCTTGTCTGGAGAATTCCATGGGCAGAGGAGCCTGGAGGGTTACAGTCCATAGAGTCGCAAAGAGTCGGACATGACTGAGTGACTAGCACTAAACTGTTTATTATTCAATTGAAAATACAGAATTTTGTTAATAGAAAATAATCTATTGGTATTCTGATTTGGACATTTCATAAACTTAAGGATGAGACTGAGTAGCTGATACCTTTCTGATATCAATTTTACAATCTAGAAGTACAGCATATGTTTATTTGAAGTCTCTTTATGTTTCTCAGAAAGTATATTTGCCTCTATTATAGATTCTCCATATGTCTTATGAAGTTTCTTTTTAGGAATTTTATACTTTTGTTGCCACTGTGAACTTGTGGAGTCCTTGTTTCAAATGTATCTTTTAATTACTAATTGTGGTTTTTAAATATTTTGTTTTACATCAAAGTTATCAATGATGTTTCAATAATTCCCTTTTTCTACTTTATGACATTTCATTATTCAAATTTTAGTTTCATACTTTGTTTTAATGACCTGAACTTTCAGATATAATATTAAATCCTATTTGCATACTTATAGAAACCTACTTGGAGATAATTTTTAAATAAACTACTTAAATTATTTATACAATTAAATATACAATTAATAGGCTATTTAATAAATCAGTGTTTATTATAACAATATGGGCTTTCACATATATGTCCATAAGTGAAGTGGCTCTATATTGTTATTCTTATATGATATCCTGTTATAAAAGTTTTTCTCATTTTATATGATAGATAATCTATTAATTCTAAATAAAGTGAACAAACAGTAGTCTATACATTTAAAGCTTGAGAACAAAACTATCATATAGCATGATCTATTTTATCTCACCTCTAATTGAAGACCATTCTATATTAACTATTTCTTAAACATCTCATTTTATTATTGCTAGTTTTAAATACTATGAATATTCATTTTATGTTGATCCAATATGTGGTAACAGCAAAGCCTACAATTTTTTAGAGCTCTACCCAAACCTTTACATATATACATAAGACTTCAGTAAAATGATTTAATACTTAATGAACACATTTAATAAATAACTTTCCAAATAAAGAATACTTAAAACAATGAAGAGAATGAATAAAAATTTCAAAAATAAAGTTGAGGGTTTATTATATATATCTTTCTTAATTTAAGATATATAGATATGTAAAGAAGAAATAAACATTGTAACCCCTTGCCTTCCTTTTTATACTACTTATTAAAAAGTTGCAATTAGTCATTTATTTATACACATCTGGCTAATATTTAGTAAGAAATATGTTAGAGGAAGCCATGATAAATTAGAATAGCACAAACTGAAGTATACATTTATAGTTATTCTTCTGGGAAAGTTGGCAAATGGGGAATTTTACTTAGTCAATTTGGAGAAAGTGATGTGTGTGTGTGTGTGTGTGTGTGTGTGTGTGTGAACCAGCAGTAGAATCTTTACTTGACCATTTCAGGTATCACAAAAATTTTCTCTTTAGTATTATATGTTTATACTTTGAGTAAAGCTTCAGTTTTTCACATTAAGGGACCATATCCTTACCTTCTTCCTCCCCACTAAGTATTCAAATTGGCAATATGTGGGCAGTTTCAGAATAGAATAATAGAAAAATATCTTTTCACCTGTGAAATCACTTGTCTGTTCACTTGAAATAATTCATAAATCTTCTAGTGTGAGTTTTCTCTTCTTTAATAGTAAATGACCTTAAAATGTAGTGGCTTACAAAAAGAGTCCCACTTGCTCATGACTTTCTGACCAGGAGTCTGAGCAGAGTGCACCTGAGTGCTTCTTCTGTTAGTCTCATTTTTGTTCCCTGTTGCAGCCACAATCATCTGATTGCTCAGCCTGGACTGAATAGTATAAGATGATCTCATCTACATGTCTGGTGGTTAGTGATGCCTGTCAACCAGGCTACAGTAATGCTAACAAATTAGCCTAAATTTCACATGATGACTTCAGCATTCCCAAAGGCAAAGAATGGATGCTGCAAAGTCTCTCGGTATCTAGACTTGGAAGTTGACAAAGTAATTTCTATCACATTGTTTTGGTTAAAGCAGGTCACATAGTCAACCCAGACTTAAAACAAAAGGGAGAGTAGACTCTAACTTTTGAAAGGAGGAACAGCTAAGTTACATGGCAGAGTATGAAGACAGGGGGAGGAAGAATTCCTATGGATCTTTGAAGTTTATCACATTTTGTGTACAGGATTAATGAAAGAAAGTGTACAAAAGTATGTGAATGAGGTAACAAGTATACCCATCATGTCATTTAATCAATTAAATTTCAAAATAAATAAATTTGATGAACTAACTTTCTCTGAATGGAGAATGTCAACTAAATCCTTTTCAAACTTTCTAGGGTGTGTGTGTGTTTGTCTGATTTGTGATTTGGTTTAAAACATGCCATGAAATGAAACAACATAAAGCTAAAGTTTAGGGATCAGTTTAAAATCAACTTAGACTTTGAAGTGCAGGGTGAGAGAAGGGGCAATTTTCCCTATGATGTTAACGTCAGCAAGTCTTTTTTTTTTTTTTTAATTTACAAGTTAGTAGTTAGTCTATCCAACCAGTCCATTCTGAAGGAGATCAGCCCTGGGATTTCTTTGGAAGGAATGATGTTAAAGCTGAAACTCCAGTACTTTGACCACCTCATGTGAAAAGTTGACTCATTGGAAAAGACTCTGATGTTGGGAGGGATTAGGGGCAGGAGGAGAAGGGGACTACAGAGGATGAGATGGCTGGATGGCATCACTGACTCCATGGATGTGAGTCTGAGTGAACTCCGGGAGTTGGTGATGGATAGGGAGGCCTAGTGTGCTGCGATTCATGGGGTCGCAAAGAGTCGGACACGACTGAGCGACTGAACTGAACTGAACCGAGTTAGTCTATAGGGTCACACAGAGTCGGACACGACTGAAGCGACTTAGCAGCAGCAGTTAGTATATTGGCTGAATAGTCAATTACAGACAGTTGTAGACAATTGCCTTTCTTGCTGATACCATCTCAATTCAGGGTAGAATTGTGTAAAAATGAGCTGCATTTCTCCTTAATAATTAGATTGTGCATTGATCCAATGCCATGTCAGTAAAAATAACTCCTTAAAATAAATTAAAATGTTAGATGATAATACCTAAGTGCTTAGTCCATCCTGACCCAATAAAAATTTAAATATATGTAAATAATGGCAGAAGTGTCTTTTAGATAATTGAGAATAGGACTTAAGCCTAGCTATAGGAAAAATGGCCCTGAGATCTTGTTTGAGTTTATTATACAATAACTTTGGTAAAAAGAATCATGTTAAGCTAGTTATTATAATTTATTTCCCCCCTTATATAGATAGCAGAAAATCTAACCTTTTAAACCTAATCCCTTCACTTTATTGGTGAAGAAACTGATACACAGATTCAAATCTTGCATTAAATGAATTAATACTTACCTGATGGTTCCACTCTTCCCTCTTTATCTAGGCATTTGGCCAACCACTGTTCCACCTACCCAGTGCCTCCACTTTTATCTGATGTGTATAGACCAGACGTTGGGGATATCAGTGGTAGCTTAGAGCTTCTTCCTTGATAAACATTTTAATGGTACTATAAAAATTAATTTACTTTCATCATATAAGTACAATTATCTCCCTGATTTTGAACATCATTTTATTAAAATGAAATGTTTAATTCAATACTTAATACTTATAACTTATATTAATTTTATATTATAAAATTAATACTTAAAACTCATTAAAATGTTCCTCAGGAAAAGTTATTTAAACTGTCATTGATATAACCTATGGTATATTAAACATGGTTTATTAAATTAATGCTTTGTTCAATCCACATAGCCAATTTCATTATCTTCATTATTCATTATTTATATTTCAACATTTGGAAAAGCAAGGTTTTAAAATATTATTTGGGACTCTATGGAAAATAATTTTTACGTAAAGCATATTAAGTAAAAAGCTTATTCACGAGTTTGTTCCAACTGTATTTTGCACAATCAAATGTTTGATTTACTAGTCATTATAGAAAAATTATTTTTCATAAGACATATGCACATTAGTGTGAATTATATCAAACTGCCATTTTGTAATGATATCGGCAATTTTATATGATTTAATCTAACATACATGTTGATTGTATGTTATTCTCAATGATTTGTGTGCTGTTTTTCTATATACACACTTTACTAGTTAGGATTTCATTCAATCTGTATAAATCATTAATTCAACAAATATAAACAGAAATTAATGAAATAAAGCTTTTAAAATGGCAAATTGCTACACAATTATATTTTTTAAAGAACAATGTAACCTTCAAGGGATAAGAAAATTCATTCTCAAAAATCATACATAACACTCAGCTTCCCTGGATAATATATTCGGACAGAGTCAGATATGACTGGGTAAAAAGGAAAGAAAAGGAAAGTGAAGTCGCTCAGTCATGTCCAACTCTTTGTGACCGCACGGATTGTAGCCTACCAGGCTCCTCCGTCCATGGTATTTTCAGGCAAGGGTACTGGGGTGGGTTGCCATTTCCTTCTCCAGGGGATCTTCCCAACTCAGGGATCAAACCTGGGTCTCCCACATTGCAGGCGGATGCTTTACTGTCTGAGCCACCAGGAAAGACATGACAACAAAGGAAATAAGTGAGGGAAGACCGGGATACAAATCAGAAGTTGAGGGTAAAAGAGGAAAGTGGAAAAATGTATTTTTCCCAGAAGGCTCATAAGTGTTATTATACGTATTTATGTCTGAATACTACATTAATTATTTGAGATTAAATTAGAATCAGGGAAAATGTAATATCACATTTTCTGGATTCACAAAGATACACCAATTGAAAGACTATGAATAAGTTATTTTCTAAATGACAGTTAAACCAAGCAACTTATAAACCTGAAAAAATTAAAAATTTCTCTTTGAATTTAATATTTCATCTTAAAAATGGAAATATTATTTCCACTCTGAAATATCCATTTATTTGGTGCCACAATGAAATACCATAAAGAACAAAGCTATGACATAATATTTTGAGAGTATTTTAAGGCCCCTAAATTCAGTTTGGAAAGTCTATGTGTATATCCAAGCATTCAGTGTCTCCATTTTCTATTTTATTTCTTTTTCTTTGCTGTATTTGTATTGTATTTATATGTAGTTGTATGTGGTAGGAACTTGTCATGGAGTTAATCCCACACAGGTTTTTGTTTGTTCATTTTTAGCAATGTTGAAATTATGGTTTATAGTAGCACATGTGTTTCTTGTCTAGTCACTGTTACCAGTAGATTATTCTTTCTTTTCTAAGGAACTGAGACTTTTACAGCTTTTCCAGTCATTATTCCAGTGAGCCTTCTAAGTTCAATAGGTTTTCACACCACAGTGGGTAAGATGAGAACCTTCTTGGACAGAAAGTCCTACAGAAACGAAAGAATATGGGGACGATAACCAAGTGGAGAGACTGTCTCTGAGTTTTTATGCTGAGACTTAGATGGTGCCCCTCAGCTGTCACTGTGTAACCTGATGAGCCAGAGGTCAGGGGTCTTAGCTTCTTTACCTGCTACAGCTCGTGTGCAAAGACTTTTCATTGAACTCCTAGGAGCTTCTTAAGTTTCTATTCTATTCAAGTTTGCTATATTTTATTACCTTTATATTATTATGATTTACAAGCAGTCTATGAGGTACTGGGGATATGTCATTGTTGTTACTTGGTCACTAAATCGTGTCTAATTCTTGTGACCCATAGACTGGGCCCACAAGGCTCCTCTGTCCATGGGGTATCCCAGGCAAGAACACTAGAGTGAGTTGCCATTTCCTTCTCCAGGGCATCCTCCCAACCCAGGGATCAAACCCACATCTTCTGCATTGGCAGATGGATTCTCTGCCACTGAGCCACCCAAAAAACCCTACTGGGGACATAATGGTAAACAAATAGACATGGTTTTTGCTTTTAAGGAAGGAAAAAAGAAATCAGTAATCCATAATTTGGTGTCAGTATGATCACATTTTCACACGTTAGGTCAGTGTGTAGCCACTCATAATCCAATCCCTGTGTTTAGTTTCATCATAGGGATACTTTTGCACAGATCTCAGTTGACTCTTTGGTGTTGAGACTGTATTCACATAATTTAAGCCTCCTCACTCTTTCTCCTAGATAATGTTTGTTGAGTATCACGTGGTAATCAACACGCAATATTTTTGTGTTAGCTTTTGAAAAAGCTCCACTATAATTCTCTGAAATCAAAAGCTAGAAATAATTAAGCTTAGCAAGGAAGACATGTTGAAGGCCAGAACAGGCCCAAAGTAGGCCTCTTGAGCCTAAGTAGCCAAGTGCTGAAAACAAAGCAAAAGTTCTCAGCGGAAACTAAAAGTGCTACTTCAGTGAACAGATGGACAGTAAGAAAGCAAAATACCTACTTGCTGATGAGGAGAACGTTTTAGTGGTCTTAATAAAAAATAATATTCCCTTAAGCCAAAGCTGAATTTGGTGCAAAGCCCTAATTCTCTTCAATTCTGTGAAAGCTGAGAGAGGTGAAGAAACTGCAGAAGAAAAGTTGGGAGGTAGCAGAGGCTGGGTCATGAGGTTTAAAAAATAAGCCATTTCCATCATATAAAAGTTTGTGCTGATGCATAAGCTGTAGAAAGTTATCCAGAGGATCTAGCTAAGATAATTAACAAACATGGCTACACTAAACAGCAGATTTTCAATGTTGGACTAAACAGTCTTTATTCAAAGAAGATGCTATTCAGGACTTTCATAGCTATAGAGAAGATAATGCTTGGCTTCAAAGCTTCCAAGGACAGGCTGATGTTCTTGTTAGGGTCGTATGTGGCTGTTAACTTTAAGAGCTTATCTGCAGCTAAGTCGCTTCAGTCGTATCTGACTCTGTGCGACCCCATAGACGGCAGCCCACCAGGCTCCCCCATCCCTGGGATTCTCCAGGCAAGAACACTGGAGTGGGTTGCCATTTCCTTCTCCAATGCATGAAAGTGAAAGTGAAGTCACTCAGTCATGTCCGACTCTTCGCGATCTCATGGACTGCAGCCCACCAGGCTCCTCTGTCCATGGGACTTTCCAGGCAAGAGTATTGGAGTGGGGTGCAAGAGCTTATCTACCTTTCCAAAATTTTAGGGCCTTTAAAATTATGCTAAATCTACTCTGCTTGTGCTCTATAAATAAAATAATAAGGCCCGGATAACACCACATGTGTTTACAACGTAATTTACTGAATATAAGTCCACTGTTGAGACCTACTCAGTTCAGTTCAGTTCAGTTGCTCAGTTGTGTCTGACTCTTTGCAACCCCATAGACTGCAGCACGCCAGGCTTCCCTGTCCACCACCAACTCCTGGGGCTTACTCAACCTCATGTCCATCAAGTTGGTGGTGCCATCCAACCATCTCATTCTCTGTTATCACCTTCTCCCCCTGCCTTCAATCTTTCCCAGCATCAGGGTCTTTTCCAATGAGTCAGTTCTTTGCATCAGGTGTTGGAGTTTCAGCTTTAGAATCAGTGTGTCCAATGAATATTCAGGACTAATTTCCTTTAGGATGGACTGGTTGGATCTCCTTGCAGTCCAAGAGACTCTCAAGAGTCTTCTCCAACACCACAGTTCAAAAAACATAAATTCTTCAGTGCTCAGCTTTCTTTATAGTCCAACTCTCACATCCATACATTGCAATTGCAAAAACCATAGCTTTGACTAGATGGACGTTTGTTGGCAAAGTAATGTCTCATTTTCTTCCTATTGTGCTTACCCAAATGTAGCAAAACTAGGAATGTTAAATGTTGGTAATAAAATGACAGTTAAATAAAAGTCTCGAAAACTGAAAAAAAAAAAAGTAATGTCTCTTCTTTTTAATATGCTGTCTAGGTTGGTCATAGCTTTTCTTTCAAGGAGCAAGCATCTTTTAATTTCATGGCTGCAGTCACCATCTGCAGTGATTTGGGAGCCTAAAAAAATAAAATCTGTCGCTGTTTCCCATTTTTTGCCATGAACTGATGTGACCGTGTGCCATAATCTTAGTTTTCTGAATGTTGAGTGTTAAGCCAACTTTTTCACTCTTCTCTTTCTTTCACTTTCATCAAGAGGCTCTTCAGTTCATCTTTATGTTCTGCCATAAACGTGGTATCATCCGCATATCTGAGGTTATTGATATTTCTCCTGGCAATCTTGATTCCAGCTTGTACTTCATCCAGCCCAGGATTTGGCATGATGTACTCTGCATATAGGCTGCAGTCCACGGGGTCGTGAAGAGTCGGACGCGACTGAGCGACTTCACTTTCACTTTTCACTTTCATGCATTGGAGAAGGAACTGGCAACCCACTCCAGTGTTCTTGCCTGGAGAATCCCAGGGACGGGGGAGCCTGGTGGGCTGCTGTCTATGGGGTCGCACAGAGTCGGACATGACTGAAGCGACTTAGCAGCAGCAGTAGCAGCATTCTGCATATAAGTTAAATAAACAGGGTAACAATGTACAGCCTTGACATAATCCTTTCCCAATTTGGAGACCTACTGCTCAGAGAAAAAAAAAAAAAAAACTTTCAAAATATCATTCCTTATTGACAATGTAACTCATCACCCAAGAGTTCTGATGGAGATATACAATGAAATTCATATTATTTTTCATGCCTACTAATTGCTACACTCAGGTCAAGAAGTAATTTTGACTTTCAAATCTTACTACTTAAGAAATACATTTTGCAAAACATATAGTAATTCTTCTGATGGATCTGGACAAAGTAAATTTGAAACCTTTTGGAAAGGGTTCACTATTGTGTATGCCTTTAAGAACATTTGTAGTTCACAAAAAGAAAATCAAAATAGCAACATGAACAGTAAGTTGGAAGCAGTCATTTCCAGTCCTCATGGGTGACTCTGAGGAGTTCAAGAGTTCAATGGAGAAAGTAACTGCTAATGTGGGAGAAAAAACAAGAGAACAAAATTAGAAGTACAGCATGAAGATGTGACTCTATTACTGCAATCTCATAATAAAACTTGAATGAATGAGGAGTTACTTCACACAAATGAGCGAAAGAAGTGTCTTGGTTTTTTTTTTTTTTTTTCCTTTTAAGATAGAATCTACTTGTAGTGAAGATGCTATGAAGACTGTTGAAATGACAATAAATAATTTAGACTATCACATAAACTTAGTTAATAAAACAACAGTAGGGCTTGAGAGGACTGTATTGCAGTCATCTGGAATGGAACCTTTGATATCCACAAGTTATGCACACAGATTTTAAATTATCTCAAGCATTTTCAGAAGCAAGAAGATTAAATCACATCAGGAAGTTATTTCAATGTGGTATTAGTCATTAAAAACACAGCTTAATATAGTTTAAGTACTGTTTAAGTCACCCAGTGGTCAGCAGCAGTAGCTTCTAGAGGTCCTGATATTTTTAGGCCACATTCTTTGCCTGAATAGCCACCCACACTTCTTAAGATAAAACTATTATGCTTCATTTAACTTTTCTAAAATAGATAATGCTTTGATCTACTGGAAATCCAGTAGCACTTAACCTATTAGTTTTTAAAAAATTTATAAACTACCTTTCTCCAAAGCATTTCAGTCATTTATAATACAATTAAAACACGCTTAAGAAACAAAATCATTATCTATTTTAACCATAAAAAGTAAAATCAAACAGGAACTTAGATATGCAGGAGACCTGGGATAATACTATTCCTGTGAAGGAGCTATATTTCAGTTTTGAGCCTCTTGGTGAAATGACACCTGTCGGTTTGTAGTCATGGTATGTGGTAGCTATTGCTTTGGGTCTGCTTTTCTTCTCTTAGAAGATCCTGTTCTTTAGCCATAGATGACCTAGCTCATCACAGCAACCTATCTTACTAACAGCAATGACTGGGTCAAGAAATGAACATGTGACCAAATCAGAATTCATCCTTGGAATTGTTTCACTGATGCTGGGAAATGGCAGGTCTTTTTTTCCATTGAATTATGAAATCTGGGCTTCCAGAAGCATAGTCCACAGACACCTGGGAAAACTGTTTCCTTTAGGATAGTGTTTCGTAAGTAGGCAAAGACAGGCCAAGGTTCAAAACAGAGAGAGATCAGGAAGTAGAAAGAATCAAAGAGGAAGAGAGTACTAGAAGGAAGTACCACATTTCGCTTTTTTGGAGACATGTTCTTATCACTAGTCAATCGAGTCCATGAGATGCCGCAGTGTTCTCAGCTTAGTGCAACCAATGAATTTGTTTTAAAGCTTTATCCCAACTTTAACATCAATCACTTGCAGACAGAAAGCCCCAACTGATATCATTATATGATTCTCATTTCTAATAGAGGAATTGTGCCCTTACATCTGAGGAGGTATTGTCCCACCCAAACCCCGGCATTGACTGCTAGAAGATATTGAGACATTTTTTCAAGGGGATCCTCACAGGGGGAAAAAAACTTGAGGAAACACCACTCACGTTGTCCCACTCTAGTTTTTCCATCCATAAAGTGGATTCTTGGTTTTAATAAGATGTTCACTTAAAGTGTCTTTATATGTTTCTTGCAAAATTTTAGTTGGACTTGTTCAGTGCTTTCTCCAAGTTTTTTTTTTTTTAATTTTTCCTTTTTTTAAAAAAAATTAAGGATCACCAAAATGAAGATGCATCAGCTAAAACTTAAAAATAGAAAGAAAGAAATAAATAAAACTGTGTTGCTTCCTGAAGAGGCTTTTAAAATAGTCATTGAGTTCAGAAAATTGTAAAGCCATTTCTTTTAAACATTAGATGCCTAAGTGAGATTTTGTTCACACTGGGGTCCTAGATGTGTGAGAAGCACTGCTAGTAATCTTTCAGGAAGATGTCACAGTCCCACTTCCATCTTTTTCTCTAAATTGTCATCCAACTATATAAGTGGTTCAAAAGGGTACCTTCAGAGAAGGCCTTTTTTTTCATGAAAATTTTATTTAAATTCATTCAAGCTCTTCAGATATTAAATTAGTGTTCTGGTGCTTTCTGCCATAAACTATGGACATTTTAGGGCCTAAAATACCACAGCATGATCTCTGGGAAAGGTTGTGCTCTCAATAGAATTATATCCTGATAACCACACTTTGCAAGAATCCTTCAAAGGATATTTATGTCAACCGGCACCATAATAAATCCATATTAAGATCCCACAGAAGCCTGAAGACCAACAGTAGAAGTAATTGCTTATAAAAAAAGAAATTTCTAAATAAATTACTTTAGAAAACACTGTCATTTGAATAAGGCTTAGAAAATTTCTAAAATTATTTTCTGTGCTCAGAATTTAAGATTGTTTAGGTAACTAAGTCAGTTACATATGTGAATTTTGACTATAGAATAATTAGGAATATTTTAGAATAACGACTAATGGGCTATATCTTATGAACTCACAAAGATGTATTCAGCCAACTGTACCAATGTTAAATGGTGCTCTTATGAATATTTTCTACTATTTAGGTTTATAAATTTAGGATTATTTTCAAGTACAGATATTAATTCAGGAAGTTCCAAATTACCACACTTTCCCAGGAATGACATTTTTATTGCATGAATACAGATTTTTATAAGGTCCTCTTCTTTGCATTATTAATAAAACATATCTGAGATAGACATTGACGGCTAACCCGTAGTATCAAAAGTGTGACTAAATTGATTACTAACATTTCTACTCCCCTAGGAGTATGCACTTCTCATTGGATGTTAAAAAATATGTAAAATGCTATTCAGGTCATTCTTTAAAATGCTTAGTTAGGAGAAAAATTGAAGCACATCTACCATGAATTCTTTTTACACAAAAGTGAATTTATTTCCTGCTCTATTAAAGGACACATGTCAACAGAGTTAATTCTTCTTTTAAAAATGTTCCATGGTAAGTCCATCAGACACAGATTATTCATTAGTAAGACTGTTATCCTACATTTGAAAACTTGACAGTAATTTGTTGCTTAGATCTTCTTATAGATCGATGCTTTATTACATCTCACCAGGACATTAAAAGGCTTCTTTGTGGTTTATATTTAGCCAAACAAATCAGTTTTTCCCCCTCCGTTAGAAAACAGTCATGTTAATAAGAGTTTACAACTATACTTTTCAAATAAATGGACTCCATGTAGACATTTAAATCATACCAGCTGTTTAGTTTGGGTGCTTAACAGGGTTTTATATCATGAGCACAGCTTTTTTACTAAACTAGGCAGGTGATCATCAAACAATGTTATTTGTTTGTAGAATTTTTTATCTAGGTAAAATATTCTGTTTATATTCCAATTTCTACTTGATTTAGATTTGATTGCATGCTATTTTTATGGCCATGTTGACATGTATTGATATAAAATTGTTCAAAATCAGTTGTCATGAAGTTAATAGGGACTGGTTTTTGCCTAACACACCTTCTATCCAAAACATAAATTAGCTATTAGCTTTAAGTTACCTGATCAAAAAGACAACAGTTCCTAAAAGCTTCCTTTGAAATTCTATGAAAAAAAAAAACACAGCATAATTCATATTGTATTGCAAAAGGTCTGAAGAAAATGCATTCATGAATAATGTCTTATTTCAGTGTGTCATCATTTTAGTGGTGTACTACATTGCTTTGGCTGATAAAGTTCTTAAGATAACTTTAAAATTCAGTATTTTATTCTCACTATTTTTGCCTAATAAATCTCTGAACCATTTCTGGCAAAAAAAATAAGCCCTTGATTAAAAAGCATATAAATTTTTGACTTTTATTTCTCTCCCTCTCCCATTCTTTCTCTCTTTGCCTGTGTGTAGATGTGTGTGGAACTCTTGATATACAGGGAATAGAATAACAAGGCTAGAGTCTAGAAATAGGTTAAGCATGAGCTTTGGTATTAAGGGAGCTAAAAATAAGGCAAAAAAACTAAGAATTTTTATAAACTACATACAAGAGCATAGTGGAAATAATGGGATATGAGTAGAGGAATAAGGGAGGAAATCCATTAGGCAAACTCAAAACAAGAAAATTAAGACACATAATAGCCCAGCCTCTTGCAGATCAATTAAAAAGTGGGAATTGAGCCAATATTTAAAAGGGAAGAATAGTACTATAATCTTCTTTTTGAAACAATGGCAATGGACCATTTATCCTGTTGGTTTTACCTTGGGCTAAGTGCCCAGCCTGGACAATTAATACAATATTCTTAAGGCAACAGCAACTTTTTCTTGCTGCTGTTAGCAAAGTGTCACTAACAACTATGCACACAGATCTAACCCATATTCTAAGTGTACAAGAAGTGAAAACATAATCAAAAAAGCAAAACAATTATAAAGAAACAAATTAGTAGACAATGGAGATATATTATTTCTTGCTCTTTCTTAGGCAAAAATGTTGAATGGAAGCAAAAATCAACCTGATGTTCTTATGGTAATGACCATTTTTACAATAAAATATTCAGTTCATATCTGGGTATCTGAATTGGTCAGTAAGGTAGATTATTTATTACTCCAAACAAGTGGATATTCAGAGGTCCATATGCATTGGTTCTAACAAATACCCAGATAAAATAACCTTGCTCCTTGGAAGAAAAACAATGACAAAACTAGATAGCATATTAAAAAGCGGAAACATTACTTTGCCAACAAAGGTCTGTATAGTCAAAGCTATGGTCTTTATAGTAGTCATGTGGTGTTGGAAAAGACTCTTGAGAGTCCCTTGGACTGCAAGGAGATCCAACCAGTCCATTCTGAAGGAGATCAGCCCTGGGATTTCTTTGGAAGGAATGATGCTAAAGCTGAAACTCCAGTACTTTGGCCACCTCATGGGAAGAGTTGACTCATTGGAAAAGACTCTGATGCTGGGAGGGATTGGGGGCAGGAGGAGAAGGGGATGACAGAGGATGAGATGGCTAGATGGCATCACTGACTCGATGGACGTGAGTCTGAGTGAACTCCGGGAGTTGGTGATGGACAGGGAGGCCTGGTGTGCTGCAATTCATGGGGTGGCAAAGAGTTGGACACGACTGAGCGACTGAACTGAACTGATGGATGTGACAGTTGGATCATTTTAAAGAAGACTGAGTGCTGAACAACTGATGCTTATAAACTATGGTGTTGGAGAAAGCTCTTGACAGTCCCTTAGACTGCAAGGATAGGAAATCAATCCTGATACTCATTGGATGCTGAAGCTCCAATCTTTTGACCACCTGATGTGAAGAACTGACTCATTGAAAAAGACCCTGAGGCTGGAAAAGATTGAAGTCAGGAGAAGAAGGGGATGACAGAGGATGAGATGGTTGGATGGCATCACTGACTCAATGGACACGAGTTTAAGCAAATTCTGGGGGTTCATGATGGACAGGGAAGCCTGGTGTAGTGGGGGTCTCATAGAGTCTGACATGACTGAGTAACTGAACAACAACAAAAATAACCTAAGTAAATCTGTTTTTTGTAATAATAACAAAATATATAGTACACTCTGTTCTACCCCAATAATACATCTTAATTAGAACTAGTATTTGACATTCTCTCTACTTCTCTAAGTATTTTGAAGAGTGAACAACCACAAATACATTAGATTTTTTTTTTAATTACAAAGGAATCTTCCAATATTTAGGCTTCTCTGTGCTTTTTGTCCCAATCTATTTTTAGTCTCCCAAGTAATTATTATTATTATTAACATTGGCATTCTAGACAATGTATTTTATAACAAAATTCTGATAATTAAATCTTAATATGCTTTTTGATGAAGCAAATTTTGTCTGTCTTGTGTTCTCTCTCTTTTTAAGAGCATTGTGGTTGCTTATTTCTGGAAATTCTTATACTCTACAATGCTAGCCACAACTGGGTCAGTTTAATCTCTTTCAAAATCAGAATCCAATCCAAGAATAAAAACTCACTCTCCTTATTTTAGTCACAGTACATCAACACTGCGGATCTGTATTAAATGCTTTCCATCAGAGCTTTTCAGTCAAAAAAAAAAAAAAAAAAAAACAGTGAATGGAGTCTAAACAATATGATTGTAAATTTCTGATAAGGATCTGTTTATTTCCATATACCTGAATCTTAGAAATTTTATATACCAAGATGTTTCACCAAAAACTAAAGTTTGCTGTGTGTGTGTTGAATTTCAGTGAAAATCTAATTTCTTTTCCACACTGTTTTATATTAAAGAAGAAAAAATTTAAAAGGTTAACTTGGCAGATAATATCCCCTGTTGCTTTTTCTTCTAGTGGAAAATTTATACATTACCCTGTAATTTATGTACTTTTTATAATGATGGACAAGTTATCATGTTCAATTATCAAACCACTTATATGCATACCCATACCAAGTATGTAAAGATGAATACAAAATTCTGGAAATTTTAGTTCTGTTTTGAAAGCAGATTAGAGAACTCTTCAGTTTTATCAGAAGAATAAGAAACATGCACACATACCCAAATACAGAAAACAGCACAGAGGCCATAAGCAACCACCGGCGTGTGTGTGCTCAGCTGTGTCCAATTCTGCCGCCCCGTGGAGAGTAGTCTGCCAGTCTCCCCCGCCCATGGAATTTTCCAGGCAAGAATTCTGGAGTGGAGTGCCATCTTCTACTCCAGGGAATCTTCCTGACCCAGAGGTCAAACCTGGGTCTCTTGAGTCTCCACCATTGGCCAGCAGATTCTTTGCCATGAGTGCCACCTGGGAAGGCCACTCATGTGTGGCATCTTTATTTAATGTTTGGGTGAGCTGTGTATCCATTCAGATAGTGTAAAGAGTAGAGACAGCCGAGTCCTGCCACGCATTGTGCCTTACATGTATGTTAGTAGCATGCCCTTATCTCTTCAAATTAAATACACTTTAAAAGTAAGAATTACTTTAAATGTTGTAGTTTAATCAAGGGCGTGAAGATAAACTGCAGATTTTCGAAAACTAACCTCTCTCTCTACCTTACTCTAGTCAAGTTCCCTTTTGTGAAAAAGTCTAGTGAAATGTTACACAAAAGTAACACTTTGGAAAATATACAATGATATGGAATCTTCAGAATAGTTAAGCATTTTTTGACTCAGCTACATTATTTTGCATGATTATTTCACTCAGTGTTTATTTTAGCCAGGCATTTTTATTTGCTGTTGTAGTTGTATGAAGTAATGAAAATACCTTCTGTTGATTTAAATAGGTAAATTCCTATATATCATTTACCTAACAATAGTTTTTTTAGCAAGTATGTGGCCAAACAAAGGACATTTGTTCTGTATACAAAAGCTGTGTTTTAATCCACATATTGTTGTTTCCTTCCAAGATATTAGGTATAAATCCAGTTTATCCTTATAAAATATTCCCACTGAAATTAGGTGGAGTTCTGGTTGATTTAATACTGATAGTCTGGCTCACTGCAATACAGGCAGTTGAAAATTACATGTAATAATTGAATTTGGAATGGGGCACACCCATAATGCTAACCAGAAAACAATATGATTAAAACCACACTGATATATCATATGACATTGACCTAAATGGAGTCAGTCTTGGACGACTCAGCAAGACCTGTTTATCTTTGCTTTTTAATATTTGTGCTCATCCTTCTTCAGTACTAGGAAAAAAATCAAATGGCTTATTTTTTTTGGAAAACATCCCATCATCTGTATGTGGATTTCTACTCTCCTAACTACCCAACTAGAATGTAGGTCACTTCCTTGCATCCGTGAAACTCTGTATAGAGACTCTACAAAAGTGGGGGCAAAACCTCATTTAATTTTGAATGTGGGTAGATGACTTCATAAATAAAGGTCATATCCATATTTTTTATATTTAAGTTTAAACTTTTCTATTTTCCCATATCTAACATTTAATGATTGTTTATTTTTAATTAAAATATTCATTTTATACATAATCATAATAAAGATAATTCAACTCTTCTTATTAAGGTTTTCCTACTTCTTGTTCATCCTAGTCTGTCTGTATGTCAAGAGCTCTTTCTGCAAATACATGGGACACCCCTGCCTGCATGTCCAAGCTTTGTCCACACCCCTATCAACAGCCCTGGAGCCATCCTTCGGGTGGAGGTGCATAATCCCTGGCATATGGTTGGCCCTCAGAGGGTGGAGCTAGGGGAGGGGCCTTCAAGGCCTCTGGAGGTAGGCATGAGGCACTCATGCCACAGGTCCTTGTTCCTGGAGTATGGTTTACAAATGGTGGCAGGAGGTTATAGTCTCTGGATGAGCAGGTTTTAGTCTCTGGATGAGCAAGTTTTCTTGAACCATCAGATGCCAAACACCACACAAAGAGGCAATTGGTAGAAGATCAGAGCAGATCCCTCTGAATATGGAGGCCCAAGATAGGGCACCTGGGATAGGGATCTGAGAAATGAGAGTTCCACAGTAAGATGGTGAGCCATGTCAGCCCTTTGGAGCTTGAGTAGAAGCAGCTCTGGCTAGAGGTGGGTTAATGTAGAGGCTGTGTTCTCCACAAGGAGTTAAAGTGACGATCTTAGACACCTACATTTTGTAAATTGGAATCCTTGCATTTTTCATATTCTTTCTATTTATTCCTTTGGACATTCTTTTCTCTTTAGTATTTAGTAATTTATTTTGTATTTTCTACCTAACTTAGCTGTAATACCGAGAACTGAGTTCTTGGGTCAAAGCGTTTAGGGGAACAGTAGCTCCATGTTCAAGCAAGGCATGAGGGAAATAATCAAAAGAAGAGAAAATTTAGGAGGTGATGAGCATATTTACTGGATAGTGGTTATAAAGGGACTGTGGAATCCAAGTTGGAAAAGGAGAGAGAGTGAAAGAGGAAATTAATGGATAAGAGAAAAATGATAGAGTCAATACATTTGAGATTTTGGAATAAGTTAAAGTGCTGATATAAATCTGTTCCTTTTTTTTTTTTTTTTGGTTGGAAACCAAGAAACTAACACTAACTCCCTTAAAGAAAAAAACTGTAACAAAGCTCTGGAAAATGCAAAACAGAAACTTGTGGAAAGTCTAGGAGAGGTCCATGAAATGACAGTGAAACAACCGTTCATCTTGGTTTATCTTTTTTCATTTATATTTCCTAAATTTCCAAGAAAAAGAATTTTTTTAAAAACTGAATTTAAAGTACATTTATAAACTTCTCATTTATCATTCATGTATATTCAAGGGACAGGGCTGATACAATAATTTAATAACTAGGGAAGTAACCACTTGAGTGAAAACTAGATGCACAGGAGGTTGTGGTCAGAATGGAATATTAGAAACTGATTTCAGAAAGCATGCCATTTCTACTGATGGCAAGGAGTGATAAGCGGTGGTGGTTGTGTTCTGCAGAAAAATTCTTAGTCAAGGTATAAGGGCCACTCATTCCATGTTGAACAAAGAAAGAGACAATGTTTCTGTTCAGAGACATGAGAATTGAAGCAACAGTAATCAAAACGAAGATTGTCTTATCAGAAGAGCTAATTCCCAGGTGGTAAAGTGGTAAAGAACCCACCTGCCAATGCAGGAGACCAAGGTTTGATCCCTGGGTCAGGAAGATCCCCTGGAGAAGGGAATGGCTATCCCCTCCAGTAGTCTTGCCTGAAGAATCCCATGAACAGAGACTACTGTCCATGGGGTTGCAAAGAGTCGACACCACTTAGAGGCTAACACTTTCACACTTTTTTTCATTAATTGGGGGACATGGAAAGAACAGATGGAGAATTATGTGGCTTAAAAATGTGAAATGGAAAACAATGCATTATATGGAGAAATGGAGACAGAGAACGGGAAATGGGAGGCACAGCACTGGACTTAGGCCTGCCTGGCTTCAGGAATCTACTCTTCTCCTTATTACTCCAGGTTCTGCTTTTTGCTTGAGTTCTCCTCCCATACCTTTGTTCTCAGCCTTTTGGCAAATGAATCCTTCTCAAATTATTCCAACCTGAGTGTATTACTGATTTCCTGTTAGGACTCTAAATTATACACCAAATAATTTAAAACATCTATTTTTCTCTTCCATGTATTATGATTAATGATAATGATCAACTTTATAATTATGAATAATCAAGCTCTATGCATATATTATATAATAATAGATTTACATATTTATGTTATTTAAACTGTGAGGTAGGTTGTGTTCTCTTTGTATTATAGGTAAGAAAACTAAGACTCGGTAATATTGCTACATAGTCAGTAAGTTGCAAAACCAGTCTGTCTCCAGTATTTGTTTCCTTTGATACAAAGTATTAGACTGACTGTAACAAAAGAGTGAGCTTTACCTCTGCCCTTAGGAAAAGCAGTAACTATTTAGTAAAATGATAGTTAATTAACTAATTAATTGGTATATGGTGTGTGTGTATGTCTGTATAGACACACACATACATATATAAGACTTATGATTAAGACAATAAGCGATGTTTCTTGGGCAGACAAAAATGCTGCAGGAGATTTAAAAAATTTATGTTCATCGTAGACCAAGGAAGACGAAAGAAACTGGTAGACAATTTAAATAGCAAGTGCTGTTGTCTTTATCATTCTTCATACATTTTTATCCTTTTGTATATTTTGTCATTCCTTGTACACATAAATTATTAAAATTTTTGAGACATTTGATTATGAAAAATGTGTGTGTGTTTGTATCCTTTAAAGGATAAACTGACTAGTTGGTGTAGAATAAACCTTGAAAATTTTCCTGAAGTCCATCAAAATAAGTCATACCTTTGTGAAGCTGGCTTGATGAAAGCAACATTTATTTGAGTAGGTGTCTATAGTGGGAAGTTTAAGCCATTCTCTGCACAATACAACCACAGAGGAAAACAACTCAGTAAATTCAAAGCATAAAGATCAAAGCTGTTATGATTACATTTTATTTCCATTTCACGTTACCTTACTGTGCATGCTTATTATTTTATGCTGTTTATACAGCCCATTACCTACTCCCTCTAGTTCTGTGGTCAGTGGAATGGCATTTCCCCTTCAGAGCATTACTACCTCACAAAATCTCTAATTGGCTCATGGAATTAGAGATTTTGTGGTTATGGGAACAGAAAATTCCCCTTTCAACAAAAATGCAGAATTGTCATGGTGCAATTGACTTTCACCCATTCAAGCATTATTTGGGCTTACAGATTTTTTTTAATTTATTTCACTTTTTAAAAATTTGAAATATTTGCTATGAAATTACGCTGGCAAAAAGTTATTAGAGATATGTAAAACTTGGATGAATTCCAGACACTATTAATCCAATTTGTCTTGAAAAGAATTCTTAGACATCATTTCCAATTTACAGGACAGCTGTTTTCACATAGGGGAACTTGTTATCTGCCAAGTCATATTGAAGATAACACACAGTATCTGATAGAACAGAAATTTAGAGAAGTCATATTCTGTTTTGAACTTTTGTTTTATTTTTGAAAATGTAAATGTGCTTTTATAAGATAACTCATCTATGATTTGGCATTTCTGTTGTCAATAATTTATAGAAAATGAGAACAGCAATTGACTTATTTTTTTCAGGGAACTTTTCTGAAGACAACAGAACTGGAAAACTAAATTGAAAATCTTGCCATCTCCAAAGTGCATTCCTTAGGAGCAAAAGCTCAGGCAAGTAAGTTTTTCCTTGGTAATCTTGTTAATAACAACTCTTAACCACTGGCGACAAGGGGACTTTTCCATTCAGTACCATCAAAGACAGTTGAAATTAAGGACACTGAAAATGAGGGATTTGGGTTGGGTGGAAGGCAGTCACTAATGTAATCTAATTCGTATTGAACCAGACACTGATAAAAAATTGCTTTACTATTCATATAAATTGGAGTTCATATAGGTTTTTTTTCTGTTATATGTTGGGTTTTTATGAGTTAGTTTCTGTTACTTCTCCTGGTTACTGTAACTCTGCAAAATGAAAATAGAAATTCTAAAGGTTTGTGGCATGCGTTTGCATGCCTGAGTGCACCGCACGGGTTTGAGAGGGAGACAGAGAGAGAAAAGGGTACAAGATGGTAGGTGGAGCCAACGTTCTTGCAGGATGTTTAGCACCCTTCGTAACATTTCCAAATCATCAAGGTGAATTCTTATGGTAGAGCTTTCTTGGATTATTCAGCATTCATTTCATTCTGAGACCTTTTACTTTTATTTTTTGGTACATTATTTTATTAATCCTACTGACAGTAAAGATTTACATTCTTTGAATCCTTTTGACGTATATTTAAGTTTACGAATTATGAGCAGAAGATGTAGCATTCTAGTCTTCTGAGATCTTTTTAATTTGGGCTTCATCTGTGTCAATAGCATTCTTGAAATCTGTAAACATGAGAAACAGCCGTTTATTGGTCAGGCACTGTGTTTTGTTTGTGGATATTCTATGCAACGTGAACATGTGGAGGAAACAAAGAGAGTTTCTCAGAAGTTCTGAGAATTGAGATGCCAAGAATACCAGAGTGCAGAGGGCGACTAGGGATGGGCTGGAATACAAAGGAGTTTATAACTAAGCCTGGTGAACTCTAAATAAGCCATTCTTTGGGGAGGCTGGAGATTGGATTTAAGTTTGATTTCAGTTTTTCCTAACATATGGGGCTCCTTTAGGGCAAGTTTAATCCATGTAGATCCCAGTTTATTTTTCCATATTATAAGGGATATCTTCTACTCAAAGACAAAAAAAAAAAAAAAAATATTTGCATGCTGAGTCTTCCCTCTTTCTCCACCCACATAGACAGTAAGCTTGAATGGTTGCACCTTTTCTCTCTGAACCCAGAGAGTCCTCAGAATCCTTCTCAACTTGATTTGCAAGAAGTAATTATCAACTGATTGGAGCTTGGGTGTAAAGTGAAACCAATTCACCATTCAGGGCCTGATTGAGCTTTAACATCTGAATTTATGAATCCAAAATATGTTGTACATGATTTATGTCACAAGTGTGGCATAAAAATAAACAAAAAATAGAGTCTTAAATTACAGCCCTTAATGGGCACCTAGCTGCTTTAAGTTAAACCTATTCTAAAACAATCAGTTTCTTCGTGTTCAGTACACATCAAAATCACCTGGAAAGATTTTTTAAAAAATAGGAGTACCCAAGTTTTATCCTCAGCGATTCTGATTTCATTTTCCTGTGGATGGATCCTAAGTATCACTTTTTTAAAAAGCATCTCTAATGAATCTAATGTGCAGACAAGGTTGATAACCATTGAACTGAAGGAAATAAGACAGTAGTATTAAACATTACTCTCAGATAAGCTGGAGTAACAGAGAGTGAGAGAGAAGCACCCATGGGGTTTGATACAGTATGTCCCAATGTAGGAGGCAGGGATTTTATTTGGCTCTGAAGATTAAACTGGATTTGAATACATGTTGAGGAGAAGGGAGATAAAACTTCTAGTTTGAGGAGCAGAATAAACAAAAGCACAGAAGTGAAAAGCATGTCTTGAGCAGAGAAGATATGGAGGCTATTTCATATTGGGAGTATTGTGTGAGAAATTAGATTGGTTAAGTGTATAGAACTATTGCAGGCAGTGGCACCCCACTCCAGTACTCTTGCCTAGAAAATCCCATGGACAGAGGAGCCTGGTGGGCTGCAGTCCATGGAGTCGCTAAGAGTCAGATACAACTGAGCGACTTCACTTTCACTTTTCACTTTCATACAGTGAAGAAGGAAATGGCAACCCACTCCAATGTTCTTGCCTGGAGAATCCCAGGGATGGGGGAGCCTGGTGGGCTGCCGTCTATGGGGTCGCACAGAGTCGGACACAACTGAAGTGATTTAGCATTTAGCATCAGCATTTATCATTTAAGTTTCCTAAATCATTCTATACACCTGCACTAGAACTGTTACAAGAGCCTTTAGTTTTACTGACAATAAATAATCAGTTTTCTACTTTTAGAAACAAACTAATTCAAGCATTTAACCTGACCGATAAAGTAAAGAAAGCCTTAATCTGGTAGGAAATACTAGCGACAACAGTCTGCTGGCCCATTCTTGTTTAGATCCCAGAAAGAAGGGTAACCTCTTTCTGAAAAGGTTATCCTTTTAAAAAAGTGTAAGAATTCCATAACAAGTAGAAAATAATTTAACTTAGCATTAAAGTTAGTGAAAATCCACTCTGAAATGGATACATTTTCTTTTTATAACTATTGAACTCACTGGGGCAGAAAATGAAATGGTTTTATACATCATCCTGCAACCATGAAGTACATAAGCTTTGTAGAATGTGGGTACTGAGTGTACATCTGAAATTAACAAAATGTAACCAGCTTATGGTCCCCTTTTTTCTGTTTTCCAGTGATTGTTATTTTCTTGCATTTGAGTTCTTACAAGTCTCCCCTAATTAAGGTTTTGCTGCTACTGTTTTTTCTGTTTTCCTGGAACAACTCATCTATCCAGTAAGCCTCTCAATTTACATGCATTTCTAAAGTTGTACATACGATAAGGGATGCTTTTAAATAGCTTGAGAACAAAATTCACTTAATGTGAGGTAAAGGTTAAAAGATAAAACTAGACTGTGAAAACAGATTTACAAACAAGTTCTTTGCTATTTAACTTTGAGTTTTGTAGACAGTTCAAAATAGCCTCAGCATACCTGTTATTGAGTGATCCTTTATACTATAAACTTTAGGTTAGACTGTGTTTCCACTTAGTTGTTGCTAGGAAATTGCTTTAATTTACCTGGTACATTTGAGTTATTTCAAGTTAGCATCATTTTTCCATGATTAGCAAAGAAAGTAGTAATTTATGAGATGTTTCATTTGGCTCTGTCCATGGTAGATTACTATTATTTCTAAACTTGACCTTCCAGTTTCCTCTAACTGGTAAACAAGAGACTAAATTAGGGTAAATAATAATAATAGCAATAGTAATATTTCCATGAGGAATCAACACCATGCACAATCAGAGAGGAAACATTTCTCAAGCATTTTATTTTCTCCCTTCTTGGATAAGCTTTCCTGCAATCTATAAGAATTCACAAAAATCTTAATCTCAGTGAATGCTGTGAACATTGCATTTTCTAAAACTACATAAATAGAGAGGACTTCAAAATTCTGGGGTTTGAATGAGTATCAGGATAGGCCCAGAGATCTAGTGTCAGCATAGAATCTCTCTTAAAAGAGGCACATTCCAAAGACAATTGGTTTGGTTGGAGTTTCATTGTGAATAGTGCCCACTCAGATCAGAGATTTCCCAGTATTAAAACGAGCTGAAATTTTTCCATATCTCATCCAGATTTCCTTAATTCATTCATAATCTTACTACCTTGTATAATACATTTTTCTTTTATTATGTATTCCCTTCTAGTTTTTTAATCAGCAGTTCTTTTTCAGTCATAGCCACACACATATATTTAAGTATCTTCAATACATATAGTTATGCATACATATATATTTCCTTGTATGTTTAAGAGAAAAATTTAGCATCATCTCAGTATTGCAAAGAATCTACAAATACACAATCCAGTTCTCCATTTGATACTAGAATACTCTCCTGCTGCATTCAGGCATCATCTAGGTCAGCCTTGAATATTTACAGTGATGAATATCTCACCACCATTAGAAATCTTTGGATAACTCTAACATTTGAAATTTTTTTCTTACATTGTCCTCTACTTTCTGCATATGGTTTTTTCTCTAGTCTTTGACAACAGAAAAATTGAATCTAATGCGTCTTCTATATGCTATTTCCTGTAGTAGTTTCTTATATAACATAGTTTCTGAATCTATCCCTCATCAAGAAACTTTCCTCAAGAATATCACATGCAGAGGTATGATATTCCTAATTCCAGAAAGATATATCTACTAGTGGATGCAAGTATCAGATGATGTAAGTAAGTTTGCAAGTACAGCCAAGTATTAGCTTGGCTTTTTTGGTTTGTTTATTTGTTTCATCTTATCTCATTCTTGTTGACTTCTGTCAAAGTTTATCATTGCATAAAATCAGGTTTCTAACTGATTGTTCAGACATTTTTAACTGTTCACTACTGTATGTTCACCACAAACATGATTTATCTTTACCAGGTGAATTCTTAATGTACTCAGGTGTCCAGCTTTAGGGAAATCTATTCCAACCTCAGGGTTAAATCCTGAACCCACATCAATTATGATATTAGTTTTCCTTACCGGAATGGATTAAGGAGTCGACATATGACCAAGGTCTAGTCTATGAAATGTGTTTGAAAATCTATAGTGTAGGAAGAGAGGCTTCTGAATACTTTGTTTCTGCAATACTTTTTCCTACAAGCAAAAGGAGACCATTCAAAAAAAAAATAGCTTATCTTCTAGTGCATATTGCCTTACCTGTCTGTGATGCCTGAGAAAAAGGCAGCCTTCTTGCAAGCATGAAGTAAATTAGCCAGAGGACAGGTAGACACACAGATGACAAACTCGTTCTTTTTTCTTGTTTTAAATATTGGGGTACAAATTAAGCAGAGCAACATCCAGGTATATAAACTTATGAATTTTGACAAATGTATATATTCATGTGATAATACCATAGTCAAGATACACTTTCATCATATTGAAGAGTTCTCTCAAGACTGTTTCTAGTCAGTCACCTCCCTCTACTCTTGGCCCTTGGTAACCACTAAATTTTTTCTGTTATAGTTTTTGTTTTCAGAGTGTCATGTGAACAGAATCATATAATATAAAGCTTTCAAATTATCTTTTTTTTACTTCACCCAAGGTATTTGAGGTTCATCTATGTTATCACATAAAACAGTGGCTTGTTGCTTTTTATTGCTGAGTAGAATTTCATTTTGTGCATATGCAACATGAACATTGCTTCTTGATGATATTCAACCACAGAATGAATCAGATTGAAAGCCATCCGACTCTGGGATGAACTGATAAGGAGGACAGTTTTCCTTTTCAAGCTCTTCTGCTATTTGTTGTCCAACCCAGTGTAGTTGACATACCAGATTAATCCACCCTGCTATTAATGATGTCAAACAATGAGTTTAAATATAAGATGGTGTATTTATTCCAGCAGGACATTTCACTTAAAGTGAGTTCATTCTAAACAAGTTTGCCTAAAATAAATATCTCTAGTCCAGTCACGTAAATTCTATCTTGTTAGACTGGGCACACCACAGTGGCTATCAAGACAGATTTTTGCCCGAACTTTGTCATTTAATATTTGTGCTATTCGGTTGCACTTATGCTTACGGATTGAGTGAGCCTTCCTTATATCAGCTAATCCAACATTAGGATATAACAAAAAGTATATATATTGAAATCCAGTCATGTCATCTTTTATTATATTTTCTTTTCCACATTAGACTGTTTAATTTACCCTTTCCAATACAGACAACCACATTACTCCAATTGTTTCTAGGCTCTCTCCAAGTTGTTTTCCTATTTGATATGTTTGTCCTTAATAATGTAGAGAGCCACTCTAAATTAATTTTTCTCCCACTGATGTTCATTTATTTTAGTGAAATTCACTCATGATAGCACCTTTCTAGAAAGAGTCCTGTTAATCCAGAAACACAGTAAATAACATTGATTCAGCATCTATTAAGTTGTTTATACTCTGCCAGATATTTTACTTATATCCTCTTATTTATTTTTCACAATTATTATTTCAACTTTACAGATGAGATAACTAAGCTTAAATATTGTATTGCCCACAAAACATACCCTAGATTAAATTCTCTACATCCAACCATGTAAAATGTCATAAAAAGTAATATATAGCAATGTGCTTTCTTTCTGCAGTGTGTTTCTTTTAACTATAAGAGGAGAGCTTTCTTTTATTTCATTAACTTCTCAACTTTAAAAAAATGAACATGACAATCTTCTACACTACAATCCAATGGCCACAATCAATATAAATATATCCACATAGTTTTTGTATCTGTTTTACATAGTTTGAAAATTGCTTCAGCTAAAAAAGTAGTAGCAACAAAATAATCTATTATCAATACATAGGGGGCCCCTGAAGATCTAATAGCATTCCTTGGTAAGCTTGTATTTCTTATGGGTACCAGAAATATAATTAGATATCTCAGTGGATACAACAGGTATAGACATGTGCCTATTATTTGTTAGCCTTCATCTGAAAAAGTGTTAATGAAGGCACCAAATTGTATACTAAAAGCACATTGAGAAGGCTGAAAAAGATTCTTCTGTGTGTACTTTGTAAAACAATCTTTACAACATGATAAAACTACCATGAGGTGATTTTCTAAACCATCCTTGAGTGTTTGAGCAATGGCATCAATGCCCTTTCCTAGAAAGTCATAAAGCAGGTTGCCCTGGAGGATTTGCTGGTATTCCTGCCCAATGGTCGTTTTTTCCCCTAATTTGCTTTTATAGTCAATGAGTGTATTTAGTCATGTCTCCATTAATCATCTCCACAGGAACCAGCCAACAAAGGTTATGATGTTCTGTTTTAGGATGTCAGTCCTGGTGTTTGCCTGAATACAGAAATCTCCTAGACAATTAGCCATGGCAATTCCAAAGCTGATGCTTGGAGGCCTTCCTTCCCTTAAGGGAAGAACCCTGGGAAGCTACAAGAAAGGCCACCAAGCAGGGGAATGTCCTACTTGAGTTATGCCGAGACTAATGTGTAAATGTGTGTAATGAATATGCAAGGAAGATTCTTACTTCGAAAAGCAGTTACTTCTGCTCCAGGCATCAGTGTCTTTAAAATAATAATGACTGATGCTTCTGCCTTCTGAACCAGAGCTGCAATAAATGAAGGGAATCCATTGGTAGTAAAGGTTATCAGCCTATTGTCTTACAATAGGTTGTTTGATTTCCCTCGATCAACTTAAACAAGCATGGCACTCAGGGAAGAATTATGTATAGTGTGTAGAACACTATTTGGAGACAATTGGGAAATGCATGCTTTGAGAAGTAACTGTTTCAATCCCAGCTGTCACTTCAGTTCAGTTCAGTCGCTCAGTCCTGTCTGACTCTTTGTGACCCCATGAATCGCAGCACGCCAGGTCTCCCTGTCCATCACCAACTCCCAGCGTTTACTCAAACTCATGTCCATTGAGTCAGTGATGCCATCCAGCCATCTCATCCTCTTTTGTCCCCTTCTCCTCCTGTCCCCAATCCCTCCCAACATCAGAGTCTTTTACAATGAGTCAACTCTTCACATAAGGTAGCCAAAGTATTGGAGTTTCAGCCTCAGCATCAGTCCTTCCAATGAAGACCCAGGACTGATCTCCTTCAGAATGGACTGGTTGGATCTCCTTTCAGTCCAAGGGACTGTCAAGAGTCTTCTCCAACACCATAGTTCAAAAGCATCAATTCTTCGGCACTCAGCTTTCTTCACAGTCCAACTCTCACATCCATACATGACCAATGGAAAAACCATAGCCTTGACTAGACGGACCTTTGTTGGCAAAGTAATGTCTCTGCTTTTCAATATGCTATCTAGGTTGGTCATAACTTTCCTTCCAAGGAGTAAGCGTCTTTTAATTTCATGGCTGCAATCACCATCTGCAGTGATTTTGGAGCCCCCCAAAATAAAGTCAGCCACTGTTTCCACTACTTCCTCATCTATTTGCCATGAAGTGATGGGATCAGATGCCATGATCTTAGTTTTCTGAATGTTGAGCTTTAAGCCAACTTTTTCACTCTCCTCTTTCACTTTCATCAAGAGGCTTTTTAGTTCCTCTTCACTTTCTGCCATAAGGGTGGTGTCATCCGCTTATCTGATGTTATTGATATTTTTCCTGGCAATCTTGATTCTAGCTTGTGTTTCTTCCAGTCCAGCGTTTCTCATGATGTACTCTGCATATAAGTTAAATAAGCAGGGTGACAATATACAGCCTTGACGTACTCCTTTTCCTATTTGGAACCAGTCTGTTGTTCCATGTCCAGTTCTAACTGTTGCTTCCTGACCTGCATATAGGTTTCTCAAGAGGCAGATCAGGTGGTCTGTTATTCCCATCTCTTTCAGAATTTTCCACAGTTCATTGTGATCCACACACTTACATCCATGTTATTTTGGTCATCTGTAGTTAGTCCTTAGTTTGTGCCAGAACTTTCTTTTTTTTTTTTTTTTTTTTTTTTAGAACTTTCTTACCTTATATAACAAAAATGGAGCCCAGCTCATAAGGTTGTTGAGAAAACTAAATAAAATCTTCTGTATAAACGGCAAAGATCAGTGTTTGGTATATTGTAGACTCTTGGTTAATGGTAGCTATCATCATTGTTGTTGCATATGTGGATGACAGTTCTACTCTAGGACATCATTTGAAGCTTTTTATACCTTTTATATATGAGTTCATCAAGTAATTTGGATCCACAAATACCAAATATCTGAATGTCAAAGGTTAACTTATAATTTTTATGAACGAACTAGAATTTGCCAAAGAAAAAGTTTAATCATAAAATATGTTCAGGTACTTAAATGAAAGATACAAAAATGTTACTACTGTACTCTATTATTCAGCATGAATAGACAATGTCTACATTTTTGTTTTGGTTTTTTAAAAAATATTTGCTCTCATCCACAAACTGCTCATTAAGAAACAAACAAACAACAACAACAACAAAATGAGACTCAGGGTTGAGACTGGTTCTTTGTGACATATTTTACATGAAATCACTAGAGAAAGATTCTCTCTGCCACATGACTTTTCTACTCCTTTATATTTCTAGTATTTCCTATGCCTCTTTGCCTTTTAACTAAAGAGGCATAACCAACTATCCATACATACATATAATAGGTAATGTGTGTAGAGCCCGCATGAATCCTCAACATTGCTGTAGGTGCTTCCTGTGTGTGAGGTCTTAGTGTTCCCACTTTATCAATGGGAAAACTAAGGCACAGAGAATGTAATGGACTTACTTCAGATCATATAGCTAATAAGCAACCTGCCTAGGACTACAGAGTACACTCCTCACCACTCTGCCTCATTGTCTCCAAACCATCACTACCTCCATTCAGAGTTTGGTCATAGTGCTGTGGCCCTACCAGTCATAATCATCTGTGTGCATGACTGGTCATCTCACAGTAACCTTCCTTGGTAATTTTATACAGTTCCATTTTCTCTCTTGATCTCTTTCTAAATACGCTGCTGCAACAACTGTCATAAATACAAACCTTGAGGATTACTTGTGTCTATTTCCTTTTTGCCCATACGGATAGTGAGCAAAACTGATCAGATGATCAGTCAAGAAATAGGTCCCCAATACCTAGATTTATGAGACTACACTGTAAAGTCATGGAACAAACTTTTTAACACACCTCTAAATGAATTCTGTTCCAGTTAGGTGACACAGGTTGGGGGATGTCACAGTGGGGATGTGATTACCCCCCAACATTGTCCCTATTATTCTTATGGAATTTCCTTTTTTATCTGAAACACATTTTTTTTTAAATTTTTCTTGGTGGTGAATAGTTATGCCTTGAACAAAAGGTGGTAATTTTTGAAAAGAGCCAAAATTTATTTAAACAATAGTATGAAAGAATATTACAGAGTTATGGCAGACAAAGGCAGGAAGGAAGAAATGAGGGAGAAGGGGAGGGAGGAGAAACAGTGAAAGAGAAGGTGGGGGTGAAGGGAAGGATGACAAAGAGAAAGGAAGCAGGAAGGGAAGAAGAAAGAAAAATAAACAGGGTTTCTCTCTCTGTGATTATAATGGATCCAGAATGCAATTCTGAAAATAAGGTCTTCAAGAATGTTTTAATCTGTATTGAATGGTATGCATTGGAATATATGTGTAACCGCCACAAATGACAGCTAGATAGACAGCATCTTTTTAAAGCTTTGCAAAAAAAATGCTTTATATTTTATAATTTTACCATTTTTTTTAAACACTGAATCAACAATCCTAAATGTTTGGATCTCCACAGAGGACAACCAGATGACAAAGAAAAGGAGTTTTTTGGAATATGGAATTGCATTTAAACCTGTGCTTGTGTCCCTCCTTATTGATTTTTATAAGTAATCAAATACTCCATTTCTGCATACTATTCCTCCTTTTAGGGCTTTACTACAACTACAACTACAACTGTGGAAAGAGAGTAGTTTTAAATAATAATGGAATCTTACTGTTAGTATTCAAACTTTACATCATCCTGAAACCAAAACATCTTGTATGTCAGATAAAGCCTTCATAAGCCTGCACTATCCATCACCCACTCTAGGTTCAAACAGCGGAAGTACCCACTTTTCTTTCAAGTAGATTTCTCATCTGTCTCATTTAGGTCCCCTTCTGAACTATATTCTTCGCCATCCTGTCCTCCCCTTCTCCTTGCCAAATAACTTTTAAAAGTCTCAGGAAAAAATGCTTTGGATTGTGTTGTTTGTGGCAGGATCAACATTGCTAATTCTTCCTGAGTGTTCTCAAAGTGTGGCTCGTCTCCAAAGCCAGAAATGCAAAATAATGTGATTTTGGTCATTTCCTGCATGATCCAATTTAAGGCATTTGGGGGACTTAGATTTTATATCATTAAAAGGTCTTTTAAATTTTGTTATTGAAATAGTCCCTAAAAATTATTTGTATGGTCAGTAATAGATATATTATATGGTCAATTAATGGTATTATAAACATGTGGTTATGTAACCTCTAAACTCAAAGATCTATCATAAATAAATAAGGCAGAATTCAAATCCTGTGAGAACAAATTACATGCCTTCAGTTTTCCTTAGGAAACAGCTGTAGTGAATCAGGTGGGTTGATGAAAGCCAACTATACTTGGCCTTGAGAGTTGGACTTAATTAGCATTCACGACTCTCACTAAAATTTATGAGGATAAACTTTCCTTGGATATTATGGCCCTGCCTTTTTGTTATCTCACGTCACGCTCACTGGCATCCACAAAGTACTTGAGTATGTTCAGGGCCTGTGTGGAGAAACTTGATAGCATTTATTCATAAGGCTTTTCAGGGTTATATGATATTTTCTCAGATAAATGGAACAACAAATTTCCATGAAACTTACAGATTATTAAATGAGAAATGTTCATGCTAGCTAGACGTCATGTGTGGAATCAGTCTGAGTAAAATCCAGTACTAGAAAATTCTTATGTGTTTTTCACAGACATCTGTAGCAGACTCCAGTTGCTAAAGGCTAAGTAATTTTATTTAGCAGAAATACTAAATACAGTCAGTCACTAATACCTAAATTTTGATATGGACCTAAGCCCTGTGTAGTTTACAAGGAAAGAGCATCTTTACAGTCTCAAGAGATGGTTAGGGGATCTATAAGCAGCAATAGTTGTATACTTTATGCTAATTGTCCCTACCTAAAAATTGCCAGGTGATACAAGAGATTGACTAGATCGCTTGCTAGTATATGGATGGATGAAAGAGCAAATTTTATGGGAGTAAGTGCTAGTTGTTCATATTAATCAGACTTTATCATTGACTTGATCAGATAATTTAATGTGTAGTCATTAGTATTAAATTAATTTTCTAAGGAATATTTTCCTAAGTTGAGATTTTGTTTTTATTTATTTATTTTTCCTTCATTGGATGACATCACTGACTCAATGGACATGAGTTTGAGCAAACTCAGGGAGATGATGAAGGACAGAGAAGCCTGGCATGCTGCAGTTCATTGGGTCACAAAGAGTTGGACACGACTTAGCAACTAAACAATAGCAGTTTTTCATTCAAACTGTGAATTTATTCTTCTTAAATTTTTATTTTATATTGGAGAATAGTTGATTATGGAGAAGGAAATGGCAACCCATTCCAGTATTCTTGCCTGGGAAACCCCATGGACAGAGAAGCCTCGTGGGCTATAGTCCATGGGCTGGTAAAAGAGTTGGACAAGACTTAGCAACTAAAACAACAACAGTCGGTTAACAATATTGTGTTAGTTTCAGGTGTAGAGCAAAGTGATCCAGTTGTAATATACATGTATCTATTCTTTTTCAATTTATTTTCCCAATTAGGTTATCACGTGGTTTTGAGCAGAGTTCCCTGTGCTATACAGTAGATCCTTGTTGATTCAGACAATAAAGAATCCACCTGCAAAACAGGAGACCTGGGTTCAATCCCTGGGTCAGGAAGATCCTCTGGGGAAAGCCATGGTTACACACTCAGTATTCTTATCTGGAGAATTTCATGGATAGAGAAGCCTGGTGGGGTACAGTCCATGGGATCGCAGAATCCAACATGACTGAGAGACTAACACAGTGTTGGTTATCTATTTTTAAATATACTAGTATGTATATATCAATCCCAAACTTCCAATGTATCTCTCTACCCTGACCTTTCCCCTTTAGTAACCATAAGTTTCTTTCCTAAGTCTGAGTCTATTTCTTCTTTTTAAATAAATTCATCCATATCGTATTTTTCAGAGTTCACATATAAGTGATATCATCTATCTGTCTTTCTCAGTCTGACTTACTTCACTCAGTAGGGCAATCTCTAGGTCCATCCATGTTGTTGCAAATGAATTATTTCATTATTTTCCTATGGCCCAGTAATATTCCATTATATATATTATATACCATATCTTCTTTATCCATTCATCTGTTGATGGACATTTAGGTTGCTTCCATGCCTTGGCTATTGTAAACAGTGCTACAATGAATACTGGGGTGCATGTATCCTTTCAAACCATGGTTTTCTCTGGATATATGCCCAGGAGTGGGATTGCTAGATTTGAGAGAAAGTAACAAGAAGACTTGGGCTTCACTGGTGGCTCAGCAGTGAAAAATCCACTTCCCAATCCAGGAGACATGGGTTTGATCCCTGGATCAGGAAGGTCCCCTGGAGAAGGAAATGGCAACCGTCTCCAGTATGCTTGCCTGGAGAATCCCATGGATAGAAGAGCCTGGTGGGCTACAGTCCATGGAGTCCCAAAGGTTGGAAACAATGACTAAAAAGCAGCAACAAAAAGAATAACTTAAACCATATCAAACAGTCAACATTTAATTACTCAATTGAAACTTATTTAATAGTCCATATACTTATGCATCCAGGGGCACTTTTGACTCCTTTTTAAGGTGAATGAATGAATGAGTATTTAACAAAGTCAATTAATTAGTAGCTTTTACCAATATCTTTTCAATAAGCACCTTGCAAACTCTTTTTGCATCAAAGAAGCCCAAATGCTGTTACTCTGAGAAATAAAACCTTATCTATGGATGTTTGACTGAGAATTCAATATTTTTACATTTAGGAGTAAAATTATCTGTACGAGTACATCTTATTCTGACTAGTTCTGAACACAGCTGTTTGGCAGAATTGTACTACCAAGAAAATAGAAAAAAAATGAAAATATAATTATATAAAAAAAAGCTGAGCGCTGAAGAATTGATGCTTTTGAACTGTGGTGTTGGAGAAGACTCTTGAGAGTCCCTTGGACTGCAAGGAGATCCAACCAGTCCATTCTGAAGGAGATCAGCCCTGGGATTTCTTTGGAAGGAATGATGCTAAAGCTGAAACTCCAGTACTTTGGCCACCTCATGTGAAGAGTTGACTCATTGGAAAATACTCTGATGTTGGGAGGGATTGGGGGCAGGAGGAGAAGGGGACGACCAAGGATGAGATGGCTGGATGGCATCACTGACTCGATGGACGTGAGTCTGAGTGAACTCTGGGAGTTGGTGATGGACAGGGAGGCTTGGGGTGCTGGGATTCATGGGGTCGCCAAAAAGTCGGACACAACTGAGCAACTGAACTGAACTGAACTGATTCATGACCACCAAGGCTTAACTGTTTTTAATATTTTGGTATATGGTCACTCAGGCAATTTTTTGTGTGTTAATTGCTCAGTCACGTCTGATTCTTTGCAACCCCATGGACTGTAGCTCACCAAGCTCCTTTGTCCATGGAATTCTCCATGAAAGAATACTGGAGTGGGTTACCATTCACTTCTCCAGGGGATCTTCCCAACCCAGGGAACCTGGGTCTCCCACATTGCCGGCAGGTTCTTTACCATCTTAGCCAGCAGGGAAGCCCATGTGGTTGCATGTAAGTATGTATGCATTATAACATATACATTATAAATCCTTAAAAACAATAGGTAACTAAATATATAATACAAAACATGACATAATAAAGCTTTTTCAAATGAAAACAATTATAATTCTACAATTCTTGCCATTTTTCATTTTTCATTACCTTCAGATTTGTATTCATATTTTTACCTAATTGTAATCATAAAATTCATACTTCAATAACTTCTTTGATAAGAAAATTATAACTATATTTTTATTGCTTTCAGGCAATTCTTTTAATACGCATTCCTCTCAAATTCATCCAAGAAGTGAAAAACCATGACATTTACATCAGAAGTGTTTTAGCCTTTTTGGGTGACAACTCAGTAGACTTATTTTAAAAAGCAATAACATAAAAAATTCCAAACATCTTATTTCCATATGGGAAGCAGCTGTTCTTTTTTATATTGGTGAAGGGAGATTTTTGTGCTCTCTGCTCTGTCTGGCCTACTGGGGCCCTGATCACTGAAATCTGCCTCCTGTTCCTATGCATCTTGGAGAACTGGTGATAATACAGTTAATATTTATCAGAATTTCTTCTGTGACAGCACTGTGCTATGCATTTTACAGTCATCAACTCATTTATTTCTCCAACTGCCATTTTAAATATGAAGGAACTCAGAAAGTTCTTATATCTTGCCCAGGTCGTGGAAATAAATGGCAGGGCCAAAATTTTCATCTGCTTGTTGCAGCAGTCCACGGTCTCTACTAGCATAGTGTTTTCCTGCACTCCTCTGAGTAGCTGTTTTCCACTGCTGATTGGGAGACCAGTAATCAGATGCCTTAGGCTGGAACCCTCTCCATCCTATTAGTTGTCTTCACAACTTGGGGTAGTTTTAGCTTTTAGAAGAGCCTAGCTGTGGAAAATCTACCATTCTACTCCTGGGAAACCTCCTGACACACTGTTCTTTTTCTAGAAATTTCTCATTTTTTGAGTTACTTTGAATCAGTGCCATGCCAATCATCAGCTGGTTCTACTTTATTTCTCTCCTGAGATTGTAAGATTTATGTCTCCCTGTCCCCCAGACAACCTGTATATAGTTCTCTTATCTTCAGTTTCTGATCCACTTGAGATATTTGAAGGATTCCCTGTAATTTTCAAAGTAATTTAATTCCTGAAAAATCTTCCATATCGTTTACCAGTTACTCAGGGCAAAAATTTTGGAGCCAACCCTGAATCCCCTTTTTCTCTCCTATTCTGCACCCCAATCATCAGCACAACCTATAGATTCCACTTTCAAAATATTCTCAAGATACAGCATTTTAGGATGAAACCCCTCCTTACTTTTTTTCATTGCTGTGACCCTGCTCCAAGCCCCTATCATCACTCTTCCTCTAGTCTTGCCTCCATATCGTATTATTTACAGAGGCTAGAGGGACCCTGTAGAAATCTCTGTCAAATTGGATCGGTCTTCTGCTCAAAGTTCTCTGATGAACAACTTCTTATCTCAGAGCAAAAGCCATGCACCTACGCAGGCCTCCATGCTCTGATCCCTATCTCCTTGCCGTCCTACCAATGTCCCTGTTTGTCTAGTTAAACTGGCCACCTGCACTTCTCAAATAAGCCAAACATCTTTACACTTCATAGGCTTTGCGCTTGTTTTTCTCTCTGGCTGGGACATTTTTCTGGCCAACAGACATGTGACTTGATTCTCCATTTAATTTCACATCTTCCCTTGGAAGTGACTTGTTCAGAATCCACTCCTGGTCTTTGCGATCTGATGGGCAAAAGTCCGTGAGGCTCCTCTGTCCACGGGATTCTCCAGGCCAGAGTAATGGAGTGCAGCCATTCCCTTCTCCAGGGGATCTTCCTGACTCAGGAATCGAACCTGCATTGCAGGTGAATTCTTTACCTCTGAGCCACCTGGGAAGCCCTTTATATAAGACAGCAACTCCCAACCTCAAAGTGCCCTATTCTGCCTTTCCTTATTTATTTTCTACCAAAGCAGTTGATCAAAACCTGACCTTTAACACATTCAATTCTTTGTCTGTTGTATTTCTACTAGAATATAATCTTCATGAGGGCAAAGAGTCTGCTATTTACTGATATACTGTTAGCCTAGAATAGCGCCCACCACACAGCAAATATTTGTTGTGTACATGAATAGAATACACCTCACTGTTGAGGGATCATTTTAGGATGGTGCTTGTTACTTGGCAGGTAGGGTGCCCCAAAATGCAAGTCACATTAATAGGAATACTTAAAATATATCTATATTTTAGTAATTCATGTGATAGCCCAGAACTGAATTTATCATACAGTTATGAAATTTAATTAATCAAATAAGTATATAAACAAAAGTAAACAAATTTATTTGTTTGACTATGTAAGCTTATACACAGCCCTTGCCTTTGTTTAGTCCAATAGGTCACCATCAGCATTCCACACCTGGGCTCTGTGCCATTTTATAACACAGAGAATGTTCTTATTAGGTAGTTAGAATAGGGAAAAGATTCCAGAATGGCGGTGGCTAAAAGATAAGGAAGAGAAAAGCCCGCGAAAATAGAACAAAGGAAGGTCGGACCAGAGTGAGGACCTCAGGTACAACAAACAACACTCCAGGCTGGCCCAACTTACATAGGACAGGCCTGGGGGATGGGAGGGGAACATATTAAAAGAGGAGCCAAAGCTAGCTCCCCCTCTCTCCCTCTCTCCCGCGCACTGGGGTGCTCTTCTCTTCGCATCTTTGGATCGATGTGCCCTCAAGCCTTGAAGATGGATTTTCCTGCTATCTTCTAAATAAAATAGAGCCGTAACACTGAGCTGTAACACTAATTTGTCTAAGAGCTATAACACGGTCCATTCGAGACCCCAGAGCTGTGACACACCAAGGGCTTTAATGTCTGTCACTCCAAATCTTTGTTATGACGAGACAAAAACCGAGGAACATACACTCGGCTGACATTCTGAAGTGGAATAATGTTGCTTTGGCTTCCTTTTTCCTCTTAATTGTCCCTATTTCTAAGGCTTTTTCTCCATTCTACCCTTACCTCTCTGTTAGAAAACTATGATAGTTGTTAAAGCTGTAATTATAAGGGCAAAATTTTCTTTTCCCAAATTGGGTCAAGATCTGTTTGTTGCTTTATGTAACATTTTCTCTTTTCTTCTAAGAAACATTTAACAAAAGCTGCCATGCAGAATAAGAAGAGGAAAGTAAAATCTCCAAAACCGAAAAGAATTATGGCTTTTTTCACAAGTTGAAAACTTATTAGAATTAAACATTCACCTGCCAAATTGGCCTCAAATACTAATCTGAATATGATCCAATTTCATTTAGAAAATAAATCTAAGATCAAATGGTTCTTTAAAAAATATCCACATAAAAGATGACCTAAGCCAAATACTGATAAATATATACACAGAAAGCTGGAGACATGGGCTAATTTAGAAAAAAAAAAGATTTTTTTTTTTTTCTTTTTGGTGGTTTATTATGACCCGAGTTGAATCCACCTACTTACAGTTTTCAGGGAAAGAAAATAGTTTTTTTTCGGACCACAGATAAACAGAGACCCTGACAGAGCTTTCCTGCTCCCCGTCTCCCATGTCATCAGTGTTTTCTGGGAGAGGAATCTGAGGTGGTTTTCCAGCTAAGTGGTTACAGCTGTTTCCACGGCATCAGTCAGATGGAGTTTCTGCTCATGTTGACTTTGGCTAAAATCTTCCCCATGAGCCCAGCAGCATAAGAGCATTTGCTCTGAGGCCTGGGGCTCTGGACAAACATTCCAGTTTCTGAGTTCTTCACATTAACATTTGATAAATTCTTCTCTTAATTTCTCCTGGAGAAAAGTCAAAGACACTGGAGAGCCCCCATGCCCTGTGACAACCATGGTATTTCCCCCACACAGAACACTTTTCCTTCTTTATAAATAGCTGAAAAGCTGAAAAAAATAATAATGTGTGCAAACTATGCCAATCTATGAAAAAATGCATTCTTTTAAATATGTTTCAACACATTTTGACAGATTTCTGAAACACCAGACTCCTTTGAAGACTTTCAAAATAAAAGAGGAAAAAAGGCTTTAAAGCAAATTCTGAATCATTTGGTGTCAAAAGGTGCTATGAGAAAATTTGAAGTGTAGTTACGGAGTTAATTAGGGGGGTCAGCTGTCATAATTGCATGAAGTAGGATAGCACTTCTTAATGTTATTTTGATAACCTTTCAAAAATGGTAAGTCTAATGCTTGCTTTTGGTTAAAATAGTTTTTATGTGGATCCTCACATTAATAAGAGGCAAAGATTAAGGATTTATTTTTCAGCATCTGAAGTATGGGACACAAAATGTTATAACAAAATGGCATTAGGAAATGATTCATTTTTGTTAACTGGTCAGCATTAAATGGATCCAAACATGTGTGGATGAAATCTGCCTGCCTTTGGGATAGCAGTAGAGGAACTGGCTTTGGTCTCTACTCAAGGATTCCGGTTGTAAATAACAGAGCCCATGGTGGAAAAGGTTATAAAAATGATAACATGGATGCAAAAAAAGACATTAGAATCTTTTACCTAACAAGTTCTGAAAGTATACTTTTAAAAGTTATTTTAATAAATCTGTCAGTGTAGTCAAAGTAGGTATTAAAGTGATATTTCAAAGTTCTATCAAGTCCACTACTGTGATATTTATGTAAGGTTACACTGAGACAAACTGGTTACATGCATTTATTTTATACACACACGTAAATGTGTATATCACTACAGTATTGTATATGTTCCTATATGCGTAATTTAGAAGGTAAACTCTACCAGAGCATAGCCTTTGATTCATCAGATAACGCTCATAACAAATAACCTGAAATCTAAGGCTGTATTACGTTATTTGCAACATTATTCTAATGATAAATAAAATGCACATTGTTCATATGTTTGTAGGTGTGTATATGTATATATACATCTATATATGCTGTGCTGTGTTTAGTCGCTCAGTCGCTCTTTGCAACCCCAGACTAGCCCACCAGGCTTCTCTGTCCATTGGGATTCTCCAGGTAAGTATATTGCAGTGGATTGCTGTGCCCTCCTTCAGGGGATCTTCCCAACCCAGGGCTTGAAGCCAGGTCTCCCGCATTGCAGATGGATTCTTTACAATCTGAGCTACCAAGGAAGCCCATATATATGTATATATTCCCACTTATTTCGGGACAACCTAAAACCTTGTAAGATAAAAACAAATCTTAATTTTGACAGTATAGGGTGATACCTAAGAGTGTGGTCTTTAGAGACAACTTTCATAAGTTTAAGTCCCATTCAGTGCCTTGCTAGCTGTTTGGCCCTATTCCAATTATTGATCTTATATGTCTCAGATTTCTCATTTGTAAAGTGAGAATAATACAGGCATTTAATCCATATACTCATAATGTTACTAAATCCAAGTTTGTACTGCTCACCACCTGACAGGCCATAAATTAAGAGATGAGGTGTTGGACTGAGGAATAGCAACTTTATTTAGGAAGCCAGCAGGCTGAGAAAATGGTGGACTACTGTCCCAATAAACCGTCTTACCTGACGTAGAATGCAGGCCTGTTTTGTGCTAAAAGGGGAGGGGTTACGGCTTGTTATTGCAAACTTCTTGTGCAGGAATTCTTTGGTCTTGCAACTGTCCATGCAGGTCTGGTCTTAATGTGCTTATAAAACTCCAACAAGACAACTGTTATTTCCTGCACTTTTTTTTTTTAAGTTGCCTATTTTTAGCTGTGCTAGGTCTTCATCGCTCGTGGGCCTTTCGCTATTTGTGATGAGTAGGGGCTACTCTCTAGTTACAGAGCACAGGGTGCCCATTGCTGTAGCTTCTCTTGCTGTGGAACAAGGGTTCTAGAGTACTTGGGCTTCAGTGATCGCAGCACATGGGATTCAGGAGTTGTGGCTCCTGGACTCTGGAGCACAGCTCAGTAGTTTTGGCGCACAGGCTTAGTTACTCTGCAGCATGAGCAATCTTCCTGGATCTGGGATTGAACTTGTGTCTTTTGCACTGGCAGGCAGATTCTTTACCACTGAGCCACCAGGGAAGCCCCTCACAGCTTCATTTTTTTTTAATGTACTTTTATGGTCAAGCCTGGGATGTACAGCCTTGAAAATGGGCTATCATGTATTTCAAGCTAAGGGCAACATTCTTTTACAAAGTGCAGAGCCAGCATGAAAAGCACAGGCAGGGGAGCACAACAGTTAGCACAATATGGAGTCAAGTGTGTTCTTCTCTGTTACAATAAGAATTAAATACATATTCTATTTAAAGTGCTTACAAAGCACCAGCCATATAATCCACTCTCAATTTTAAAAAATCATTATTTTTGTTCTTTTTCTAATTTAATGCAACTCACTTTCTAATGAATAAATGTTCTCTGTAATCTTGTGCCAGTGGTCATCTAATATAAGCTTAAGTATTTAATTGAGGATGCTTTCTGGAAGAGCCCAGGGCTTGCTGTATAGCCCTAAAACTCAACATTCTAAAAACAAAGATCATGACATCCAGTCCCATCACATCATGGCAAGTAGATGGGGAAAAACTGGAAACAGTGACTATTTTCTTGGGCTCCAAAATCACTGTGGATGGTGAAGGAGCCATGAAATTAAAAGGCGCTTGCTCCTTGGAAGAAAAGCTATGACCAACCTAGAAAGCACATTAAAAAGCAGAAACATCACTTTGCCAGTGAAGGTCTATACGATCAAAGCTATGGTTTTCCTGCCAGTCATGTATGGATGTGAGTGTTGGACCATAAAGAAGGCTGACCACTGAAGAACTGATGCTTTCGAACTGTGGTGCTGGAGAAGACATTTGAGAAATACTGCATGCACTCAGATATTTCTTAGCAAAGAGATCAAACCAGTCAATCTTAAAGGAAATCAACCCTGAATATTCATTGAAAAGAATATCCCTGACTTTTCTAGATGCTTAGATCAACTTTGATCATTTCTACACCTTCCCTGTCATAAACCTTCAAACACTTAAAGTGTTCTTTAATCCTACTTCTAACCCCCAATCTCTAATTACTCCTACCAGGCCAAACATACTGCATACACACAGATATTTCTTCTATTACATGATTTCATTATTCTCTTTCCATCTTAGTGAGAGTTTTGAAAACTCTTAGTTTTTTAGCCTTTGAGCCTCATAGGTATATTATCTTTCCTAACTTGGATAGGTACTTATATTGATATCATGTAAACATTTTGGCTATATTGTTTTTGGTCAAATAAAACCCCTTGATCTCTTTCATATAAATTTTTATAAATAAGCCTCCTGTAATTCTTTCCTGTATTGAAAATATTGACTCTAGGATTTCTATTTTTAACAATAACAGAATGACTTCTATCAAACCAAACCTACTAGCCAAGAAAATCTATAAAAGCTGGATGAAAGAACAACAAAAACAAAGACACAAGTATCCAGTGTGGTTGCAGACATTAGCAATCAAACAAGACAGCCATGACTTGAGGAGTCAACATGCTTAAGAAAAAGGCATGGGAGTACCCCCCACTTCTTTCTCTCTAGTAAGGTAGCAATCTGGAACTTTTGGCAAATTGTAGAAACAAAGACTGCATTCACAAGCTACCAAAACAGCATATCCCAGAGTCAAGTAAACCACAGAGACATGAGCCTCTAATTAGTATGTCTTTTCCTCTTCAAAATACTTGGCAAAACCGAAGCTTCCAAGTATTAAGAAGGGAAGATCCAAGTGGAAAGTGACTATTGAGACAAGCGGAGTTTGAGGCATTCTGAGACCATACAAGGAGATGAGGAAGACAGAGCAACTTTACAGTCTGGAAAAAGTGAAAGTCTACCTTCTCTTCTTGGCCTTTTCCGATGTGATTAATCCTGAGGCCCCAGTTTTTTTCTGTGCTGCTTGGCTGAGTAAAGAGGCACTTGTCTAAAAATTCTGTCTTGTTAAAGTGCCTCCTTTGTTGTTCTTTAGGCAAAATGAACAGGCTTTTATTATGGCACTTTTTTTTTTTCCCCTTTTGGTCTTCAGAAACAACTTCAGTTGTTTCAGCTCCATGTCTAGGATATATGAAGCAAGGTTCCCAGCCAGTCTGCCCTCTTCTCTCCATCTTTCAGGGTCCAATTAATTAATTACATCATGTACATAGTTTTCAGTTGTATCTAGCAGGAAGTATAGGGAAAAATATACTTACTTTATCTTCCCGAAAGCTTGAATTTCCTCTTAGTTTTCTTTTACATGAAAATACTTTGCTGTTGTTCCTTGGTCTCTAAGTTATGCCCAGCTCTTTTTACCCCATCGACTGTAGGTTGTCAGGGTCCTCTGTCCACGGGATTCTCCAGGCAAGAATACTGGAATGGGTAGCCATTTCTTTCTCCAGAAGATCTTCCCAGCCCAGGAATCATAACCAAATTTCCTGCATTGGCAGGCAGGTTCTTTACCATTGAGCCACTAGGGAAGTCAAAAATACCTTTATGTAGCCTTTATTCTTGAGGGATATTTTGGTTTGGATAGCAAATTATTCTGTGTTGGTAGACTTTCAGCACTTTAAAAATGTTCTATGTTCTTCTGAATTCATAGTTTTTGATAAGACACTAGCCATCACTTTTTAATATTTATTTCATTTTTCTCTGGCTGGCTTTATAAAATTTAATTTTTACCATTGATTTTCAGCAGTTTTACTGTGATTTGTTCAGGTGTGTTTTTATTTGTCCCGTTTGGAATTTTTAGAACTTCTTGAATTTGTAAACTTATGGGTTTGCAGTTTTGGAAATTTTCAGCCATTTTTAAAAATCACCTTTAGCCTTTTCTCCTCTCTTACTGAGATTCCAATTAAACCTATGCTAAAAGAGGAAAGTGAAAAAGTTGGCTTAAAGCTCAACATTCAGAAAACGAAGATCATGGCATCTGGTCCCATCACTTCATGGCAAATAGATGGGGAAACAGTGGAAATAGTGGCAGACTTTATTTTGGGGGGCTCCAAAATCACTGCAGATGGTGATTGCAGCCATGAAATTAAAAGACGCTTACTCCTTGGAAGGAAAGTTATGACCAACCTAGATAGCATATTCAAAAGCAGAGACATTACTTTGCCGACAAAGGTCCGTCTAGTCAAGGCTATGGTTTTTCCATTGGTCATGTATGGATGTGAGGGTTGGACTGTGAAGAAAGCTGAGCGCTGAAGAATTGATGCTTTTGAACTATGGTGTTGGAGAAGACTCTTGAGAGTCCCTTGGACTGCAAGGAGATCAGCCCTGGGTATTCTTTGGAAGGAATGATGCTAAAGCTGAAACTCCAGTACTTTGGCCACCTCATGCGAAGAGTTGACTCATTGGAAAAGACTCTGATCCTGGGAGGGATTGGGGGCAGGAGGAGAAGGGGATGACAGAGGATGAGATGGCTGGATGACATCACCAACTCGATGGACATGAGTTTGAGTGAACTCCAGGAGATGTGATGGACAGGGAGGCCTGGGGTGCTGCGATTCATGGGGTCGCAAAGAATCGGACATGACTGAGCGATTGAACTGAACTGAACTGAAACCATTTATAAATGTCCCCCCCACATATCCCTGAAACTTTGCATTTTTTTCAATCACTTTTTTCACTCAGATGGATAATTTTTATGGTCTATTTTCTGTAATTTTTCTTATGGTATCCAGGATGGCTGAGTCAAATGAAATCTTACTTTATCATGCAGAAGCAGAACTACATCAATTATATTGAAGTCTCTGTCTATCAGTGGGGTCCCAAAGATAAAATTTTAAAAAATACTACATAAAATCATCTTTATCTCTGAATTATCCCTCAATAAAATTTCTATATTAAAAATATTAGCTACAAACTGGGAAAAATATTTGCAAGCAAAAGTAACAGTATAAAAGAGGTTCATGAAGTTTTCCAAATTAATACAAAAAATTAATAGGAAAAAAGATATTAAGAGGGAAATCAGAGACATGGAAACTGAAAGGACACAAATATATGCTAAAAATTCTTAAATTCTCTAGTACACAAATAAATGAAAGCTAAAATAAGTTGTTACTTTGCATGTACAATCTGAGCAAAACATGAAAAGCCTGACAATACTAGATTTTGGTGAGAATGTGGAGCAACAGGAACTTTCATGAATTACTGGTGGGAAAATATTTTGGCATGGCTATACAGGAAAAACTTGGTAAAAATTAGTGAATAGATAAGCCTAAACTATGAACAATAATCCCACTCTTAGATATATACCCTAAATAAATCCTCAATCATAAGGACAGCTTTACATGGATTTTATTGCAATAAACCCTTGTAAAGAATATAAATATTTATTAATATGGTGTTACAGACTAAACTGTATCTCCTCAAAATTATATGTCAAAGCCCCAACTTCTAGGACATCAGAATATGAGTGTACTTGCAAATAGAGTTAATTAAGTTAAAATTAGGTCATTTGAATGGGCCCTAATCAAACATGACTGGCCCTTATAAGAAGAGAACATTTGAACACAGAGAAATACAGAGGGAACACCTTGTAAAGACACAGGGAAAAGATGGTCATATGTAAGCCAATGAAAGAGGCCTCTGAAGAGTCCAGCTTGCTGACATCTTGATCTCAGATGTCTAGCCTCCAAAATTGAGAGAAAATAAATGTCTGCTGTTTAAGTCACCCAGCTGTGATACTTAGTTACAACTAATATATAGGATAAATTAATGATATAGTATATTTATTTATTATTACTACATAGCAATGATAATGAATGGATGAATGCTAACTGTATGTGCATAAATTTGAAGGAGATAACTTGGAAAATGATATATATATGAAATGACTTATAAAAAGTACTAAATACACTAAATTCTGCTTCATATTTTATATATGCATATCCATGTAGTTAAAGAATACTTTGATAGAAAAGTTAAACAGCCTCTTCAGAGTTCTTATCTCTGGGAGGGACAAATGAAATTGGGGTGGTGAATAAAGAAATCTTCAAGTGTACTTGTGAGAGAGAGACAGAGAAGTGAACTGAAGAAATGTGCAAAATATTAATTTTCCTGGATGCATGTGAAAGCACAATAATTCATTTTAATAAAATTCTTTATGTTTAAATGTATGTAATGGATTTAAAAGAGAAGTGGATCATTATCATATGATAACTAATTTTATATTGTTAGTTGTTAATTGTTGTTTTAGTCACTGTGTCCACCTCTTTTGCAACCCCATGGACTGTAATCCAGGTATCGAACCTGTGTCTCTTGCATTGGCAGGTAGATTCCCTGAGCCACCAGGGAAGCCCTTAGTTGTTAATTATTCAGTTATTAATTAATCCCAATTCTTTCTGTGGAAGTTTGCATCTAAAAGCATTTATTGGAAAATTTATTTTACAATAGGCTATACATGAAATAAATTGTATTTCTTCATTGCTTATCATATCAGAGATAACTATAAGGTACCCATCAAATAGCTGCAACTATTTTCTACAGAGGTAGAATTAAAGGTAACTTTTCAAAAGCCAATTAAAGAATAATAAATTTAAATGACAACATTTAGACCAAAAATTCTGTTTTCTGAGCAAAGTTGGCCTGTGTATGATTGGGATTGTATTCATTTTTTCTCTCTTGCTGCTTAACCAATTGTTACTTCCTTCTAACTGTGTTAAATATTTTTTTAAAAGGCAGGAAAATCATTTTTAATTTAATTGCACTGTTGCTGACCTTTACAACAGCTTAGCCAGAAAACTCAATAAGTGATATGGAAAGAAGCAGAAATTGAGATAAGTATTAGAAATCCCACCCTATCTTTCAGGTTTGAAATTATAATCAGAATGACAAATTGAGTGTCTGTGAAAAAGTGCATTAAAATTAAAAAAGAAAAACAGAAATGTCTCTTTCTCAATATTAGACAGCTCCATTTTAAAAGGTATTTTTCTGATGGAGTCAGGCTAGATCATCTAACATGAAAGGACACAGAGGGTAATATTGTACTGCAACTGTAAGGCCAACAGCAAGAATTTTTATTCCCAAGGCGAAGTCAGTCTATTAGAAACATTTTTAGAATTTTTAGGGTTTATCACACATTGGAAGTGGAAAAAAAAATACCCTGAGAAATAACTTAACCACCTTAATGTACTGATGTGGAAATTGAGGCACCCCAAGTTAATGGTCTTGATCAGAATTTTAATGGGGGTTCAGAGCAGAGCCAGTAGTAAAGCTCACTTATGATCTACATTTAATCTTTCCTTTTAATGCCTTCATTAAAATATTCAGTTCTTCTTTGCTTTAAAAATGCTTTTGGGCAATTTCAGTGGGGATGTCTATGACACTTGCCTTTGGATTGTGAATGCAACCCAAGTCTAATGCTAACCAACTGAGTCCATGTATAAGGACATGGAAGAATAGATTGGTTCCAAATAGGAAAAGGAGTACATCAAGGCTGTATATTGTCACCCTTCTTATTTAGCTTATATGCAGCATACATCATGAGAAAAGCTGGGCTGGATGAAGCACAAGCTGGAATCAAGGTTGCCAAGGAAATATCAATAACCTCAGATATGCAGATGACACCACCTTTATGGGGGAAAGTGAAGAAGAACTAAAGAGCCTCTTGATGAACGTAAAAGAGGAGAGTGAAAAAGTTGACTTATAGCTCAACATTCAGAAAATGAAGATCATGGCATCCGGTCCCATCACTTCATGGGAAATAGATGGGGAAACAATGGAAACAGTGGCTGACTTTATTTTGGGGGGCTCCAAAATCACTGCAGATGGTGACTGCGGCCATGAAATTAAAAGACGCTTACTCCTTGGAAGGAAAGTTATGACCAACCTAGACAGCATATTCAAAAGCAGAGACATTACTTTGCCAACAAATGTCCATCTAGTCAAGGCTATGGTTTTTCCAGTAGTCATGTATGGATGTGAGAGTTGGACTTTAAAAGGAAACAATTCCATTCACCATTGCAACAGAAAGAATAAAATACTTAGGAATATATCTACCTAAAGAAACTAAAGACCTATATATAGAAAACTATAAAACACTGGTGAAAGAAATCAAAGAGGACACTAATAGATGGAGAAATATACCATGTTCATGGATTGGAAGAATCAATATAGTGAAAATGAGTATACTACCCAAAGCAATTTATAGATTCAACGCAATCCCTATCAAGCTACCAACAGTATTCTTCACAGAGCTAGAACAAATAATTTCACAATTTGTATGGAAATACAAAAAACCTCGAATAGCCAAAGCGATCTTGAGAAAGAAGAATGGAACTGGAGGAATCAACCTACCTGACTTCAGGCTCTACTACAAAGCCACAGTTATCAAGACAGTATGGTACTGGCACAAAGACAGAAATATTGATCAATGGAATAAAATAGAAAGCCCAGAGATAAATCCACGCACATATGGACACCTTATCTTCGACAAAGGAGGCAAGAATATACAATGGATTAAAGACAATCTCTTTAACAAGTGGTGCTGGGAAATCTGGTCAACCACTTGTAAAAGAATGAAACTGGACCACTTTCTAACACCATACACAAAAATAAACTCAAAATGGATTAAAGATCTAAACGTAAGACCAGAAACTATAAAACTCCTAGAGGAGAACATAGGCAAAACACTCTCCGACATACATCACAGCAGGATCCTCTATGACCCACCTCCCAGAATATTGGAAATAAAAGCAAAATAAACAAATGGGACCTAATTAACCTTAAAAGCTTCTGCACATCAAAGGAAACTATTAGCAAGGTGAAAAGACAGTCTTCAGAATGGGAGAAAATAATAGCAAATGAAGCAACCGACAAACAACTAATCTCAAAAATATACAAGCAACTCCTACAGCTCAACTCCAGAAAATAAACGACCCAATCAAAAAATGGGCCAAAGAACTAAATAGACATTTCTCCAAAAAAGACATACAGATGGCTAACAAACACATGAAAAGATGCTCAACATCACTCATTATCAGAGAAATGCAAATCAAAACCACTATGAGGTACCATTTCACACCAGTCAGAATGGCTGCGATCCAAAAGTCTACAAATAATAAATGCTGGAGAGGGTGTGGAGAAAAGGGAACCCTTTACACTGTTGGTGGAATGCAAACTAGTACAGCCACTATGGAGAACAGTGTGGAGATTCCTTAAAAAACTGGAAATAGAACTGCCTTATGATCCAGCAACCCCACTGCTGGGCATACACACTGAGGAAACCAGAAGGGAAAGAGACACGTGTACCCCAATGTTCATCGCAGCACTGTTTATAATAGCCAAGACATGGAAGCAACCTAGATGTCCATCAGCAGATGAATGGATAAGAAAGCTGTGGTACATATACACAATGGAGTATTACTCAGCCATTAAAAAGAATACATTTGAATCAGTTCTAATGAGGTGGATGAAACTGGAGCCTATTATACAGAGTGAAGTAAGCCAGAAGGAAAAACATAAATACAGTATACTAACGCATATATATGGAATTTAGAAAGATGGTAACAATAACCCGATTATGCGAGACAGCAAAAGAGACACTGATGTATAGAACAGTCTTATGGACTCTGTTGCAGAGGGAGAGGGTGGGAAGATTTGGGAGAATGGCAATGAAACATGTAAAATATCATGTAGGAAACGAGTTGCCAGTCCAGGTTCGATGCATGATGCTGGATGCTTGGGGCTGGTGCACTGGGACGGCCCAGAGGGATGGTATGGGGGAGGGGAGGAGGGAGGAGGGTTCGGGATGGGGAACACATGTATACCTGTGGTGGATTCATTTTGATATTTGGCAAAACTAATACAATTATGTAAAGTTTAAAAATAAAATAAAATTAGAGAAAAAAAAAAGAAAGCTGAGCACCGAAGAATTGATGCTTTTGAATTGTCGTGTTGGAGAAGACTCTCAAGAGTCCCTTGGTTTGCGAGGAGATCCAACCAGTCCATCCTGAAGGAGATCAGTCCTGAGCGTTCATTGGAAGGACTGATGTTGAAGCTGAAACTCCAATACTTTGGCCACCTGATGCAAAGAGCTGACTCATTTGAAAAGACCCTGATGGTGGGAAAGATTGAGGGCAGGAGAAGGGGAAGACAGAGGATGAGATGGTTGGATGGCATCATCAATTCAATGGACATGAGTTTGGGTACTCCAGGAGTTAGAGATGGACAGGGAAGCCTGGCGTGCTGCAGTCCATGGGGTCGCAAAGAGTAGGACCCGACTGAGCGACTGAATTGAACTAAACTGACACTTTTCAGTGCAGGTACCTTTGAAGTTGCTCAGATTCCAGGCCAGCTGCCAAATTGCCCGGGGAAGCAGGGGCACTGAACACCACCCTGTTGATTTTGGAGACCTGACCAAATTTGTGTCCTTCATTCCTAAGAGTCACTAGGCAATCTGATAGCTGAAGAATTCACTTAAGTATAGTGAAAGCAAACAACTAAGTTGATTGCTTCTTTCCAGATTCTTGTGCCCATTCCTTTCTCTCTCCATTCTTAAATAATATCAAGTTTACTGCTTTGACAATCAAAAGAAGTCACCCAAACTGGTTTCTGAATCAGTCTAGAAACATTTTCTGAATGCCTACCATATTCCAGGAAGCATGCTAAATATATCAGAATGTGCCTTGAGTACAGGACAATCTGCACAGCCAGGTCTTCCTCAGGCTATTTTGACTCAGAATGCATTGTTGGTGATCCTTTTCAGAGGTAGACAATCTAGTTCCTTCCTTCATCCCCCCATATCTGTCATTCTTGAAAACAGTGATCCAGTGTACCTAGAGTTATTACAAATTTTTGAAACAAGCCCAGATCATGTTGACAAAGAGAGATCCCGTGTGGTCTTTTTTCAGATTCTTTCTGGGGGTCTAACCAGAGCCCAGACACTTACTCAGACCATTTCTGCCACCATCAGCATCACTGTAACAATTCCTGCTGGCCTTGAGGGATATCTACTTAGCTCCAAGCTGAGATCAAAGTAAAAGCAATTCAGTCACAAGAGAGACCAATCAATATAAGGTGGAGGGTAGGAAGGAAAATAGCTACCATTTCTGAAAGACTGCTGCTGCTGCTGCTAAGTCACTTCAGCCGTGTCCAACTCTGTGTGACCCCATAGATGACAGCCCACCAGGCTCCGCCATCCCTGGGATTCTCCAGGCAAGAACACTGGAGTAGAAAGACTAGCGCAGGGAATAAGGGAATAAATTTTTGTCATTTCTGTCATTGCTTATCAGAAACAATAAAGGATTTTTTTCACTTTGTTAAAAGCATCAGTTGAGCAAGTGTTTTAAAATTTTACAGTATTAAAATTTGATGTATTTAAAAGTTATCAGTTCAGTTCAGTTCAATTGCTCAGTCATGTCCAATTCTTTGCAACCTCTTGGACTGCAGCATGCCAGGCTTCCCTGTCCATCACCAACTTCCAGAGCTTACCCAAACTCATGTCCATTGAGTCAGTGATGCCATCTAACCATCTCATGCTCTGTCACCCCCTTCTCCTCCCACCTTCAATCTTTCCCAGCATCAGGGTCTTTTCCAATAAGTCAGTTCTTTGTATCAGGTGGCCAAAGCATCGGGGTTTCAGCTTCAGCATCAGTCCTTCCAGTGAATATTCAGGACTGGTTTCCTTTAGAATTGACCGGATGGATCGCCTTGCAGTCCAAGGGACTCTTGAGAGTCTTCCCCAACACCACAGTTCAAAAGCATCAATTCTTCAGCACTCAGTTTTCTTTATAGTCCAACTGTCACATCCATACATGACTACTGGAAAAACCATAACTCTGACTAGACAGACCTTTGTTGGCAAAGTAATGTCTCTGCTTTTTAATAAGTTGTCTAGGTTGTTCATAGCTTTTCTTCCAAGGAGCAAGCGTCTTTTAATTTCACGGCTGCAGTCACCATCTGCAGTGATTTTGGAGCCCCAAAATATAAAGTTTCTCACTGTTTCCATTGTTTCCCCATTTGATACCTCTGATGTACCAGCTTAAAACAAGATGGGTGGTGGAGTTACTAGTGTTGAGTAAGGAGAGGATTTCTATCTACACTGAATGAAATCAGAGAAAGCAAGAACTCAGAGTCAACTATTACCACTCGTGTTATTTTTTCAGCAAATATTCAGGATGCATTGGTGAAGCTATTTAAAATATTGAGTTTGATGAAACATGAGCTGTATCTTTCTTATTAATTTTTTGCAAAAAATGTTACTAATAAGGGCTCTTAAGCTGCTCAATGCATATTCCATTTCATAAATATTAAATGGAAGGAATTCATATGTTAGAAAACCATTCTGTTTCTATATATTTCTGAGAATTAATTAACAGAATATCAAAACAGTTCTGTAAAATACTCTACCAAGTGCTCGGATCTCAAGCGGGTATAGTAATTAACTTTAAGGACATTAAATACTGTATAACATATGATTCTGAAAAAGGTAAAAATATTCCAGAAATATTACAAATTTATCATTGAAAAAAGAATTATTCTTTAAACATTAGAAAAACAGCTACAATATGGTGGTTCTTCTAAGCAAAATAAGCAATATTTGTTATTCATAATTTTATTTAACTTTCTTTAAAGCCTGTTGAATAGGAACTGGCTTTATAATAGATTTGCCAAAGGAACAGATAACACACGGTTTTTGCCATATGTTAAGTAGATAGCCAATGAGAGTTTGCTGTATGACTAGGGAACTCAAACAGGGGCTCTGTATCAACCTAGAGAGGTGGGATGGGGAGGGAGATAGGAGGGAGATTTAGGAGGGAGGGCACGTATGTAAACCTATGGCTGATTCATGTTGATGTTTTGCAGAAACCAACAAAATTCTGTAAAGCAATTATCCTTCAATTAAAAATAAATTAATTTAAAAAATGGGGAAAAGAAGACTTGAGCTTTTCAGAGTTGAGTATCTATTTGTTCTATTCTTTTTTTACTGGGAGTAGGTCAGGATGAAAGCATACTACGTGAGACTCTGGGGAGTTAGGATGGAGTGAACAAAGGAGAGTATCCTTGCTAAAGGACCTAATACTTAAAATATTTGGTGAAAGAGCTAAGCCTAGATATTCATCTTTGACAACGATCTCTTTTAATTAGATAACAAGATACCTGCCTTCCAGATAAATCAAAAGCCTGAATAAACTAACCCCAGATAGAGGAGCAGGGCTGGTGATGAGGAAAGAGCACAGAATGTACAGGACATTGTGGGGCAGAGAGTTAAATGCTTACTCTTTTACCTACCAGTTGTGTGGCCAGGCAGGTTACTGTCTCTAAGCCTCAGTTTTGCTTCTGCAATATGAAGATTACAATAGCACTAATATTGGAATAGTTCTGAGAATCAAAAAGGAAAACAAGTAAGGTACTTGGCACAGTACTGGAAGAAACAACAGGCTCCTTATAAGAGGTCATTATAAGATTTTAGGAGTCCCAAGTCAGGGTGGAAGTTACAGAGAACAGAATCGCTCTGTCTTAGTAAATAAAATATAGCTTCCTGCATCTGAAAAGAAGAGACAGAGAAATGTCAAATGAGAAAAAAACAAGGGAGAAGAGAGAAAGGCTGCTCAGTGTAAAAATAAACACATTGACAAATAAAGAAAATGTGCTGTGCTATGCTTAATTGCTCCCTTGTGTCCAACTCTTTGAGACCCCATGGGCTGTAGCCCACCAGACTCCTTTGACCATGGGGATTCTCCAGGCAAGAATGCTGGAGGGGGTTGCCATGGCCTCCTACAGGAGATCTTCTCAACCTAGGGATTGGACCCAGGTTTCCCATATTGCAGGAAGGTTCTTCACCATCTGAGCCACCAGGGAAGCCTAGATACATGCAAATAGAATGGTGCTGTGGGAAAAATACAGTGTCCTAGAGAGAACTGAAGGGTGGAGACCTCGTCTTGGATGGCCAGGCAAGTTGTGCAAGACTCTGATTGTGAAACGAAGCTAATAATTCAAAGATACAGGGGAATAGACTTTCCAGGAAAGGAAGCAGATGTGTATAAAATGAGATCAGCATATTGAAGCAGAAAGTACACAGTGATTCTGAAATCCAGAGAATAAAAATAATATTAGATGAGGTCTGAGAGGTAAACCAAAGTCACATCATGTAGAGCTTTTAGGATGTAGACAGACACAATAAAATTTTAGTTTATTTGCTAAGGCTAAGAGGAAATCATTGGAATCACCAGTAGAGGTTGATATTTATATTTTATAATAAGCATGCTGGTAGCTCTGTGGCATGTTATCTTCAAAGCAAGAGAAGAACAAGAAGACCACTTAAGTGGCTTCAGAAGTCTAGGCAACAGTTCATGGTTGTCTGGTTTGGGAGGAAGACATAGAAATGATTAGACTGTCATATTCAGAATAGATGTTAAATGTGATGACTTCTCACTTTTCCTTATACAGTATGAGAATGAGGAAAAATGAGAAATCAACCATGACTTCTGAGATTTTGACCTGAGAAATAAGATGAAAAGGATGACATTAATTGAAAGGAGTGGTATTTGTAAATCAGCAAGTTGAGGGGAAATGGAATGATATAGGGAAGTGGTAAAGAACAGGTTTTTAGACTGAATTCTAACTTAATAGACATTAATGGTGATGGTATGAGTAAAGAGGATTAAGAGGAAAGTGGGTGGTGAAGATGTACAGACAGGGATTTCAATAATCTTGTTTATTTAAAGAAAAATACAGTTCTTCCAAACATAGAGAAAAAAAAAAAGAGTGGTTGGTACCAGAGAAAGAACCCCCTGTACTTTTTATCACATTAGTGATAGTCACATAAACCATCTTCACGCAATACTGTGTCTCCAGAGAAAATTCCTTGATGCCAAAATTCCTTGATGCTGATATCTAATAGATACCAGCAAATATTTGTGATCAATCTTCAGAATTGATTGTGTAGCTTCCTCAATAGTGAATGTTCTCTAACGATACTGAGTCTTAATGGTGTCAGAACTAAAAAGGTTCTTGTCCTCCAATTTTTTTTAAGTTTAATAGGACCAGAGTGAAAAATAATAATGTGTCTCTTTTCATATGATAAATAGGCTTGAAATATCAATAAAATTTTTCAAATCATTCTAGAGGACTAACTCAAGAAATTTTTCCCAAAATGGACATAAATATTCAATATGGAATTTTGACCAAAGTTTCTCAAGCGGGCTGATAGCCAAGTCAGATGATTTTGACAAGCCAAAAGATGCAAAGTACTCTGTTTTTAATTCTTGTCAGTATCAGAACCTATTCTGGACATAGCCATTACTTAATGCTTCGATTGAATGGTTCCCAAATGTGCTGCCTGCATCATGGACAAAACGATGTGATATCTGTCTCATTAAATAGAAAAAATATTCTTTTATACAGGGGATTAACTCACACAAATTAATTGCAAATCTTCTATAAATGTCTCCTAGATGTTTCCTCTACATTTAGCATTAAGTGACTAAGATCCATTGCAATTGGTCTCACCATTCATCAGCTTTTAACCCAGTGATATCAGAGAGCATTTATTGAATATGGAATGCAGCACACAATATAATTCAGGGTCTGCAAAGGCAGGTACCTTGGGCATTCAGAATCCAATAATATTCTTCCATAGTTTTAGACAGTGGTTGGTGGCAATATGCAAAAATTCCCAAAGCTAGTGATCATAAGTGAGAAAAGCCTACTCATAGAGGTAATTTGTGAAACTTCACTTTTCTTTTTCCTTTTTAAAATAATTTTAGTCACTATTCAGTAAAAAGATGTCTTATTTTATAAAGTACAGATAGAAAATAAAATTATGTATTTTATCATATATATGTTTACCTGCCTTTGTCTCCAGAGAGAGACCAATCAAATTATATACATGAAGAATAAATAGAACTTTGGGCCAGTTGGCCTGGGAATATATTCACTTTAGGAAAAACACTGTCCTTTGTTTGGGATAACCCCTTAATTTGCTATCTGACTGTGAAAAACAGGGGCTTCTGATTTCAGGATAGATAGGTAGCATTTATAAATATAATTAGTTAAATGGCTATACATAAAGAGGGCTTCCCTGGTGGCACAGATAGTACAGAATCTGCCTGCAATGCAGGAGACCTGGGTTCAGTCCCTGGGTCAGGAAGGTCCCCTGGAGAAGGATACAGTCCATGGGGTCACAAAGAGTTGGACGCAACTGAGCAACTAACACTCTCACTTTGTTTTGTAATGCATAATGAAGAAACAACTTTTGGCATTGTTTCTGTCAATTAAAGTAGCTGAATGGGCTAGGAAAAGGAAATAGAAGAGGCTAAATAACTTTGGAATGAACACGTCCACGGTTAGGACTATATTTCAATATAATTGGTTTCCTTTGCAATCCTATGTATTTTTTTTTACTATACATTTAAAAAATTATTCTGATAAAAGGTCCCCAACCTTCTCTAGACTGCTAAATATACATTTAAAAACATTTTTAGACATTCCTGTTTAAGGAGAGATGAGCCTAACTAACAAGACTACAGAATGGAACCCACAAAAGAACATAACAGGAAAGAAGTGTCTGTGGAAGGGAAGAGACAGTCAATTTCTAGGAACCATGGAGCTATTGTATTTGATATGGCTTCTATCCTGAGCTGTAATTATACTTCATCACTCCCAGATCTTTCACTAATATCCAATTACTTTATAAAGCCTTGATGTTAATGGTCTTTAGAGGCGAGAAGGAAGGATGTTAGTATTAAAGTGACTGACAGCAAATGAAGAGAAGGGACCCAGCAGAAGCATTGTGGGAGAGGAAACAGTGAAGAGTATTTGAGCTCAATCATGTGGTAAACGTCTTTATCCAAAATGTGCTATGGGAAGGGCAGCCTTGCAGAGGTGTTAGGTGACAAGGAACTAGATCCTGCTATTGCAGGGGAAGATAGTCCTAAGAGAAGTACAACTCCAGGGGGATAGAAAACTCATGGATAACCAGGAGAGAGGTTCTTTTTCTTTGTTTTAATTGAAGTATAATTGATTTACAATGTTGTAAGTGTAATGTAAATGTTAGGTTTAAGTGTATAGCAACGTGATTCACATATATAGAAAAAGTGTGTTAATCACTCCATCACGTCCGACTTTCTGTGACCCCATGGACTGTAGCCCACCAGGCTCCTCTGTCCATGGATTTCTCTAGCCAAGAATACTGGAGTGGGCTGCATTTCCTTTCTCCAGGTGATCTTCCCTTCCCATGGATTAAACCCAGGCCTCCTGCATTGCAGGCAGATTCTTTACTGTCTGAGCCACCAGGGAAGCCACACACACACACACACACACACGTATATATACATACACACACACCTATGTTCTTTATAAGACTGGTGGCTTAGATGGTAAAGAATCTACCTGCGATACGGGAGACTTGGGTTCTATCCCTGAGTTGGGAAGATCTCCTGGAGAAGGGAATGACAACCCACTCCAATATTCTTGCCCGGAGAATTTCATGGACAGATGAACCTGGCAGATTACTGTCCATGGAGTCACAAAGAGTTGGATACGACTGAGTGACTAACACACATTTCTAGTATAGGTTATTATAAGATATTGAATATAGTTCCCTGTACTATACAGTAAATTCTTGCTGGTTTTCTGTTGCATATATGCTGCTAAGTCGCTTCAGTCGTGTCAGAGTCTGTGCAACCCCATAGACGGCAACCCACCAGGCTCCGCCGTCCCTGGGATTCTCTAGGCAAGAACACTGGAGTGGGTTGCCATTTCCTTCTCTGTTGCATATATAGTGGTATGTATATGTTAAGCCCAAACTCTTAATTTTTCCCTCCCCTGCCTTTTCCTTTTGTTAACCACTAGCTTGTTTTCTATGTCGATGAGTAGCTGCTGCTGCTGCTAAGTTGCTTCAGTTGTGTCCGACTCTGTGTGACCCCATAGATGGCAGCCCACCAGGCTCCCCTGTCCCTGGGATTCTAGATTTCTATTTAATAAATAAGTTAACTTGTATCATTTTTTTTGATTCCATATATAAAGTAGTAACATATGATATTTGTCTTTCTCTGTCTGACTCCATTTAGTATGAGAATCTCTAGGTCCATCATGTTGCTGCAAATGGAATTATTTCATTCTATTTTATGGCTGAGTAATATTCCATTGTTTGTATGTACTACAATTTCTTTATCCTTTCTTATGTTGATGGATACTTAGATTGCTTCCATATCTTGACAATTGTAAATAATGCTGTAATGAACATTGGGGTGCATGTATATAATCTTTTCCAGATACATGCCTAGGAATGGGATTTCAGGGTCATATGTTAGCTCTATTTTTAGCTTTTTAATGAACTTCCATACTGTTTTCCACAGTGGTTGCGCCAATTTACATTTCCACCAGTAGTATAGGAGGGTTCCTTTTTCTCCACACCCTCTCCAGCATTTCAGTAGACTCTTTGATGATGGCCATTCTGACTGATGTGAGGTCATACCTCATGGAAGTTTTAATTTGCTTTGCGTTCCTCTAATAATTAGTGATGATGAACATCTTTTCATGTGCCTGCCGACCATTTATTGTCTTCTTTGTCCAATAGATCTTTGCCCATTTTTTTAGATTGCGCTGTATAAGCCGTATGTTTTGGAAATTAAGTCCTTGAAGTTCCCATCATTTGCAAATATTTTCTCCCACTCCAGAGGTTGTCTTTTCATTTTGTTGATGGTTTCATTTGTCATGTAACAAGCATGTGGACAAGCAGTTCTAGACTTACTAGACAAACTATTATCCTGAGTGTCTGTCACTGAACTTTTGAGTTTGTTCTACTGCTCTACTCTTTCTTTAAAATACACACACACATACACACATGGCTTCCCTAGTAGCGCAGCTGGTAAAGAATCTGCCTGCAATGCAGGAAACCTGCGTTTGATCCTGGAGTTGGGCAGATCCCCTGGAGAAGGGAATGGCTACCCACTCCAGTGTTCTGGCCTGGAGAATTCCATGTCCTGTGCAGTCAATGCGGTTGTAAAGTGCCGGACACGACTGAGCCTGAGCGACTTTCACACACACACACACACACACACACACACACACACACACACAATTTGGTTGGGTTGGGTCTTAGTTGTGGCATGCGGTTTCTCTTGTTGTGGTGCAAGGACTCTTTAGTTGTGGTGCATGGGCTTAGTTGCTCCACAGCACATGGGATCTTAGCTCCCTGACCAGGGATCAAACCCACATCCTTTGCATTGCAAAGTGGAATCTTAACCACTGGGCCACCAGGGAATTCCCACTCTACTCTCTTAAATGTATGGTTTGCCTGGAATGACCTCTGGAACTGTTCCAGGAACAGCATATATCACATAAATTTTCCAAGTACTTATGTGCCTGAAAATGTTTTCACCTGGTCCTTATGCTTGATTATGTAGTTTAGCTGGGAATATAATATATAACCTTTAGGTTCTATACAACTTTCCCTTGGAAGTTTAAGACATTGCTTTTCATTTTAATTTTCTTCTTTCATCAAAGCATTGCTAATGAGGTCTCATGTTCTTCTGGCACTTCTTTCTTTGCAGATAATCTTTTTTTTTTCAACCAGAAACTTCAAGAATCTTCTCCTTATATTTAGTAGAATTTTATGAAGATTCATATCTTCCTTCATCCCGTTGAGACTTAGTAACATGAGCCTGAAAACTTTCCTTCTCAAGTTCCACTAATTACTCATCTTTTCCTTTTTGACTTTCAGTTATCTCTTTTCTCCCCTGATTCCCTATTATTGAATATTGCACCTTCTATATCAATGCTTGATATCTCTTAAATTTTTATCCATTTTCCCCTCTATTTATTTAAATACTTGTCTAAGCTATCTTTTCAGTTTTATTTTCCAGCCCTTAGAAAGTTTTATCTCAACTGTCACTTTTAATACTAAGAACTCCTGACCTCATGGATTTTTATTGAACCTCAGTTTTTCTCACATGAATGCAATATTGCCTCACCTATCTTTGTGAATATTAACTGCACATTTACATTTTTCTGAACTATCCCTTTAACAGACATCCACTGAATGGCACTCAGAGCATAATCTGTAGCTCCAGCAACCCAGATCAGCAAGCTGCCCTTTTTCCCAAGAGGCTGGATGAGAATTTTTGACTTGGAGCACTAGCATCACAGTGGAAACTGCCCCCCTCTCCCATAAAAAAAAGTAGCTTACCAGTTGTATCGGCCTAACACAACACAGTTGTAAATCAGAGTCAGCACCATATTCCAGGGGTCCTGATTTCAAGGCTGGTATTCTTTCCTTTATACTTTCGGCTGAGTGATCCAGCAGATATGATCATGGTCAATTAGTTTTACATCATAAATTTTTAAAATATTTCATATAAGCTATGGGCCCTTTATAGTTACCATAGCCTTCGGTATGTAATATAAGTCATATAAAATTATATCATTTTTTCCATCAACCATATCTCAATAAAAAATTATGCCATTTTTCAGGGCTTGAGTCATTTACAATAATATTTATTAACATTTATAGGAGTTTTTTTCATGCATGCAAATAGTTTGTGTAAGGCATTTTAGTTGAATAAGCTCTACTGTGCCAAGAATGTTGAGTTTTCCTTGAAATGCCCTTGCTCTGATGTCTAAGGAAAATATCAGCTCCATGGCAGCTGTTTTCAGAGAGAATTATAGTTAGTATTTGGTTTATGGTTGCCACAGTATCCCAGTTAATACCATAGCAATGAGGCTGAAGGCCTGTCAGAAACACAAAAGTTACTGCCTTTGTGTGGATTCAGACAGAGGTTATTTCTGCTCTATAGTTAAAGGCAAGTCAGTGTTTTCAGCTAGTAAAAGTGGGATCTCCTATGCTTTCAAAAGTAACTGTCTTATTAGATAGGGGCATGTCATCTGACTGGAGAAGGCAATGGCACCCCACTCCAGTACTTTTGCCTAGAAAATCTCATGGACGGAGGAACCTGGTAGGCTGCAGTCCATGGGATTGCTAGAGTTGGACACGACTGAGCGACTTCACTTTCACTTTTCACTTTCATGCATTGGAGAAGGAAATGGCAATCCACTCCAGTGTTCTTGCCTGGAGAATCCCAGGGACGGGGGAGCCTGGTAGGCTGCCGCCTACGGGGTCACACAGAGTCAGACACGACTGAAGCGGCTTAGCAGCAGTAGCAGCATATCATCTGACCTATGCATGGGGCACTTAACATAAGTGTGTCAGGCAAGGCAGATGCAAGAGGATGCTGTCAGCAGCAGTCTGTGGTGATCTTCAGAGGCCTACAATGCCAAGGCCTTCCTGAATAGCCAAAGGATTTTAGGAGGAAATCTGGGGAACAAATGATTTCTAGTTTAAGAAATACAAAAAAAGACACACACATTCTCTTTGCAACAGTTGATTTTTCGGGACAGGCAGTTTCAGAAAAAGTTTATCTCATACTTGAGCCACAGTGCTATTTCTCCATGAGGACATCTGAGTTTCCTCAAAGAGTAATTAAATAACTGCTTCCTGAGAGACAGAAGTGCCATAATACCTCTCGGAAGGTTACCCACCAGTGACCTGTCAAGCATATGTGGAGACCAGTTGTCAATTCTAGGCATCAGGTGCAAAGCAGAAAGGCCAACGACAACCCTGGTTTACAGTGTCATAGCATTCTGACTTTTCCTGAGGTAACTGAAGTTTCAGCCTTCCTTTTTTTAGCCGTTAGTTTCTTGGGACTATTTTTTTGTTGTGAGAGGAGAGAATCTATTTGAATAAACACAGGGTGGTACACTGGATGGTAGACTTGTGTTGAATACCTCTGTGGAATTAATTGTAGGAAATATTAAGAACAAGAGTTTAGACATTTGTAAAAGCCTAGTGGACAGGAAAAAACAGAGAATACAACATGGAAAACGTTTCTTAAATGTCTCAGTAGCTCTAGAAAGATCACAAAACCATTCAGTACATGTATGGTTGTTTAGGCAGGAAATTAAAGGTCTGCCAGTGTTAATCTGGGATTGAACACTATGAGCCTGCCAATATTGACCACCCTGGAGGTAGAAACGTGCTCTAATTGGCAATTGTGAATATGCTCTAATGTAAATGCAGATGCCAGATGTGCTTAGATTAACATTATCAAAAGGGTAATGCTTTTGCTGATACAGTGAATCTATTCCAGCAAGAATACAGGCACACCATGGATAAAATGACAGAAGGTCTGAGTAGAGAAGTAATTTCGAAATTTAGGGAGAATTTAAGTAACATCAATTGCAGAACATCCAATTAGAGGCAGTGAGTCCTCTGTGCTGTAACGCTATGCATTGCGTTGCTGCTCAGTAAAGTTCAAGGATACTCAGCCAGGAGTGACTCAGTGCCTAGATTCAGGGGAATTCAATTTGAATGCAGCTTCCAACATAGGACACAGTCTCTCAGGAGATCAAATTCCATTTTATGGATAAAATAAAAATGTATTGCTATACTTTGTGACAAAAGTAATGACATTTTGCTGAGTGGCTAAGTCCTGTGAATATTGAACTAAATAATAATAATTAATAACTTTTAGAAAGATATATTTGATTTACCAAAAGATATTTAAGTCAGAAGGACTTAAATTCTGCATTTATATATATTAACTCCCTATTTTATGTGATCAAAACAGATATTATTTAGTATCAAGTCAAATAGAGTATAATTTAAATTGGGCAGCTTTACATTACCCTTAGAGTCCATTACATATGTATTATTTTATTATTGAAAGACTCTCTTATCTTTAGTAAAATTTTGGATAAAATTCAGATGGCAGAGATTATTGTTGTTTGTTTTCTTACGGTGGAGCCTATACCTTACATAGAAAAATAAGAACCAAAACAAACTCAAATTTAGGGAATGATTGGAAAAAAAATCGTTCAGAGAGCAACCTCTGGTATTTCCCTAGCTCAAAAACGTCAACTGGCAAGTACTGTTTGGATTACAAATCCAAGTGTAAAAGTGCTAATCAGCATGATGTAGTATGTGAGTCACACCCTGGACCTTGGCCATCCCCTGAGCAGCCACAGGACCTCTGGGAATTACCAAAGACTCTGGTTACCCTTCCGCATGAACCTGAACCCTTGCATCAGAAACAGGAGCTGACTCAATCTGCTCACTGCACACTTTTTGTCCTTCATCCTGCTCCCCACCCACCTTTTTTTTGGCTCACTCTGTAATGAGTAATCTTCTTTCGTTTTGTTAACACTCTTTAAATCCTATTTGGATAGTCAAAAGCAAATGCTAGAATGCTAAAAAAATCTATTTTCTAAAGTGAGTAAAAATTATGGGCAGAAATAAATAATCTTTCCCATGGGAACTTTGAAAGACATCTTGATATTTTAAAGAGTAGAGTTTATCTTATTAAGCACTTTAGGCCTAAAGGAAAGAAAATGAAACTCACTTTATGTCCTTTTCAACTAAAACCTTCCCCTGAAAGATAAACTCACATATTACCTGTACATGAGTTTTCAGGAGCTACCTCAATAGAATACTACAGACTGGGATGCTTAAACAACAGCAAATTGTTTTTGCGTAAGTCTGGAAGCTAGCAGTCTGAGATCAAGGTGTTGGTGGGTTTGTTTCCTTCTGAGACCTCTCTCCTTGTCTGGCAGATGGCCGCCTTCTCGCTGAGTTGTCCCTCTATCTATGTTGTCTGTGTCCCTGTGCTCGAACCTCCTTTCTTATAAGGAAATCAGTCCTACTGGAATAGGGCCCACCCTAATGATCCCGTTTGAATTTAATTATCTCTTTAAAGTCCCTATATCTAATATAGTAACATTCTAAGTACTGGGGGTTAGGGCTTCAACATTATAAGTTTGGGAGGCGGGGACCCAATTCAACCAGTAATACTTTCCAATGTAATTCTTCTATTGATTGAGTTTGATTATAATTTCATTTTTTATCATGGTAAATTGTTGCTGTACTGCTGTATTGTTTAAAATAAATCTCATTTTTAATAGCAACATACCCTTTGCTTTGTTTATGATCAGTCCTCTAAGACATATGAGACATGTTGCTTTCTATGTCTATGTTATTATTTAATTTTGAATATTAATATGATCCATGATGAATAGTCCTTTAATAATGTAATAAAAGTAAAAATCTAAACTTTAAGTCTTAAGTTGTTACATCTTGTATTAAGCATCTGATATTCCCAAAGTATTTGCCCTTTTATTCTGTAGACTACCATCCAAATTTTTCGCTGTTTATTTGGACTTTTTATACAAAATAGTTGTTTGCACTATAAAATGAAGCAGAACTTCATTAATAAAGCCTAAAAAGGAGAGGAATGAAAAAGTAGTTTCCGATCAAAGTGGGAGCAAGAGGAAGACAGAGGAAGAATAGAACCAGAAAGGCCAAAGGAAGCACCACCAGCTGGGACATCCAGTTCACCTGAGGCTTGTGGAAGGATGGCAGGCTTCAGGGCTGCCTGGACACAGCTTTATGTGATGCACTTGGAAGTGCCAACATTTTAGCAGATTGATGATTGTGACCCTTCAGCATAATGGCAGGGAGGTTAATTTTTAAAAAATCAGTGACGGTTAAATATTCATATCATTGAGGTGGTTTTCTGTTGGTGTGGCCATTTAAAAAACAAAATTATAATCCAGTAATGTCTTGTTCACATGCTTTAGATATTCATAAATTAAAAACATGGCCAATCTGAGCACTGTGTGTTTTTCCCTCTTTTCTGAACATAAATTAAAAATACAGAAGTGTCTTTGATGGTGGATGTTTTCCAGAAATTAGCCAAAACAAAACTAAGACAAGAGTCCCTGTTACACTAATCATGGTTGTTACTAGTCGAATGTATTTGGAGAGTGTGGAAGGTATTTCTAGAGGATGGTTTATTAACCCTGAATTGAATTTTTTTTATTTTTAAATGGTGTTCGAATACTGTCAGTGACTAAAAGTTTGTGTATTCTTAACTGTTTTTTTTTTTTTTTTCACACTATTTTGCTTGCTGAGAATGCTAGGGTTAAAAAGACAAAATGCTAAAGCATAGAGATTCCCTCATGAAAGTACTATATCTCAACACATAAATCTATACATCCTGCTATTATTAACACCAAAGAATGACTGGAAAATAAGGATTCTGTGAAGCTGTAAAGATTAAGTTAAAGAGAGGAAAAGTAAAACCCAAAACTAACCAGCTGATTGGTCTTAGAAAAACAAGCCTTGCAGTTTGCTTTGGGTTGATATATTTCTAAAAGAGTAAACATCATTCATTTTTACTTGGATGAGTATTTTGTCTTAACACTTGTGTTTTCAATGAAACACGCTTAAAAGTACAGCCTTGCCATCTCCTTCTAATTATATAACTTTAGACAAAATTATAAAATTAACCATTTTTTTTTCTGTAAGGTAGGATGACCTTGGTGAGGGTGATGAGTAGTCAGAGAATATAGGAATGTGTACACTGGCATTTGCTTTGAGAGTGTGTGTATATGTGCACACACATGTCTTAGGCACTTATTTTAACCCACAAAATAATATATGGTACTTTGAGACCAATTACACAGGTTTTTTGATTACAAATAACTAGAGCTTTCATTTAGAATTTTATCTACATATCATCCCACCAAAGGAAACTGCTGCCTTGAGTTTGTGGGTGGACATCAATTGATTGATTGCCAACGTTGTTCAGGAGTTGCCTGACTCCACAGTGCCACCAGTGGGTTTTTCCTGGTACCTTTCCCGTACCTAGCGTTTAAGTTTGAGATTGGAAACCAGAATGGTTTTCTGATTCCCTGTTTTTTCTCTCCTGGCAGTTAAATGTTAAGAGATTTACATTTAAATCCCATGGCCCTCAGCAAGATTGAACAAAGCAAACCAAAATTCATGATTGTTTCTTATTGAGCCTCTGCTTTGCCCAAAGCACTACGGGTTAAATCAGCTACTTAAGACAAGACCTCTGTCCCCAAGGAGATTCCTTTCAGGCTATTCTCGGAAATGCTCTTCCTGTAGACTGTGATAGAATCCATTCTCTCAGGATATCACAAACTCTTAGGAGGCAACTAGTGCAGTGACAATTCTTAGTGAAGGGAGGTCTAGTCTCCACTCTCCTGTCTTGGCCCATAAAGCAAGGCAGTGCATCATTTAAAAATGGAACATGAGCATGCTATTTTTACTCGCTTTGCCCCCAGAAGAAGAAAAGTAGTTGACCTGATTCATGCAACTGAAAGATGGAAAGAAACCTTTGTTTAACTCCAGATGTTTTCTTGCCAATAAAGTGTTTCTGTATCCAGGCATGCCTACCACTTCTGGATCTATAGGCCTTCTCACCCTCTCCAGCTGTCTAGGTTCCTTGCACATGAGGTAGGGATACAGGATCAGAATATCTGCATTTTTTTCTCCAAAGTTCCATATATGTTTCTAATGAGCCAGCCATGTTTAACAACAACTAACTATATGATGACCTTTTATATAGCTTGTTTCACTTTTTCTTTTTCAAATTCAGTGCTCTCATTTAATTGAGTTTGTTTTCCAATTTCTCCATCTCTTTTTTATGATGTTCTGTCTCAGGCCTTTAACAAGTGTAGTAGAAAAGATTTTGTATACATATATATAAATAGTCCGTATTTTATATATATATATATATATATATATATATATATTTTAGAAAACTGATGAATTTTTGCCTAAATAAAAATATATGGCATTTTGATTCCACTTTGTTTGACTTAGTATGAATAGAATACTAGATTTCTAATTAAAAAATAGATATGCAATAAGCAACAAAGGTTTACTGTATAGCACAGGGAACTATAGTCAATATCTTGTAATAATCTATGATAGAAAATATTCTCAAAAATAATATATATGACTGTGTGGTTCACAATAAACTGTGGAAAATTCTGAAAGACATAGGAATACCAGACCACCTGACCTGTCTCTTGAGAAACCTGTATGCAGGTCAGGAAAAAACAGAACTGGACATGGAACAACAGACTGATTCCAAATAGGAAAAGGAATACGTCAAGGCTCTATATTGTCGCCCTGCTTATTTAACTTATATGCAGAGTACATCATGAGAAATTCTGGGCTGGAAGAAACACAAGCTGTAATCAAGGTTACCAGGAGAAATATCAATAACCTCAGATATGCAGATGACACCACCCTTATGGCAGAAAGTGAAGAACTAAAGAGCCTCTTGATGAAAGTGAAAGAGGAGAGTGAAAAAGTTGGCTTAAAGCTCAACATTCAGAAAACGAAGATCATGGCATCTGGTCCCTTCACTTCATAGGAAATAGATGGGGAAACAATGGAAACAGTGGCTGACTTTGTATTTTTGGGCTCCAAAATCACTGCAGATGGTGATTGCAGCCATTAAATTAAAAGATGCTTACTCCTTGAAAGGAAAATTACAACCAACCTAGACAGCATATTAAAAAGCAGAGACATTACTTTGCCAACAAAGGTCAGTCTAGTCAAGGCTATGGTTTTTCCAGTGGTCATGTATGGATGTCAGAGTTGGACTGTAAAGAAAGCTGAGCACCAGAGAACTGATGCTTTTGAACTGTGGTGTTCTTCTCGAGAAGACTCTCGAGAGTCCCTTGGACTGCAAGGAGATCCAACCAGTCCATCCTAAAGGAGATCAGTCCTGGGTGTTCTTTGGAAGGAATGATGCTAAAGCTGAAACTCCAATACTTTGGCCACCTCATGGGAAGAGTTGACTCATTGGAAAAGACTCTGATGCTGGGAGGGATTGGGGGCAAGAGGAGAAGGGGATGACAGAGGATGAGATGGCTGGATGGCATCACCAATTCGATGGACATGGGTTTGGGTGAACTCCGGGAGTTAGTGATGGACAGTTCATGGGGTCTCAAGGAGTAGGACACGAATAAGCGACTGAACTGAACTGAATACATATATAAAAAAGGAATATCTGTTTTGTTGACAAAAATTCTCCCTCTTGTGGGTTATTTCAAGTACAGAGGCATCAAAAAATCAGATTTTTTCCCCCATATTTAAGCCAGATTGTTCAGGCCAGCCTTACCAGGAATAAAGCTGATAAAAATTTTAGTTAGAATTTTAAAGGGTAAAGCTATGTAATTAATATTTATAGTTTCTCAACATTCATACATGTAAAACATCCACCAACAAAAACTTAAAAGTTCTTTATTTAACCTGAAACTCCAACTGAAAATATATAAGCATGCTGCTGCTGCTAAGTTGCTTCAGTTGTGTCCAACTCTGTGTGACCCCATAGACGGCAGCCCACCAGGCTCCCCCGTTCCTGGGATTCTCCAGGCAAGAACACTGGAGTGGATTGCTATTTCCTTCTCCAATGCGTGAAAGTGAAAAGTTAAAGTCAAGTCACTCAGTCATGTCTGACTCTTCGCAACCTCATAGACTGTAGCCTACCAGGCTCCTCCGTCCATGGGATTTTCCAGGCAAGAGTACTGGAGTGGGATGCCATCACCTTCTCCGATATAAGCATGGTAAGTTCTAATTAATTAATTAATTGATGTTGCAATGAGAAATCAGTGTTAATTGTTTTCACTAGATGGGGAAAACTTAATGAAGATTACTTCAGTAGCTTTTGAATTTATTTATAAACATCTGATTTAGGGTTCCTGCCACTGCAGTCTGGCTTTTTCTTGAAAATTGCACAAATATACTAACATTGTTACCACAGTACTACATAACTGTGCTGCTCAGAAAATATCACAATTTTTAGTTGTCAATGTTTATTAAGAAAACCCAGAAAAGCAATGTATTGTTGATTATTTGAAGAGCAACAGTTAGTGCTTAAAAAGACAAATGAGGGGAAAATGCCCAAAAGGATGACATAATAGCACAGCCTCTGAGATGATATTTGGGAACCAGTCTAGCATATTTCTGATACCTTTAACAAAAGTTTTTATAAACATGTTTGCAACAGCACTTAAGAGTTATTGTCAAGACTTTTAGTAAGAAAAAAAAATAGGGAATGTTTACTTGAGGGTGTGTTTATTTTCCTTGTATCTCCTCCTCCTCCCATCTGGCTCTCCTTTTTGTCTTCAGCTACCTTGTCTCCTTTGGCATTTGGAAATTCCCTTTTGATATATATAATTCAAATGTGACTTCCATTTCTTTCACAATTCCCTGGAAGACCAAGCCAGAATTACCCTCTTGATGGGACTTTGTTAAATTTTATACCCCAGAGTGGTTCCCCTCTTTTATGCCCAGAATTGGGGAATTCTTTACTGTTATTTCCTTAGAACATTTCTTAACATTCAGTTCAGTTTAGTTCGGTCACTCAGTCATGTCCAACTCTTTAAGACCCCATGGACTGCATGCCTCATGCCAAGCTTTTCTGTTTATCACCAGCTCCTGGAGCTTGCTCAAACTCATCCGCATTGAGTCAGTGATGCCATCCAACCATCTCATCCTCTGTCATCCCCTTCTCCTCCTGCCTTCGATCTTTCCCAGCATAGGGTCTTATCCAATGTGTCCATTCTTTGCACCAGGTGGACAAAGTATTGGAGTTTCACCTTTAGCATCAGTCCTTCCAATGAATATTCAGGACTGATTTCCTTTAGGACTGACTGGTTGGATCTCCTTGCAGTCCAAGGGACTCTCAAGAGTATTCTCCAATATCACAGTTCGAAAGCATCGGTTCTTCAGCTCTCAGCCTTCTTTATACTCCAACTCTTACATCCATACATTTCTACTGGAAAAACCATAGCTTTGACTATACGGACCTTTGTTGACAAAGTAATGTCTCTTCTTTTTAATATGCTGTCTAGGTTGGTCATAGCATTATTCCTCATCTCAGTATATAATTTTGGTAATCTCAACCTAAGACACTAGACTATATAAGTAGGCTGTGTATAATATACAAACAGCATCTAAATAAATGTCTCATTCTTACCTAGGCTTTGAGGCCTTAGTACTTTTAAGATCAGAATATGAAGGGTGGGTAGTGATCATCTGACTAAGTATTGTTCCTTTAAGATTTTTATTGAATCAGAAACATCTTTTATGTCTTTTCACATTTTCACCCTTATTTGTAAAACCGGAGAAAGGCTTAAGTTAGGATGTTTATCTTCTAATTAAATTGTAGCAACTAATGTGTCAGGAAATGATCTATATATTCCTATATCATTAGCTGTGGCCAGGCAACTTAAATTGCAGGAGAGAGTCATACGGATAAAAATAAATGGAAATAAATGTAAAAATGAATGAACAGAACAGAATCTTGAATAATGTTAGAAAGTCTGTTTAATAAGTTATAATTACTGGACTCTTGGATCTGGTAATGGCAGCCCAGGTAATCAGACCAAATCTCTGAAAACAACTGGAAAAACTGGATATAACATTTTTCTTTAACTTGCTTGAGATTAGCAAACTGCTAACAATGTAATGAATATTTAGGGGCCAAGATTTACAAGAGGAATCAAACCCAGAGGGTTGAGCCCAGCCTTGGGAAATGGTTTTTCCCTAGGAACATCTATCTGCCCATTCCAGCTTAGGTGAGAGCTTTAACAATCTTATGGAGTCAGAGCAACAGAAATAAGATTGTAAAATCATCAAGAATTTAGAACCCTAGTAATTAGAACCCTAGGTGTGAGATCAGAATTCTAAAGGAATAAGTTCTAGAATTAATGTTGAACAAAAGTAAATAGGCATTCAGAGAAAAAGATTTCCAGGTAATAAACTCAATCTTTGAAATTGAATTAAAGACAGCTAGTATCTCTACTTGTCTGTGCAAAGTAAACATTTATCTTTCCTGAAAAAAGACATTGTGACATTGTGATAGTCTCAAATAAAATTTACAAACTTTTATATGCAATTTGTGGTAATTAATTCAGAAATTACCTGACAAGAAAGGAGGTAAAACAATATGATTGCAAATTTATGGAGATAAAAAGACAATAGAAATAGACCCATAGGTTACATAGATAATGAAATTATTAGATCCAAATGTTAAAATAATCATGCTTGATATGTTCAAAAAATGAAAGGACAAAAAGAGAATTCTAGAAAAAAAATTGAAATTATATTAAAAAACTAATAATTCTAGAAGTGAACAAGTGTAAACAACAATTATTAGTAATTAAGTGGATGAGTTTGATAACTGATTAGACACAGTGGAAGAAGGAATTAGTTAGTGACAAGACTCAAAACAAAATACCCAAAATGAAGCAGAGAGACAAGTAAAGAAAAGACAGAAGATAAAAGGAAAAGACAAAGTCTTAAATATGTGTATTGGGAGACCTAGGAGGAAGAGAGAATTGAGGAGAAGCTATTTTCAAAGAAGTAATGATAGAGAATGTTTAAAGTTAATTTAAAAATTAAACTATAGATTCAAAAACATAATGTAAAACTGCTTAAAATATAAGGCAAAGGACAGGTTTTAATCAAATGATCAATAATTACTTTGACAACTGCTTTCTTAATATAAAGATGTAAGTCTTATAAAGTGATATCTTGAGTGTGCTGAAAGAATAGTCAAGAACTCTGTGTCTTGTGAGAATACTTTTCCAAAATTAAACTGTACTAGAACATTTAAACCAACAAACCAAAAAAATTCTGAAAAAAAATTGTCACTGACATACTTTTATCAAAAGATATACTTAAGAAGTGTTCTTCAGGCCAAAAAAAATTAATAAAGTCAGAAGGAAATATGGAAATAATAAGAGCAAGTAAAAAAGTAAATATCTGAGTGGACATAGATAAAAATTGTCTATAGGTATATAAAATATTAACTAGAATGTTTTTAGAGATATAACTCTTAAAATAAGCTGATTCAGAGACAGAATTTAGCATGTAGGATGTTTATTAAAGATAGCTTTGAGATTAATAGCCATGGGAGGGAAGAAAAGAAATAGGGATTGGAAAGAAGGAGAAATTAAGCAGGAATCCAGTCTCAATTACCATCTTGGAAGATCCTTTGGGGAGCTTTGGGTCTAGAATAGTTCACATTGAACCAAGCCAGGATTTTGTACTCTAACATTGATCAATCATTTGATGTGTTCAGCCCTAGGAAGGGGTGAAATTTTGGTTAAAGGAGCTCTCTCCAGCTGAGTCAATTCTTAAAACGGTTGACATCTAAAGGCTATTTGCCAGCAGCACTCCCAGAGGCTGGCAAATACTCATTGTAAAAGAATCTGGACGGCACATTATAGCATTCATCACAGTCCACCCATTATGTTACTCTGATCCGCTTCTTCACATATGTTCTGGAACACTTCCATCAGGTTCTGATGGATGTCTTTTCCTGGGTTAAACATAAAAGAAAAATAGTGGAAAAATAGTTCTCACTGTGACAGCATCTCAGGGTCAGGACTGATATTCATTATACCTCTTCTTCACTATCCAGTTTAGATCCCTCATCTACAGCTAGGATGTCTGCTAAACTCAATGGTTTCTTTCAGCTGATGAAGCAGACCCTTACAACTGTCAATTCTTTTTCCCTCCTTGGAAAGTGAGATTTCTAATCTAGTAGAGTTTAGAGGTCTATGCACAAGTTCCCTCAAGCTGGTCACTCTTACTGGTAATTCCTGATCTCTATTCCTAAGAATTATTCATATTGGGAACACTACCATGGTGAAAGTACATGTAGAATTTTAAATCAAATTGCATACTATACCTGGAGTGTATTCCATTCTCATAAAATAATACCTTCAAACTGGCACATTAGCTACATCTTTAATTGGTTCAGTGTAGTCAACTTTCCAACTAATGGTTATTGATCTTCTGAAGAGATCATGGTAAATCAAGGATTAAGCATGTGCACAACCCTGAGAAGTGACTCCTTAAACTTTGTACCTGAAGTACCTCTCACTTTAATCTAATCCAAGCTCAGAATCTGAATATATTCTGACCTCAGATAACTTGTCTTTTCCTATAGATTTGATGACTAGATGAAACAACCCTAGCTCTGATCTTCAGCAGGATGCTTCTTCACCATTGTCTTTCAGAACTACTCTTGGGTGGATGTACAGTATGACTGCCATCTATTTTCAGCTCCCACTCACATACTGAGACAACTTATTCATAACTAAGCTCAAACGTTTCCTTTCTCTGCCATTTCCTTGCAATAAATCCCTCACACAACACAGGTGTGAGCTGAGAGAGAGGTACAAATGCAAGAGTAGTGCATGGCATGTGGGTCTGACAACTTCCCATACAACTTGATTATATACTCTAATCCTGCTTATTCTTATTCACAGGTGTACTGTTTCTACCTTATAACAGTGATCATTGCTAGATCTGCTTAATGCAAGATTGCATGACTTGATGGTTCTTACAGAATCTGGCTCGTAGTAGGAAGTTATGATCACATGCCTACCAGTGTCCCATGTCAGACACTTTACATCTACAGTGGCCGTGTTGTACATAAGGACTCATATTATGAAAGGCATAGCATTCTCTTAAGCAGATGGCATGGCCTTGCTTTGAAACCTATGGGTCTATGTTGTAAAGTGAAGTAAAGTCGCTCAGTTGTGTCCGACTCTTTGCAACCCCATAGACTAGCCCACCAGGCTCCTCCATCCATGGGATTCTTCAGGCAAGAATACTGGAGTGGGTTGCCATTTCCTTCTCCAGGGGATCTTCCAGACCCAGGGATCGAATCCAGGTCTCCTGCACTGCAGGCAGACGCTTTAACCTCTGAGCCACTCTTCCACTATTGTTATCTCTAAAATAATATTATCTGCCTGGTCTCATGGCTCAACTGACAGGGTTGCCTGTGTAACAGTCTGGACCTATTATCTTGGTAACATTTATTTTCCATCCTGTCAAGAACAGTGTAAGGTCTTGAATTTTGCACTACTTACAAGTTAGTTAGTCTGCAACAGTCTGATGAATATATTCTGCTGGCAGAATATATGAAAATCCTTTTATTACCTCTATGACTTGCAATTTATTACTCATAGCAATAGCAGTAACCAGAGTATCCCCATTTTTGCACTGGCTTCCTAAACTCCAGTTTCCATAGGTAACATGAAAATGGTCACGAGCTGGACACCTATACAAGCAGTAATTTGTGTTACAGGAAAGAAACACTGAGTTGAGGGAAGCCAAATATTTTATTGGGCTTTGCTGATAGCTCAGTTGGTAAAGAATCCACCTACAATATAGGAGACCCCAGTTTGGTTCCTGGGTTGAGAAGATCTGCTAGAGAAGGGATAGGCTACCCACTCCAGTATTCTTGGGGCTTCCCTGTGGCTCAGCTGGTAAGGAATTCGCCTGCAATTTGGGACACCTGGGTTCGATCCCTGGGTTGGAAAGATCCCCTGGAGAAGGGAAAGGCTACCCACTCCAGTATTCTGGCCTGGAGAATTCCATGGACAGAGCACCCTGACAACCTACAGTCGATGGGGTAAAAAGAGCTGGGCATAACTTAGAGACCAAGGAACAACAGCAAAGTATTTTCATGTAAAAGAAAACTAAGAGAAAATTCAAGTCCATGGGGTTGCAAAGAGTCAGACATGACTGAGTGACTTTCCTTTTCACTTATGCCTGCCTTTTGCTCTTGAGAAAGATACTATCTTTATTTTCCAAGGTTATTGAGGGTAAAACATACTTGAAAAGATAGTCCAGAGCAATGGGCAGTCAGTATCTTGGTGGTAAGACATACAGAATGTAGAAGACCTTAGGAAAAGGTTTCTTGCCAAGGCCTCCAACATACTAGCCCTTTTTGGCTCATCTAGTTCAATTACCATGATATTATCAATGTAGTAGATTGGTGTAATATTGTACACAATATTCATTCACTCCAGAGCTTCTTGGACTATATTATAACTAATACAGGGAGATTATTAACATACTCTGGGGCAAAATTTAAATCTGTTTCCATGTAAGTATGAAATGTGTCTTATCTTCTTTTCTAATAGGGATGAAAGAAAACATATTAGCCAAATTAATAGTTCCATATAATGTCCCCAAAGCCATGCTCTGGAAAAGATAACATACATCTGGAAAGGAAGCTGCAAGTTGTTTATTACTTGAATAGCTTTACTCCACAAAGAGCTTTGGAATAGAAATCAACCTTCAGAGATGCCTCAAGTTGGCTAGATCTTTACTGTCCCGCATCAGTTATTAGATGAAGGCTGACCCAGAAAGAAGTGTGACCTGGTGTGAGGTGGCTCCATGCAGTTGAGGCAATCCTAGAAGAGGGTAACATCATAAGGCTGCCATGCAGATGGGGCAGAAAGTCCTTCAGTGAAGGGGGATCTGGATGACACACTATAGTGTCTGCCATGATACAGTTAAAATACACCACAAAAGCTGGCAGATCAGCAGGGATAAAAATTGAGTTAAAGAATTCAACTTTGCACTTTCTTGGATGAATTAGAAGTACCACTTTAATTATACACTGCACAATTTCTACTACATTTTGAAAAAGGTAAAACTATGGAGACAATAAAAAATCAGTGGTTGCCAGAGGCTGAAGGATACTGAAAGGGATGCATACACAGAGCACAGAGGATTTTTTTAAAGTAGTAGAAATACTCTGAATGATACTATGATAATGGATATATATTATTATATCTTCAAACTTATAGAGTGTATAACACCGAGAGTGACCTATAAGGTAAGCTATGAACTTTAGGTGATTGTGATGTGTCAGTGTGAGTTTATCAGTTGTAGAAAATATATCACTCTGGTGGGGGATTTTTGATAATGTTGGTACAGAGGGCAAGGGGTATACGGGAAATCTCTATATTTTTCTCTCAATTTTGCTGTCACCTAAAAAACTGCTCTAAAAATTGTCTTGAAAGAAAGTGCTGCTTTATATTATACTCTTATTTGTTATTGTATGATGTATATTGCAATTTCTAGAATAATACTAAACAACAGTGCAAGAGTGAATATTTACAGAGCTAAGAGTGGGAAGGTTGTAGATTAATAAAAATCAATCCAAAGGAAGGCAAAAAATGAAATGATAAGTACACAGAGTATGTATAGCAAGTGATTAAAATGTTACATTTAAACCAAATATATCATTATTTACTTCTCATTTTATAATTGTTACATTAAATTTGATAAGCTGAAATAAAAGAAGAAATAGATAAATCCATAATCATAGTGGGAGATTCTATTACACTGATAGAAAAATCAAGAAGAAATTAAGATTATAAAATATTTGAACAAAAAATTAGCAAAAGCAAAATAGCTGATATATACAAATCATTGCGTTCAAAAATGGCAGAAACTCACGTGTAACATATTTTTCAAGATCCCATAGAATATTTGTGAATGGTTACCAAATATTAAATCTTAATATCTCAATAAATCTCAAAGTATTATTATCATCCAGTTCATGTTCTTTGACTATACTGCAAATAAGTTAAAATGTGAAAAGAAATCACTGAGCTTAAATATTAAGAAACCTATTTCTGATACCCTATGGGCTTCCCTTGTGGCTCAGCTTGTAAAGAATCCGCCTGCAATGCGGGAGACCTGGGTTTGATCCCTGGGTTGGGAAAATCCCCCGGAGAAGGGAAAGGCTACCCACTCCAGTATTCTGGCCTGGAGAATTCCATGGACAGTCCATGGAGTCGCAAAGAGTTAGACACGACTGAGTGACTTTTACTTCATTATGGATCAAAAAGAAATTATAAATGACACTAGAAAAAGAAAATTATTAATGTACCTGAAGAAACCAAAACTGAAAAAGACACATGTACCCCGATGTTCACTGAAGCACTATTTACAATAACCAAGACATGGAAGCAACCTTAATGATGATTGACAGATGAGTAGGTAAAGAAGCTGTGGTACATTTATACAATGGAATAATAATCAGCCATAAAAAGGAACACATTTGAGTCATTTCTAATGAGGTGGATGAACCCAGAGCCTATTATACGGAGTGAAATAAGTCAGAAAGAGAAAAACAAATATCGTATAAAACTCATGTATATGGAATCTAGAAGGATGGTACTGATGAATCTGTTTGCAGAGCAGCAATGGAGACACAGACATAGAGAACAGACTTCAGACAAGGGTAGGGAAGAAGAGGGAAAGGGTGAGATAAATGGAGAGAGTATTGTGGAAGCAAATACAGTAACATATATAAATAGATAGCCAATGGAATTTGCTGTATGACTCAGGGAACTCAAAATGGGGCTTGGTAATAGTCTAGAGGGGTGCAACTGGGTGGGAGGTGAGAGGGAGGGGACATACGTACACCTATGGTTGTTCATGTTGGTGTAGGACAGAAATCAAACCAATGTTATAAACCAATCATCAAGCAATTGAAAATAAATATTAAAAAATAAAATTATTAGCCTTACATAATATATTAGGAAAACTGATTAAAATCAATGATATAAACATAGGCAAGTTAGCAAAATAATTAAACCTAAAGAGAATATTTAAAAAAATAAACAATAGAACTTAATGAAACAGCTTCTGTTTAAGTTTTCACCTCTCTACTGAAATTTTTTTCTTTTTTCACTTATTTTATCCATCTTCTCCTATAAATTATTTAACATATAAAATATTAATAGTTGCTTTTAAGTTATTGGAGTGTCTGGATTATCTGTAGGTCTGCTTCTGTTGGCTACTTTTCCTCTTGTTTATGGGTCACATGTTTACTTTTTAAAAAAACTCATTTTTTTAATTACGTTCTACTCAGTTTATGAAGAAGAGAAGAGATTGAGCACTAATATATTTTTATTAAGATTTGTTTTACCTTTCCAAGATACTGAAAGCAAGCCTTTTTCTTTGTCTGGTGGCTAGAATGGTGATTGATTATCATATTCCTCCAAAAATCAAACTGAGGTGAGGCTGACCTGTCATTAAGCTGAGTTTGTCCCTCTTGGCCCTACTCTCATTTCCCACACCATTGATGCTGAGGGTGTGGGAAGTACTTTTTCATTGTTGGTATTAGAGCCGGGAGGGTATCAGGCCAAAGCTTCAGGTAATTGGTTTTCATCCCTAGCAGGATTCATGGATACAAGCATCATGCAAATGTGGAGACTCGACAGGTTCTCTCAGCTATCAGGACTCCATCCACTGGGGCTTTCTTAGAAAACTACTTGGGGGCCTGATGAAGTGAAGAAAGTAGGGGCTGAAAATGTCCTTTCACATGTGTGACTTTCCAAATTCCAATCCATTCTGTTAGCTCGCCATATTCTCATTTGGTTCCTCTTTGTCTCTCAATGTATTTCCATTGATGGTAAATCTGTTCCTCTGACCTCTGGCATTGAGGTTGGCTGCTCAAGCCTAGTTATGAAAACTGTTGCTACTCTTTGCTTGTCTAACAGGGGCACTTTCTCCCTACGGTTTAGTTCATCACTGCTCTTTGATAGCTTCATAAAAAACACTATATTTGATTGTGTTTGTTATTCTTCTTGTACCATGGTAGTAAATGTCTTTCACATTATATATGTTTTCTAATCAAAAAGAAATCTACCTGAGCAATTTAAAAATTTATTTTAAAAGATAAATGAATCTGCTAGAAGGCAAAAAAAATTTTCACATAAATATAGATTTACAGAATTGTATCCATTTAACAAATCTACATCACTTTAACAAAGCAAAAATGTATGTAATTTGTCCAAATTCAATCTTTTATACACAGGCTTCATTAGAGTGAAAAATATTCATTAACTATGAATTAATATCTTTTGTTGATTATCTAGAGACCATGGATAACCAGATAATAAGTAGACTTCCAGGTACATGGTGACCACTGAATTAGTTTATTTTGTAGTATTCAATTTACCTGTAAACCCATGGTAAGAAAATCTGTTAAAAAGACAGTGCCTGTTTTCCTCCTGTAGTGATAGTATCAGAACATAAGGGATTGTATAGTAAGAAGTCAATAAGGACTAGATTAAGGGTGTTTTTTTTTTTTTTTAATTAAGAATACATAAAATACCTAAATCTAAAACAAATAAAGAAAATTTTGTCACTTATGTCAGCACTTTTTATTTCCTTCAAGAACGTTACCTTTGCTTCACAACTTGGCTGTTTGGTACAAGAGGCCTACCTTTTGGCCTATCTGAGTTTTTGACATGTGACCTCACTAAGCGTAATCATTTCTAGCTTTTATTTAAAGTGAGAGATGTTCAACTCTTTCTTTCCCTTGAACACTTACAGGCGATTGTAGGGTTAGTAATTGGCTTGATTTCAATACTGTCATGTCTCGGGGACTAGGGAGGCCAAAGCAGAGGGAGTTAGATGGGGAAATGGCTGGTGGGTGAAGCCGTCAGAACACACATAACATTTATTGATTAAGTTCGCAGTCTTAAATGGACATAGTCTGTGGTGGCCCAAAACTATTTTAATAGTAACACCAAAGACTGCTGACCACAGATCACCATGATTAATATAATGATAATGGAAAAAATTGAAATACTGAGAGAATTACAAAAATGTGACATAGAGACATGAAGTGAGAAAATGCTGTTGGAAAAATGGCACTGCTAGACTTGCTCCCTGCAGGAATGCCTCAGATCTTCAGTTTGTAAAAAATATAAGATCTGTAAACTGCAATAAAGTGAAGTACAATAAAATAAGGTATCACTATATTCCTTTTTGTATTGTCCCAAAGTCCTTGGATATTTTGCTTCATTTTTTTCCATTTGACTTTCACTTTATTGTTGACATATATCTTCAAGCTCATTAATTCTTTCAGCAGCCTTTGATTAGCCCATTAAAGATATACTTCAAGTCTGTTACAAAGTTTTTGATTTCTATGCTAGTTTCCATAATTCCCTACCAAAAGCTATACTACTGAGAGTATCAAATGAGGAATTCTCAAGAGCACCAAGTTAAATGATTTTACTCTAATGAAGCCATCAATTACACCCTTTCTAAATAGTTCACATTCTGGTTGAGAAAACTTAACAGTACTCTTTGACTGTAAGTTAATAGACAAAACAGGAAACATGAAGCTTCATTTATTCTTAACTCAGCGCAACAGAAAAGACTTTCTTTTTCTGTTCTCACACATTAGGCCATCAACTAATTTCTCTTTAAAGTCCAGGACACAGCATGGAAAAGACCTGATAATTACAAGCACACCCAGATTGCAATAAGATGACCACTTCCCACTGAGGACTTTAAGTGTTCATGGGGACCCTGCTGTGTTGAATGTAGCTTCAGTGCCCTGTCAGGAGAATGCTCTTTTTGTTCCCATACTAACTTTAGATCACTGATCTGTGGGGTCTCTCTACTATTTTGAACAAAACAGAATATTCACCTATAAATTCAGATCTCCTGAAATTCACACAAATATCCTATAAGGAAAAAAAAGCTCTTTTTCCTGTCATCTTCGAATTAGTAGCAAAGGATTTCCCAAACCTTTACAAAATGCATTTCTAACTAATAGGCTGCTACCCTGACTAGTTTTGACCAACTCTAGTAATGGAGAGCTTTCTTTTTCTCCAACCAGCATATTCCATGTGGACAGCTATTGTAATATTGGATCCAGATTGTTTCATTTCCTCATTATCCTTTTTTCATTTTATTTTCCTCCCGGGGTCTTATATAGCAACTTTTTAAGAAAATGGCACTTGCTATGTTCAACACCCACTCATACAATGGATCTTTTTTTGCAAAATAAACATCCCAAGTTCCCTTAATGATACCTTACACCACATGGCTTCCTTTACCCCATCCTGTTCCCTCTGGAGGTGCAGTACTCAGAAAAGGACCTAGAAATGAAAGAGATCAGTGGGTGAACTCTAGATTACATTTGTAATACTCTGCCACTTCTTTTTGTTTGTAAGCTACTCAAAGACTGATCACTCTCTTGTCTAAGTATATCCAGTGCAGACTGTCAGGAAGGTTACAACAGGAAGATAAGTCTATCTGTAATATCTGAGGGTCCCCATTACTTTCTCATGTAGTGAGAAACATTTTGGGGCTCCCCTGGTGGCTCAGACAGTAAAGAATCCACCTTCAATGTGGGAGACCTAGGTTCGATCCATGGGTTGGGAAGATCCCTTGGAGAAGGACATGACAACCCACTCCAGTGTTCTTGCCTGGGAAATTTCCATGGACAGAGGAGCCTGGTGGGCTACAGTCCATGGGTTCGCAAAGAGGCAGACATGACTGAGTGACTAAGCACAAGCATATTACTTTCTTATAGCATGATCTTTCTTATGTGTATATGGATGCTCCCTGTCATCAAAACTTCTTTTCTTTGCCTTATCTCTGCAGGAAAATGATCTCTGTAGAAAGAGTTAATTACAAGAGCTTAATTTCAGATTTAGCTGGTGATGTTTTTCTATTAGCATCAGCTACAGAGTTGTGCACAATAAAATATAAATGTCAACCCATCTGAAATGCACATATACCCAGAAAGCACTTCAAGGATGGCTAAAGATGACATAGTCTGTATTTAGAAACACACAGGTCTGAGTTGCTTCTATTTAGGACTGGTATATTGAAAGTGTGGACCTCTTCTATACCAAGGCTACTCAAAGTGCAGTCCCTGAACAGACATATCAACAGCATTTGAGAACTTAATTGAAATGAAGGCTTGAGGCACCTCCCCAGGCTTACTGAATTAGAATACCTGAGGCTAGATTCCAGAATTCTCTGTAGGAAATTTGCAAAATACAATTTGTGTTTTCTTAACCACAGCCACTCTCATAATCTATTTGTTCCAGGTGGCTCTGGCTTCCTGTTGACATGATTTTAAGTGTGGTACCATGGAAGAACAGCATATGATTATCCAGCATTGGGTGTCTGTCATATTCAAGATTCTCAATGATCTGATTCACTACCCTTACTTTCAGCTTTCTCTTAAAGAATCTCTCTTAGGCACACTTTTGCCTGAACTATCATTTAGCCAGTGATACTCACCTTCATCTGTCAGAATTATATATCCACCTTTCAAAATAAAACCTAAAACCCTGTTACCTCCTCGTCACTTTCCTGACAAACCTAGATACTGAACCTAGGGAAAGAACTCTTCTTCTAAACCCTCCTATTATGTCATTCACAACTCTCTCATACTCACTGACATGTTCTTCTTGTGTAATTAAGTGTTCCTAAAAAACAGAAACTGAAACCAAATTTTATATACTGATAATAATTAGTATAATCACACAGAAGAAGAAAGAGGAAAAGAGAGGAAGCTCCAAGGGGGGAAGAAATTAAATTCAAGAAGATGAATTCCTGATACTGCTTGGTATTGAGTGCATCTAATTGGTTATTCTTGAGGAATCATCCTCCTAGCATCCACATGAAGAACTGCATCTCAGGATTCTCCATCTGGGGTGAAGCAGCTATAGAAATGCAAGATTAACAGGGGCTTAAAAATATCTGCCTGATGAATTGCATGTAATTAATAAATTCTTCTCTCTACACCAGAAATTTATAGTCTGATAATCTCCCCGTTGTCATTTCTTCTCCTTAAAATTCTTATGTCTGCCAACTAGATGTCTATGTCCAGTCTGTTTTGTTGTCCATGTGTTAATTTCTATAAAAACCCATAAAATAGAGTCCACAGTCTTTAATCTATTTGACAGATAAGAAAAATGACCTCCTTCTAGGGCACTGAGTATCTAATACTTTTTTTGTATGTGCACATTTTGGGGAACACTAGAATGTTTTCTATTCCAAATTTGTTTGAAAGTATCTGTAGTGAAAAATGATTGCATTTGCTTTACATTTGGCACCTGAACTAAAACTTGCTTTGCAAGATAAATTTTTATCTTGCTCCTGGCAATCATGTAAAACAAATCACTTTCTGTTTGTAGGAAATAAAAACAGCATTTGTACTTGATGCTTTGGGGAATGGAAGCTAGAAGCAATGCTGAAAGAATGATTTCTTCATAGCACAGGTACATTTCTAAAGTAAAAGTTTTGGGGGCTGAAAAGAATGCCATCTGTGTTGCCTACAACAATGTTCTAATATGGAAGGAAGTGTTCCCGCTAGATCAGCTCTTGGCAAATCTCTTTCAGTACTTTTAAATGAATCAGTATAAACTGAGTTGTTAGGTGCTTATCATGTAAATATCCTGAAGTAGTTGTATTCTAAGTAGAGTAAATTTTTTTCAATAGAAAAAATTGTAACCAAGAGTTATGGAAATTGAAATAATCATGAAAAAGTTTGCTCAGTTTATCAATAGCTCAATTCAATAATTGCTGAATGCACACTTATTATGGAGAAGGCAATGGCAACCCACTCCAGTGATCTTGCCTGGAGAATCCCAGGGACGGTGGAGCCTGGTGGGCTACCACCTATGGCGTCACAGAGTCGGACATGACTGAAGCATCTTAGCAGCAGCTGCAGCACACTTATTAAATACTCTATATTTTAAAAGAAAATATATGCTCTTCATGCCTTGGAGAAGGAAATAGCAACCTATTCCAGTATCCCTGCCTGGAAAATCCCATGGACAAAGGAGCCTGGAGGGCTACAGTTCGTGGGGTTGCAAAGAGTCGGATATGACTGAGCAACTGAGCACATGTATGACATTCTTATTCTAAGTGCTTATTATGTAAACTGTAGTATAGATATTAACATCAATTAAAACTATAGAAGAGTAATACCAAATATTAGGTTGGTCAAAAAAAGTTGATGTAAATTTTTCTGTAAGATGGTATGAAAAAAGCCAAACAAACTTTTGGCCAACCCGTACATGGAGCAGGGCTTCCCTAGTAGCTCAGTTGGTTAAGAATCTGCCTGCAATGCAGGAGACCCAGGTTCAATCCCTGGGTCAGGAAGATCCCCTGGAGAAGGAAATGGCAACTCACTCCAGGACTCTTCCCTGGAGAATTCCATGGACAGAGGAGCCTGGCGGGCTATCATCCATGGGATCTCAAAGAGCCAGACAGGACTATGCAACTTTCTGTTTTTGAGAAGCAGCTATGAGGCAGAGCGGTTTGATTTTTCACACATTATGTTAAAGTTTCCATAGGTCAGATACTCTCCTGCCCCTGACTGTGTTTGTGTACCCAATACTAAAGGTAATGGAACTCTTGGTGGCCTAGGAGCAAAGATGGAAAACTTAGCATCTGCCCTTTGGAGGAAAGCAAGGGCTCTTCTTCTTCTGCCTGGAAAAATCTAGTCATTGTTTGTTTGTTTTTTAATATAGGTGATTGAGTGATTTAGATGGAAAGTGGAGGAAAGATGGATATTATGGGAAGATTCAGTGAGAGAGGAGAGAAAAGAAATCTCTAAAAGGTGAGTTTTTTCTTAAAGATATATTGTGTTATTGAAATGCTTGAATAGAACTTTTCTGTACCTAGTCTTCTAAAAGAAAACACAGTGCTTGAAAGAACATGAGGTTAGGATTTAAAATGTGCATCCATGCAAGCAATGCCTCTAAAGATATTTGTGTTACTGAACTATCCATCACAAGAATCATCTGTAAACTGAATGATAAGTGGGGTTTCCAAAGGCAAATTTTGAAGAGATTTAGAGAAAAAGAAGGGACCTACCTTTAAGAAAATGGGTAATCAGTTTAAAACTTAGCCACCACATTATTCATAATCTAAGATTTCAAGGCTTTGAAGGAATATTTGAGGGAGTTTAAATCTCAAAACTATTAATAAATCTTAATTATTAACTGAATTTGCATTTTATTAGGAGATGCTGTAGAGATAATCAATTTTCAATCCTTTTGTGCATAACCTTTGACTTAGAAATGCCCTGAAATTATTTACAGATGTTTCAAATATAAAACAATTATAACTTAATAATCATTAATGTGATCATTTTGGATCTATGTATTAGATGTCAGAAAGATTACAGTGAAAGTTGCTCAGTTGTATCGACTCTGCTACCCCATGGACTGTAGCCTGCCAGACTCCTCTGTCCATGGAATTCTCCCGGCAAAAATACTAGAAGGGTAATCTTTCCCTTCTCCAGGGGATCTTCCCAACCCAGGGATTGAACCTAGGTTTCTCGCATTGCAGGCAAATTCTTTACTGTCTGAGCCACCAGGAAAGCCTGGTGGTCAATCATTTTACCTAAGACAGAATGAAGCTGTGATTTTTTTTATCAGATATAATTAAGTGGAAAAGTTCAACTTCATTCATGGATTGCTTACCTTCTATTCCTTAACCAAATATAATATAAATTAATTTGCCTTTTTGTCACTAAATCTAGGTCAAACTACATGTTGGTATATTAAGTGGGGACAGTTATAATTATTAACAGTGTGCTTTAAAAAAAAAAAAAGTCAATTGCTGAACTTAACATCCTAAGGCACAGTGTTTAATACCTCAAATCCAAGTTTTCTGATGTACTTAAAAAGGATAACACGTACTCATAGGGTGCTAAATTAAACACAATATATGAAAAGCACTTAGCATAGTATCTGGTGAATGAGACACATGTCATAGAGGATAGTTTTGTTATGAATATTGTTACAAATATTACTAGGCACTTCAAGTTAAATAATCAGAAAAAAAACTTCAATTTACAGTGCTGAGATATAGTTTAAACCGACATCCTTAAGAGAGAACACTTCATTTCCATTTGGAGGTTAACATGGGTTTAGGTTTGCTCAAAATGAGTGACATATTATACTTCTCCAAACAGCAAAAACACTTGTAAAAACAAAACTATAATAGGTTAACTTGGACCAGTTTTCTAATTCCCATGAGAACTTTTATTATGTTTTTATTTCCCATAATCATATAGTCTTAGAAAGAACAGTTTGAGTATTAACCAAATTAATGATACACATAAAAATTGTTAATTTGATGATGCACTGATTTTATTATTAATGGTTTTTAATAAAATACCCTCCAATGAATAGTAACTCATAGCCCATAATTTTATTAAAATAATGATTTCAAATCATGTGGCACCCTCTAACTCAGTGAAATAGTTTTGTAGAGTTTGCATTTCATATACGTTTGGATGTGCAGCAAAGTGTTGATTCATTGCTTATAGCCAATCATATTAGTAAATGTCAAAGAAAAAATGAAACTACTTTTCTCATATTTTTACTCCATTTCCCATATGAATAAGGATGGTCTTCATATTAAAAAGTGGAAAATAGCATTAATAAGAAAGAACGGAAGTCCTTAAGGATATTAAAAAGCACAGTCTGTTGGACTAAATGTAATCTCTGATAGGACAAATGGTGTTCTGGTAAATTATTGAAGTCTGGGGGAAATTCACACATGAGATAACTGAACCACTGCTTAGAATCTCTAAGGAAACTACAGGACAAGAAAATTATCATAAATCTTGAAGATGAGCAAATATAAAGGCAATTTTTCACCATGAAATTGAACTAAACACTATTTTTTTTTTTTTCTACAAACTTGTCCTCAGAGGACAGTTTTTGAGTTCTGGAAAGTTGCATAGATTCATTAAAGACAAGTTATTGTTCATTAGTCTTTGTTTAATTTTTTTTTAATAAGACATAAGGTGGGCTCTTCAAGGAGATTCTATCAATAATGTTTCTATGTGCTCTGCTCAGTCACTCAATCATCATCCAACTCTCTGTGACCCCATTGACTGTAACCCGCCAGGCTCCTCTGTCCATGGAATTTTCTAGGCAAGAACACTGGAGTGGGTTGCCATTTCTTTCTCTAGGGTTTCTCCTGGAGTCAGAAATTGAACTCACATCTCTTGGGTCTCCTGCATTGACAGGTGGATTCTTCACCACTGAGACACCTGGGAAGGCCTATTGTTTCTATACTATCTCTAAACTTTAGCATGGAATTGTAAAACTTCTGCCATAGCTTTCGAAACATTGTGAAATAATTTTATTAATAATGCAGTTTGGAATATTTATATAGATTTAAGCAGTACTGATAATTTATATAGATGTAAGCAATACTAATTTAAGCAGTACTAACAGCAGTAGTAATACAATAATAATAAAATGATGATTAATGAGTCTTGATCAACTTAAAATGGAGGACTTCCATATACAAATATTTTTCATTTAGTAGCTTATTTAAAAATTTTTCTATCACGGTAATATGCAAATATTAAAACTTTATCATATTATAAGCATATTAAAAGCGATAGTCCCTACCTTACCTTTCCCCACCTCAGTCACAAACACCAGAAGCATAATTAGTGATTTCCATGCTCAGATAAACTTAGTTCTCTCCATTTTCCCTAAATTATATATTCATATTAATATTTCTCAATTTATCCACAGTAGGTGTAATTTATTGCTTGTTATACCATGCCTTTAAAGAGATAGCCTACTTAAAATTTGCTTTATTTTCAGCTCTTCTCAATAAAATAACTTTTTATTTTTTTGGTAATGACTAGAATACTATATTTATTTACTTCATTTTTAATTGAAGCATAGTTGCTATACAATATTGTATCTTATATATGTACAATACAGTGATTCACAGTTTTAAAGGTTATACTCATTTATAGTTATTATAAAATATTGACTATATTCCAGTGCTGTACAATATATCCTTGTAGCTTATTTTACAGCTACAAATTTGTAGCTCTTACTTCCCTACTTCTATATTGCCTTTCCTTCCTTCCCTCTCCCCACTGGAAACTACTAGTTTGTTCTCTACATCTGTGACTCTTTTTTTTTTTTTTGTTATATTCACTGGTTTGTTGAATTCTTTAGATTTCACATATAAGCAATATCATACGGTGTTTGTATTTATTTCATGTATTTCACTTGACATAATGACCTCTAAGTCCATCCATGTTGCTGCAAATGGCAAAATTTTGTTCTTTTTATGACTAATATTCCATTGCATATACCACATCTTCTTTTCACGTTCATCTGTTGACGAACATCTAGGTTTCCTTCATATCTTGGCAATTATACATAATGCTGCTATGAACACTGAGGTGCATGTATCTTTTGAATCACTGTTTTTGTTTTCAGATATATAGTCAGGATACCGAGGAGTGGAATGGCTGGGTCATTTAGTAGTTCTATTTTTCTTTTCCTGAGAAAACTCCATAGCGTTTTCCACAGTTTACATTCCACTTTACGTACCTCAGTTCACATTCGTAGCAACAGTGTATACAGAGTTCCCTTTTCTCCACATCTTCACCAACACTTGTAATTTGGGTTCTTTTTGATTATAGCCATTCTGACGGTGAGAGGTGATATCTCATTGTGATTTTGATTTGCATTCCCCTGATGATTAGCATTGTGGAACATCTTTTCCTGTGCCTGTTGGCCATCTGCATTTCCTCTTTGGAAAACTGTCCATTCAGTTACTCTACCCATTTTTAAATCAGGCTGTTTTTCTTTTTCTAATGTTGAGCTGCATGAGCTGTTTACATACGTTGGCTATTAATCCCTCATCAGTCATATCATTTGCAAATACTTTCTCCCATTCAGTAGACTGTCTTTTCCCTTGGTTGATGGTTTCTTTTTCTGTGCAAAAACTTTAAGGTTTCATTAGGCCCCTTTGTTTAATTGCTTTTGTTTCCTTTGTGTTAGGAGATGGATTCAGAAAAATAATGCTGTGATTTATGTCAAAGAGTGTTCTGCCTATGTTTTCCTTTAGAAGTTTTACAGCATCCAGTCTTAGATTTAGGTCTTTAATCCACTTTGAGTTTATTTTTTTTACATGATGGTAAGGAGTGTTCTAATTTTATTCGTTTACATGTAGCTATACAGTTTTCCCAGCACTACTTATTGAAAAGACTGTCTTTTCTCTATTGCATATTCTTGTCTCCTTTGTCCTAGATTAATTGACCATAACTGCATGCATTTATTTGGAGAAGGCAATGGCACCCCACTCTGGTACTCTTGCCTGGAAAATCCCATGGACGGAGGAGCCCGGTAGGCTGCAGTCCATGGGGTCACTAGGAGTCAGACACGACTGAGCAACTTCCCTTTCACTTTTCACTTTCGTGCATTGGAAAAGGAAATGGCAACCCACTCCAGTGTTCTTGCCTGGAGAATCCCAGGGACGAGGGAGCCTGGTGGGCTGCCATCTCTGGGGTTGCACAGAGTCGGACACGACTGAAGCGACTTAGCAGCAGCAGCAGCAGCAGCATGCATTTATCTATCCTGTTCCATTGATCTGTGTGACTGCTTTTGTACCAATACCATACTGTTTTGATTAGTGTAGCTTTGTAGTAAGACCTGAAGTTAGGGAGCCTAATTCCTATATGTCTGTTCTTCCTGAAGATTGTTTTAGTTATTTAGACTCTTTTGTGCTTCCATACAAGTTTAAAAGTTATTGGTTCTGGTTCTGTGAAAAATGCCATTAGCATTTTGATAGGGATTGCTTTGAACCTTTACATTGCCTTGATTAGTATGATCATTTTAACAATATTGATTCTTCCAATCCAAGAAGAGGGCATATTTTTCCATCTGTATAATTTTGTAAACACAAGTCTTTTACCTCCTTAGATAGGTTTATTCCTAGGTATTTCATTCTTTTGATGTGACAGCAAATGGGATTGTTTTCTCAATTTCTTTTTCAGATTGTTGTTCAGTCATTAAGTCATGCCCAACTCCTTGAGACTCCATGAACTGCAGCATGCCAGACTTCCATGTCCTTTACTATCTCCCTGAGTTTGCTCAAACTTATATCCATTGAGTCAGTGATGCCATCCAACCATCTCATCCTATGTCACTCTCTTCTCCTCTTGGGCTCAATCTTTTCCAATATCAGGGTCTTTTCCAATGAGTCAGCTGTTCACATCAAGTGACCAAAGTATTGGAGCTTCAGCTTCAATATCAGTCCTTCTAATGGATATACAGGATTAATTTCCTTTAGGATTGACTGTTTTGATCTCCCTGCCATCCAAAAGATTCTCAAGAGTCTTTTCTGGCACCACAGTTCAAAACCATCAGTTCTCTAATGCTTAGCCTTCTTTGTTGTCCAACTCTCAGATCCATACATGACTACTGGAAAAACTATAGCTTTGACTATATGCACTTTGTTGACAAAGTCATGTCTCTGCTGTCTAGGTTTGTCATAGTTTTACTTCTAGGGAGTGAGTGTTTTTTAATTTCATGGCTGCAGTCACCATCCACAATGATTTTGGAGCCCAAGAAAATAAAATCTGCCACTGTTTCCACTTTTAACCCTTCTATTTGCCATGAGGTGATGAGACCAGATGCCATGATCTTAGTTTTTTGAATGGTGAATTTTAAGCGAGCTTTTTCACTCTCTTTCTGATCATTCATTGTTAGAATAAATGTATAGAAATGTAAGCTATTTCTCTATATTAATTTTGTATCCTGAATTTATTGATGAGCTCTAGTAGCATTCTGGTGGCATCTCTATGATATATATATATATATATACACACACGAATTCCTGGGTGTAATTGTTTTTCAAACACAGTGTTTGAACCCCTTGATTACTAGATAAATATAATAATTGCTATTGATGTTTAGTTTCTAAGTCATGTCTGACTCTTTTGCAACCCACGGACTGTAGCCCATCAGGCTCCTCTGTCCATAGGATTTCCCAGGCAAGAATACTGGAGTACGTTGCTATTTGCTTCTCCAGAGGATCTTCCTGACCCTGGGTTTGAACCCATGTCTCCTGCATTGGCAGACAGATTCTTTTCTGAGCCTGCCAATCTATATACAGGGAAGTCCCAAGTATAGTAATACCCATAATGATTCCTTCACTTATCATCTTTCTGTCCACTAACTTGACGAACTATACTTTGACTTTTGCATTGCCAATATTGGTGACATTTAGATTCTATTTTAGGCTTCTTGATAGTTCAGTTGGTAAAGAATCCACCTGCAATGCAGGAGACCTGGGTTCGATCCCTGGTTTGGGAAGATACCCTGGAGAAGGGGAAGGCTACCCACTCCAGTACTCTGGCCTAGAGAATGCTATGGACTGTATAGTCCATGGGGTTGGAAAGAGTCAGACATGACTGAGTGACTTTCACTTCCACTTTAGATTCTATTCTGCCATTATGACAAAGCTTCCAAGCTTTATCTGACAGTTCAGCCTAAAAGTGGAAAACAAATATAGTTTTGATATTATTTTAATTATATGCACTGTGCCCCATGCATACTGCAGTACTTTATTTCAAATAGATTTCTACTCTGCCACTCAAGAAAGCATGCTCAAATGAATTCTCCATCATGAAACTCCAGTAAGTGGGCAAATATGTCATCTATTTTAAATTTGACCATGGTTATGGTAGGCAGAATTATAAGATGACCCCAAATTCCTACTTCCTTGTGTGCAGACTTTGGATAATCTTCACAGTGTAAATATCATGGACTGTAGTCCTATCATTAGATTGTATTATATGACACCATGGACTTTAAGAAAGGAAGAGGTCTACATGAGTCCTTTAAATTTGGGTATTAATTTTATATACAGAGGAGTCAGAGAAAGAAGTCAAAGAGATTAAAATCTGTTGACTTGGAAAGATAAATAGCTGTGCTGTGAAACATCAATGAGAGGGGTTATCCTCCAGGAACTGAGAACAGTGCCTTGCTGACAGTTAGCAAGAAAACCTTAGTACTATGGGTATAAGGAAACAAATCTAGCCAAAATCTTGAATGATCCTAGAAGGGGATTATTTCGCATGGAAGTCAGATTAGAACTTAGTCTTGCAACAGTGACACTTTGATTTCTGTCTCGTATGAGACCCTAAGCAGAAAACCTAATTACACTGTGCTAGTTTTCTGACCTATAGACTTCAAGATCATAAATGGTGAACTAAAAAACTGGTATTGTTTTAAGCAACTAAATGTGTGGGAATTTGTTGCACAGTAATAGAAAACAAATACAACATTTACAACTGTGTTTGGAGAATTAAAAAATCCCTGAAGATAGGATTTTTTTTTCCTTTACTTTTTGAGGTGATTTTAAAACATATCCACAACTTTGATATTCTTTCTGTAAGATGTAGAATTTAATCCGTCTCCACTTGATACAAGCTGATGTTAGTGACTTGCTTTTGATGAGAAGAATGTGTATAGCATAGGTGACATTATTAACTTCCCAGACTAGCTTGAAAAAAGTGATAGATACTCAAACTGGAACCAATCAAGACATCCTTCAATAGGATAATGGATAAACAAATTGTCCTAGGTTTATATTATAGAATACTTCATGATCAAGAAATAAAGCTGTCCATTTATAGAACAATATGTTTGAAGCTTAAATGCATATTTCTAAGTAAAAGAAACCAGTCTTTTAAGACTGCATGCTGTATTATTACATGTATATGATGTACTGGAGAAGGGAAGACTACAGAGGTGGAAGACAGATCTATGTTGCCAGAGCATGGAGAAGGGAGGGGGTTGAATAGGACTAGATGAAGCACACAAGATAATTTAGAGCTGAGAAAATACAGGACGCCATTTGACAAAACTTCTGTCAAACCCCATAGAACTTTACAACATAAACAGTAAACTTTAATATATGTAAATTTTAAAAAAGGCCACAGGATCTCAGGATGGAATGTAGAATGTGACAAAAGAATCTAAATATATTACAAATACATGATGTAATCTAACTGAAGGGAGTGAAGAAAAAGAGGTAATGGCCTACCTACATAACTTTGGAAATGACTGGAAAATGTAAAACTAAACACAAAGGAACTGTATGCAAACTTTACACTCTAATTGGTAAAACTGTTTCTCATAAAAGTGCATATTAATAATTATGAAGCCATTTTATATCTATACTGGAATAAAAAATAAGTAAATAGATGGCAGATGATAGAAGTCAGGTGTATTTACTGTTGGAGTGAGAAAGTAAAAATCGCTCAGTTGTGTCCGACTCTTTGTGACTCCATTGACTATACAGTCCATGGAATTCTCCAGGCCAGAAGGCTGGAGTGGGTAGCTATTCCCTTCTCCAGGGGATCTTCCCAACCAGGGATCGAACCCAGGTCTCCCTCATTGTGGGCTGATTCTTTACCAGCTGAGCCAATGAGAAGTTCAGATAAACAATAGGAGAAAGCTAGAATTAAACCCAAAGTATTTAGACTCTGGTTTAGCTTAATATAAATGCTGATGGATATATAAATAGATAGACATGTGTATGTGTCCATGCTTTAATGTACATGCATGTATTTCCTCAATTTACTGGGAGGACCTAAAAAAGCATGAGCTTACTCACTGTCCAGATATTAGTTTACAACCCCATTCTTCAATAAAATTTAGAAGGTTTTGAGAAATGGCTGAATCTAGGACTAGGACCTAAACAAGATTAGCCTAGAGCATCTTGTGTTAGAAAGGACATACTGCTAATGACTGATGCTGAAACAATTTGAGCAGTGAGATAGATAACTAATAACGGAGTATTGAATTATAACAAAGTATAAAATAAATATCGACGAATCCAGACAGATCTGATTGAAAACTGAATGAGAGAGAAGAGATAAATCTTCCATACAGAAGAATTCCAAATGATGTATATAGTTACTACTCCCTCAAAGAAGTAGAACATAACTCCTCACTCCTCAAGCACGGGCTATGCTTTTTCACTTGCTTCCAAATAATGTAGTCTAGAAAGGAGGTAAGTATAACTTTACAATAGGGTAATCCAGCATACAGTACTTTAGCCCAATGAATAAGACTAACTTCATCAGTGATTCTATGTTTTATTTAGAAGAGCATTTCATCTCTGTGATTATCCTCCTGAAACAAGCATAATCTGTTAACATGAGAAAACACATCTACTAAAAGCAAATTGAAGGACATTTTGCAAAATACCTGACCAGTAATCTCAAAAGACACTAGGAAAAAAATAATGAAATTTGAACAAAGTATGGAGGTTAGTTAATAATAATGTACCAATATTGATTGATGAGTTATGACAATGGTATCAGATCAATGCGGGATGTCAACAATAGGGTAAGCTGGTTGCAAGGTAGATGGGGCTCTCCGTGCTATCTTAGCAGTTTTGTTTTTTTTCTACAAATCTAACTTCTGAAATAAAGATTCATTAGAAAAACAAGGTGATCAAGCCTGGGGAACTCTCGCAGGAAATGTGCCCTGAGAACCCTAAGCTAACAAGGAAGAAGTCTAGCTGTCCTGAAGAGATCACATGGAGATAGGAGACCCAACTTTTCAGGCTAGATTTTTCTTTTCCCAATCTTTCAGGATGTGAGTGAGCTTTCAAAGAAGTTCAGCCCCAGCGTTTGAGCTATCCCAGTAGCCAACCAGAACAGGTATGAGCTGCCGTTTTCAGTCGCTCAGTAGTGTCTGACTCTCTGTGACCCCATGGACTGATGACCTAAGGCCAGCCCAGACTGCAGATTTGTGATTAAAATGAATGCTGCTTGTTTGAAGCCACTAAGTTTTGAGGTGCTCTTTCAGGTGGCACTAGATACACGAAATACTCCTATTTACTATGAGTTTGCAGTGGCACATCTAAAAACATTACTTTTCCCAAATTTGTGCAATATTTGTCAAGCTTCTTTTGTTTGAATATATCTCCTTTAACTCCAGAAACATTTTTTGGCTTTTGTTTGTTTTTTAATATTTTTCCTCTAGTCTTCCTCTTGTGCTCCCTTCTCAGAGTTCTAATTAGTTCAGTACTGTCTTAAATGGATACTATATAATTTTTATCTTTTCTCTCATATTTCTCATGGTTATACATTATTAATATGTATTTGAGGAATTCCTTTGACTTTATCTTCCTCTAACTTTATCTTTCTTATCTTTTGTCAGAAGTACATTAAGTTTTGTGTAATTATTTATTTTCCTGTGATCCACACTTTGACAAGTCATGTGATTCTTTTATGAAGTATATACATGCACACATACATACATAAATCTTTCTAAGAATAAATTACCCTTCCATTTCTTGCATTACCTCCATTTCCTTTCATATTTCAAAGTGATACAATAAAATGCGGGCTGATACCACTCATGCTATTCAAAATGGATTTTATTAACAGGCAGCTTTTGCCAAATGGCCAACAGAACTGGACGCCAGTCATGACTAGACTTCCTTAATGCCAGAATATACTAGTTGCCTCATTTCTCTCTAGGCAGCTCAGGTTATTTAAAAAATAATTGTCCTTTGATTGTTGGTTTTGTTGTATGTATTTATTGGTTGTTAAAGCCTAGCTTCTGGGTGAGGGATAGAGGAGGATGACTGCATAAATAGGAAGCAGGTTTTTCTTTGCTTTTAGACCCCTTCTCTCTCCAACCCTCTGAGGTTACTTGTCAGGAGCTCTGGGCTGTAGCCCTCTCTGGGTTTCATCAGTTCGTTTGTTTGCCATCTTCTAGAGGTGTTAGCAGCAGCAGCAGCAGCAGCAGCAGAGGTGATTCAGAAACTTTGATCTCCTGATGTCCCATTTTCTATTATGTTTGTGCTTGTAGGATTACCATTTTGATTCTTTTAACATTATCTTAATGGACATCGAGGAATAGGAGATAAAAGTATTATTTCTTAAATTAGAAGCTGCAAACTTTAATGATCTAGGAAATGATATCAATGAGATACAAATCAAATGTTCATAGTACAATGAATTGAAGTGGAGAGATGAAGAAAAATTCAAATTCTGAAAGCTAACATGATTGCTAGGTATTATTATTACTATGGACTTTTCTGGAAGCTCAGTCAGTAAAGAATCTGCCTGCAATGTGAGAGATCCAGGTTTGATTCCTGGGTCGGGAAGATCCTCTGGAGGAGGGAATGGCAACGCACTCTAGTATTCTTGCCTGGAGAATCCCAAGGACAGAGGAGCCTGGCAGGCTACAGTCCATGGAATGGCAAAGAGTCAGGCACAACTAACTTAGTGACTAACACACACACACACACATTATTGTTATGACTGCTATTATCATCATCATCATTATTATTCCATGTACTCTGGCATAAGTTTTACATGTCTGTTTGATCCATACAACAATCTAACTACTTCTCACCATACCCTCTGCTCTCATCCTAGTCTGAATCACCATCTTTTTTCACCTGGATTTATTGCAAATGTCTAGTAAATGCTTTCATGCTTCTCTTTAATTCACTTATCACACAATAATCAAAATGATCTTTAAAAAAAAAAAAACAGATCATATCATTGCCTTGCTTAAAATGTTCCAGTGGGCTTGCCAATCCCTCAGAACATAGACAAAGACTTGTAGTCAGTTATGAGCTCTACATTACCTGATCCCTGCCTAAATCTTGATTCCATTACATATTTCTCCTCTTCTTTATTTCCCATGTTCCAGACATGTTACTTATTGCTCTAAAGGTACACACTCTAATCTCCTCATAACTGTTGCATAGGTCAGGTTCAATAAATATAAATACATGTTTTCTAAAATATTAAACCAGGAACAGTTGCTAGTAATTACATGTCTAGCTTAAAAGAGTTGTGTGTTTAGCATATCTGCCACCATTTTTGAACTATGTCTGCATTTTCCCGAGAAATGATATTTATTACACTTGTGTCTTATCAAGGGGAAAATAAATGTTTGGTAAATTAACTAAATCATGACAACCTAGAGCTGTCTCCTTGTTTATTCTGTCAGTTTAGCTAGTCATCTGAAGAGTATTTTCAAAATATTAATAGGATAACAACTTCTCTACATAAAGGAGAGAAATTATCAATTATTATATCAAAAATCAGAAGGACTGGAAGGATAAGGAAATTAAATGGCACAATTAAACAGATTTAAGTAGAACATACCAGTCTAGACAGTGCCCATTCAAGGAACTATAGAAGGGACTGGAGGAATACAAATGCGTTCAAAGTTCTCACATTTAGTTTCTTCCTCACTCCAGCCTTCCTCCTTCCTGGGAATTTGCCACTTAAACTTTTTCCCCCCTTGACTTGATTTATGCAAAATCTTGGGAAAAGAATGTCCTTTGGGTTTCATTAGGTCATTATTTGGTTTATTCATCCCTGAGGATGTGAGTTAGAGTGCCTTTCCCCAAACCACACACTTCATCTACTTTATACACGTATACACATTACCTTCTGCCATTGCAATTTTATCCAGTGCTTTCTGGTTAAATCTGGGGAGCATAATCCCTTAGTAGAACCATGATTGTGGCTACAGGCCATGTGCTGGCATTTACAAGTCTTACTTCCCCATTTTCATCTAACTAGGTTGGTCCAAGGAATTGTTTTTAATGATCAGAATCACTGACTACTCTGAATACATATTAGTTAGTTGATTAGAAATGATTTATTCTCTACTTAACAACTAGGCAAATGATAATTGGTGTTTCAGTCTAGGTCTAGGTAGGAAAGTAGAAACCTTTTAAAACAGAGAGAAATTAATGTAGCAAATTGATGATAAATAAATCAGAGTTGGTGAGGTAATCAAGAGATTAGCAATAAAAAAAAAGACTACCTTCAGTCCCAGGCTGGAAGGAGTGAGAGAGGAAAAGATTTTACTAAAGTCCTGGAGCTACCCAATGGAAGTTGGAATAGTGATAAACATTTTTCCAAATAGAAGCTGGAGCCACAGCAAATATACAGCTGTCAGAGATGGTGCCTCATGCTACCCTCTCCTTTCCTGCCATCCTCCAAACTATTGCCAGGAACTTCCACTGGCTAAATGCAAGAAAAGCCAGCTTAGTCAGATGGCTGGGAAATGCAGTTTGTAGGATTCAGTCTCTGTGACACAGAGCTTAGCAGAGAAAGAGAGAAAGTCAGGACTGAGCAAGCCCAGGAAGGGCACAAATAAGTTTTCATATGGATCCAATAATCAAATGTATTTACTCAAAATTTATTATATATCCATGTTGAAGTGTGCATGTTTTTGTGAAAAAATAATTGTATTTTCTAAGGACTTTATTAATTGAGAACTATAAACTGAAATCTTAGTAGGAAAATGTAGCATTTAATTGTTTCACCAAGGAGGAATATCCAAGGCAAACAAACAATCCATAATTGTTGCATTTATGACCTCATTTAGCATTATGTTTGTCCTTAGGGTTATATATTTATCTCAATTAATATTAAGTCAGGTATTAAGAAGCTGATATTAATATTTATAGAGCTCCTGTCACAGTAGCAATTCACAGTCACCACAGTGAGTTGATAACCTGGCTGTTCCTCCATGGACGCCATCTTGAATGAAATGAATGTCACAGAAGGCACACAGATAGAGCAACATAAATTAATCCCAACTGTCTGGCAAACTTTATGGCATATATTTACAATACATGATGTTTTTATATCCAGCAATAAAACAAACATAGAATTCTGTGAAACTGAAACCATCATAATCACTAGAGAGAAATTATCAATAAAAAGAAAATTCCTTTTAGATATTCATTATATACTGCTGCTTAATCTCAAAGCTTTTGATGAAAATATATGGCTATTTTGTGCTCGTGATGACAAATAACCAGATGTTTGGGAATATCCAGAAGTTCCTCTGAATATTTTTTAACTTTCTTCACTATTTGGTATGACATCAACACAGCTAACATATGGGAATTACAGCTTGATTGGCAATATGTAGCTAAGAACAAATACAACTATCATTTTGATAACTACATGTTTTGGCAGGGGCTTCCTTGGTGGGTCAGTGATAAAGAATCCACCAGCCAAAGTAAAAGACATGGGTTCAAACCCCAGTCCAAGAAGATCCCCTGGAGAAGGAAATGTCAGTCCACTCTAGTATTCTTGCCTGGAAAACCCCCATAGACAGAGAGCCTGGCAGGCTGCAGTCCATGCGTGGTTGCATAGAATTGGACATGACTTAATGACTGAACAAACAAAACAAAAATGTTTTGGCATATGAGCTATACTATAGTTACACAGATGACTTTAAAAATTAGATGAATACATGAGTATGCCTCTATTCATTGCAGTTAACCTGAAAGGAACAATACTATAAAATCCATCCCTTTACCGTCAAGCCTTAGTTTTCCGTTTCTTTTACCCTGGCCTCCTAGTGGGATCTTCTTTCATTCTCCTTTCACTTGGTCAGATCATTATAGCTTTATGAATAATGTTTATTGAAGATCTAACACATGCCCTCTGTGCTAAGCAAAATCTTTGAAATAATCTTATGATACTAAGCACTCTTTGCTTATCCATTCATTGACTCAATCATTTATCCAATGTTTATTGAGTGCCTATTCTGTGTTAAGGGCTTCTCTCATAGCTCAGCGGTAAAGAATCTGTCTGTGAATGTAGGAAACACGGGTTTGATCCCTGGGTTTGGAAGATCCCCTATAGGAGGAAATTACAACCCACTCTAGTATTATGGGGCTTCCCAGGTGGCACTAGTGGTAAAGAACCTGCCAGCCAATGCAGGAGCCATAAAAGATGCAGGTTCAATCCCTGGGTCGGGAAGATCCCCTGGAGAAGGAAATGGCAACCCACTCCAGTATTCTTGCCTGGAGAAGAGGAGCCCAAGGATCCCATGGACAGAGGAGGATCCCACGGGTAGAGGAGGATCCCACGGACAGAGGAGCGGATAGCAAAGAGTCAGACATGACTAAAGCTACTGAGCATGCACATTCTGTTAAGTGACAAGAATCCTGACATTATTTCAATTTTACAGGAAGAAGATACAGATTTTAAGAGTTAATCCCATTTTAAAGTAGGAAAAATTGAACTTTAGGAAGTTTAAGGAAGTTACCCAAGGTCACAAAATCTAGCACATGTAGCCCTAGGATTCTAGCTTAGGAACTCTAACTGCAGTGTCAATAGTCTTGACTAGTATAATGGTTCTGTCTCCTGTCTTTAGGGACTCTGTTTTCCCTTTTCTTAAGAAAGGCTTTAATTAATCTACTTACGCACATTGAGATGCACCTGCTTGATAAGCATCTATATGTGGTAGACTGTCAGTATTGTTCTTTTGTCTCCTAGCAAGCTTTCTTATATACTTGTTGACTTCTTATAAGAGATTTCCTATTGTTAATACATGGATAATAGGGGGAAAAATCACTCTCTTTCTTGAGTACTGATAAGGTGAGGTTGCTGGACATTGTTAAGACTTGTCTGCAGAAGAGAATGGGGCTAACATGTAAAGAAAATGAAAGATAAATGGAAAGAGAAGATGGGGAAAAATAAGAAGACAGAAAGCAAGAGAGAATTTCCTGATAGCATTGAATCCCCAAATGGAGTCCCTGAATCTGGTTTTAACACTTTTTTCTTTTTCTTTTCTTTCCCTTGTTTAGTGAATTTCTAAAGCATCTACAAGACAAAAGTATGCTTTTTGTTTATGGGAATTTTAATTGGGTCTCTTATAATGCAAGGAATCATGACTAATTCTCCCTTCCATTATCATATATATTTGTAGCATAAGATAAAAAACCTTAAGCAGATGAGTCTCTAATGTGGGAAATCTTAGCATTGATAAACCAATACTAAACATACGGTGCAGGAGGGCTTGTCTCAAACTACATTCATATGCTTATTGACTTCTTGTAAGAGATTTCCTATTGTTCAGGGCTCCTGTACTTCATAGAGTCAAATTCTCTGAACCAGAATTAGTAGGCTGATATGATCTGTTGAACTGGAATGCTTGTAGGTGAGATGGGAACACTTTAGTTATTCAGTTTCAGCCATTACTATTTTTTTACATCTTGCCTGCATGGCATCTTCTGGCTCTGAAAATATTTACAATTCCTATGTTAGAAATTTATTTGTCATTCTTTGCATCAAAAAAGTGATTGATTTCTTATTTACCAATTTTGAATCTGATAACTCCTATCTACATGTCTGGCTCTTTTGGAAGGAAAGAAACTAAAATTTTACCATAAAAATTTGAAAACCTGATTACTCAGAAGAAATTACATATAAAATCCTATCAACTAGTACTCATTTTTATAATTATCAGGCATTCAGTTGATAAAGATAAGCAGTGCCCTAGTGATGTTATAGATTATAATCCCAAGGTCACATCATTTTCTCCATAGATAAAAATTGCTTGACAGCCATTATACAAGGTGGTTTAAAAATTAATTGGATATTGGACATATAGATCTTAAAAGTCTGGCTTAAAAGTCTGGCAGGTTGGCTTTGGAGATAGATGGAATGGGAGTTGACACTTCTAGTTCAACAAAGTGATGTTTAGCTGCTTCAAAGAGGTACAATGGAAATTAGTACTTGAGTTCATCCAGCCTCCGTTTAAATGAATTCAATAAAAAGTCAAGGAAAATAGTATTGGGGGATATTGGCAAGGGTATAATAGAAATGATAAACTATGAGTTCTAAACTGGGTTGTGAGTGCAGTTACATGAGACAAAGCTTAGTTGAAAAAAAGTAAAGTCATATGAATAAAAAGATGGATAGATGAATAAATGGAGACTCCTCTAAAACAAATCCAGGCATTTGTCAATTGACCCTATATGTACAATAAAAACACTGAGTGTTTTTGTGGTACAAGTTTGAGAGAAAACTAAGAATACTTTATTCTGACTGTCAAGAATTCCTTTCTGCTGAGGCCCTAATTATTCAATATAAATCCTTGGCCAGGAATATTTTCATTCCTTCCTGTAGAAAAGCATTTGGAGAATTATATTGAACACTTTAGCATACAATACAATGTTTTCACAGTGAGATTTAAAATTTCAAATAATCTGCTTCTACCCAGTTTTAAATGGGAACACTTCCTAGATATGCTGCATGCAGTGCAGCAAGAATGATATGAAACCACCCTATTTGAACAGGAAATTAGTAATGGAATCTACATAGGTTGATTTTTTTAATGGGACCATCCACTCCATTTATAGGCAACTAACATTCTTAGGTTATAATTTTCTGGGTTCCTTGGTAGATATCTGTGCTTCCCAGGTGGCACTAGTGGTAAAGAACCTGCCTGCCAGTGCAGGAGATGCTGGAGACACCAGTTTGATCCCTGGGTCGGGAAGATCCCCTAGAGGAGGGCATGGAAACCTACTCCAGTATTCTTGCCTGAAGAATCCTGTGGACAGAGAAACCTGGTGGGCTGTGGTCCACAGGGTCACAATGAGTCAGACATGACTGAAGCAACTTAGCATGCAGCCATGGTAGATACTAGGAAAATAAATCTTAATAAACTGCTTCTGCTCTTTAGAAGCATAAAGTCCAATAGGGGAGTCAGACCTGTAAACTATAATGACATAGGTATAGCAGAGTACACTGGAATCATGAGAATGGGAAATCTGACTGCCTACTGAACTGGCGAAAGTTCATAGAGTAGTCAACACTTGTTCTGGGTCTTGATGGATAGATCAAAAAGTAAGAATGTGTAAGATCTGATGGTTAATCATAAAACATTCACTTCTCTACTTCTCCCGCTTTGGGTAGAGCATATTTCTCTCCCACATTGATACTGGGTTTGACCATATGCTTTGTTTTTGCCTTATGAACTTAGTGGTCGTGATGCAAGCAGAGTCTTTAAATGTGCTGCTGTGATCTAGGGCAACAACTTATAGACAGTAATTTTCCAGGAGGAGACCATACTCTGGGTAACTGCTGGCTTAGGAGAATGAGGAAACACCTGGAGCTGACCTAATTTCTAATCTATAGCTTGGAGCAAACCCTGGTAGATCCCAGCTGAGTCTTGCCTAACACCAAGTTGCCCACACAATGCATAAAAGGAAAACAAAACTGTGTGTTTCTGTAAACCACTATACTGGGTTTTGAGGTAGTTTGTTATGCCTTATTTTTGCCATATAATAATACAGAGAGAAAGACTTGCTTGGTAGGGGCAATGCTATGTGAAAGAACATGGCTATTACCTTGCTATGATTAGACACTGGGTGACTATAAGGGAAAGATAGGAACTGGAAGATACAGTTTACAGCCCAGTGACAGATCTAAAGTGTTGGACCAAATCCCATAGGTGGCGGAATGTCGTGAAAGTATTTTTCACCAAGGAAGTAATGTAATTATACTCCACAGAGTTAATCCTGCAATTTCATCTACCAAAAATTCACTCATTCGGCAGGTAATTGATGAGCACCAAATATGTGCCAGACATTTGGGACATAATGGCAACCCACTCCAGTACTCTTGCCTGGGAATCCCATGGATGGAGGAGCCTGGTGGGCTGCAGTCCATGGGGTCCCTAGGAGTTGGACACGACTGAGCGACTTCACTTTCACTTTCATGCATTGGAGAAGGAAATGGCAACCCACTCCAGTATTCTTGCCTGGAGAATCCCAGGGACAGAGGAGCCTGGTGGGCTGACGTCGATGGGGTCGCATAGAGTTGGACACGACTGAAGCGACTTAGCAGCAGCAGCAGCAGTAAACAAAAATAAGATATCTGTCCTTCCCTCTTAATGCAGGACAACAGACAACAAACAATGAGTGTAACAAGCAAGGTATATGGTATATTAGAAAGTGATCAGTACTATGGAAAAAAAATAGGAAAAGCAGAGCATGGAGGGAAGGCTGCACTTTTTAAAAGGTTAAATGGGGTAGGTCTCATTGAGAAAGCAATATCGTCTTGGAATCTGCAGAATCAAGGATTTTTCAAGATTGGCAGCTATAATGTAGCTGTATGCATTTAGCCAAAAATTCCATGTAAATGACTTTATAATTAAGGGTCTAAACTGTTCCTCATCAAAAGCTTATGAGTCACAGAACTTACAAATCATCAGATAGAAGTTGTAGAGTGTCATGACTCCAATAATAACAGCAACGATGTCTTCGTCAATATGTACCTTGTTCTATTCTGCACTAAAGTGGTTCATGAATAGGCAGGACGGCGGCTGCTGGGCCACCTGGCATCTTGTGAAGAAACATATTTTCAGCACTATGATCTGAGCCTTCACTGGTGAGACATGGTGATTTATGTTCATTGAGGCATGCTGCAGAACCTTGGCAATCAACCCCAACTTGGCATTCTGGAAAGTATCCTTATGCTGGAGAATTCAAACATTGTGCCAGGCCTTCCTCCAAGAAGCAGTTGAACTGACTCAGTTATGGTTTCAAGTTATATTTTCTCTTAAGGAAGATAGCATGAAGTAATTTGAATGGTGTAAAAAAAAAAAAAAGATTTGAAGTCTTTGCTTTACAGTGGGCACATCATAGAATACAAGTAACTTAGTGCTTTGTGGTAAGTGTTATGTGGTTGGTATTTTGAACTCTGCTGATTGAAGCTGTACAATATAGGTATTGTGTAAGTTGCTATAACGATTTTCTTCATTTCATACTTTGCTCTCTGAAGTAGCATGGATTTGTGGGAATCTTTCTGGAAGAGAGTTCTTTTATTCATAGACAACATAAAATTCATTTTATTTTTCTGATTATTTTTATGTATTTGCTTTTGTATTTATTTTTATTGAGGTATAGTTCTGTACAATATTATATAAGTTGTGCATGCTAAGTCACTTCAATCTGTGGATTTGTGGGCATCTTTCTGCAAGACAGTTCTTTTTTTTCCATAGACAACATAAAATTCATTTTATTTTCCTAATTTATTTTTATTGAAGTATAGTTCTGTACAATATTATATAAGCTGTGCATGTAAGTGGCTTCAGTGTTTTGCAAATCTGTGGACTGTAGCCCGCCAGGCCCCTCTGTCCATGGGATTCTCCAGGCAAGAATACTGGAGTGGGTTGCCATGCCTTTCTCCAGGGGATCTTCCCGGCCCAGGGATTGAACCTGTGTCTCTCACATCTCCTGCATTGGCAGGCAAATTCATTTTCACTGGTGTCACCTGAGAAACCCATATAAGTTACAGGTGTACAATAGAGTGATTCACAATTTTTAAAGATTATACTCCATTTATAGTTATTTTAAAATATTGACTCTATTCCCCATTCCATCCTTGTAGCCTATTTTATACATAATCGTGCCTCTTAATTGTCTTGTCCCTCTCTCTTCCCTCTCTCTACTGGTAACCACTGGTTTGTTCTCTGTATCTGTGAACCTGCTTCTTTTTTTGTTATATTCACCAGTTTTTTGTATTTTTTTTAGATTCCACATTAAAGTGATATCATGCCGTATTTGTCTTTATTTATCTCACTTCACTTAGCATAGTGGCTCCAAGTCCATCCTTGTCGCTGCAAGTGGCAAAATTTCATTCTGTTTTATGGTTGAGCAGCATTCCACTGTGTGTGTGTGTCTGTCTGTAAAGTCTTTACCCATTCATCTGTTGAGGGATGCCTTATGTTGCTTGCCTTTAGGTTTCTTTCATATCTTGGCAGTTATAAATAATAAAGCAATGAACATTGGGGCATTTTGAAATTGTGTTTTTGTTTTTGGGGTGTATATACCCAGAAGTGGGATTGCTGGATCATATGAGTTCTATTTTTACCTTTTGGAGACACTTCCATGATTGCTATACCAGTTTGCATTCCCGCCAACAATGTAAAAATGTTCCTTTTCTAACTCTTGTTGCTTGCATTCTTTTTGATGACAGCCATTCTCATGGGTATGGAATGGTATCTTGCAGTTCTGATTTACATTGCCCTGATGATTAGTGATGTTGACCATCATCTCATATGCTTGTTGGCCTTCTAAATTCTCTCCTTGGAAAAATGTCTATTCAGTTCTTCTCATTTTTTAACTGGGTTTATTTATTTATTTTTGATGTGGAGCTGGGTGAGCTGCTTATGTATGTTGGGCATTAATCTTTCATTGTTCGTACCATTTGCAATATTTCCTCCCTCAGTAGATTGTCTGCAGGACAATTTTTGGTAGTCCACCTTGACACCTCTCTTGCCTTCATCCTTTATATGCTCCACTGCTCAGAGTAGAGTCCATCTCTCCACTGCTGTTTCTTTGTCTTCTCTGATATCAGTGCAATGCGCAACCACTCTCATCTTGGTACCCTACCGGCTCTCCTTACAATGTCCATTCTTATAAACCTACCCTCTGTGCTCTGCACTGCAACCTGAGAAATCTTCAAAATGTAAACTGCAAGGTCAATGAGCTGGGTAAATCTTTTCATTAGTATTCCACTGTTGTTTTATTTTCCCCCTTTTCCATCTTCTAGTTTTAACAAAATGCATGTATCCATTCCAAACATAGATGTTTCACATTCTATTTTCAGTCTTTAAAAAGTTAATCTTGAATTTTGAGAATACACATGTAACAAAGCCTACTCTTTCGATATGAGTGGAAAAGTTACTTCTTCAAGGAGCATTTTCTCTTGACATAGGTCCTCATAGCACTCTGATTGTTTCATAGAACTTCGTTTTCTCATTTGTAGTTGTTCAGTCACTAAGTTGTGTCTGACTCTTTGCGACCCCATGACTGCAGCATGCCAGGCCTCCCTGTTCCTCACCATCTCCCAGAGTTTACCCAAGTTTGTGCACATTGAGTCAGTGATGCCATCAAACCATCTCATCCTCTGCCACCCTCTGAGCCTTTTGCCCTCAGTCTATTCCAGCATCAGGCTCTTTTCCAATATGTTGGCTCTTTGCATCAGGTGGCCAAGTATTAGAGCTTCAGCTTCAGCATCAGTCCTTCTAACAAATATTCAAGGATTATTTATATTTATAAATATTCAAGGATATTCAAATATTCAAAGGATTGATTTCCTTTAGGATTGACTGATTTGATATTGCTCTTCACCAGCACCACACCTGGAAGGCATCAATTCTTTGGTGCTCAGCCTTTTTTATGTCCAATTCTCACATCTGTACAAGACTACTGGAAAAACCATATCCTTGATTATACAGACCTTTGTTGGCAAAGTGATGTTTCTGCTTTTTAATACACTGTCTAGGTTATTCTTCCAAGGAACATGCATCTTGTGGCTGCAGTTACTGTCCACAGTGGTTTTAGAACTCAAGAAATGAAATCTGATACTGTTTCCACATTTTCCCCGTTTTTTTCCCATGAAGTGATAGGACCAGATGCCATGATCTTCATGTTTTGAATGCTGAGTTTTAAGCCAGCTGTTCCACTTTCCTCTTTCACCTTCCTCAGGGGGCTCTTTAGTTCCTCTTCACTTTCTGTCATTAAAGTGGTATCAACTGCATATCTGAGGTTGTTGATATTTCTACTGGCAATCTTGATTCCAACCTGTGCTTCATCCACCCAGCATTTCACATGACATACTCTGCATATAAGTTAAATAGCAGGGTGACAATATACAGCCTTGATGTACTCCTTTCCTAATTTTGAATCTCTCCATTGTTCCATGTCTAGTTCTAACTGTTGCTTCTTGTCCTGTATACAGGTTTCTCAGGAGACAGGTAATGTGATCTGGTATTCCCATCTCATTAAGAATATTCCAGTTTGTTGTAATCCACACAGTCAAAGTCTTTAGCATAGTCAGCGAAACAGAAGTAGATTTTTTTCCTTGGAATCTCCTTGCTTTTTCTATAATCTAGCATATGTTGGCAATTTGATCTCTTGTTCCTCTGCCTTTTCTAAATCCAGTTTGTACATCTTGAAGTTCTTAGTTCATATACTACTGAAGTCTAGCTTGAAGGATTTTGAGCATATTCTTGCTGGCATATGAAATAAGTGCAATTGTACAGTCATTTTAAAATTCTTTGGAATTGCCTTTCTTTGGGATTGGAATGAAAGCTGACATTTTCCGGTCCTGTGGCCACTGCTAAGTTTTCCAAATTTGCTGACATATTGAGTGCAGCACTTTCACAGCATTATCTTTTAGGATTTGAAATAGTTCAGTTGTAATTCCATCACTTCCACCAATTTGTTCGTAGTGATGCTTCCTAAGGCCCGCTTGACTTCACAGTCCAGGATATCTGGCTTTAGGTGAATGACCACATATTCATGGTTATCTGAGTCATTAAGTGCTTTTTTTGTACAGTTCTTCTGAGTATTCTTGCCACCTTTTCTTAATCTCTTCTGCTTCTGTTATGGCCTTGCTATTTTTGTTATTTATTGTGCCTATCTTTGCTTGAAAGTTTTCCTTGGTATCTCCAATTTTCTTTAAGAGATCTCTAGTCTTTCCCATTCTATTGCATTCCTCTATTTCTTTGCATTGTTTATTTGAGAAGGCTTTCTTATCTCTCCTTCCTATTCTCTGGAACTCTGTATTCAGTTGGGAATATCTTTCCCTTTCTCCTTTGCCTTTCTCTTCTCTTCTTTTCTCAGCTATTTGTAAGTCCTCCTCAGAAAACACTTTGCCTTCTTGCATTTCTTTTTTAGGGGACAGTTTTGATCACCATTTCCAGTATAGTTTTATGAACCTCAGTCCATAGTTCTTCAGGCCCTGTGTCATTTCAAACTACAATTTACCATTGAAAATAAGCAACAGCAGATAAGAAATCCCTGACAGAGATATTTCATTGTGTAAATCAAAAGTTGTACAGCAATAATTTTCACACACTGGAAAGTTATAATGTACAATTCAATTTTTAAGGAATTATTTTCATGAAGAAAGAAAATAAGACAGAAAGTGATAGAGAAGAAAGAAAAGAGAAGAAAAGTAAAGCAAAGCAAAGGAATCAGGGGAGTCTATGGAACCCATCTCACTAACACTGCAGAAAAACATTAAGTTTGAGAAAAGACACACGTAATGTTGTAGAACACAGAATAACATTTTCATATAATAACTAAGATATTTTTCTTCTCAGTTATATCAATTCCCTTTTTTAATCTCTTGGTATTTTCCCCAAAAACAAAACTATGCAGTTGAGCTGTTTGAAGCTTATTGGTCTGAGCCAATACAGGAGTGAGTGACAACCGGAAGAGGATTCAAGTTGGGGTGCATTCCTGAGAAAGGGATTCTTTAATCTTTCTCCCATTTCTGAAGTAAGTTTGAGGGCAACGCATGTGAAAGAAACTCCAGTTAAATGTCAGTGATTCTGAAAATAGAAACTATCCTCTTCTGAAATGAATTTTGGAAATAACATTCTCAAGAGAGTGTCTACTGCTTTGTTAAGAAAAAATGTATCGTAGGGACATGTTTGGACAGGGAGGGCCTGAAGAGGCCCCATCAAGTCTCCCTGACCCTGGAGTTCCATGGTGGAGCTCTGTGGTCAGGCTGGGAAAGACAGATGCATGTGCATACCCTACAGCCATAGGAACACATCCCTCTTAGCAGGAGTGAGAAAGAAGACCATCCATAAGGCTAGAGAGGATAAGTTACAACTCAGTGACTACATCACCACGATGAAGGATGGTAGCCACAAAGCTGATGCTGGCTCCAAGTCATGATGGTATGTATGTGCCTGGAATGTTCCCCTAGGAAAGTGGAATCTGGAATTGAGCGAATTTAAGCTTGAAATGATTGATGATATTCTGGGTAGCCGAGTCTACCTAGACTTGAAAAAATTAAGTTTTCTGCCTCCCAACATAATAATAGCTCAAAGTAAAAATTCAGTTAGGTTTTAAAAAAAGAAAGGTAGTTATATCTTTGCACACCTGAGTTTGTGGCTTGAAAATTCCTACTTTTTCCATTAGCAAATGTGCAGATGTAACTAGCACTTTGCAGATTTTATATCCCAGCTGCATATTAAAGTAGCTGGCATTAGTTTCACCAAAAAACAGAAAAAGCATAAATTTTATCTATGGCACTAATGCTTCCTAGATGGGAATCCTGTTCCCTGATAGAAATATGTCCCTGCCAAAGAATACTTTGTTCCTCCTAATATCTTTCTTCAAGCATTATAGAAAGGGGGCATACTTTCATTTACCAAAGACAAATGCCCATATTTGTAATGCTACAGGATATGTTTCAAGGACAGCCCCTCTGTCTAAATAATTCAGGTACATTTTATGTAAAACTCAGCCCTATTGTTTGTATGGCATTCTTCCTGGGCACAATCATGAGTGAGTCTGAATACTAGGAAATGTATACACTTCCTTCTTCTGGGAGAAGGCTGTCTATACTAGAAGGTTAGTCCTCTAGTTCTTCATCCTTCTGACTGACCCCTCTGCCCCTCTCCTGGTCCTCTTTGGAGATGGAATATTGCACTTTGTTTTAAGGCCTGAGATCATCTTAGCCACAGCAGCCTTCCGCTCCATACTCCTATGGCTCCAAAACTTCCCAACTTTGACCCAACAGCAGCATTCCTTAGCTTCCGCCTGGGGAGTTGCTCGATGCCTGTCTTAGCACTTGTTCACTATTTTGAAGAACAGAGGATGTTCTTCACAAATTAACCTAATTTCCTGGGGCCATTATCTGCCGGCACTTCTGCATGGGTACAGATCCAAGTCTCTCAAAGGCATTATGAAGAGTGGCCCTAACATATTGCAAGTTTGGGGCTTACTAGGGAGTTCCACTGTCTATTGACAGCTCTAATTTGCTTCCTTCCATTTCTGGGCTCTGTACTCAGCTCTACGTTGATGCCAACATCTTTCTAATTTTTTTTTTTTTTTTTTTAGAAGAGACTGAGGTTAACTTTCTAAATTTGCCCTAGATTTGGCTGGTACTGAAAAAAGACTCCCAAAGTCTCAATTCGCATAAATCAATAAAGAGTCAAAATGTCTACCCAGGAATGAAAAAAATAGTTTTCAGTCCAGTCGTATCATTTGTAGAGAATATTTGGGCTGTACTAAAAATAACACATCTTGGCTCACTGATACGTCTGCATAGGTTTTAGTGAATCCTACATTTTCAAAAGTGTACTTAAGCCTCTCTGGTTTGTGGTTGTTTCAGAGATAATAAAGAGTGACTCTGGATTTTGTACCCCAGTCAACTAAAGCAATTCATGTAATAGGCAAACCCACATAGAAAGAACGCTCCATAGAACTTAAATTTCTTGGATGAAATATGAAGTCTCTTTTTCTCAAAATCCTGTGGAAATTTTGTTGTTGCAAATATTTTGAGAAGAAGCCTGAGAGTAATTTTTTATCCCTTTATTTTTTTCCAAACCATATGTTTATTCTCTCTATGTCTAAATTTCTCTCCTCCACATAACTGTGTGTGTGTGTGTATATATATATATATATATATATATATATTTTCCCATGTTGTAACCATCCTCTGACACATTATATATCTTTATAGATTAGATATATATAAACCTTATATATTAGTAAAAATTCTTAGGGTTTTTACTTTTAATTATACCTTTTAAGGCAAAAGATTATGTATCAAATCTGGGGATCTTTTCACAGTTTATCCAGATTGCATGGAATATGGAGGATTGTCTTCCAGGTTTGTTGTATGAGCCTACACTGTTGCTTTGTCTCAATAATGAGGATATTTTCTTCAGAAACTTTAAAGATTTTAAAAATAAATACCACTGAGTTTCAAAGAGACCATTTACTAACTTGTACTTTTCTCAACTTTCTTGAATGTAAACTAATATTTCAAATTGTATATTCAACTCATACCTTTAATAATAATCCTTTCTAGATGATGCTTGAAATGAGATAAGTCTGAGTTTTAAATCCCATTTAAGCCACTTGTATCAAATGGGCTTGAGCATGTTCTCAACCGAATGAACCTAAGTTTTCTCACCTACAAAATGAAGATAATCTGGAAGAGTATTCAACTGGAAAAGATGCTTTGATGATTACACATGACATATATATATATATATATATATATATATATATATACACACACATATGTGTGTATAGATGTGTATATACATATGTGTGTATACATGTGTGTGTGTATGTATGTACGTGTGTATATATATATATATATAGCATTTGCTGCTGCTACTGCTGCTAAGTCGCTTCAGTCGTGTCTGACTCTGTGCGACCCCATAGACGGCAGCCCACCAGGTTCCCCCGTCCCTGGGATTCTCCAGGCAAGAACACTGGAGTGGGTTGCCATTTCCTTCTCCAATGCATGAAAGTGAAAAGTGAAGGTGAAGTCAGTCAGTGGTTTTCTACTCTTAGCAACCCCATGGACTACAGCCTACCAGGCTCCTCCGCCCATGGGATTTTCCAGCAAGAGTACTGGAGTGGGTTGTCATTGCCTTCTCCTATATAGCATTTAGGCAGTGTTTAATATATAAAAGGTACACAAACAAATATATTATCTGAAGCTACTTGTTTAAATTAGTTATAATTTTTAAGCTCCATTTTAAGCCACTGAGTATTTGAATATTATAATTTTTAAGGCAGAATGTTCTATTTACTAATGGTTGTTGATGTGTGTGTGTGTGTGTGTGTGTGTCATTCAGTCATGTCTGACTCTTTATGACCCCATGGATTGTAGACTGCCAGGTTTCTCTGTCCATTGAATTCTCCAGGCAAGAATACTAGAGTGGGTAGCAATTCTCCTCTCCAGGGCATCTTCCCAACCCAGGGATAGAACCCAGGTCTCTTGCATTGTAGTCACATTCTTTATGGTCTGAGCCACTAGGAAAGCCCATGGTTGTTGATACATGTCCTCAATGACCCTACAGGATGGTGCTATGTGAGCAAACTGGAAATTAATTCTCTAAAGTGTTCTAAGGAGACTTAACTTAAATCTTATTAAAAGAAAACTGTGAAAATTAATCAAAATGGCATTTTACACTATTTCTCATGTTTTTCCTTTTCTTTGATATTCTTCATGAACCTGGGAAATACTGAAATTCAAAGTTTGAAGGTAATATCCAAAATTATTCTCTTACTTTTGTATATAATCATTCCGTATACTCAATTCAAATAGGCAGGGGTAAGTGTAGATGTACTGTAGAAATAAATCACTTTAGGGGGAAAAGAAATTGAAAGAGAGTCATTAATTCTGTAACTTGAAAATTTTAAATTATATGTGCAAGTAAGCTATCACCTGGGCATATTAAAATAAAGCAATATTTTAGTAAAACTTTTACAGTATCAGTTCAGTCACTCAGTAGTCTCAAATTCTTTGCGACTCCAGGACTGCCAGGCTTCCATGTCTCTTGCCAACTCCCGAAGCTTGCTCAAACTCACGTCAATCAAGTCAGTGATGCCTTCCAGCCATCTCATCCTCTGTCGTCCCCTTCTACTCCCACCTTCAATTTTTCCCAGCATCAGGGTCTTTTCCAATGAGTCAATTCTTCGCATCAGATGGACAAAATATTGGAGTTTCAGCTTCAGCATCAGTCCTTCCAACGAATATTCAGGACTTATTTCCTTTAGGATTGACTGGTTGGATCTCCTTGCAGTCCAAGGGACTCTCAAGAGTCTTCTTCAACATCATGGTTCAAAAGCATCAATTCTTCAGCTCTCAGTTTTCTTTATAGTCCAACTCTCGCATCTATACATGAGTACTGGAAAAACCATAGCTTTGACTAGATGGACCTTTGTCAGCAAAGTAAATTGTCTCTGCTTTGTAATATGCTGTCTAGGTTGGTCATAGCTTTTCTTCCAAGGAGCAAATGTCTTTTAATTTCAGGGCTACAGTCACCATCTGCAGTGATTTTGGAGCCCAAAAACATAAAGTATATCACTGTTTCTGTTGTTTCCCCATCTATTTGCCATGAGATGATAGGGTCTAAATTTTTTTTGATTATTATTTTAATGCAAATAGGAAGCTTAGTTCTTATTCTGGATGCCACCTCGTAGACAATTCTGCATGTTCATGTTTTCCAGGAAGCTATTCAACAGTTTCATCCAAACTCTAAGAAAAGGCAAAAACACAAACTTGATACAGCTTATCTGAAAATACATATTCTTGTCTTAAAGGCTTTGTTTTATGGGTCCATGTTACTTTTGACCATGATCCATTAAGAGAAATAGTTGTATTTTTCATAAAGTAGCCAAGTTACTTGAAATACTCCGTACAGGTCCTGCTGTCTCATGTGTGTAGGAAGGTTATTTTTGCCATTTCCTCTGATGGATCTATAATTTGGCCTTGCAGGGCAACAGCTTGAGAAATGGCACTCTTTCAGAGGCTGACTCCGAGCCACTGCCTGGGGCAGGAAGTCACTGTCTAAGTCTAGAAGGAACTGAAAGCAGACAAGCAGCATGCTGGCTCTTGGATCACCTAAGGAACGTCAATGAAAGGGAGATGACTTATTTAGCATTCTGTGCTTTTGACCAGTTTCACAGGCCTGATTTCAAACCCATAGCACGAGATGAAGTAGAGGCCCTTTTGTGATCTTTCAAGTTCCTTCCTTGCGTTCACAGGTCGGGAAACATGAAGGGTGTAGGGGAACAGGGATAAGTATTGAGCTTCAGCAGTCTGTTGGCCTCACTCTATGGTTACATCCTTTCTACTCCTTTTTCTGTCCTGATAAGCAAATCCCTGTAATTAATTATGAAATGTGAAAGCCAAGGGTAGCTTTCATGTCTATTTTTCATAGAAAAATCTCATGAAATGTCTATGAGAATTTTATCTCAAGGCTCAGACATAGAATAGAGTAGTGGTCAAGAGAAAAATTAAACTAAACTAGTCTGAGTTCAAATTCCAGCTCTACCTCTTACTGACTGTGTAATTTTTGACAAGTTGATCGATTCTTCTGTCCTTGAGTTTTCTTGCCTAAAAAATTAAAGTACTTAATGTTAAGATTTTTGTGAGGCTTACATTAGTTAATATAGTTTAAAATACTTAGTTTCCTGGGTGATACTTCATAAATGCAATCTATTATAATTATTACTTTAAATATTCCAAAATAGACTTAATGGAATATATATTTGAGTGTCCATTTTCAAAACACAGAATCTAGGCTTTCAAACTCAGAGTATATGACTTATCAGAAGATGCAAGTATCTTCGAATGCTCAGTGTCCAGTCATGAACCTGGGGCACACAAATAGTAAACTGTTTCTTTAAGTTGACATTCCTAAATAAGTTCCTCTTTTCCCTTAATTTTTTCCATATTCACAGAAAAGAAATGTAATTGTGCTTTTGATCAATCAGCAGAAAACCCCACACTGCTCTATGATGAGGGCCCCATGAAATGCAAATTAAGTAATTTGCCCAAAATACAGTTGACAGATAAAATGCAAGATACCAAATTAAATTTGAGAAAATAATAGATACTTTTAGCATAGGTCTGCCATATGAAATATTTAGAATATACTTATATTAAAAAATGTGTAGGTTTATTTGAAGTCTAAAATACACTGAGTGTCCCATATTCTATTTGCTAAGTCTGGCAAACCTAATCCAAGAACTCACCAAGACTGCACTGGTCCTGTCTTGTCCAACAGGAAGATAAAAACAGAAGACTATCAAATATTCTGCTTCCTAGTTAGGAATCACTTCAACTAACTTATAGAATTCATATTTTCAGGAAGATGATAGATCAGATCAGATCAGATCAGATCAGTCACTCAGTCGTATTCGACTCTTTGCGACCCCATGAATCGCAGGACGCCAGGTCTCCCTGTCCATCACCAACTCCCGGAGTTCACTCAGACTCACGTCCATCGAGTCAGTGATGCCATCCAGCCATCTCATCCTCTGTCATCCCCTTCTCCTCCTGCCCCCAATCCATGGATTTATTATATATTTCAAGGTTATTTATTACAAGTTATAATTATTGATTGGTTATTAGATTCATAATCGCCAAATAAAAGTATTTATTCATTTTTATATCTAATATGTGTAATGTCTCACAAACCCAAAATCTGGACTAAAAAGTCTAAACATTTTCTAATTCCCAATTGTAAAAAATATTTACATTTAAAAATTATTTCTGCTCTTCTGTCATCCTTTAAAATGTATAGCATGTTTAAAAGGACATAGAATATGGAAAAAAATCACTTCTGCAAGATCAAATGCTCTTGGTACAAATCAATGCTCTTACATCTTAGTCAGTTCAGGAATGACATTATTAACATGATGTTTACTTCAAAGATAATATTCAAATGTGTTATTTAGAATACTATGCCTAATGAATCTATCAAAAAATAAGCACTGCTATTTTATTCTTACGGTTTTTAACACTTTCTAGGTATACCACTACTGCCTACATACGGGTCTCCGTAACTTTCTTTTTCTAGTCCCCTATTCTCCCATAATCTTCCTTCCCACTAAAATCTCCCGTTCCTTGAAATTGTCTTCTCTAGCCTAGCTTCCGCCACGTCTTCTTTCCGCTCTTCCTCCCCATTCTCTACTACCCTCCAAACTCCCTTCTCTCCCACCACTCATCTACCACCACCACCACCCCAGCCGATCTTGCCCTGCCTGCTGGTTTCTTTTGGGAAAAGGGCATTTCAGAAAGTAGTGGTTCAATTGCATTTGCTCTTCCTTCCCTGTAAAGCACTCTACCCAGGAATACCTTATTAATAGCACATATTTTCTTCTCCTAGTTGGCTTTGCTACTGTTTTAATGATCTTGGTTGTATCTTCATGAGCAGCAAGTATGTGTGCCAAGGTCATAGTTGCCATGAACGGAAAGAAATGACATTAGGCTGATAAAATTTTGCTACGTCATCATCTGTTTTAATTGAGCCAAATTCACATATTTATGCAGAGCTGTTTAATTTAGACATGCACATGCATTATTTTTTAAATGACAGACATTCAATGACATATATCTATTAAGATATAATCAGCTACTGTTTATCATGTCACATCTTTATCATAATCTCGTTTGAAAAGTTTTCATATTGAAAAATTCCTTCCTTATATTTCTGGATTAAAACGCTAAAAACGCAAATTGAAATGTCCTAGTCAGTCTGCTTCTATAAAGTTAGGATTAAGTTATATATATACACATATATATGTATACATATTCTCTACAGTATTTACAAATAAAAACTTAATTTGATAAAAAGACATTTATAATTTATATGTTTATTTATTTAAGTGTTAAATTGAAACATGCTAATTCACCACTGCAGTGGCTATATGAATATGACTATTCAGATACATTGTTCAGATACATTGTCAGAAATTATTTTAAAAATAAGGCATTGATATAAAGTTTTTGTTTCGTTTTATTGAAGTATGGTTGATTTATAATACTGTGTTAGTTTCAGGTATATAGCAAAGTGATTCAGTTATACATATTACATATTCTTTTTCATTATATCAATAGGCTATAGTTCCCTGTCCTGTACAATAAATCCTTGTTGTTTGATATGAAGTGTCAATCTCTTACTTTAATATTAGAGTTTCTTAACTATGTTATTTTGGTTGAACTATCAGTAGCTAACTATAGAAGAAGGAAAATGGGATAATTAACAAAGATCAAAAATTTTTTTAAATCTGTCAAACGTTCCCTAAGGGAAACAAATCTGTATTTTATCCCAGTAAGTTCAAGTAGAAAAAGCTTCTCAGGACAATTCTAATTGTGACAGTACTTTAGATTCAGTTGTTGCTGTTCAGTCGCTAAGTCATGTCCAACTTTTTTATGACCCCATGGACTGCAGGACACCAGGCTCCTCTGTCCATAGGACTTCCCAGGTAAGAATACTGGAGCGGGTTGCCATTTCCTACTCTAAGGGATCTTCCAGACACAGTCCCAGAGATTGAACTGTGTCTCTTATGCCTCCTGCATGGGCAGGCAGGTTATTTTTCACTAGCACCACCTGGAAAGCCCCTCTTCCCAGGAGTTATGATTTTAAGGAACTTCTAATCTCATTGAGTTGCTCAATTCAGTCACTCAGTCATCAGTCTAATCTAGCTGGCTGCCCACTAAACCTATATACATAATAATAAGGAAAGTTTAGGACTATAAGACAATTACAATCCAAGTATCATAGTGGAGAGAGAAATTCCAACTGGAATGATAAAGAAAACTTTTTGGAGGAGGTATTTAATTGGGAAAGGTGGAAAAAAATGGAAGCATTGTATATTGAAATATTTGGTTTGGAATCTCATATCCCTAAATTCAAATCTTAAGGCCACTGTGGTATAGACAGAAGCAAGCTACGTAGTTTCCTCATTTATAATGTAAAACTGGTTAAGAAACTTTGTCAGTCTTTTAATCTTTAACATACAACTCATAGGTTAAATTAGATGAACACATGTGTGTAAGAGAGATAGAGAGAGAAAGGAAGGGAGGGGAGGAGGGAAGGAAGGAAGGGAGATAAGAAGTCTGAAGTATGATTTGCTATAGGGAACCTAGGTAGAAGGAAACTCCGAAGGCAACTACATAACTCCTCAGCTAGCTCACCTTCTCTAGGTAGCAGAGTGAAGGAAAAGGGGCAGGGAATTCAGGACGCTGAAACCTTGTTTCCTACTTGTCTCCTATGTATATAACTTAATAGTATTAATAATTTCAGGTGCTTCAAACTTAAAATTCTTCTCTTTAAGGCTCTCTTTGCCAATTTCATAGCTCTTCTTCTAAAAATTCAATAGCAAATCCATGATATTAAAACATATAACACATAACCTTTAGGAGTGAAATAAAATAGTAATAATAAGTATGTCATAAGCACAATAGTATTTTTTAATACTAATGAGTATGAAAGAAAAAAATTGAAATCAAATACTAGCGTAGCAAATGTGAAGCAATCTGATTCTAGCCATTACTAATTACATATCAAAGTGTGTTTACGTTGTAAGTGAAAAATAAACACATGCAAATTTAATATTTCGGATTTTAGAATTACCCATCTGACAGTTTTGCTATGCTGATTTAAGTATGACTATGCTTATATGCTTCTCTGGTGGCTCAGAGGTTGAAGCGTCTGCTTGCAATGCAGGAGACCTGGGTTGGGAAGATCCCCTGGAGAAGGAAATGGCAGCCCACTCCAGTATTCTTGCCTGGAGAATCCCATGTATGGAGGAGCCTGGTGGGCTACAGTCCATGGGGTCGCAAAGAGTTGGACACGACTGAGCGACTTCACTTCACTTCACTTCACTTCATGCTTATAGAATCATATACAGATGTTGAACTTGATGAATTTTTATTAACTATTGGCACAGACTTACTAGTTTCAAAGAAACATTTTTCTTGATATATTTTGGAAAAATAATCATTAACAATTGAGTTGTGGGAAAATCTTTTGCAGAGGTCATTGCTTTTTTTTCCCCTTTAAGTAAACATGAGTTTTAAAATGCAGTGGGAAGGTGTGAAAAGGGGACTCAATGACTAGTGGTGAAAAGAATTTTTGAAAAACCAGCTAATTTTGTGGCTAGTATATTTAGAAAGACAAGGAGTCACTATGCTTTTGCATTTTGTACAATGAAAATACCCATGGCCAGGTGTAAAATTTGGGAAATACAAAGACAGGCAAATTTGATTCAACAGTGAATTGACTATGACATCATGGCTATATAATTGCTAATAAAATGTCAGTTTGCCAGCACAGGAAAGGAAAGTGCCAGATAAATGCCACTAAGAACTTTAAGTTGTATACATTCAGTACATTTTCAATCTCTCTAACTACTTATGAATTAAAATGGTGTTCTTTCTTTGTAAATGTTAAAATCAAGTGTATTAATTATGGCCCAAAAGGTATACTGGATTTTATTATTTCTAATAGAGCAATAATTTTTGTTCTCTAATACCATAATTTAATGAAAATGAAAAAGGAATTGGTAATAATAATTCAAGATGTATGTGAAGCATTCGTTTATTCATTCACTCAATTAATATATGTCACGTATATTAAATTTTAGACAGCCATGTAAACGATTCTGACAAGTACCAAGGTTTGAAAATTCCTGGTCTGTATAAAATAACACTACTTATATTAACTAATCTTACTTGGTTTCAAAACAGAAAGGTAAAACAGCAAGAGAGCTGTCCCTAATAATCTTTCTGTTCTCTTCCAATTCACTGCCATGGTGCCATATCTGACCCTCATTAGCACTAACTTTTATAGGAACCTTCTACATGCTTCCCTTTTTCCCATTCTATTTGGCTGTTAAAATGCCCAGATACTAGAGCTTCAGTCCTTACTCTAAATTAACTCCATAGAGGATATCAGTCAGTCCACTGACTTCAATCAGCTCTTTCTAAAGACAATACATGTATTTACATCCAGCCCAAATCTATTTCCTGAGTTTTATACTTATGTATTTCACAGTTTAGTGCACATCTCTCAAGTGAGACACAAGGTTATCCCAAACCCAACTCATCCAATGCCCTGCCAAGCTGGGCGTTTTCTCCCATATCAAAATTCAGAGTGACTGCAGTTTTACTCTCCTGATCACGCTTCTAGTGGCTCCATGAGCTGGACATATGGATCTTTCCATGTTTTTCATTGGTTGAACTTGTTTTTCTTTATAATACATCTTTTTTTTTTTCAAATGTCTCTGCCTCTTTCCCCTTACCAACACATGATCTCTGCCTGCCTGGCCACTTGTCTGGATGTTAGACCCTTGATCAAGAAGGTCTTCCCCTCAGGGTCAACATTCTTGAAGGTCCTGGGGCCATGCCCAAGAAGCACTCTCTAATTGCATCCCAGGAAAGAATCTCCCATCTCTGTATCTCATATTCTTTGTGCTAATTTACAACACTCCATCTTCCGTTACAGTTAATTAAACATGACTTACACAGTTAAAGGTAGAACCTAGATTATATTACTTTTGGAATACTGAGCACATCCTGCAGCAGTCCCAGGAACATAAAACTCTATAAAGAAGTAGTTATGAGAGAAATTAATCATTCTCTTCTCTGCAGCTTTGTCTTGCTCTTAAAGGCAATTTATTTTCCTAATTGTTCAGCGGTTTTATGGATATTTGTTTTTTAGTATAAAAACAATGCATTCATTTTATTGTATGTAGATTGGAAATATTGAAAAATATGAAGAAGAAAATGAAAATTGCCTATTATCCTATTACCTTTTGGTAAACACCGTAAATATTTTGCACATTTCCTTCTAAATTCTTTTCCTATGCAGTTATGTTGGTATTTTTGTGTATTTACACATACCATAGTTATTTTATGGTATGCTTTCTATGGTATACCCTATGGATTTCCACAATTTTTAAAGTAGCCAACTGAACATAAATTTTAATAAGTATAGATATTAGCAACAATGTTTCTAATGGTTTTTAAATATCTGTTACTAAAACCTGAAATGCTCTAGAAATATTATACAGTAAATGCAAATAAGGGCTCTAAGATAAAAGAAACTAAGATAGATCTGTTTAGAGTCTCATAAAATGTATATATTTCAAGCTTAGAACCTAAAGTATTTGGGAAATTTGTACTCATGTTTCCACAAATACAAAACAAGAGAAAATGGTTATTGTGAAATAAGTGTGCCCTTTCATTCCTTGATTTAAAAAAATTCTGAACACTTGGCACTATATTAAATATGAAATGAACAAGATGTACCAGGTGACTCTGCTTAAAGAACTTACATAATAAATGGGGAAACAGTTGATATGTAGTTAAAACAATCAGTTCAGTTCAGTCGCTCAGTCATATCCAACTCTTTGTGACCTCATGAACTGCAGCACACCAGGCCTCTAGTCCATCACCAACTACCAGCGACCACCCAAACCCATGTCCATAGAGTTGGTGATACCATCCAACCATCTCATCCTTTGTCATCCCCTTTTCCTCCTGCCCTCAATCTTTCCCACCATCAGGGTCTTTTCAAATGAGTTAGCTCTTTGCATCAGGTGGCCAAAGTACTGGAGTTTCAGCTTCAACATCAGTTCTTCCAAGGAACACCCAGGACTGATGTCTTTTAGGATGGACTGATTGGATCTCCTTGCAGTCCAAGGGACTCTCAAGAGTCTTCTCCAACACCATAGTTCAAAAGCATCAATTCTTCAGCACTCAGCTTTCTTCACAGTCCAACTCTCACATCCATACATGACCATTGGAAAAACCATAGCCTTGACTAGACGGACCTTTGTTGGCAAAGTAATGTCTCTGCTTTTCAATATGCTGTCTAGGTTGGTCATAACTTTCCTTTCTTTATTTCATGTCTGCAGTCACCATCTGCAGTGATTTTGGAGCCCCCAAAAATAAAGTCTGACACTGTTTCCACTGTTTCCCCATCTATTTCCCACGAAATGATGGGACCAGATGCCATGATCTTCATTTTCTCAATGTTGAGCTTTAAGCCAACTTTTTCACTCTCCTCTTTCACTTTTATCAAGAGGCTCTTTAGTTCTTCTTCACTTTCTGCCATAAGGGTGGTGTCATCTGCATAGCTGAGGTGATTGATATTTCTCCCGGCAATCTTGATTCCAGCTTGGGCTTCTTCCAGCCCAGCGTTTCTCATAATGTACTCTGCATAGAAGTTAAATAAGCATGGTGATAATATACAGCCTTGAGGTACTCCTTTTCCTATTTGGAACCAGTCTGTTGTTCCATGTCCAGTTCTAACTGTTGCTTCCTAACCTGCATACAGGTTTCTCAAGAGACAGGTCAGGTGGTCTGGTGTTACAATCTTTTTAAGAATTTTCCACAGTTTATTGTGATCTACACAGTCAAAGGCTTTGGCATAGTCAATAAAACAGAAATAGATGCCTTTCTGGAGCTCTCTTGCTTTTTCGATGATCCAGGAGATGTTGGCATTTGATCTCTCGTTCCTCGGCCTTTTCTAAAACCAGCTTGAACATCAGGAAGTTCACAGTTCACATATTGCTGAAGCCTGGCTTGGAGAATTTTAAGCACTACTTTACTAGAGTGTGAGATGAGTGCAATTGTGCGGTAGTTTGAGCATCCTTTGGCATTGCCTTTCTTTGGGATTGGAATGAAAACTGACCTTTTCCAGTCCTGTGGCCACTGCTGAGTTTTCCAAATTTGTTGGCATATTGAGTGCAGCACTTCCACAGCGTAATCTTTCAGGATTTGAAATAGCTCAACAGGAACTCCATCACCTCCACTAGCTTTGTTCATAGGGATGCTTCCTAAGGCCCACTTGTCTTCACATTCCAGGATGTCTGGCTCTAGGTCAGTGGTCACACCATCATGATTATCTGGGTCGTGAAGATCTTTTTTGTACAGTTCTTTTGTGTATTCTTGCCACCTCTTCTTAATATCTTCTGCTTCTGTTAGGTCCATACCATTTCTGTCCTTTATTGAGCCCATCTTTGCATGAAATGTTCCCTTGGTATCTCTAATTTTCTTGAGGCGATCTCTAGTCTTTCCCATTCTATTGTTTTCCTCTATTTCTTTGCACTGATTGCTAACTCTGCATTCAAATGTGTATATCTTTCCTTTTCTCCTTTGTTTTTTGCTTCCCTTCTTTTCACAGCTATTTATAAGGTCTTCTCAGATAGCCATTTTGCTTTTTTGCATTTCTGCTTTCTTGGTGATGGTCTTGATTCCTGTCTCCTGTACAATGTCACGAACTTCCATCCATAGTTCATCAGGCACTCTATCAGATCTAGTCCCTTATCTCTATTTCTCACTTCCACTGTATAGTCATAAGGGGTTTGATTAAGGTCACACCTGAATGGTCTAGTGGTTTTCTCCACTTTCTTCAATTTCAGTCTGTATTTGGCAATAAGGAGTTCATGATCCGAGCCACAGTCAGCTCCCGATCTTGTTTAAGGTAAAAGAAACCCAAGTAAGACAGTAGGCACTGAAAGAGCAGATCAGAGGGCAGACAGACTGAAACCACAATCACAGAACTAGCCAATCTGACCACTCAGACCACAGCCTTGTCTAACTCAATGTAACTAAGCCATGCCATGTGGGGCCATGCAAGATAGCTGTGTCATGGTGGAGAGGTCTGACAGAATGTGGTCCACTGGAGAAGGGAATGGCAAACCACTTCAATATTCTTGCCTTGAGAACCCCATGAACAGTATGAAAAGGCAAAAAGAAAGGACACTGAAAGATGAACTCCCCAGGTCTGTAGGTGCCCAATATGCTACTGGAGATCAGTGGAGAAATAACTCCAGAAAGAATGACAGGATGGAGCCAAAGCAAAAACAATACCCAGCTGTAAATGGGACTGGTGATAGAAGCAGGGTTCGATGCTGTAAAGAGCAATATTGCATAGGAACCTGGAATGTCAGGTCCATGAATCAAGGCCAAATGGAAGTGGTCAAACAGGAGATGACAAGAGTGAACATCGACATTCTAGGAATCAGCAAACTAAAATGGACTGGAATGGGTGAATTTAACTCAGATGACCATTATATCTACTACTGTGGGCAGGAATCCCTTACAAGAAATGGAGTAGCCATCGTAGTCAACAAGAGAGTCCAAAAAGCAGTACTTGGATGCAATCTCAAAAATGACAGAATGATCTCTGTTGGTTTCCAAGGTAAACCATTCAGTGTCATGGTAATCCAAGTCTATGCCCTGACCAGTAACACTGAAGAAGCTGAACAGTTCTATGAAGATCTACAAGACCTTCTAGAACTAACACCCCCAAAAGATATCCTTTTCATTATAGGAGACTGGAATGCAAAAGTAGGAAGTCAAGAAACACCTGGAATAACAGGCAAATTGGGCCTTGGAGTACAGAATGAAGCAGGGCAAAGGCTAATAGAGTTCTACCAAGAGAACTCACTGGTCATAGCAAACACCCTATCCCAACAACACAAGAGAAGACTCTTCACATGGACATCACCAGATGGTCGACACATAAATCAGTTAAAACAATAATGGGGATCAATACAACCTGGAATAAGTTCCAAGAAGGAAATAAAAATGATGCTGCCCAAAAAAATGCCTATGAGACCTGCTTTAGAAACAATAAACAAGGGAAGAATCAGCTGCCAGAACAGGGGAACCTCTCCTGAAAAAAAGAACTGAAAGTGCTTGGTGCTAAGGACAGACAGATGTGCCGTCCTTTTGGAAAGGCCTTTGCTGATGCTGAAACTGGCATTAAAGGAAAAAGTCTATGAGAGGAGTTGAATTTGTGGGCAAAAATTGGATCATAATGGACAATATATTTGGTCTTCGCTATTCTGCTGCTGCTAAGTCACTTCAGTTGTGTCTGACTCTGTGCGACCCCATAGACGGCAGCCCACCAGGCTCCCCCATCCCTGGGATTCTCCAGGCAAGAACACTGGAGTGGGTTGCCATTTCCTTCTCCAATGCATGAAAGTGAAAAGTGAAAGTGAAATCACTCAGTTGTGTCCAACTCTTAGCAACCCCGTGGACTGCAGCCTACCAGGCTCCTCTGTCCATGGGATTTTTCAGGCAAGAGTACTGGAGTGGGGTGCCATTGCCTTCTCTGTTTTGCTATTCTACAAGCATATAATAGAGTAGATCTATAATATATCTAAATATAAAAGCTGCTTAGACTGCAATTCCTCCTGTCACTTCTCCTTGTGTTTTATATATATATATATATATATATATAGAGAGAGAGAGAGAGAGACAGCAGTTAATACCCCCCAGTCAGATTACAAATGAGTACATTTTCTAACTCAATCATTTATAAAGCATATTATAAACAGATTTTTTTAAACTTTGGGTAAAACTGAATGCATTTAATGCAGTGCCACACACAGAAATGTTGTTGGAATCTGAATCACTGTTATTACAAAGATGAGAATGTGAAATTCAGACATATTGGAGGAAATTTATACCCAATATCAATCACGCTGGTTTGTGTTTTATCTTCTTTGAATGAAAATAAGTGAAATAGGAACCCATGGAAATGGAAAATAAGTCTGAATATCACCTCAATAAATTACTCTGTAAATTGTTTACACCATTAACATCTCACATTAAGTCATATAGATTAAAAATATATGAATTATCAATTTTTAACCTGGAGGCCATTTTTTACCACTTAGACTTTCCTTGGATGCCTCTGCCCCATATATTTCAACTGAATTATGAACCTGCCTGAAGCTGAGTAAACCTGGCCAAAATGTGCTTTCCACTAGTGTTATGTGTTAGTTTTGGATGCAGAGCAAAACGATTCAGTTGAACACATGTTTTTTCATATTCTTTCCCATCGAGGTTTATCACGGGATATTGAACACCGTTCCCTGTGCTGTCCAGTAGGACTTGTGGCCTATCCACCGTAAATGTAATGCTTGCAGCCAGTCCGTCCCTCTCCTTTCCCCCGCCCCCGTGGCAAACACAGGTTTGACTTCTGTGTGTGAGTCTGTTTCTGTTTTATAGATAGGTTCATTTGTGCCACAGTTTAGATCCCACATACAAGTGATATATGGTATCTGTCTTTCTCTTTCTCACTTCACTTAGTGTTGCTGTAAATGGTATATTTTGTTTTTCTTTATGGCTGAGTAGTACTCCATTGAATTAATATATATTGTATACATACCACATCTTTTTTTTAACTAAATATTTATTGACTAAATAACATAACCTTAATGCAACTCTGCATTTCTTTATGAAACCAGGAAATTAGATTATCTCAGCATATGTATAATATTTCCTTTAAAACAGTTTACATTTTATTTTATTTTATTTTTGCTTTAAAAACCCCATGTATTTAGAGATAAAATGTCCACTTTTAAATGATAGGTATCTGGTGGTGGTGGTGCTTTAGTCACTAAGTCATTTCTGACTCTTGCAACCCCATGGACTACAGCCCACCAGGCTCCTCTGTCTATGGGATTTCCCAGGCAAGAATACTGGAGTAAGTTGCCATTTCCATCTCTAGGGGGTCTTCCTGAACCATGAATATCAGACCAGTGTCTCCTGAATTGCAGGCTGTTTCTTTACCACTGAGACCTTTGGGGATTCCCTGATAGATATACCTAAGAAGCCAGGGGAAGGAAAATTAGAAAAAAAAAAAAATACCACATCTTTATCCATTCACCTGCTGATAGACATCTAGGTTGTTTCCATATTTGGGCCATTGTGAAAAGTATTGCTATGAACATTGGGGCTCCTGTATATTTTTAATTTTAGTTTTGTCTGGATATATGCCCAGGAGTGGGACTGATGGATCGTATGGTAATTCTATTTTCAGTTTTCTGAGGAATCTCTGTATGTTTTCCATGGTGTCTGCACAAACTTGTATTCCCACCAACAGTGTGGGAGGGTTCCCTTTAATCCATATCCTCTCCAGAATTCATTATTTGTAGACTTTTCAATGATGGCCATTCTGACCAGTGTCACGTGGTACCTCATTGTATTTTTGATTTGCATTTCTCTAACAATTAGTGATGTTGAGCATTTTTTCATGTGCCTTTTAGTCATTTGTATGTCTTCTTTGGATAACTGTCTATATAGGTGTTCTGCCATTTTTTGATTGAGTTGTTTGCTTTTTTGCTATTGAGTTCTATGAGCTATTCATGTTTTGGAAATTAAGCACTTATTGATTACATTGTGTTTGCAAGTATTTTCTCCCAGTCCATAGGTTGTCTTTGCATTTTGTTTATAGCTTCCTTTGCTGTGCAAAAGCTTATAAATTTTATTAGGTCCATGTGTATATTTTTGCCTTTATTTCTATTGTCTTGGGAGACTGACCTAAGAAAACATTGGTACACTTTATGTCAGAGAATATTTTGCCTGTGCTCTCTTCTATGAGTTTTATGGTGGCATATCTTATACTAAGTCTTTAACCCTTCTGAGTTTATTTTCATGTGTGGTGTGAAAGTGTGTTCTAATTTCATTGATTTACCTATGGCTGTCCAGCTCTCCCAATACCACCTGCTGAAGAGACTGTCTTTTCCCCATAGTATATTCTTGCTTCCTTTGTTGAAGATTAATTGGCTGTATGTGTGGGGGTTTATTTCTGAGCTCTCTATTCTGTTCCATTGATCCATATGTCTGTTTTGGTGCCAGCATGCTGTTTTGGTTACTATAGCTTTGTAGTGTCATCTGAAGTCTTGGGAAGGTTATGCCTCCTGCTTTGTTAAAAGATGCATATTTTTTAGTGAGCAAGAATGAGAGAAACATTATGGTTACAGAACCTAAAAAGCATGCACACATGTATAGATAGAGTAAAATTTAGATAAAAGCTAGGTAGAGAGAGTAAAAATTAGCTACTAAAATTGTCCTTGGAGTTTGGAAATGAAAGACCATTTTTTAAGAAAGTCAGCATAGATGTAATTACTAGGGAAAACTTGGAAATTCATAAAAAATAGCCTCAGCTCTTTTATACTTCAGAATTGAAGGAACAGAGACCTAAAAAACATACATGACTTCCAGAAAGAATTCTTTACCTATGCTAAAAATGGAGAATACAGTAACCTGGATGATACAAGGTCACTTTGTCTAGAAAGTGGAGTCGATGTTCCAGACAAAGTAGCCCTGGATTAGCACCTTTGAAGAAAAAAAGGGCATGCGTCCCTTTCTCTTTAGAAGAGATGCCCCTAGGTTGTACTTTGAAGGACTGAGCAATCATCCATCCATGGGTTTCATGATGAAAGAGCAGATTTGCCTTGAGTCTTGAGGTAACTGTATATATGAAATGAAGAATTTAAAATAACATTATTTAAATTTTGCATGTTCACATATTTTACTGTATCTGCTATTCCAAAATGTCATTCCCTTCTCCACAACCATGATTGATATGATGTTTGTCACAATGCACATAAAGCACGAGGGCTATGGCAACACTGGGACTAGATAAGTTCACCCACCTGAGATAAAATGGATTCAAAGCATCCCCACATCCAAAAAGGGTCTTAAACACTGAGTCCCTTTCTTCTTTTGCCCCAAAGATCAGAGACCGAGTTTAGGGTCATACTCTTGGATGAGAAGCTCTGAGCCCTAAGCCTTGTCTACTGCACACTGGCTGCAAAATCTTAGGCAAATTATTTAACCTCTCTGTTAATTGGTTTTGATATCTCTGAACAATATACGTGTAAGTGCTATATGATGCCACTGAGTATAGAAGACCTAATATAATTAATATGCTGTTAAAATTATTTTAATATGTCAAAAAAAATCTTGATTTTCCAATGGCTGCCAACCACTATAGTATTAAAATATATATATTCTCTTATGTAATACTCAGTTATATTTGGGGTCAAGCAATCTAAGAGGTCTGATACTTGAACTTTTATGTTCAAGCTCTATTACATGTAGCATAGCATTCTTCATTACCAATGTATGCAAGCTGAAAAGCATACCACATCCTTTATATCTCTTGTATTATTGATTACATCTGTAAATAAAAAAGCTAAATTATTACTTGGTTCAGAACAGCTTGTTTGCTGCTTTTTTGTTAATACTCCAGTTACACATAGATTTTGCATGACACCAGAGCATTATTTAGCACACACTTTGCTGTTTAGAAGTGCTTAAGCACTCTTTCCTACCATCACCAAACCCAAGCATAGCTGCCAATTTTCAGAGTCAACCAGAAGTGTGATGAGCTTGTAACAAACAGGGTTTAAAGAGGTAGAATCAATGAGTATACTCAGCATTACTGTACTGTATACCCCAAAGGAATGGCAGAAGGATACCTGGCCAGGTATTAATGGCTGATATCTTATGGGGCATAACAGTGATTTCCGAAAAGTTGGCTACATGGGTTTGGAGGCTATTCTTTGGGAGACATATCACATCCATCCACAGAAATTATAATTACTGCATAATCCAAGCTGAAATTGTTGGAGCCAGCTTTATTGGTGTATCGTTTGTTTTATTTTTCCTCTGAGAGTCTGGAAAATAGGTAATTATTGTAGACAACTGTATACACAAACACACACACAGAGAATAGAGAATTACCACCATTTCCAGGTTTACCTTCACCCTTGTCAATACATCTCCCCATCATTAATAGTTTTCCAATCCTAGGGCCAGAACACATTCTTTATACTGAGTTTAAATTCCATGCATTTTTTTGCTCTTGAAATGGATGGCGTTTTTTTTTGTTGTTGTTGTTGTTGTTGTTGGCATGTATGAGAGCACACATGTCTTCTTTAACAAGAATGAAAGCAGGAGGGCTTGCTAAAGCACGTTTTTTCAAAATTGGACACAGTTTTAACAATTCACAAAATTGCTATTACTGGATTTATGGCTTAACTTCACTGAGGTAAATAAGCACTTTTATTCTACTTTAACTGGGAAAACATTTGCTAAGTTGGTCTCACACCTCTGTGGACATTATCTGCCTCATCTCCCTGAAGCATCTAGGTTATAGTCAAATTTCTCTTTCCTAACATTTAGTGCTATATAAAATGATGCTGTTATTGTTTGCCTGTCACTAGGTAATAATTTTAGAGAAAGCTAAAGTCAAGATAATTATAAAATACACTTGAATAATTTCTTTAGGGGAGGAGAAGTAAAGGTTACTATATATTCTTTTTGCTGCTGTTTTTCTAGCATTTAATTTCTGTTCCCAACCAGCTCAACAACTAGTTTCAGCCTCTCATTGTCACAGAAAAAAATATGTATATACTGGCCTCTCCCTGTTGAGAATTTTATTTCCTTTTTATACTTAAAAGGTCCAATCCTCTAGGTCTAAGTAATAGTTATATGTGAAATGATGACTCTAATCCTCACCTAATTGCTACTTTTATGGGGAAATCTGGGTTAGTCACAAGTTTTACATTTCTCTTTTATGAAATTATTTTTGCCAATCTTTTGCCTTAGTTGTATAGTTATATATCTTGAATGCTATAGTTATATATCTTGAACTTCCTTGTGAAATATGTAATACATACACAGTTGTATTATAGATGTATATATAGCTCCACATATAGAAGAAAATTTGTTAACATACATGAATTATTCAAACAATTTGCCTAATGTTATTACTAGCATTCTTTTAAAAATACTTTTCCATTTTGGAAATGTTTACAGAATTTTCAGAAAAGATAATAAAGCATTACCCATAATTTCAACTGGCTAACCAATATTATCGTTTTATGTTTAAAACTCAGATGCACGGTACTGGATGCTTGGGGCTGGTGCACTGGGATGACCCAGAGGGAAGGTAGGGGAGGGAGGAGGGAGGAGGATTCAGAATGGGGAATGCGGGTATACCTGTGGCGGATTCATTTCGATATTAGGCAAAACTAATACAATATTGTAAAGTTTAAAAATAAAATAAAATTTAAAACCTGTTTAAAAAAAAAAAAATGAACAGTAAAAAAAAAAAAAAACAACTCAGATCTCAATATGTCTCTATACTGAATTTGTTCTGCTCCACCCGCACCCACATTTCCTAGAACCTGAGATCAGTTTCAGTTTCTGAAGCCTCTCCAACTTATCTCTCAGACTATGTAGGAGGTCTCACATATATTCCCAAACTCAAAACTTGGGTCACCAGGAGGGAGCCCACAGAATCAGTGGTTCCTGAGAAATTCCCTAGTGGTCTAGTGGTTAAGACTGTGCACTTTCACTGCTGAGGCCCTGGATTCCGTCCCTGGTCTGGGAACTAAGATCCCACAACCCTCATCATGTGGCTTATTATTTTTCAAAAATTATATTATATAAAAACATCTATTTCTGCTTTATTGACTATGCCAAAGACTTTGACTGTGTGGATCACAATTAACTGTGGAAAATTCTGAAAGAGATGGGAATACCAGACCACCTGATCTGCCTCTTGAGAAATCTGTATGCAGGTCAGGAAGCAACAGTTAGAACTGGACATGGAACAACAGACTGGTCCAAATAGGAAAAGGAGTACGTCAAGGCTGTATATTGTCACCCTGCTTATTTAACTTCTATGCAGAGTACATCATGAGAAACGCTGGGCTGGAAGCAGCACAAGCTGGAATCAAGATTGCCGGGAGAACTATCAGTCACCTCAGATACGCAGATGACACCACCCTTATGGCAGAAAGTGAAGAGGAACTAAAAAGCCTCTTGATGAAGGTAAAAGAGGAGAGTGAAAAAGTTGGCTTAAAACTCAACATTCAGAAAACTAAGATCATGGCATCTGGTCCCATCACTTCATGGGAAATAGATGGGGAAACAGTGGAAACAGTGTCAGACTTTATTTTTCTGGGCTCCAAAATCACTGCAGATGGTGACTGCAGCCATGAAATTAAAAGACGCTTACTCCTTGGAAGGAAAGTTATGACCAACCTAGATAGCATATTCAAAATCAGAGACATTACTTTATCAACAAAGGCAAAGGCTATCCTTGTCTAGTCAAAGCTATAGTTTTCCCAGTGGTCATGTATGGATGTGAGAGTTGGACTGTGAAGAAGGCTGAGCGCCAAAGAATTGATGCTTTTGAACTGTGGTGTTGGAGAAGACTCTTGAGAGTCCCTTGGACTGCAAGGAGATCCAAACAGTCCATTCTGAAGGAGATCAGCCCTGGGATTTCTTTGGAAGGAATAATGCTAAGGCTGAAACTCCAGTACTTTGGGCACCTCATGTGAAGAGTTGACTCATTGGAAAAGACTCTGATGCTGGGAGGGATTGGGGGCAGGAGGAGAAGGGGACGACAGAGGATGAGATGGCTGGACGGCATTGCCAACTCGATGGACATGAGTCTGAGTGAACTCCGGGAGTTGGTGATGGACAGGGAGGCCTGGCATGCTGCAATTCATGGGGTCGCAGAGTCGGACATGACTGAGCGACTGAACTGAACTGAACTGATATATATACACATATGTTAATATGTGTTGATCTCAATCTCCTAATTTATCTGTCCCCCCACCTCCATTGTCCCCTTTGGTAACCATAATAAGTTTGTTGTCTATGTTTATGAATCTATTTCTGTTTTGTAAATAAGTTCATTTGTATCATTTTTTAGAGTACACATGTGAGTGTGCTAAGTCACTTCATCCATGTCCAATTCTTTGCAACCCTATGGACTGTAGCCCTCCAGGCTCCTCTGTCCAGGGGATTCCCCAGGCAGGAATACTGTAGTAGGTTGCCATTTTCTTCTCCACAGTATCTTCCCAGGGATCAAACTCACATCTCTTACATCTCCTGCATTGGCAAGCCAGTTTCTTACCACTAATGCCACCTGGGAAGCTCCCACATATGAGTTATATCATATCATTTTTGCCTTTCTCTGTCAGACTTACTTAACTTTGTTTGAATCTCTAGGTACATCCATGTTGCTGCAAATGCAAATGGCATTATTTCATTCTTTTTTATAGCTGAGTAATTTTCTATTGCATACACACACACACACACACACACACACACTACATCTCCTTTCCCATTCTTTTGTTGCTGGATATTTAGGTTGCTTCCATGTCTTGGCTACTGTGAATAGTGCTGCTGTGAGCATTGGAGTGCAGGTATCTTTCCAGTTTAGAGTTTTCTCTGGATTCAAAATTATACACAAAATAATAATAAGTCATTTATTGAGTAGCAGAATTACCATATGTTTTACTAGAAATTTTCAACATATTACCTAATTGTTTCTGAAAATAATTCAGTGCTGTAGGCATTATCATCTCCCTTTCAAAGGTAATAAAGAAACCGAGAAATAGCAATGCTTGGTGAATTGCAACTAAGGCACAGTGATCTCACCTCAGTGTTAAAATATCCTATGATTCAGCACCAAGATGAACAAATATTTCTCAGGCAGGACTACTTGAAAATCCAAAATTTATTATCTCTCTGTAACAATTTACTCCCACTGATGATAATGAAAATATCCTTTTATTGTACCTTCTTTTGTACTTTGTATGCAACATATATCCTTTACTTACATGCAGCTCTATTCTCTGTTTTTCCGTACCAAATAAATGTGTCACATTTAGTATCAAATGCTGCTGCTACTGCTGCTAAGTCGCTTCAATCGTGTCCGACTCTGTGCGACCCCATAGACGGCAGCCCACCAGGCTCCCCCATCCCTGGGATTCTCCAGGCAAGAACACTGGAGTGGGTTGCCATTTCCTTCTAAACTGCCATATATAATGATATTTACATACCATTACATAAATAATACCATTTATATATGGAAGTTGTGTATATATATAATGTATAATTCTTACCTCACCAAATAGACTTTAACTTCACTGTGGGCAGACCGTTAGCTGTGCAGTGAACTCTAGAACATCTAGGGCAATGCAGAGTGTACAGGCATTTACTGAATACCCACGGTCTTATAAGTTTATTTTTTAAGAGTGTTACAGAGCTATGTAATGGTATGACCAACAGCTCAGTCTTTTAAAATGAAGGATTTAGTAACTTGAAGTATATTTACTTCATCAATTTTTCTGTCCTTCAGCGGTTAGATCCTTTTTCTGCTTAAAGGTTATACAAGACTGATGGTAATATTTTTAACATGCATTAGTTTACCAGACAGACTTCACAAGGATCAGAGTATTATTGATCTAGATGTATTTTTTCTTCCTACTGCCTCAGCACACCTCTCCAGCCAAGTACCAATTTACACAGAATGTGTAAATAAACTTCTTACTGCTACTGCTGCTGCTGCTAAGTCGCTTCAGTCATGTCCAACTCTGTGTGACCACATAGACGGCCTCCTACCAGGCTCCTCTGTCCCTGGGATTCTCCAGGCAAGAATACTGGAGTGGGTTGCCATTTCCTTCTCCAATGCATGAAAGTGAAAGGTGAAAATTAAGTCGCTCAATCGTGTCCAACTCTTACCAACCTCATGGACTGCAGCCCACCAGGCTCCTCCATCCATGGGAATTTCCAGGCAAAGTACTGGAGTGGGGTGCCATTGCCTTCTCCCAAACTTCATACAAACATGCACAAAAAATATTGAACTTCTTAGCATCATTAAAAAGAAAAAAAACTACCACTTTACAGTTGGAAAATGTCAATACATATTGAAGAGCAATATATCACTAATAATTTTTAAAAGTCATATAATAATGGATTAGCTAAACAGAAATAATACTTTTAATGCTCATGATATAATATAGATATTATTTAAACATGTTCTTTTAGCTGGGAACTATCAGGCATATTTTTCTCAATTTAAGGAAAATACTCAATTAACAAATAATGCTATTAGAGACAAATGTCAACTTCAAATAAATGAGTACAATATGAAGCAATTTGAGTGAGAATAACTTTCATTTTTGTATGGGTCTGAAATTTCAAAGATTTTCTGATCATGAAGAGGCCCTTTAAGACACTGCTGCCTTTTTTAGAATGTTAAATGCCTGGACATGACCCGAAATAGTCCACATACCTGTAAACTGAGAACAAGATTCATCATACACTAGGAATGCAGAAAAATGAAGCGCAGGGAAGGAAAACACATATGGCATTTCACATGGCAATAATGAGGCTAAGTTGATTTTTGTATCCAAACTGCAGATAAAAATCCAAAGCTTATAAAATCAAAAGGCCTAAAACAATAATAAAAGCAACCAAGGATTTCTCAGGCTTCTCCCAATTCTGATATACTGAATCAGTTCAAATGGGTAATAAGAATATTTAATTCATTGATCTTTGAGTTATATTTCACTTCTCTGAAGCTCAAATTCTAAATATAGAAGGGAAAAGGAAAGAAAAGGGAAAAACCTAAATTTTAATTCAACAGACAGGATGCACATTTAAAGGGCTCACTGAAGTGATAAGCGCAACTTTATAGATTATTCATATGAAAAATAAGGCATTTATAAATAAATCTACACAAGTACACACATAGAGTCGGCCTTTTTGTCTTTCTGTATTCCTCTCTTTCTAATTAGCTGTATGAAGTCTTAGGACTATCTGATCTATAGTTTTCAGGCAAACAGATCCAAGTGCAAAGTATTATTGCCTCAACATCGAAAAGTCTATTTCAGTTGCTCACATATTTTTCCCTAATGTCTGTTTTGAGGACTAGATTAAAGACTGAAATACAAGCTTACTCTGTCTTCCTACAAAAGGACATTTACAAAATTTAACTGAACCTGACAGTAATTTACCGTATACCCAGAGGGAGGGTATGGGGAGGGAGGAGGGAGGAGGGTTCAGGATGGGGAGCATGGTATACCTGTGGTGGATTCATTTTGATGTTTGGCAAAACTAATACATATTGTAAAGTTTAAAAATAAAATAAAATTAAAAAGAGGAAAAAAAAAGAAAGAAAAATACCTTCTTGAAGAATTGCTTATTTCACTTTTTAAAGGAATTTTTAAAAATATCGATAATTTATCCTAAAAGTACGCTTGAAATATTTCGTTCTATTTAATGACAGGGTATTACCTATATATCCTTCCCCCTACTTTATGAATACCATGTAATTTAAAGCAGAAATTACATGAAATATCAAAAGATTCACTCAAATCTTAGCCTGTTATCTTTATGTTATAAATGACAATTTTTATTTTTAATAAAAGCAATATAATAATCTTAGTTTATATCATTACTCAGTATAGAATTACATAACTTTTCTGCAGATAAGGAAGGAAACATTTATTCTCCAACGATCTATAAAGAAAAAAACATTTATTCTAGTATAAATGTGAATAAACCCCTACTATTTTTTTTTCTCAAACATCTGCTAACTATGACTTTTGAATTATACCCTGTAATTTTCTCTCAAATTAACTGCCTGCCTACATTTCTTGGGCTTCCAGGGGGAGCTAGTGATAAAGAACCCACCTGCCAATGCAGGAGGCAGAAGAAACTCAGGTTTTGTTCTTGGGTTGGCAGGATCCCCTGGAGAAGGGCATGGCAACCCACTCGAGTATTCTTGCCTGGAGAATCCCATGGGCAGAGGAACTTGGCAGGCTATAGCAGAAGAGTCGCAAAGAGCCGGACATGACTAAAGTAACTTAGCATGCATTTCTTACATTTGTCCATTCACAGAATACTTTTTCAGTGTCCCTCATGTTTCAAGTACTAGCATATTCTCTAGGACCACAGAGATAGAGCTTACCCCCAAGAACTTCCAGCAACTGTAGGAGACAGAGAATTGGCAATAACAACATAATTGAGAAAGTATCCATGGTAGAGGCTCACTGTCACAAAATTTCTGAAGCACCTATCTTGATTCAAGAAAGTTAAAAAAGCCTTAGAAGAAAAGATAATATTTGAACTGACTCTTTAATGACAAGTGTTATTTAAGAAGCTTGACAAGGCATGTGAAGATGTTCCAGATAAAGGAAATACTAGCTGAAATGACTCAGAAGTACAAGGGAGGATACCTCACTCAGGAAATGGCAAGAATTTCAGTAAAGCTAGTTAAGTCTTGAAGTTGTAGCAAGATATTAAAATAGAAATGTACAAAGAGGATTGATTATAAGGGTCCTTGTGCTACTGCTGCTGCTAAGTCACTTCAGTCGTGTCCGACTCTGTGCGACCCCATAGACGGCAGCCCACCAGGCTCCCCCATCCCTGGGATTCTCCAGGCAAGAACACTGGAGTGGGTTGCCATTTCCTTCTCCAATGCATGAAAGTGAAAAGTGAAAAGTGAAAGTGAAGTCACTCAGTCGCGTCCGACCCTCAGCGACCCCATGGACTGCAGCCTTCCAGGCTCCTCCATCCATGGGATTTTCCAGGCAAGAGTACTGGAGTGAGGTGCCATTGCCTTCTCTGAAGGGTCCTTGTAAGTGTATCTAAAAAGTTTGGACTTTGGCCTGAATGTAAAAGGGAGGCACTGAGTGATTTTGCTGTTGTTCAGTCACCAAGTTGTGTCCAACTCTTTGTGACCCCATAGACAGCTGCATGCCAGGCCTCCCTGTCCCTCTCCATCTCCTAGTTTGCCCAAGTTCATAACCATTGAATTGGTGATGCCATCCAACCTCTCATCCTCTGTCACCCTCTTCTCTTTCTGCCTTCAATCTTTCCCAGCATCAGAGTCTTTTCCAATGAATTGGCTCTTCGCATCAGGTGGCCAGTGTATTGGAGCTTCAGCTGCGGTCCTTCCAATAAATATCCAGGGCTGACTTTCTTTAGGATTCACTGGTTTGATTTCCTTGTTGTCCAAGGGACTCTAAAGGGTCTTCTCCAACACCACAGTTTGAAAGCATCAATTCTTCAGTGCTCTGCCTTCTTTATGAGCCAGCTCTCACATCCATAGATAACTAAAGACCATAGCCTTACTATCCAGATCTTTGTTGGCAAAGTGATGCCTTTGCTTTTTAATACACTGTCTAGGTTTGTCATAGCTTTCCTGTCAAGAAGCAGTTGTCTTTTAATTTCATGACTGCAGTCACCATCTACAGTGATTTTAGAGCCCAAGAAGAGGATACCTATCACTGCTTCCACCTTTTCCCTTTCTATTTGCCATGAAGTGATAGCATTTGATGCCATGATCTTAGTTTTTTTGTTAAAAAGGTATATATTTTACAAAGATTACTCTGGCAGCTATGTGGTGGATAATCTGATAGATTGGAGTCAGAGATATCAATGAAAAAACTATCCTAACAATATGAATTCATCCAATCCAAGAGCACAGGATATCTTTCCATTTCTTTGAGTCATCTTCAATTTCCCTTTAATGTTTTGTAGTTCTCAGTACATAAGTCTTTCACCTCCTTGGTTAGGCTTATTCCTACCTATGGTTTTGTTTTTTTTTTTGGGGGGGGGATGTGATTTTAAAAGAATTGTTTCTGTTTCTTTTACATTCCCTTTCTGGAGAAGGAAATGGCAACCCACTCCAGTATTCTTGCCTGGAGAATCCCATGGACGGAGGATCTTGGTGGGCTACAGTTCACGGGTTGCAAAGAGTCGGACACGACTGAGCAACTTCACTTCACTTTACTTCACTTCTGGTATTTCATGGTTAGTGTAAAGAAATGCAACTGATTTCTGTGTGTTAATCCTGATACTTTGCTGGATTCATTTATCAGTTCTAGTAGTTTTGTGTGGAGTCCTTAAGGTTTTCTATAAATAATATTATGCCACCTGCATATAATGACAATTTTACCTCTTCCCTTCCAACGTGGATACTTTTTATTTCTCTTTCTTGTCTGATTACTGTGGCTAGGACTTCTGTGTTGAAAAGAAGTGGTGAGAGAGGGCATCCTTGTCTTGTTACAAATTCTAATATCCTAGGTAAGAAATAAAGCAGGCTTTGCTAATGAAATCTAGTTGCAATGTGGTGTTAGTTGCTCAGTCGTGTCCGACTCTTTTGCAACCCCATGGACCAGAGCCCACCAGTCTCCTCTGTCCATGGAATTCTCCAGGCAAGAATGCTGGTGTGGGTTGCCATGCTCGTCTCCAGTTGCAACGTGGAACATGAGAGATTTGATACATATTTAGAAAATAGATAAGTCTGTACTTGGTGATAGACTGAATGACATAAGGGAAAAAGAGGGTTTTAAGGCTACCCCAAGTTTCTATTTTAGATGGATGAATGTGGAAGATGGTAAATACACGGTTTGAAAATGAAATATTGTGGGTTTGGGTTAAGATGTGGTGATTACAATTTTGACACGTTGTTGGGTCTTGAACAGTTTGCTATAACTAGGCTAAAATGTTGTTTAGATAGCTGGAAATACTAGTCTGGATCTCAACACACAAAGTTTGGCTGGAGGGAAGACATACATGACACAGCAAATTTTTTGTAGGTAAAATCTCAGAGAGTATGTTCTATATGACCAAGCAGAAGGTCATTATCAAATTATATTCTCAAATATTAAATTTATTTTTATAACAGTTCTTGAGAGAACGGTAGAGAGAGAATAATGACCCAAGCATTATTGATTTTCCTGTTGAGGCTATCAGAGTGCATAGACAGTCACTGGATCAACCCAAGAGGAAAATGTTTTAATGCCCATCCCTGTTAAGGCTGTACGTAAGCTCCCCCTCCCACATGTTCATGAATGACTCAGCTTTCGTCTTTTTATGTATGATCTGGATTACCCACCTGCTGTTTTTGTCCTGTTTGCAGAAAAAGAAATGAAGCAGAATGGAGAAATAACTTGTTGAAGCTCACTTAATATGTTCAGATGAAAACCAGGCCTAACAATGAAATGTGACTAACATTGTTCTCCAGTTCTTCCATATTACAGTTATTCAATTTATCATTTGTGTGAGAAAGTGAAATGAATAAATCAGAATAAATACTAAGTGAGTATCAGGATGTATATTTTAAGGGTCCTTGAAAATGTGGCTTGGCTTCCTTTGGCTAAAATAGATAATAGGGGCAAAGTCAAGGCTATATGCTCATCAACTCATTCCTCCCCATCCCCCTACAAAACAAGATAATTTACAATTCCCAGTTTCTGAAGTTAGATGAGCTATAAAGTGCAGTTTAGACAAAAGTGATACACGTCACTTTTGAGTGATGTGTACAGCTCTAAGTGATACACACACAGTGATACACACAGTGACACACATCAACCAGTACTCGTTTCACCGAGCATACACACCGAGGAGTGTATGCGCCTCGGTTTTTGTCTCATCACAACAAAGATTTGGAGTGATGGACATTAAAGCCCCCTTGGTGTGTCACAGCTCTCGGGTCTTGGACACAGCATGTTATAGCTCTCAGGTCTCAAACAGACCGTGTTATAGCTCTTAGACAAATCAGTGTTACAGCTCTATTTTATTTGGAAGATAGGAAAATCCATCTTCAAGGCGTGAGGGCACATAGATCTAAACACGCAAAGAGAAGAGCACCCCAGCGTGCAGGAGGGAGAGAGAGCCCTTTGGCTCCTCTATATGTTTTTTTCTTCCCTCTGGGCCTGTTCTATGCAATTGGGCTTAGTCAGGAGTGCTGTTCTACCTGAAGTCCTCACTCCTGTCTTTGGACCTTCCTTTGACTTTCCTCTGTTCTATTTTCGCAGGCTTTTCCCTTCCTTGTCTTTTCAGTTCAGTTCAGTTGCTCAGTCATGTCCAACTCTTTGTAACCCCATGAATTGCAGCACGCCAGGCCTCCCTGTCCATCACCAACTCCTGGAGTTCACTCAAATTCATCTCCATTGAGTCGGTGATGCCAACCAGCCATCTCATCCTCTGTCGTCCCCTTCTCCTCCTGCCCCCAATACCTCCCAGTATCAGGGTCTTTTCCAATGAGTCAACTCTTCACATGAGGTGGCCAAAGTACTGGAGTTTCAGATTCAGCATCATTCCTTCCAAAGAACACCCAGGACTGATCTCCTTTAGAATGGACTGGTTGAATCTCCTTGCAGTCCAAGGGACTCTCAAGAGTCTTCTCCAACACCACAGTTCAAAAGCATCAATTCTTCGGCACTCAGCCTTCTTCACAGTCCAACTCTCACATCCATACATGACCACTGGAAAAACCATAGCCATGACTAGACGGACATTTGTTGGCAAAGTAATGTCTCTGCTTTTGAATATGCTATCTAGGTTGGTCATAACTTTCCTCCCAAGGAGTAAGCGTCTTTTAATTTCATGGCTGCAGTCACCATCTGCAGTAATTTTGGAGCCCCAAAATATAAAGTCAGCCACTGTTTCCACTGTTTCCCATCTATTTGCCATGAAGTGATGGGACCAGATGCCATGATCCTAATTTTCTGAATGTTGAGTTTAAGCCAACTTTTTCACTCTCCTCTTTCACTTTCATCAAGAGATTTTTTAGTTCCTCTTCACTTTCTGCCATAAGGGTGGTGTCATCTGCATAGCTGAGGTTATTGATATTTCTCCAGGCAATCTTGATTCCAGCTTGTGCTTCTTCCAGCCCAGCGTTTCTCATGATGTACTCTGCATATAAGTTAAATAAGCAGGGTGACAATATATAGCCTTGAGGTACTCCTTTTCCTATTTAGAACCAGTCTGTTGTTCCATGTCCAATTCTAACTGTTGCTTCCTGACCTGCATATAGGTTTCTTAAGAGGCAGATCAGGTGGTCTGGTATTCTCACCTCTTTCAGAATTTTCCACAGTTAATTGTGATCCACACAGTCAAAGTCTTTGGCATAGTCAATAAAGCAGAAATAGATGTTTTTCTGGAACTCTCTTGCTTTTTCTATGATCCAGCGGATGTTGGCAATTTGATCTCTGGTCCCTCTGCCTTTCCTAAAACTAGCTTGAACATCTGGAAGTTCATGGTTCATGTATTGCTAAAGCCTGGCTTGGAGAATTTTGAGCATTACTTTACTAGCGCATGAGATGAGTGCAATTGTGCGGTAGTTTAAGCATTCTTTGGCATTGCCTTTCTTTGGGATTGGAATGAAAACTGATCTTTTCCAGTCCTGTGGCACTGCTGAGTTTACCAAATTTGCTGGCATATTGAGTGCAGCACTTTCACAGCATCATCTTTCAGGATTTGAAATAGTTCCACTGGAATTCCATCACCTCCACTAGCTTTGTTCGTAGTGATGCTTTATAAGGCATCACATTCCAGGATGTCTGGCTCTAGGTGAGCGATCACACCATCGTGATTATCTGTGTCGTGAAGCTCTTTTTTGTACAGTTCTCCTGTGAATTCTTGGAGAAGGCAATGGCACCGCATTCCAGTACTCTTGCCTGGAAAATCCCATGGATGGAAGAGCCTGGTAGGCTGCAGTCCATGAGGTTGCTAAGAGTCGGACATGACTGAGCAACTTCATTTTCACCTTTCACTTTCATGCATTGGAGAACGAATGGCAACCCACTACAGTGTTCTTGCTTGGAGAATCCCAGGGACAGAGGAGCCTGGTAGGAGGCCGTCTATGTGGTCACACAGAGTTGGACACGACTGAAGTGACTTAGCAGCGGCAGTCACCACCTGTGTATTCTTGCCACCTCTTCTTAATATCTTTTGCTTCTGTTAGTTCCATACCATTTCTGTCCTTTATCGAGCCCATCTTTGCATGAAATGTTCCCTTGGTATCTCTAATTTTCTTGAAGAGATCTCTAGTCTTTCCCATTCTGTTGTTTTCCTCTATTTCTTTGCATTGATCACTGAGGAAGGCTTTATTATCTCTCCTTGCTATTCTTTGGAACTCTGCATTCAGATGCTTATATCTTTCCTTTTCTCCTCTGCTTTTAACTTCTCTTCTTTTCACAGCTATTTTGCACTTCTTTTCCATGGGGATGGTCTTGATCCCTGTCTCTGGTACAATGTCACGAACCTCCATCCATAGTTTTTCAGGCACTCTATCAGATCTAGTCCCTTAAATCTATTTCTCACTTCTTCTGTATAATCATAAGGGATTTGATTTAGGTCATACCTGAATGGTCTTATGGCGTTCCCTACTTTCTTCAATTTAAGTCTGAATTTGGCAATAAGGAGTTTATGACCTGAGCCACAGTCAGCTCCTGGTCTTGTTTTTGCTGACTGTATAGAGCTTCTCCATCTTTGGCTGCAAAGAATATAATCAATCTGATTTCAGTGTGACCATCTGGTGATGTTCATGTGTAGAGTCTTCTCTTGTGTTGTTGGAAGAGGGTGTTTGCTATGACCAGTGTGTTCTCTTGCCAAAACTCTATTACTCCTGCCCTGCTTCATTCTGTATTCCAAGGCCAAATTTGCCTGTTATTGCAGGTGCTTCTTGACTTCCTACTTTTGCATTCCAGTCCCCTATAATGAAAAGGACATCTTTTGGGGGGTGTTAGTTTTAAAATGTCTTATAGGTCTTCATAGAACCGTTCACTTCAGCTTCTTCAGAGTTACTGGTTGGGGCATAGACTTGGATTACTGTGATATTGAATGGTTTGCCTTGGAAACAAACAGAGATCATTCTGTCATTTTTGAGATTGCATCTGAGTACTGCATTTCAGACCCTTTTGTTGACCATTATGGCTGTCTACTTCTTCTAAAGGATTCCTGCCCACAGTAGTAGATATAATGGTCATCTGAGTTAAATTCACCCATTCCAGTCCATTTTAGTTCACTGATTCCTAGAATGTTGACATTCACTCTTGCCATCTCCTGTTTGACCACTTCCAATTTGCTTTGATTCATGGACCTGACATTCCACATTCGTATGAAATATTGCTCTTTACAACTTCGGACCTGGCTTCTATCACCAGTCACATCCACAACTGGGTATTGTTTTTGCTGTGGCTCCATCCCTTGGAGTTATTTCTCCACTGATCTCCAGTAGCATATTGGGCACCTACTGACCTGGGGAGTTCCTCTTTCAGTATCCTATCATTTTGCCTTTTCATACTGTTCATGGGGTTCTCAAGGCAAGAATACTGAAGTGGTTTGCCATTCCCTTCTCCAGTGGACCACGTTCTATCAGACCTCTCCACCATGACCCACCCATCCTGGGTGGCCCCACACAGCATGGCTTAGTTTCATTGAGTTAGACAAGGCTGTGGTCCATGTGATCAGATTGGCTAGTTTTCTGTGATTATGATTTCAGTGTGTCTGCCCTCTGGTGCCCTTTTGCAACACCTACCATCTTACTTGGGTTTCTCTTACCTGGACGTGGGGTATCTCTTCACGGCTGCTCCAGCAAAGTGCAGCCGCTGCTCCTTACCTTGGGCAAGGGGTATCTCTTCACGGCCGCCCCTCCTGACCTTGAACGTGGAGTAGCCTCTCTCGGCCCTCCTGTGCCCACGCAGCCACTGCTCCCTGGATGTGGGGTTGTTCCTCTTGGCCGCCTTCCCTGACCTCGGGTCACCTGCCATTTTGGACTCCTTTTCCCTATTCTAACTACCTAACACAAGCATGTAGTTTAAGGATAACCTACCCAAAGGAAAAAACATCTCTCATATTTGTAGCATGTGGATTCTAGGGACCAGGGAATCCTTAAGGTCAACTTAGAATTCTGTCTACCACTCTGGCTAACCCACTGAATAGCCCATGAGAACTTCCACTCACTGTTTCCATCCACCACCAGATTTGGAGATTCAGTTGAGGACTATGAGGCCTTGAAAGATGAGGGGCCACTAGATGGAAGGGGCAGAGGTCCTAAAATGAGTATCAAAATCATCAATGTCCCTCCCCCCACTTTCTGGCATTTCCCTGGGAAGTGAGCAAGGATCAAATCTTTATTATATTAAATTTTTGGAGCTCTCTGTTCCTGTTGATAACCTACTTTGGTTAGTCCAGAAACTGGTATCAAATAATAATAGGATAATATTGTGATATATTATGAACTTGCTGTTTTCCAGCTTTTTATGTATTCCTTCCTTTTCCTAATAATTCAGGTGGCATCTCTTTCTATGTCTGGTGGCCTTGAGCAAAAAGCTGTTTTGAGCCATTAAGTAGATTTTGTAAATCTTTCTAAAAGACATTAGTTTGAAAGCTAATGTGCTTTTGATTTATTGAGAAAGAAATTTTTCTCTTGGAGTTATAGAAAAACTGGTCTTTGCATATCAAGAGCCAAGTTGTGAGGTTCAAGATATAGACTACATATAATATATCACAGATTAGTGAAAATGCATATTAATGCATTGGTTTACTTGCCTTGAAGGAGAAAAAAAATGTGATTGCTGAAGGAATGAAGAGACTGTAATGAGATATTGGCTTGATAAAGGAGAAGTAGAGAGACCCACATTCCTGGGTCAACTTCAAGCCACATAGAGAAGACCCTTGTGCATCTGGAGGCTGAAATGGTGGATGAACCACAGGTAATGGAGGTGCCCAAGTGCATTCACCCAGACTCAGTGTTGGTAAAGCACCTGAGTATTCTCCAGAGCAGTGAGTGAGCTGACAGATCTCAGACACTGAGAGCCAGGACAAGGTGTGAATTTGTTCACTACAGGCTGAGGCTGGGTGAATGAGACTAGAGGCTGATGCAATGCAAGATTAGTGATAACTCTGGTGAAAACAGGATGACATTCATTGCAGACAACCCTCCTCTGATAGTAAAAAGATGTATTATGTGACTCTCCTTCCTCCGTATTGCAGATAGATTACTTTTGGGGAGAAGGGGAAAAAATGAAGAGAGAGAAGGAAAATAAATTAATTTAGTTTGGATTTCTAATAAAAGGGACTGGGTTCATGGACTCGTGATATTAGGTTTTCCACATAGCTGAAATAGAGGTCCAAATTGAAGTTAGTTGGAGAAATATGCAAAGTGACATCTTTGAAGATAAACTTCTTCCCTCAATAACTTGATGGAATACTTTTTTAATTTAGATTTCAACAGCTGCTGATATTAAAAAAGGGAAGAAAAATCAACACAAGACTTCCCAAATAAAAACCTTTGATGAAGAAAGGAGGTCAGCATGCTGTCTTCTGCATCTTATTGGCTTCTCCTTTTGCGTAACTCTTAAAAGTTCCCTTGAATTTCATCCTCTGCCATCTTCCTTTTATTCTCCAAATACCACTGTAAAGAAGGCTCATCCACACCCACGTTATGCTTACTTGACTACCACATCTCTAGCTGCAGTACTGATCTTGCTTCTGAGTTCCACACCTACATTTTCAAATCCTTACAGGTCTGCATTATTGACCTCTATATAGTGGGAAGCTCCAAGTCAACATGTGTCCCTTCTTTCATCTGTATCCCCTTACTTTTTCTACCTCTCTCCCTGAAATTAAAAAAAAAAAAAAATCTGAACATTGAGATTTCCATTCCCTCTTCTCCACCCCACTTAACTTGTATGAATTCTACTTCTTCAATCTCTCACTTCTTCCTCTTCTTCTCACTGCTCATTGCCTTTGTCTAATATTAGACTTCACTGGTTTCTTTGCAGGATTATGGCAGTATCCTTGGAATGACCTCTCTGTATCAGGTTTGGCTACTCTACTCCTACTCAGTTCATTCTCTGTATTTTTTATAGTGATATTCCTAAAATGCAATCTAACCATACTACTTTTCTGCTTTAAATTGTTCAGAGGCTCTCCTTCAGGATAAAATCCATGATATACTAGGCTTTTCATGCTTTGTGTCTTGCTGCCATTTAAACTTCATCCTCCTTTTCTCAATATTACTAAGTACAAGAGTTTCCTGAATGGGCTTTGTTCTTTCAACCCTCTATATATGTTAACAGGCAACACAGTACCTACATTCTTGAAATCTCGTTCCCTAATAATTTTTGTCAAATATATTAACTCCTATTTGTCTTCCAAGATTCCCATCAAGCTGTACATCCACCTGATTTTTCTTCTCCAAATCATCATTTAGAGTGAAGATCTCAAAATCCTGTTCTTTCTCACTGAGCTGTCACAAGAACATGTGGGGATTATCTGTTATTTCCTTTATAATTTGAGTTGAAATAACTGTTTTTCTAATTCTATTAATATAAACAGAATTGGTAGTATATACCTCTCATGAAATTCTATAAACTTCCAAACAGAACCCATTTTTTTGGTTTGTTTCTTTTAAAGTTATTTTTTTCCTGGGACTTCCCTGGTGGTCCAGTGGTTAAGACTCCATGCTTCCACTGCAGGGGGCATGGCTTCAAATCCTGGTCAGAGAACAAGGAAACCATATGCTGTGCAGTGCAGCCAAAAAAAAAAAAAAAAAGGAAGTTATTTTTTCTTGTCATCTTTGTCTCACTTTAGTTCCCTTCTTATCAGTTACCTCTTTTATCACTTTTTCAAATATGTATGTCATATTCCCTGTCTCCTTTGAAAAAATATAGTGTTGCATGTACATGTAAATGTCTGGGCCCCCTTTCTGTATCTAGGATGCTATTTTAAATACCATCGTTTCTTTGTTTTTATTTTTAAACTTTTTATTGTTTGTTGGGTTACAGCTGATTAACAACGTTGTGATAGTTTCAGGTGAACAGTGAAGCAACGGGACTTAGCCATGAATATACATGTAAATATCACTGTTTCTTAATATCTCCATGCAGCTTTAACTGTTTGTATCTACCCAGCAATGGTCAACTAGGTTGCTTCCATTTCTTTTCCTTCAAATAATGATATGGGGAATGTCTTCTTACCTATTTTACTAGTGTGAGATTTAACTCTGAAAGATCTTGAGTGGAATTGGTAAGTCTTAGGCAATATGCATACCCTATTTTATGGAGTATTTCCTGATTCCTCTCTGGAATTTGTTGTTGTTCAGTCCCTCAAACGTGTCCAACTCTTTGCAACCCCATGGACTGTACCACGCCAGGCTTCCCAGTCCTTCACCATCTTCTGGAGTTTGCTCAAACTCATATCCATTGAGTTAGTGATGCCATCCAACCATCTCATCCTCTGCCATCCACTTCTCCCCCTGACTTTAACCTTTCCCAGCATCAAGGTCTTTTCTAATGAGTCAGCCCTTCACATTAGGTGGCCAAAATATTAGAGCTTCAGCATCAGTCCTTCCAATGAATATTTAGAGTTGATTTCCTTTAGGATTGACTAGTTTGATCCCCTTGAAGTCCAAGGGACTCTCAAGAGTCGTCTCCAAAACCAAAGTTCTAAAGCATCAATTCTTTGACAGTCCTCCAATTTACATTCTCAGCAACAGTGCAGAAGTGTCTTTATATAGCCATGCTAAAATTCCATGTTAAATTAGATATTTAAATCATATAAATAATTTCTCCTACTTCTACATTCTTTAGTTTTTTTAATTTTTCATGGAACAAAAATCTTCAATTTTTTAAAATTTAATTGGAGGCTAATTATTTTAAAATATTGTAGTGGTTTTTGCCATACATTGACATGAATCAGCCATGGACGTACAGATCATCAATTTTGATACAATCATGTTTCAGTTTTTTTTCCTTGGTGCTTGTACTTTTTTTGGAGTTTTGTTTAAAATCTCCTTTTTAACCCGAAATCACAAAAATATTATTTTCTTTATTTTGGTGACTCCTATTATCCAGTTGTTGACAATTCAGCCTCTATCCAGCATTTTTACTCATTTATTTTTCTTCTATCCTTCGCCCATGTCATAAATTAATCCCTTCTTGTACCTTCTTTAAGAGTCTCCCAATCTTCACCTCACTAATTCAGTCTCCTACTATAAATCTTTTGTCATTCAACCCATCCTTGTCCTTTTTTATTTCCTCATTTCAAAGTGTTCTCCCCAATACCTGCATGATTTCTTTAAAATATCAGTTTTGTTTCATGTTTAATATTTTTCCTTATCTGTTGAATATATTTATGATGTGCACTTTAAATATTTTGTTCTTTCTGTTGCATTAGTTCTGCTTTTTCAGGAAATGATTTTTCTACCAGTGATTTTTACTGTATAGTGTTTGAGCTCCTCAGTAACTAGAAAATCTATTTTTATTGGATTTATCCTATTGCTTTGACTAATATCTATTACTAAAGAGGAGATTCAGAAACCTGGACTTTTAACCTGTGCTCTGCTTTGTTTCAGAGTAGAAATTTTAATGTCGCATTCTACCCCTTCCATCCCTGTCCTTCTAGTGACTCTGCTCCTGTAAATGCCTTTAACCTGGACCCTTATGTATGTTCTGATTAGCTCTTGCAATGGGGCTAAGGGTGAAGGTGAAAGAATGATCAGAAGCTCCCCAAGCTGCATACACTCACTCATAAGTCATCTTCATCATACCCAGACTCAACTTTCTCATTACTCCATTGCCTGTGGCTGATACTGGGCCTGGTACTGCAGTATTCCTGCCCCAGAGAAGTAAAGGCTGAGGGAGAGAAAGGGGCACAATTAGGAAACCTAACCCAGACTGTGCCTCATTTGAAGCTCCCGTCCTTCTCTAATTTGCAAACTTCTCCATCTTGGTTCCACTAAGATCCAACCATCTTCGATCTTTTCAAAGGTTTTATAGTTTTCTGTGAGTGGTTGAATGGAGTTTTTCATGGCTATTGTTCAACATGATCTAGAGAATGTGACTCATATTGTATTTTAAACTACAGTGAGGTGCCATTCACTAAGAATACAATATGAATAGTACCCATCACAATTTTTCAATGTTGAACTTGATTTAGAATTCATTAACCATCATAACTCTGCTATGGCTCATTCTGTAGAGGAATATAGGAGCCTGTGGTAGTTCACTCTGTTGTCTAGAGGCAGAAGAAATCATCAAGTGTGTTTGCTGCTTTTTTAAACATTATACCTCTTAACTACAGACAGTTCCTTTAAAATGAAGACTATTTCAAGTTATCACTATATACCGAGCATGAGATTCAGTTTTTGATTCCTAACAGGACATAATGAAAAAAAAAAAAAAACTTAAATCAATTTGTTAAATGAAATAGGAATGAAAGGGGAATTTACTTGAGACATCAGAGAGATAGAGACAGAGACAAAAAGACAGACTGACTCAGAAAACAAAGAAGGAAATACAAATAGTACTTGAAAATTTCTGGGTTAATAATTGTTGATAAGTTAGATTCTGGCTTTACTACCGTTCAAAGACCTTGTAAGATGTCATTTTTTTTTTTTTTTTTCACATACAATCACAGGGCCTGTGTTTGTTATCAGCTGTCAGGAAGAACAAGCAGCATTATATATCATTATCTATTTAATTGCAAAGAATGAATAAAATCATAACTTGTCTCATTACTGACTTATAACAGGGTTTAAAAATAAGACTCAGATTGTCAAAAGCTACTGGCTTCAGCATAAGTATACATACAGATTTTTCCTCAGAACAATTTAATTAATCCAAGGATGTGTACCTCAGTGAAAAAGCTTACTAAAAATGAAATTTGTACTTTATTGTAAAAATTACAAAAATCAAAAGCTTTGTCTGAGTTAAATTCAGACTATAAACATGGCCTCCCAACCTTCACCACCCAAGCTCTGAATGCATAACCATACAGAGACCATAAGTTAGAGGATTATTGACAAAGACGGCTTCTTGTCAAAGAACATCAATGCAGCTGGTATTTGGCATGCACACTGTGATTCTTCAGGTTTATTCACTTGTCCCACTCGATTTCTGATCAGTCTTGGAAATGATATTAAGTGAATGTCTGTTGCAGGCATTCCATTAAGATCGTCTCATTAGAGTTGAAACTCAAAGCATAAGTAGTTTTTGTTGATGTTGCTGTTCATAAGAAATCATAGATTTTTAATGGAAACATTGGATTAATTTTTTAGTGGTATAAGGAAAAACTGCACCAGAACACATTCAGAAAAGATTTTTAAATAAAATTTTGTTATGGGCTTCCTAGGTAGCACTGGAAAAGAATCTGCCTGCCATTGGAGGAAATGTAAGAGACATGGGTTTGATCCCTGGGTTGGGAAGATGCCCTGGAGAAGAAAATGGCACCCCACTCCAGTATTCTTGCTGGAAGAAGCCCAGGAACAGAGGAGCCTGGCAGGCCACAGCCCATGGGGTCACAAAGAGTAGACACAACTGAGCATCTGAGTACAAACTTTGTTAAAAGGAAACCTTATCTAGAACATGGGCTGCAGGGTAAGTATGGCAGTTAGCAGTATTCAAAGTTCAAGGTCAGAGTTGACAACATGGCTTCACCAGAACACAATTTGAATCACAAACTTTAACAGGAGAGTAGAGAAAGGAGAAGGGAGGGGTGTCCTAGAGATGTATCTATCCGAAATAGCCAAAACTTATGAATCAGGGGAAAAAAAAAAAAACAGAATAAAAGCAACCTGTGGGGAGGAGGACAGAGTTGTCTAAATTGAACGTTAGTTGGAGTTAAGTAATGTGAGAAAATAATTTTGTGGCTTTAAAGACTGTCTAATTTTGCCTTTTATTTTATAAGCTATTGGTGATTTCTTAATTTTTTAAATATGATATTCTCTTATACCTATTTTTTCCCCTGTAAAAAGGAATATAACCAGACTACCTATATTTTACTCAGTTTTCAGATAAAGCTAATGTTTTTGTTCTTATCTGACAAATACATTCACTGAAATTGTGGTTTGTATTTCAGGTAAATATAGTACAGAGACATAGGAAAGCCATGTCAACATTAATCAATTTTCTGTTCTGCATTCAATTGGAATAAAACATTCCTGAGTGACATGACAAACCCACACTTTATAAAAAGGAGACAAGATCCAGATACTTTTTGGTTTCTCTCCTCAAGTCTTGTCAGATTTGTCTAGCTAAAAAATAAAAAAAAAGTCTTTATTTAAACTAAAACAGATATAGGGTCCGAGTACATATATTTAAATTCTGATAGTTTCATCAAAATATGATTTCTTTCTTTTCTTCCTTCATTGAGCTGGGGTTTCAGGCAGCTGCTTCAAGTCTGTTCCTCTTCTTTGACTTAATGACACATGATTTTCATCAAGTTGTGCTCATATTTATTTTTTTTTAAGCAAATAACAATTGACTACATGCTGTAAGTGAAAATCTCACAATATAAGAAGCAGTCTTCAAGAAATATTTGCCATGTACAGCTCTTAGAATGAAGACCTTTTCTTTCCAATGTTTTTCAACTATGTCATATTAATATCATTTTGTCATTTTAAGTCCTCTTAGTTGTAATGCAAAATGAGCACCATATAACAAAATATTGGCTTAAAATGAAAGAGACTATAAAGAAATTAAATAACTTATCACAGTTGAATTCCATGAACAACTTGGTAAGTTTTTAAGCTCAAGTAGAAAATAAAATCTTTAGGTAAAAATGTTTGGGAGTTTAGAAATATACACTCTCTCATTGTTGCTGAAGAAGGGATAGGCTACCCATCCAGTGTTCTTGGCTTTCCTTGTGGTTCAGCTGGTAAAGAATCTGCCTGCATTGCAGGAGACCTGGGTTCAATCCCAGGGTTGGGAAGATCCCCTGAAGAAGGGAAAGGCTACCCGCTCCAATATTTTGCCTTGGAAGAATCCCCTGGACTGTACAGTCCGTGGGGTCGCAAAGAGTCAGACATGACTGAGCGACTTTCACCTTCATTTTGTGTGTGCATCTCAGAGTGTCTGTGTATAAATTAATTTCTACAAAGACATCAAATATAAAAATATTAAAGACTTACTTGAGTATTACTGAATTTGACATGACTAAATATGCATTCAAAAGAATGTGAACACAGGAGAGACTGTGAAAATTGCAACCATGTTTGCATAAAGTAGAATGTAATTTCATGTAATTATTTAATTGATAATTAAAAAAATAAATTATAAACATTTCCCACAGAGGTAAACAGCAAATAAAATTTTTTAAATATCATATACAACAGAAGTCACTATTATATAAATGTCTTATTCATGTTGAATACAGAGGATTAATTTTAAAAATTAATAGAAAAAGAATCAAAGGAGAGATGTTTTATTGAAATGAAAGATATAAAAATTTAAAAATAATCACCTAATTTGACTTTAAAAACCATTATTATAAGGATAATGTACCTATCACTGGTTTTTCTTATTTTATTTTTAATGATTAAATAAGTATTTATATTTACTATAGGGTGACAAGACAATCTTCAGTACTCCTGGAGGGACTATGACTTGTGATACAGTTTCTGAAAAACAATCAAAAGGTGTAAACAAAAATGTTCACACATTTTTTTCACTCTATTTTTTAATTGCAATATAGTTGATTTAGTGTTTCAGGTATACAGCAAACTGATTCAGTTATATATATGTGTGTGTGTGTGTGTTCTTTTTCAGATTCTTTTCCATTATACATTATTACAAGATACTGAATATAGTTCACTGTGCCAAACTATGTCTTTTAGAAACCTATCTGTTTCATAAACAAGTTCATTTCTATCATTTCTTTACCTTCCACATATAAGTGATGCCAAATGATATTTGTCTTTCTCGTACTTCACTTAATATGATAAGCTCTAGGTCCATCCATGTTGCTGCAAATGGAATTATTTCATTCATTTCTATGATTGAGTAATATTCCATTGAATATTATCACATCTTTATCTCTTCATCTGGCAGTGGACTTCTAGGTTGTTTCCATGTCTTGGTTATTGTAAATAGCGCTGCTATGAACATAAGGATGTGTGTATCTTTTCAAATCAGTGTTTCCATCTTTTCTGGATACATAACCAGGAGTGAGATAGCTAGATCATATGGTAATTCTATTTTTAGTTTCTTAAGGACTACCCCCGGACCCCATGCTGTTCTCCATAGTGGCTGCACCAATTTATAGTCCCACCAAAAGTGTAAGAGGGTTCCCCTTTCTCCAAATTCTTTCCAGGATTTATTATTTGTAGGTTTTTTTATGTTGGCCATTCAGACTGGTATGAGGTAATACCTCAATTTAGCTTTGATTTGCATTTATCTAATAATTTGAGTGAACTCCAGGAGATAGTGATGGGCAGGGAGGCCTGGCGTGCTGCGATTCATGGTGTCTCAAAGAGTCAGACATGACTGAGCGACTGAACTGAACTGAACTGAGTAATTAGTGACATCAGGCATCTTTTCATGTCCTGGCTGGCCATCTGTATATCTTCTTCAGAGAAATGACAATTTAGGTCTTCTACTGACTTTGATTTTTTGTTTGTTTTTGTTTCTGTTTTTTAGAGTTGTTTGAGTTACTCGTACATTTTGGAAATTAAGCCCTTGTCAGTCACATTGTTTGCAAATATTTTCTTCCTTTCTTTAAGCTGCTTTTCATTTTGTTTATGGTTTATTTTTCTGTGCAGAAGATTATACATTTGGTTAGGACACAATTGTTTATTTTTGCTTTTATTTCTATTGCTTTGGGAGACTGACCTAAGAAAACATTAGTATAATTTATGACATTCTCTTCTAGGAGTTTTACAGTGTTATGTCTTGTATTTAAATCTTTAAGCCATGTTGAGTTTACTTTTGTGTGTTCGAACTTCACTGATTTGCATGTGGCTGTCCAACCTTCCCAATACCACTCGGTGAATAGACTGTTGCTGTGCTTTTTCTCCATTGTACAGTCTTCCCTCCTTTGTCAAAGATCAATTGACCATAGGTGTGTGGGTTTATTTTTAGGCTATTCCATTCCATTGACTCATATGTCTATTTTTATGCCAACACCACACTGTTTTGATTACTGTAACTTTATACTGTTCTCTAAGATCTGGGAGGGTTATGCCTCCAGCTTTGCTTTTTTTCCTCTGAAAACGCCTCAGTTTGAGTCTGTTTGGGTTCATCTTGTTTGGGAATCTTTGTGCTTCCTGTACTTGGATCTGTTTTCTTCTTTGTGTTTAGAAGTTTATAGCCATAGTTTCTTCTGTACATTTTCAATCTTCTTTTGTCTTTCTTCCCCTGCTGGGGCCCCCTATTATGTGTAGATTGGTATGCTTTACATTATCCTGTAGGTCTCTTATGGCGCTTTCATTTTTTTCATTTGGCTTTCTGTCTGCTATTCAGATTCGGGGACTCTACCTTCCAGATCATTTATTCTTTCTTCTGAATTATGTTCTGGATTATTTAGCTTGCTATTTATTGCCTTTAAGCTCATCTTTCACCTCTGGAAATGAGTTTTCTAATTTTAATTGTTTCCTCTGTATAGTTTTTACTTCCTTGTTACAGTGATCTGCATTTCTATTAACAGCCTTTCTTAATTCAGTATTTTTATTACCTCCTTATTGAACTTGGGATGTGGTGTATTGGAGAGTTCTGTCTCATTATTGATTCTTTCAGGAGAATTCTCTTGTTCTTTTAATTGGGAGTAGTTCCTCTGCTTCATTTTCTTACATTTCTCTGACTATGAATTTAGGAAAAATAGTTATCTACTGTGGTCTTGAAGGACGGTTTTCAACTTATATTTTTGAAAAACTTTATATACTATCAAGTAAAAAAAAAGCAAATAAAATAATATCAGCTAAAATATGTGAAAATAATTCTTAATCTTATATAGATGGAGTTAACCCTATACCAAAGTTTTCTATGTCTAAAAGGGAGAAAATACTAGCGTTTAATTTAAGACTTGCAGACCTAACTGGTTTTAGAACTGGTACATAGTAAACATTTCATAAATGTTAGCTACTGTTGGTAAGGGTTGGTTCCTATCAGAGTACTTGGTCAAAAACAGGAGGGAAATTCTGTTCTTATTATAGAGTTCATAGAAGCCTTTTCCTTCTCTGTGTATGAAGAAGGCAATAGCAAACAATCTCAAAATTAGGAAAGGGAAGATAAAAAATTTATCTTCCTGTTTTGAGGTAACAAACATGATCCACATGGAAAGGACAATCAAATGTCAGATGTTAAGTGTCTGTCAAATTTCAAAACAAATACACATTGACAAATGTCTACAGGCAGAGCTGGTTACCTGTATACTTGGTCTGTGCACAAGTTTTTGTGTTTGATTTCCTCTTGACACTCGTAAATGTTCTGTACCAGGTGGGTTCTTTGGTGTCTGTCATGAGAGAAGAATCTACCATTTCCAACTCCCCTGGGAAGGAAAACTGTAGTCAAGAGTCTTGTAAGTGGCTTACTTAAGATGTGATAAAGCTGAAAAAATAGTACTGAAATTTCCATTTGTGTAATTGTGTCAATAAAGTGATACAGGAAGGAAAAAAAGAGGGAAAGGAAGGAAGAAAAAGAAAGATGGGAGGGAACTGGGAGAGAGAGAAGAGGAGGAAGAAGAAAGGAAATGGACAGCTCCTATACATGCGCAGGACATGAGGTGGCTGTATTTGGCATTCACTTAAGTCCTCTAGCATTTCATTTTTTTAAGTTTTTTTGTTTACCAACAAATCTTTCTACATGTTTGGAAACTGAAGTTCAGAGAGTTTGAATGACTCATTGAATGACTTGGCTAATAAACGCAGGAACAATGATCAGAGATTCCTCGTTAGTTCCAGTCTTCAACTCTGTCTTACTAGAAATATAGGTGACCTTCACTGGGCTCACAGATTGCAGTTCAGCTCTTTAGTTTACATTTGGAAAAGGTCTCCACACCCTTTTGGGCTTTTCTGGTGGCTGAGATGGTAAAGAATCTTCCCGCAATGCAGAAAACCGAGGTTTGGTTTCTGGATAGGAAAGATCCCCTGGAGAAGGAAATGGCAACCCACTCCAGTTTTCTTGCCTGCAGAATCCTATGGACAGATTCTGGTAGGCTACCGTCCATGCGGTCACAAAGAACTGGACACGACTGAGCAACTAACACTTCCACACCCCTTTATGTCTAAAAAGCCAGCATTCAGCTTCACCCTCTGACGGCAGTGCAGAGAAAGACACAGATGCCCATTCTCCATTGTGGTATCTTTATAATACTGCAGTTACACAGAGTCTTCTTTTACTTTTTCATATTCTTCATTCTAGGGATGTATTTCTGAAATTGCTTTCTTTTTGAAATGGGGTAAACAGGGTCACCACCAGAGAGACAGAATAAAATGAGATCACAGGGTCAAAAAAACAATCCCTCACTGAAACAAATAAATGAAGAAGATATCTGCAAAGTCACAGCTCTGATTCCAGCCATATTTAATAGTTTACAAACAACTCATTTTCTTCTCACATCATTTCAGAGTTTTATCCAAGAATATCATTGTGTTTGGCTTTTCATTTGTTCAACTAAAGAGACATTTTAGCATTTTCCCCAAAATTGACAGAAGGTAACTTTAAGTTGTACTTCTGGACCACTGTTGAGCAGCAGCTTTTCCAGCTTCCACTCACTGAAGCTGTGATAAATTTAGGGTCCATTTTCCAGCCTCAGTACCACTACATCAAGCATCATGATACATAAAGAACATGACTAATTTAACTCTAACTTGAAAAAAAAAAAAAAAAGATATTTTGATTAACCTAACAGTTTCAAACTGCAAGTAGAATTATGGTATTAGAATTAGAAATAGTATTTAGGAGCTTTCTCTTCAGTCAATGTGCCTTTAAAAACTCTTTTACGATTTCTCCTTGCATCTCAAAATAAATCATGTTTCTGATATAACCTTTTTCTAATTAGTCTAATTAGGCCCATTAGGTATAAATATGTAACATTCGAGTAGGTTTGCATGAACTTCATTTAAGGACAGTCAAAACACTTTCAATTGCAGTACTTTGAATATATTTAAAATGGTTTGTTTCAATAGGTAAAAAATTTTAAAGGATGTTTAGACTTTTATGTAATTCATTATGCAGATGGATTTCTACTAGAATAATGCATCTCAAACTAAAGTTTCAGAGTATCTTCCAAGGTCTTCAGGGTCTTTGTAAGAATATATTTTATTTTGCTGATCATCTAAAAAATAATTCACTCATATTCTGTATTACCTAGTGATCCTAAGTGATTAAGTTAAGTCACTCAGTCGTGTCTGACTCTTTGTGACCCCATGGACTGTAGTCTACCAGGTTCCACCATCCATGGGATTTTCCAGGCAAGAATACTGGAGTGGGGTACCATTTCCTTCTCCAGGAGATCTTCCTGACCCAGGAATTGAACCCAGGTCTCCCTCATGGTAGGCATTGTAAGCAGACACTTTACCATCTGAGCCACCAGGGAAGATCTATCTAGTGATCCTACTTGTAATCAAATATACAAGGAGGTTTCAGAACCTGCATATCTTATTATGGAGTCCAAAACTGAAAAACAAATGTTTTCCAAAATTTAGATTTCAAAAAAGTAAAAGTATTTGTGGAATTAAGTTATCACACGATAAACTTGAAGCTACAGTCACCAAGATAGTGTGGTATTGCTTGTTATCGATAATTATATTTAAAAAATTTTTGACAATGATGACAAAACATGTGTGACGGCAGGCACTACTGTCATCATGTTTGAGGCAAACTCTTTCTATGTTTATACTGGCAGTTAGAAACAACTTATTAATAAAAGTATGGAAACAAATGCCCAATAAAATTCTTTTCCTAAGAAAATCAGCAGCAGACATTCATTTAACGCAAGTTTCAGTAATAACACACAAGCGAACAGGACCACTTCACAGAATTATCAAGTGATGTCTCATTAAACAGACAGTCAAGAATACTGTCAGTTTTACTGAAGTAGGAAATCTGACTGTCCTGAGCTAGCAAACAGGCTCTTAATGTCTTAAACAGTATTTTAACAATATACATAGGCAAGTCAGCATTCTGTGAATTTACATTAAATTCAAAGTCTAGAAATAGATTAAATGTAGAACTGGAACTGAGATGCCATCCTTCTGTCATTAGCATCATGGCATTGCAATGCCACTGAAAGGGCATTCAGAAGACCAGAAGTCCAGTCTTGGCACTTTCCTCTCATTGTATTATATTGAGCACAAAACTAAACTGCCCTAAGCCTCAGTTCCTATACCATTAAAGAAATGAGACATCCAATTCTAACATTCTATGTAAGAAGATGCCCTAGGCATCTATCGTAAATTCATGTATTATATTTTCAATTCTTGGAAATATCTAAAATCCACAAATACTATACTTTTTGTCATATTCCAACAGAGTATTCCTCATCTTCAAATTGAAGAACAGGATGACTTATTCCAGTGTTATTCTAAACAAAATGCCTAAAACAAGTTCCAGCAAATTCATTTAGCTGTTTAATTATTTGAGGACCATGTTACAGTTTCTCTGGTGGCCCATTTGATAAAGAATCCGCCTGCAATGTGGGAGACCTGGGTTCCATCCCTGGGTTGGGAAGATACCCTGGGGGAAGGCAGGGCAACCCACTCCAGTATTCTTGTCTGGAGAATCCCCATGGACAGAGCAGTCTGGTGGGCTACAGTCCATGGGGTTGCAAACAGTCAGACACGACTGAGTGATTAAGCACAGCAAAGCACATGTTACAGTGATCTTATGAGAGCATAAAATATGTTTAATTATAGATGTTTTACTTTTTAATGTAGTTTTCATTTTATATAGGTGCACAGTTGCCTTCCAATGTTGTGTTTCGGGGTACAGCAAAGTGATTCAGTTATAAATCTATTCATTTTCATATTCTTTTCCTATGTAGGTTATAACAGAATATTGAGTAGCTTCCTGTGCTATACAGTAGGTCCTTGTTGATTATCTATTTTATATATAAGTAGTGTGTGTGGTGGGTTTCCCTGTGGGCTCAGTTGGTAAAGACTCTCCTTGCAATGCAGGAAACTGAATGCAAAGCAGGAGATCTGGGTTCGATCCCTGGGTCAGGCAGATCTCCTGGAGAAGGGAATGGCAACCCACTCCAGTATTCCTGGGAAATCCCAAGAACAGAAGAGCCTGAAGGGCTACAGTCCATGGGGCTACGAAGAGTTGGACACGATTTACCAACTAAACCGCCACCGTGTGTGTATGTTAATCCCAAACTTCTAATCTATCCCTGCCCCTCACCTTTCCCCTTCGGTAACCTTAAGTTTGTTTTCAAAGTCTGTGAATCTGTTTCTGTTTTGTAAATAAGATCATTTGTATCATTTCTTTTTTGATTCTACATATAAATGATATCATATGATCTTTGTCTTTCTCTGTCTGATTTCACTCAGTATGACAATCTCTAGGTCCATCCATGATGCTGCAAATAGCATTATGTCATTCTTTTTTATGGCTGAGTAATATGACATCACATACATGTGCCGCATCTTTATCCATTCATCCATCAGCAGACGTTTAGATTGCCTCCATGTCTTCACGGTTGTAAACAGTGCTGTAATGAACACTAGGGTGTTCTTCTGGGGTTTCATCTTGTTTCTTCACCTGGAATATATGTCCCTGCCATCTCTTTTTCTCTAACTTTGTTGGCTCCATTTTGCAGGCTGTAGGATTGTAGATCTTCTTGCTTCTGGTCCACCCGCTGGTGGGTGAGGTTAGTCTAGGGGTTCATGGAGGCTTCCTAGTGGGAGGCAGTAGTGTCTGCCCACTAGTGGGTAGAGCTGGATTTTGTCCCTCTGGTGGAGAGGGCTGTGTCATGAGGCATGTCTAGAGGTGCCTATGCGCTCAGAACCACTTTGAATAGATTGTCTGTTGATGACTGGGGCTGTGTCCTCACTGTGTTGGTCGTTTGGCCTAAGGCTTCCAAGTGCTGGAGCCTGCAGGCTGTTCAGTGGGTCTAGGTCTCTGTGCCAAAATGGTGACCTCCATGAGAGTTCATGCTGGTTGATATTCCCTGGGATCCTCTGCCACCAGTGATCTTATCCCCACCTCCCTAGGAGAACCTTCAAGACCCACAGGTAGGTCTGGCCCAGATTCCTACGGAGTCACTGCTTTGCCCTGGCTCCCAGTGCACGTGAAACCTTGTTTGCACTCTCCAAGAGTGGAGTGTCTATTTCCCTTCAGTCCTGTGGAGGTCCTGCACATAAGCCCTGCTGGCCTTCAAAGCCAAATGCTCTAGGGGCTCCTGTTCCTATTGCCAAACCCCCAACTGGGGAGCCTGACGTGGGGCTCAGAAGTCTCACTTCTGTGGGATAGCCTCTCATTTGCTTCAGCTGTGTCTGACTTTTTATCCCAGGGATAACCTCTGTGATATAATTAGTTTCAGCTAGTGGGCTGCAAACTGAAAGAGGTATGAGACTTGATTATATCATGAAAGCGCCCCTCCTATCATCTCATTGTGGCTTTTTCTTTGGGTGTAGAATACCTTTTTTGGTCAGTTCCAGGTTTTTTTGTTGATGGTTGTTTATCAATTAGTTGTAATTAATTTTGGTGTTCTTGTGAAAGAAGGTGATCATGTCCTTCTATTCCACCATCTTGTCTCCAATCTCTGCTGTAGAGGTTTTAGTATAGCGATAACTTCATAACTATTTTATTGCATTGTAGGCAGATTCTTTGCCATCTGAGCCACCAGGGAAGTCCCCTTTCACTTTCATAACCACTTTATTATCTGATAAGCTATTAAAAGATAACATATTCTTATTTCAAACGGAAAAATATAATTCTGGAATGTCTGTTTGGGTAACTCAACTGGTAAAGAATCTTCCTACAATGTGGGAGACCGGGGTTCAATCCCTGGGTTGGAAAGATCCCCTGGAGAAGGGAAAGGCTACCCACTCCAGTATTCTCGCCTGGGTCGCAAAGAGTCAGACACGACTGAGTGACTTTCACTCATTCACTCACTCAAACAGGTGGTAGACTTGAACTATCATGTCTATGATGACAAAAGCAAAACATTTCTAGGTCCTCTGGGGCATTATTTAGAAAACTAACACTATTTTTATGAACCAATTATCACTAGGATCTCCTTAAGAATTATTTTCTCTTTGTGTATAGAAAACATGACCTTAGACCAGTGGTTCTCAACCAGGGGTGATTTTGTTTGGAAAGGAACAAGTGGTGATGTTTGGAAACATTTTTCATCATTACAACTGGGGGTAGGGTGGCAGAAGTGCTCCTGGCATCTAATGGGTAGAGGTCAGGGATGCTTTTAAACTTCTACAACACAGAGGACAGCCTGGCGTCAACAAAGAATAACCCATCACCAAATATCTGTAACACCGAGACTGAGAAGTTCCGCTGTAAATTCTAAGTTGCCAATCCCTTCTGTACCAGTTCTATGAAAATACTAAAGGGTAATTTTCCCTACTTCCTCTACTTATAAATAGGGAACTTAAGGTTTTTATTCAACTGTTAAAATATGTTTTCTTCCTATTTCTCTGTCACATTCTATCAGTCTCATTATGTAAAGAACTGAAAATCTTTGAAGTTCTAACTTAGGGAACTATTTCTGCTATTTTGCAGATATAGTAACTTCATTATAGGGCCTAATTTCCAGAAAGTCTTGATTTTTTAAATATATATATATATATATATATTACTGTCAAATCATAGCTTTCCGTGCTTTTTTGAAAACTTGGCTGAGGAAGCCAGTGCAGCTTTTTGATCCCATTGTCCTTTTTCAGTGTGTGAGAAATGTGGTTGCCAAGAATTCTAGGAAGGATAAATTGGGAGTGGTTTTGAGAAAGACTTGGTGTTGATGTTTAAAATATGATATATATTTTTGTATTTATTTCCAGATTTATTCAACATAATTTCTCATTTTTTCCTAAATTGGACAAATCACTGTTGCTTAGCCTTAACTAACTTTTTAATTAGTGTTTCCATTTTTCTGAAGGACTCCCAAATCAATATCTAGGTAAACCATAATGGAGGCCCTGTTGGTGGCTGTCATTATTCTCACAGGACTGTAGCGCCACCTACAGGAGTCATTATGCATATCACTATTTGACCAGCTTTGCTGCCATCAATCATTGATTGATATTTGTATAGGACAAAGGAGAAATGAACAAGTCTGGAAAACAAAGCAAAACAACAAACAAAAACCCAAGAGAGACACTTATACTACACCATAAGAACTTCACTTGCTTTCAGAAGAGCAGTAATTTCTTGATTTCCAACAACATAGGGAAATATTTTCAAAAATTTGGATTGTTTTAAAAACAACTTAACCACCTCTACATCTTTAAAATAAGACAACTATATATTTTTTAATGTGCTGAAAATTAGTGGTGAATATTTTTAATGATTTTAACTTAATTTTGAAAAATCAATACAAAATTTTATAGATTAAGTTGATCTGGATTTTTTTTTAATTAAATCCATAAACAACTGTAAACATAAAGACAAAATTGGAGTATGTTTGTTTTCCCTTTCCATTCTCCTTTAAAACATGAGTTTATGCAATTGAGTACCTTTCTAGTTTTGGCAAAAGCCAGAATTTTCTGGTTTTTAAACTCACACTGCCTAGTTTTGATAATGACAAAAGATACCATGTTCTGATGACAAAAGATACCGTGCTCCTCTTCTTTATGCATGTGGACTTTACTACAGAAAACTGGTATGTAGACACATCAGCCTAAGATAGCATCTGTGAGAACCTTTAAGGGAGTTAAGAATAGATTTAGACCAAGTCAGCACACAGTAAGAAAGAAGTCTACCTCTTATCTCCTGTGAAAAGGCTATTTAACTCCTGAAGACCTAGTTTTTATACCAGCTAAAGAAGTAAATTTGGTAATTATATCATCAAAATCTACCTGGTCACTCTGTATGTGCCATGCAATCACACTCTGATGAAATGGAGGCAGGCATTGCCATAAATCTTTTTCACCAAAAGAATGTTCACTGGTTCCTTTTGGCAATTTTATGTAGTGTGAATTAAAACCAGATCTTGTCTGCTCCTATCAGGGAAGGAAAAGTAAAAAGAACACAAGGTATTTTTAGAGTGAAGACCAGCCAAGAAAATTAAACCAGACGATTAAGCTTAATGGAGTTTGAAAACCAAGGGGCAATTATTAGTTCAAAATAACGACCTTCCATTCAACTTCAAGGAAATGTGGGATAGCAGAATTCCCTCAATTCTCTCTTTCTCCTGAGCCTAAGTAGGGAAAGACACAAGGAATGGAGGTGGGTAGGGATCAATAACCAACTATACTGGCCATGAAATATAGTTACATTGCTTAAATATCTTTTCCAATAATATCATTTCCTTCTGTTAGGATTAAAATAGCACATCAAAAGTTAGCCATACAGAACTTTCTAAGAATACAGGTAAAATAATTTTCATAAAAGTTGGTCCCAAAGAGATATATAGCTATCAAAATTTATAACCTACAGTTGGCACATTGGCTGTGACAGAATAAAAGCTCTTGGGGGTAGTGTCATAAAATAATTGAAAGAGTCCAGTAGTTTTAATGGGAGGACATGCGTCTTAAAGAGATAGGAGAAAACTTGTCCTTTTTCTGTTGTGTTGTGCTGAAATAGGTTATACAGAACAGGTAAGGTTCCCAGACAATGGCAATGAAACATGTAAAATATCATGTAGGAAACGAGTTGCCAGTCCAGGTTCGATGCATGATGCTGGATGCTTGGGGCTGGTGCACTGGGACGGCCCAGAGGGATGGTATGGGGAGGGAGGAGGGAGGAGGGTTCGGGATGGGGAACACATGTATACCTGTGGTGGATTCATTTTGATATTTGGCAAAACTAATACAATTATGTAAAGTTTAAAAATAAAATAAAATTAGAGGAAAAAAAAAAATCCACAAACAAGATCAGAGATGCTTGAAGGAATTTAAAACAAGATACTACTCCTAAAAAAATAAATAAATAAATAAATTTCAGTACTGAAATTGTAAAAAAAAAAAAAAAAAAAGAAGATTAGAAGTAGAATTATGGTCTCATCTTTGTTGGTAAGTTTGCAATCTATCTGTATGTATGCTTTGGAAGTTTATATTCTTACTGAAATATAGTGAATAATAGAACCAAATGACTGAATGAGCCCATCTCACTAATTATGCAAAATCACTTTAGTAACCTTAATATTTAGTTTATGTTGTGGTGAATTATGACTTACAATATAGATCTAATGTTGTATACTTATATAATGCCACTGTTACATAATTTTGTAGTATATAAGCAGGAATTTCTTTCTCTTGCCACTTTAATTTCAGAATTAAAATTATCCACCTAATACTACATGAGAGAATACAGCATTAGTTTCTTTCAATTTTACCTGAAATTGTATAAATCTATAAATATTTCTTACAGGATCCTGAGAATTCCTTATAAATAAATGAACAGTCCAAAATATTCAATGATTTGAAAAAGAAAAATCTGTTTTAAAAAGGAAATAAAAATGAAGATGCAAATCAGCACAGAAGTAGTATATATTCAATCTTTGCTTGGGGTCAAATTGCATGTTTCACATAATTTAAACAAAATTCACAGAGACTAAGATGCCAAGTTGATATACAACTTGTAATATATTGAAGTTATAACATAAATTCTGGAACACTGTTGAAAGGAAAAAGAAAATGCTAATGTTAAATTTTTGATGCTGCAAATGTGAGTGCTTTACTATCATATAACAAACTAAAAAGTACACATTTTATTAACAAGCATATTTCATACATAAAATAATAAATATGTTTGAATCATTTTTCTGGATCTCTTCTTTTATTTTAAACCTAGAATTATGTTATTTTACTAAAACATATTCTCTTTAATTCATTCCTCTAAAAATGGATTTTCAAATATCTCTTCTGTAAACATGTTAGTTGTTGTTCAGTTGCTAAGTTGTGTTCTATTCTTTGCAACCCCATGGACTGTCACCCATCAAGCTCCTCTCGTCATGGGATTTCCCAAGCAAGAATATGAGTGGGTTGTCATTTCCTTCTCCAGGGGATCTTCCTGACCCAGGGATTGAACCCATGTTTCCTGTACTGGCTGGCGGATTCTTTACCCTGGTGTCATCAGGAAAGCCCTCAACACACTGAACTAAACTTGTTTAGATAAAACAAGAACAGGAGGAGTTCTTATTTACCAAGTAATGAAATCACTTTCTCTTACAGTGAAGGCTTCATTTATGTCAATATAAACAATAAATAGTTCAAAACCTAAAATCACCATGCTCTAGTGCGGGAGCTTCAGTTAAGAATTATTTACATTTTTTTGAGTCTCAGCCTTCCTGTCTGAAAAGTGGTAATAATAGTAACAATAATACTTCACTGGGAAGTTTTGTATTTTAGGAGACAAACATGTGAAAGTCTAGTCTACCCATATGTGATAGATAACTGATAGAAGTGATAACTCTGAAGCCATACAGTTAAATCCCAGTTCTCCTCTATAGATTATGTGTCCTTGGATACATCTTTCTAAAGTCTTTCTCTGTGTAATGCAGATAATGATACCCAAATGCATATATGAATGTCATAATACATAGAAAATATACCAGCACTTCTTTTTCTAATCATGTGTTGGCTAGAGCAGGCTACACAATGCTGTGATGCCAAGTTCCAAAATCGTAGTGATCCTGTACATAAAAATGTACTTCTCTGTCATGTAGAATCACCATGGGCCTGGTGGCATTCCAGGTTATCTCCCTTCCAAGGGTTGATACAAGGATCTACACAGCATCCATCTTCTACTCTACAGTCTGAAAGACCTGACCTTCAAATCAAGGTAGAGAAAAAGAGAGTGGGGCACTTACACAGGTAAAAAATTCTGAGGCTTACGTGGCTCCTGATAATTTTTGTTAATAGAAAAGATAAACCAAGTCTGAATTAATCATATCAAAAATGAAATTAAAACTAGCTCTCATTCAGTACCCGAGCAACTGGATTTGAAGTGTGATGCTCATCTCACATGCTAGTAAAGTAATGCTCAAAATTCTCCAAGTCAGGTTTCAGCAATACGTGAACTGTGAACTTCCAGATGTTCAAGCTCGTTTTAGAAAAGGCAGAGGAACCAGAGATCAAATTGCCAACATCCGCTGGATCATCGAAAAAACAGCGAGTTCCAGAAAAACATCTATTTCTGCTTTCTTGACTATGCCAAAGACTTTGACTGTGTGGATCACAATAAACTGTGGAAAATTCTGAAAGAAATGGGAATAACAGACTACTTGACCTGCCTCTTGAGAAACCTATATGCAGGTCAGGAAACAACAGTTAGAACTGGACATGGAACAACAGACTGGTTCCAAATAGGAAAAGGAGTACGTCAAGGCTGTATATTGTCACCCTGCTTATTTAACTTCTATGCAGAGTACATCATGAGAAACGCTGGGCTGGAAGAAGCACAAGCAGGAATCAAGATTGCTGAGAGAAATATCAATAACCTCAGATATGCAGATGACACCACACTTATGGCAGAAAGTGAAGAGGAACTAAAAAGCCTGTTGATGAAAGTGCAAGAGGAGAGTAAAAAGTTGGCTTAAAGCTTAACATTCAGAAAACTAAGACCATGGCATCTGGTCCCATCACTTCATGGGAAATAGATGGGGAAACAGAGGAAACAGTGTCAGACTTTATTTTTCTGGGCTCCAAAATCACTGCAGATGGTGACTGCAGCCATGAAATTAAAAGACGCTTACTCCTTGGAAGAAAAGTCATGACCAACCTAGATAGCATATTGAAAAGCAGCGACATTACTTTGCCAACAAAGGTCTGTCTAGTCAAGGCTATGGTTTTTCCAATGGTCATGTATGGATGCGAGAGTTGGGACTATGAAGAAAGCTGAGTGCTGAAGAATTGATGCTTTTGAGCTGTGGTGTTGGAGAAGACTCTTGAGAGTCCCTTGGACTGCAAGGAGATCCAACCAGTCCATCCTAAAGGAAATCTGTCCTGGGTGTTCATTGGAAGGACTGATGTTGAAGCTGAAACTCCAATATTTTGGCCACATGATGCAAAGAACTGACTCATTGGAAAAGACTCTGATGCTGGGAGGGATTGGGGGCAGGAGGAGAAGGGGATGACAGAGGATGAGATGGCTGGATGGCATCACCAACTCGATGGACATGAGTTTGAGTGAACCCCGGGAGTTGGTGATAGACAGGGAGGCCTGGCGTGCTGCACATCATGGGGTCGCAAAGAGTTGGACACGACTGAGCGACTGAACTGAACTGGCACAATAATGGAGCAATAATATAAATTCACACAATTTATCTCCTGTGGCTCATCTACTAGGCAAAACTTAACAATGTGGGCTATTTCTGTTGAAATTCCATGTAAGGAGTACAGAGTCAGTTTAACCAAAACCACTGTGAGTTCTCTGAACTTCTCCCATCATGCTAGTGTTACATTCTGAATTGGAAAGACACTTCTCTAGTAAAAGTTTGAAGGTACTTCTTCATGTGCTTGATTTTCTCTGGCACTAGAAACTAATGCCTCTAGTTTGTCAGAGGAGCACTTTAAAGTGGGAAAAACTGTCAGTCCATATTACTTATTTTCATTGACAAATATCCTATTCAGCTTAAATTCAACTTGCCAGTTACCATCATGAGCTGTTATAGGTTTTTCAAAGCCAAATCCACAAATGCCTCTATGTGCAAGTTCATGCTTACCTGCTAAAAAAAGTAGTGCATGCACTAAATGTAATGTTTACTTCATCTTTAAGGGTCAGCAAAGCACAAGGGCTTATTTGTGTCTTACCAGGAAAGACTCCATCTTGCTGCAAAAATGATTAAGAAAGCAGCTAGAAACAGTGTATGGTACAGACATTACTCATGTTTCCTACTTGACTGCCCTTTGGTTATATCAAGGTCCCTGCTCATAAGCATCCAGAATGCCTTCTTTTCCTGTCTTTCTTTTTCTCTTTTTATGGCATCTTTTCTGTTCAGTTCAGTCACAAGCACACACCTGCCTGGATTACTGACTTCCTATGGGCATCATTGCCTTCTAGATGCTAGTAATTGATATTAGCAAAGGCAAGTCCTCTTTCCTTTTTGCATCTTATTCTTTATAGTGGAGTAAATATAAGTTTGGCCTTTGGTTTCACAAATATGCATAAAGCATTACTCTGATGCATTAATGCATCAAAAGCTATCCTTAATTTGCAGAGGACCTAAAAAGCCACTTGAACACATCCAGGACTTTTTAATGAAATGACCATGAGAAACAGGGTGAAAAGATAAAGAAAATTCTTTCACAATCTCCCTCTTCCTACTAATTACTAAAGGCTTCAGGCCTTGGAATCAAATCACTCCCAGGACCCAGGAGTTATTTAGCCCAAATATCTGGCAGTTAAATACCAACACTTTTCACTTATCATCAGTTTTATTTAATGTTCAGTCTTCCTAAGATGCCAAAGAGATGAGTGATGACTCAGTAAAAAAATGTGTTTCAGTTGCCAAAAATTTTAATTTTACGTATTTTCTTAATACAGAAGTTGACACTAAACCAATATTTCCTCTACGAACAGTAAAATCTGGCTATTTGGAAGTGCTCATTTAAAGAGAAAAGTGATTATTTTTCAATAAGGATTGTATCCCAAATCCAACTTTTAAAAGTGTTCATTTCACCTCCTGTTTTCTGGTCTTCATTTTAATTACTCTATTTGGGAGTCTGAGTTTACTCATAACTCTTACCTATCAGGAGATAAAAGGAACAGGAAAGCAAGCCTGCCATTTTATACTTCAAAGTCAGAAACAGCACACTAAATCTACTTCGCAAGTCCTCCTTGAAAGGCTTCAGTAAATTATTCCATAAATTATTCCAGAGGTATTGACAGAGCATGACTTTCATTTTTAGCTTTTATCCATAGCATAAAGGATCTTACTGCTTAGAGCAGCTAACTCTTCAAGTTCTTCAACTGGAGTTGGGGTGGGTGGTGGGGAGGAAAACACAAACTGAATAAAGACGACTTCAGTGCATTCATCTACTGATTTTCCATTCAGAGGTTCACAGATAATCGACAACAAGTAGAATAAATTTCTCTGTAGGGAGTTATAATCAGTTGAAGAAAAACCATCTCCAAAGACCTAATCAGTGTTTAAAATACAGGATCATGCCAAGTTCATACACTGACTTTATCAACTGGACTTCTTCACATTGCCCATGAC